>NC_134697.1:20071848-21290598 GCF_050947455.1 Rhinoderma darwinii
GCAGCCCTCTTCACCAAGTGTTACAGTGCCTGCAACGGACCTCCTGCACAGACGCTGGACCCCATGTGGTCGTCGCAGTGGAAATTTCTGGACCATTTGAAATTACCATCCGTTTACCCATAGCCATATATGTTGTTGTCGCTTTTACATTACTAATACTGTTTTGGCGTTAAAGCACTTTAAAGATGTTGGATACAGTCCTAGAAGACCCTGGAGTGTCAAGCATGACTTTTCAGGGCAATAGGGGCTTTTTCTTGTCGCTAAGAATTTATTCCGACCAAATTCAATCTTTCATCCGGATCGACAAAATCGGACCAGAAACTAAATTTTATGAAATAGGCATCAATGTGTGATCGGTGGGGGTCTGACCCCCAGTGATAAGTTTATGAAGGGGCTCTGGAGCTGATAATGTAGTACAATAACTGGGATGGTCTTTTTTTTTAATAGCATTCAGTATAATCTACGATAACTCAGATTCTGAATGTAGCAATAACTTATTTTGCAGATATAATAGAATAAATACAGTAATAAAGAGCCTCTCGTGTTCTCATCTGGCTCTAACAAAACATTTACATTCTGATCAGTGCGGCTGGAGCTGCAGCAGGTGCAGATTTAAAACAGTGTCAAGCTCATTCTTATCTGTAATCGAATTCATTCTCCAGACCTATTCTGATGCGGTATCTAATTTATTGGTAATGGCACTAGCTAGGTCATTGACCTTGCAGGCTCTCGTCTCCTTGATTATATTACGCTTGGTGCCAGGTCACTATGAGACTGACAAAATAGCACTCAACCGATATAATAATGAATTCTCCTCACTATAGAGTCTACTACTCAATCTCAGGAAATAGCTCAATTCTAAAATAAACTAATTGTAATTCAAAGCAAAATGTATGTAACTGATATTAGATAGATATGAGATGGATGGAGAGATACGAGATGGACAGATAGAGAGATAGGACAAGGATAGAGATATCAGATGAGATGGATAGAGAAGGAGAGATATGAGATGGATAGAGAGCGAGAGAGTGAGAGAGCGAGCGAGAGAGAGATGAGATGGATAGAGAGAGAGCGCGAGAGAGAGATGAGATGGATAGAGAGAGCGCGAGAGAGAGAGAGCGCGAGAGAGAGAGAGCGCGAGAGAGAGAGAGCGAGAGAGAGAGAGAGCGAGAGAGAGAGAGAGCGCGAGAGAGAGCGCGAGAGACAGAGCGCGAGAGACAGAGCGCGAGAGACAGAGCGTGAGAGACAGAGCGCGAGAGACAGAGCGCGAGAGACATATTTGATGGATAGAGAGATATCAGATGAGATGGATAGAGAGAGAGATATGAGATGGATAGAGAGGGAGAGATATGAGATGGATACAGAGGGAGAGATATGAGATGGAGAGATATGAGATGGATAGAGAGCGAGAGAGAGAGCGAGAGAGAGAGCGAGAGGGAGCGAGAGAGCGATGAGATGGATAGAGAGAGAGTGCGAGAGAGATGAGATGGATAGAGAGAGCGCAAGAGAGAGAGCGCGAGAGAGAGATGAGATGGATAGAGAGAAGTATGAGATGGATAGAGAGATACGAGATGGATAGAGAGATATGAGATGGATAGAAAGATATGAGATGGATAGAAAGATATGAGATGGATAGAGAGAGAGTGAGAGAGAGATAGAAAGAGATGTGAGATGGATAGAGAGAGGTATGAGATGGATAGAGAGATATGAGATGGATAGAGAGATATGAGATGGATAGATAGATAGAGAGATATCAGATGAGATGGATAGAGAGAGAGAGAGAGATATGAGATGGCTAGAGAGGGAGAGATGAGATGGATAGAGAGAGAGATATGAGATGGCTAGAGAGGGAGAGATATGAGATGGATAGAGAGAGTGAGATATTAGATGGATAGAGAGAGAGAGAGAGAGAGAGAGAGAGAGAGATGAGATGGATAGAGAGAGAGATGAGATGGATAGAGAAAGATGAGATGGATAGAGAAAGATGAGATGGATAGAGAGAGAGAGCGTTAGAGAGAGCGCGAGAGAGAGAGATGAGATGGATAGAGAGAGGTATGAGATGGATATAGAGCGAGAGAGAGAGAGAGAGAGGGGTATGAGATGGATAGAGAGATATGAGATGGATGGAGAGATATGAGATGGATAGAGAGATATGAGACGGATAGAGAGATATGAGACGGATAGCGGGATATGAGACGGATAGTGGGATATGAGACGGATAGAGGGATATGAGACGGATAGAGAGATATGAGATGGATAGAGAGATATGAGATGGATAGAGAGATATGAGATGGATAGAGAGATATGAGATGGATAGGGAGATATGAGATGGATAGAGAGATATGAGATGGATAGAGGGATATGAGATGGATAGAGGGATATGAGATGGATAGAGAGATACTGTCAGGGATCATTACTATGTATATTGTTTGAAAAATATTATCCTCACACATATGTATATACATTTCAGTTCTTTGTGTAATATACTGATATATATAACAAGTTCTTTGTTCATGTCGGACACACCTATGGAAGACACCGGCCCCTGGAATGCAAGAAGAGTGAGTCTGAGAAGTTACAGCTGAGAAACTGGTGGGGGCTTGGGCACTCCCACATCTCTGGGGAGGAGGCATGTGTCTCTTTCTGTGTTTCTTTGTTCTGAATAAAAAGTTTTCAGTCTTCCTCCTGGCTGAGGAAGGGAATGTCTACCAATATTACTCTGTGTGGTGTACTTCTTTCCAGGCATGCCTTCAGCTTTCAATTTACAGAGGTGGTTATTTGGTGTGAAATACGGACCTGACAATATGAGACGGATAGAGGGATATGAGACGGATAGAGGGATATGAGACGGATAGAGGGATATGAGACGGATAGAGGGATATGAGACGGATAGAGGGATATGAGACGGATAGAAAGATATGAGATGGATAGAGAGATATGAGATGGATAGAGAGATATGAGATGGATAGAGGGATATGAGATGGATAGAGGGATATGAGATGGATAGAGAGATACGCGATGGATAAATAGATATCCACACCAAAACAAAGCAATGGTCCTAATAGTGAAGTGTTTGAACAAGTCTGGATCTAAACAAACACTCCAAAAACCAATTGAACACCTATAGAGACACGACTGCTAGACGCAAAAAAATGCAATAAAAAAAGTATAACGTTTGTTTATATACATTGAAAACATACATATTGTAAAAAGAGAAAGGTACAGACCACATAAAACAGAAATGGGAATAGTCTGGGGAGGCCACCACAGACAAAGCTTTTCTAAGCGAAACGTATGTCGGGTGTTTCTGGGTATGCATGGCTACTGGTCTCCGGCACTTGCCTCATATAATTTTGTATCTTTTAAGGCACTTGTCTTAATAACTATTGCATTTATTTGATAGGCCTGCAGGTTTTTATGTATTGATCCATAATTTTTCATTTTTTACGCCTTCTTATTTGCACTAGCAGCTTGACCATCCTGCCCCTACTATTATAACTTGAATTATAGGTCTGGTGGATTGCTCATCGTCCTTACTTATCTGACCAGATATTTTGTCCATGATATCAATTTCTGTTTTATGTGGTCTGTACCTTTCCCTTTCTACAATACATATGTTTTTAATGTATATCAATAAACATTATACTTTTTTATTGCATTTCTTGGGTCTAGCACTCGTGTCTCTATAGGAGTTCATAAATAGATATTCGATAGATATGTGAGATAATAGATAGATAATAGATAAATATGAGTAAAGGCCCTTTTACATGGGCCAATGATTGGGCAAATGAGCGTTCATATGAAAACAGGGCAGCGATCTGCCGAAGAACGAGCAGACTCTCGTTCATCGGCTGATCGTATAGTTTATGCAGCAGAAAATATTATCGTTGTACCCATACATTACTGATAATAGCTCCTTATGAAAGGAGCAAACGTGCTCCGATCAATGAGCTGTCTAACATTGGCCAGTATAAAAGGATCCTTAGATAGCTATTATCTCTCTCTATCGTATCTCTCCTACGCATCCACTTCGTCTCCCTCCTACGCATCCACCTCGTCTCCCTCCTACGCATCCACCTCGTCTCCCTCCTACGCATCCACCTCGTCTCCCTCCTACGCATCCACCTCGTCTCCCTCCTACGCATCCACCTCGTCTCCCTCCTACGCATCCACCTCGTCTCCCTCCTACGCATCCACCTCGTCTCCCTCCTACGCATCCACCTCGTCTCCCTCCTACGCATCCACCTAGTCTCCCTCCTACGCATCCACCTAGTCTCCCTCCTACGCATCCACCTCGTATCTCTCCTACGCATTCACCTCGTATGTCTCCTACGCATCCACCTCGTATCTCTTATCCATCCACCTCGTATGTCTCCTATGCATCCACCTCGTATCCCTCGTACGCATCCACCTCGTATCTCTCCTACGCATCCACCTCGTATCTCTCCTACGCATCCACCTCGTATGTCTCCTACGCATACACCTCGTATGTCTCTTATCCATCCACCTCGTATGTCTCTTATCCATCCACCTCGTATCTCTCCTACGCATCCACCTGGTATCTCTCCTACGCATCCACCTGGTATCTCTCCTACGCATCCACCTCGTATCTCTCCTACGCATCCACCTCGTATGTCTCCTACGCATCCACCTCGTATCTCTCCTATGCATCCACCTCGTATCACTCCTATGCATCCACCTCATATCTCTCCTACGCATCCACCTCGTATCTCTCCTATGCATCCACCTCGTATCACTCCTATGCATCCACCTCGTATCTCTCCTATGCATCCACTTCGTATCACTCCTATGCATCCACCTCGTATCTCTCCTATGCATCCACCTCGTATCTCTCCTACGCATCCACCTCGTATCTCTCCTACGCATCCACCTCGTATGTCTCCTACGCATCCACCTCGTATCTCTCCTACGCATCCACCTCGTATCTCTCCTATCCATCCATTTCATATCTCTCATCTATTTCTAATCTCTATCTATTGGTACATCTTCTATAAAGAAGACCTGAGATTAATTTATTTGGTGGACTCAAGGTGCACGAGTGCAACATCTAGCTAATATCTATCTATCTAATATATATCTATCCATTATCTATCACTTGTATATACAGTGAATTTTTACATATCCTCACTATATGTTTACATGTATGCTGAAATTAACACATCAATCTCAATTTAAAACAAGGGTTGAAATAAAGTTTTGTTTTAATCTCTTTATTGATTTAATCACATGTAACGCTCAGGTTTAGAAGAAGAAGAAAAGCAAGTCATTGATTTCTTACTGGAGCCAATCCAAGTACATGAAGAAAGTGATACCAATTCAGATGACCAATAACTTAGACTAATTAGATCAATACACTTAAGAGGCCAAAAAGCCCATCATAAATATATATTGTGCTTCATAAATGTCAACTGAACAAATATAAATGAAATAGATTGAATAGATAAAATAAGATATTGTTGCAAATGTAAATAGATTTATTCTAAGAGTTCTGATGTGTTATACTGGGATGTAGATATCCAACTACAAGTGCAGAAGAATTCCGTGAATCAGAAGATTCAAGTAAGGCTTCGTTCACATCTGCGTCAGGGTCCCGGTCTGATGGTGCGTCAGTGCTTCCCGTCAGAACGGAACTCTGATGGAGACAAACGGAAACAATAGGTTTCCGTTTGCATCACCATTGATTTCAATGGTGACTGATCTGGTACCACTGGTTTCCGTTTGTCTCAGTTGTGCAAGGGTTCCGTCGTTTTGACGGCAAGCTTTAGGTGCCCAGGCCAGTGGTAGTGCAAGCAATGCGCCCTTCCCTGGACACCAGTATTAGCATTCGATATAGAAAAAGGGAGGTTGGACATACATGAACCCCACCCTGGATCTCCTGGCCCCTAAAGTAGAGCCATGACCTGTCTCTTCTGTATGGCAGGAATGTCATAGACTGGCTTCCAAATCTTACAGTCCGGTAAAAATATTAATCAGAAATATTTCGCCTTTTAGTACAGATTTGCTCAGATTTTATAGATTTATTTTCCTCTACTGGATCAATAGAGGGAGAAATTTTTTGTGAGTTTTCTGTGGCGGCCATTTTTGCAATTGTGACAACGGGAAATGCAGCCATATTGGTGGTCAGTTCTGAATTAGCTTCTCAGAAACTGATAGTAAAACGGTCACTATACCGTAGTGTTCAATCAATCCAAATAAACACTTTTACCATCAGTGTCTGAGAAGCGAATTCATAAGTGACATCCAATATGGCTGCACTTCCTGTTTTAAGTTTTTGCAAAAATGGCCGCCACAGCAAAACAGAACACTTACAAAATCTCTGTAACTAAATAAAATATAATGACCAAACTTTGGCTGTTACTCGAACTTCTGACTTACTAATATATATGCAGTTTTAAGCCATTTGTAAAAATCCTCTTTAACAAAATAATAGTATGGAAGAAGAGGTCTCAATAATGAGGATTTCCAAAAATATAATTGATAAATCTGTAGAAATTAATGTCCAGGATCTGCATAAAATACACATCACCTCAGCCAAGCAACCTGACAACAATAACTGCTGATAAACTGTGAAAAGCAACAACACCATAGAATAAATGACACCAGATAAATGAGAGAATAATTAGTGAACGAAGCTGATGGATGATTGAACGATGTTCTAATTCCTTTAAGCTGTATTCATATGGTTAGTCAGAAGATAATGCTGAATACATTATTACAAACCTCATTATTTAAAAATTGGGTTAGAAAATGAATGGACAGTTTTTGTTGAACAGGTTTAATTGAAGAATTTATTAAATTCAATAGATCGATTATGAGATAATTATACCATGGTAATTATACCATGTTGGGCTGATCACCGCAATAAAACAACAGACGGCACACACTTTTTGGCCTAAGGGTAAGTTCACACGGACCTATGCAATTCAATGGGGCCATTCAGACATGCAGTGTTTTTCATGCAGCGTGTTTCCGTTGCGTGAAACTCACTTCATGCCCTATTCTTGCGGATCAGGCACCTATTGAAGTCAATGGGTGCATGAAAATTACGGACAGCACACGGACACACGTCCGTATGCTGTCCGTGATTCACGCACCAGTTCATTGAAATGAACAGAGCAAAAAAAAAAAAATAAGGAATTGTGAACCAACACGGACATCAACAACTGATGCCACACGGAACAAACACGGATGGCACACGGAACTGCAATGCAAGAAAAACTTGTCAGTTTTGTGTGGACGCAAATGGACACGCTCTTGTGAACCTAAGGGCAAGTTCACACGTAGCGTAAATTCTGCGAATTTTCTGCAACTGATTTTGTTGCGGAAAATCCACAGCATAATACAGTAGCAGCAAAGTGGACGAGATTTGAACAAACCTCCTCCATGCGCTGCGTAACTGCTGAGCAGAAATAACGCTCAGAAATTGACATGTGGTGCGTCTTTGTTAATCCGCAGCATGTCAATTGTATTTGCGTAATCGCTGCTTATTTGTTGCGAGTTTTCCCCATTGAATTCGATGGGAAGGTAAAACCCGCAACAAATAGCAGATTTTTGTGGCGGAAAAGTAGCGATTCCACAACTACCTCCCATAGGTTCTTCATCGGAGCCATGGAAGACTTAACAGACATCGCCTGTCTGTTGACTCTTCCATGGCTCCGATGAAGAACCTGTGGGAGGAAGTCCCGTCACAGCGTTATCTCGCGAGATCACACAGCGCAGTGAAACAAGCTGGACATGAATGGAGAGAAGTGTATGACACTGATTGGTCACGGATTGGTCAGTGTCATACACTTCTATCCACAATGCCCACTTGGTCTGAAGTTAAAAAACGCCCAGTTGGTCATAAAGAACTAATTAGCATAAATATAAAATTGTACATAACCTGCTCAAAAATGATCGTTTTTCAAAATAAAAACCACTGTTATCTACATTACAGCGCCGATCAGATTATGTAGGAGATAGGGCGCTTATAATCTGGTGACAGAGCCTCTTTAAGCTCAATGCTCCTTTAAGGAGATATTTTTATTAGTAGTTGTTGACCTTAGTAACTCTGCACTAGACCGGGCTACGTAATTGTATGGTATCTGTGACATATTATTAAAAGAAATATAAAAACAAGGTTCAGGTTAGAAAAGCTTCTAACCAAAGTCCAAGGAAGCTCAACATGGAGAAAATTGATCCTTGGTATACCACAAAATTATAGTGATTTGCCTTCCTTTAACATAACTATTCATCAGATTTGCATTCTGTTTCAAAAATATCCAAACTGAAGCCACCCATAAACCAAATACAGGCCACGCCACATACAGTAAAATTAGTATCAATAAGTAAAGGGTTACACTTTTTATTTTGAAGTTTTAATGGGTTTAGGATCTAGAAATAGGACAATGAGCTATCTCAGCCCCATTGACATTTACATTCTCCAACCCAGGCTACGGTTGTTGGCGCAAAAATGTATCTTCACCTGAGCTCCAGCAAGTGGGAGAAAGATTTGAAAATAGAAATGAAGACTAACAATATAAAGATGGGCATTCAGCAATTTTTAGAGAATCCTACAAGGGCATCTTCAATATTGGGTGATACTAAAGCCGAGTGGTGCTTGTGACATAACAACCTGGTGTGATTTCAGTATCCCTAAAAATGGATGGGAAATGTATTAATAAAGAAATACATAAAAAAACAAGACGAAAATTACAGACAGATCACTAATTGTTTAGCTGCTTAGATCGTGGGCACTAGACTGGCCAAAAAACAGCATCTTGTTTTACAACCTAGCGTAAAATAAAACGTTATAGCTTTTTTTATCGCTAGCAGGCAGAGAATCAATGGCACACAGCTCTATTATGCTTTCTCACATACGACACAAAAGAAAGTGTTATAATGGGACGCTGTTCAATGCGCCTAAATGTGCAGCCATCATCTCACCGATGCTATGCTCTCCATAGCAGTGCGCGTGCTATGCAATTCCTTAAAGGGACTGGAACAGTGGCTCAGCTTATGGCGGAGTACCACTAAGGGTATGTTCACACGGCAGCCTCCGTTACGGCTGAAATTACGGTGCCGTTTTCCCTTGAAACAGACGTAATGGCATGTGCAGGCGTTTTTCGCTGCGTCCATTACGGACGTAATTGGAGCTGTTTTTCCATGGAGTCAATGGAAAATGGCTCCATTTACGTCTGAAGAAGTGTCCTGCACTTCTTTGACGAGGCAGTCATTTTACGCGTCGTCGTTTGACAGCTGTCAGACGACGCGTAATTTACAGGTCGTCGGCACAGTACGTCGGCAAACCCATTCAAATGAATGGGCAGATGTTTGGCGACGCATTGGAGCCGTATTTTCAGACGTAAATCGAGGCATAATACGCCTCGTTTACGCCTGAAAATAGGTCGTGTGAACCCAGCCTAACTGTCTTAACCTGCTCATACATGCCACACCTTGCCTGAACAACAAGGTTCCATGGTTTTGACTCCGACTTTTTCCAAACTCTTCCTTTGGATCGTTGCCTGTGTTTTTCAGATTTTGCTGCTAGACACTACTCCGGGGACGGGACCTGGGAATTCCCTGTGCAAAGTCCATACACGACTAGGTGAATTTTAAGTTGAAAATCCTTTAGATTCCACACCCCCACCCCTGGAGATTTAGCTCTAAGCCGAATTGAATATTGACACAATGGGTACATGATCCAATCCAGACCGTGACAAGTGTAGACAGCAGATATACCGGAGTGTCACTGTCCACATCAAATTCAGACTCCATTCACTCGACTGTAAAGCATCCCTCTCCTGCTGTGAAAAGAAGTTGTGGAGGGGGGAAAGTCCATCAAGGGCTTTCTCCACAAAATAAGCAAAGCTTCATGCAAAATAAATATAGAATTATTATATTTAAGAAAAATTTCAATAAACATACCTCTTATAACTAATCAAAAATAATGGTTGACCATTGTTTCCTTTTTGGAAGATGGCAATCTTTCCAAGGCTCAAGGTAGACTTTGCAGGCTTTATTCACACTTGGGCTTTTGCCTTTCTGTTGGGTTGCTTCTTGACAGCAGGAATAGCCCACAAAAATACCATAACCCCTAGGGGAATCTTGATGGACCCTATTATGTATAGATTAAATAAATAATCTGTCATAGATACATTATAAATGGAAGTCATGATGCTAGTGTGAACAGAGCCTAAGGGCCTGTTCACATCAGCGTTCGGTTTCCGTTGATGAGTTCCGTCAGACCTTTCCCTCGGAGGAACCCATCAACGGAAAGGCAAGCGGAAACCACAGCTTCCGTTTGCATTACCATTGATTTCAATGTTAATGCTTCCATTGCAAATTGAACGCGGATCTCAACACATCCAAAGAAAAGGCTCCGATAAGAAGATGCATGTAGCGTCCATGGCCGCGGGCCGTCGGGTTTACTCACCTCCCGATGCCCGCAGCCATGGATCCGTGAGCGCTGGTCCCCGTCTCCTTCCTAGGAGACGCCAGTGCTCACTTCCGCTCCGTTCGGCTGTGTCCCGTAGGGTGCGCGCGCACGCTCGTACCCGGCCTTAAAGGGCCAGCGCGCGCAAATAGGAGGAAGTCATCATCATCAACTGCCACTATTTCCTGGTCTATAAGAAGGCCCCTGGCCTTCTAATCCTTGCCTGAGCGTTGTTAGTGTTCCCAGTCTGTCTTGCAAATGGTCCCTTAGTGCTTCCCGTTCCAGTTGTTACCCGTTCCTGTTTCCCGTGCTGTGCCTTAGTATCAAGTCGTGCCACGTCCTGTGTCTTCTGCCATGTCCGGAGGAATCCGCCACATTCTGTGTCATCTGCCACGTCCGGAGGAATCCGCCACGTCCTGTGTCATCTGCCACGTCCGGAGGAATCCGCCACTTCTGGCGCAACTTGCGGCTCCTGTGTCATCCGCCACGTTTGGCGCTATCTGCTGCACCCATCTCCATCTGCGCCAGAGCTGCGGCCACCGTCTGGACTATCCAGGTACCCTTGTGCGGGACATTGTATTTCTGGGGTGTCCTGTTGTTTGGCCAGCTGCCTACCCGCTACGGCGGTACGGCCTAGTGGGTCCACTAACCCGCGTCGTGACAATGCATAACCTGTAGCAACATAAGTAACAGCACTTCTGGAACAAGTAAGACTTTGTTCACATCTGCGTCAGGGTTCCGTTCTTTCGTTCCGTCTGAGCTTCCCGCTAGAACGGAACCCTGACTGAAGCCATAGGTTTCCGTTTGCATCACCATTGATTTCAATGGTGACGGATCCGGTGCAAATGGTTTCCATTTGTCTCAGTTGTGCAAGGGTTCCGTTGCTGGGTGAAACAACAGTGACATAAATAGATTGTGGGGTCAAGAATCCCCTTTATATGAAATAAAAATTACGTATCCACATGGACTCATGAAGCCAAAGTTAAAAGAAATAAAAATGAAAAAATATAAATTTCTGAAATATGCTTTCTATACGAATGAAAAATCAGTTTTGGCATTCTGGCCTGAGGCTTTCAAGTGCTGGGTGCAGACGATTAGCCCTTAATAAAAATCTGTGGAGTTTTTACTTACGATACAAAAAAAATAAAAATAAAAAAAAGAACAAAAATGAAGTGATAATAAATGGCCTGTGCTCATTTCCTGCTGGTACCATCATAATGATAATAATCATTATCTATGATCATCATAATCTACGATGATGGTTAAACCTTCTTTCCCGTAGACGTAGTGGTCGCCCCTTTTTCACATTTACAGGCCTAGATGTAAAAAGATCATTACAAAGATCTCTGCGCTGTCCATTCATATATTTGTTCATTGTAATTAGCGGTCTATTTTCTAAACTGAATAACCTCAAGTTTGATTCTTTCTTGGTACTGCAATCCACCCATTCCCTAAATTAACTTGGTCGCGTTCCTCTTGCACCGGCTCTAGTTCAGCTTTGTCCATCTTATACACAGGTGATGAATGGTAAAGCTTTCTGTACAGATGTCGGATCCTAGCAATTCCTCAGTTACTAAAGTGGTGTACAGTCAACATAAAAACCAGGAAACATCGAAACCTAACAGGTGAAGGTTATTAGACAGTGTCATACCTACCATAGAGGTTCACCACACCACTGCTCCGGGGCCCAGCACTAAACTTCTTCCCTTCACACAGTCACTGTGCCAAATTATAAAATTTTGTTCACCTGGAGCCGACAATAGGGGGAGCTTACTGCGTACAGATTAATACAGCGCCCAATGAGTTGTAAGGAGTGGTCCACTTAGGACAATCCCATTGTGCTAGAATGGTCCAACGGACATAAGACATAACCTAATTAAAGGTTGTCCCGCTGTTGGGACCCCCAGCAATCAGTTATAATATGTTGGGGAACCCCGCAGCAAGTGATCATTATCCCTACAGCACCACCACAGGAGAAATTAAGCATTACACAGTTCCAATTGATATCAATCGGCTGTCCATGCAATGCATGAACATGCTTGGTCCTCCAGAGTGAGAGACACTCTTTGTAGCAATGCTCTGCTCTGGCTAATAGATGTGGATCATGAACAGGAGACTCTCCCCCATCTAATTTTTCAGAATTCCCTAGTAGTATACTTGAGAACGGGTTTTCTAAACTGGACCCCTTTAACGATGCAGCTTTTCAATAGATAGTAGGTACAGTTGCAGCGCAGTTTGATGCATTGTGTACCAATGTTAGACTCAATCGCACAGCCATGAAGGGTTGCAAGTACAAAAGGAGCTAGTAGGTAACTGGAAATGGATTGTGACTGTCTTGAGCCATTGGGGATCTAAACCTACTAGGCGCCCACCACCTCTTGGTCTAGTCTTCAACTTGGTTCTGTGTAAAGCATAATTGACAGGACCGTGTGCGTCGGCCGAGTCCCTTCAGTGATCCGAGGAAAGATAGAACATATTCTCTCTTTCCTCGGATCGGAGACTCCGATCATTTTTCAGGGACCCGATTTAACCGCTAAAGTAAATGGGTCCGTGAAGACTATCGGGTGGCACTCGGATGCCGTCAAAAACAGCCCGAGTGGCACAACAGTCGTGTGCATGAGGCGTTAGAGCCATCATTGAATTCATGGGTCAATACACTTTAGGCCAGCTCCTTGTTCACATGAAGCAGACGTCATGAATCATCTTCTCTGCTTAAATACATGGGTGAGTTCACAAACTGTTTTAATAAAAGTATTACAGTTATTCTAATTACAGAAGAAAAAAAACATCTAAAAAAAATTTTTTTTTAAAAAATGTGCGCACCACTGCAAAGCAACAAAAAACAACTAAAATAAAAGAAAATTAGCTTGTCAAGCGCCGGCATTTATCAGCACTGTGATATTTATATGGACGCCCCTTTCAAAGGCGTTTTTCTTTTCTACGCCATGTAATTAAAAGCATCTTGAGAAGCTTCAGATCCGTCTTATATCAATATTACAATAGCATGTTGTCATGAAACAACTTGTAACGTGAAAAAACTGTGACTGAATCAAGCAAAGCTTAATTACCACATTCTGCCTAAGTATTGGAAGTGCCGCATAACGGTTGTGTAATGCTATATGACTGTTATCCTTCGTATTGCAAAACACTTAGAATTACGGAATAGACTAATCATCAGTAATGGTTGTTCGGAGTTTCTGGAGCTGCTTTATCAATTTCAGGTGACAATTTCCTTAAGGATTGTCGCAATATATCAACCCCTGTGCATATGCTCTATTAGGGTTTGAGGATATCTTAGCGTAGAGAGACACTAACAAAAAGCCGATTATACTGAATATATGGTTCGCCATTTAAATGGTCAGCATGTAATACTGCATCTCTCCTGCATTGGCCGACCGTTTCAGAAGCCTGCCTCACGTTGATCAGCCAATTACTGGTCAGGCTTCATAGTCTTGATGAGACACCCCTTTAAAAGGGGTTGTCCTGGATTGAAAAGCATGGCTGCTTTCTTTTGAAAACAGCGCCACACTTGACCACAGGTTGTCAGTGGTATTACAGCTCAGCCCCATTCATTTCAATGGAGTTTAGCTGCAACACCAGGCAGAAGCACTGGGAGAAAAAGCAGCCATGTTTTTCAAATCCCAGAGAACCGCTTTAGGACTACAATAAAGACACCTGCTATTGGTTTGGGTTATTCTGTCTGCAATATCATGGGAACATGCAGCAAACTATACTGCCCTGGACTATTACATGGTATGTCTTTACATTGTTCCTATTAAATTGATTGGTGAAATGTAATGCTACTATGGGACATTTTATTCAAAAAGTTGTCATGTAATCCAAGCCCCTTAACAAGAAACGGTTACCATGACAGACCCCTAAAATGATTGTACCACTAGATGCCCTACTAATGCTTATCTGGAGAATGTTACTACCCACTAAACAGCCAAAATATAACAACATATATATGAAGAATAGTATTGTGATAAGTTAGATGTAGTTGATCCAATGCCGGATACTATTGGTCTACCTAATAGATTCTCTGCATTTTTGTGAATTTTTGGGATGCAGTAGAATATTGGCAACCTCGGTTTTGTTCCCATGATAAAATCAAATTCCTGCTGGTTCACAATTCGCTCCATACTTGCACCATCACAAAGGATTCACAATTTCTCAAGGTATCCCTGTATGGGGTCTAGTGAGCACCCAAGCAGTAAAAATAGACAAAATTTACAAAAAAGGGGACCAAATTGGGTTTTGGGCATGCTGGATGTAGGTTCCCCCTACACGTGCGTCAATCACCAGCAGGACATTCAGGCTGTTAATTTCATTTGTTGATCCAAATGGAATCCATCGCAAGATCAGGTGGAATTTATACTGGATAGTATTAAAGGGTAGCTAAAACGTTTGACAAACTTCTGACATGGCATAGTGACATGTTAGAAGTTCGTATTGGTGGGGTCCGAGCACTGAGACCCCCACCAATCGCTAGAACGAAGCAGCTGAAGTGCTCGTGTGAGCGCTCAGCCGCTTCGTGTGCGTTCGGCTTTTTCCGGAAAGCGATGTAGCGGAGTACGGGCTCATAGACTTTCGATGGAGTCCGTACACCGATACATTTATTTCCAGAAAAAGCCGAACAGACACGAAGCGGCTGAGCGCTCACACGAGTGCTTTCGCTGCTTCGTTCTAACGATTGGTGGGGGTCTCCGTGCTCGGACCCCCACCAATCCAAACTTATGACATGTCAGAAGTTTGTCAAACATTTAGCTACACTTTAAGTACATATTGACACATAACTCGTGTACATCGTATTTTTCACATTTTGTTGTATTTGTAATCTTGAGTCTCTGAGAATATAACCCGTGCACTCAATGCCTTATTAATGGGTAGTATCAGCAGTAGAGATCCCCATTTTTTTTTAACTAGTTCCAATATACCATAAAATAGATACTAATAATGCAAAAGTTTGCTTTTATCAGCCTTTTTTTAACTAGAATAGGATGAGGAAAAGGATTTCCAGAACTATCCCTACTTTATCTCACACATCTCCAGTTTTGAGAACCTCCAGGCACTCCGCAGCCATTTAATGCCCCTTTAAGGGAGAAAACGACTTGAAATTATGGTTTTCAAGGGAACGTGAAGAAACTTTCAAGGATTTGTGACCTTGAGATTATTGTATCACTCTGTATTTCCCACTTTCTATAGGGTATTGGAGTCTTTGTCGTTCAGTAACGTTGCATTTACATTACTTGCAGACCAATATCAGCAGAGTCTGAATATGATTATAATTACAATGGAGTGCAATTGAATGCATGGCACATGTTGCTGCTAGCTCTCCGCAATGCCTCCCGCCTGCCGTTGCTATGGTTCTGTCTACCTCTAATGTCTATTTGAAGGTCAAACCAGCTTCTGATAAGAATCTCCTCTGGATTGCATGGCCAAAATCGCTCTGTTCTGCCAACTTCTTCAAAGTGTTAACAAATTGAGCTCCTGACATTTACTTGTCCTGCTTCTGCTGATGAAAACAAAATTGTTCAGCGATGATTAATGGCTTTTGGTGAATAAACCTGTGACATGGCACTCACTATTGTAGCTTAAGTGGTGATGGGCATATTCATTGCAATGCGGAGGAAAATCTGATTAAATGGGCAATGTTCTCTTTATGGACAGATAATCTGCGCACATAATGCAGATGAAAGCTTGGTGCTTTTCAAGTGGCTTTTAAAGACTGATGTATCTGAATTAGATCTATGTCTTATTGGAATCTGAAAAATGAGCGTCCCTGTTGCCGTTTTCGGCATGCACGATACATATATTAACAATACATAGAAAGCAGATTACAGGATGAATGCAAATTGTATTTCTAGGTCAACCTTCAGTAAACATCCAATAAATCCCCATTTGTGACTATGAAACACAAGCATCAAAGCAATGGTAACAAGACCACGAGCCTCCCAAGTGTCCCTTTTTTGGAGGCTTTGGGTAGGGACATAAATCCCTACCCAAAGACCATCCTAAAAGATCCTCTTTTGGAAGGGAAAAACAGATCCGCAATAATAAATTCATGACATGTGTCTACATTTTGTCGTTTGCAGAATATTGCCCACCCTGTGCGTTATCTCATGAGTTTTGCTGTATCACACACTATGTAAAAAAATAGATTTGTCACACAATAAGTCAGAAGTTTCCCTAGAGGCATAACTTGATGCTCCTGGGCAACCATTACATGCCACTTGTATTGATTTCCACTAACGTGGCCATTGTGCCTCCTTAGGCACTAGGGCATGGGTGCCGCTGGATCCTCTGCATCTCCTATGAACATTGTGAGCATCTAAATATTAAGAAAAACAGGTAAAATGTCATGAATCCGTTTATATGGTCTTGAAAATTATTGGTAATATAATATACTTTGGAAGCAAAGTGTTTGAATATATACACACACACACACACACACACACACACAAAAGTTTGAACTGCACATTCCAACAAAATGATATAAAATGTGTATGCTGGTGCAAGAACACCTGTGACTGCAAAAAACACAGCAGACAAAGAATGGCGACAGCACACTGCGAACACCAATGTAACCTAAACCACTAAATATAAATAAATATGCATTACTGCTAAATCTACTTACAATAGGGAGGTTCTTAGTGCACATTTTGATCAAACAGTATTTGCCCACCTGCCACAACCTGTATAAGGTGGGGACCTACACTGCACATACAACCAGAACTGGGACTAAGCCTACATATATATCTGGGGATGGTAGGAACCAGCATTAAACTAATTAAAATCACCCAGGGGAGAATGGTAGGAGTGCAAGAACAAAAAATGGAGGAAGCCACTAACACCACATATATGGATCACATATAGAACTAAGAACCTCCCTATTGTAAGTAGATTTAGCAGTAATGCATATTTATTTATATTTAGTGGTTTAGGTTACATTGGTGTTCACAGTGTGCTGTCGCCATTCTTTGTCTGCTGTATATTTGCAGTCACAGGTGTTCTTGCACCTGCATACACATTTTATATCATTTTGTTGGAATGTGCAGTTCAAACTTTTGTGTTGTTTATGTGATCCATATATGTGGGGTTAGTGGCTGCCTCCATTTTTTGATCTTGCACTCCTACCATTCTGCCCTGGGTGATTTTAATTAGTTTAATGCTGGTTCCTACCATCCCCAGGTATATATGTAGGCTTAGTCCCAGTTCTGGGTGTATGTACAGCGTAGGTTCCCACCTTACAGAGGTCGCCTTGTCGTGGCAGGTGGGCAAACACTTTTTGGTCTAAATGTGCACTAAGAACCTCCCTATTTGTAAGTAGATTTAGCAGTAATGCAGATTTATTTATATTTAGTGGTTTAGGTTACATTGGTGTTTGCAGTGTGCTATCGCCATTCTTTGTCTGCTGTATATTTGCAGTCACAGGTGTTCTTGCACCTGTATACACATTTTATATCATTTTTTTGAAATGTGCAGTTCAAACTTTTGTGTTGTTATATATATATATATATATATATATATATATATATATATATATATATATATATTATGCTAAAAATAATAGAGCAATAGATAAGCACTTCTTGAATAATATACACCCTGTTCGAGTCTACAGGATAAACCATAAATGACCAATAGATTTGGGTCCCACCTCTGGACCCGCACCTATCTCTAGAATGGGGCCCCTTGACTCCCGTTCTAGCTACTCTCACTGTCGCTGTGCTCCACCCACTGAGTTATGAGGTGGCTTAGAGTATGAAAACATACAAAGGTTGTTGAGCTCGCACTACTACACTTTTTCCGTTAGTCCCTTTCACTTTTATGGCAGGGTTCAACCTGATTTTTTTGGGGGTTTTTTTTCAGGACATCTTATTAAAAAAAACTGCAGACAGCCAACATTTTTAGAGACAGATTTGAAAACCATAATGAATGATAAAGATTATAAGCAATACATGTATATAAAACTTAGAATGCCGATATGAACACATTAGAAGCATGGACTGTTATTTCTAAAATGATAATTAAAATCCCAAGCTCCACCAACTTCAAAACAATCATGGACTTCTTAATTTTCTTTTTATGGACACTGGAAAAAAAAAAAAAAAAGTCCCCTGTTTTAACAGACTTTCCAGGCATTTACAGACTGTTAGCAACCCTGTTCTATGAAAGTTGCGGAAACCGCAAAACATGCTCGGCTGTCCCAGCGACAACAGGAGAAGGTAGGGCAGGAGTCAGGGGGCCCGTTCAAGAAAAGGTGCGGAACCTTGAGGTGGGACCCCCATCTATCGGACATCTATGGCATATCCTGTGAATATGCCATAAATGACCGAGAGGGAAATACCCCATTAATGCCATGCATACAAATTAAATAGAATGTAACCAGTAGACACAAACCATTTAAAGGAACATTAAAAACAGAGAAAATTCAGGATACTTTTTTTTTTACAATATATGAGCAATTCCTCCCTTAATCTCCTGCTTTAAATCAATTATGTTTTATGATACAATTAATCATTCGCAAGAAAGGAACGGAAGCTTTAATATAATTAAAATAAAGAAATATTTAAAGACTTCTCTATGTGTTCCAGTTGATTAGACCCCCCCCCCCTTCTCACAATCTTGTGTCTGGTTGTAAGTCAACTGGCTGCAGCAGGAGCCTCCACTTTTGCCCTGTCTGCAGTAGGACACACGGAATGTTAGGTCTCACCCCCTTGGCTAAGCCCTACCCACTCAGGCTTTTACAAGCCAAAAATGAAAGCGATGAAATTAACCTGTGTCCTCTACAGGATTTCTACAAAACGGTTTGTTTCAGGAACAGGCAGAAAATCCTGCATATTGACCAACAGCATGGAGAAGTGTATCTCCAGTTTACTTTTATTACCCATTTCTAGGTTTACCGTTGCTTTAAATTCTCCACTGTACCCTTTCAATGATGTTCATGAGACACAGGGGGATGCCTGTGTCTCTATATTATAAATCACAAGGTGAGACACTTTATAAACTACATGCATGATGTCATTTGGTCCATAGTCAGCAAAAGTGAATTGAAAGTCCTCCCGCAAACTGTTGCTAGGAAACCATATCCAGGGTAAATAGTAATAATTTACATTCAATACAACGAGGTGACTTCACAATTTATTTTAATCAGCTGCTATGGAATATTTTCAGGATGAAAAAGAAATAAAAACATTTACAATGCACTAGCTCTTAGCCTTATTTTCCAGGACCTACAAACCACTTTGCTTGAAAAAAGAAAAACCCCCCAAAAAAACCAGAAGGAACACTACTAGAAGGAGGTTGACATGATGATATTTAGATATTTAAGAAAAAGAGAGTGTCACTTTAATAATAAGATTAAAATCTAAATCTTGTATGAAGAGTGCGATGGGTTCACGCTGATTTGTCAAGCAGACAGCGAGGGATATCAAAACAAAGACCTCATCTCACGTGGTGTATCCATCCTCGTTCCCGCACAGTGGCTTCAATGATTTATACAAAAACAGTTCTCTGTAGTAAAATCAATTTCAAGAGTTAAAACGAATCTCATTTTTCTGCATCAGACTAAGACGATTTGTAGTGTGTGTAAAAGGAAAGATGAATATAAATTTAGCCTAGACGAAAAACAATTAATTTATAACGAGATTTCGAATGCTAGGACGTATCACCAACAAAGGCTGCAGCACAAATGACTTTGGGTGTAAGCTGGAAGGAATCATTTGTAAACTAATCTCGTCTTAAATCATTTTCATAGTTGATTTAGACATGAAACAATGTTTCCTGTTTGAGTTAGAAACGGAATAAAAAGACCGCAAACAACACTTTATAATCCTCAGAATTTAATTTTTGGAATTCGTCATACTATGTTGGGCCACACAGACACACACCGTCATGTAATAAATAGTCTCTATATTAACCCTAGTGTTTTCAGATCTCAAATTCTGAAATTTTCACTTTCCTTCCCCCACTACACTCTATATTATTTAAACAGGAGGCGACAACAATAAAAAGCTCCTCCAAGGGTAAAAAATAATTAATGTAAAACAAAAAAGAAAAAACATTTCAGAAACATAGCAAGGCCCTCTTGGGTTCAACCCAAGAGTGCCTTGCTATGTTTCTGAAATATTTTTTCTTTTTTGTTATACATATATTCTCTTCAGAACTGGCACCGTGTGATATTGCTACTCCATTTATTTTTTGAGTCTTTCTATTAGGTATGGTTTTCATTAACCGGATTTTGTTTTATATAAAAAATAATTAAGTTGTGATCGCACTTGCCATCTTTTACACGGTTTGACCTCTGCAGTAATTTACCATAGTGACACATGTGATATATAGTAATCAGCAGAATTTTGAAAAACTAGATTCACACAATATAGCAAACACCACATGATTTCCTAAGGGGTTTTCCTATATTTAACACTGATCACCGATCTACAAGATAGGCGATAAATGTTAAATAGATGGGCGTCCAACTGCTGAATGAAAGCAAGCACAGCTGTTTCTGTATCGCCATTAGACTTGTACGGAGTGGAGCGTGCACATGCCAAATCACCCTTTCGAGCAATAAGTTATAAGGGGTTAGACCCTCACCAATCTAACATTTGTTCCTCATTGGAAATCTTATTCAAGGTATGTTGTGGACTTTTTAGCTGTATAGTCATTGCATTCTGTGGCCGCTCATTTGACTACTCTTCTGATGGGCCAATTTAGATGGTGCAAAAAGCTTGGTATTGAGATACCCTTGGGCTCTCAAGACACTTGGCAGGTGGACCACACCATAGTAAATGGTTAATAGTTTATATGAATAGTTATTAGTAAATAATTAAGACTCCATGAGGCACACCATGAGAAATTATTGGAGTAAGAGGTGTGTAGAGTACTGTGACATCAATTTTTTGGGTGCATTATATTGTTGTTAATAAGTATGAGATGACTTTCATTAGCAAAGTCCAATTTATGGTACCCAAACGTGATGCACCCGAAAATTGGTAGTTTAGGAACCGCTTAGCACAACGGCACACTGTTTTACAGCAAATTGCCATGGTTTTTCAATGCAGTTCTCAGCTGTGCAACCTGTACAGGTGAAGTACATTGAAACCATGTACTTGTACAGGCCATGCGGCCAAAAACCACATTGCAAAACAGGCACGGTACTCCACCGCATCAGAACTGCTCCTGGTTTTTCCTGTAAAATTTTGACAACTTTTACTAACTTCAATTTAGCAGATTAATAAAAATATATATTTAGCCACTAGCCAACTAATGCAAAACCACAAGGTATAATGAGGTCTCATGAGGACTTCCTTTAAAAACAGTATTATATAAGAGCCGCCAAGTACAAAAGGTAAAAGCTATGAGAACCCTACAGTGCACATTGGCCGAGTGGCACCGGCACATTCACTGGATATTATTAAAAATGTATTTAGAAATAGTCAATTGTCTCGAACCCCAGCCGTGACATATTCATTTCTCTATTCAGAATGTGACATGACGCAAAAGAATATTAATAGCAATGCAGGGCGCTTAAAACTTTAAAATAGTCATGACTCACCAATATCAAAATAGAAAATGGAATTTTCAGCAGCATTCAACTCAAATAGGACAACCATCACTCAAAGAATGAAAAAGAGAAGAACAGAATATGCCACAGAACAAAGAAAGAAGCACAAATGTTAAGGAATTTAGATTCAAGTTATAACCGTACGGTATGTCAATAAACAGAACCGAACCCGCCATAACTCTATATCGATCTAAATGGATTTTATTGTCAGAAAATGTTTACGTTTTTATGTTAAACATAGTTAGAAAATACATTATATATTTTTTTAATGGCACTTTCTATATTAATATAATTTTGCAATTTCCACACTGGCCTCAGAGTCCTCACAATAGGACGACGTTACCTCTTTTGTGGAGATCACTTTCATCTTCTCCTGAGTACACAGGGGACAGGGTCTGTAGTCTGTCATTATCATCAGGATTACAATGAAAGTTAACGCCTCTAATGAAGCTAGAGGAAGATCACACTGTGGAACAGCTCAGCTCCTCCCTCTCCATGCACAGTGACCTCTACACATGATACAGAGCATGCTCACAACACTCTCGTATAGAAGTCTATAGGCTGTTTTTCTTATCTCCAGGTACTCTGGAACCACAATTGTGGCAGTTCAGGCAGCCACCATAATGATTTAAAGAAAATAGAATAAAAATATACAAAAAAGAAGTGGGTCAGGGGTTTTCGTTGCTTTGCTCCGTAAGAGGTGAACAAAGGAAAAGCAGAAACGATGGTTCTGTTGCACAATGGATACCACCGGCGGTCGACGGAACCCATTGACTTTAATGTGTTCCGTCGGCTTTCGGGGTACCCGTGGTTTCTGAGTAATCTCAGTCAGTTTTGCGACAAAGGAACTCTAACGAAGCCTCCAATGCAGATGTGAACGATGCCTAATACATTCAGTTTAACTTTGCTTATTTTGGCAAGTGTAGCACAATATTAGAGCCAAAAAAAAAATTATTAAATGGATTTCATTAGGTGAATTTAAGAAAATAAAATTATGTTTTAGGAAAATATTCCACTGGCCATGTCATAGGACAATAATGGGAGTCACAGCGGATAAACTACCACCAATGCCCCTAAACTATATTGCTCTATGTTCTAAATAGAAAGCCTCTAAAATCAACATTGTTCTCATGTGATTATAACATTTATAAATCTCAGAAGAGTAACTTTTTAGGTGTATTTCCCCTTGGAAATAATGATTACTGCATTTCTATTGCCAATATAAATACTTTAATCACCAAAATCAGTCGACTTCGGTCATGTATGGTCAATAGCTAGTTGTGTAGAGATCATGAGTTAAAGTAGTGGTCCCCAAACTGTGGCTCTCAAGACCTTGCGGAATTGCAACTCCCAGTAGTTGAAGGCTGCTGTGTTAAAGTCTCTTCGTCTGTGAGCGCAGATTCTATACTCTAGTTCATGGATATGTCCGAAATAGGAATGATGGCTGTAAAAAATAACTCTTCCTCTCTGGCCACCTTTAGCGCCTGACTTTCTAAACTAAATTTAAAAAAAAGGACAGTCACACTGTAGTAATTTAATTCATATACTAAATTCATTCTAAAGTCCCAAAAGATTCAATGTCCTCCTCATCCGTGATTAAAATGACAGTCTAGAATTAACATGTCCTTGATGCCGTACTCTTTAGTCATGGAGATGTGATTATCAGATGACATTTCAACTTGAGATAATGCATTTTAAATCATGTTAAGGGCACTTAAATCCAAATGCAATTAGAGATCGAAAAGAATAAAACCCAAAAAACTTCACAACAAAGATTTGGTATTTTTCCAAATGACATCCGCATTTCTCATCATCACATGCACTACGTTTCCTACATCTGGAAGAACACTCATTTAAGAAAGTCAAGTGGGTCATTTTACAACCTCTACAAAAAGCAAATTTAACAATTGACATCACTTTTCGGATAGATATTTTGACCTAGAGTCCCACCCTCTTTAAAAATTTATTTTTTAGAAGAGAATTCAATCCAAAATCGGAACAGTGTTGTAGTCATGATACCCAAACCCTTTACAGTTTGTAGTCACTAGAGGCCAAGATCAATAAGTGTCTCTTCTACCTACTGGCTTAGGCTATGGTCACATCTGCTTCAGGGCTCCGTTCTGACATTCTATCTGAGCTTTCCGTCGGAATGGAGCCCTGACTGACACAAACGGAAACCATAGGTTTCATTTTCCACCACCATTGATACCATAGTCGACTATGGTATTGATTCCATCAAAATAACAGAACCCTTGAACAACGGAGACAAACGAAAACCATTGGCACCGGATCGGTCACCATTGAAACCTATGGTTTCCGTTTGTGTCAGTCAGGGCTCCGATCCAACGGAAAGCTCAGAAGGAACGGAGCCCTGATGCAGATGTGAATGAAGCCTAATCTGTATCTACTGGTATTGACAAAAAAAGTTGGGCAATTTTCTCAGATCCTAGATCCTTAGAAAAACGCAAGATATTTGGGTCCTCCAGTGATTGCTCAAGCCTAGAAAGGTTGGGACCAGAGTTTAGTCCTCTTCTAATCTATTTTGGTAGACATGGAGGACAACTAACATAAAATATCTCTCAGTCACAAGAGATCCCATGTAGAGTGTCTCTCACTCTAGAGGTCTTGGCTTGACCGTGCATTACATGCACAGTTCACTAATTTTCGATAGGAATTGTGTAATGCTACATTTTGCCTGTGGTGGTACTGCAGGGAAGTTGAACACATGCTGCCGGGATCCTCCATGGTTTATAGCCGATCCTTGGAAATCCCATCAGTAGGACACCCTGTGACAAGCTTATATAGTCCGTGGAACCTTGAAATAGAAAGGGAGTATCCAAAGTGGACAACCTCTTTACACAAAGTGTCAAACCATTTTTAAATTAGAAAATTAAACAAAGTTTAGACTGTAAAATATATTTTGATAGAGTTTGTCTTCCGGTATAACGATGATCTGGGTAAATTCAAAGTATCAATTGGACCGTACCAAGAAGTTGAGTTGTGAGCAGGTTTTTTTAAAAATGTTTAGTTAGTACAGTTGAAAAAAGACACATGTCCATCAAGTTCAACCAAGGGATGGGAAAAGGGAAGGGAAAAATTTCTACACATAGGAGCTAATAGTTCCAGGAAATTATCTAAGCCTTTTTTAAAGCCATTTACTGTCCCTGCTGTGATTGCTCCTGCGGTGACTATTCCATAGATTCACAGTAAAGAAGACTTGTCGCCTCTGCAGGTTTAACCTTTTTTTCTCCAGACGGAGGGAGCGCCCCCTTGTTTTTTGAGGGGGTTTTACATGAAACAGGATTTAACCATATTTTTTGTATGTGCCATTAATACATTTATATAAATTAATCATGTCCCCCCTTAGTCATCTCTTTTCAAGGCTAAATAAGTTTAGTTCTTTTAATCTTTCCTCATAACTTAGATTCTCCATGCCCCTTAGTAGCTTCGTTGCTCTTCTCTGTATTTTTCATCCTTTCTATGAACTGGAGCCCAGAACTGAACTGCATATTCTAGATGAGGCCTCACTAATGCTTTGTAAAGTGGTAATATTACATCCCTGTCCCGTGAGTCCCATGCCTTTTTTAATACACGACAATATCTTGCTGGTCTTTGAAGCAGCTGATTGACATTGCATGCTGTTATTTAGTTTATGATCTACAAGTACATCCAGATCCTTCTGTTTTCGATTATATGGTAATGTAATGAAATGGGCATAAAAAGCGTAACTATTCGATATGAGAGAAAGAATGACGCCCTAGTACAAAGTGCAGACTAATAAAAAGGCATAAAATTTTTCCTCTCACTCTATATTCCTTATAGAAAAGAAATAACTAGGGTAAAAAAATAGTATAGGGGCTTTCAGATGATGCTCCAGTGGAAGATAAGAATCAGATTTTTTTTTGCCAAGCCATCTTTGCCTTCAGATAAATCTATGAAAGTTTAGTTACAATACTTTGATTTAATCATCAAATCTCGATGGCACTTATTGATACAGGAAAACTATTAATTTGCACGCTCGCTGGGTTCTTAAGTATGATGCACCTGTATTCCAAATAGGGAAACTGTGATTTTGGAATTAAAATAACACTTCTCTCCTACAGAGCGGGTTCTCACTTCAAGGACCTCTGACAGTGCAGACTTTTAACTTGTTCTCAAATTCTAAGAACCTCCGGGACTCGATGTGGGAATGAAGTGATTGTGTTTACATTTTGGTCATCAATCTCATCTTTTATAATGAATATGAAATGTTACTTAGTACTTGCTACTGATGTCAAGCCCCTAGCAATTTCCTAAAACGTAACTCTTCCTAGAGAAGAAAAAAAAATATTTATGCATTTGTGCAAGAACGTGCTAGGTTTAATACTTGTGTAAAAAAAAATATTAAGATGTCCAAAAATTTAGACCTAATGCACATGGAATTTTACAACTATGTACAAGATCAGTGCTGTTAGGAGTCATAATACAGTGTCCATAATGTACCTCAGATTCCCCAAAAAATGTAACAAAAGAATTGTGCCATGTCTGCAATTTTGCTTCAGTGGAAGAATATCTCCAAATTATGGTCACTTATGGATGTGCTATATTATAGTGGCATACAGAGTGCTTATGGCTCCATAGTACAGTGTGCCGCTGTACAGATTCTGTGCACACAAATCTGCCAAGTCCATAAGGCCTAAAGGGGTTGCATTATGCAGTTTATGTAAAAACGGTGCCACTCTTTCATAGGCTGCATCTAGTATTACAGCTCATTCATATTCAAGTGAATGGGGCTGAGCTGCAATGCCAAACATAGCCTATGGGCAAGAATGGCGCTGTTTTTGGAATCATGGACAACTCTTGTCACGATTAGCAGCAGAACTGCTGCTAATCAATGATTTCTTTTACCTCTCTGTTTTGGCATTGCTAGGCATTGCCATTGGTCTGAGTCTGGATTTGGTCATCATTTAGCTTTGCCTGGTTAATTAGGGTGGAGTACTTTTCTTGGGTCTATATATGCACTTCAGGCCTGGAATACTCAAAGGATGGTTATACTGTTTCTGGCATGTGCTAAACTCTTTCCAGATTCTAGTTGGTGACTTTGTTCTCATCTATGTGTTTGTTTGTACTATGGGACCTGTTGGTGCTCTGAGAGATCTAGTTTTTGTAATGTGGTTTTATGTGTATCCTGGGATCAGTAGTTACACTGGTTTGTTTGCCTTTTCTGTGCCCTTTGGTCTGCTGCCAAGCTGTTGTCTTACCCTCCTGTGGGATAGTATAAAAATAGGGTCAGTGAGTACTCTTAATTCTTGTCCATTGTCTATTCATCTGCTTGCATGCTATACATCTGCCATCCACTGCATTTATGCATAGTCTCCATCTTCTATTACCTTCATTGTTCGTTTCCGCTTGTCCACTGGGGAGTTGATTGTGCCTTTTGTTTTCGGTCAGTGTTGATGCAAGCTTTGCCCATGTGATAGCGATTATCTGGTGTTGTGGTCTTGAGCACCAGCAGTAGTGTGACATCCTTAAAATACAAAAATTGATAGCCTGCATTTGATGAACAACCCACTTAACCTATGTAAAACACAAGTGCCTCCGACAACTACAAAAGACCACTATTGTGTGCTTGACAACAGCTACTACACTAGCATCTTTCATCTTTCAGTCTAACAGCAACAACAGTCGATTTTCCAGCCCTCAAATCTCACTAACCATCAGCTCTGGTAACAGATGTATCAACCATCTTTCCTATCATTACGGCATCAATCCCAATCACGTCGCAATATGTTTTCCTTAAGGCCGTGGAAAAAAAAAAAAGGAAAAAACAGATCTGTTTTCTTAGTCGCAACATCAGTGAGTGCTCGGTTCAGATGTTGCATGTCACATTAGGGACAGCAATTAGGATTTGAGAGTGCATTTGTTAAAAAATACTGTCATCAGTAAGAGAACCTTTATATCATGAGATTGCAAATTAGACAACAAATAGGCTGTCCCTGTATTTAATGAGTCCACCAGAACGGGGGGTGCTCTTATAGAGCCTCTCTGGCTCATAGCGAGGCAGTGGACCACCCTCTATGATGTTGATATTCTTATGACATTCACATACGCGTCAATGAGCCTTGGGTGCTTATGAACCTGTTGCTGGTTCCCTTAGTCCTTCCTTGGATCACTTTATTGTTAAGATACTTAAGCTTCCTAATTTTTATAGCTTCCAAACCATCAACTTCAAGAATTGACTGTTCACTTGCTGCCTAAGAGAGAGACAGTAGCCACGTCCCGATTTACTGCAATTCACTTTGTCATCTCGTATCTTAGCCCAGATCATATGCTGGAAAATAAATGGAGCAAGCAACTTCTAAAGCTACATGCACATATTTCATAATGTAGTGCAGAAAATCCGCACTTAATAGTGCATTTTCTGATGCGTTTTTAGGTGCAGTTTTTAAATTTTGTTGCGTAAATAGGTGCGGTTTTATGCTGTGGATTTTGGTGCAATTTTTTCTTAACTTGTTGGATACAATTCTGAGGCAGAAACGCAAGATAAATTGACATGCTGCAGAGTTTAAAATACGCACCACAGGTCAATTTACGTGCGGAAAAATCATGGAACGTGTTTATGAGATTACTTGATATCTCATTTACGTTGCTGGCACTGTATTACGCTGCTAATTTCCTGCAGGAAAATATGCGGCAAATCCACACGTAATACGCATCGTGTGCAATTGGCCTTAGGCTGCAGCTACAAATAAATCTATCTTCACCGCTCTATCAGTAGGTATGCATTACATTAAGTTTATTGTAAAGCTTGTCTAATTTTAAGTGCCCCCAAAGGTTTTAAATTGTTTCCCATCGCATTTACCAATAATTAGAAACACGCTCGGCTACAATTTTATGCCTGGCCCCAACTAGATGGCTTTTTAAAATACCAAAAAGCTGCTGATAGACTGAAGTAATATTGCGTCCTTGTCCTTCACGCCTCATCACCTCTCATTAACTTATATCAATGATTATTACAATATGTGAGCAGAATTAAAGGTGCAGGCTGCCCAATAACTACCTTCATGGACTTCCTGCATAGGAATACTACGCTGAGAATCTCAATGTAATTAAAACTAAAATGCAGCTGCAGACTACCCTTTATCTGGACAGAGAACAGACGCTTATGTTAATGTTTTGTCAATTTGCATATGTACAAAAACGGATATAAAATATATTTAGATGACCGGTGTGAGAAAAAAAGAAGCCATTTAATGTAAAACGTCAAAATATGCCATAAACATGTGGATAAAGCCATTCTATATATGTGATCACAGCCAGATCTATGGTTGGGGAGGGGCTTGGGCAAAGTATGTATGGGTTCCTATCCCACATATGGGAGGTAAGGCGGCTAGAGGAATTGCACTGCCATAATATGTGGCAAATACTTTTGCCTAAATACCACTACACAATGCCAAAAGTGCAACAAAGACCGTGCCATAATATGTCAATGTAATGCTTACATAACACTACCTAAATAATGCTACAACTTCAAGGTCAATTTAATATAGGTCACAGGGCATTTGCCCATACATAAACCGGCCCTGATTGAATTCCTTTCCTTGGAGATGTTAATAGAATTAGGATATCAAACAGTCCGGCATATATAGTATCAATGTACGGTATTCGTCATGTACCGCTGTCACCTGAGTTGCCACCTGGCCGGTAAGTGACCAGAATGCATACTAGGTGGCCGATGTTGATACAGAATTTAGGTCTTCCTCTACACCAAGGAGTTCTGCTGTTAAACTGATCTATTAGAACACAACGGGTGCCCTGTGGGTGTACAATCACAGTTACGGAGTACTCTCTACCTCTAATCAGTGTAGGAAAGGAATAGGAAGCTGAACATGATTAGTACATGATCATTCAGATTCCTGTAAGAGAGGAGACATCGCTGGTGCCTGGGGGTGGGGGAGAATTAATAGCCTCTTACTGCACTAGACCACTAGGGATCCTGATATTAACCCGTTCCCTGCCTTAGACCAATAGGAAAATTAACATTAATACAGTCCCTGCCGATGGCCACCAGTGATTCTTACAAGAATATCTTTACTGCCCTAGAACACCAGGGATGTTGGTATTTACCCTGGACCCTAGTGATATTAGATAATAAAGGTTTTTTTTTTGTATGATGCCGCTTCCCCTTTTTATATGGTTGGTATTTTTTTTTTTTTATCAAAAAAAGGTAGCAACCCTAGCGGTCATGAATTTTCAACTTCTAAAGTTTAAAAAGTGCACCTCTACCCAAAAAATAAAACCTTGACTGAATCCTTGACACATCCTGTCATTTATTGCAGCCTGTATCTTATGTATAAATCCGAAGAAACAGTCTGTCATAACGCAAGTCGTCAGCAATCCCATGTCTTCTCTGATTGAATATAGAAACGGCTTCCCGTAAAGTAATTCAGATCTACATTCACCATATTGCGGACTTTAGAGAAGAAATCTCCCAACATTCTTGGAAGGTTTAAATAGTGTGTGTGTGTGTATATATATATATATATATATATATATATATATACATACACATACATACACACATATATACACACTTACATACACAAATTTTGCTCTAGCGATCTGCATTCTGGAAGGTATCTTCTTTACACCAGGTACTATATGGTAAATCAGATGTAGGAATTACTAAGAAGGTTTATTTTAACAAATGTGTTGGAGGTACGACTATATGCAAGCTACTAATGTATTTTATATTAGACGTTCAGTGTAGATTTCTTCATTTGTTAAGGCCACATCCCCTTGTTAGGTAAATCCTTCTTCACTGACCACACGGCACTTCCATCTTGAAAATTGCCGCTGATGAAGGGCATGTGACCAGACACGTCCATCAGCAACCTCTATTGAAAACCAGTGAGCATAGTAGACTAGTGTTATAGGAGCTCAGTTTAGCTGTTAGGGGTGTGTCTGACGACAACTTGTCGACTGTTTCAAGTAACAACCAGCAGAACTGTGAATGCAGTTATAATACATTGTAATAAGTCACATCATATTCATTCACCTATTGCTAGTATTATTAATAATAAATATGAAGAACATATTCGGTATAAAATGGTGTTTAAAGTTGAATACATGCTGTACTAATGAGCTTATGCATCATTTGTTCAGTATTTAATAATGATCCTTCACCCCCCCCCCACTCTTCACCCCCCCCACACATACACACACACACACACACACACACACACACACACACACGTCAAGATCTCAGCAGCCTGCCACCCCCTCACTGGGGAGCCCCTATGCATATGCCCTTATATGTACTTTATAGTCAATTGAATAAGTGCTGTATACAGCATTTTTGATTTTTAGGCGTCTTGCAATATCTCGTTGGCTCCTACATGCTGACTGACTTGTTAACTATTTTGACCTGCCTTGATATCACCAACCTTTCAATAAATAAAGTGAAGGGCATCCACAATGCCCTCTATGGGAAAGCAGCAGCTGTGATACAGGACGTGCAATAAAAACAACCAAGCGGTTCACAGACAATGACAAATACAGTTTTCTTGGCGCGTGTACTTTCAAGAGATCCAAGTAGTCGTCAGTCATTGTCAGATGTGATTGGATACCTCTCTAGATTTCACTGTTTGGATAGAAAAATAATGCTTACAAAAAAAGCGATCTTTCTAGTTGACAAGATGCGTCCCAGAGGGGAGCCCTTGCCAGTCAGGGTGGCCGGCTTCTCCAAATCATTCAGTCTTTTTAGGAAACTTCTTTTGAAGTTGTGCCATTTCTTTTTACAGTTCTCAGTGGCACACTTAATCAGAGCTGCAGAGATGACTGGAGTTTGCTGCGCTGGGGAAGCTTTCTGCTTTTGATGAGGAAAGGAACAATGACAGTCAGTGAAGGAAACAGGGGTCATGAGTGAGCTCTTGACGGAGACGTTGGCATTGTAGCTTCAGACTTTTATGTCCGTGTAGGGAATTCCTAATGATATTAAACGGTGCTAACAGCCAGAAACCACAGCAGTATATACATATCCAGGGCTGCTCGCTTGATTAGCATGGTGCTTGTGTTATAGGCTTGGACCAGGGGCGGATATACTATTGTAGCCGAACAAGGGTAGAGTAGGTTTAGCGGGCCCGATGCCACCTTATAAGCAGCTGCCTACTGTCTATAGCTCACAATTACTGTTGAATTATTACAGAATTAGTAGATCGTGCTCTATGATGAGCTATTAGAAAGCAAGGGGCCCATATACTGTCCTTGCACGGGGGCCCCTTGCCGCCTATGCTTGCCCCTGGCTTGGAAGGAACAGCAAACAGCAATAGCTGGTTGCAAAGATCAGTCTTTGTAGTCCGTCAGACACCCCAATTGTTTACGTCATACTTACCATCCCTTCCGTACTGTCTGGGAGTCTCCCGAAATTGGGGATGGGGAGGCTTGAGGAATCCTAGCAGAGAAGCTAAGTCTCCAGTAGAGCCAAGAATCCAGTCAGCCGGAGTGGTCAGTCACTTTACTGGTGCCATTCTCTGCTAACAGATGTCTGTATCGGGAGAGGAAGTTACATGTGATGGTCTGTTTAAGATGCTGGTTAAAAAGGAGGTGTTTTTCTTTGTGGGTGGCACTATTAATGGGGCACTGTCTGGGTCATAATGCTTTATTGTTTATAAGTGCATTCTGAATGTCACGGTTTACGAGGGCGCTCTCTTGCTCATACTATTAATGAAAATACTCTAAATGGGGGTACTCTCTGGTCCGGACTGTTAATAGAGAGGATATTAATGAAAGCACTCTTCATGAGGTGTGATCCCTGGCTGGTACAGTTAATGGGGCACTTTGGCTCCTTTAATAGGAGTGATCTGGCTGCCCTTATTGCCGTATGATCAAGATGTGTGTGTGTGTGACTTAAAGTGCATCACATCAGAAATCTTCCTAAAACGCAGTTCTTGAAAGATGGCAACTAAGCCAAGTATACGAGCAGTCTATACTGAAGCTGAAGAGGTTCTCTAGGACTGATCTAATAAGGTCCCTTGAGGTATGCACAGTACGTTCTCTTACTTTATAATGTACTATATGCCACAGCAGATCCTCGTTTTTTTGGATATGTGATGGGAATAAGCTTTGCAAATACCTTTTCATAATGGATCCGATGGGACTCAAATAAATGCAACAGTAGATCAGTCTTCATCATCAGTACCATCATTATAATTATTTTTTTTAAATCATTGTGGTCAGTGGGGGATGGTTTGAAACAAAAGCAGCAGTGATATTAATTTCTGACCAATTTAGAGGATTAGAAGTGCAATAGTGAACACAGCCTAATACAGCAGGCCTCGTGTACACAGGCATATACCATCTCCGTCCACAGGGCAAGTTTTAGGGGGTGGCAAACGAAGCAATTTCTCATTTCCTGGGGGGTCTTCAAGGTCTGTATCTCCAAAAAAAACAACAAACCTACGAGTAAAGAATATACAACTTGACTGCCCTGGACCACAAGGAAATCTCCAATCAACTCAAACTTCAAACCCGTAGGCCACCAGGGTCCTTACCATTACAACTTTTCCATTTAGGCATTGTATGGGGGAATTATTTGCGCACTTAATGGCAGCATTGCATGGGCATTGTATAGAAGAATAATTTTTTTCATTCTATGGCAGTATTCAAGTTCGGGTAAAATGTGAATATGTATCTGAGCTACAGATATATATATATATACACACACACACATATTTTATCGTGGATTTTATCTTGTGATGGTGTGTGCGATCGTTTAGGTGTCCGCTTGGAATTCAACAACAAACTTATTTTAAAAAGTTGTGGGCATGCTCCCTCGGATGCCTCGTGATAGAAGTATTCTCCTCCTTAAAGCATGGCATGTGAAGAAGAAGACCTCTGTAGTACAGGGACCCCATGCCATGCTCTGCTGTATGCATGACACCTTAATTTGTATTTCGGGGATTGCACAGTGGAACATTTATATACGGGCAATTAATGTGATTGCCTTTGAATTATTCACCTGGAAATAAATGACAGCTATTTTATAATGTATAGCTCTTTTGAATGTCATTTATGATTAATCAGAAACCTATACATTTAATGTCTTAATATGCACGAAGTTGTGCGAGCTCCGTTAGTTAATAGATGCAAGCTGGACCTCTGCCAGTTCTAATCTTTGTGATGATAGAATCTATGAAGCATGCGTCCATTTAATATGTATTAACCAAAGCCACAGACCTTCTGCATTGTGCAGTTTGTTACTGTCAAATAACAACTGTCTAATGAGTTGGGAATAAACATTTAGCATTTAAGCCGAATTCAGGCGAAAGAAAAGTTTGCCTTTATCATTTATCAAATTTTCATTTGCAAAAGAGCGACAGGACCATAAATGCAATAGAACAAAAAGAAGAAACCTCGTCTACTTTTAAATTGTGAGCCATCTGAGGTGTGATTGTAACCTCTGCACCTCATATTTACACCCAAGAATGTACACACAGTGATGTCCCATTTTCACAATTATGTCACAGAACCTGCATAATGCAAACAATGATGTCCCATCACAAGGATTGTATATTATCAGTGATGTCACAGTACAGAGATAATAAACACAGTGATGACACATTACATCACTGTTTATTATCTCTGTACTGTGACATCACTGTGTTTTATTATACTTTATTGTGACATCACGGTCTTTATTCTCTCTGTATTGTCACATCACTGTTTATTATCTCTGTACTGTGATATCACTTTTTCATTTTCCTTTCACTGTGACATAACGGTTTATTGTGACAGTGCATTATTATTCTTTTATTGTGACATCACTGTGTTTATTATATTTGTATTGTTACATCGCTCAGATTATTATCCTTGTACTAATGCAGGGATAATAAACAGTGATGTCACAATAATAGAATAATATTGCTGTGATGTCACATACAGTTATGTCACAGTGAGAGGATAATAAAGTGATATCATAATACAGAGATAATAATCACAACTAGGCGGATTTACTAATATGGTCTTCAATTTAGACAGCTTATAATTAGACTAGTTGCGCAAAATTTATCACAATGGCTCATTTTGGATGATCAATTTGGCGCATTTTTAGACACTTCTGCCTAACTTTATAAAAATTAAAAAAAGTGATATCACAGTACAGGGATAATAAACACTGGTATTCTTTTATGTGCCCCAATGGCCACTGGGACCTCTTAAGACCTAGAGGCCCATGTGCAACAGCAATCTCTGTGTCAATTATAGCTTCAGCCTTGCCCTCAGCTTCTGGCTCCTTAACAGCTGAAATGTCTGTAAGCTTAGGGTAACGTTACTGACAAAAGTAGCAGTCCAGCCAATGCGCACCCACTGCCACACTTGGTGCTAACTGCCCGAATCTGCAAGGGGTGGCGATCTAGCCCTGTGACCCCCTTTAAATTAATAGAGCCCTGCCTAAAGCAGATAAACCGCCCTGATAAGGGCGAACCTACTATTAGGGTTTGCTAGCTCGATTCCTGAGTATTCCTGCTGGTGGTAAGGAATAGGTTGCTTTCACCAGACAGCTGCTGGCAGGTTGAGCGGATCGGTAGAAAATGTCAAACTAGCAAATGTCAGTAAGGCTCTGTTCAGATCTGCATTGGGGTCCCGTTCTGTCTGAGCTTTCCGTCAGAACGGGACCCTGAACAGACACAAACGGAAAACATAGGTTTCCATTTCCATCACCATTGATTTCAATGGTGACGGATCCGGTGCCCATGGTTTCCGTTTGCCTCTTATGCACCGGATCCGTCGTTTTGCCGGAAGCAATAGTGTAGTCGACTAGTCCAGTCTGTGACCAGTCCAGTCACCTGACCTGTCACCTGAACTCACTGGTCCACTCCCGGGCTGTCACCAACCCTAGTCAGTAGGAACTCCGCTTCTGTCTGCGCCGCATGACCTTCTCGGCTCCTCCGTTGAGTCACGTCAGGCAGAGCAGAGAGTGGTAAGGTAGGCTACTGCTCTCCACTCTCTTTATAGTGTGGCGCTATTTACAAGGGGTGGGGAGTGTGGCGCTATTTACAAGGGTGGGGGGGTGTACCGCTATCTATAAGGGGGGCAGCGAGCTGTGTGTGGCACTATCTACAAGGAGGGCTGTGTGTGGCGCTATCTACAAGGGGGGCTGTGTGTGGCGCTATCTACAAGGGGGGCTGTGTGTGGCTCTATTTACAAGGGGGGCTGTGTGGCGCTATATACAAGGGGATCAGTGTGGCGCTATTTACAAGGGGGTCAGTGTGGTGCTATATACAAGGAGGAGCTGTGTGGCGCTATATACAAGCAGGGCTGTGAGGCATTATCTACAAGGGGGGACGGTGTGGCATTATCTACAAGGGGGGGACTGTGTGGCACTATCTACAAGCGGGGGATGTGTGTTGCACTATCTACAAGGGGGGGCTGTGTGTGGCACTATTTACAAGGGGGGCTGTGTGGCGCTATCTACAACAGGGGGGTTGTGTGCAGGGGCATAGCTAAAGGCTTATGGGCCCGGGTGCAAGAATTCAGCTTGAGCCCAGGTGCAAGAATTCAGCTTGTGCCCCCCTACCCCTCCCCAACACCACTATCATCAGACCTCTGCGCGCGCCTATGCCCAGACACCTTGCCCAACAGCCCCCATAGTATAATGCCACCACACAGTATAATGCTCCCATAGCTGCCCCCACACAGTATAATGCCCCATAACGTATAATGCCCCCCATAACAGCCCCATACCGTATAATGCTCCCCATATCAGCCCCCACAGTATAATGCCCCACATAGCTGCCCCCATACATTAGAGCCCCCCATATGGTATAATGCCCTCCATACAGTATAATGCCCCCATATCAGCTCCGCATACAGTAAAATGCCCCCCATATAAGCTCCCCATACAGTACAATGCCCCCATATGAGCTTCCCATAAAGTATAATGCCCCCATATGAGCTCCCCATACAGTATAATGCCCCTCCATATCAGCTCCCCATACAGTATGCCTCCCATATCAGCTCCCCATACAGTATAATGCCCCCCATACAGTTTAATGACCCTCCATATCAGCTCCCATACAGTATAATGCCTCCCATATGAGCTCCCCATACAGTGTAATGCCCCCATATCAGCTCCCCATACAGTAAAATGCCCTCCATACGAGCTCCCCATACAGTATAATGCCCCCCATATGAGCCCCCCATATAGTATAATGCCCTCCATACAGTATAATGCCCCCATATCAGCTCCCCATACAGTAAAATGCCCCCATATAAGCTCCCCATACAGTATAATGCCCTCCATATCAGCTCCCCATACAGTATGCCTCCCATATAAGCTCCCCATACAGTATAATGCCCCCCATACAGTTTAATGACCCTCCATATCAGCTCCCATACAGTATAATGCCTCCCATATGAGCTCCCCATACAGTGTAATGCCCCCATATCAGCTCCCCATACAGTAAAATGCCCTCCATATGAGCTCCCCATACAGTATAATGCCCCCCATATGAGCCCCCCATATAGTATAAGGCCCTCCATACAGTATAATGCCCCCATATCAGCTCCCATACAGTAAAATGCCCCCATATAAGCTCCCCATACAGTACAATGCCCCCATATGAGCTCCCAATACAGTGTAATGCCCCCATATCAGCTCCCCATACAGTAAAATGCCCTCCATATGAGCTCCCCATACAGTATAATGCCCCCCATATGAGCTTCCCATAAAGTATAATGCCCCCCATATGAGCTTCCCATACAGTATAATGCCCCCCATATGAGCTACCCATACAGTATAATGCCCCCCATATGAGCTACCCATACAGTATAATGCCCCCCATATGAGCTACCCATACAGTATAATGCCGCCCATATCAGCCCCATGCAGTATAATGCCCCCCATACAGTATAATTCCCCCATATCAGCCCCCATGCAGTATAATGCACCCCTCCGCAATATCAGCCCCCCCATACAGTATAATGCCCCCATATGTGCATAATAAAAAAAAATAGCATAATTACTTACCTATCCTCGTTCCCATGCCGGGTGGAGGATTCTTCCCTCCTCCGGTGTGTGCTATGAGTGACTCGCTACATCCCGCCTGCCTGCGTTGAGCCGCTCAGGGCACAGTGAATGCTGGATCAAGGAAACGTCAGCTCCTTGCTCCAGCATTCAATGAAACCGTGACCTCGGCGAGTGACTCGCAACCCCCCAGAGGTCTTCACACGAATTCCCAGGGTGACGCGACTCTCTGTGTATAATGTTTTGTGTTGTGGTGTGCAGTTTGCGGTGGGGAGAGGAGGGAGGGCTGTAATTTAACAGGCCCCTAATCTCCACCTCAAACAGCACAATACATTAAAAGGCAACACAATACATTACAACAACACAACACAACACAATACATTACAATACAGACTCTGCAGCTCACCTGGAGTCCTCCGCACTGGCTCTTCCATTGCACTCGGTGGAAGACGTGTCACGTGACAACACGGTCACATGGTACACGAAGTGTACCATATGACCGTAACCAGGAAGTGCCGGCTTCACGGCACAGAAAATTTATTTTTAACAAGCATGCTGTGTGGCAACGGGGGCCCGTGGGCCCCCCAGGCTTAGGGGCCCGGTCGCAACTGTGACCAATGCGACCCCTATAGCTACGCCACTGGCTCTGTGGCACTAGCTACAACAGGGGACTGCGTGGCACTATCTACAACAGGTGGGCTGTGTGGCGTCAACTACAAGGGGGGGCTGTGTGTGGAGCTATCTACAGGGGGCTGTGTGGCGTTATATACAAGAGGGGAGCTGTGGGTGGCACTATCTACAGGCAGCTGTGCGTGGCACTAACTACAGGGGGCAGTGTGGCATTATATACAAGGGGCTGTGTGTGGCGCTATCTACAGGGGGCTGTGTGTGGCCTCAAATTTATTTTCTTCTAATTTACTGTTATGGTAACTCCCTTATAGAACTATATCGCTTGTACAATGTACAAATGGTTTTGTGCTTGAGTTACATTAAAAAAAATAGTGAAAAAAAAATTCCACCTCATTGACTGGTAGAGCAAGCAAACACGGCGAGGGGGAAGGAGATGTCGGGGAAAGAAGATTGGGGGGCGCCAATCTAAATCTTTGCCCCGGGTGCAGGAGAACCTAGCTACGCCTCTGTTTAGAGGTCAATATGTGTATCACCCCAGGAAGCTATACAGATATTTACAAAGAGAATTAAACATAGCCTTCTCTCTTATTAGTGGTATATAAGGAGCGCCTTTAAGATAAAATTGCTCTAAGCCAGGCCTCATCTGTAAAGAATGGGTCATTACAATGCATCCACGGTGCCTATAGAGACGTCTGCTTTTTACATTTTACAATTTTTCCTGACGAAATTCCATCATACTCAGTCAGAAGAGAGCCAGGCTCTCCGTATCAGATTGCAACAGCATGAAGTTATGTACAACTTTCATCAGCAGGACACACAGTGCAGTCCAGGCCGAAGCCTTCATACCCACAGAATTCAACAGCTGCCATTAATGTTTTCTTATTTGCTAAATAACTTCCTCTAGGGTGATGTCGGGTAAGCCTTTGAAGGAATTCTACAGCCCCGAGGGATCAGTCCACATTAACGGCAGCATGCACTTTTGACAAGAGAACACTGAACACTTCATTAGTCTGCGGACAAGAGTCATAGGAGGTTACATATGTAAGTGAAACTAACCAGCTTAACGCCATAAGTCAAAAATATTTGTCATTACAAATTAATAAACTGCAGTTTTAAGCAAAAACATTTTTACAGAATATTTTATAAAAGATAATAAAATATTTTAATATACTGCATTGACTTTAATAATTAAAAAGGGTTGTCTGCTTTAGAAAACCCATTTACAAATACCCAATTAGGAATCCACATCAATTTGTGGAAGCAGACAGATTTTTTTTTTTGCTCTGGAGGACCCAGTACGTCCATGCATAACACAGACAGGCCATTAAAACATTGGGCACCGTGTAATGCTTAATTCCTCCTGTGGTAGCGCTGCAGGGGAATGAAACACTTGCTACCAGATTTCCCCAATGATTGCAGCTGATCACTGGGAGTGGAAGTTGGTAACCCTGTGATCAACTTATTTTAGTGGGCCCTGCAATAAAAAAAAAAAAGTTCGAAATACACCTACATTACAGAGGATCTCTCATGAAGACCGTTGGGAGCAGGTCTGACAAATAAGACCCAAATATGGCTGTACCAGGATTTAAAACTGATGCTTTTTTCTACTTGGTTTTACTAATGCGGTTAATGTTTGATAATAAAAGCATTCTTTGGCAGCCACATCTTTGTTCACTGACCATTTGGGCAATAGGGCACTACTTGAGAGCCCAGGGCATTAGACGGACCCAAAGCCATCCATCTAAAAGCTAAGCATACCATATATCTTTTTGAGAAAGGGAGTGGTCAGATTTATGCTTTTTCATATACCTGTATCACGGGTGTTAAGAGCCCATGACCCTACATGCCCACCAGAAATTTTTTAGTCTACTTCTGTTGCTGTCTATATTGTAAGGCCTTGTTTACATCTGCTTTCTAGGTTCCATTAGGGGCATCAGTCACAGAACTGGTCAAAAATTCCGGACAAAATAGTGCAGCATGGTGCACTATTTTGCTTGGGAAAACGATGGACATCATGGCGGAAACCCAACGGAAATAAAAGTCAATGGGTTCTGTCGGTCATCTATAGTGTCCGTCATGCAGCGGATCCGATGCTTCCGGTATTTTCATTTCTCTGCTCCCATGACGGAGCAGAGCAACGAAAATACTGAACGCAGATGCTGACGAGGCCGAACCTAGTTGTTAATGAGCATCTCCGAACGACAGATCAACATTACGGCACAGGAATGCACATTTTTTTCAGAACCTTATCAACACCTGCTTATTTCCATATGAGAGTGAGCAGATTGCTGGTGTTATTTGTAATTATATGTACTATCACAAAAATGGTGGATGACTTCCAAGTGCCCATTCTGTCCTGATGCCCAGTAACGTAAAACTAGCAGATATCAAGAAAGCAAACCTCTGCAGGATGCCGAAGCTGGGTGTTGAGGGGGGTTCTCCATTATCCAAACCTAAGCCGATTAGTAATGGCTTGAAGGCTGATGATGAACCAATGAAGCACGGCCAGTTAACCACCCGGCAGATATTCTAGAGCATCAAATAAGATTGTTTGCTAGAAGACAAAATCAATGTGTGTAATATGCTGATCCGGCTGCGCTCAGCTTCAGGGCGTATTAGCATGGACACTGAAAGCGGAGGACACATAACTTATTAGCAGTAACAAGCTTTATTACTCCACAACTGAGGTTACAAATTGCTCCAGTGTCTTTGCTATAGCAAATATGCACTGCGACAAGAGAAGATGGCACCCACCGTTTCATCTCTCTGCCAGCGCTTTATAATTGTGCCTTGACCCTTTTTAAAATTCAGCGAATGCAATCACATTTGCCCGTACGAAAGATTGGCACATGTTGAGACGTTTGCTTGAAATCACCTAGATATCAGCAGTCTCATGTACAGCGCTGGCTTAATTAATTCTGATTGGCACTAGATCAATACTGAATTTTAATTAAGCTACAACTGAGAATGGCGACAACACAGGAAATAATTGTAGAAATGCTAATTCATATAAAGATTCACATTAATGGTAAATTTATGATCATTTACTGATCTCACTGGCAGCCGCTAAAATTTCACTATTGATCTCCAACCCATGGCACTCAAGCCGTTTGCGAAACTACAACATCCAGCATGCTGGGAGTTGTAGTTTTGCAATGGCTGAGAGAAACAGATTAGTGACCATTGCACTAAAGCAATAGCCAAAGGATATAGCGTAGCACCAGCTCCCAGTGCCTAAGAGAGCCCAAAAGCCCATCTGTCACATAAGAAGACACCAGTATTATAAATGGCACATGGCAGGTGGGGGCCCCTGTTACAAATTACACATCAGAGCCCAGGAGCTTCAAGTTACAGCTCTGCTCAAAAGATGCAGCTATTTATGTTTCATTGATGTTACTGTTTAGTTTATGGACATTGGCATTGTAGAGCTTAGGTTCTCAATCTGTGGTACGTGTACCCCGGGGGTACACGACATGTCCATAGGGGGTTCTCGGCCTGTTTGCAGATTTGCTTTAAAAAGTGCAACACTGTGTATGATCTTAGCCTTGTGAATACTTTAAAGCAATTTATTAGAGTCCAACATAGGTTGCAACTGGACTCACTGTTTCATTATCTCGGACAACAACTTTTTTCCTGTAGCGGTAAATTTACTGTGCAGTAACGCTTGCCATCTTTACGCTGTTCTCGTTCTGGGGAAAGGCAAGAAACATTGGAGTCCCAATCATTAAAGGGATTTTCCCACCGTAGGATATGCCTCTAATGTCTTATTTAGTGGGGTTGTTCAATCAATTGCACCCTGGAATTGACCTCCGGAACATTGCCTATTACAAAGAGGCCATGACATTTCAAGTGAATGGTATTGTGTTGAAATTTCCACACAGCGTTGAGTTAAGACCGTTGTTGTCAAAGGGGATACTATGCTTTAGGAAGTGCTGTAGTCCTTTTGTCCTAGGCATTGGCAAGGGTCACATCTGTTGGATCCCTTCGATCAGATATGGATGGTATAGCCCAGGGGTCTCAAGCACGCATTCCCGCGGGCCGCATGCGGCCCCTGGGGCAGTCACCTGAGGCCCGCGGGACACAGAGTCGCTAGTACAGGCTCTGCTCCGGGACTCTGTGGAATTCCCTGATATCGCTGTCCATATCTGGACAGTGTGTCAGGGTCTTCCCCAGAGCGGAGTCCCGAGCAGAGCGCTAGTACAGGCTCTTCTCCGGGACTCTGGAAATCCCTGACATCGCTGTCCACTTAAGGACAGTGATGTCTGGGGCTTCCCCAGAGCCGGAGTCCCGGGCAGAGCGGTAGTATAGGCTCTGCCTCGGGACTCTGTGGAATCCCCTGACATCGCTGTCCACATATGGACAGCAATGTCTGGGGCTTCCCCAGAACTGGACTCCTGGGCAGAGCGCTAGTATAGGCTCTGCTCCGGGACTCTGTGGAAGCCCCAGGAAGAGCGCTACTAGCGCTCTGCCTGGGACTCCAGCTCTGGGGTTGCCCCGGACATCCATGTCCATATATGGACAGTGATGTCAGGAGCAGAGCTGGAATCCCAGGCAGAGTGCTAGAAGTGGCTCTGCTCTGGGACCCCAGCTCTGGGCAAGCCCCTGATGTCACTGTCCATATATGCGGGGGGCACTGTGGCAGCGTCTGCGGGGGGCACTGTGGCAGCATCTGCGGGGGGCACTGTGGCAGCATCTGCGGGGGGCACTGTGGCAGCATGTGCGGGGGGCACTGTGGCAGCATGTACGGAGGGCACTGTGGCAGCATGTACGGAGGGCACTGTGGCAGCATGTACGGAGGGCACTGTGGCAGCATCTGCGTTACGGGCGGTACAACAGAACAGCCCAAACACGGCACGTCACAAGTGATGTGTCGTATACCCGGAAGAGAATTGAAGATCAACACAGCGGCCAGAGAGTGACGTCACCCGTCAAGTACCCCACGGCAGCATCTGGAAACGGGGCCAATTTGTAAAATGTAAGTATATCACAAATGTATTTACATGAATAAATTACAAATATTAACAGTAATTTTATCTCGGAAAACCCCTTTAAGCAAGACAAAACAATTTCCTGGTGATACATCTTCTCGTTCCCCGGGATCTAAGTACATGAGAGCAGGTTATATATTTCTAAGTATTATTTTAGTCTGCAAAATGGAAGCATTTGATATCTAAGTACCGAATAAAATATTTTTGTTTAAAAAAAATAAATAAATGAATGTTTTCTCTAGATTTAACGTCTCAGCAGTCAAGAGTGAACTTTCTATATTACAAGCCAAATCCAGATTACATACCCCATTGAACACAGAATAAAAAGGCCACTACTGTTAAACCGTACATGAGGGGGTGGTACATCGTCCAACGGGGGTTCATACATTTCATACTCGCTTCATTACTATACTTCCATCAATACAGACAAAAAAGAAAACTTCTGGACACATTACAAACTCTGCCTCAACTTTATCCTTATGTCTGGGTCAGGTCTTATTACAGGACATATAGAAGAAATCAAAGCAGCCAGCAAGAAATTTAAAGTGAGAATCCAGATTTGATTACTGTCTTGGCTCAGTATCCTTTGAATACATGGAAACCGTCAATAAGTTGCCGTTGACAGATTTATTACCCCTCATAGGTGCCTCTACCTTCATAATACCGTACTGTGCTGCATTCTGAGTAAACTATGGGTATGATTGTCTCATAAACCTGTGAATTCCCAAGGCAAGTAATGCGTTTAAGGCCAGATTCACATGAGCGTAATACAGGCGCAAATCCTGGCCCGAATCTCAGGTCTAATGAACTAATAGCATCATAGGGATGTGGATGATGTAGTCCGGCCAGGTGCAGTCTGTGAGATACATATCGTATGTTGGCTGCATTTCCTGGACCAAACACAGTTCAGGGAGCCGGACTCCTGGCATCATAGTCACTGCCTCCCCGTGGGACTACAGTACTGTACTGAAAATATGACTACAGTATGGGACAGTGTCCCCACGGGGAGGCCGGGACTCCTAGCATCATACATAACTGATGATAGGAAATCTGGCTCCCTGAACTGTGGTCTGTCCGGGAAATACTTCCGACAAACGGTCCATATATGACGGACCGAGCACGGCCGTGTAAATCCAGCAGGGTCCGACTAGACAGACAGATATTCTTTCATTAACAAGCAACGAGTGAGGATTTAGTGAGCATTTTACTTTCGAAAGACGGTCTATTACACGTCACAATATTTGCTCAAGATTTTCCTATAAAGCACCAGAACCAAGCACAGTACATAAATACAGCACAAGCACAAATGCAGCTCAGTACAGAGATCATTTTAACCCCTGCCATATAAGTTTGTACGGCATAAAACTACAGCTCCCAGTATAGCCAGATTGATGCTAAGGATATGCTGGGAGTTGGTGTTTCACAAAAAAGAACGATACACCCATCATCTCGCTGCAGCCCATAGTGACTACAGTACTGATCAGTCACAGGGAGAATAAACATTTACATTTAGTGACTCACCGGAGACTACTTCTCAGATTGGAGTCGTTCTTTTTCTCTTTTCTTTGGTTTCCTATTATGACTCACGACCCATTTCTGCAGTTTGCCGCTCAGATGTCTTCGGCTCCTCACATTCCCAACATTTCCGCACCTATAAACAAAGATAAAATTCTCATGATGCCGCACTCTATGCTCCTAAATATAATAGTATCATACACTGTGTCCGCAAATATAATCGTATCATACACTGTGCCCCCGAATATAATAGTACCATACACTGTGCACCCAAACATAAGTGCTACACACTGTGCTGAATATAATAGTATCATACACTGTGCCCCCAAATATAATAGTATCATTCACTGTGACCCCGAATATAATAGTACCATACACTGTGCCCTTGAATATAATAGTGCTACACACTGTGCTGAATATAATAGTACTATACACTGCGCTCCCGAATATAATAGTACTATACACTGCGCTCCCGAATATAATAGTACCATACACTGTGTCCATGAATACAATTGTGTCAAACACTATAAAGTAATGCACCACACAGGTACCCCTGGTAGATAGTGCCCGTCATAGAGCCCCCTGTAGATAAGGGGCTTTTACACCTGCCAATTTTCGACTGCTGCAGCGAGCTCCAAGCAACGATACATTGTTGATTGGCACTTGTTTGCTCCTGTCACACGGAGCTATGGAGGGGGACGAGCAGTCGCTACTCCGATTGCTTGTCCTCATACATTATTATTATGTCGGCAGGGAGCCTCACTGTTTACACTGGGAGATGTGCTGCGGACTCCGATAATATTTTACTTTTTTATAACGATACGACCAGCATACAATCGAAAAATTGCACGTTCATCTGCTGATCGCTGACCTTTTTAGACAGGGCAATTATTGCCAATGAGCGTTCTATGTACGCTGGTCTGCACGATAGTCGCCCAGTGTAAAAACCCTTTAGTAAAGACCCCTGTAGATGGTAGTGTTCCCTGTAGATAAGGCCCCCTGTGGCGTTATTACTATTATTATTGTTCCCTATAGAAAGTGCCCCCTGTGGCGTCCCCTGTAGCGTTCCAGGTAGATAGTGCCCCCTATATAGTCCTCCCCTGTAGTTGGTGCCCCCTTTATAGTCCTCCCCTGTAGTTATGGTCCCAAATATAGTCCTCCCCTGTCGATTGTGCCCCCTATATAGTCCTCCCCTGTAGTTATGGTCCCAAATATAGTCCTCCAATTTAGTTATTGTCCCCTATATAGTCCTCCCCTGTAGTTAGTGTCCCTATATAGTCCTTTCCTGCAATTATTGTCCCCTATACAGTCCTCCCCTGTAGTTATTGTCCCCTATAGATAAGGCCCCCAACACTGGCCACAGTACAAGGAAAAAACAACAACATATGATTACCTGTCCCATTGCCGCGCCATCCTCCAGCGACATCAGTCCTCCAGCGGAACGACGCAGCGGCACGATGACGTCATCGCGGCGACTGCATCATCACTAAAGCGCCGAATGGCGAGGCATCATGTGGTTCACCAGGGCAGCGCTAGTCTACACAATTGTATTCGCATCCTAAGGATGCGAATACAATTGAGTGCAGGGGACTGGTTCCGGTTTCCCGTTTCACCCCGGCTCTGCGAACCAGCAGTAATTTCAACAACCGGTTCGGGAGAACAGGGGCAAACTGGCCAGATCCGACCCCTGCTTTGTGGTCTATGTCATAGCTATGCTTTCCGTCACCAGGAGCAATGATTTCGTTTGTTATTCAATTTGCTGCCCTTGCCCCATATCTAAATAACCTGACCAAGGCAGAATGGCTTATTTCTGCCCCTTCTAGCACCAGGAGCAAATGCCCGACTCCCTCTCTTCCAACTATGAGATTTACCTTGTTGTAAATCTTGTTCTTACTACAACAGATAATGGACAATACTTGATATAAAAGTTACTTCTCCCACATCACAGTAGAACTTGTTCTGTAGAGACGATGACACAGAGGTCATAAACAGTAATATATGAGATTAAGCAACCACCTGAGAGTTAACAGGAAACCAGCACACTTTTGAATGCAGCTCTGGAAGTGACTGGAGTAGATGAAACTACTAAATACAATTCAGAAGTAGATACTTTTATATATCACTTACATCCAGCCAATAGCTAGATGGATCTGCCATACGTCAACATCATTCAAAACCAGAACAATGGCCTCATGACAGAGGGAATATATGCATAATTGAGAAGCTTTTTCCTTCATTAATTTTGAGATAGCATCTCAAACGTTCATTCTTAGAAAGAACCATTTACACTTTGTAGAAGTGGTGCAAGAGCGGTCCCCCTGAAAAAAGCATTGCGAAAACCTGATGCTAATACATATGGGTATTCCAACAATCATAGTAGTGGGGGGTCAAGCCAAGGATGAATGTACCATAGAGGCAGACCTTACAGCTGCTATGAAAGGGGTCCAGCCCTGGTTGATCTCATCCCCTTTGTTACTGGGTGGAAACTGCATATTTTGCAAAAAAATGGGAACTTGATTGCATCAAGGGTTATGGAAAGGGTGCGGAGAGGGAAACAAACACTACGCCCTTCTGTTTTGGGTGACCCAGTTTGATCTGTACTATAAAGGCCCCCTCTCTTTCATGTACACCGCTGTATAAAATATATAGATTCATCTTCAAATCTATACGGTTCATACCTCTCCAATCATATGACTACGTTTTAATGCTGAGGTGTCGTGGCTTTTGGTCTTGCTACTTAACAGATGAGATATTGTAAAACGTCACCCGTGAAGTCGAGCTACCGCTTCAGTGAGGAGTAGATTTTGACTTGATCAACGGCTCAACTACACGAACGAAAAACCGTCAACTACATCCAGCATCTGGAAAATATACAGAGTAGAAGCTCAGCATGAGTAGCTCAAGTCAACGGGGATACAAGGGGCATTTACGCGTGACTGCAAATTGTTTTCAACATATAGAAGACATGGATTTATGTAGCACTATGTATTTTTTTTCCACATACTGCAAGTTTCTGTACAGTATAGAAGCAGTTCATGACACTCAGAGGAATTTACTTGATAGCTTTAGGTTTTAGATAACAGATCCTACTTGAACGGACTCGATGTAATTATTCAAAACATTGAAGGAGAACAAAAATAAAAAATCCTGACTTGAAAGGCTAAAAAACATATGTTCAATGTCATGTTCTAGAGGAGTAAAAATATAGAAGTTCACGGAATTTACAGATAATATTGACTTCTTCCTTCATTATTTATATAGCAATTTATTAGATTGTTCATATAGGCACCATGGCTGCCATTATGACAGAAGACATGATGGGTATGTCGTGCCCACTATATAAAGGATCTTAACAGATCCTGAAGGATCCCATCGACATAATGGGTCTGTCAGGTTTCCATTTCTATTTTTTGTAACAGAAGAGCATGGGCGTACACAGTAAAATGTCACTATATATATATATATATATATATATATATATACACACACACACACACATACACACATATACATATAGATACATATACATACACATATACACTACCGTTCAAAAGTTTAGGGTCACTTAGATATTTCCTTATTTTTGAAAGAAAAGCACAGTTTTTCTCAATGAAGATAACATAAAATTAATCAGAAATACACTCTATACATTGTTAATGTGCTAAATGACTATTCTAGCTGCAAACATCTGGTTTTTAATCCAATACCTACATAGGTGTATAGAGGCCCATTTCCAGCAACCATCACTCCAGTGTTCTAATGGTACATTGTGTTTGCTAACTGTGTTAGAAGGCTAATGGATGATTAGAAAACACTTGAAAACCCTTGTGCAATTATGTTAGCACCGCTGTAAACAGTTTTGCTGTTTAGAGGAGCTATAAAACTGACCTTCGTTTGAGCTAGTTGAGAATCTGGAGCATTACATTTGTGGGTTCGATTAAACTCTCAAAATGGCTAGAAAAAGAGAGCTTTCATGTGAAACTCGACAGTCTATTCTTGTTCTTAGAAATTAAGGCTATTCCATGCGAGAAATTGCCAAGAAACTGAAGATTTCCTACAACGGTGTGTACTACTCCCTTCAGAGGACAGCACACACAGGCTCTAACCAGAGTAGAAAGAGAAGTGGGAGGCCCCGCTGCACAACTAAGCAACAGGACAAGTACATTAGAGTCTCTAGTTTGAGAAATAGATGCCTCACAGGTCCTTAACTGGCACCTTCATTAAATAGTACCCGCAAAACGCCAGTGTCAACGTCTACAGTGAAGAGGCGACTCCGGGATGCTGGCCTTCAGGGCAGAGTGGCAAAGAAAAAGCCATATCTGAGACTGGCTAATAAAATGAAAATATTAATATGGGCAAAAGCACACAGACATTGGACAGAGGAAGATTGGAAAAAAGTGTTATGGACAGACGAATCGAAGTTTGAGGTGTTTGGATCACACAGAAGAACATTTGTGAGACGCAGAACAACTGAAAAGATGCTGGAAGAGTGCCTGACGCCATCTGTCAAGCATGGTGGAGGTAATGTGATGGTCTGGGGTTGCTTTGGTGCTGGTAAAGTGGGAGATTTGTACAAGGTAAAAGGGATTTTGAATAAGGAAGGCTATCACTCCATTTTGCAACGCCATGCCATACCCTGTGGACAGCGCTTGATTGGAGCCAATTTCATCCTACAACAGGACAATGACCCAAAGCACACCTCCAAATTATGCAAGAACTATTTAGGGAAGAAGCAGGCAGCTGGTATTCTATCTGTAATGGAGTGGCCAGCGCAGTCACCAGATCTCAACCCCATAGAGCTGTTGTGGGAGCAGCTTGACCGTATGGTATGCAAGACGTGCCCATCAAGCCAATCCAACTTGTGGGAGGGGCTTCTGGAAGCATGGGGTGAAATTCCTCCCGATTACCTCAGCAAATTAACAGCTAGAATGCCAAAGGTCTGCAATGCTGTAATTGCTGCAAATGGAGCATTCCAAGATGAAAGCAAAGTTTGAAGGAGAAAATTATTATTTCAAATAAAAATCATTATTTTTAACCTTGTCAATGTCTTGACTATATTTTCTAGTCATTTTGCAACTCATTTGATAAATATAAGTGTGAGTTTTCATGGAAAAAACAAAATTGTCTGGGTGACCCCAAACTTTTGAACGGTAGTGTGTATATAATTTTTTTATACATATTATGGCATAATAATAATAATATCCGGTTGTCTCGTCATGGGTCAGAGCTGAATTTTCACTACATAGATCTCTGATTGTTTTCAGGTGTAAAGAAAAGAAAAAAAATACTGTCGGAGATGGCACATTGACATATGAAACGCCAGTCTTATTATATTCCCCCACATAGAGTTAAATGATATAATTCTGGCTGTCTGCTGCCACCACTAATTTTTTTTTAAAAATAGTAATAAACATAACGGGAGCAGTAAAGTTGTGTATGCAGTGAGCCCCCCTTAGTGTTGGCTGAAAACAAACAATATGACTTTGTAAAGCAGATCAGTTCACAGGTCTCATAGCATTTGTGTGGTCTACCTCAAAATTTTTTAGCAGCCAAACTGAGCTGTAGTGTAAAGCATGGAGAGATACAGAAGGAGAGGCAGCAATAGCTTAAAACCCAGTCAGATACAAGACAGGAGGTAGATCTCTAACTTTAATAAACCGTGGCCTTCAATAGATTATCCCTATGCATATCTAGATATGAAAAAGACCGATAGCAGTGGCGTAACTACCGCTGTAGCAGCCAAAGCGGCTGCTACGGGGCCAGCGGCGTGAAGGAGTTCGTGACACTCACTGGCACGGGCCCCCATGCCCGGTGGCACCGCTATGGCTGCTACAGCGGTAGCAACGCCACATTCAATAGTATCTGCGTCCTTAGGGCGCTGTTACTATTGAACACTATGACAGAGCAGGGAGGTATCTCCCTGCTCTGCCATTGGCTACAAGCCTTTCGGCCTGCCGCCAATCAGGTGCAGTGATTCACTGGATCACGCCGGTCTATGTAGGTATCCCGTCGGCGTTGAGGCTAGTGAGTATAACGTTTTTGTTTTTTTATTTGCTTGGAGGACGCAATCTATGGGGGGGGGGCTGTATGGCAATATTTACGAGGTGGGGGTTTGCATGGCAGAATTTACAAGGGGGGTTTGTATGGCACTATCTACAGTGTGGGCTGTATGGCGCCATCTACAGTGTGGGCTGTATGGCGCCATCTACAGGGGGGCTGTATGGCGCCATCTACAGGGGGGGGGATGTATGGCACCATCTACAGGGGGGGATGTATGGCACGATCTACAGGGGGGGGGATGTATGGCACCATCTACAGGGGGGGATGTATGGCACCATCTACAGGGGGGGATGTATGGCACCATCTACAAGGGGGGGGATGTATGGCACCATCTACAGGGGGGGGGATGTATGGCACCATCTAGAGGGGGGGTGTATGGCACCATCTACAGGGGGGGGGTGTATGGCACCATCTACAGGGGGGGGTGTATGGCACCATCTACAGGGGGGGATGTATGGCACCATCTACAGGGGGGGATGTATGGCACCATCTACATGGGAGGCAGTATGGCGCCATCTACAAAGGGGAGGTGAGGGGCGCTATCTACAGGGGGCTGTATAGCACTATCTACATGGGGAGGTGGGGGGCACTATGTACAAGTGGGGCTGCATGGCACGGTCTACAAGAGGGTTGTTACACGGTCTACAGGGGGAGGCTGTATAGCACGGTCTACAGGGGGATGTAAAGCACGGTCTACAGGGGAAGCTGTATGGCAGAACCTACGGGGGTCACTATCTACAGGGGGGCTGTGTGTGGCACCCAGTGGAGGGGGGGCAGTCAAAAGTTTGCTATGGGGCCCAGTCTTTCCTAATTACACCTCTGACCGATAAATGAGTTGATAAGAGAATGATGCAATTTATAAATGAAAGGTAGTAAACTATCATCCACAAGGTTCATTCAATGTTAAACTCACAGATCCTTTTTTTAAATCAGCCAATCTGAACAAGCAGAGCTGCAGTGTAAAGCATGGGGAGGTACAGAAGCAAAGACGAAGCTATAGCTTGCACCTCCGTCAACTAATACAAGACAGGTGGTGGATTTCTAATTCCAATAGACTACAGTAAACATTGCAGTAAAGCTGGAGTTCCTGATTATAGCGGTGACCCAATGTAGCAGAGCTGACACACAACTAAACCACCATCCATAAAATAAAATAAAAATAGTGGTCAATATGCATCCCCCCATTAGTGTACTTCCTCTTTAATATACTGTATGCTTCTATACATTTGCACACTATTGTGTTCCATAGTATTATAGACGACAAACATCAGAATGTATTGCAAAACCTCAGACGAGTTTCTCTATACAGCTGGAAGTCACTGCGATGAAACATGGAAATTATGATTAGTTGCAAACAGTCTCATTTTCTCATTCCGGGCAGACTTACACACCTGTTGCCGTTTCAATTCGGCTCGGAGTTACGTAGAAAACATAAAGGAGAAAACATTGTATTTATGCTGGAAATGTGACTCTGTAACAATGTATCTCTCCTGCACAGCTGCCGTGTCTGTGCCCACGGAATACTAATGGGAGCTTTGTTTTATTTGACCAGTTTGTGGGCATCTACCTGCCTGAGCCATATTTGTAATAGCTTTAATAAAAGGGAATGTCCAGGTGCCAATGCCAAGCAGCACACACGGGTTTATTTTTTGAAAATAATTTATATATCTTTGGTAAGGAAAAAAAAAATAGCTAAGAGGATAACTGGCTGGTTATTATCTGTAAACTCACATTTATGGTGTTTGATGGGATCAACCCTCTCCGTAAACTCTTTAGTCGTTGCCGATCCCTGATATAGCCGGTTTGCCGGCAGACCCCGCTAGAGGGAGTTTACTGCATATGCATTAATATATCTCCGATCAACTTCAATTGGGGCTGTACACATCTGTATGCAGTAAGCTCCCTCTAGCGGCGGTTGCAGGCAGCCAGAATTTTAATCATTTAACTGTGTGGCTAAGTAAATGGAAAATGGGGATTTGAGCTTACGGTGCATAGGGGAAAAAAATGTCAAATTAGCGGAAAATGGGCTGAGCTAGCGACATCTCATGAGTATGCAGAACTTTGCTTTGGTAGCGTGCCCAGGCTCAGATTATAAGTGCTCTGAAAAGGGTTAACATTAGCACATAAGTGACAGACCGCTGAAATCAGTGTGTCCGTCACTACATTATGCTGCCCTCAGCGAGGACAGCATAATGTGGATGACCGGTTCCCTTTAAGTCCAGGACTCCACAGTGATAATGTATATATGGTGTGCGTTTGTACCCTTAGCCAGGGTATTTAAATAGAGGGCTAAAGCAGTGAACTGAATATTTGAGCCAGGTGAATGCCTAGGTATACTGCTGGTTAAAGGAACACTAAACCTAGAAATTAAATAAAGTAGATCGGCTGCAGTGTTTTCTGCATGTTCCTGAAACAGTCTTGTAGAAATCCTGCAGAGAACACAGGGGTTAATTTCCTGCTGATCTGTTCCATTTTAGCAAAGTGGGAGGGGTTTAACAATCCTTGTCTCCTACTGCAGACAGGGCAGAGGCTCCTGCTGCAGCCAGGTGTCTTACAGCCTGACACAGGATTGTTAGGAAAAGGAGAGGGAAATGGATGTCTCCTCCTGGTATACACAGACACAATTTCTTCCTAAATTTCTCTTTTTTTTTTTTTTTTTAAAATATGGGACAAAATTAGAATGAGAGTAAAAGGAAGATATTAGGAATGTAATTGATGGAATATTTTGTATTTATTCATGCTTTTTGTATGTCTAGTGTTCCTTTAAAGAGGAGGTTCTTCCATTACCTAAGCATATCTTTCTTACAACGGGTTACCCAACCCTTATACCTGCTACAAATGCAGGGCGAGTTGTAAGGGCTGGCCAATAGGGCGATTGCCAATGACCCCCTTTTCCTAGGGGGCCTTCATCGACTGGACCCTCAGAGCAACGAGAAAGTGAAGAATGTAACCCTTAACTGTCTTACAGAACCGGGTACTTTATCAATACCCCTTCAATGCTCTAGACCACCAGGGACTTTACCATTATCCCTATTACTATTAAGGTATTGTATGGCGGCATTATCTGGGCTCTAAATGGCAGTATTGTGTGGGAAATTTAGGGCAGCGTTATGTGGGCACTAAATGGTTGTAATATTTGGGTACTGTATGCAGGTATTATTTAGGCATTTTATAGTGTCATTATTTTGTCATTAATAGGAGTATAGTGGGATTTGTATGGCAGGAATATTTGGGATTGTATTGCAGTATTCAAGTATAAACATTTGGGTAAAAAGTGCATATGTATCTGTGTTTTATATGTATATTTTAACCCCTTAGATGCAGCCCTCGCTTTTGAGCGCTGCATCTAAGGGGTTAATCGGCCGAATCGGAGGCCAGCGCCGGTCCCGGCCTTGCAGCAGGGTGTCAGCTGTAATAGACATCTGACACCCGCTGTGATGGTGCAGGCTCAGCTTCTGAGCTCGCACCATCACCACAACGTACAGTTACGTGTAGTTGTGGGAAGTCACTGCCTGCAGCGATTTAACTGTACATTGGAGGTCGTTAAGGAGTTAAAATGACGACATCTAAAAATCCTGAGATGGGGCCCTATTTTACTTGCTGCCTAAGGCCCCATTATCTAAAGAAAAACAAAAAAAAAACGGTCCTATGGAACATTTATAGGACACCTACCTGCTGAGGATCATTACCTAAATGACTGTATAAGTGAAATAAGACGATACAAGCGTAATTCCTCCGCTATGTTGCTTAATGCAAAAAAATAAAAAAATAAAGTGGCACAGCGAGATTTATTTTCAAGAGAACAAAGACATAATAAAACTTGCTTTGTTTGGCAAATATGAAATGCAATTATAGTGCAGTTATAAAACGATATCTGTGGGGATGCCTTCATAACGATAAACATTTTGGTTTCTTAACCATCTCAAATAACCCAGCAATTATCCTGCAAATTCAGGGGTAAGAAATCACATAGAATTTATAAATTGTACGTTTAATGAGTCTTTACCTGCCGATAAAACACAATGTCACCAGAAAGATTAAACAAAGAGCCGGATTCTCATCCTTTGTAAAGTTCATTATTGCACCACATTTACCAACATATCGTACAACATAGGGAGGCATCCAAATGTCAACCAGTAACCTGCCCATTGCCGGCTTTCCCCTGAATCACAGCCATATTAAAAGGCCTATGTAATGATAGCCGCTGACACGTACGGCCTGGCTGATGGCCATTCCTCTGCAGCAGACTTGTGCTTCAAATATGAGGCATAAAAATAAAAAACAGATGTTGCTCTTGGAAATAGCAGTGTCATATATGTGGCAAGTGGCCAGTTACAGCAAGAAAAAGATAAATATTTTAAAGACGGGAATGAAGACTTTTAGTCCGTAAAGAAACTGCTGTTAAAGAAAGGCAACATTGTAGCTGTTATTGACCACAAAAGTCATAGGAGGAATAACATTTTCAAAAACTGTCTGAATTCTTCCAAAACAGCAACTCCAGGGGCTGGGTCTGGTACTGCAGCTAAGCAAAATTCATGTTGCAATACCAGACACAGCCTATGGGCATAAGTAGCGCTATTTCTTGAAGATATCGGCAGCTTAATGTCGCTGAACTGACTGATAACTTTGCTCTCAGGTACCATTATGCCACAGTCCTGTGCTGGGAGATCAATGGACACAGCTCGCAGCCCTGTAGATCGTCATTTCTTTTCCAGACATGTAGAATATATTTTACCCTCATTACTGCTGTTTATTCCCATCACAGAAAGTAATTTCGGATCGGTTTCATCAGCCAGGACTGCCATGATCCGGTTATTAAAGGGACCGCAGCGCTGCACTGCAACCCAACTCCATCCAAGTTAGAACGTGCACGGAAATACTGCTTAAAACCCCGACTACCAGGACCCCGATCAATCCTGAGATTAGACCTGGCCCTTTAGTTAGGCCACATCCTTTCCATGGCCAGTCAAAAATGGAAGGGATCAAAAGGAAATGAACACCTGTGTTATCTGCAACATTTTCCACAAGACTGTTTGTTTCATAGGCATGCACAATTCATAAGCAATTATAAGGCCGTGTTCATACAGCGTATCCGCCCTGTGCACTGCAGGGAATTCCGGGCGAAAAACCGCACCAAACTGTGGTGCAGTTTTTCACCCGGCACTTCCACTGCGGAAAACTGCAGCACTTAGCTGGCATGCTAGCAGGCCGGCCTCCTGGGACTGTAGTGGCAGTCACATGGGATGAAGTGTCATCCCAGGAGGTCGGCCCGCTGACATCATCCAGGCCGGCCTCCTGGGATGACATCTCATCCATGTGACCGCCGCTACAGCCGCGCTGGAGAGAGGAACTCTGACTTCTGGGTGAGATTTTTTTTTCTGAGCTGAGTTTTTTGCGGTGGAATCGTTGTGAACCCGCCGCAAAAAACGCAACAACTGCTATTTGTCGCAGAATTTACTTCCCCATTGAATTAAATGGGGAAAACCCGCAACAAATAAGCAGCGTTTACACAAATTCAATTGCCATGCTGCGGAATAGAATTCCACACCGCAGGTCAATTTCTGAGCGTTTTTTCCGCTTATTTACGCAGTGTGTGGATGAGATTTGTTTTATCTCATCCACTTTGCTGCTACTGTATTTGCTGCGGATTTTCCACAATGAATGCAGTTGCGGAAAAACCGCATTATTTACGCAACGTGTGAACTGACCCTTAGAGCAAAAAAAGCGAAAATCCAAACTGGAAAAAAAAAAGGATGCTTAGTATAAAGCCAAAAAAAAGATGTGCGTCTAATCACTAATCTGATGGACAGATATACGGTGTATACGCTAATCCTCCGTTTGCTGTAGGATTTCCTAGGGTCTCATGTTAAATCAGAATAAATTTACTGATGGAATGCAATGGCTGAAAGTCAGTTATGATGTGGAAAATTGAGAATGATTATGCCAGGGCCCACTGGGTTGGGGGGGGGGGGGGCAACAAAAATGTATTAAAACAGTAAAGGGGACATTCTGGACACAAGGTATCGGTACAGGTCCTGCAGTGATTCTCTTTGGGATTTTTAAAATTCCTGCGATATACCAGTGATACACTGCCCCCTCAGGCCATGCTCTAGACATACCACAATGTATATGTTTTGCTGGAGTGCTCCTTTAACTCTTAAAGGGGTATTCCAATTTTATGTAAATGATGGTTTATCATTGCATAAAAGGAAATCTATGCAGCTTTCTAATATATTTTGTTTTTCAATTCCTACCATTTCCAAGATTCTGGTTTATATCCAAAACATGAAATCTGTACAGACCTAATACTTTTCACAGCTGAGCCTCTGTTGCAATTGTATCTAGTCTACACAATCCCATGTGAGATGGAAGTGTTCCGATAACATGCAGATCTTAAGAAATGTTAAAATTCCCAGAGATTGTCCTACAGTCGGCCCATCAGCAGGCATGGGCTGTTTTACAACCCTTGTAGGTTATTATTGTATTGCTTCTCTTATAAAAGGAAACAGTTTCAATAATAGCATTCACTTTAAACCTTCTGTGTCAATGTTCTGCATAGAAATAGAAAATAAACAAACATTTCCCTTAACCCGATTATAAAAAAAGGTCTGCTTTGTTTCAGAAATATTGCCACTCTAATCTGTGTTGCAGTACTCAAATGAATGAGGTTGAGCTGCAATTCCAGACACAGCCTGTGGACATGAGTGGCACTGTTTCTGGGGGGAAAAAAAAATGCAGACTTTTTTCCTAATTTCAGACAACCCCTTTAAATTATATATATATATATATATATATAAGCTAGTAAAGTAAAAGCAGCACCGTTCTTCCAGTGTGGGGTGCAAGTCCCTGTTCAGACACACGACCAGTGTCACAAATCCACAGACAAATCCAATACACAGGTCAGCACTCCAAGATAAAGTGTAAAACAAGGATCCTTTATTCACCACAAGCGCAACGTTTCAGCCCTGCTCAATGGGGCCTTTCTCAATATATATATATATAGTGGTCTGTATAAGATATACAGTCATCAGCTCTAGCTGTATTATTTTACATGCAATTCCACGGTTTAAGCTGATTAGTTCAGTTTGTTCCTCAATGGCTTCATTTCAGACTCCAACCGTCCTACAAGTTACGGTCTCAAAGACGTTGATCAATCTTTCTCATGTCATAAGTCTTGTTGATCAATCGCTGAAATCGTTTAAAACTGAAAAACAAGTCGAAAGCTTTTTAATTCTATCACTAGATAAGACATCTGTGTCAACGACTCGTCAAGAAGCCTATAAAGAAATAAGAGATAGAACATAGAATAGTGGAATCCCATATTAGAAAAAGAAAGAAAGAAACGTACAGAAAATTGTGTCGACTACTGCGTCTGAAGTGCGTGTCCTACAAGAAGATTAGGTGTAGGGGATAAGCTTGGATGGGATTCATGGTGAGGGCATGGTAGCTGGCATAAGGAACATTGTGGCAGTCATCGGGCAGGCATTATGACTATCATAGGGAACAAAATATTTGGGGTGGAGCTAAAGCAACACACATACCTAAGGAGAAAACATTTTGCATGGCACGTTATAGTATTCCACAACCTCAACTCTACTGTCCACCACCTTCCCCTGTAAACCAGTTCCCCAAGAAGTCCCAGGTGATAAGACTTTCTCAGCTCATTACCCCACATGGTTACAATACAGTATCAAACATTGACAATGTTAAGCAAAATAAGAAGGGAACAGCGCCAAACCCAGGGCTTTTTTGCATTGTGCACTTGGAGCGCTTGTGCACATAGCATTTTTTTGTTTACCATTGTTGCCTAAAGCCGGATAAATATCTTACACCTGGACAGACCTGTGACTTGCAGTTCCCCTACTAAATCCCAACGTCTACTAGGAAGTCGTGCTCCTAGCACGACACCACGAGGTGAACATAACCAAGTATGTGTACACTGTCTGTGTTATGGAATTGCAAGCTGAGCAATTTCCCAAAGGCTGCTGTGGACTACCGGGAGAAAGCGTGTAAGTAAATCTGCAATCTCAAATCCGTCTGATTGACTGAGTCTAAGGTCTTTGCCAGAGCCGACCGCAAGCCTGGATGGTTTTTGCTGCATAGAACCAAGGTTGTCTTAGCAGAGTTCAGTGTTGGATAAGGGGTGCATAGCAGGCAAACCTGAACAGGAACCAGACAGCCAGAGGGTAAAGAGAATGTCCAAAACAGTAAGCAAGTGGATATCAGGTAAAACAGAGGTCAGAACCAGCCGGGAGCAGATAATCAAAAATCAGTAAACAAAGGGTTTTTCATATACACGCCGAGGTCAATTTCCAAGAAGTCCAGGAGTCAGAGGTAAAGGGTGTAGGTAAGTAGCTTGATCAAAACACATGCAGACAGGAAATTCACAAGCAAAGAACAGGTGGAGGAAGGCAGGTATAAATACTAACCCTACACCTGATAGGCAGAAGGACAGAGAAAAGAGATAAGCTCAAGGTAAAACCAGAACCGCCCAGAAGCCAGAACAGTAGCCATGGTGAGCTTAAGGGAACAGGCGTTTTCCTAACAGTCTGTACTCGTCATAGGGTGATGCCCTATGTTGCGCCACCGGGTTCCATTTTTGTCTTCTAAGTGAACATTGTCAATATAGCAGCCTTATAATAATTCTCTATTTCTAAGTTGAATGTAGCTTCCAACCCAATGTCTCAATGCTTAATGTGGCTCACAATGTAAAAAAAGACGACCTCGGACGTAGACCAAATTTTACACGTGTAATTGGCAGGCACGTACATATAGATGAGATGGGGCCCTATATCAAAAGTTATGGGGCTGATGAACACAACCACACTCCTAACCACCTGCCAGAGGATCTCCAAGCATGTTTGCTCCACTTTCTTTTCGATGATCTTTGGGTTAATGTTATAGGACCTGTGGCGAAGCGATCCCTAAACAGATTCTCACCACCCATTAATATGTTTAATATTAAATGATGCAGATAACTTGATTTTGGCCCCCTCTCTGCAGGGCCCCCATAGAAGCCGCACGGTCTGCCTCTATGGTATGTGAGGGGGTAGTTACGTCTCTGCTTTGGAGTATATGGTCCTATTTCTCCGAATTTCCAGCCCTGGTAATATAATACAATACAAAGGAATAGGAGATGACTTTTAAGCTACTTGAGCGTCCCTCTGATGCAACATTTTTGTAATTTCTAGCAATAAGACGCCTCTTTTCTGTAGCACACGACTGTACATCTCCAGTATGACTTCACGTGGGTTCAGAATTCAGAACTACAACAAGGACTTTAATCTTAAAGACAAAGAGGGTACATCACACACACAAAGTAATTGCTGCTCAGGTCTCTTACTTTTCATGAAGATGCATTGGAAATAAGAGGGAATCTGGGTACGTATTTGATGTAAAGTGCCCGGAGTGAAGTAATATATCATTGCTTACTTGAAAGACTTGAAATTAAGCTGGAGAGTGCATGGCTTGTTTAGTAATAAAACACTGGCATATTGCACAAAGTTGAAATAAAACAAACCGTAAGTTAAATACCCCCGAGGTTTAATTGGTTTCTTGTGACTCTCGAATTCAGTCAGCGAGATCAGACAGGTTGTATACATATATATAAGATTTCGTTTTAGCATACTCAAGCATTTTCTTCATGCTCACTGAAGCGAGCCATAGATTACAAGCAAGCACACTGGAAAACCACCCACAACGAACCACAGAATGCGCTATTAACACAAAGAAACGGATAATGGCTTATCAGAGATTGGACTCCGCAATTGGAGACAACAATAGAGAGCAAGGTCTTCATTTCCACAACCGCTGGATTCAGGTCTCCAGAATCACATACAGCGTTTTGTGGTGTTTTTGGGCATTTATGGTGGCTTTTTTAATTGCGTTTTTTAACGCAAACAGAGTTTTGGTTTGTGGCGTTTTTGAGGCAATTTATGGTCAGTGGTGTTTTTTTCCAAAAGCAGCATGCTTCCCCATAGGTTTCTCTTTAGGACTTCAATAATGGCAGGAAAAAAAAGTGCATGTAACAAAAAAGTTAAAAATGCACATTATATTTTAATAACACGAGCATTTTTAAAAGGGTTTACTGATGAAGTTTAAATTGGCAGAAAAAGTCTTTGTGTGTAGGAGGCCGTAAAGTCATGAGACTTTAGCCCAAACTGACCACATATTGTATATACCGCATACTGTCTGGCTATGTACTCAGTCAGCTATGTATGTCTTTTACATAGGAGATATATATATATATATATACACACTATACACACACACACACACACACACACACACACATACATAAATATACACACATACACTTATGCAGATGTAGCAAATTTTAACTTGACCCTGACAACTTGCTGCAGCGTGATAACTTAAACCACAAAAGACATTGAAACAGTTAAAGTTTTGTGCCAGTGTACAATATTTAACATTTTAGCCGTGTCACCTCTGGGACTCGCACCTATCTCTAGAATGGGGCCCCCTAAACCCTGTTCTACTGCTCTGTGTTGTGGCTGAAGCAGGTGATTCCCGACCATGAATTATGCTGTCTCGCTGAGCTACGCTGTTTCTGTAACTCCCATAGTAGTGAGTGGCAGTTACAGAAGCAGAGCAGCATGCGAGCTACGCTGTTTCCGTAACTACCAATCAGTTCTATGAGACTTACGGAAATAGCTGTCTTAAATCACACGCTTCAGCCACAACACAGAGCAGTAGAACAGGGTTTAGGGGGCCCCGTTCTAGAGACAGGTGCGGGTCCCAGAGGTGGGACCCGCATCGATCTTACATTTATGACATATCCTGTGAATATCCAAAAATAAAATATTTGAAGCAGCACAAATCCCAATATCGGGAGCGGTGTCACGCTGTAAAATCATACAAATCCAGTCTGACGTAATGCAATCCTCAGAAAAAGCATGGTTGAACAGCAGCACACGTCTCCCAAATTTCTTGAAATTCTTGAAATTTGGGAGACGTGTGCTGCTGTTCAACCATGCTTTTTCTGAGGATATCCTGTGGATGTCATAAATGTCTCTGATGGGAAAACCCCTTTTAAGTGTCAAGTTAAAGATTGCTACATCCCTAAGTATCAGTGCAATTTTACCAGTAATCTGGTGTGATTGTACTAAAACAAATGAGGTTTGGCTGTATGTACAGATGTAGCAATCTTTACCTTGGCACTTAACGCATTAGATAAACAGCTGTAACAAAATTTAGCTTAACTTGCTGGAGAGTGATAACTTATCACTTAAAGAGGCTCTGTCACCAGATTATCAAATCCCTATCTCCTATTGTATGTGATCGGCGCTGCAATGTAGATAACAGTAAAGTTTGTTTTTTTTAAAACGATCATTTTTGGCCAAGTTATGAGCAATTTTATATTTATGCAAATGAGCCTGGAGGCAGGAGCCTGAACCCAGTTGTCCATTAGAAAGGCTCATTTGCATAAATATAAAATAGCTCATAACTTGGCCAAAAATGATCGTTTTTAAAAAAAAAACAAAAACTTTACTGTTATCTACATTGCAGCGCCGATCCCATGCAATAGGAGATAGGGATTTGATCATCTGGTGACAGAGCCTCTTTAAGCCATTGAAAAAGTAATCTGAGTCAAGGATTGCTACATCTGTATGAAGGTCTCGTCCCTAATTTCCCTCGACACAAACAGGGAGCATGGGCTTCCACTGGGGACCGATTTACTAAATGTTCCCAGAGACTTTTGTTCTTTGAATATTCTATTTCTTAATGTACAGATGTAGGAAACTTGACATTTAAAAGGAGTTTTCCCGCACAAAACACATGTATAAGGATACAAGTGTGATCGCTGGGAGTCCGACCGCTTGGACCCCCAGCGATGAGGAGAACGGGGGACCGAAAGTCCCCCGAAATGCTCTATGAGAATGGAACGCATGCTCTGCCAGTGCTCTTTTTATTTCTATGGGGTTTGCGGGACCACTGTCTCCACATAGCAAAGATCTTAAATGGGACATCCATGGTGATGCGGGGTTTTGGCTCCCAGACCAAAAAAGCCTGTTGTTTCTTCCCCTTTTCATGACCCTTTAACTAATTCCTTGCCTTTTTGCTTGCACAGCTTCCTGCCACTCAGCAGTTGAGAAGAGGAGACCAACAAGGGCCTATAGAAATCACACTGTCTGCTTCATTGATATGCACGCCCTTAAGCACTTGCAGAATCTCACGGGCCCATGTGCCACATGAGTACAGATGCCCTATAAATGGCACGATAGTCCAAGAATAGGGGAAACCACTGGATCAGATATAAAGGATTTGTATATTAGAAAAACATAGCTGCTTTCTTTCACCAACAATGCCACACCTATCCACAGGTTGTGTGTGGTATTGCAGTTCAGCACTATTTACTTCAATGGAACTTAGCTGCTACACCAGACTCAACCATGCACTGGTTGGACAGTGTTTTTGGAAGAAAGCAGCCATGTTTTTTTTCTAGTCCTGTACAACCCCTTTTAAGTTAGGAGCTCCAGTTTACACCTCAGACGTCTCAAATTGGACTAACCCAAGACATTTCATGTGTCTGTTACTGTAATGAAGAAAATACAGAAGAAGAACAAGCGGAAGCCGCTCTCTTACGACTAAAGCACTAATGACAAGGACTTCTACTTAATCAGTCGGTTAATAAGCTGGGTGATTTTTTTTTCCTTATGTAAAGAAAAACGAAAGGTCAGGCCAAGTAGAGATCATGTTGGAGTCTGTGAAGAATATTTAATCCCACAGGCTATAAAATGCAAATAACCAAGAAACCATAAAGCTTATGATTTAGAGAAAAGTCTTTAGACTAGCATTACTTAACCATCCACAAAGCTATGTCATATCAATTAAGGGAAGGATAACAGATACACAGATTTAATGAAGAATTCCAGCTGAGGCGATGAAAAAATAATAAACCGATCCTTCCAAACAAAGTAAATTAAACCATCCTTCCCATCAATTAATGTTAACAATGTTTTTCTTCGTAGCCACTTATTATTATCCCATACATCAGAGTTCCGCCACTTCCTCTTGCTTAACATCACTAAGGGAGTGTTGACCAAATTATTTGACAAACACAAAGGCCATTTGTTGAACTAGTATTAAAAAAAACTATTTACCGTTTAAGGGGTTGTCCAATACTGCTAAGACCACCAGCAATCAACTGTGATCTGTGGAGGAATTCGTAAGTGTTCAGTTTCACTGCAGCTCCACCGCAGGAGAAACGAAGAATTACAAAATTTCTTATCCAAATCAATAGGCCATCTGTGTAATGCATGGACATGCCGGGTCCTCCAGTGTGAGAGTTGACCAAACTTAGATGGGTAATAATGGGAATATTGATAAGCACAAGGTCTAATAAGCCGATGACAATGTTTGGAATCTTTGCATCCCATGTTAGGAAATAGATTAGGCCTCATTCACACATTGTGTTTTACTACAATTTTTTTTTCAGGAAAAAAAAACTGCAGCAACAAGATTTAACAGGAAAGTGAATGAGATGTCAAAAAAGACTCATTCACAGATGGGGTTTCCGTTACTGATGGTGTGTGTGTGTGTGTGTGTGTATTTTTTGGGTATTCCTCCAACACTCCAAAAACATAGTGATCGGTTAATTGGCTACCTATGAAATTGTCCCTAATGTGTGGACAGATTTCAGTGGTGACTATCTCTGTGCAGCGCTGCGGAATATGTTAGTGCTACATAATCTAATCTATTACAGATCTCTAGTATGAGGAACAGTTTTTGAGCATCTGTGTACAAGAAGAAAAGAAGTGTCACCGAATCTTCGGATTGAAGGTAACCATGTTATTATCTACCAAGCATTTTATTTTCTCCTTTTGTGGAAACAAGCTGCTCCACTTCAACCTTCCATTTCCCATCCGGCGTGTTCCAGGCATGTGCACCCTGTAGCACTAAAATTATTCTAAGTATAGTTTTGAACCACATGTAAAACAAATGTCTGCAATAAAAGAACTTGTTACATAGTACAAAGTCAAAATGCTACACGAAAAAGAAAGAAACAATGCCAGGCCAAGCGAATGTTGCCAAAGTAGAAATAAAAAGTCTGGTTATGAAAGGCTTTTATTATCAAAAGAAGTCAGTAAAATATGTCTGAATACATTGATCTATCGTATTTCCAGAATTGTAACATTCATCCGAGGGGGTAACAGAAGATCTAGAATGAGTTATTTTCTTAAAGTTTAGAAAACCTGTTTTCATATACTCTGTTCAAGAATTCTGAGTTAATAGAGGGGGGGGGGGTCCTCTGTTCAGGATCCTCATCTCTTGGCCAACGTTGATGGCGGTTGCACAGAGCGTTTGGAGGACCTGTCCTGTCCTGTATTACACAGAAAACCCATGGATATAAATTAACATTGTGTAATGCTTAATTTCCCCTGTGGTGGCGCTGCAGGGAAATTAAACACTTACTGCCAGGTTCCATTACAAATTACAGCTGATCGCTGAGGGTCCCAGCAGAGGGAAACTGATCTGCTTATTGTCAAGTGATCATTCTAACAAATAGGGATGGTCTAAAGCGGACAGCCCCTTTAAAAATGAGATTCCACTGGAGAAAGACTTATTTTCCTTTAGATAAGCGATAAATCTCATTATTGATTCATACAATTTCTAATACATACTCCCATATACCCTTCATCCCCTTCACACATGTGGAGCTCTCAATGCAGTGCCGGTTGACCACTCTACCACAGATCGGTTGTAGGGTCCGCTCGCCCCTGCACTACATGAATGGTTCCCTTACTAATGTACTAAATAGAAAAGTGCTTATATTTATTAAGACTAGCGTATCTTTGGCACATGGTGGGGATTTATCCTACACTCTACGTGAGCTTTCTGGCGTGGAGAAGTTGAAATTCTTGTTATGACTTTTCTTTTTTTACAACCGCATCTGTCATTTTTTAAAGTGGGCGTTCCTTTGTGGGACGAGCGGGGCCACCCACGGCACAACAAATTTTCTATAATTTATGTTAGACATTGGCAGAAATTATAGTGCAAATCTACCTTCTGGCACACGTATGGCCAAAGATGCACCTAATTTATTAAGAGACGTGCGTCTCTTAATTAGGCGCATTTTACTCGAGTGCTTTTCAGATTACAACTGGCGTATTAAACGCCGGTCTTTATAAATCCCCCCCATTGTGTCTAAACATCTACAACACTATCTGCAGCTCAGCGTGCCCAATAGGTAAAAACAGAGAATTATTTTTTTGGTTCATAAATACTCCCATCTCTCCCTACGGCGCTTACTACACTCTTCCCAGCCCTTGGTACATGACATGATATATGTTCTGTATATCTTTATCTATAAACTAATGTATAAGACTTTTTGAGCCACAAAAAGAGTCAGGTTGTAACTTCAGACTTCTAATTAAGGATCGGAGTCTAGACCTTAATGATGCCACCGGCACTGGGCAGAGCTGGAACGCCACAGAAACACCACGCATTGTACAGTAGTTAAAACAGATTACATTTCTGATCTTTAGAGAAAATAACTATTGACCGGTGTCTGAAATAATTGAAAACCAGAAGCTGGATAAATTGTGAGGAGGCGTCATGATAATTTAATTGGCAAAGTGTTGCGTAGAGAAAAGTTATAAGCACAAGGTAGGAATAGAGAATTATTGTATAAAATACAATCAGACACTTGTGATTGGAAAAAGGATTAGCCCCATGGACTAGCCCCAAATCTCCATAATTATGATGAATGTAAGGAAGGTCTTACATGTGAACCGGAGTATCAGGTCGCTATAAAGCAAAAGGGTTTTTGAGTTCTATGACGGTTATTTACAATCTTACAACATTTCTGAAAGTATAAACAGTTAGGCCCCATACACACAAACGTGTTTTTGTGGCCGCAATACACGCGCAAATCTGCGGGTGAATTCCGCCCCCATTCATTTGAATGGGCCCATGCACACGACCGTGGTTTCCACAGTCCGTGAGGTGCCCGGGAGCTTGGACCGCAAAAAGATAGGACATGTCTTATTACAGCCGTGTTTTGCGGTCCAGGCTTGTTGAAATGAATGCACACGGCCATGTGCACGGCGTGTGATTTGCGGGCGGCCGCGGGTGACACTCCGCGGCCATCCAAGCCACAAATCACAACCCATGCACACCACTACGGTCGTGTGCATCAGACCTTAAACTGTAGTACTAGAATATGGTTTGTAGTTTTTTCCTTTTGTCTGCTACTTTCTGTAAACGCATATTTTCTCTCTCCACGATTGCAGAGTGGACGGGCTCTTCCTGGTAGGATGAAAAAACGGCCAGAGTGGGACATAAAAATCAGCCCTGGCATTGGGTAGCCCACCTCCATGCAATATATTTGCGCAGTTCGGGCCCACCCTCCAGCTATGCAAAATTATTTTACTTTGTTTCGGATGCTCTTTGACCCGTTAGTGACCGCCAATACGCCTTTTAACGGCGGCCACTAACGGGCTTTATTCTGATGCATATGCCTTTTTACGGCACTGCATCAGGATGAGTAAACAGAGCAGGGAGCCGTCAAATCTCCCTGCTCTCAGCTGCCAGAGGCAGCTGAGGGCTGGGGGCGTCCCTGCTCTGCCGTGTGAGATCGATATAAGTATCGATCTCACATATTTAACCCCTCAGATGCGGTGCGCAATAGCGAGCACCGCATCTGAGTGGTTTTGGAGAGAGGGACGGAGCTCCCTCTCTCTCCCACCGACACCCGGCGATAAGATCGCCGAGTGTCTGTGTCTTCTATGGCAGCCGGGGGCCTAATAAAGGCCCCCAGGTCTGCCTGTCATGAATGCCTGCTAGATCATGCCTCTGGCATGACCTAGCAGATGCCTGCCCGTTTTAAACGGACAGGCAGTAATACACTGCAATACAGAAGTATTGCAGTGTATTATAATAGCGATCGCAGAATCGCATATTATAGTCCCCTAGTGGGACTAGTAAAAAAGTAAAAAAAAAGTTAATTTAAAAAAAAGTGAAAAAAAATTAAAAACCCACCTTTTCCCCTTACAAAATGCTTTACTATTAAAAAACCAAAATAAATTTAAAAAGTTACACATATTTGGTATCGCCGCGTCCGTAACGACCCCGACTATAAATCTATTACATTAGTTAACCCGCACGGTGAACGCCGTAAAAAATGTAATAAAAAACTATGGAAAAATTGCTGTTTTCTGTGAATCCTGACTTAAAAAAAATGTTATAAAAAGTGATCAAAAAGTCGCATCTACTCCAAAACGGTACCAATAAAAATGACAAGTCTTCCCGCAAAAAAAAGTCCTCATACAACTGCATCGGCGGAACAATAAAAACGTTACGGCTCTTCAAACATGGAGACACAAAAACAAATAATTTTGAAAAAAAAGTGTTTTTACTGTGTAAAAGTAGTAAAACATACAAAAACTATACAAATTTGGTATCGTTGCAATCGTAACAACCCACTGAATAAAGTTATTGTGTTATTTATACCACACGGTAAACGGCGGAGATTTAAGACGCAAAAAAGCGTGGCGAAATTTCAGGTTTTTTTCTATTCCCCCCCTAAAAAAAGTTAATAAAAGTTAATCAACAAATAATATGTCCCCCAAAATGGTGCTATTAAAAAATACAACTTGTCCTTCAAAAAACAAGACCTTATACAGCTATGTCGATGCAAAAATGAAAGAGTTATAGCTCTTGGAATGCGACGATGGAAAAACGTAAAAAATGGCTTGGTCATTAAGGTCTAAAATAGGCTGGTCATTAAGGGGTTAAAAATAATGCTTTCCCATTTTAAGAGGGTGGTTTTTTGCGCCACAATGTGTAGTTTTAGTACTGCCAGGCTACTTTTTGGCTCAGAATGCAGCAGCCACTCAGCAGTGCCATCGTCTCTTTCTCTTATATAATGAGGTCTGTTAAATCCGCCAGTGTAGCCCCATTACCACGGAACAAACAGTAAAACTAAACGATACTGAGCTGGTAAGCGGGCTCCCCTCTCCTGGTGAAGGGACGCACTGCTTCCTCTCTGCGGCTTAATTGCTGCTTGATTATACAGAGGCAGCCGATCTCATCCCGCTTTTGTCCCTTCCCATCTCGATGATCAGCGGCCGCGTGCAGTTAAGCTTGATTAGACACCCACAGTAAATAGGCTTCAGTCAGTAGCTATAACTACTAACTGTGTGGGTGGCAGCCAACCAGCCCACTGTGCACCAGCCCATCTGCCATTTGGTGGCCAGTATGACCCAGCTGTGTGCTCTTTACAATCAGATGTACTCTCTCTCTCTGCTGCTCCCCCTCCCCTCTCACAGCACATTCTGACAGACAAGCCTGATGCATCCCCCTCCTCACTGTCTTTTACATTAGAAGGAATTTTTTTGGCACTGCAGGCGGGGAAAGGGAACTACATGCTGGGGAGGAAGATGACACTTTGTCACCTAGTAAGATATAATACAATTATGCTTTATGGAGAAGCAGCAGGGAAGTAAGGAAACTTCAGACAATGCTCCATGGGAAAAATATGCAAATAGCTTTCTGTGGAAGAAGTAAACGCTATACAACATATGGATTGCTTACTCTGTATATCCCAAGACAGGAAGGACTGGTATTACAGATTTCTACAATGAAAGTTGAGCCAATGAGTCCTTATTACACCATCATTGACCTTGTTTGTACTATAAAAGTAGATAATAAGCCGATATATTTGTGGTAGCACAGTAATAACTACTATTTCTGGTTGGGTTTGCTCTTTGGTATACTTGGCTTTCACAAGGCCGGAATAGTGGTTACTGCGACAATAACCAACGGAAGGCTGTGCACAATACAATCTTCAACAATGACCACAAAAATTATTCAAATTGCGTTTCCAGAGTCTTTTCCTTAAATAGAGTGTTTGGATGAAAAATGGACTAAATAGAGGATCTTATGTTAAAAGTTATTCTAGGAAACAAAATATGATAATAATAATAATTATAATAATATTAAAGCATGACGATAAAAACATTGTAAATATATGGCTTGACGAGAAGTCAGAGATAGCTCACAATGTACTTGTACGGAGAAGGACACTCAATCACTGCACGGAACAAGCAATCATTCTTCAGTGTTTTATTGCCTATATGACACATTCACGGCTATATGAATATGTAGTAAGTACATTAGCAGACAGGTTATCCATTTTCATGAGGTGTATGTCCTATAACAGGAGAGATGATTAATATGGAGATTGCATAATTGTCTCAGGATTTATTTAGATTTATTTAAACAGAAATGCAGCACTAAAGAGACTGTGTTCTAGGAGGGAGAATTACACTCTGGGAAACCGAGCAAAGCAGAAATAACCTCAAAGTTACAGAACGGTGGTAGGGTACAATTTTGAAGTCGGCTGGGGGGGGGGGGGGTGTGGATCAGGTTAAGTTGGTAAGTCCATATTAATAGGAAGTAAGCAACGGGTCTTTGGAACGATGTTTCAAAATGACATTGTAAAGAAGATAGACAACTGAGATGTCAGTGCAGTAGGTCATCGGAGGAGCAGATGTTTAGAGGAAGCCCTCACTACAATGGATGAACATTAAAGGGGTTCTCTGGTTTAGAAAACTCCTATTAGCCAGAGCAGAAAGGGACTACTAAGAAAGTCTCATACTCTGGAGGATGTCAATGGTAATTGTGTAATGCTTTATTTTCCCTGTAGTGGCACTGCAGGGAAATTAAACACTTGCTGCTAGGTTCCAGCAGGTTGCTGGAAACACTATTGTTCGAGGACCCTTACAAAAAATGGATCATAATGAAAAGGAGTCCACGTAAGATAGCAATGCAACTTAAAAAGAGGTACGGTAATCATTTTGCCCTTAGGGATGAAAATGTTTGGAATGAATGACCAGGATTTAGGAAGAAGATTAGAGGAACGTAGTGACATCAAGATGGCCACGAAGCAGTTTGCGATTACTATAAATACTGTACATCAATAGCCTGCCTTGGTTTTTGAGTGTCTACCGCCTGCTACATGACTAAGGCTCTGTTCACATTTGTGTTGGAGTCTCCGTCGCAAATTCCGTCAGATTTAATGGTAAGAATAACAATGCATTCAGCGCTATTCTTTCAGTCAAAACAATTGTCGCATCAGTACATATAACATATGTAAATACTACTACTGTCTATAGAGTATTCACACCTCCTAAACTTTTTTAGGTTTTATTGTGTAACATAAAAGAGGGAACCAAGCTTTCTGTAAAGGCTTGATAGAAAAAGACTTATGGGGCCATGCATACAATGAACCGTACGGTGCACTGTGCCTGCCACCACATGGTGCCTCCATGAGCCTTTGTGTTTTCCCTTATTTCTTTAGAAAATTGGAGGAAGAGTATGGGCCCATAACAGTCTACAGGCACCGTATTGTGCATCCATACAACATGGTCCCATAAGACGGCCACGTGTATGGACCTTTAGCCTATAGTTCTGCGGCAGTTTTTGCAAACAAAATAGGGAATAGTTAAAAAAAAAAGGAGAAGGTATAATTTATGCTTTTCTTCTCTTTAGGTTTCATTATTGGTCCTGTCTGTAATTTTATTGCAGTTTTTGCATGTATTTGTTTTATAAAGTGTAAATGAGGTCAAAATGTCAGTGAAAAGAAAAGCTTCATCAGTGTCAAAAAAAGACTAATTGAATACTCAATAAAACATTTTAAAGCTCAAGGGGATAAACGCACTGAATAGGGTTTTCAAATCAACACTACGGAGCCAAAAAAACAACAAATCAAATTATTTTGATATTCTACAGATACTTTGAAAAATATATATTTCCTTTGTATTGGGTGGTCCATTTCAATAAGTTCTCGAAAAGATTTCTATGTAATTAAATAGATGAAAAACAAAAACAAAAATTACATTTTTGTGAGTTGATCCCACCAATTTCAATTGTGCTGCCAACAAACTGAAGTCTAGGGGGTCAGCCCAACTGTCAAGTAAAGTATATACTCCAAAACCTTCCATGCTCCTGGGAGATACTGGGGTCATAGGTAGACTAATGCCATCCTCTACTCACCAATGTCTACCAACAGTGAAAAAATTGTCTGAACAAATGGCCATATTAATGTGGGAGCAGGAGATGATTGAGAGACAACAATTTTAGGTCTTTGGCCAGCATTACTAAATAAGGTTGCCCCAATCGGACAACACAGTCAAACATAAGTCATCCCACTGGTTGGCCACACATTTTATTCTCTAGTATTCCAATGAAAACATAGGTCATGCAATTTCGCCAGAGCAGAAGCTGCTCATTGAGGTGGCTCTTGGCTCTGACTAATTTAAGGGGTTCTGAGCGAGGAAACCTTTTCTATGACATCTGTGTGTCCTAAAATGGTATAGGACAAAGGGTTGTCCAATTGGGTCAACCCTTCGAAATATCTTCTACATACCCAACATGGAAAAGTGATAGATAGCCCTGGAAATATCCGTTCCCTATAGATCATATTAGCAAGGAATGCCTCCCCTACGGTATTCAACTCAATTTCAATATTTTGAAGGCCGAATTTTAATAGAAGATAGTCAAGTTTTAATTATGTAATTCTAAGATATATTTGAAACTATTATAATGTTCGTGATGAATCATAAGATATCATGAAGAAATATTAAGAAAGGTCCCCTGATTTTAGAAACAGAGACAACACTTTCCAAGATGCTGAAATGACCCTCCTAGATATCTTGGAATCCAACTCTGCTGATATTTGTTATTTGTGACATCTGTTCATTTTTTGGCTTGAACTATAAACTAAGCCCTATTCTTACTTTCTGGATTTTTACCAATATTAAAAGTAATAACTGCAGAGAGACATATGAAAAGTCACCTCAACAGCAACAAGTTCTATTACTTCGTAAATAAAACATAGTCAGGATTCGATTTCCATAATGACCTTTGGAACTTTTGTTCTTCATGAAATCATCTTATTTAATCTTGCAGAGATTGCCTTTCCTTTGCAGTCATCAAGATTGAATAGAAGAATTAAAATCCTCTTGTTCAAGCTTGCGGAGCCGCAGAATGAACAGATCTTTTAGGACTGCAAAGTGAAGGACATCTTCATGTACCCTGGAAGACTGATCCGGGCTGCAATGAATAATGTGCTATGCATTAATAAATCACTTCCATGGGTAAATCATCAAATTAATTCAAGCTAAAATAAATCTAATTACAAGACAGATGTTAGGGTCTGTTTGCATGGAAACAGAGGCTGCTGGAGCGTTACCTACGGTAAGTGCTCATTAGAGTCCATTGTTGTCTGAGCAATCAATTATCCTAGTTCAAACTTAAAGAGTAACTAAACTTTAAAAAAACTTTTGTCATAGTGACATGTCAGAAGTTTTGATCGGTGAGGGTCCAAGGACTGAGACCCCCATTAGTCACTAACACAAAGCAGCAGAAGCGCTCAGGTGAGCTCTGTGTCACTTCATTTCTGATCGGCTTTACTCAGAAAGCTGAGCAAGTAGTGTACAGGCTCAGACTTTCTATTGAGGCTGTACACCGCTTGATCGGCTTTCCTTGGAAAGCCGATCAAAAGCGAAGTGGCACAGCGCTCACCCTTAATTTTTTGGGATCGGTGGGAGTCTCAGTGCTCAGGCCCCCATCAGATCAAAACTTCTGACAAATCACTATGACATGTCAAAAGTTGTTTTTTTTAAAGTTTAGTCACCCTTAGAAAATAATGACAATCCTTTTAAATATACTTTGGATTTTAGATTTACTAATGCTTTAGACCATGTAAAACTTAGACCAGGCAGTCAGAAGACGCGCCAAATTTATCAAAGTTGTGCACACTGTATAATAAATTTGGCATCTTGCTAGACATGTTAGATACTTTGTTTATTCCTTAGATCACCTTTTGTTTAGCTTAGTTTACTCCAGTTTTTTTATGCCAAAACTCAACACATGGCCACTTATTTTAAATCCAAGCACCTTTTTGATAAACCACAACTCCTTTCCAGCTGAGCCATGCCCCCTTGTGGAGTGCAGCACAAAAAGGGTCTAAAACTGTTAATAGATGTGACGCACAGCATGTACGCCAGAATTCTGGATCAAATTGCCACTTTGCATTTTCTTCCAACTTTCAAGATCTCTGCTTGCAGTCAGTGAAATTAAACATTCTGAGGTGGACAACTCATCGTGGCTCAGTCCTGCTTTTATAGAGTTTCAAATTATTACAATATATCATTATAGGTAAGAGTACTCAGCCTAGAGTTTTTTGCTGCTATGGATTACCTACACCGATAAACGGTCACAAATCTTCAGCTGTGATAGAGGAGTAGAGTAGTAGTTATGTATGGTATTTCAAAGCATTATTGCCTGTCCATATTACACTAACAGGCAAGTAGGCCATGCCTCCGGCATGGCTATTAGTCTTTCACCTAAGACAGACCTGGGGGTCTTTGTGAGATCCCCGGCTGCCATGGTTACCCATTAGCTCACCGCGAGCATGCCGCTGGAGCGTTGATTGGCTTATCAAGTTCTTTAGGTGCCACGGTCGCTATGGATTGTGGCATCTAAGGGCTTAAAAGGCTAGCATCAATGCCGTCTGTTACTTCAGGAGGGTAGCCGAGCAAGGGCCCGTGGGTGTATTAGGAAGTATGTGTACATCCAAATGCACGAAGGAGTTACGGTATGTGCACACAACCTCTTTTCAGGCGTAATGGAGGCGTTTTACGCCTCGAATTACGCATGAAAAGACGGCTCCAATACGTCGGCAAACATCTGCCCATTGCTTGCAATGGGTCTTACTATGTTCTGTACAGACGAGCTGTCATTTTATGCGTCGCTGTCAAAAGACGGCGTGTAAAATTACGGCCGCGTCAAAGAAGTGCCGTTTTTCATTGACTCCAATGAAAACCAGCTACAATTACGTCCGTAAAAGACGCCGCGAAAAACGCGAGTACTTGCAAAAACGTCTGAAATTCAGGAGCGGTTTTCTCCTGAAAACTGCTCCGTACTTTTAGATGTATTTGGCATGGTCGTGTGACCATACCCTTAAAGTAATAGTTTCATATACACGTTCACTTGTGTGATGGATGAATAGAAGGAGGATGACCACAGAAATCGTGCTAATGAAAAGCCTAAAAGACCCAAACATTTTATAGGATACTCTGAAGAAACACTATTCATATGGTCTCTAGGAGTCAGATGGTCCTTTTGGGCCCCCTCAAGGTCAAGGGCCTGGGTGTGACCTCAACCTCTGCACCTCCCATAATGCCCTAGAAAGGAGTCAAAAACCATTAAAAGGAGTTTTAGGACAATAAATTAGTGGTTCAACACCGTCTCGGCTTAGCGCCATGTTAGAATTGCAATTTATCCCGAATCCTGACAGCATCTGGGATAATGATATTAATAATAATAATAAAATCACATCAGAAAATGCGCCCATTAGTTGTCACTGGTCAGTCAACCATTTGTCTTACATCTAATGACGTCACCAAGCATAATGACATCACTAAACACAGCTCGAGCTTGGGTCAGTCTCTTTTTGGGATTTCCAACCTTATTCCCATGGTAGAACCCATAAAACAAAATTTTTAATGCCGGTGAGCCCCTACTCCCATTCTCAACTTCAAGATGCTTGATGTAGGAGTGGGTAAGGCATTCTAGAATTCTTGCCAAGACTTATTGACTGCCTCATCCCAGGTATCTCTGGGCAGGCTGAGATTATTTTGCCATCTCTACTGTAAAAGGGACAGGTCCGAATGGTCTTCTGGGGAACCCGGTTTGGTAAAAAGCAGCACTATTATAACAGAACATTGGAGAAATATTGTGTATACTGCACAGCTTATGCCACATCAATCCTTAAAAATGGAGAAACAATAACCTAAGTCTTATACAAAACATTTAGCAGAGTAACAAGTTAAGTGCTCTTTATGTGCATATGGGACATTATGTAATTTATGGGCTTTTTTGGACTGTATTACAAAAATAACTTGCCAGCTCCACTGCAATTCCCCGAGAGAGTATCACAAGTTTTCTGGTGATATGAATACATATTTATGATTACGTTATAACGGAGACAATGATAAATGAGTCTCTTAGGTGCGTGCTCAGTGCAGTCACTCCCAGTAACACAAACCTGACACTCTCTGCATTTATTCTACCCTCACGGAGACTCATTTAGCTGCTCCTGATTGTCCTGCACTTCAGACACAAAGGCTTATTTGTGCCTTAAGCAACAGAATGCATAAGTAAGACAGGTTTATTGATTCGCTCCTATAGTATACAAGTTGTGGGCAGGAATTTGTACGTTCGCAGTTACCGACTATTTTCGGTACCTTGGGTTTTAAGATGTTCTTTTTATAAAGAATCCTGATGCTCCTGCTGATGGTCTGGGCACTTTACCTGACCTCAATTATTTAAAGGTGTTTGCTTTGTATCCCATTTCTTCGGATAATGTACATTACATACAGTAGAATAGACATTGCTTTACATAAGTGATTGAAGAGGTCCTCGTAAACATCGGTGCCCATATAAGTGGTTTGACAGGGGCACACATAGAATATAGAGGGCCCCATTACAAGCATTTTAATGGGGACCTTCTTTGCGTCTTGCATATGAGGCATGAAAGACCCGTTGACTATTTTTACCCCCGATCTTATCCATTCTAGAAGAAAAGGGCAACATGACATTTTGACTGGTTCTTCCCTTTTGTTTTCTAATGCTGCAATGCCTATGGGGAGAATATCCTTTTAGTACAGCGTTCAGCTCCTGCAGTGCCATAGAGAATGAATGGAGCACCAGGGCGCATGACCTACCGCTCCATTCATTCAGAGGAACAGGACCCCCGTTCTAGTGATCGGTGGAAGTCTCAGCGGCTGGATCCCCACCGATCAGCATGTTATCACCTGTCCTGTGTTTAGGGGATAACATTTAATCTTGAGAAAACCCCTTTAAGTCTTAGTTACCTATTAAGAACTAGGAGGTAGCCAACCTGAGCGGGGGGCCCACATTTCTCTAAGGACCTCATAGGAGCTCCCTGGTCTGCCTCTATGGCATCATGCCCTTGTCACTTGTAATAGTAGGATTGACTTTTATAAAAGTCATACTCGGAAATATTTGGGATAATGGTACATGGCATAAAACAAAGCTTGACAAAACCAAAGAGCCTTGTACCCAACATGCCTAGATATTTGACGCTAGTACCTAACTTTTTGGCTTGTTTTCTATTGAAACCTATAATTTTTTATTGCTTGGCCACTAGAAAAAAAATAACCATATCGTCTCCTGTAGTAGTCTACGTGGCTCCCAATCTGCCCACTTCTGGCATACCGATATGTCAATTTTTGAATTGCCCATAGCCTGAAAGAAGGGCATCAATAAAACCATCTATAAACTAAGGAAGAGGGTTATAGAAATGGAGCTACAGTATTTATACTACTTTAGTAATTGGTAATATATTCTATTTTGAATGACAGTAAATCCCTTCTAAGAGACAATGGGATTCTGGAAATGTTCTTATTTTTTTTATATTCAAAAATACAGGTCTTAGAATCGGTGTTAAACCTGACATATCTATAAAGATAATCTGACCAAAAGCGGACGTCACAAATTCCCAGAGTAATTTTATGCTTCACTCCAATCAAGTAATACTTCCAAAATAGCGGGAAACGGCTGTTTTTATGAATATTCATCGAAGTCTCATCTATGGGTGGAACAGTTCGGAGAACAATAGGACTCTTGGCTGTTATGTAATAAGATTAATATTAATTTACATGGATAATCTTGGGTTCTTCATCTAAATATATTTGTAATATAATCTTCCTAATAATCCAAGTTAAAATAAGAAAAAAAAATGGTCTTTCCGCTGTCTCGTTCCTTTTCCCCTATTAGTCAGCACAGTGCCAATCCAGATCTGAGCTCATGTGAGACCGACTAGTTGCTATGGATACCTTGCCTGTTATGCTGTCAGGCAGCACATCCCTAGCAACCGGTCTGTCTCGGATTATTCAGGCCAGGGAAGGGGCCAGGATGCTGGGCATTACATTTTATACAAATAAATGCAGGCAGAGAATCTCTTATGGAAACAGTCATTGCTTTTCTAGGTATGAAATCTGACGCATTCCTCTGAAAAGTTATCCGACATGTTGGAAAATGTTTGCAGATGTAGATGTTTATTATAGTACATTGGGCACATGGAAGTCGGCCAAGTCATTACTAGAGGTAATTAGTAAGCCAGCCATTTCAGTAGTGGACGTCTTTATGGTAAAAAGACCGACGTCACAAATGTTCCTATGAAAACGAACAGAATTATTGTGCTAAATGGCAATGGGGAAAATGTGTGAATACGAAAGTCATGTGAAAATTAAGAAATCCGAGATTTAGACTGTATGCAATCTATAGTGTTTTTTTCTTCATAGAAAGTTAGCCCCTGCTGTGGCAATAGCTGCTCTAGATTTCTGTTGCTTAAATCGGTTGTTTCATGACGACAACTCCAGTCCATTTGCCAATGGCTGGTATGTAATGATACATTTCTATAACCACATGCGGTTTACGTTAGAGAAGCTGGACCTCCAGCGAAAACCTGCTCATTGTGCTGGCTTATATCATAGAGGGTCTGTCTTCAAGAGACAACCACTTTAACCCTTGGTGAAATCCGCCGTACAAATATGTTGTATGCTGCTGGTGTATGTATGGAGCGGGCTCAGCACCTGTATATTACAGCTAACACTCTGGGATCGGAGAGAACTCTGATCCCAGCCGTTTAACCACTTAGATTCTGCGGTTACTATTGACTGGCATCTAAGCCATTATATCATTTAGCCATTAGCCTAGTTCCTTTATCACCCCATTGACACTATCGTAGGCTGCAGATGTGTTGTCAGACAATGTGGCAGAATAATGGAGGAATTGCTGTTTATTTTTCATTTCACCTCACGAACAAAACAAAAAAAAACAAAAAAACAAAGAAAGGGTTTTGGTACATTAAATGGTGTTATTGAAAAATACATCTTGTCTCAGTTTTGTTCTTGTAAGGAGGGAAGGAAAAAAGCTAAAATGAAAACTGTCTGCGGTGCCAAGGTGTTAACCATCTATAAATGGCCAATACCTTTTGGTTAGAAGGGTTCCCCAAAGATAAGCTAATCACAGGGTCTCCTGCTACTAGGATCCCCAGCTATCAGGTGTAATCCGTGGGAGAATTCCGCAAGTGTTCAATTTCCCTGCAGCGCCACCGCATGTAAAAGGAAGCATTACACGATGCCTTTTAAATAAATGGTCTGTCTTTATCATTTATGGAGTGCTAGGTCCTAAAGTGTGAGAGACGCTTTTTGTATTCTCTCTGCACTATAGCTAATAGATGAAACAATCGCCTCAATTAAGGGCCTGTTATCAGCGTTGGGCTTCCATTCATCGGTTCTGTTCGACCTTTCCGCCAGAGGAACCGATGAACGGAAAGCCAAACGGAAACCATAGCTCCCGTTTACATTACCATTGAGTTCCATAAAGTTGACTACGCTATACCTCCCAACTTTTGAATTTGGAAAAGAGGGACATTTTTAAGCCATGCCCCCTAACCACTCCCAATATTCCACATAAACACATCAAATCACAGCCAGATCCTTCTGCAAATAACGCGCGCACATTGTCACTGCGGATCTCTAGACTGTCTGGATATCACAGATGCTATGGATCCGATTATATCGTCTGTGTGTTACTTTTCCTATCTTGGGTATAACATTTGCTCATCACGGCAGCAGCTGCAGGACAAACCAAAAGGCTGAGAACAATGAAAATCAAGAGGGAGACCCTGTGGTGGATGACTTTTCAATTGACAGGTAGCAGAGTTACATGATGGGGATTTTTTTTTTGCAGTTGTGTAACCGGTCAATCGAAAAATCATCCACCAGAGCCCCCCTGTAGATAGCTCCACACACATCCCCCTGTACATAGTGCCAGACACAGCCCCCCTGTACATAGCTCCACACACAGCCCCTTGTAGATAGCGCAAAACACAGCCCCCCTGTAGAAGGCGCCTCACACAGCCCCCCTGTAGATAGCGCCTCACACAGCCCCCCTGTACATAGCGCCTCACACAGCCCCCCTGTACATAGCGCCTCACACAGCCCCCCTGTACATAGCGCCTCACACAGCCCCCCTGTACATAGCGCCTCACACAGCCCCCTGTAGATAGCGCCAGACACAGCCCCCTGTAGATAGCGCCAGACACAGCCCCCTGTAGATAGCGCCAGACACAGCCCCCTGTAGATAGCGCCAGACACAGCCCCCTGTGGATAGCGCCAGACACAGCCCCCTGTACATAGCCCCAGATACAGCCCCCCTGTACATAGCGTCAGATACAGCCCCCTGTACATAGCGCCACACACAGCCCCCTGTAGATAGAGCCACACACAGCACCCCTGTAGATAGAGCCACACACATAGCACCCCTGTAGATCGAGCGCCACACATAGCACCCCTGTAGATAGCGCCACACACAGCACCCCTGTAGATAGCGCCACACACAGCACCCCTGTAGATAGCGCCACACACAGCACCCCTGTAGATAGCTCCACACACAGTCCCCCTGTAGGTGCCACATTGCCGCCAGAGCGGAGAGCGGTAGAGGTAGGCTTTATTCACACGACAGGGTCCGAGTGTCGGCCGATAAAAACGGCTGTTTTGCATCCGTTCCGATTCTGTTCCGGGCTGTGTTGCCGTTTTTAACAGCCGATTTTGACCCGTTTTGCATCCGTTTTTTTTCCCTGTCCATTTTAAAATCGGATGAATTTCATTTAAATTTGTTGCCACACACAGCCCTCTGTAGATAATGCCACAGCCCCCCTGGTAGGTAATGCCACCCAGCCCCCTGCAGGTAATGCCACCCAGCCCCCTGCAGGTAATGCCACCCAGCCACCTGCAGGTAATGCCACCCAGCCACCTGCAGGTAATGCCACCCAGCCCCCTGCAGGTAATGCCACCCAGCCCCCTGCAGGTAATGCCACGCCCCCCCCCCCTTCCGGGAGAAGTCCCTGACTTCAATGTCCATATATGGACAGTGTAGTCACTGACTTCTCCTGGAGAGGAATCCCCGGCCACAGGGTCGGGGATTCCGCTTCAGAAGTGAGTGAAGTCTCTGTGTCCATATATGCACAGTGTGGTCACTCACTTCTTCTGTAGCGGAATCCCCAAACCCCGGCCGGGGATTGGGGATTCCGACTCCTAAAGGGAGCAAAAAAAGACCCTCCTCCTCACATGAGGAGAGAGAGCGCGAGCGACAGAAGACACGGCCGTCACTCGGGACACATTCGGTGATGGCCGTGTATTACCCGGCCCCATAGACTTCTATGGGAGCCGGGCGGCTGGGTAAACGGCCGAAAATAGGGCATGTCCCATTTTTTGACGGCCAGGTTTCCCGGGGCCTCAAAGAATCGGTCGTGTGGATAGCCCCATCACTCACCGTCAGAAGAAGGCAGGAGTCTTGCAGCGGCGTTCTCACTGGTGTCGATGCCGGCCCGGGAGTGAACCAGTCCAGTCACCTGACTGGTGAGGTCAGGTGACTGGACTGGTCCACTCACGGGCCGGCATCGATCCCAGTGAGAACAACGCTGCAAGACTCCTGCCTTCTTCTGATCACTGCTGCAGTCAGCAGCGATCAGCTGTTCTGATGCAGCGCCCAGCGGGACATTTACAGACCGCCCGGGACGGCGGGACAGCGGTGAGAAACCGGGACTGTCCCGCCGGATCCGGGATGGTTGGGAGGTATGGACTACGCTATTGTTTCCACAAAACAAAACCCCGGAAGCTTTACAGAACGGAAACATTACCATTGAACTCCATGAACCGTTCATGGCTTCCTCCGACGGAAAGGTCTGGCGGAACCGATGAACGGAAACCAGACGCTGATGTGAACAGGCCCCAACTCAGAATTCCATAGCCGGGTATTTGAAAATAGATTTTTTTTTAAAACCAGATAGACAATCCCCGTTACATGTTTATTTTTACGCAAATTGACTATTTTGTTACAAACGATGTATTTTCTGTGTTTTAACGGGTCTTTGCACTTGAAAAATGAATTTTCACATGGTGTCTTCTTACTTTAAAGCTACGCCATGTGACATTTCACTTGCATGCACAATCCCAGCCTGGAGCATGCACAGAGACTGTAACATAAAATGGCATTTGCAGCTCAGAAGAATAAGGAGAGATGCGCAAGTTGAATTTATGAGTCATTGTAATTCATTTATTAAACATTAGGTTCTGCTTTTACAACTGGTTTTCATCAAAGATTTTCTCAGCCCTTTGCCAAGTCATCTTTTCTAACAAGACATAATGCGCCTTCATTCAATTTGCTGCTTTCTCTGGCTCATCAGTCTCTTATTCTCCCGGGGAATGAGATGTCCTCTATGCAAGTAGAGTCCACAATATATGATTGTCCATTACCTTATTCTCTTCTTTGTCACATAAGACTCAGTTATTCAGGTCTGCTCAATAAATAACGGATGTGATTAGAGTAAAGGAAAACGATTAGGATTCTAGAAAGTACAGCTGCTGCTACGATGAGGATTTCAACGCAAGCCGGCCACGTCATTCTGGATGTCATCCTAATATCTCTTCAACCTCACATTGTATTTAACCTTTTCCTTTAAGCATATTTCAGGGGAAAGAAAAATAATAATCCCAGCTGATCACTCGGGCACGTTTTTTGCATTACTGCTGGAATTTCAATAGTCTTGTATTAGAAATGCAATGCTAAGCAAGCCGGGCTTCAGGAATATTCACACAGTCATTTTGCAGTGGGACCAGAGATCTTCACTGCTTGAGGCTCGGACAGAGTACTTGGCCCTAATATTGTGGCATAGGTTTTATCCATCGTCATCTGTAATACGGGATGGGTCGACTATTCAGATTGCCTTCCAATCAAGTTGTGAGGGGTTAAAGAGGAGCAGTCATCTCTCCTGACACGTCTGTTTTCGTGAATAATTGTTTTCCCCACGCAACAACAATTCACGAGCATCTTTTCTTAGCACTCAATGTTGTGCCGTTCCTCTATTATTCCTTCTAGGCACTTATGAATAAATTGACAACTAGGTGTTACCAGTTGGGGGTGTGTCCCTAGACACACCGAGAATGTCCAATCAGTGCTGACAGAGTCAGAATGTGTAGGGTCACGCCCCTTTGACAATGGGAATGGTAAAACCCAGTTGTCAATTTATTCAAAAATTTCTAGGAGGAATAAAGGAGGAATGGCACAGAGCAGAGTTCTAAGGAAATATTTTCCAGAATTGTTATTTAATAGGAAATAAAAGTGTTTAATAAAACAGACATATAAATGAGAGATGACAGGTCATCTTTAATCCAACGTCATGTAACTTTTTGAAAAATTGTTATAAAGTGCCGTCATATTTGGGCATAAACGACAGCGTCGTACTAATTCGGATGCCTAGATTATAATAAAGAGTCGAGTGAACATGTATTCTGAATGGAGAGCGGGAAGTAAGGCACGGCCAAAATAACTCTGGCGGTGGCTTATCTCCCCTGAGATCAAAAGAATGTGGCATGTTGAAATCCAACTATCCGATCATTCTCTTCTCCGACATCTGCCGGTGAGGAACAGTTGGGAGGCCTCAATACACATTAGATGTTCGGCCGACATTAATCTAATGTTCATAGCTTCCATAACAGAGCCACTTTAAATGGCAATATATACTCAACACTGCATCGCTAACGTTTTACGAACTGGTAGACCAATGATAATCCATTACCATTTCAATGGATAGGCCATCAATGTGTGATTGGTGGGGGTCCAATCCGTAGGCCCTCCAGAGATGAACAGAACAGGTGCTGTAGCATCTTCAATGCCTTTCAGGCACATTAACGTATCCATACAGTGCAGCTGTGCATGGTACTGCAGCCCGGGCCCCATATACACACATAGAAATAAATATACAGCATCATGAAAAAACGATTATAATTGCAATGCCCATATCCAGATAAGGAAAAACTTATTCCAACTACCTGAATTAAATCACACAACAAGAAGCGCTCCAGTTTCTACAGCAAGATCTATAACTGGTTGGCTCAATTGAAGTTTCGGTTTCCCTACCACCCTTCAAATCGAGAGAGTGACCACGCAGTCACGGCCACCCCACTGATAGGAACAATGGGCACTGTTCCTCTGCCCTCAGGAACAGTAGAAATGCCAGTATTCGACTCATCACCGATCAGTCCTAGGTATCTCATAATTCCGCCTCGTATCATTTGCTAGTGAAGGAACCAAAGTTGGAGAAGTCAAGCGGTAAAACTGTCAGAGTTATGATAAATTAAACAAGTACTTAATAGGACACATATTTCTGCAGCCTTTTGGGACCAATTAAATTGACATCATTAGCTTGATAGTGGTGGATCACATTGACAGTTTTAAACACTCACGTCCATTCACAATGCAAGGTCTGACACACAAAACATACAGTAAGACGGTGGCGACAGCATTCCAAAAACCTCATTAATTCTTCTTGTATGAAGATATTAGACCGATCAGCACAATAAGTTCTGAACATACATTATCATCACCGATCATATAGAACATGGCACTCATAGGGAATTCATATAGAATTGGGCTTCTCTGCGGACACTTTTTTGTGCCTTGCTGCTTCAGTTACAGGTTGCAGTATATAAAAGGGACTCACTTACCATCGCCAGAAATCAAAGAAGAAAATTCCATAAATAACAATATATTAAGGAATTGTAACTTATGCAATCCCCTTACATACGTGTTGGTTGACCTCCGCTGTGGAAACTTCAAACCGCTAAGCTTTTCAACATTAAATAATGCCGGCTCCCAAATGTCCCTGATCTGGCGGAACAGTCCCAAATTTCCGGCGCTGTCCTACACTAATGAGTGTCCTCTACCACCATGTGGAACTACTTGGTACAATGCGAGTACAGTAGGACTCTAAATGAGGACCGTCTGGCCTTTTTGTGGGCACTGTATGGCACTATGTGGGCAACGTAAGGCACTCTGTACATTCAGTATACACTAAGATTCTGGGAAATGTATCGCACTAACCGAGCACTTTATCTAGTAAATGGGTGCTGTATGACACTTGATATGAAATTCCTGCCATATTTACCTGGGCACTATATATCTAGAGATTATGTAACTCTGGTAGTATTTTCATACATAAATATGGGCAATTACAGGACAGAACTACATTTTTAAAAGGGGATGACTCTTGATAATATGAAATTAGTGGTAAACTTCAAACAAAACTAGAAATATAAATTCTGATGAGCGCTATGACCCAAAAATGTTACGTATCTGCTCTTTGTCATCCTAAAGATTCTGCTATATCCTCTTCTAGGCCTTAGAGGAACCCTGTGCTAGGCCATGAGCAGGGCAGGCCCTAGGATAGATGGCGCCCTGTGCGAAATGATCTTTCGGCGCCCCGCCCCATCATTAAAAAAATTCCCCATAAAAAAATTAGAATGCCCCTTTAGTGCCCCCATACAGTATAATAATAATATTTAATAATATAATAATATAATATATTACAACCCCTTCAAGGACACAGTATTTTGTCCTCTAATTGTGCCCACAGTATTATGCCATCTGTAGTACCCCTACACAGAATAATGTCCACTTAGTGGCCCCCACACAGTATAGTGCCCCCCTGTAGATTTTGCCATACAGCCTCCCTGTAGACAGTGCCATAATTCCCCACCTCCTTTTTGTAGATCGTGCCATACAGCCCCCCACCTCCCCCTTGTAGACATTGCCATACAGTCCCCCACCTCCCCCTTGTAGACAGTGCCATACAGTCCCCGCACCTCCCCCTTGTAGACAGTGCCATACAGTCGCCCACCTTCCCCTTGTAGACAGTGCCATACAGCCCCCCACCTCCCCCTTGTAGACAGTGCCATACAGTCCCCCACCTCCTTTTTGTAGATCGTGCGATACAGCCCCCCACCTCCCCCTTGTAGACAGTGCCCCCAAACAAAAACAAAAATTGTACTCACCTAGGCCCCTTTCCCATGACGAACTGAGCTGCTCCATCACGGGACCCTGTAGCCTAGTACAGAATTTCCCAACCTTTTCGGACTCTAGGCAGCACTGGAAAAACAAAATTTCCTCAGGGCCCCCCTACCAAAAATTATTTTGAGAAAGACAGAAAACGGCTAAGAACAAGCACTCCACTCGTAGGGTATGTTCACACACGTTTTTTGTAAGGCAAAAAAAATCTGCCTCAAAATTCCTTCAGCAACTGACCGCGTTGGGTGACCTTTTTTTTGTTTTTTCTTAAGCTGTTGAAGCGAAAGCAAAAGACGCAGGAAAAAAAAAGCTCCAAACGAGCACCGCAGGTATCTTCTGCCTCCTATTAATTTCAATTGGAGGTCAGAGGTGGAAACCACTTGAAGACCATCAGCCCCCCACTCACAGTAAAATGACCATCAACCCCCAACTTACAGTAAAATGACCATCAGCCCACCACTCACAGTAAAATGACCATCAGCCCACCACTCACAGATTCCCCCTGTAGGTAGCGCCACACAGCCCCTTGTAGGTAGCGCCACACAGCCCCTTATAGATAGCGCCACACAGCCCCATTGTAGATAGCGCCACACAGCCCCCTTGTAGATAGCGCCACACAGCCTCCTGTAGAGTGGGCCGCACAGTCCCCTGTAGAGTGGGCCGCACAGTCCCCTGTAGGGAGGGCCGCAGTAGGGAGTGCCGCACAGCCCCCTGTAGGGAGTGCCGCAAAGACCCCTGGTAGGGAGTGCCGCACAGCCCACAGCCCCTGGTTGGTAGTGCCCCACAGCCCCCTGGTTGGTAGTGCCCCACAGCCCCCTGGTTGCTAGTGCCCCACAGCCCCCTGGTTGCTAGTGCCCCACAGCCCCCTGGTTGCTAGTGCCCCACAGCCCCCTTATTGGTAGTGCCACACAGCCCACTGCCCCCTGGTTGGTAGTGCCAAACAGCCCACTGCCCCTTGGTTGGTAGTGCCACACAGCCCTCTGCCCCCTGGGTGGTAGTGCCACACAGCCCACTGCCCCCTGGTTGGTAGTGCCACACAGCCCACTGCCCCCTGGTTGGTACTGCCACACAGCTCACTGCACCCTGGTTGGTAGAGCCACACAGCCCCCTGGTTGGTAGAGCCACACAGCCCCCTGGTTGGTAGTGCCACACAGCCCCCTGGTTGGTAGTGCCACACAGCCCCTTGGTTGGTAGTGCCACACAGCCCACAGCCCCCTGGTTGGTAGTGCCACACAGCCCCCTGGTTGGTAGTGCCACACAGCCCACAGCCCCCTGGTTGGTAGTGCCACACAGCCCACAGCCCCCTGGTTGGTAGTGCCACACAGCCCACAGCCCCCTGGTTGGTAGTGCCACACAGCCCACAGCCCCCTGGTTGGTAGTGCCACACAGCCCCCTGGTTGGTAGTGCCATACAGCCCACAGCCCCCTGGTTGGTAGTGCCACACAGCCCACAGCCCCCTGGTTGGTAGTGCCACACAGCCCACAGCCCCCTGGTTGGTAGTGCCACACAGCCCACAGCCCCCTGGTAGGTAGTGCAAATGACCCTGATAGCCGGCGGGCAATAGACATTCAAAAAAGGACAACTGTGCAGGAGCACACAAAATACCCAGCTTTCCCAGCTATCAAATAAATGTGTGGAAATAAACTAAGATATAACTTTTATTTAGTCTGAGTAAAGAATTAATCCTTTTAGCTAGATTAAATAAAAGTTATATCTTAGTTTATTTCCACACTTTTTTTTGATACCTGGGAAAGCTGGGTAATTTGTGTGCTCCTGCACAGTTGTCCTTTGTAGGTAGTGCCACACAGCCCACAGCCCCCCTGTAGATAGCAACCCCCCCCCCTTCCAGTAACGATAACGCCACTGTAGCTACCTGAAGGAGCGGAATCCCCGTGTGGCCGGGGGATTCCGCTCCTGGAGCGCTGCTTGATGCCTCTGTCCATATGTGGACAGTGACATCAGGGAAAACTTCTGAAGCGGAATTCCCGGTCACAGCGTTGCAGAAGCTATGACCGTCGATTCCATTCCAGGAGAAGATCCTGTCGTCTGTGTCCATGACGTCATTGGCTTCTCCTGGAGTGGAATCCCCGGTGCTATAGTGCCCCCCTGTAGATAGCGCCACTGTAGCTCCCTGAAGGAGCGGAATCCCCGTGTGGCCAGGGATTCCGCTCCTGGAGCGAAATCCACGGTCACACGGGGATTCCGCTCCTTCAGGGAGCTACAGTGGCGCTAGTAGACAGCAGAGCAGGGAGATATCTCCCTGCTCTGCTATAGTGCCGTTGCTACCGCTATAGCAGCCGCAGCAGCTGCTAGCAGCGCCACCGCCCTCATGCTCGGTGTCACCGCTGGCACCCGCTATGGCTACTACAGTGGTAGCGACGGCCACTAAGTGAAGAAGCACCCGGGTGGAAAGGCGACTGCAGTTAGTGTGTGTATCCCCGCTGGTAGTTGCAATGGCGCGGGGATACACACACCCGCTGGCGCCCCTCTTGACGTGTGGCGTCTGGCGCCCTGTGCGACCGCACTGGTCGAACATAGCTAAGGCCGGCTATGGCCATGAGGACTCTAGAATGAAAATTATAACGCCTGGGTAAATGTATCTCCTGTACAGACTCCTGGGTGCGACTTAGACAACATGACCCAGCATAGGGTTTTGTTTAGGCTTGTGGATCTCTATAATGACATTGAGCATGTAGGTAAATATATGGGGGTATATATAGTGTCGTAACTCTAGGCAACATCTAAATCCTCAAATTCCTAAGAGGGAAGGCGAAAAATAAAAAAGGTTTAAAAAGAGATATAGTAGTAAATTTCTGCCATGTTTTAAAGGGGTTGCCTCATGAAGACAACCAATGTCTATATACCCTATATTGCATTTGGACATCATAGAGGGGGAACTCAGCTCAGGAATACCCCCTCCCCCCCCCCCCACACCCATCATGAGCTAGAGCAAAGAGCCACTTTGTAAAAGCAGCACCCACACTGGTGGACCTGGCCCGTCCATATATTGCATTCTCAAATATTCATTTGAGTGTTTGGCCAGAAGTAAATTTCTCCAGTTATAACAGCCAATCACCAGGGGTTAGAGCTGATCTACGGTGATCAGCTGATCGCTGCTCAGGCCTCCATTTAGGAAAGGATATATGTTATGTTTTATGTTATTTGTTTTATGTTATTTTACGGTTCTAGTGCTTCTCGTACGGTATTTAATGTTTTTCTGTGTTGTTTCTCTGATATCTGTGCTGTTGGTTAGAGATCAGTAAATTAAGTAGAAAGATTATGCCAAGTCTTTCTCTACTCAGCCCCCTGAACTGCCTCTAAATTCAGTTCTGGGTGGAGGATTTATGCAAGACAAACTACACTTAATTTCTCAACATTAAGAAAAATAATGAGAAGAAGAAACATCACAATTTTTCAGGTCACTGTCTGGGTCACACAGCATTATTACTAAAGAGACTGAAATTTTCCATGATAAACCAGGATAAGAACATAGGAAAAATAATTATAATGTCGTGGAAGAAGAATTATGAATATGAAACTGTAGGATGAACATTGTAAAGGAAGGCCCTTGCAACCAATCAGATCAGATGTCCAATTGCAAGGGCAACATTGAGAATTTAAATGAACACACGTCTATTAAAATGTATTTGCCCCTCTTCCTCCTCCTCCAGATGTCTCTTACTATTGTACATTTGTTACGTTAAATGGTTACTGATATTTAAAGTTTATGTACACCTTCAAAAGCAATTTTTTTTTGTAATCAGTGTGATTGATGCAACTTTCCAATACATTTTTATTGAAAATAATTTTTACTAAGAGATACAGCTGCTTTGTATCCTGTATACAGAGCAACTGTATAGTGCGCCAAGACCTGAATCCGCCAGATCAGTGGGACTGATGGGTTCAGTGTCAGCGGGTCCTTTGTCTCTCTGACACGCATGATCGAGCGGTTATCGATCAGATCTAAATCAATCACTTCGATGTGATCGGTAACTGGTGGATCGTGTGGGGACCCGTTGACACAGAACCTGGACCTGACGGATACAGGATTCAGCACAAGCAAAGGTGTAACTACAGTTGTAGCAGCCACAGCGACTGCTACAGGGCCCGCAGCATGAGGGGGCCCATGCCGCTCGCAGTCATGGCCACTCCCATGCCTGGTGGCGCCGCTAGCAGCTGCTACATTCAGTAGTATTTGCGTCCTTAGTACACAGATACTATTGAACGCTATGGCAGAGGAAGGAGGTATCTCCCTGCTCTGCCATTTACTAGGGTACAGTCCACGTTTGGCCTGGAGCCTATCACGCAGAGACAGGTTCCCTGCATAGGCCGGCATGATGACGTCACTGGATCACGCTGGCCTACGCAAAGATCACGTCCATGTTGCGGAGAAGCTTCGTTAGACACGGGAACGGGGCCTAGGTGAGTATAAGTTTTTGTTTTATTTCTTTGGGGGGCACCGTCTACAAGGGAAAAGTGGGGGGCATTATCTACAGGGTAGTTGGTGTGGAACTATCTAAAAGGGGAGTTTGACACTATCTACAGGGAGATGTATGGCAGAATATACATGGGGGGCTGTTTGGCACAATCTACAGGGGGACACTATCTACAAGGGACATTTGAGGAGAAAAATTGAAGACCAACGTACAGCACTGCTAACATCAAATTGGAGTCCAGACAGAAAGGTGATAAATGGGATTTATTGGGTTTAAAAAGAATAAATAGGCAATTAGATAGGCTACGCGTTTCAACGCTGGACTTGCGTCTTCATCAGGCCAAGGGGGGCTGTGTATGGCACCTAGGGAAGGGGGGCCCAGTTGAAAAATTTTGCTATGGGGCCCAGTGTTTCCTAGTTACGCCCCTCAGCACAAGATGCAGTTGCTCTATATACAGGATACAAAGCAGCTGTATCTCAAAGTAAAAATAATTTTTAATAAAAAAAATCATTAGAAAGTTGCACCTAACACACCGATACACATTTAAAAAATATATAAAAAAATAAAAAATAAAATAAATATATATATATATATATATATATATATAGCTTTAGAAGGTGTAAATAACCTTTAAAAACAAAATGTGTAATATGGTCTATAGGAACCTGAATAACTACATAAGGAGTTTTGAAATTATTTCTAAAATAATATATTTAAAAAAAAATTGTAAACGCCAGAATCTCTATTTTTTGGTCACCTAATCTCCCGTATAATTAGTCTGCTCGTTTAAACCCGCTGGTTGTATGCATGACAGTCTATGGATCCATTGGGCTTCTTTGCGTAGAATTAAATTGTCCCAGTCACCTCCTCTTTTTGGGGGTCTAATGAGTTCAATTGCTTGAAACTTTAAACATGCTGCATGGCCTTGGTGTTTAGCATGCACATGCTTAGATATTGGGGTGTCCCTAGCATGGATAATGTCTCCGACATGCTCCCTTATCCGGCGCCGAAATTGTCGTGCCGTTTTACCCACATAGTTTAGGGGGCATGGGCATGTAATAAGGTAAACCACCCCCGCTGTTTTGCAATTGACAAAATCCCGAATGTTGTACTTTTTCTGTGTTGCAACACTGGTAAAGCTATTCCCTTTGAGAATGAAGTCACAAGCTTTACAGCTACCACATCTAAAAGTGCCTGGTATTTGTCTATCCAGCCACGTACCCCTAGGTAAAATGGGGTCAAAACAACTGTGCATGACTCTGTCCCTGATGTTTTTCCCTCTCCGATACGTGACAGAGGGCCACTGTGTGATCTGATTAACCAAATCTGTATCAGAACTGAGAATACGCCAGTACCTTTTCAGGATTTGCATAATATCATTTTGTTTAGAATCATAGGTGCCTATGAGTCTCGTAACTTGTTCTTCTTTACGTTTTTTAGGAACCAGAAGACATTGCCTGTCTGCGTCCCTTGCTCCCTCATAGGCCTTTCTGATTACACCCTTGGGGAAACCTCTATCCTTCAATCTTATCTTGAGTTCCTGAGCCTGACACTCAAAATCACCCATGGAGCTACAATTCCTGCGTACTCTCATAAATTGGCCTTTTGGAATGCCACGTTTGAGGGGATAAGGATGACAACTGTTCCATTGCAAGAAACTATTGGTTGCTGTTTCTTTCCGGTGTACCTTGGTACGAATTGTGCCTTCTCCTGTTTTTATAATTTTCAAATCCAGAAAAGACAATTCTTTTTCACTGATCTCACATGTGAACCTTAGCCCTATATCATTTGTATTGAGGGCTGCTACAAAACGATGGAACTCCTCTGCTGTAGAGTTCCAAAGAAGCAGCACGTCATCAATATATCTAATCCATAGTCCAACGGACGAAGTCCATTTAGTAAAATTGTCCCCAAAGACAATTGTCTCCTCCCACCAGCCAAGAAATAAATTTGCATAGGTGGGAGCGGCAGGACTCCCCATTGCAGTGCCACATTGCTGATGAAAGATCTTGTCCTCAAAGATAAATATATTTTTTTCAAGAACAAATTGTAATAACTGCAAAACAAATTGATTATGGGCTGCAAACTGAGTGCCCCTTGATCCAAGGAAGTACTCGATCGCCTTACAACCCAATTTGTGAGGTATGGATGAATACAACGCCTCAACATCCAGGCTAGCCAACAGTGTGTCTTTCTCCAAAGTAATACCGTCAATCTGTTTCAGAACATCCATAGTGTCACGTACATATGATGTGAGACTCAAGACAAAAGGGCGCAACACCTGATCAACATATGTACTCACATTTTGAGTTAGATTATTAATGCCTGAAACAATAGGTCTGCCACGTAAGGGGGGATACCCCTTGTGGATTTTGGGCAGGCTATAAAAACACGCCATGATGGGAAATTTTGGTATTACTTTGGAGAAAGACACACTGTTGGCTAGCCTGGATGTTGAGGCGTTGTATTCATCCATACCTCACAAATTGGGTTGTAAGGCGATCGAGTACTTCCTTGGATCAAGGGGCACTCAGTTTGCAGCCCATAATCAATTTGTTTTGCAGTTATTACAATTTGTTCTTGAAAAAAATATATTTATCTTTGAGGACAAGATCTTTCATCAGCAATGTGGCACTGCAATGGGGAGTCCTGCCGCTCCCACCTATGCAAATTTATTTCTTGGCTGGTGGGAGGAGACAATTTTCTTTGGGGACAATTTTACTAAATGGACTTCGTCCGTTGGACTATGGATTAGATATATTGATGACGTGCTGCTTCTTTGGAACTCTACAGCAGAGGAGTTCCATCGTTTTGTAGCAGCCCTCAATACAAATGATATAGGGCTAAGGTTCACATGTGAGATCAGTGAAAAAGAATTGTCTTTTCTGGATTTGAAAATTATAAAAACAGGAGAAGGCACAATTCGTACCAAGGTACACCGGAAAGAAACAGCAACCAATAGTTTCTTGCAATGGAACAGTTGTCATCCTTATCCCCTCAAACGTGGCATTCCAAAAGGCCAATTTATGAGAGTACGCAGGAATTGTAGCTCCATGGGTGATTTTGAGTGTCAGGCTCAGGAACTCAAGATAAGATTGAAGGATAGAGGTTTCCCCAAGGGTGTAATCAGAAAGGCCTATGAGGGAGCAAGGGACGCAGACAGGCAATGTCTTCTGGTTCCTAAAAAACGTAAAGAAGAACAAGTTACGAGACTCATAGGCACCTATGATTCTAAACAAAATGATATTATGCAAATCCTGAAAAGGTACTGGCGTATTCTCAGTTCTGATACAGATTTGGTTGATCAGATCACACAGTGGCCCTCTGTCACGTATCGGAGAGGGAAAAACATCAGGGACAGAGTCATGCACAGTTGTTTTGACCCAATTTTACCTAGGGGTACGTGGCTGGATAGACAAATACCAGGCACTTTTAGATGTGGTAGCTGTAAAGCTTGTGACTTCATTCTCAAAGGGAATAGCTTTACCAGTGTTGCAACACAGAAAAAGTACAACATTCGGGATTTTGTCAATTGCAAAACAGCGGCTGTGGTTTACCTTATTACATGCCCATGCCCCCTAAACTATGTGGGTAAAACGGCACGACAATTTCGGCGCCGGATAAGGGAGCATGTCGGAGACATTATCCATGCTAGGGACACCCCAATATCTAAGCATGTGCATGCTAAACACGAAGGCCATGCAGCATGTTTAAAGTTTCAAGCAATTGAACTCATTAGACCCCCAAAAAGAGGAGGTGACTGGGACAATTTAATTCTACGCAAAGAAGCCCAATGGATCCATAGACTGTCATGCATACAACCAGCGGGTTTAAACGAGCAGACTAATTATACGTGTTTTATCTAATATGCAATACCATTCCTCTTTTGGCGGCCAATATCCACTCTGGGTTGCCTTTTGGGTGGGTGGTTTTAATTTGCATAGTGTACTATGTTTGATATGGCCATATTTGCCAGCCAACATATAAAGAGATCTTGTGTCAGAAACTCTAAATGGGAGGGTTTCCGTAATCTTGTCCACCTAATATGTGTTTATAAACTAGAGAGTTGCTTTTTTGAGGTAGTCCACTTGCGGTGGGTAACTGTCCCGCAAGACATACTTACAAACAAATTATCGTTTTGCTCTTACCTTTCTCTAACTTGGCAGTCCGGGCGTTACGTCCTTGGCTTCTACTGCGCCTGCGCGTTCGGTTTGATGCGGTCGATGATGACCCCTGGCTGTCAGCTGTCGGCGGGGGGTCACATGGGCAGGTGTCACGAATCGAGAGGGTGCTGTGATTGGTCAGTTCATGTAGCGCCGCCAAATACGAGGGGTGGAGTTTTGGTGCTTATAGTAACCCAGCGCCTGCAATGAAGTATGCCGTTGACATCGATACGAGCATCTTCCCGTGACGCACAGCAGAATATCTGCTGTTGAATATTATTATCGCTGGTGATGAGGCCAGAGTGACCAAGATACGGACCCCTGAGGATGAGTATCTGAAACGCGTAGGGTCGTTTATTGTACATGGAATGTCTGCATAGGGGACAGTAGCATTGTGTTACACCCAGCGCTAGGAGATCCGGTGTTTGTTTACGGACACTGGTGCATTTTGGGGATTGTACTACTGTTGTGCCCAGGATAAATGCTGGTTCCAGTGAAACATTGTTATAAACACTGAGATATATTTATCATAATGACTCAGTGTTTCTTGTTTAATACGTTTTTAAAGTTTCACGGTGGGGCTTATTTCACAGTGGTGTGTTACCCCTGTTTTTAAAACGAGTTACTAATAAAAGGTATATTTTACTCAGTTGTCACTTCAGTGAACCTTCTAAATTTTCTCATATTGTGGGAGCACAATTATATTTATATCAATTTATTCAGTGAATTTTTATTTTTTTATTTTTTTTTCACCTAATCTCCCACAAAAAATGAAATAAAAAGTGATCAAACCGTCGCATGTAATGGTATTAAAAACGACAGCTTATCCCGCAAAAAATAAGTCCTCACACCACTTAATAGTTACGGCTCTCGGAATTTGGTGACACAAAATAAATTTTCTTTTTTACACTTAGGTTTTTACTTGTAATAGTAGTAAAATATAGAAAAAAAAAAACTATAGATATTTGGTATCTCCGTAATCGTATTGACTCACAGAATAAAGTTAACATGTTGTTTTAATTGCACAGTGAATTCCGTAAAAACGGCACGCAAAAAACCATGGAGGAATCGCTGTTTTTTTTCATTTTCTACCCCACAAATAATTTTCCCCCCATTTCCTAGTACATTATATGGCAAAATAAATGGTGCTACGAAAAACTACAACTCGTTCCGCAAAAATCAAGCCCTCATAGTACTATATAGACGGAAAAATAAAGGCGTTATGGCTTTTGGAATGTGGGGAAGAAAAAATGAAAATCTGAAAAGGGCTGCTGCTGGAAGGGGTTAAAGGCTTAGGAAACCTTTGCAGGTGTTTTGTGTTGATTCGCTGATTAGAGTCACAGCATTAGTCTACAATCTTCAACTTTTACCCAATATTCTAATTTTCTAAGACACTAAATTTTGGGTTTTCAGTAACGGTTACCATAATCATCAACATTAAAAGAAAAAAATGCTGGAAATAGATCACTCTGTGGGTAATGAATCTATAGAATATATGAGTTTCACTTTTTGAATTGAATCACTGAAATAAATAAACTTTTTGATGATTCTAATTCATTGAGAAGGACTAATATATCATATATAAAATCACTGTATGTATGTATGTAACTAACTCCGGAGGGAGGGCTGACAGCGTACTGTATGTGCTCTGCCTGAAGCAAGAGACCATTGGATCAGTCAGAAACGGACAGTCTCAAAAAGTACAGAACAAGGTTTGTTGCGGTTGCTGAAAACCAGCAAGATCAGCAGAGTCGTGCTGTTGTAGCCATCTTCATATTGACTTTTAACGCATGAAATGCACCGTGCCAAGAAACTTTTTCTTGACTTTTCAATGGCTTTTGTTGTGTGATATCACGATGCAGCAAGTTATCATAGTCCAGATAAAGATGGCTACATCCGTAGCGATTCTTTCATTCACCTGGTACAAAGTTTTTCTGCCCTAGGACCGTATCTAAATACAGTGGCCAAAGCAGAATGGCTTGATCTCGCTCCCTCCAGCACCCAGTACAAACGGCACATGCCCCACTATTCCCTCCCCAGCTACGACCCTGAAGATCAGGAGGAACCTCAGCAATGGTGCTCTATTGGGAATCACTCTTAGGGCAGATTCAGACGAACGTTGCGTTTTTGCGCGCGCAAACAACGCTGCGTTTTGCGCGCGCGAAAAACATTTCACAGCTGCGTGTGTCATCCGTGTCTGATGCGCGACTGCGTGATTTTCGCGCAGCCGCCATCATAGAGATGAGGCTAGTCGACGCCCGTCACTGTCCAAGGTGCTGAAAGAGCTAACTCTTTCAGCACCCTCGACAGTGAATGCCGAACACAATATCGAAAAACCTGTTGAAAAAAAGAAAAAGTTCGTACTTACCGAGAACTTCCCGGCCGTTGCCTTGGTGACGCGTCCTTGGTGACGCGCCTCTCGACATCGGGCCCCATGGATGACGCGCCAGTCCATGTGACCGCTGCAGCCTGTGCTTGGCCTGTGATTGGCTGGAGCTGTCACTTGGCCTGAATTGTCATCCCGGGAGGTCAGACTGGAGGAAGACGCCGGGAGTTATCGGTAAGTCAGAACTTAGTTTTTTTTTTACAAGTTCATGTTTATTGGGATCGGAAGTCACTGTCCATGGTGCTGAAACAGTTTAACTCTTTCAGCACCATGGACAGTGACTATCTCCTGACGTCGCGTACAGATAATTTTTTTGCCGGGTTCGGCCAAAACGAGTTCGGCCGAACCCTGGTGAAGTTCGGTTCGCTTGTCTGGCTTCGCTAATCGCAAAGACACTCCGTTTGGATGTTCGAAAAAAACAGAAAAGCACGTGGTGCTTTTCTGTTTACATTCATCCTTTTGACAGCTGTTGCGCAAACACGCAGTTCGCACGGAAGTGCTTCCGTGCAACCTGCGTGGTTTTCACGCACCCATTGACTTCAATGGGTGTGTGATGCGCGAAATACGCAGTTATTGAACCTGTCGCGCTTTTTGCGCAGCAGACAAACGCTGCGCAAAAAGCACGGACTGTCTGTACTGCCCCATAGACTTGTATTGGTCCATGCGTGCCGCGTGAAAACCACGCGGCCCGCACGGACCGAATACACGCTCGTGTGAATCCCCCCTTACTTGTTAAGAGAAGGTTCAAAAAGTGAGGTAGTGCCCGGTGTGAGGGCTGAACGGTCAGTCACTTTTTACCTAAAAGTTTATTTTGCTTTGAAGCAGGTTTCTATACAGTTTTTTGACCCTCAGCCTCCCAAACAAAAGTTGTAATATCTTCTGTGCTGCTACTTATTAGACAGTATAACCCAAGCTCTTACAGTGTATGTATATATATATTTATTTATTTTTAATCTCTTTTTACCCTCAGACAACAAAAATATGTAACTTAGCCCCAAGTTATAAGCACAAGATACAAGGAAACAGCGAGTGTTCCTACTGTAGTCAAATAGAGTCATGATGTGATCCTGTGAACTCAGATAATTGCAGAGAAGAATCTCCACATGATCCATATGGCATGGAACATCCCTTTAAATGATGATAACCTATATATCATTCCACTACAGTATGGGAAGTTACATAGTTACATAGTTACATAGTTACATAGTTAGTACGGCTGAAAAAAGACACATGTCCATCAAGTTCAACCAAGGGAAGGGAAAAGGGAAGGAAAAATTTCTACACATAGGAGCTAATATTTTTTTGTTCTAGGAAATTATCTAACCCTTTTTTAAAGCCATCTACTGTCCCTGCTGTGACCAGCTCCTGCGGTGACTATTCCATAGATTCACAGTTCTCACTGTAAAGAAGCCTTGTCGCCTCTGCAGCTTGAACCTTTTTTTCTCCAGACGGAGGGAGTGCCCCCTTGTTTTTTGAGGGGGTTTTACAAGGAACAGGATTTCACCATATTTTTTGTATGTGCCATTAATATATTTATATAAGTTAATCATGTCCCCCCTTAGTCGTCTTTTTTCAAGGCTAAATAGGTTTAATTCTTTCAATCTTTCCTCATAACTTAAATTCTCCATGCCCCTTATTAGCTTCGTTGCTCTTCTTTGTATTTTTCATCCTTTCTATGAACTGGAGCCCAGAACTGAACTGCATATTCTAGATGAGGCCTCACTAATGCTTTGTAAAGTGGCATTATTACATCCCTGTCCCGCGAGTCCATGCCTCTTTTAATACACGACAATATCCTGCTGGCCTTTGAAGCAGCTGATTGACACTGCATGCTGTTATTGAGTTTATGATTTACAAGTACACCCAGATCCTTCTCAACAAGTGAATCCGCCAGTGTAGCGCCCCCTAGGACATATGATGCATGCAGGTTGTTGGTACCAAGATGCATAACTTTACATTTATCTACATTAAACTTCATTTGCCAAGTGGACGCCCAAACACTTAGTTTGTTTAAATCTGCCTGTAATTCATGAACATCTTCCATAGTCTGAACTATATTACATAGCTTGGTGTCATCTGCAAAAATAGAAATAGTGCTATTAATCCCATCCTCTATATCATGAATAAATAAGTTGAATAATAGTGGTCCCAGCACTGAACCCTGGGGTACACCACTTATAACCGGGGACCATTCAGAGAAGGAATCATTGACCACAACCCTCTGGATACGGTCCTTGAGCCAATTCTCAATCCAATTACAAACTATATTTTCTAAACCTATAGTCCTTAATTTACCCATTAGGCGTCTATGGGGGACAGTGTCAAATGCCTTTGCAAAGTCCAAAAACACTAAATCCACAGCGGCCCCTCTGTCTAGACTTCTGCTCACCTCTTCATAAAAACAGATTAGGTTAGTTTGACAACTTCTGTCCTTAGTAAAACCGTGCTGGCTGTCACTTATAATGCTATTTATTGTCACATAATCCTGTATATAGTCCCTCAATAGCCCCTCAAACATTTTCCCCACGATGGATGTTAAGCTTACTGGTCTATAATTACCCGGGGAAGACCTAGAGCCCTTTTTGAAAATAGGCACCACATTTGCCCTGCGCCAGTCCCTTGGCACTATACCTGTCACTAGAGATTCTCTGAATATTATGAAAAGGGGGACAGAAATAACTGAACTAAGCTCTTTAAGAATTCTAGGGTGTAACCCATCTGGTCCCGGAGCCTTGTGCACATTTATTTTATTTAATTTAGCTTGGACCATCTCTACATTCATCCAATTCAGTATATCAACTGATATATTAACAGCACTGGCACCGGCTACATCAGCTGCTCTTTCTTCTGTTGTATATACAGAGCTAAAGAACCCATTTAGTAACTCTGCCTTCTCTTGATCCCCTGTGATCAACTCCCCATTACCATTATCTAGGGGTCCTACATGTTCAGACCTTGGCTTTTTTGCATTTATATGCTTGAAGAATTTTTTAGGATTTGTTTTACTATCCTTGGCCACCTGCCTTTCATTTTGTATTTTTGCTAATTTTATTACATTTTTACAGATTTTATTAAGCTCTTTATATTTTACAAAGGCTACAGCTGTACCCTCAGATTTGTATTTTTTAAATGCCCTTTTTTTGTCATGTATTGCCCCTTTCACAGAAGGTGTAAGCCATGTGGGGTTTAATTTGAGTCGTTTATACTTGTTACCTGTAGGAATAAATTTTGCACTATAATAACTCAAAGTAGATTTGAAAATCTCCCATTTATCATTTGTTCCATTATTTGACATTAGTTCTTCCCAGTCTATATCCTGAATTGCAGCCCTCATCCTGGGGAAATTGGCTTTCTTAAAATTAAATGTTTTTGCCCTCCCAGCCTGCGTTTGTTTTTTACAGTATAGGTAAAATGTAACTATATTATGATCACTGTTACCGAGGTTTTCACGAACATTGACATTCCCAACAAGATCTGCATTATTAGAAATGACCAGATCCAACAGAGCTTCACCTCTAGTCGGGTCTTCCACAAACTGGCCCATAAAATTTTCCTGCAACAGGTTGAGGAAATGTCTCCCCTTTGCAGTTGAAGCCGAACCATGACACCAATTAATATCCCGGAAATTAAAATCTCCCATTATCACTACAGTACCCGCCTGTGCAGCCCGCTCCATCTGTTTATATATCTGACCTTCCATCTCCTCAGTTATATTGGGGGGTCTATAGATTACACCAAAAGTAATTTTTTCAGTGTTTACCTCCCTTTCTAGTTCCACCCACAAGGTTTCAACCTCCTCACAGTCTTCACCCACTATTGTCTCTTTCACACTCGCCTTCATATCACTTCTCACATACAGACATACACCACCACCTTTCCTATTTGTCCTGTCTTTACGAAAAAGTGTAAAACCCTGTAGATTTACAGCCCAGTCATGTGAAGAGTCCAGCCATGTTTCAGCAACACCAACTATATCTATATTTTCTTCCAGTATCAAGGCCTCCAGCTCCCCCATTTTGCTTGCTAGACTTCTGGCATTTGTGAACATACACTTTAACTTGCCTGTCAGTTTTTCACTTTTATTATCAGAAATGTGATTTGACATTAATCGGTCCTTTTTATTTACACTGATGTTTTGTAACGAAAGGATCTCCTTATCTTGTTGTCTAGTCCTCTCCCCACATTCTGTTTCTCCCCCCACCAATATAGTCTGACCCCTCTCTAACCTGGCTACCCCTTTTTTTTCTACATTGACCTCCCTCCTCAGCCCTAGTTTAAATACTCCGCCACCCCAGCTAGAATTCTCTCCCCCAGCACAGCGGACCCCTTTCCATTTAGGTGCAAATCATCTGCAGAATACAGTTTGTACCCCAATGAAAAGTCAGCCCAGTGCTCTAGGAACCCAAATCCTTCTCCTCTACACCAAGACTTCTGCAACATTTAGGGTCAAGACTGCAGATGTTAATACTAAACTAACGTGAATCTGTCGTGATGGAGAACTTCATCGGAAATAGAAGTAATTCCCTACTTTCTCACTGGCTCCTCCGGATATTCGGCAGTGATATACGCCAATGGTCGATCTCTTACTTCATTCAGACTTGAATACCTAATAAAAGTAAAACTCTGGGTCTAACGCATATCTGTTATGCCTAATACAGCAGAGACTGAGCACATATTTAATATCCAGGTTGGGTCTATAGACTGAAGTGGCCCTGCCGGGGATGGGTGCGAACCCGACGGGACCACTTCAATCTGTGGGCACCCATCCTCCTCAACAGGTCATTCTTTGGTGGTACCTTTTTCATAAAAAATTATAGAAAACATAAATAAGAATCATTTATCCATTGAAACTGGGTAGTGTATATTCAGCATGTAAGGAACGGTTATTAATTTAAAGCACATTTATTCACTGTGGCCTAAGGCTACACAAAGTTTATACAATTTTCGGATGATGCTGATGTAAGGATTAATGCTTAACAGCTGTTATTTCTCTGCAGGACGATCCCTGTTTTTTGGACTTTTGACCAGACTCCGAATGCTTTTGGATCTCATAAAGATCATCATTGGCCAATTGTAAAAGCAGCGCCCAGGCATCCCAGGAAAGAAAGAAAAACTCGCACCTTATTTTTAAAATGAAGGTCCAGCTTTGATTAATATTGCCGAGACAGTCACCAAATCTAGAATCTAGTAATTTTTTTATTATTATTTTTTTAATATCCACACTGAAAACTGAGTGAATAATGGCAAAACAAACCATCTGTTGCTACCTAGAAACTGTCAGCAAGCTGCTGTTTAGGGACATGTTTTTCTAATTACGTGTTTCTATTTAGTACTTTGCGTGCCTCAGGCAGATTTCACAGAGCCGTGTCCCCGGACCGTACACAGCTCAGCGCGCAGGGCTACTATCATAACAAATCAGAGGCATTCTGTCCTGTACTGTAATCATGTTTTCAGTACGGGACAGTATTCCTTCCTGCGGGGAGGCAGGGACTCACAGCATCATGGATAACTATGATGCTAGGAGTCCGGCTCCCTGCACTGTGTTTAGTCCAGGAAATACGGCCGACAAACGGTCCATATCTCACGGACCGGGAACGTGTGAAACCGGACGAAGGCTAAATGCGGAATTTGGTGCAGAAAATCCACATGTAAATGAAGGTAAAGTTCGCACCTAAGGGTATGTTCACACGCGTAACCAAAAATGTCTGAAAATACGGAGCGGTTTTTAAAGGGAAAACAGTGCTTGATTTTCGGTCAATTTTTTAGCAACTTGCGTTTTTCACTGCTTTTTTTACGGCCGTTTTTGGAGCTGTTTTTCTACAGAATCAATGAAAAACGGCTCCACAAACGTCCCAAGAAGTGACATGCACTTATTTTTCGCAGCCGTTTTTTTATGCGGCCGTTTAAAAAATGTAACGCGTAAAAAAACGCCCCGTCATAACAGAACACCGTTTTTCCCATTGAAATCAATGGGCAGATGTTTCGAGGCATTCAGCTTACGATTTTTCGGCCGTTTTTCGGCTGTTTACGGCCAGAAAAACTGCCAAAAATAAGCTGTGCGAACATACCCGAATAGTGCATATTTTTTTATGCGTTGGTAGGTGCGTTTTTTACTTTTTGATGCGGATATAGGTGCGTTTTTATGTTACGGAGTTTGATGCTTTTTTAAAAATGAAAAAAATGAGTCAGATAGAATTCACAAGCAAAAACGCAGGCTAAATGGACATCCTGCGGATTTTAAAATTCGCACCGCAGGTCAATTTACATGAAAAAAAAAAATCTGCAACGTGTAGATGAGATTTCTTTTACATGACTAGTACTGTATTACGCTGCAGATTTGCCACACGAAAATCTGCGCAGCAAATCCGCACGTAATACGCATCGTGTGCATTTGGCCTTAGGGTAGAAACACACGGAGAGGCAGCAGCACAATGCCGAAAATTCATCCACCTATGGTGGTGAATGGCAGCACGATTTTGTTGGTATTTATACAGCCATTTGCCACCGCATATGGGAATGATTTTGGCTGCCACCCCTTTTTTTTTAATCACCCCAGTGGTGTACGGCTCTTATTTGGTTGTGTTTAGTTACATTTTTGCGCTTTGTTATTTTTTTAATCTGAAAGAAGTTACATTACAGGGAGATGTATAATTGTCAGCTTTAAAGGTAAGTTCACACCTGACAAGTTATATTACAGAGATTTCTGCAAATGAAAATCTGTTCCATATATCTAAATGCAGTAGTTTCTGCATAGATCTTTAGGTACGCCATTCAGATGTATTAAAGAGTTACTGAAATTTCTGAAAAAAAATGCCACATGTGAATATACCCTCACGAGTAACTTCGTTTGGAATTCATTCTTACTTTTAGCTACAAAAGAACTGCAGTGCCTCATGCACAGACCCGTATCATGCCTCCGTGAGGCTTCTTAAAATGGCATGTGATGGAGCATGCCATAAATAACATCTCTGTGTGCCTGCATATAAAATTGACTGCCCGGGGACATCATACAAGCCTTAGGATGAAAAAAATAAGTTATGAGATCAGTCAACAGCATCTATGGTGGTCATTTCCAGGTAGCAACCATTTTTTTTCTACACTTGTTCTCTTACACAAAAAACAAAGAGCAAAAATGTATTAATGATGTATTACAAAGATGCAATACTTTAGATTTGCATGCTAAAAGTAACAATGTTATTTAATGTTGGCTGCACTCAGACCGCTTTGAATATTTTGTGCCAAGAATGGGATAGAATCCCTTCAGATAGACAGCAGAGCTCTTGCCCATGTGGACGTAATTGGTACTGCAGCTCAGCTCTATTCACTTAAATGGGCTGAGGTGCAGTACCAGACACGGCCACCCACAGTGCTGTGTTTCATACTGATCATTTTCCAGATTAGTGGCCGCTCTCGAAGTAGAACATAAATGTTTATTGCTGGAAACTACACAACACCCGCAATATAATAGGATAACGGACAATTACACAATTTTACATCGGGCCTTAAAAACGAGCGCCAATCAATCGTTGATCGCCGCTCTTTTCACTACTACGATCGCTCGTCCCCATGCATTTCCATCATGTCGGCAGCGTGTCTCCCTATTTACACAGATGTGCTGACGACAACGATACGATCAGTCGATGAACGAGCGTATGTAAACAGGGCCGCGATCAGCCAATGAACGAGCACAGGGCAATGATCGGGAACAAGCGTTCATATGAAGGCTCATTTGCCCGATCATTGGCTCATGTAAAAGGGCCTTAAGTGTCCCTTTAAATGACCCGATTATGTTAATTATTAACCAGATTAATACTATTCTAAAATACTTAATACTTCTACTTTACCGAGTTGTCCACACACATTAGGGACCACGAAGGGCAGATATATTGACAGATAATTATCTTATTCATGAACCCACTGGGCAATATACAATATTATTATGAATGGTGGGCAAACGTACAGATCTCTCCTTGCATGTTGTAATTCATTAGGGACTTTATAACAAGCCCATAAAACCATTTATCTTCCCATTTCTTCAATGTTTTAGAGATGACAGGAGAGTAATGACTAATCATAAAATTGTGACACCTAATTCTGGGCTGAGCAAATATAAAATGGATTAATTAGAATTGTTCATCTATCAGCAGTGAACTGATAAAACATTTAGGAGCGTCGCACTATTAACATATTGTAAGTATTATTTATTGTACAACTGCTCGAAAGGTTTTCTCTTTCTAAATAGAGGTTGTTTTTTTTCTTTGCAGTGATCAATATATAATTATTGATTTACATTACAAGGTTTCCTTGCAATATTTTTGCAAGGTGCATTTTCAAGAGCAATTATTGTGTTCTTGACAAACACGAAATGGCACTTTTATTGCTGCTTAATTATTGTATAATGGAAACATATCCATCATCAGAATACACTTTGAGTTTCAATTCCTCGCCAATTTGATGATCTCAGTTAGGGCCTGTTCACACCACCATTCGGTTTCCGTTCAACGTCAGAGGAACTGATGAGCGGAAACTATAGCTTACGTTTGCATTACCATTGATTTCAATGGTAATGCTTCCGTTTCCATTGGTTTCAGTTTGTTTCCATTCTGTAAATCTTCCGTTTTTTTCATGGAAACAATAGTGTAGTCCACTATGGTATGATTTCCTTGGAAAACCATAGAAACTTTACGGAACGGAATCAAACTGAAACATTACCATTGAAATAAATGGTAATGCAAACAGAAATAGTTTCCGTTCATCGGTTACTCTGATGGAAAGGTTGAATGGAACCAAAAAAGCGGAACACGAACGATGATGTGAACAGACCCTTAGCGCTTAGCGGTCAACAAATGGAAAAATTGAGGAGCAGAGGGAAATAGTTACCGACCTAACACTTCTCACAGTAGTTTTGTCATGTACCTGTAGGAGCTGGTGTGGACCCTCCGAGTTGCAGCAGACTTGGCTTAGGCTAAACCCAGGAGCGGAGACCAAGGAAATCCTCAGTGTTCATTCTTTAAACCCTGTAAAGGGATTTTGACATTGCTTTGAGGATTCCCAAGGTTGCTACGCTAGGAGTATTTGCTGTTAGCAATAGCTTACTAGACAGGACAGGAGATGGTGGGACATGGGAACCAGGACAACGGGTAAGGAACATAGACAAGCAAAGGTCCGGGCAAAACAGTCAAAAAAATGGATCGCCAAACAGGTATAGGCTGGCAGTCTAAAATTGTAGTCTGCAGACGAGCAGAGGTCAGGGCAGGCAGCGGGCAAAATATGGTGGTCAAAAACCAGTTGGAATACTAGACAGAAATAGACTAAGGGACACACTAGAAAAGCTAAAGAACCAAAAAAGCAGCGGCGGACACGGCCATTACAAGTTTGCAACAATGGTTTCCAATATCCAAGAAAATCCAATCAGTGTCAGATTTGTGATTCTATTTTTAATTGCTTTGAAAACTTTGTTGTTGGTATCACTGTTGGTTTGTGAATCAAAATCAGAAGAAAAATACTCCAGTGGTCGTCTCTAAAGTCAATTTCAAAGGAGTCTGCCTTTTGCTGGACTATTGGCAGAGCCGTAGCTAGGCTTTCTTTGTCCTAGCCCCGAATTGAAATACCCTGGCCAAGGCAAAGTGGCTTGTTGGTGCCCCCCTTGGCACTCAGCACAAGGGAAACATGTCCCAGTTGCTTCCTCCCTAGCTACGCTCCTACTTTTGAAGCCCATTATTGTGCCAAAGCCTGAGCCATCTGTAGGATCCTCTGGTACTTTGGTGGGCCAGTCCAACCCTGGGTCCAATGTATTAGTGCAGATAAAATGCATGAGTTTGAAGTCCAAACAGTTTAGCTCACAGAGGATTGCCTAGACTGGATGCAGTTCTATCCACCTCTTCACGGAGGGCAGGCCAAAGGTCTCATGCACCTTGATGCCCTCATAGTATGTATACCCTTACGTTACATCATCTCTTTATACCCAGATCGGTTACCATAACATTGGGGCATCTATTGGTGTTGTTTCACTCTGACTATGGTGGACCGTTCCATGGTCGCACTGGTCTAATAAGATGGAGATTCATGCCCCCCTCTGTATCTTTTAGAAAGCTTATTTGCTAACACTGCAGTACATATGGAGAGAGGAGAACTGTACAGGTTCTCACCACCCATGTGGAAATAAGAAGGGACCAAACAAGGGCAAACATTCCCGTGGGCCCCTAAAATCAGTCAGACGGGCAGTCTCTAGGGTTGTCTCACTAAGACCATTATTTTCCAGCTATGTATTACTTTAATACTAAATTTCTCATGCAGGAGATATTTATGGCTGGCCGCACCTTCAGCCGGGTCGGCTTTAGAAAAAATAAATGAAAAAAAAAAAAAAAAGGTGTTGTTGACATAAAATGACCCCATTAAGTCATGTAGACCTTTAGTTTGAACTCTTTAGCAGTATTGAGTATGTAATTCCCACATTTCAATTTTGTATCATTATGTTTTAATTATATGTCAACTGTATTTTGTGAAATAGTCCATATAAAGCCATATATTCCATTAAGTGTCTTGTCATATACAACATAACATTTCATCCATTTCTCCGAAAATAATAAAAAACACTTTGCATCAATAGAAAAAGCCATAGATTTTATTTATTGCTGCATTTGCCAAGAATGTGCAGCACAGCAATATAAGACAGGTAAGACGCACGCGCCTCACAGTTATACAGGATACATTTTCCACAACTTGACACTTTAATAACAATAATTAAAGGGACTGAATTAAAATGGATGGTTTATGGTAGTAGGTTGTAATATTTTACCTTGTGGCTTCCATAGTCCATCATTGGATGCTACTGCTAGCTATTAGAGATTATTGATCACCAACAGACCCAGTAATATACAGAAGGCAGTGTGTGCATCTGCAGTCACTAAATGGCCCCCATTCCTTTGACGGGGAGGTTTAACAAGATCTGAAGCCAAATATGCAAATTAAGGAACCCAATCAGATGTACAAGAGTTGTCACATATTCATCCTTCCAGCTTGAGACTGGCTCCTTAAAGGGGTTATACAATGAATAGTTTTTATACCAAAAGCTGTTTTAATGCAGTGTTTTTAGCATATAAAAACATATGTCACATCTTTTTTTTTCTTCTCCGTGTCCCCCTTGGCACTGTTGCTAATCTGTGGTGCTGGGGGAGGAGCTCTGAGCAGAATCAGTCACGTAGTGAATATATATTCTGTGTGACATCTACAGTATTACAATCCTAACAAGCTGAGAAGAAGGAAATCTCAGATATACGGCTATGCTGCAGCAGTGGCTCTGCTACTTTCCTGACAAGCAGAACAAAAAGCTACTTATATTGGCTGCTCTGCAGTGAGTAGAGGATCACTATGAAGGGACCTGGCTGTGGGGAGAGTGACTGAGCATACGTGTCCACCAGCACTCAGCTCAATAGGTGGACCTGCATACTGCTATGCACATTGAACACCAAACGGCACCATACGATGTAAGTAATTATCAAAACTTTTAACACCATTTAAATGGAAAATAAAGGCCACTCTGCATATGGTAGGTGGTGGCCCTGTTCCATATTTTTAATTGAGGCCCAGGAACTTCGTTATGCGTCTCGGTACATCGTTCACTTTGTTACCCTTGCTTCACAAAAAGGAGGACAGATGAAAATTATAATTTAATGGGGTTATGTGGGGACCGAAAAGTATTCGCAGTGTATTCACTACAGTATGTGAGAACACTCTCTAATACACATTCTGGTCCCACGTCACACTGATTATGAGATTTAAATTGATTTTTATAGCAGTGACGGGGGACCAGAAGTCTAGTTGCAGTCTTTCTTTATGACGACACGACTCTTCGTTATGTGACGAAGAGTCGTATCGTCATGAAAGAAGATTGTGCAACTAGACTTCCGGTCCCCAAGCCAGCGCTATAAAAATCTATTAAAATCTCAAATCAGCGTGACGGGGGAGCGGAATGTATATTAGCGAGTGTATCACATACTGCACGGACTACACTGCATATACTTTTCGGTCCCCACATAAAACCCTCTAATGGTTAGTAATTATATGCATTTGTGGTTGAACTTTACGGGAGTCTTGTAGATTAGCTCAGAGAAAACGGCATCAGCAAGGACTTTCAAGATTCTCGTAAGAGTTCGGGAAACTGAAGGACCAGGAAGAAGGAGGCTTCAGATTATTTATTAATGATGAATACCTCCATTTATTTACAGAGGATTATTATGTACATCCTGCAGGGCATGACGATGACAGAACATTATTGCCGTAACATCACCACCACCATTCAGAAGACATGCGAATGAAAGCAATTAACTTTACTTACTCATTTCTTTTCACATTTAATAGCAGTTCTCCCTCTTTAGATCTTACAAGGAGTTTCAGTGCTGATGGATGACCCTTGAAGAAGGCAAAATGGTAATTAAGATCCAGGTAATGAGCTAAACACATAGAATGTACAATTACATCACTGGCTATAAGGAGCTGCAGCCAGATCTGACGGATTCACTTTCTTACAAATTTATACCCAATATAGAAAACCTTAGAGAAGACTTATGGACCCCTTTTTAAAAAAAATGACATGCATGAATTCACACATAAAAATTCATTTTGTAATGGACTTGGTTTTAAAAAAAATAAATAAAAAAAGTTTCACTGTTCAGCTTCTGCAGCCATTATGTATCACAGTAAATGGATTCCGTCAGAGTGCTGGTCTGTTGGCACGTTCCCCAGCAGCGCCTGCCATCTCTCGAGCGATCATCTAAGCTCACCTAAGTTCAACATCATCAGCTTTGACTTGATCAAAATTGAGCTTCGATGATCGCTCAAGAGCACACAGGAGCCGCTGTAGAACAAGGAGACAGAGCAGCATTCTGATGGATTCAGCTGGCAACGACTTTCTACAGCTTCTAGATACGGTAAAATATGGAAGCCGCAGAAGCTAATACAGTGAAACTTTTTTTTTTATAAAGCCAATAACAATTATTTTTTTAAATGTGAAAATATATGTATTTTATTAAAAAATTATCATTTAAAAGGCTATGTACACCTCTAAAAAAAATTGTAAAAAAAATGGGCGTTTAAATAAAAACTATTTTTTAGGTGATTTTAAGCAAGTTTTAAAATGATTTAAAAAAAAAAAAAAAAAAGTTTTTTTTTTTTGAGATACGGCTTCTATGTATGCTGTATACATAGAAACGTTATCTTGCGTCAAAGCGGATTCCATCCGGTCAGCTAGACTGACTGCTCGGCTAAAAGCTGGTCCTCTTTGCTATTAGATCCAGCTAATCATAGCTAAGTTATGAACACGGGCTACATGTATGGTATGTACAAAATTGCCAATTACCCAACACATGTATTAGCCCTATGGTACAAGCAATTAATTCCTAAATGGCACCTCCGGAAGCTGCATTATTTTGTGATGTATACACACACACACACACACACACACACACACACACACACACACACACACACACACACACACACACACACTAAAGGGTGTACACAATCTTATGTAAATAAAGCATAATCGTTGTATAATGAAACGTTCTGCAAATTTATTATACTAGTCCTTCTCAATTAATTAGATCATCAAAAAGTTAAATGTATTTCAGTAATTCAATTCTAAAAGTGAGACTCACATATTCTATAGATTCATTACACACAGAGTGATCTATTTTCAGCATTTTTTTTAATTTTTATTTTGATGATTATGGGTAACAGTTAACGAAAATCCCAAATTTTGTCTCACCGAAAAATTTAATATTGGGTAAAAGTTGAAGATTGTAGACTCGTGGTGTCACACTAATCAGCTAATTTTCAGAAAAAGCGTGGTGAACAGCAGCACACGTCTCCCAAGTTTCAATCAATAAGTGATTTTATTGGTCAAACATACAGTAAAAAATGGCAACGTTTCGACCCGTGACAAGTGGAAGGTCTTTCTCAAGGCTTGAGAAAGACCCTCCACTTGTCACGAGTCGAAACGTTGCCATTTTTTACTCTTGGTTATCATTAATTTTTGGAATTGCGCGACCTCGGAGAGCGCATGCCATGGAAACAGCAATCCTCTTGCAGTCTCCTCATCTGTTACCAGTCGTTCAGCCTGTTCTTTTTCATGCACGCTGTAGACTTGAAGGTGGAAGTGTTATTTCCTGGCAAGACTTCATAAACCAATAGGAAATTCCTATTATCCTTCTTTGTCATTATTGGCTGTATACTGTCTGCTTCCTATTAGTTTACTGCCTCTTGTTGGAAAATATCCAGCAAAAAAAAAAATTTGAAGAATTCCAATGTGTCCTGCAGCAGCGCAAATACGAATTCTGAACAAAGGCCCGAGAGTTATTAAAAAGTCATTCAAAAATATGAAGTCAAAACCCTTCAGCAAATATATATATACACAGCATTATATATCTATCTATCCATAGGACTACAACCCTTGTAGCTCCACCACTGGATAGGATTAGATGGTCACCCAGCATACAGTTTGACACATGATGGCCTTTGATACAAGGCCCAGCAGACAGTATCACACATCATAGGCTTAGATACAGGGCCCAGCAGACCGTATCACACTTCATAGGCTTAGATACAGGGCCCAGCAGACCGTATCACACTTCATAGGTTTAGATACAGGGCCCAAGACAGTATTCTTATAATTACCCTCTTCGCTCCAGATCCGGATCCTCTTCATCTCTGGGCGCAGCGTGGGTTCTGGCCCCATTTAGCACCACAATCTTGGGCGTGGCGCACATAACATTGTGACACTGAAAGGCATCAGTACTCAGTGCTGTGCCCGGACTTGACTCAAGAACAAGGTGGGTAAATATATGATCTCATATATGGTATAATAGATATATATATATATATATAGAAATGTCTAAAATGGAAATACCATTTTAACATTTTCCGCTTTCTTCCTGAAGGTTCTCTACTTTTACGAGTTTTATAGACTTTTCTATGATCGTTCAATAATCCATAATAATTTCTGGCAATTAAAGCTAAATCAAAAGACGCTTCTAAAAACGCCAGCATTATTACAATGTAACAAGCTTTTTTTTTTTTACGGTGTTTTCAGAGTCCTATAGAGAGTCCTATGGGAAAAACTCATTAAAACATGCCAGACACCGTGCATGCTGTGTTTGATGAAAAAAAACGCCACTGACCACAAATATACAAAACCCCAAACAAAAAACAAAACACAGTTGTACGTAACGCATTTCATACTTTACTATAGAGTTTAATGGAACATCTGGCCGCACTAAAAAAAAAACGCCACTAAAAATGCAGAAAAACACTGTGTGTGAATCCAGCCTAAAGGGGTTCATCCTCTGTCACTCCATTCAAACTCCTCCAAGCAAAAGTTGTGTGGTTGAGGGGGGAGGAATGATTGACAGAAATCCTCCAATCTCTATCAATCAGTAGGGTCCCCACCGTTCAGATTTTGCTCGTAGTTTTTAAGCCAAAACCAGGAATCAAACCAAAACAGAAGAAACCTGTAATGAAAGGTCTAATAGGTCTCCTCTCTGGATCCAATTTTGGTTTTGGCTTACAAAATGCAGGCAAAATCTGCACTGTGGGAACAAAGCCTTACTAATCAAACTTATCTATTCAGCAGATAGGTGATAAATGTCCGTGTCTTGAATGCTCCTTTAACCCCTTCCCGAAGTATGACATATAATTACGTCGTAGCCGGGTAAGGGGAAATATGTAGCTGGCTCACGGGCTGAGAGCGCTCCATACACATCACTGTAACGAGCAGGATTCCGGCATGGCTTCATCGGAGACTGTCAGTGTAGCTATATACTGCAATACATTAGTATTGCAATATATCATGCAAGCAATCCAACGATCGCTGGTTCAAGTCCCCTAGGGAGGACTAATAAAAAATAAAAAAACGTGCAAAAAAAACGTGCAAAATTTTATAAAAAAAAGTTTTAAAAAAAAAAACCAAAACATTTCCCATGTTCCCCCTAAAGCATTGTAAAAAAAAATTAAACATAATTGGTATTGCTGCGTTAGTAAATGTCGGAACTATTGCAATATATCACTATTTAACATGGATGGTATAAAAAAAATATATAATTTTTTTTAAATTATTAAATGACAGAATCAAATGTTTTTTTTAGTAACTTCGTTATCCCCCAAAAAATAGAATAAAGAGTAATCAAAAACTTGGATGTACCCCAAAACGGTACCATTAAAAACTACAGCTTGTTCCGCAAAAAATATGCCGACACAAAATAAATTTTACATCTTAGTTTTTTCCTTGTAAAAAATAAAAAAAAAATACGATATCAATTTTGTATCACTGTAATCGTATTGACCCACAGAATAAACTTAACACGCCACTTTAATTGCACGGTGAACTCCATAAAAACAAATGGAGGAATCGGTTTTCTTCAAGTTCCACCTCACAAATAATTTTTTGCCCCGTTTCCTAGTACGTTATGTGGTACAATTAATGGTGCCATGAAAAACTACAACTCGTCCCGCATAAATCAAGTCCTCATAGGGCTATATTGACGGAAAAATTAAAAAAAGTTATGGCTTTTGGAAGGTGGGGAGGAAAAAAAAAAAAGAAAAATGGCTGCGGCGGGAAGTGGCTAAAACTTGTAGACCAAACAGTTACAGAACAAAAACATAAGCAGAGAGGACGCTGCCTGAAATCCTACAGATGTACGGGGACTGTGACAATTGAAATCAATGGTGATGGAAACGGACACCTATGGTTTCCGTTTGTTTCAGTCAGGGCTCCGTTCTGATAGAAAGCTCCAACGGAACGTCAGAATAGAGCCCTGACGCAGATGTGAATGAAGCCTTAAACATCTGATACGTAAAGTGCAGGATGTCTGCAGCAATCAAGCGAACACTGTGGTTGTGGTCTGGATTTCTGCAGCAGTAAAAATCTTAATGTGACAACTTTACCTCTTCTTACTGTTCCTGGAATCCCGCTAAGAAGAAGCGTGTCCTGCCGTTTTATGCCGATTTTTGTCCTGCCCTTTTATGCCGATTTTTGTCCCGCCCTTTTATGCCGATTTTTGTCCCGCCGTTTTATGCCGATTTTTGTCCCGCCGTTTTATGCCGATTTTTGGCCCGCCGTTTTATGCCGATTTTTGGCCCGCCGTTTTATGCCGATTTTTGGCCCGCCGTTTTATGCCGATTTCTGTCCCTCCGTTTTATGCTGATTTTTGTCCCGCCGTTTTATGCTGATTTTTGTCCCGTGGTTTTATGCTGATTTTTGTCCCGTGGTTTTATGCTGATTTTTGTCCCGTCTTGAGTCCGTTCCCACATAGTAGCCATCTGCAGCGGTGCAGAACCCATAAATCCCAGTTATTACACTCATGTGGAGCTGGTGAAGTGGTAACTTCTCAAGAGTCTTCCCTCAGAAGTAAGACACAGCACCTGATTCCACCCAAAACAAATGATCTGCTGGGTGTATTCAGATATTGCAGTTGAGCTGCGATTCTACAAAGCTCATAAAAGCTGCAAATACTAGCCTAAATACTGCAGAAAACCGGCAGCATGATACAGTAGCAGCAGAGTGGATGACATTTGAACAAGTCTTATCCACTCGCAACATAAATGATGAGCAGAAAAAACGCTCCCAAATTTACCTGCATTGCAGCTTTTTAGGGTATGTGCACACACACTAATTACGTCCGTAATTTACGGACGTATTTCGGCCGCAAGTCCCGGACCGAACACAGTGCAAGGAGCCGGGCTCCTAGCATCATACTTATGTACGACGCTAGGAGTCCCTGCCTCGCTGCAGGACAACTGCCCCATACTGTAAACATGATTACACTACAGGACAGTTGTCCTGCAGCGAGGCAGGGACTCCTAGCATCGTACATAAGTATGATGCTAGGAGCCCGGCTCCCTGCACTGTGTTCGGTCCGGGACTTGCGGCCGAATTACGTCCGTCAATTACGGACGTAATTAGTGTGTGTGCACATACCCTTAATGCACAGCATGTCAATTGTATTTGTGTAATCGCTGCTTTTATTATTGCAAGTTTTCCCCATTGAATTCAATAGGGAGGTAAAACCCGCAACAAATAGCAGATGTTGCTTTTTTTTTTAGGCAGAAAGGCTGCGATTCCGCTGCAAAAAAACGTAACTCAGGAAAAACAAAAAATAATAATCTTATACTTACCCAGAAATCTGTGCTTCCTCGTCCAGACCGACCTCCTGGGATGGCGTTTCATCCCATGTGACCACAGCAGCCAATCACAGGCGCAGCGATTCCATGGGACGAATAGTCATCCCAGGCCTGCAGAATGTCAGAGGAATGCTTCGCCATGGTAAGTATAACCTTTTTTTTTTTTTTTCAGTGCAGGATTTCCATAGAGGATATTTAGGCCAAAAAACACAATTCGGTGCGGTTTTTCTGCGGAATTCCCTAAGGACACCAGGGTGGTATATCATTTACGCAACGTATCCTCCCTGTGTGAACATAACCTAAAACTGTGTGCATTTTTTGAAGTGCAGTTCTCGGCTGCGCGTTGAGAACTGAACTCCAACTGCAATGTTTTACTGCTTATATAGGATATATATTTATTTATAGCGGTTGATGTGCATTTAAAAATCGCATTAAAACTGCATATGACAAAAATAATGCAGTTTTAAAGCGGTTATGCGATGCGGTAATTAACTGTGCATCTTTCTTACAGGTGAAACATTTATTTTATGGGAAAACTGTACGGCCAATTACTGCATCCCAAAACCGCGTATTTTCAGATGCGGCTTTTGGTTGGATTTCCACATCACATATTTGGTGCAGATATTTATGCTGATTTTTTAGCTCAAGTCTGAAGTGAATGCAGGAGGAAGGATAAGTATAAGTTCTTCCTTTAGGCCTTGTTCAGACAGTGAAAGTTTTGCGTGTATTTCTTAAGCCAAAGCCAGGATGGAAATCTAAACAAAAGAGACATCTAAACTAAGGCTTGTAGTTCTGCTCTCCTGGATCCAATTCTGCTTAAACAATTAACACAAAATCTGCAACAAATCTGCACTGTGTGAATTAGGACTTCTATTTCACATTCCTTTCAAAATTACTAATGGCTTTGGCTTAAAAATATGTATCAAAATCAGCACCAAATACGCTATATGTAAATCCAGCCTTAGGGTATGTTAACACGCAGTGTTTTCAGGCGTAATTCTGGCGTTTTACACCTCGAATTACGCCTGAAAAAACGTCCCTAATACGCCTACAAACATCTGCCCATTGCCTGCAATGGGTTTTATGATGTTCTGTTCCCACGAGCCTTTATTGTACGCGTCCCTGTCAAAATACGGCGCGTAAAATGACGGCTCGTCAAAAGAAGTGCAGGACACTTCTTGGGACGTTTTTGGAGCAGTTTTCCATAGACTTTTTGAAAAAAGCTCCAAAAACGGCCGTAAAAAACACATCGAAAAACGCAGCGAAAATCGCGAGTGGCACAAAAAACGTCTGAAAATCAGGAGCTGTTTTCTCTTGAAAACAGCTCCGTATTTTGAGACGTTTTTGACTCTGCGTGTGAACATACCCTTAGGGTTTGTTCACACACAAACTCGAAAAAGTCTCAAAATACGGAGCTGTTTTCAAGGGAAAACCGCTCCTGATTTCAGACGTTTTTTAAGCCACTCGCAATTTTCGACAGCTTTTCACGGCCGAGGTGCATCCGTGCTCGGCACTGCAGGACGCGATGTCTCGCATCCCCCATAGATGCTCGACAGAGGACAAAGGAAACTCTTTTGGCCTCCGTCTGAATAATGGGAGCCCATAGTTACGTTTAATGCATGCGCCAGCAGCTTACCCGATGCAAACGCCAAATATACAGGGAAAACACAGTGTGAAAGGGGCCTTAACTGCGGCCCCTTCACTGAGGATAGTGGGGGTCCTGATAGTCAGATCCCAGGTACAGTATATACCATCACTAACAGGGGTAAAACCTGTTGAAATATTGGCATTGTAAAATGAAGACTATCCAATCTGCAGCTCACGGTACAAATCCTACAGTGTGACCTTAACCAGAGGGTGCAATTACTTTTTAATGCTGAACTAAACCCGTTATTATGGGAACGACAAGTACTTCACGTGTTTGTGCGAATATACGATTTAACATAATAATACTAAGAAATAGACAAAACGAAAGGTTATAAAAATGGGTTTCTGGGCTGACAGATTCCCTCCGCCGTGGGCGAGCGGGACATCTCCGTAGATCTGCAGGGAAGTTCCTATGAACGTGCGAGCCCTCGCTGCCAGTAGGCACGGTTTCTAATCAAGAAGCTTGTTCTACCCCCGTGTAAGTTCAATGTCTGGAAATATTCATTCTCTTTTCTCTTCCGCTGCTTACCGAGATGACAGGCAGCGCAGCCAGAACGGCTTCATTTTTAAATCTTATTTTATGTAAGGGAGGGAAAAAAAAAAGTTTTGTTCTCCAGAAATCCCTGCGCAAGCGTTTCCAATTTGAGAAAGATAAGTGAAGTATATTTAATAACAAGAACATGACATAATTTGATGAACGCGACACTAATTAGAATAATCGCACAATATTTAATAAAGAAAGTCAACTGGAGAACATTTCAATTAAACTGGAGGATTAAGGGGGGGGGGGTGACCTTGTTTGTGAGCCAATCACGGGGGAACTATTTTGGTATGTTCGTTCTGATCCTACGTAAAAGTTTGCTTATGATTGATGAAAAATTATAGGACCACTCTCTAATGTATCCTCACTGCAGTACAAACATATATAAGGGATCATGCACACAGGCATATTATGGCTCTCTACAACCTCCAAGTTGTACAAAGCTATAATATAGCACCCCTAGTAATCTATGGGGCCATATTGTACCTCCATATGGCTCCAATTTTTGAGGTTTTATACAGAATCAGACTGTAAAAAATTGTCATGCTCCATCGAATACGTCATTAGGGAAATATTCTCCTCTAGGGGAGAAGATTTTTAACATCCGTCGCCAGACAGGGCAACATACAGCGGCACACAGAGTCCCTGTGGCACCGAAGCATAAAAAGCCCACGGGCACTCAGTGTGCCACCATACAGCTCTACCAGGGCACAAGGCCTAAAGGTGACTTGCTAATGTTGTATCCACACTTTAGTGCAACCACATACATATATATTAGGACCAGTTCACATTGTGCATTTCGATGCAGATTTATTTAGTCAAAACTGGGAATTGACCCGAAAATTAAGAAGAAGAATGAAGCTCTTAATTCTATTCCAAAAAAAGCGAAAAACATATATTACGCACATTCAATCTGTACAGAGATCTATTGCTGCTAAACAAAAAAGATCAATGTGAAGATGAAGTTCTCAGTACATGTTTTCAGCAAAATGTATAAAGGTCATTTGTCAACCTCTTTCAAGTGGGCCTCTACTTAAAGGTATTGTCCAAAGCAAAAAATTACTTGTAGTTGGAAGGATTGAAAGATGATGAACTAATTACAGGGTGTTCCTCTGCTAAGACCTGCAGTGATCAGCTGGAACCTGGTAGTAAGTGTTGCCTGCAGTGCCTCCGCAGCGGAAAATAGGAATTACACAGTTCCCATTGAAATCAATGCACAGAGCTGCTTGGTCCTCCAGGGTGAGAGGCGCTCTAGAGAGCGGTGAGCCGCCATTTCTATCATAGCAGCGCCAGCATAATCGCTAAACCAGTCCCCAGTACGGCTCAGTGCCCGACAAAGGTCTGACAACCGAAACGTTGCACATGTAGCCACTGGCATATATTGAAAACATTTAAATAAATCTACGCTAAATATTCCAAATGTGTGCCGAATACAATTCTTTCTATCCACAACCACAGGGAGAGGGAGATTTATCAGGGCTTTGCCCCAGTTACCTTGTTTGTTAAAGGGTTTGTTGCATATGGATGTAATAGAGGGGCTACTACTTGAGCAGGGACAAGACTCATGTGCCCTACATGGGGTCGTCAACGAGCCAGAGTATTTAGATAAGGGACTAGAGTCTTTGCCCCAGGAGAAGAAAACCTAGTTCTGACTCTGCTACCACATTTGGGACCCCCATTCTTACAGTCAGATCTACCCTCACTCTGCATGTGTGGCGACCCCTGGCTATATAAAGGTGATGGCCGGATAGTCTGTATTTAAAAAATGGATTGTCTGAATTGGACAATCTTGCAGAGAATGCTCTAGGCTGGATATAATGGTAGCCAACTGTCAGCGTAGAGAAGTAGATCTGTATTTACTCTCTTGATGTAAACAAGATTGTCGTCTTTTACTAACAGCAAGCACAGATCTTGAAAATTGTAACAAATTGAAAAAAAAACTGTATTGGAATGTTGCAGATTTATTTACATCAAATCCTTCAACTTGAGGTTTGGAAATTATAGGATGCAAAAATTTTGTAATTTTTGTTCTCCAGTCCACTGTTATATTTTGTTCATTACTTTTGTGAAGGCCCAAAAGATGTTTGGATGAAAACCAGTAACCGTATACCTACATTGTGGGCAGAGTAACAGATTTGTCCTTACATCTTCATGTAGTGTTAGGTCCAGAATTATTTGGACACAATCTTCATGATTTGGGTTTTGCTGCCACCACATTGGATTTGAAATGAAACAACGGAGATACAATTGACGTTTAGACTTTCAGGTTTAATTCAAGGGGTTGAACAAAAATATCCTGTGAAACGTTTAGGAATCAACACCATTTTTCTACACAGCTCCTCATTTCAGGGGCTCAAAAGTAATTGGAAAAATTAACATTACCAGAAATATTTTTTTTTTAATACTTTGTAGAGAATCCTTTGCAGGCAATGACGGCCTGAAGTCTGGAACCCATGGACATCACCAAAAACTGGGTTTCCTCCTTTTGTGATGCTTTGCCCGGCCTATACTGCAGCGTCTTCAGTTGTTGCTTGTTTGTGCCTTAAGTTTTGTGTTAAAGGGGTTTTCCCACTAACTAAAATACAGTTAAATGTGGCAGTAAGGGCCTGTTCACATCACCGTTCGGTTTCTGTTCCGGGTGAATCCCGCAACGGAAAGTGAAAGTGAAACCACAGCTTCCGTTTAGTCCCCATTGATATCAATGGTGACAGAAACATCGCTAATGACTTCCGTTCATCACCATTCCGGCAGGTTTCCGTTTTAACGACGGAACCAATAGCGGAGTCGACTGCGCTATTAATTCCGTCGGAAAACCGGAAACCTGCCGGAATGGTGACGAACGGAAACCATTGGCGATGTTTCCGTCACAATTGATATCAATGGTGACTGAAACGGAAGCTGTGGTCTCACTTTCACTTTCCGTTGCGGGGTTCACCCGATGGAGACCTCAGACGGAACCCTGGAACAGAAAGCGAACGGTGATGTGAACAGGCCCTAATACATTTTTGTAATATCATGTCATTTTCTAAAATGTACTCTTCTAAAGATATATTATTACCACACCTGTAAAGGATCTGCCAGGCACAGCTTCGGGGTTAACTCCCTTAATTAATCAGTCAGCACCTGAATCTACATCCCTGAGACTGACTCCAGCTTCCACCACTCAGGCTGGCAGGCTTAGGAGTGGGAGAGCCTATCGCAGCCTGGCCAGACTCAGCTAGCTCCCGCCCTCTGTCTATTTATACCTGCATTTCCTGTTCCTCCTTGCTTGTTATTCTTTTTCGTGTGGTTTCCTGGCCCAGCTACAGCTCCTTCTATTTTGTTCCTGCTCCATACAGACCCTGGCTTACTGACTACTCTTCTGCTCTTCGTTTGGTACCTCGCACACTCCTGGCTTGACTCGGCTCGTTCACCACTCTGGTTGCTCACGGTGTTGCCGTGGGCAACTGCCCCTTTCCCTTGCTTGTATTCCCTTGTATGTTTGTCGTGTTTGTCGTGCACTTACTGAGTGCAGGGACCGCCGCCCAGTTGTACCCCGTCGCCTAGGGCGGGTCGTTGCAAGTAGGCAGGGACAGAGTGGCGGATAGATTAGGGCTCACTTGTCCGTTTCCCTACCCCCCGGTCATTACAACACCTCTGTCAGAAGTTTTGTTGTGTTACTGGTTGCCCTTGGATCCGACCATAACCCATTCCTCAGGCTATGGTCGGGAAAAGACACATCCCAACAATAGTATGGCTATTTCGTTTGCACTCGGGAACTTCTGATTATTCCCGAGTGCTTGGTGTGACTACAATCCTGTAGCTGCTACTGCGCATGCACAACAGTAGCGCTGTCCAAATCCCTGCCTGGACCCGGGAACTGGCGACTGTTCCCAAGTGCTTATTCTAAGCTTGTATGCTACTGCGCAGTAACATCGCTGTAGAACACTGTATGCACACGCGAAGCATATGCGCACGCGAAGCATTGGTAGCGGTTGTTACCGAGTGATTCTAATTTACTATTTCAGCGTCTGCTACAAGTACTAGTACTGCAGTAGCATCGCTGTCCAAATCTTAGCCTGCACTCGGGAACCGGCGACTGTTCCCAAGAGCTGCTTTTAAACATTTTTAATTAGCGTGTGCTACTGCGCATGCGCAGTAGCACCGCTGTAGAAGACTTTGTATGCACTCGGGAACTGGCGTTTGTTCCTGAGTGATTGTGACATACGTCTGTGACTATATTTGTCCATTTGAGCTATGGTTGTTTCTTACCAATCACATTTTTTATTCATACTTTTTATTTACAGTAAATAAAATTAGTCTAATTTTTCCTTTCAAACCAGATCTCTCAAGGGAAAAATTCACTAGATTTTTTTTTAAAGAATGTACCAAATGGTTGATTTGGCCACTCCTAAAATTTCTGCTATCCCTCTGATGGGTTTCTTAATTTTGTTCAGCCTAACGATGGTCTGTTTCACTTGCATTGAGAGCTCCTTTGACATCATGTTGTGGGTTCACAGCCACAGCTTCCAAATGCAAATGCCCCACCTGGAATCAACTCCATACCTTTTACCTGCTTAATTGATGATGGAATAACGAGGGAATAGCCCATGCAGGCCATTAAATAACTTTTGAGATAATTTTCCAATTACCTTTGGTACCTTGAAAAAGAAGTAGCTACATATTCAAGAAGCCGCTACATATTAATTCCTAAACCCTTCCTCAAATTAGGATGTGAATACCCTCAAATTAAAGATGAGAGTCTGCACTTTAAGCCCATATAGATTATATAACTGCATATTCCATATGTTTTGGTAAACAGCTAAAATGTCAAAACTTGTGACACTGTCCAAATAATTATTGACCTAATTGTATCTTCCTTGTATTCACCTCTCGTTCTATATTTTACATATCTCCAAATATATACCAATGCCTATCCAAATCTACTTAATGCTCGTTAAACATCCCCTTGACTGCGCTCAGGTAAAATTTGCTCATTTATTTTGTCATTGCATTTACTAATAATGGATTTCATATGGGCTTTCCAATGTCTGCTCCCTTTGTATAGGAGACAATGGGACAGGGGCCAATTGAGAAGAGTCATCTCCTTCTATCCTCCTCCCCACACCCTCAGTGTTTATTTGAGGATGTTCCAAAGATGATAAATGACTTTATAAAAAGTATATAGTATTAACCTCTGAACCTCAGTAAAGTATCACATGAGACAAATTATATACATTTTCTAACCACCATTAATACTTAAACAACATAATGTAAAGTTAACAACTGCGGCTGGTTAATTTAACTAGCATTCTGTTACCAGGGTCTCCCAGCTGCACCCAATTATCGAAATTGAAACCGTCTGTAGGTACTTAAACTTCCTCTCTCTGCACTGGATTTTCTGCAATGGATATGTGGTTACCTAAAATACCAAGTCTAGAGGGGTTTAAACCCCCCCCCTCCCTCTCCCATTTAAGGCCTAGACTAATAATTCATTAGCAGAGATAACAGTCGATATCACATCGTGATCTACCGCAATCACAAAGTGCAATAACTAAAGTGCGGCCTAAGCTAGTGCTCTGCAGCATCTCCTCAGTGTCTCCCACAAGTTACAGTCCATTTTTCAGAATTATTAAAACTCTTAATTCTTTAAAATGTCCCTATGGGAAGAAACAATTGCAAGTGGCCATGCGAAAATTGCAAAAATCTGACAGGACTGCCCTAGCCTAACACTGAACATTACCAAACCGAACAATGCCCCCAAGTATACCAAATGGTCCTAGTGACTGATAAACTAAGCCAGAAAAAGAAACAAGTCACCACCAGATAAATAGAAAAATTACAAACAATCTTTATTAAAGTCAATTAGACACAAAAACGCACATAAATGCAAATATACACAATAAAATAACATGAACCCTCGTAATAGGATGGAATTAGAACATGAAAGCAGCATGGCCCCCCAGATGGTAAACCGGTCGGAGAATCACCCAGAAAGCTAAAGTGCATGAATCATTAATTTTGAGTAGGTGCTAGATATGGTACGTTTGCACAGACAGATAAATATACATGAATAAATGCAAGTGCAGTCCTACACAAATATAACATAAAAACGGCAGTATACCTACACCCACAAAGTACAAGGATGGCCGGGAGATCAGGACCGGGGGGGACCGCTGCTAGACCCGACGCGAATGAAAGATTGCGCAGCCTCAGTATAACACAAAGTTTTAGATCCGTAGTCCAACACTAAACGTAATGGAGCCCTAGTCTAACACTGAATGTTGTGCAGCCCTAGTCTAACACTGAAAGTTTTAGATCCCTAGCCGTACACTGAACGTTGTGGAGCCTAGTCTAACACTAAACATTTTAGAGCCCTAGCCATATACTGAACATTGTGAAGCCCTAGTCTAACACTGAGGCTGGGTTCACACAACCACATTAACGTCCGTAATGGACGGACGTATTTCGGCCGGAAGTCCCGGACCGAACACACTGCAGGGAGCCGGGCTCCTAGCATCATAGTTATGTACGATGCTAAGAGTCCCTGCCTCTCCGTGGAACTACTGTCCCGTACTGTAATCATGTTTTCAGTACGGGACAGTAGTTCCACGGAGAGGCAGGGACTCCTAGCGTCGTACATAACTATGATGCTAGGAGCCCAGCTCCCTGCACTGAGTTCGGTCCGGGACTTCCGGCCGAAATACGTCCGTCCATTACGGACGTTAATGTGGTCGTGTGAACCCAGCCTTAATGTTGTGGAGCCGTAGTCTAACACTAAGGGGGGATTCACACGAACGTGTATTGGGTCCGTGCGGGCCGCGTGGTTTTCACGCGCCACGCACAGACCAATACAAGTCTATGGGGCAGTACAGACAGTCCGTGCTTTTTGCGCAGCGTTTGTCAGCTGCGCAAAAAGCGCGACATGCTCAATATCTCCGCGTATTTCACGCATCACGCACCCATTGAAGTCAATGGGTGCGTGAAAACCACGCAGGTCGCACAGAAGCACTTCCGTGCGAACCGACTGAAACAGCGCACCAGCTGTCAAAAGGATGAATGTAAACAGAAAAGCACCACGTGCTTTTCTGTTTCCAAACATCCAAACGGAGTGTCTTTGAGATGAGCGAACCCGGACAACCGAACCGAACTTCACCGGGTTCGGCCGAACTAGTTTTGGCCGAACCCGGCAAAAAAAATTCTGGTACGCGACGTCAGGAGAAAGTCACTGTCCAGGGTGCTGAGAGTTAAACTGTTTCAGCACCATGGACAGTGACTTCCGATCCCAATATACATGAACCTGTAAAAAAAAACGAAGTTCTGACTTACCGATAACTCCCGGCTTCTTCCTCCAGTCTGACCTCCCGGGATGACAATTCAGTCCAAGTGACAGCTCCAGCCAATCACAGGCCAAGCACAGGCTGCAGCGGTCACATGGACTGCCACGTCATCCAGGGAGGTGGGGCCCGATGTCAAGAGAGGCGCGTCACCAAGGACGCGTCACCAAGGCAACGGCCGGGAGGGAAGTTCTCGGTAAGTACGAACTTTTTCTTTTTTTTTTAACAGGTTTCTGGATATTGTGTTCGCCATTCACTGTCGAGGGTGCTGAAAGAGTTACTGCCGATCAGTTAGCTCTTTCAGCACCTTGGACAGTGACTGGCGTCGACTAGCCTCATCTCTATGATGGCGGCTGCGCGAAAATCACGCAGCCGCGCATCATACACGGATGACACACGCAGCTGTCAAGTGGTTTTTGCGCGCGCAAAACGCAGCGTTGTTTGCGCGCGCAAAAACGCAACGTTCGTCTGAATCTGCCCTAAAGGTTGTGTGGCTCAGTCCTGAATGAACATTGTAAAGCTCAGTCTAAGGCCTTATTTACACAGGCGTATTTCACGTCCGTGATACGCGCATAAAAATCACGCACGTCGCACGGACCTATGTAAGTCAACGGGGCCATTCAGACATTCCGTGTTTTTCACTCAACGTTGTGTCCGCTGCAGGAAACTCACTGCATGTCCTATACTTGAGCGTTTTTTGCGCATCACGCACCCATTGAAGTCAATGGGTGTGTGAAAATCATGGACATCACACGGACGCACATCCATGTGCTGTGCGTGACTCGCGCAACAGTTGCCCACGAAATTAAGAGAAAAATAAAGCCACCTCCTTAATTTTATTTTACATACGTCAAAAACACATGACATAAGGATGGAATACGTGCAAAAATAATGCAGACACGCACCAAACACTGATGACACACGTAACTACAATGTGCACAAAACGCTGCGTTTTTTACGCGCACAAAACGCACACGTTCGTGTAAATAAGGCCTAACACCGAATGTTGTAGAACCTTAGCCTAGCATTGAGTATTGTGGAGCCCTAGCCTAACATTGAATGTGGTGGAACACTAATCTAACACTAAACAGGCAATAAGTTTATATATTCTCACATTCCATATAGGAATGGGGATGGGATCAACCTGGTCGGATACTCCCCTTCTCCTTGGGCCCTTTAAAAGCTGCATGGGCTGCCTTCAAGGTATGTCTGGTAATGAAATGTAATGTAAGCAGAATTAAAAAGGAAAGTCCATCTAGTTCAACCAATTATCAATCAACAGGCCTTAACCCCTTAAGGACGCAGCCTAGTTTGGGCCTTAAGGCTCAGAGCCCATTTTTCAAATCTGACATATTTCACTTTATGTGGTAATAACGTCGGAATGCTTAAACCTATGCAAGCGATTCCGAGATTGTTTTCTCGTGACACTTTGGGCTTCATGTTCGTGGTAAAATTTGGTCGATATATTCAGTCTTTATTTGAGAAAAATTGCAAAATTTAGAGAAAATTTAGAAAAAATAGCATTTTTCAGAATTTAAATGCATCTGCTTGTAAAACAGACGGTTATACCACCCCAAATAGTTACTAGTTCACATTTCCCATATGTCTACTTTAGATTAGCATCGTTTTTAGAACATTATTTTATTTTTCTTGGACGTTACAAGGCTTAGAACATAAACAGCAATTTCTCATATTTTTAAGAAAATTTCAAAAGCCTTTTTTTTAAGGTACCTGTTCAGTTCTGAAGTGGCTTTGAGGGGCCTATGTATTAGAAACCCCCATAAAGCACCCCATTTTAAAAACTAGACCCCTCAAAGTATTCAAAACAGCATTTAGAAAGTTTTTTAACCCTTCAGGCATTTCACAGGAATTAAAGCAAAGTGGAGGTGAAATTTGCAAATTTCGTTTTTATTTCTGAATTTCAATTTTATTCTATTTTTTTTCTGTAACAAAGAAGGTTTTACCAGAGAAACACAACTAAATATGTATTGTCCAGATTCTTCAGTTTTTAGAAATGTCCCACATGTGGCTCTAGTGCGCTCGTGGAATAAAACACAAGCCCCAGAAGCAAAGAAGCACCTAGTGCATTTTGGTGGTGCTTTTTTATTGGCATATATTTTAGGCAGCATGCCAGGTTTGGAGAGGTGTTGAGGTGCCAAAACAGTAGGAATCCCCCAAAACTGACCCCATTTTGGAAACTGCACCCCTCAAGGAATTAATTTATGGTTATTGTTACCATTTTGACCCCGTAGTTTTTTCACAGCGCGTATTTGAATTGGGCTGTGAAATTAAAAGAATGACAATTTTTCCAATAAGATGTCATTTTTGATCAGAATTTCTTATTTTCACAGGGAACAAAATGCCCCATTTTGTTGCCCAATTTGTCCTGAGTGCGGCAATACCCCATTTGTGGTGATAAACTGCCGTTTGGGCCCATGGGAGGGCTCAGAAGGAAAGGAGCGCTATGTGTTTGTTGGAGTCCAGATTTTGCTGTATTGGTTTTCGGGTGCCATGTCGCATTTGCAGAGCCTCAGAGGTATCAAAGCAATGGAAACCCACCAAAAGTGACCCCATTTTGGAAACAAAACCCCTCAAGGAATTTATTTATGGGTGTTGTGACCATTTAGACCCCACAGTTTTTTCACAGAATTTATTTGAATTGGGCTGTGAATTCAAAAAAATGAAATTTTTTCCAATAAGAGGTAGTTTTGGCTCAAAATTTCTTATTTTCACAAGGAATAAAATACCCCAATTTGTTGCCCAATTTGTCCTGAGTGCCGCAATACCCCATTTGTGGTGATAAACTGCCGTTTGGGCCCATGGGAGGCCTCAGAAGGAAAGGAGCGCTATGTGTTCTTTGGAGCCCAGATTTTGCTGGATTGGTTTTCGGGTGCCATGTCGCATTTGCAGAGCCCCAAAGGTATCAAAGCAATGGAAACCCACCAGAAGTCACCCCATTTTGGAAACTACACCCCTCAAAGAATTTATTTATGGGTGTTGTGACCATTTAGACCCCACAGTTTTTTCACAGAATTTATTTGAATTGGGCTGTGAATTAAAAAAAAATATATTTTTTCCAATAAGAGGTAGTTTTGGCTCAAAATTTCTTATTTTCACAAGGAATAAAATACCGCATTTTGTTGCCCAATTTGTCCTGAGTGTGGCAATACCCTATTTGTGGTGATAAACTGCCGTTTGGGCCCATGGGAGGGCTCAGAAGGAAAGGACCACCATGTGGCCTACTGGGAATTTTCTGGTGCTAAGTCGTGTGTGCAGAAGCCCCTGAGGTATCAGTACAGTTGAAACCCCCGAGAAGTGACCCCGTTTTAAAAACGACACCCCTTAAGGAATTCATCTAGAGGTGTAGTGAGCATTTTGACCCCACAGGTATTGTGTAAAAGATAATGCGCAGCAGATGGTGCAGAGTGAGATTTGCAATTTTCTATATATATGCCATGTCAGTGTCCGATATATTGTGCCCAGCATGTGCCACCGGAGACCTACACCCCATAAACTGTAATGTTGGCTCTCCCGGGTACGGCAATACCCTACATGTGGCTGTTATCAGCTGCCTGGGCACACAGCAGGGCTCAGAGGGGAAAGATGAGGAGGGGTAAGCTGTGCGAAGTGGATCAGAGCGAGTAAAACTGGGGTAAATTAAAAATAAAGGGATGGATGATAAATTTGAAAACACTCTTTCATACAGAGCTCTGGTTTTTCGGGACACGCGTCACATTGATATATTGTGTCCTTCCTTATCCCCCTCTTATAGCAGACCCTGCACCTCTTTTGACTTTTTCCCTTCTTGCCAGTTTGGGGAACTTCTCCTAAAAAGTGTTGCCCTGGTACGATGCCTGTGGCCCCGCTTCCAGAAGTACTGTAAGGCTTCAGGACTTGATCTGACAAGTCCACCCCTCCCATGTACCTATTGTAGTCCAGGATGCAGTCTAGTTTGGGGGTCCCTGTACTGGTACCTCGTACAGGTACATGGGTACTGGTGTGGCATCTCCCTGGTCTTGTGCTTGAGACACAATATGTTGCTGCTAGATTGTGCCCTGCTCTCACCCCTTCTGAGTGTTTGCCCAAGCAGAGTCGTAGGGAGGCCTCTCAGGTTTCTTCTAGCAGTGCCGCATGCCGCAGGACTTCTGGAAGCGAGGCAGTTGAAGAGTGGGACGCTGGTATAAAAATTATCCAGGTAGAGGTGGTAACCCTGGTCCAGCAGTGGGTGCACCAAATCCCACACAATTTTTGTATTAACTCCCAGTAAGGGGGGACATTCTGGGGGCTGAGAACTGGTGTCCTTCCCTTCATATATCCTAAATTTGTAGGTATACCCTGATGCACTCTCACAGCTTATACATCTTCACGCCATACCTTGCCCTCTTACCCGGCAGGTACTGGCGGAATTGAAGCCTCCCTTTAAAATGTACCAAGGACTCATCATTAGAAATACACTTCTCGGGGGTGTATGCTTGGGCAAACCGGGCACTGAAACGGTCTAATAGGGGTCTCCGTTTATACAAACGGTCAAAACTGGGGTCATCTCGGGGTGGGCACGGCTCATTATCAGTATAATGTAAGAAGCGAAGTATTGCCTCATTTTTATTTTATTTTTTAGTTTCCAGCTCAGTTCTGAAGTTGCTTTGAGGGGCCCATATATTAGACACCCTTATCAAACACCCCATTTCAGAAACTAGACCCCTCAAAGTATTCACAACAGCATTTAAAAAGTTTATTAACCCTTTAGGCGTTTCACAGGAATTTAGAGCAAAGTAGAGGTGACATTTAATTAATTTAATTTAATTTATTAGGCACCATGTCCGGTTTGAAGAGGTCTTGTGGTGCTAAAACAGTGGAAACCCCCCAAAAGTGACCCCTTTTTGGAAACTAGACCCCTTGAGGAATCCATTGTAGTTTTCTTGGGGTGCATGCGGCTTTTTGATCAGTTTTTATTCTATTTTTAGGTGGCGTGGTGACTAAAAAAACAGCAATTTTACTATTGTTTTTTATTAAATTTTTTTTACAGCGTTCACCGTGCGCTATAAATGACATATTCACTTTATTCTGCGGGGCGATACGATTACGGCGATACCAGATGTTTATAGTTTTTTTTTATGTCTTATGGCGTTTGCACAATAAAATACATTTTGTAAAATATAATTTATTTTTTGTGTTACCTTATTCTAAGAGCCAGAACTGTTTTATTTTTCCATCAGGAAAGCCGTGCGATGACTTATTTTTTGCGTAACGAACTGTAGTTTCGATCAGTACCATTTTTCGGTACATGCGACTTTTTGATCTCTTTTTATTCCATTTTTTGGGAGGTGAAGTGACCAAACAATTGTGATTGTGGTACGGTTTATTATTATTTTCTCTTACGGCGTTCACCGCGCGGGATAAATAACGACATTGTTTTGTAGTTCAGGACGTTACGGACGCGGCGATACCAATTATGTATAGTTTATTTGTTTATTTATATATTTTTATTAATAATAAAGAACTGATAAGGGAAAAAGGGGGACTTTTACTTTTATTACTTTTAAATCTTTTATTTTCTTATTTTTACACAACTTTTTTTTACTTTTTCACACTTTTTTTACTTTGTCCCACTAGGGGACATGAGAGCAGGAGGCTCTGATCGCTATTCTAATACACTGCACTACATGCGTAGTGCAGTGTATTAGAGCTGTCAGCTGTTCGCTGACAGCAAGCATAGTGGGTCCTGATTTTGTCGGGACCCACTAGGCTTCCGTCGATGGCGTAGCCAGAGTCCATTGTTAGGATTCTGGTTGCCATAGTAGCCATCACGGCCCGCTATCGTGTAGCAGGCCGGCGATGGCAGCTTAACCCCTAAGAAGCCGCGATCGCTATTGAACGCGGCTTCTAAGGGGTTAATCGGCGGGGACCACCGCGATCGGTCCCTGCACACTAAGCTGTGATAGCCTGCTGTCGGAAACAGCAGGTATCACAGCTCAGACACGCGCCGGGGAAAGATGGCGCCGTGTTTACTCAGGTCAGTAATAGTACTGACCTGAGCGCGAACGTTCTACTTAGCAGGACGTACTATTACTGACCTGAGCGCGAAGGGGTTAAAGGGGCTGTCCTGAATTAGAAAAACATGGCTGCTTATTTAAAAAAAGACTGCCACACCTGTTCACAAGTTGTATGTGGTATTGCAGCTCAGCCTCATTCCTTCCAATGGAGAAGAGAAGAGCAGCAATACCACACACAACTTGTGGACAGATGTGGCGCTGTTTTTGTAAATAAGTAGCCATGTATTTCTTATCATGGACAACCCCTTTAATAGGCTCAAGGTGCGAGAGCACCATCACCGGCCGCCAAGACTACTACGCATGCGCAGCCCCCAGGACGCTTCGCTAGGGAGATGGCGCAGGCGCCGAGTGCCCAGGCTGACGACTGGCAAAGGAGCCCCACACCTCACATCACCACTCATGCACAACCCCAGAGAGAAATCTTTACTGTAAGTACATCCAGGAAAAGATGTTTATGAAAAGATCTTATTATGAATCACGGTTTGAATTTTTGTATACAAATTTTTTTACTTTTTTGTCTTTTTGGGGTGGATAAAAATATTGTTACTGTTTGGTGTAATGATGGAGGTAAGGAAACAGACAAGTGAGCCCTAATCTACGCGCCACTCAGTCCCTGCCTACTTGCAACGACCCGCCCTAGGCGACGGGGTACAACTGGGCAACGGTCCCTACGCTCAATAAGTGCACGACAGACAAACAGACGAGGGTACACAGAAGCAAGGGAAAAGGGGCAGTTGCCCACGGCAACACCATGAGCAACAAGAGTGGTGAACGAGCCGAGTCAAACCAGGAGTGTACGAGGTACCAAACGCAGAGCAGGAGAGTAGTGAACAAGCCGAGTCAAACCAGGAGTGTACGAGGTACCAAACGCAGAGCAGGAGAGTAGTCAGTAAGCCAGGGTCAATATGAAGCAGGGTCAAATGGTTAAAGAAGCTGCAGCAGGGCCAGGAAACAAAACAAGAATCACAAGCAAGGAGGAACAGGAAAGGCAGGTATAAATAGACAGAGGGCGGGAGCTAGCTCCGCGTGGCCAGGCTGTGATAGGCTCTCCCACTCCTAAGCCTGCCATCCTGAGTGGTGGAAGATGGAGTCAGTCTCACAGACATAGAAGCAGGTGCAGACTGATTACCTATGGGCGTGGATACAGAAGCTGTGCCTGGCAGATCCTTAACATTTGGATACAATTTTGGAGATGCATGGAATTTTTTATTTTTTTGCCCTACTTTCTCTGGTAGTTTTAGTTGTTTGTTCTAGGGAACAGACTTTGCACTCCATAGATAGGCGGTGTGCCTGCCCATTCTTGGTTTTTCATATTGAGACATTGTAGGGACGCACCACATTGACAAGATGAATGATAACGCCTAGTTGTCAATTTAGTAATACATTTCCAGGAGGAATAACAGAGGGACATCACAACGCAAAGTTCTAAGAAAAGACCATTCAGAATTGTTATTTAATTGAGAATGCATGTTTTTAATAAAACATGTCAGGAGAGGTGACAAATGCTCTTTAATACCTCTTGACATTTACAACAAAACATGCTACTTGTTAAAAATGTCTTTATCTGCATTTCGCAGACGGAAAATTTCCTATTACAAAGCCATATCTCCCTCCTATAAAACAATGAAGGATAACATAGGGATCCATATTAAGGTATTAGAGACCTCATTGTCTTATAAAAAGGAAATTCGACTCTGTCATAGGAGACAAGCTCTTTAGCGAAGCACCTGCAAAGTGAATTCTTAATGTTTCATTCTTCTCAATTTATCCAAAATATTTGTCGGTGACTATAATCAAGTGAGCAAAGAGATAAACCGGTTATATGAAGAAAAACTTTTAGGAATGTTTCCAGTAATTTATCTAAGTCTTCTAAAGATCAAAAAGTAAAGGCGAAGAAGGGAAAATACTGTTCTAGATATATCAGTCACAAAAAGTAATTGGCGTCATGGGGGTTGGTTTTTCAATAAATCTGGCTGGATTGTCACAACTCAGGTTTACTGTCCGGAGAGTTTGATAAATGAGTACAAGCTCCTCGACCTAACACCACGGGCTATTAGTTAATACTTCATGTGAGTATGAAGCAAAGCAAATACAAACTATTTTTATACCAGGTTTTATATGACGGGAAGAAAACCTGCTACCATTTATAGCTAAATTTATTGCTTTGATTATGGTCATATGTCAACACTATCAAGTTCTAGAATATAATAATAAGAAGAAGAATAATAAAAAGTGTAGACCAAAAAATGTCAACTTTTTGCAAATCCACATTGTGTAACTTATCTTGTACTAATCCTACCTGTATAATATTCCAGAGCTGAATTCAAAATTCTGCTGTTTTTTCCATTGGAAACTGTCAACAAGCTTGTCATTAGACGGATTCGTAACCGCTTAGTTGATCTGCTATAATGCAGTGGAAGTGATAGTTTTTCTACATCAGAGTACTCTACAGCGTACTGGTCTGATATGGGCTAGAGGGACCATTAGAGCCCCCCCCCCCATGCTCCAGGGTCTAGGTGCAACTACAAACCGTGCATACCTCATAGCTATGCCCCTGGTTTTATGTTTTCGGGTTGTATTATTTTAAAGAGGGCTACCATCTTCTATCCTCGTGTATCTTTCTATAGTAGAATGTAAAATGTTGACACTGCAAATTTTGTCTTGGAATATTTCAGTTATCACATCATACATAATATTTATGATGCTTAACCCCTTAGTGACCACTAATACAACTTTTTACGTGATTCACTAATGGGCTTTAGGCTAGGCTGACGCCTTTTCACGTCAGCCTAGTCTAAGTCCTGCACGGGTCTCCCGTGCAGGCAGGAGCCGGGGCTCTGCTGTCTGATGACAGCTGAGCTCCTGCTCCAACGCCCGCGATCGAAGTTTACTTCGATCGCGGCCGTTTAACCCGTTAAATGCCGCCGTCAATAGCGACCGCGGCATTTAACTTTGTTTACAGAGGGAGTGCGCTCCCTCTGTCACGCATCGGCGGCCCGCGAATGCAATCGCGGGTCTCCGATGGGGTGTCATGGCAGCCGGGGGCTTGATAAAAGCCCCCCAGGTCTGCCCTGGACATATGCCTGTTAGGACGCGCCGGAGGCACGTCCTAACAGATTGCCTGTCAGATTTACACTGACAGGCAATAATGCTCTGGTATACGAAGTATACCAAAGCATTATAGAAGCGATCGGAACATCGCACAGTAAAGTCCCCTAGTGGGACTAATAAAATCAGTCATCAAAGTGAAATAAAGATTATTAATAAAAAGTACAGTAAAAAAATAAATAAAACCATTTTTTTCCATAAAAAGTGGTTTTATTTAGTAAAAGTGTAAAAAAAAAAAAAAAAAAAGTACACATATGTGGTATCGCCGCGACCGTAATGACTCCATTAATAAAGTTAATATGTCATTTAAACCGCAAGGTGAACACCGTAAAAAAAAAAACGCAAAAAACCATGGCGAAATTGCAATTTCTTTCCATTGCCCCCCAAAAAAGTCATAATAAAAATGAATCCATAAGTCCCATGCACCCCAAAACAGTAGCATTCAAAACTACGTCTTGTCCCGCAGAAAACAAGCCCAAAAAATCACTACATTGATGGAAAAATAAAAAAATTACGGCTCTTGGAAAGCAACGATGCAAAAACAAATAATTTTAGTTCAAAAGTGTTTTTATTGTGCAAAAGTCGTAAAACATAAAAAAACCTCCACATATGTGGTATCGCCGTAATAGTACCGACCCATAGAATAAAGGTAACATGTTATTTACGTCGCATAGTGAACGGCGTCAATTTAAAAACGCATAGAACAATGGCAGAATTTCAGTTTTTTTTATAATCCCCCCCAAAAAGGTTAATAAAAGTTAATATAAAAATTATATGTACCCAAAAATTGTGCTATTAAAAAGCACAACTAATCCCGCAAAAAACAAGTCCTCATACAGCTATGTAGACGAAAAAATAAAAACGTTATAGCTCTTTGAATGCGACTATAGAAAAACGAATAAAATAGCTTGGTCATTAAGGCCTAAAATGGGCTGGTCACTAAGGGGTTAATAACAAAAGAATGCAAAAAAAATATAGGTGGCCCAATTGGGCGTATTTTTACTTTAGACCAAGTGAGCGTTGTACAGAGGAGTGTATGACGCTGACCAATCAGTGACCAATCAGCATCATGCACTCCTCTCCATTCATTTACTCAGCACATAGGGATCCTTTTAGATCAGTATGTGCTGTCTCATACTAACACATTAACAATACTGAAGTGTTTAAACAGTGAATAGACATTCCACGGGATGTCTATTCACAATCTCTGCACTTCGTTACTGTTTTTGTGGTAGTTACAGCAGAGCAAAGCGTAATCCCGCGAGATTACGCGGTAAATGACAGGTTAAAGCGAGATTACGCTTTGCTCTGCTGAAACTACCACAAAAACAGTAACGAAATGCAGAGATTGTGAATAGACATCCCGTGGAATGTCTATTCACTGTCTAAACACTTCAGTATCGTTAATGTGTTAGTATAAGACAGCACATAAGGATGTAAAAGGATCCCTATGCGCTGAGTAAATAAATGGAGAGGAGTGCATGTCGCTGATTGGTCACTAATTGGTCAGCGTCATACACTCCTCTGTACAACGCCCACTTGGTCTAAAGTAAAAACACGCCCACTTGGACATTAAGCAACTCATTAGCATAAATCTAAAATCGCTAATAAAGTGGTGAAAATAGATAGTTTTATTAAATAAAAAGCACTGCTGTCACCTACATTATAGCGCCCATCTCCTTATGTAGGAGATAGGACACTTATAATGTGGTCACAGAGTCTCTTTAAATTATACTTTTATCACAGTGCACACTGGTCATATCATTAATACATTCTAATAAGTAATTAGGAATCAACCTATTAGAATCAAGTGATGGTCTCTAAATTAGCTTTAAAATGGGGTTGTCTTCTGCTGGACCTTTGGGTCCCATTGTTGTGTCAGAAGCTAGGTCCATGCTTTGATATTTTTGTGGGCCAGTCTGACCCTGGGCAGTTGCCCACGACGCCTAACCCTCATCCTAGCCCTGGATGGGGCTCTTCTTTTTAATTATTTCCACAACTAATGCCTAATGTGCACAATCATGGTGATTTTGGAGTCTGCAAATCCACAGATCCGTGGTTTGTATTTTCGGTCCATTTGTCCATAAAAAACCTTCCGTAGTGCATCTGCGTGTCATCAGTATTCACAGAGCCACAAAAAAGGAAAGATGGAATTGATGTCACCAGTTTCTCCCAACCCACTGAGTAGGTCACATGATCCGCAAATACGGACAGTAAGGGTATATTCACACGCAGTGGTTTCAGATGTAGTTCGGGCGTCTTACGCATCGAATTATGCCTGAAAAAAGTCTCCATTACGCCTACAAACATCTGCCCATTGCTTGCAATGGGTTTTTCGATGTTCTGTTCCCACGAAGTGTCATTTTACGCGTCGCTGTCAAAAGACGGCGCGTAAAAAGACGCCCGCGAAAAAGAAGTGCATGTCACTTCTTGGGACGTTTTTGGAGGCGTTTTTCATTGACTCCATTGAAAAACAGCTCCAATAACGTCCGTAAAATACGCCGCGAAAAACGAGAGTTGTTAAAAAACGTCTGAAAATCAGGAGCTGTTTTCAGGCGAAAACAGCTCCGTAATTTCAGACGTATTTTGCTACTGCGTGTGAACATACCCTTAGGCCTAATGCACACAACCAGGGTTTTTTGTCCATGTGCTATCCGCAATTTTGCGGATAGCACATGGATCCATTCATTTCTATGGCCTCATTCACATAAACGAGATATTCACAGATCTATGTGGGGGCCGCAAATCCAGGTCGCAAAAACTCAAGACATGTCATTTTAATTGCGGCACGGACTCGCCTATTGTGCATGATTGTGCCTGCATTTTTTTTTTTAGTGGGTCTGTGAATACGGATGACACACGAATGTACTACGGACGTTTTTTTTGTGGACAAATAGATCGCAAAGAATCTGTGGTTTTGCGCACCTCAAAATCACCATGGTTGTGTGGATTAGGCCTAAAACGACACGCCCTGAGTTTTTGCGGTCCGGACTCGTGGCCCCAACATGGATCCGTGAACATCACATGTCGTGTGCATTGGGCCATATAAATGAATGGGCTCTTGTGCTCTCCGCAAAACTGAATACGGAATCAAGACAGTGGGTTTTTTTTGTTTCGTTTTTTCAGAAAAACTACGTCGGATATATACAAAACAGCTACCATTAACAAGCTGAAGACAAAAGCAATCAGAAGGGGAGCTTTTTTTCAATTTGGCATTAGCTAATGGAAATAATATTATATCTACTGCACGGAGAAGGAGCATACAGGGAAATAGTGATCTATTTATCTTAAGCATCAATAAAATATTTTTAAGGGAATTACGAAAATTGTTCATTCTACAAGGGCAAAACATAATCAGCTGAAAAACACATTGAAGTTCACAAAACGAGAAGTTTACAAATAAAGGTTGAGGATAAATTGGAAATAATGGAAGTAGTCGTATTAAACACTCTACTTTTATGTTCACAGTCCTTATTTTGTATTTGACAAAATTCATAATGAGACTTTTTATTTATTTCATCTCTTTTCTGCAAGTGAATCATATGGCACAATATAGAATGTTCTCGTAGTAATTAATTACGACATTAAATTAATAATTAGATTAAAGGGGTTATGTTGGGACCAAAAATTATTATCAGTATAGTCCCTGCAGTATGTGAGTACACTCGCTAATATACATTCCGGTCCCCCGTCGCTCTGATTCTGAGATCATAGATTTTTACAGTGCTGCCGGGGGGACCGGAAGTCTAGTTGCACAGTCTTCTTTGATGACGATACGACTCTTCGACATGTGACCGACCCCGCTATATACTCTATGTACTCATTGTACTATTGCTCCTGCTCGTACATAGAGTACAGCGCCGCCGGTCAAATGACGAAGGGACCGGAATGTATAATAGTGAGAGTACTCACATACTGCAGTGAGTACACTGCTAATCATTTTTAGTCCCCACAAAACCCCTTTAATAATTAAATTAGCATTTTATAAGTAATATGACTGTTATTATTATTGTTATTATATTAATATATCTGTTATTTTATTTATAAAGTTTTATTTTGTTACTGTAAAGGATCTGCCAGGCACTGCGGGGTTAACTCCCAGAACTAATCAGTCAGCACCTGAGAATACATCCCTGAGACTGACTCCTGCTTCCACCATTCAGGCTGGCAGGCTTGGGAGTGGGAGAGCCTATCGTAACCTGGCCAGACTCAGCTAGCTCCCGCCCTCGGTCTATTTAGGCCTGCACTTCCTGTCCCTCGGTGCTTGTTATTGCTTTTGTTTCCCTCCTTGTGGTTCCTGGCCCAGCTAAAGCTCCTGCTATTTTTGATCCTGCTCCATACCGACCCTGGCTTACCGACTACTCTTCTGCTTTTCGTTTTGTACCTCGCACACTCCTGGCTTGACTCGGCTCGTTCACCACTCTGGTTGCTCACGGTGTTGCCGTGGGCAACGGCCCCTTTTCCTTGCTTGTGTTCCTTGTATGTTTGTCGTGTTTGTCGTGCACTTACTGAGTGCAGGGACCGCCGCCCAGTTGTACCCCGTCGCCTAGGGCGGGTCGTTGCAAGTAGGCAGGGACAGAGTGGCGGGTAGATTAGGGCTCACTTGTCCGTCTCCCTACCCCCTGCCATTACATAATAACAAGCCCATACCTAGTCTACCCCTGGTCCCTGACACCACTATGGATCCCCGTGAGACCCTGGCTCAGCAAATGCAGGGTCTCTCCCTACAGGTCCAGGCCCTGGCTCAGAGGGTCAACCAGCCTGATGCTACCCTGGTAGTTCCCCGCACCGCACCTCTTGAACCCCACCTCAAGTTGCCCGACCGGTTCTCAGGGGACCGGAGGACTTTTCTCTCCTTTCGGGAGAGTTGTAGGCTTTACTTTCGTTTAAAGCCTCATTCCTCAGGTTCTGAGAGCCAGCGGGTGGGTATAATTATGTCCCGGCTCCAGGAAGGGCCCCAAGAGTGGGCCTTCTCCTTGGCTCCTGACGCCCCTGAACTTTCCTCCGTTGATTGTTTCCTTTCTGCTCTCGGACTTATTTATGACGAGACTGACAGGACTGCCTTTGCCGAGAGTCAGCTAGTGACCTTAAGTCAGGGTAAGAGACCTGTTGAGGAGTATTGCTCTGACTTTCGGAAGTGGTGCGTAGCTTCTCGGTGGAATGACCCTGCCTTAAGGTGCCAGTTTAGGTTGGGTCTGTCGAATGCCCTGAAAGACCTGCTAGTTAGCTATCCCTCTTCTGACTCCCTAGACCAGGTTATGGCTTTAGCGATACGACTTGACCGACGTCTCAGGGAACGACAACGTGAACGTTTATGTGTTTTCTCCTCCGACTCCCCCATGATGCCTCCCGAAGCTCCGTTGCTTCGTTCCTCCCCGAAAGATTCAGAGATACCTATGCAACTCGGGGCCTCCGTGTCCCCCCAACAACGTAGAGAATTCCGCAGGAACAATGGTCTCTGCTTCTACTGTGGGGACGACAAGCATCAAGTGAACAACTGTCCTAAGCGTAAGGTTGCAGCCAGAGAACTTCCGCGTCTAAGTGATCATCGGGGAGGTCACTTGGGCGCACAGGTATTTCCCGTAAATATGAAACGTACTAAGATTTTGCTTCCCTTTCGGGTCTCTTTTGGTGGTAGGTCTGCTACCGGCAGTGCTTTCGTGGATTCAGGGTCCTCTACTAATATCATGTCTGTGGAATTTGCTATGTCTCTTGCTATGCCTCTTATTGATTTGCCTAAACCTGTCCCGGTAGTGGGTATCGACGCCACTCCTCTTGCTAATGGTTATTTTACACAGCATACCCCTGTTTTTGAACTCCTTGTTGGCTCCATGCATTTGGAGCAATGCTCCGTACTGTTGATGCAGGGATTATCGTACGATTTGGTGCTAGGTCTTCCCTGGTTGCAGTTGCATAATCCTACGTTTGACTGGAATACTGGGGAGCTAACCAAATGGGGTAATGAATGTTGTACGTCATGTTTTTCTGTTAATTCTATTTCTCCCCCTAAGGAGGCGAATACGCTACCCGAGTTTGTTCAGGACTTCGCTGATGTTTTCTCTAGGGAGGCCTCCGAAGTGTTACCTCCTCATAGAGAATACGATTGCGCTATCGAATTGGTACCAGGAGCTAAGCTTCCTAAGGGTAGGATATTTAATCTTTCTTGTCCCGAACGTGAAGCTATGAGAGTGTATATCCAGGAATCCCTGGCCAAGGGTTACATTCGTCCCTCTTCTTCTCCGGTAGGTGCTGGCTTCTTCTTCGTGGGGAAGAAGGATGGTGGTCTTAGGCCATGCATTGACTACCGTAGCCTGAATAAGGTCACGGTAAGGAACCAGTATCCCCTTCCTTTGATTCCTGATCTCTTTAATCAGGTTCAGGGGGCCCAATGGTTTTCTAAATTGGATCTACGGGGGGCGTATAACCTTATTCGCATCAAAGAGGGGGATGAGTGGAAGACTGCGTTTAACACGCCCGAAGGCCATTTCGAATACCTTGTCATGCCCTTTGGGTTGTGTAATGCCCCTGCGGTCTTCCAGAATTTCATAAATGAGATTTTGAGAAATTACCTGGCAATTTTTCTGGTAGTGTACCTTGATGACATACTGGTGTTTTCCAAGGACTGGTCCTCCCACGTGGAGCATGTCAGGAAGGTGCTCCAGGTCCTTCGGGAAAATAAACTGTTTGCCAAAACCGAAAAATGTGTGTTTGGGGTACAGGAGATTCCATTTTTGGGTCAAATCCTCACTCCTCATGAATTCCGCATGGACCCAGCCAAGGTTCAGGCTGTGGCGGAATGGGTCCAACCTGCCTCCCTGAAGGCGTTACAGTGTTTTTTGGGGTTTGCTAATTATTACAGGAGATTTATTGCTAACTTCTCGGTCATCGCTAAGCCCCTTACGGACCTCACTCGCAAAGGTGCTGATCTCCTCCACTGGCCTCCTGAGGCTGTCCAGGCTTTTGAGGTCCTTAAGAAGTGCTTTGTCTCGGCCCCGGTGCTGGTTCAGCCCAACCAAATGGAGCCATTTATCGTGGAAGTTGACGCATCTGAGGTGGGAGTGGGGGCTGTCTTGTCCCAGGGTACCAGGTCCCTCACCCATCTCCGCCCCTGTGCCTACTTCTCCAGGAAGTTTTCGCCAACTGAAAGTAACTATGATATTGGCAACCGCGAACTCTTAGCCATTAAATGGGCATTTGAAGAGTGGCGCCACTTCCTGGAGGGGGCTAGGCACCAGGTAACGGTCCTTACCGACCACAAGAATCTGGTGTTCCTAGAATCTGCCCGGAGGCTAAACCCGAGACAAGCTCGATGGGCGTTATTTTTTACCAGATTCAATTTTTTGGTTACCTATAGGGCTGGGTCTAAAAATATTAAGGCTGATGCACTGTCGCGTAGCTTCATGGCCAGCCCTCCTTCGGAGGAAGATCCTGCTTGTATTTTGCCTCCAGGTATAATCATTTCCTCGATCGATTCTGATTTAGTCTCTGAAATTGCTGCTGATCAAGGTGCAGCTCCCAGGAACCTTCCTGAGAACAAGCTGTTTGTTCCCCTGCAATTCCGGCTAAGGGTACTTAGGGAAAATCATGACTCCGCACTATCTGGCCATCCAGGCATCCTGGGTACCAAACACCTCATTACCAGAAATTATTGGTGGCCTGGGTTGCCTAAAGACGTTAAGGCCTACGTCGCCGCTTGTGAGGTTTGTGCTAGGTCCAAGACTCCCAGGTCCCGACCAGCGGGCTTACTGCGTTCGTTGCCCATTCCCCAGAGACCTTGGACACATATCTCCATGGATTTTATCACCGATTTGCCTCCATCCCAAGGCAAGTCGGTGGTGTGGGTGGTGGTGGACCGCTTCAGTAAGATGTGCCACTTTGTGCCCCTCAAGAAACTACCCAACGCCAAAACGTTGGCTACCTTGTTTGTCAAACACATCCTGCGTCTCCATGGGGTCCCTGTCAATATTGTTTCGGACAGAGGGGTACAATTTGTTTCATTGTTTTGGAGAGCCTTCTGTATGAAGTTGGGGATTGATCTGTCCTTCTCCTCTGCCTTCCATCCTGAAACCAATGGCCAAACGGAGAGGACTAATCAGTCTCTAGAACAATACTTAAGGTGTTTTGTCTCTGACTGTCAATTTGATTGGGTCTCTTTCATTCCCCTCGCCGAATTTTCCCTTAATAACCGGGTCAGTAACTCGTCTGGGGTCTCTCCTTTTTTTTGTAATTTTGGGTTTAATCCACGGTTCTCCTCCGTTTCACCTGGTAGTTCCAACAATCCTGAGGTAGAGGTCGTTCATCGGGAACTGTGCACAGTCTGGGCCCAGGTTCAGAAAAACCTAGAGGTGTCCCAGAGCGTACAAAAAACTCAGGCTGATAAAAAACGTTCTGCTAACCCCCTGTTTATGGTCGGGGATCTGGTGTGGTTGTCGTCTAGGAACTTGCGTCTCAAGGTTCCGTCCAAGAAGTTTGCTCCCCGGTTTATTGGGCCGTATAAGGTCATTGAGGTCCTCAATCCTGTCTCCTTCTGGCTGGAGTTACCCCCGTCTTTTCGGATACACGACGTGTTTCATGCCTCCCTCCTCAAACGCTGCTCCCCGTCCTTGGCTCCCTCGAGGAGACCTCCTGTTCCCATCCTCACCCCGGAGGGGGTGGAATTCGAGGTGGCCAGGATTGTGGACAGCAAGATGGTCCAAGGCTCCCTCCAGTACCTGGTCCATTGGAGAGGATACGGGCCCGAGGAGAGGACTTGGGTACCCGCCCGGGATGTTCACGCTGGGGTATTGGTCAGGAGGTTCCACCTGCGTTTCCCCAGTAAGCCAGGTCCACTTAGAAAGGGTCCGGTGGCCCCTCATAAAAGGGGGGGTACTGTAAAGGATCTGCCAGGCACTGCGGGGTTAACTCCCAGAACTAATCAGTCAGCACCTGAGAATACATCCCTGAGACTGACTCCTGCTTCCACCATTCAGGCTGGCAGGCTTGGGAGTGGGAGAGCCTATCGTAACCTGGCCAGACTCAGCTAGCTCCCGCCCTCGGTCTATTTAGGCCTGCACTTCCTGTCCCTCGGTGCTTGTTATTGCTTTTGTTTCCCTCCTTGTGGTTCCTGGCCCAGCTAAAGCTCCTGCTATTTTTGATCCTGCTCCATACCGACCCTGGCTTACCGACTACTCTTCTGCTTTTCGTTTTGTACCTCGCACACTCCTGGCTTGACTCGGCTCGTTCACCACTCTGGTTGCTCACGGTGTTGCCGTGGGCAACGGCCCCTTTTCCTTGCTTGTGTTCCTTGTATGTTTGTCGTGTTTGTCGTGCACTTACTGAGTGCAGGGACCGCCGCCCAGTTGTACCCCGTCGCCTAGGGCGGGTCGTTGCAAGTAGGCAGGGACAGAGTGGCGGGTAGATTAGGGCTCACTTGTCCGTCTCCCTACCCCCTGCCATTACAGTTACATATATTTTTATATTATAATTTTTTTATTATTATTAGTAGTAGTATTTCATTTTATTTACTAATTTATTATCATATTTTTCTTTTATTTCTAAAGTTTTATTTTAGAATTTTGAACGTAGTTTTTATTTAGTAATTTCTGCTATTTTATTATTATTATTTTGTTACTAATATTATTGTTTCACTTTATTACTATTAGTTTATGACTATTAATATTATTTAAATTATTATTATGATTACTATTATCATTTTGTAATTGCAGAAGAAACACATTGATTTGCGTTAATAAAATTATTATGATAATTATAATTATTGTATTATTTTAGTTCATTATTATTATTATTATTATATGATTATTGTTATCATTACTATCATTTTCTAGTTGCAGAAGAAACACATTGATTTGCTTTAATAAATGTTAAGTTTTTGTTTTTGGAAACAAAGAAGAAGAATAGTAGAAACTATTTTGTGTAGCAATAGCCTTTGCCCCGCAGTAATGTACCTTGTCTCACACTGGAGTAAAAGCAATATTGTCGAAACAATACACAATTGATGAAGCGACTTCTGCTGGCATCCAGCCGTTCGCAGTAAAGGAACGAGGTTCAGTAATTCACAGCTCACTATTTCTTCTATTTTTACTCCCATTCAGAAAATAGCTGATGGCGCTCAACTAACACAAAGCAGATACCAATGTGTAAAGAATAACATTTTAAATTGTTGACAGCTCATTAAGGCACGTCATTATAATATTAGATTTTATTGTTATACCAATTTAACCGTTACATTTCCACCATCCAGCGACAATCTAATGCGGTTTGCTGCGGGTTCTCATCTTTCTCTTTCTTTCTGCTATAGCAATCTGCACCGCTAATAACCTCTCCCGATTCAGCGGTTCTTTTCCAGCTGCCGAACTCGTCGATTTGGCACCCTCTAATAAAAAGTCAGCCATGACAGCCTAGTTAATGTGGAATCTGGCCTCTGATTTGTTGCATCTTGACTGCCCTCCCAGTGATGAACTCTGATACCGTTTCCCACCTCGCCATTGCCTTTTTCCAGAAGTTTCTAGCAGCGTACCCACCACCAGTCGGTGACTACTCTAGTGACCACAACCTGGAAAGTCTATATCTTCTTCTGGGAGATAAGGGAGCAGAACTGGGTTTCCTTACACTCTGCATCTCACTTTTTATCCCACACCAGACTGATTGCGGATCAAGGATCCATTTCTCTGGTGAGAATCGTAGTAGTAACACTGGCCACTTAAATCTCCGAATATCTGGTATAAGGGACCAGAGAGGCAATTTCTTATGCAGCTATCTCTCCTGTCTAAGGATTCAGAGCATCACAATCTCCCTACACAATGTGATGAGTAGGTGAAACTTCTGCTGGTTACAAAGAAGGAACTTGCTGTCAGGTGACAGCTGCTCCTTCAGGGTACAGAGCAGTTGGCAGATATCTACAGCTTTGTCTAGAGCACCGAAGGAGTTTGTCCCAAAACTAATTCCCAAGGAATGTCTTCCCACACGTTCCATGTCATTTTTGTCCAGCATATGAGATGAACTCTGGCCTTAGAATATGTTTTCATGCTAACTGCTTTTATTAAGAATATAAATGATATTCTTTGTAAGAAACCAAAATCGAGACAGCCATACGAAAAATGCATTCAGTACTAGTCACTGTAGATCTGGTCACCTATGCCATAGGTTCTCTTCACATCAGCATTATACCATCTGTTTTTTCAAAACTCCTGACCTATACAGGGATCTTTTAGGATCGGCGTGAAGGATTCGATGTATTAGGATCCATTTTTGTACAGGATATAATAATTGCACAGTATGCTTCACTATTTTGACCATAAAGAAGCAACAAAAAAACCTAACGGGAAAGAACTAAAGGCAGTGTGAAGATTGCCTATGATTTCCAAAATCACTCTCCAATAGCGACGTGTAAACCTTCTATTTTTCAAGAGTCTTTTTTCCGTCATTAAGCTGGCCAAACACATTAGATCAAAGTTGATTAAATCCTGCAATTGCGGTGGGATTGACTATGATCCCCGATGCCTCATGTGAAAGAAAAAAGGATCGGGCATTTTGGATTTCAACATGTGCAGTCCTTTCTTCACATGGGAGATAAGTCTTTGTCAGAAGTGTCTGGCAACAGTAGCCGGACATGCATGTTTATAGGGAACTAGCTAAATGTGTTTGGTCCGCTTTAGTCATGGGATCCTCAAACTGGATGAGCAGAAGGGCTTAGAGCTTTCTTGTCCCACTCCATCTACCAAACCTTTGTAGGAAGAAAGAAGTAACCCTGCTGAAGTTCACACTGTCCATGGAACAGGGGGAAGGGACAATTTTAATTTGACCTCCCACAATCAATATCGCCACCAGGCCCTTAGTAGCTGCAGACGCTAGTACATATACCCTTGCTAGCGTGCCCTGTCTGCAAAATAAATACCTCTACCATGCCCAAATTTGTATTTAAAAATATGCTACGATTTTTCGTTGATCCTAACTTTCTTTAACATGTACATTTGATCTGTACTATTCAGAACCAGTTAGAATTTGTGGCCCAAGTCCACTACCCTGTGGTTCTCCCCCATCTATGGGTACAAAGAGCACAAACCCCCGCACACTTACTGCTCGCTCTGCTATTGTCATCTCCACAATACCTTAAGACGCAGTCTTGTAACCCTTTAACCTTCATTATTCAGCCAAGACTCTTGATCCTCTCTGTAGCTGAACTTGTGCTGTACACAAAGCCATAGCCAATTTATTTTGGGTTATCGTCGGATTTGAGTAGCGTGCCGGCTATTTCCGCTTCAAAGATCATTTTTGTAATTCTTGTAAAGCTTAATAGCTCTTAGCCTTTAATAAATCATGGGCGAGAGCTCATTCTTTCATACTTTACAGGACACGATTATGTCAGGCAAATAGTTATGTCCTTCTGTCCCCTATTGGGGAATTCTTATTAGACAAGCATCCTCGAGTCATTATATCTGACAAGAGAGCCCCGGATCCGGTAGACTATTTTATGTGTCTGTTTGAAGGCTCTAAGCATCCAGCTTGTGAAGATAAGTCCTGTGGGTCAATCTCTGCTATATTCATATCACACGATATAATACTTTTCAGCAGTTTCTTTGTAAACAGAGTGCACAGGGGAATTCTATCCATGTCAATCATTTTGGTGGCTTCACAGTGCGGCAGCCATGTCTTTGTTTCTCCACGTCTTGAAAGCATAATGGAGTTTTGACAGGTTTAATGAGTATTTTACCAAAATAATCTAAAGTCATTGCATGTGACTGATCGCATCGGTAGCCGTTTCGCCCTTAGCAATAAGGTGATATAAATAAATAACAGTCCGTGGTTTGTATGACTTGGAACCAAATACGTATCAAGTAAAGGCGATGAGCGATTTTTTGGGGAAAAATAAAATGATACATAAGTTTTTATGGATGACAGGAAAAATACAGACCGGCAGGCCCAGAATTTATGGAGAAGACATAGAAACCCAGGCCTTGAGGACTATAGCCTTAATAATTATTATTCATATATAAAAGTTTGTAAAAAAAAAACAACAAAAAAAAAAAAATACATGTATATTTGTTAGAACCCCTCTTAGCCCCATGCATCATTATCAGGCTTTTCTTTTTACATTGATCCTCAGATAGGGAGCCTGCGACGCCTTGAACTCATGGGGGGGATTTTAAGGTGTTGCAAAGATTGTCATATGATCCTTTTGGCGCCTCTGTGCAGTAAAGAGTCATCAGGAAGCTACCAAAGGTGTTCTTTATTACTATATGCGTTCACTACAAATGCGTTCTGCAGGTTGTTATGGTCGTGACAATACCAAATATGTGTATATTATTTTATGTTTTATGTGTATGTTATATGTCAAATAAAGTTTATTTATGGTCAAAAAAAATTGCATTTGTGACGATTTCATTAGGTGATTTTGTTTTTTACATTTTAACATTACTTTTTTTAATTTTACTTTTTATTTGAATCCCATACGTGGATTTTTTATTTAGATTTTTTTAATCTTTAATGTACTAGTACTATATGCCAGTACATCAGCCTGTGCACTGATAGTACACAGGCAGTTGTTAGGCCATACGTAAGTATACCCTATAAACAGAAAATATGCTCAGATAGCCCTGGTGTCCTTCAATAGACCCTGGGCTGTCTGTCTATTAAAGGAATGTTCTTCAATGATGTCATAGGGATTCCCTGTGACGTGATCAAAGGGGCATCCCCTTCTCATTTTCCTTTGAATGCTGCGGTCAGCTTTGATCGCGGCATTCAAGGGGTTAGCAGCAGAGATCAGAGGTTTATTTGATGTCCGTTGTTATAGCGGGGCTGCAGCTGTGTAATACAGCCGGTGCCCTATTCCTAATCGTGCGGGTGCACTTCCTGTCCCCGCGCCATCAGCATACCATCCATGCTCGTCATAATGCGGCAACGTCCAACCATGTTGTTAACCAGATAACTGGCATTTACAATTGCATTCTCATATTAATAGGGCATCTCACAGACCCTGTAATTTAGAGGGGTTGTCCAGGGTTTAAGAAAAAAAAAATGGGTCTGAAACAGCGCCACTCTTGTCCATGGCCGTGTCTGGTGTTTCAGCTCATCCTCATTGAAGTTAGTGAGCTTAAGCTGCAATACCAGACACAGCCCATGGACTGTTTCTGGGGGGGGGGGTTGACCCTCTTCTCTAATTCTGGATGACCCCTTTAAAACTCTGTCTTTTTCCAATGGGGCTCAAACAACACCCACTAATATAGAGATTTTGATTTTAGACACAATTTTGGCTCCGCTATTAAGCGGTAAGCACGTATTGTGAGTTTTGCTTTGTATTGAAATGTGTTATATAAGAAGATAATTGTGTTTTTCCTTTTGCTCAGAAACACTTGGAAGTTTTAATTACAGAACAGCCTGCTCTATATAATAGAATAATGGCTGCTGGATGCGGCCTAATAAACTCCCTGTCACATCTCGTCTTGTTTTATCTCTTCCTTCCTCCCGCCCTCGCTGCGTAGTTAAAATTGTCAGGTGTTAAAGATACTTCATCATCCAATTCTGCGGTTTCCCAGTGATCATGATCTTGTGACTTGTGTAAATGTCCTTTCAGCTAAAATCTTAAGATATATTAGCTCACATGTCTAAGCCGCACACAAGGAGGGAATTGTTTTACTGGCGCCTGTTTTACCATGTTGAGTGTGCCCGGGGACCGGATTGTTGGATATCGGTTTTTAAAAAAAAATATGTTACTAAAGAAGAGGCTGGACGCAGCTGCAGGCTTAAGGGAAGCCGACATGACCGTCCTGGTAGGGAAAGGGTTAATGTTACGAGGTGAGGGAAAGTTGAAGGAGCTGAAGGAGGGACGGGGAGGAGTTAAGGGGGGCGGGGGGGGGGCCGTTACTGCGCTTCCCGCTGTTTCTCGGCATTGAGCCGGAAGCAGCGGGAGGAGTAACACACAGTAAGCAAAGCTCCCCGTTGCCCGGTTTTTTAGTGATGGCAGAGGCCCTGATTTTAGAGCGGCTGCGCGCCGCTGCTGTGCACCACGGTCCCGGATGGCTGGAGGAGACCGTGGCTGCATTAACGCGGATCCCGGACGCCGTTTCGCCACGTCGGGCACGGCGTTCGGGGTCTGTTGCAAGGGACAGGCTCCCCTCCCCCGGCCCCCCTACGAGCATGGCTATGGCGGCGGGGGGGGGAGTCGGCAACAACCGCTCCTGCGCTGGGCAGGCAGAGAGCGGTGGCAGGGGTGACGGCGATGCAGGCTGTGTCGACCCGTCCCTCTCGGCGGTCCCGACCTCCAGAGCGCCTTAGTCCGGAGGTAGTCCCGCGGACACGGCGTCGCAGAGGGAGCCCGATCCCGGACGCTGCAGGCCAGGCAGCTGGGAGGACCGCCCCTTCCCAGGCCCTGCGTCCTGGCAGGAATCCCGGGCCGCGACGGGGTCCGGCGGTAAGCAGGGAGTCGCAGGCTGGGCTCCCTGTCACCCCTCCCCCATCAGATGGAAGATGTCGAGAGCAAGGTACGGCCGCCCCGCATGGTGATGTTCCGGCCAGGGGGCAGGCTTCGTCAGGATCGTCTAGACGGACGACTAGATCTGCAGCGACGTCGAGGCAACAGGTCCGGTCGGAAGTCTGGGTCCCGGCGGTCGGGCGGCAGGTTGCCGGCCCATCGGTCAGCGCGTCCTCATCCCCTTTTCGAAGATGTCGTTGGGAGGGACAGTCGTCGGCGAGAGAAGAACTGGAGGAAGGTGAACTGGACGTCTATCGTCGAGGTCAGGATGGTCCGGCTGACGGGAACACAGCGCCTGTGCAGCCCGGTGAGTGTATAACTCCATTATTGTCTTATCCAGCGATTTTTATGTCGGGTGTCGGCGGGGGGGCTGCTAGCATAGCATCGGGGGCCGGTAGTGGCGCGGGCGGACGCGACGGAGCGGGTATGGCAGAGTTAGTGGGTTGCTTACGGGAGCTGGTGGGGCGCCTGGATAGGGCCGCGGCGCCGGTAGTAACGGAAGTGTCCCCTGCGGTAGTTTGGGAAGGCCCCAGGGACGTGGGATCGTTGCAGGCGCGTCCTGTGGTGGCGGTTAGAGAGGCGGTCGCGGTGTCGGTGCAGACTGAGGCACAGAAGGACGGCGATCGAGTGCGCATGGACGATCGTGCTCGGGGGGAGGTGTATGTTTGTTTTGAGGGTCCGTTGGGGGCGCATTTAAAGCAGGAGGTGCGTGATCGGATCTGGAAAGATGAATATGTTGAAATTTTTTCTCTCTTGCCGCTGGCTAAATTCAATTTGGATAAGAGCAAGCGGGATGAGAGTAAAAAGGACGAGGAGGAACGGCGGCGGTATAGGCTTATCCCGCAGACGTTCGTTAATTGGTCGCAGGCGTTCGCCATATTGGCTAGTGTGATAGGGGAAAAGGCGCCGGAAAATTGTTCGGCGTTATTTTGATGCTATTGGGGAGGCTCATAGGGCGTATGGGGGTCAGGCGTGGCTGCGATATGATGAGCAATTCCGTCAGCGGAAGGCGGTTCGGCCGGCGATTCGGTGGGACCAGAAGGATATTGCTCTCTGGTTACGGGTTACGGCTCCGGTTAGGCAGCCCTTTCCCGGGAGCGGTGGCCAGGGAGGCCAGTCTAGTCAGAGTGGACCAAGCGGCGGGGGAAAGGCGGGGTTTTGCTGGCAATTCAATGAAGGCCAGTGCAAGTTTGGGGCCACGTGCAAGTTCAAGCACGTGTGCTCCGAGTGTAATGGTGCATCACACGGGGCGGCAAAATGTCTGCGAAAAAAGAGGTCCGGGAACCAGCAGGGGGCTGGTCAAGGGGGTGTCGCCGGTGAGGGTGGAAAGGATGGCCCCTTATCTAAATGAGTATCCGGATAGGGCGGCAGCTAAGTTGCTTTATGAAGGGTTTAGTGTTGGTTTTGTTATTCCTCCGCCTCCTTATGAGGTTCCGGTTACGCGGAGAAATTTAAAATCGGCTTACTTGCATGCGGAAGTCGTGTCGGAAAAGTTGTTAAAAGAAGTTTCGTTGGGGCGCATGTCGGGGCCATTTGTGGAGTCGCCGGTGAAAGATTTAGTTGTGTCCCCTTTGGGTATTGTCCCTAAACGCGAGCCCGGAAAGTTTCGTTTGATTCAACATTTATCGTATCCCAAAGGTTCGTCGGTAAATGACGGGATTGATCACGAGTTGTGTTCCGTAGTTTATACCTCATTCGATAAGGCGGTGGGGTTAGTGCGGGCTGCGGGTCCGGGGGCGCTGCTAGCAAAAACCGACATCGAGGCGGCATTCAGGTTGTTGCCGGTGCATCCAGAAAGCCAACGGCTGTTGGGTTGTTTTTGGAATGGGGCCTTTTACGTGGATCGGTGCCTTCCGATGGGGTGTTCTCTTTCTTGTGCATACTTCGAGGCGTTTAGTAGCTTCGTGGAGTGGGTAACGAGGGGAGTATCCGGGGTCGATTCGTTGATCCATTACTTAGATGATTTTTTGTGCGTTGGCCCGGGGGGTTCGCCGGTTTGCGGTAACTTGCTTCATGCCCTGCAGAAGGTGGCGAGGGATTTTGGGATCCCTTTGGCGCCGGAAAAAACGGAGGGCCCGGTAGCGACGATTTGTTTCTTGGGAATCGAAATTGACTCGGTGGCAATGGAGTGTCGGCTCCCGGCGGATAAGTTGGGTGCTTTGAGGCTGGAGGTGCGACGGGCTTGTAGAAGGAAGAAAATGTCGCTGAGGGAGCTTCAGTCGCTGCTGGGGAAGTTGAATTTCGCCTGCCGGATTATGCCGATGGGGAGGGTGTTTGGTAGAAGGTTGGCGGCGGCAACGGCGGGAGTGCGGGCGCCGCATCATTTTGTGAGGCTCAAGGAGGAGCACCGAGCTGATCTTCAGGTTTGGGATGACTTCTTGGGCCAGTACAATGGTCGCTCGCTATGGATGGCCCCAGCGCAGGATACGAGTGATCTGAATATTTTCACGGATGCGGCTGGGGCGGGTGGCTTTGGAGCTTACGGGGGAGGTCCGTGGTGCGCAGGTCAATGGCCGGCTAGCTGGGTGTCCAGTGGATTGACGCGGAATCTGGCCCTGCTCGAGCTGTTTCCCATCGTGGTGGCGGCTACCATTTGGGGGGACAGGCTCAGGGATAAGAAGGTCCGTTTTTACTGGGACAACATGGGGGTGGTGCTTGCCATTAATAACATCACGGCGTCCTCTCCTCCGGTAGTTCAATTGTTGCGACATTTAGTGTTGGTGTGTTTGTCGTTGAACGCGTGGGTGGTGGCGGTGCATGTCCCGGGTGTACGGAATTGTGTTGCTGATGCTCTTTCTCGCTCGCAGTGGGACCGGTTTCGGCAATTGGCCCCGGGAGCGGAACGTCTCGGTTTGGCTTGTCCGGATCATCTATGGGATCTGGTATCGGTCCCGTAGAGCAGCTGTTACAAAGGTCTTTGGCGCGCACGACGTGGAGGGCTTATGCTGCTTGTTGGAGGCAGTGGGAGGAGTGGGTAAGAGAGTTGGGTGATGTCAATACGGATAGAGACAGGTTGGTGGCACTTTTGTATTGGTTAGGGGATGCCTGGGAGGGGGGGTTTTCAGTAGCAAAGGTGAACCGGTTTATATCCGCGGTGGCGTTTGGGCTTAAGTTGCGGGGCTTGCGGGATGTATCGAAGGAATTTCTGGTATCGCAGGCTTTGAAGGGGTTGCGCAGAGGTAGGGTGGAGGCGGATAGTAGAAGGCCGGTGTCGTTTGCTTTGCTGGGCTTGTTGGGCGGTTCATTGGCATCGGTATGTCGTTCTTCAGATGAAATGGATTTGTTTCGGTTGGCTTTCTCGTTGGCGTTCTTCGGAGCATTTAGAATAGGTGAGTTGGTGTCGCCAAGTACTAAACAGGCAGGGGGGCTGAGATCTGGGGAGGTGAGCCTTTTTGCAGATCGGTTGGAGGTATGGTTGCGTAGATCAAAAACTGACCAATTAGGGAAGGGAAAACTGATAGTTTTGTTCGCTCTCCCGGGGTCGGTCATGTGCCCAGTAGAGTGCATGCGGGGTTTTACAAAAAACAGGGGGTCTCCAGATTTGCCTTTGTTACGTCATGTGGACGGGTCGTTCTTGTCCAGGTTTCAGTTTGGAGCTGTTTTTAAAAAATGTTTGACGGCGGTTGGGGTTGCGGCAGGCTCATATTCATCTCATTCCTTCCGGATTGGCGCAGCAACGGAAGCAGGGCGCTGGGGGTTGGATGATGAGGGGGTGAGGCGTATTGGTCGTTGGGAGTCTAAAAGGTTTAAGTCCTATGTCCGCCCCCATATGTTGTAATTTTGTTGTTTATGCTTGCAAATGTTATATGGTGGTGCCTAACTGTGTTTTCCGTTTCAGATTCGCCTCCTTGTCTGGTGTGGTTGATGGGTCATTCGTACGTGCACTGGGGGGCTTTGAGGGCGGACGTCCGCCCGGATGGTCGCCAGTTGCGCATTCCGCGACAGGATGCGGTTGTGCATTGGCTGGGGTTTAGAGGTATGTCGTGGAACAGGGTGTTGGCGGAATTCCAGACATATGTGCGGCTTGATAGGGTTCCGTAGGTTTTAGTGTTGCACGTGGGTGGGAATGACTTAGGAGTCCGCCCTTTTCGTGAGTTGGTGCGGGATATCAAACATGATTTGTTGTGTTTGTGGGTATCTTATCCCAAGTTGGTGGTAGTGTGGTCGGACATAGTCCCAAGGAAGCATTGGCGGTTAGCTAGATCGGTGGAGAGAGTCAATAAGGCTCGGATAAAAGTTAACCGGGCGGTGTCCCGTTTTGTGGCGAAGAACGGGGGCATTTGCGTGAGGCATAGGGATTTGGAGTCAGGATTGGGGAATTTCTGGAGGAGTGACGGGGTTCATCTGACCGAGGTTGGCATTGATATTTGGAGCTTGGCTATAGCAGAAGGCATAGAAAGGGCGGTGGTGGTGTGGAGGAACTCACAGGCTTAAGGTGGTCAAGGCCTGTTTCGCGGTGGCGGGGGGAGTCCTTGAGGCCAGTCAGTACAAAATGGTGGGGGGGTCGCATCGGGGGTATGCGTCCCCCAAAAAAGGTACATGGTTGAAGACTTCATCGGGTGTTATCCCTTTGAAGTGGTCTTCTGGTAGAAGGTATGTCACTTGAAGGCTTCATCGGGTGTTATCCCTTTGAAGTGGACTTCTAGTGGTCGGTATATCACTTGAGGGCTTCATCGGGTGTTATCCCCTTGAAGTGGACTTCTAGTGGTTGGAGCCATCTGCAGAGGTGAACGGTGCTTCCGAGCTGGTTTACGGCTGGAGGTAATTAGTGGTTTGCAGATGGCTAATTCGGTGTGTTCTTGAAAGGAACATCTGAAGGGGCTTCAAGGACTTCCTCTGCTCGGGTTAATGTTAACGTTTAATTGTTATTTATGATTCTGACCCATGTTGGGTCATGTGAATTATTAGGAGGAATTCTCTGGTGGATTCCTAACTAGTTATCCGAATGTTTCGGATTTAAATTGTTTTTATAAAACTGTGAAATTAATAAACGGCTGCTGTGGCCATTTCACATCCAACCTCGGTGTCATGTGTCGTTACTAAATGGGGGTGGGGGATAGTATGGTTTAAGGTTAACACACGACTCTACCTAGGCAGGTCAAGAAGAGGCTGGACGCAGCTGCAGGCTTAAGGGAAGCCGACATGACCGTCCTGGTAGGGAAAGGGTTAATGTTACGAGGTGAGGGAAAGTTGAAGGAGCTGAAGGAGGGACGGGGAGGAGTTAAGGGGGGCGGGGGGGGCCGTTACTGCGCTTCCCGCTGTTTCTCGGCATTGAGCCGGAAGCAGCGGGAGGAGTAACACACAGTAAGCAAAGCTCCCACCCTCCCACCCTTGTTTTGTTACTCCTTAGGTCTTATGTACGTCTGTCTATGAGCGTTGTGTTTTATTTTGTGTGCTTATTTAACATGTTTTTCTTTTTTCCGGAGTAGGTTCTGTTGTCATGGCAGCTGGCGGGGGGAGTCCTTGAGGCCAGTCAGTACAAAATGGTGGGGGGGTCGCATCGGGGGTATGCGTCCCCCAAAAAAGGTACATGGTTGAAGACTTCATCGGGTGTTATCCCTTTGAAGTGGTCTTCTGGTAGAAGGTATGTCACTTGAAGGCTTCATCGGGTGTTATCCCTTTGAAGTGGACTTCTAGTGGTCGGTATATCACTTGAGGGCTTCATCGGGTGTTATCCCCTTGAAGTGGACTTCTAGTGGTTGGAGCCATCTGCAGAGGTGAACGGTGCTTCCGAGCTGGTTTACGGCTGGAGGTAATTAGTGGTTTGCAGATGGCTAATTCGGTGTGTTCTTGAAAGGAACATCTGAAGGGGCTTCAAGGACTTCCTCTGCTCGGGTTAATGTTAACGTTTAATTGTTATTTATGATTCTGACCCATGTTGGGTCATGTGAATTATTAGGAGGAATTCTCTGGTGGATTCCTAACTAGTTATCCGAATGTTTCGGATTTAAATTGTTTTTATAAAACTGTGAAATTAATAAACGGCTGCTGTGGCCATTTCACATCCAACCTCGGTGTCATGTGTCGTTACTAAATGGGGGTGGGGGATAGTATGGTTTAAGGTTAACACACGACTCTACCTAGGCAGGTCATGCTGTTTTGCATGAAATTAAAAGGCTTTTCTGAGTTTTTTTTAAATTGGCCAAGGTAGGAGGGATGCAAAAAAAAAAAAGGAGCCATTACTCACCTTACAGATCCCCGTCGTTCCAGCGCTGCCGCTCCATCCCCCCCGCTGTTTATTGACATAGCTGCAGCGATGACGTCCCCGTATACCCATGTGACCGCTGCAGCCAAGCACTGGCCTCAGCAATCCTGTGCCGTATACCCACTGAGACCAGTGATTGGCTGCAGCGATCATGTGGGTATACGGGCACGTCATCGCTGCAGCTACAATATGTCAATACACAGCGGCAGGGAGTACCGAAAAAATACTAGCCATAGTTCTTCAATAAAAGTCATGCCACAGTATATTCACCTACCCTGGGGTCCCACAAGGTGCAGTCCCTAAAATATGTCTCATGTAAGCAGCCACCATCAAGCATTCTCAGAAGGATGCAGCTGTCTTTTGACAATCGCATATTTCTGTATGATCGGCGGTAGCGCAGCATTAGCATTACTGATGACCAAGTTGGGGGTCATTGTGGGGTGGCACTCTAGGCAGGGGAGGAACCTGCATCCTAGTCAGCTTCCTCCCCTGCATACCCCTTGTCCTGACTCTTGGTGACGGCCTCTTCTCCTCTTTTGAAAAACACTCTCCTCCTCACTTGTTCTCTGTCTGGAATTGCATCTCAAACCAATTGAAGTGATCTTAGTAATAAGTAAATTTGTTTATAGTAGGGAACCCCCTCAAATGCAATTCAATGGGCTGTAAAATCTCCAAACTCTTGTAGCCCATTGCATTATAGCCATAGCCTTACTGTTTGTTTCTATGCACTCAATAGATTTTCTCTAGTCCTATGGAAAACTATAGTTAACAGACCATATATCAATGTTATTTGTACCATCCGTATATGTTGCAATAACCTTACTAATGAACATTGTGTCAACCCATTTATTCTACAATCCATTCACTTTTCCTTTTGCAATACTGATGTTACCTGCAAATTTCCAAAGTGTAATGGTTTACGAGGTGCGTCCCTATAGTAATGAGAATGATTTTTTACGCTCCCCGCGAGGGCTGTGAGAGAAAAGTGGGGATGGAGGTTGTTGCGGGAGTATCTCAAGTATATGGCCGGACCATCCCCAGTTCAACCCGAGCCTTTCAAAGCGTCGGTACGTTACAAAGTGCACCCTTGTTTTTCCCTCTAGTCACGAACGAAAAGGAATGAAGCAGCGTTACGCAATAAAATTTTGCGTGAATCTTTGAAGAGTTTCAGAATCCTTAGAGATGCTGAAGACAGCGTATTGGGAAGCTGTTTTGTCATCAGCCCAAGTTTTCAAATGGCAGCAGGTCTTCAAGGATGGAAGGGAAGCCGTTGAAATTAAACAGCGCTCAGGGTGACCTCAACATCAAGAACTGATGAAAATGTGGCGGTTATCAAGGCTGCTCTGGATCAGAACCAACGTTTTGCCAGTGCGTCCTGACATTGCCAAAACGTAGATCCTTTATCATGACAATGCACCGAGTAACACATCATTGGCTGTGAGGGAGTTTTTGTCAAAAAAAACAAAACATTCCTACCCTTCCTCACCTACCCTATAGCCCTGACTTGGCACAATGTGACTTTTTTTGTTCCCCAAAAACAAAACTCATCTGAAAGGACACCATTTTGGTACTGTTGAAAACGACCATTTAGTCGCAACGAGGGCTCTGAACAACCTCTCACATGAAGACTTCCAGCACAGCTACGAAGACTGGCAGTGTCGCTGGAATCATTGTGTTCAGTCACGTGGGACTTTGTAGGTGATCAAGCCTAACTGTATGTATTTTTGAATAAAAGTATTTTTTTGGAAATCATGCTCATTGCTTTTGGGACGCACCTCGTATGTCCATATATGTATTGCCAGGTATAGGGGGCAGAGGTAGCAGTTACAACATGGCGCTGGTGCCTGAGGGGCCCAAATGACCTTCTGCCACATAAGAAGACACCACTATTATAATTGGTACATGGTTGCTTCAGGCCCTATTATAAATTTTGCATTGAGGCCCGGAAACTTCAAGTTATGCCAGTATATAATACATGAATCTCTTTAAGTTAAGGTGCCCCGACCGAAGTCTACAAATGACCCCAGCATGTATTTCGGAAATGTGGGCAGACAGTCTTGGAAGATAAAATAACTTGTAAAAGACATGGAGTTTTCTAGTATCTCCCCAGATCGCTGTCACATTTTGAGGTAATGAGTGTAAATGGAATGAACCAGGATACAAGGTAACAATAGCTAACTGCAGACATCATCTGGAACCACTTAAGAAACGTCTCTGACTGAATTATATGTTGGACGCTGGGTATAGAAAAAAGTCGGAATTGTTTCTGTCCCTAACATTCTTAGCAAAATATAATGTTTTCTGCAGTTTCCAATGTTCTCTTTTCATTTGCCATTGTGTAGCTAAAAGCATCTCATAGGGGCATGAAAAAGAAATCTAACCTTTGGAAAGATGGTACCTATTGGCTTCCACTGTTCACCACTCAGAAGATAAGGGACTATTATATCATAATGTTCGCACTGTTCCTTTTCGGTCTGTTTCCTAGACGATCCCAAATTGCAGTCCACATTCTCTCCTAGACAAAGCAAAGAAAAAATAAACTCATTTTAGTACGGAGCAACCTGCAAACTAGACTTTACCGTTCAGATGACTTTGCAGAGTCACCGGTAGAATAATAGGTTCTAGGAAATCTCTTTATAGATCAAATCAATTAAACGTTTCCAGTAAATTTTGCTTTGTGAAGCAAAAAAAATAAAAAAAATCATTGTTCTATGACCAAAAAAGAAGCAAAGAATAATAAGAGACTTAATATGCACAACATAAAAAAAAAAAATCAACATCATACAATATAAAGAGTACAGATGGGGATGTTCTTCCTTTACAAATGGTCTCCTAGTATCATCGTAACATCAAAGTGTTTCTATAAGGGTTACAGAGATAGCAGTCACATTCGGACTAGTGTACCGAAGAGCTATCGGCCAAATAGGAAGATCTTGTTGGGAATGTCAATGTTCGTGAAAACCTCGGTAACAGTGATCACAATATAGTTACATTTTACCTATACTGTAAAAAACAAACGCAGGCTGGGAGGGCAAAAACATTTAATTTTAAGAAAGCCAATTTCCCCAGGATGAGGGCTGCAATTCAGGATATGGACTGGGAAGAACTAATGTCAAATAATGGAACAAATGATAAATGGGAGATTTTCAAATCTACTTTGAGTTATTATAGTGCAAAATTTATTCCTACAGGTAATAAGTATAAACGACTCAAATTAAACCCCACATGGCTTACACATTCTGTGAAAGGGGCAATACATGACAAAAAAAGGGCATTTAAAAAATACAAATCTGAGGGTACAGCTGTAGCCTTTGTAAAATATAAAGAGCTTAATAAAATCTGTAAAAATGTAATAAAATTAGCAAAAATACAAAATGAAAGGCAGGTGGCCAAGGATAGTAAAACAAATCCTAAAAAATTCTTCAAGCATATAAATGCAAAAAAGCCAAGGTCTGAACATGTAGGACCCCTAGATAATGGTAATGGGGAGTTGATCACAGGGGATCAAGAGAAGGCAGAGTTACTAAATGGGTTTTTTAGCTCTGTATATACAACTGAAGAAAGAGCAGCTGATGTAGCCGGTGCCAGTGCTGTTAATATATCAGTTGATATACTGAATTGGATGAATGTAGAGATGGTCCAAGCTAAATTAAATAAAATAAATGTGCACAAGGCTCCGGGACCAGATGGGTTACACCCTAGAATTCTTAAAGAGCTTAGTTCAGTTATTTCTGTCCCCCTTTTCATAATATTCAGAGAATCTCTAGTGACTGGTATAGTGCCAAGGGACTGGCGCAGGGCAAATGTGGTGCCTATTTTCAAAAAGGGCTCTAGGTCTTCCCCGGGTAATTATAGACCAGTAAGCTTAACATCCATCGTGGGGAAAATGTTTGAGGGGCTATTGAGGGACTATATACAGGATTATGTGACAATAAATAGCATTATAAGTGACAGCCAGCACGGTTTTACTAAGGACAGAAGTTGTCAAACTAACCTAATCTGTTTTTATGAAGAGGTGAGCAGAAGTCTAGACAGAGGGGCCGCTGTGGATTTAGTGTTTTTGGACTTTGCAAAGGCATTTGACACTGTCCCCCATAGACGCCTAATGGGTAAATTAAGGACTATAGGTTTAGAAAATATAGTTTGTAATTGGATTGAGAATTGGCTCAAGGACCGTATCCAGAGAGTTGTGGTCAATGATTCCTTCTCTGAATGGTCACCGGTTATAAGTGGTGTACCCCAGGGTTCAGTGCTGGGACCACTATTATTCAACTTATTTATTAATGATATAGAGGATGGGATTAATAGCACTATTTCTATTTTTGCAGATGACACCAAGCTATGTAATATAGTTCAGACTATGGAAGATGTTTGTGAATTGCAGGCAGATTTAAACAAACTAAGTGTTTGGGCGTCCACTTGGCAAATGAAGTTTAATGTAGATAAATGTAAAGTTATGCATCTGGGTACCAACAACCTGCATGCATCATATGTCCTAGGGGGCGCTACACTGGCGGATTCACTTGTTGAGAAGGATCTGGGTGTTCTTGTAAATCATAAACTCAATAACAGCATGCAGTGTCAATCAGCTGCTTCAAAGGCCAGCAAGATATTGTCGTGTATTAAAAGAGGCATGGACTCGCGGGACAGGGATGTAATATTGCCACTTTACAAAGCATTAGTGAGGCCCCATCTAGAATATGCAGTTCAGTTCTGGGCTCCAGTTCATAGAAAGGATGCCCTGGAGTTGGAAAAAATACAAAGAAGAGCAACGAAGCTAATAAGGGGCATGGAGAATTTAAGTTATGAGGAAAGATTGAAAGAATTAAACCTATTTAGCCTTGAAAAAAGACGACTAAGGGGGGACATGATTAACTTATATAAATATATTAATGGCACATACAAAAAATATGGTGATATCCTGTTCCTTGTAAAACCCGCTCAAAAAACAAGGGGGCACTCCCTCCATCTGGAGAAAAAAAGGTTCAAGCTGCAGAGGCGACAAGGCTTCTTTACAGTAAGAACGGTGAATTTATGGAATAGTCTACCGCAGGAGCTGGTCACAGCAGGGACAGTAGATGGCTTTAAAAAAGGGTTAGATAATTTCCTAGAACAAAAAAATATTAGCTCCTATGTGTAGAAATTTTTCCTTCCCTTTTCCCTTCCCTTGGTTGAACTTGATGGACATGTGTCTTTTTTCAGCCGTACTAACTATGTAACTATGTAACTATGTAACTATGTAACCAGTATTATAAATGGCACACGGTAGGTGGGGGGCGGGGGTGCTGTTACAAATTTTGCATTGGGGCTCAAGAGCTACAAGTTAAAGGGGTTTTCCCATGAGAGACATTTATGACATATCCACAGGATATGTCATAAGTGTCAGATAGAGGAAGGTCTTGCACCTATCTCTAGAACGGGGCTCCCTAAATCCTCTTCTACTGCTCTGTGCTGTGGCTGAAGCGTGTTATTTCCGACCATGAATTACGGAAATGGCGTAGCTCGCTGAGCTACGCCGTTTTCGTAACTCCCATAGTAGTGAATGCCAGTTACAGAAGCTACGCTGTTTCCATAACTACATTAATTTCTACGAGAGTTACGGAAACAGTGCAGCTCAGAGAGCTACGCCGTTTCCGTAATTCATGGTCGGGAATCACACGCTTCAGCCACAACACAGAGCAGTAGAACAGGGTTTAGGGAGCCCCGTTCTAGAGATCGGTGCGGGTCCCAAAGGTGGGATCCGCATCTATCTGATATTTATGACATATCCTATCATTAACTTGTCTCTGACGGGAAAACCCCCTTAAGCCTGTGGTACTATAGTTAGTAAAGTTCAACATGTTATTCTGCAGTATCGAATTAGAGGATCGGTTTCTAACCTGTTGCTCTCGAACTGTTGTGAAAGTTTCACAACAGTATGAGAGCCACAGGTTGGAGACCACTGATCAAGAGGAAGACAAAAATACCGTATGAGGTACATAGTTGCCTCATATTCGGGGAAAAATTTCATCCGGACTACAAATAATGGCAATGAGAATAAATTCCTGAATCAATCAACGAGCTATTTCCATAAACCAATACAGATAACTTGTAATATTTCTTCATAGTGAGATCCAGATCTCTTTAGATTGTCCGAAGGGTCTGTGGGAGAACCCAACAGCAAGTGTTCAGTCCTTCTGCAGCGCCACCACAGGGGAAATGTAGCATTACACAGTTCCCATTGAAATCAATGGTCTATGTACTGCACTGACATGAGATTCTCTTTGCAGAGAGTGTTTAATCAATGTTATCAACCATGCGAACAACTGCACATATTCCTGATTCCTTTTAGTGCGGAATGGGTGATTTTGGAAAGTGAGATTTTGGGGTTAGCTACAGATTCTTATGGTTTTAGTAGTTAGACATCAGGCAGATGGGAGAGAGGCTGTACGGTGGCACACAAATCCCATGGCTCCATACTACGGTGTTACAGGGATTCCATGTGCCGTTGTACTATATTCCGTTGTGCAGTATAAAAAAAAATGCTTCTAGTGGACGAAAACTCCATACAAAGAAATCTGATGGAGAATGTCAGAATTATTCTCTGTCAGATTTGTATTGAAGAAAAAAAAAAAACACATATTAAAAAATTTCTATGACATTGGAGGCATACAGAGGTACAGTAATGACTCCTTTGAGTGACATATTTCAAAACTTTGCCTTTATATGGCCATGTGCATGAGGCCTTTGATTTATAATAAGTAGGTATCCACAAAGCCTGTTGTATGATTAAACAAATATAGGTCACTTGTCTAAGTTTAGCAAATAGGGTATTTTTTTCTTTTCTTGAAAACAGCGCCACTCCTGTACATGCACTGTGTCTGGTATTGCAGTTCAGTTCCTTTCAAATGAATGGGGCTGAGCCGCAATACCAGACACAGGTCATGGATAGTGGTGGCGCAGTTTCTAGAATAAAAAGCAGAATCTTTATTCTAAACTTAGACAACCCCTTTAAGCAGTGGCGTAACTATCGCTGTAGCAGCCGTAGCGGGGCCTGAAGCATCAGGGGGCCCGTGCCGCCCGCTGACACGCCCCCCCCATATGCCCGGTGTCGCAGTTAGCAGCCGTTATGGCCGCTACAGCGGTAGTGACGCTACTACGGGACCCTCGCCGCCGAGCCTCTAACATATATGGGTCGGGCGGCACGGCCTTCTCATGCCCAGTGGCATCGCTAGCACCGGAGGGGGCCCCAGTGCTAGCAACAGCAACCCCTTCTTGCAGTAATTGTACCTGCGTCTATACCATGCAGGTACAAATACATGCATTAGCGCTTGGTGCCAGACCATTCAGCGCCTTACAATACGCTGATCGGCTGGACAAAATGACTTGCCTCGCCAATAAGTGCCTTTCAACGATGCTAGCGGCACGAAGAAGTCATCGCACCACTTCCGTGGTTGAAAGGCGCTGATTGAAGGGGCAAGTCATTCTGCCCTGCCAATCAGCGCCTTTCAACGATGCACGAGAGCAGATCTGCATTGCCAACGGCACGGGAACGGGATCATGTGATGGAGGGGCTTTATCTACAGGGGGGTTTATATGTGGGGCACTATATACAGTGGGCGCTATATGTAGGGCACTATGTGGAGCACTATCTATAGGGGCAGCTATTTGTAGGGCACTATCTATAGAGGTGGGCTATATGTGGGACACTATATACAGTGGTGGGTTACCCATGGGGCACTCTCTACAGGGGGGCTATATCTAGTGAACTGTCTACAGGGGTGGGCTATATGCGGGACACTATATACAGGGGGAGCTATACGTGAGCCACTATTTACAGAGTTGGGCTATATGTGGAGCACTATCTATAGGGGGAGCTATTTGTAGGGCACGGTCTACAGGGGTGGGCTATATGTGGGACACTATATAGAGGGGTGGGTTACCTGTGGGACACCATCTACAGGGGGCTATATGTAGGGCAATGTCACCAGGGGTGGTCTATATGTGAGGCACTATCTACAGAGGTGGGCTATATGTGGAGCACTATCTATAGGGGAAGCTATATGTAGGGCAGCACAGTGGCTCAGTGGTTAGCACTATTGCCTTGCAGCTCTGGAGTCCATAGGTGGGCACTATCTACAGATGCTCCTTGGGGGGGTCACTATCTACAGGGGGCACTATCTACAGGGAGCATGGTGTGTGTGTGTGTGTGTGTGTGTGTGTGTGTGTGTGTGTGTGTGTGTGTGTGTGTGTGTGTGTGACAGTGTATGGCACTATTATAGTTAGAGGTGCAGTGTATAGCGCTATTATATTTAGAAGTGTTGAGACTTTTATCTTCGTTTATAGGTGCAGAAATGTTGTACTGAGCTTGGTTCTGGTACTGTATATAAGTACTGAGCTGGGTTCTGGGGCTGTATTTATGTACTGAGCTTGGTTCTGGAGCTGTATTTCTGTACTGAGATTTGTTCTGGTACTGTATATATCTACTGAGCTTGGTTCTGGTACGGTATTTCTGTACTGAGCTTGGTTCTGTATTTATGTACTGAGCTTGGTTCTGGTGTTGTATTTATGTACTAAGCTTGGTTCTGAGGATGTATATATGTACTGAGCTTTGTTCTGGTGCTGTATATATGTACTGAGCTTTGTTCTGGTGCTGTATATATGTCAGAGCTTGGTTCTAGTGCTGTATTTATGTACGGAGCTTGGTTGTGGTACTGTATATATGTATGAGCTTGGTTCTGGAGCCGTAGTTATATAGGATATATTGAGAATAACAAAATTGCAGGGCAGATAGAATGGTTTTCAATTCATTGTACATTTAAATGGGAACCAGTCTAGTAGTTTTAACCCCTTGAGCTGCCACCATGCGGTAATACATGACCTGACAATATTTCCAAATGTATGTTTTTTTCAGATGCAGCAATATTTATAAAATCAACTTTTAAAACGGGCACACTATATACTAATTACTCATTAAAGAGTCGTGGGTCGCGGTGCCGCTATCCTAAAGATTCACATAGTCCTGTCTCCAAAACCCACCGTTCCATGTCTGATTGACATCCCCCTGGCTGATACAACTTTCTCGGATGAGGCATTACCTTGTACTGCTTGGGAGGCTGTGTGGCACTATATATAAGGGGGGGAGTTGTGTGGCACTATACACATGGGATTAGCTGTGTGGCACTATATATAAGGGGCTGTGTGTCACTACTTGGGGGGGCTGTGTGGCACTATCTACTAGGGGGCTGTATGTCACCATCTATTAAGGGGGGCTGTGCAGCAAAATATACAAGGGAGAGGGGCTGTGTGGCACTATATACAGGGGGGCTGTATGGCACTATCTACAAGGGGGAGGTGGGGGTGCTTTCTACAAGTGGGGTGTGACACTGTCTACAGGCGGGGCTATATAGCACTGTCTACAGGGGGGCTGTATGGCACAATCTACAGGGGGCACTATCTTTAAGGGGGGCTGCGTGTGGTACCTGGGAGGGGGCCCCAGTCAAGAGAGTTTGCTATGGGGCCCAGTCTTTCCTATTTATGCCTTTAAGACAAAAATGATAACGTATATGGACACCTTAAAAGATGCAGATCCACATGTCTGGCAAGGGACTGCAGGTAGCTGTGAGGATACCTACACTAGCTGGCAGCCTCTGGTACCTTTTGTTATGCTACATCCACAGCAGAACTGTAATGCACGGCATCTGGAAGTATATTATACTATATTATAGGAATCCCTGTGTGTGGAACGCCATGTCTCATCATTTATGACTCCTGTACCCTTGATAACTGATTTATATGGTGAATTCTGTGCACTTTGCCAGTTAACTGGTGTAAGCCGCATTTATCAAACCTTCCTCTGTACACATGGTATAAATGTGCTACAAGAATTTACCCCTAACTCACTCTGGCAGATTTATAGTATTCTCAACTGCTGATGAAGGGGCACAGTGTTTGGCAACCCCAACTAATAACATATTTTGACATGTCTTAATGTCAGAAGTTGATAAAGGTAAACCTTAAATTTATAAAATAATTGTTGACCAAGTGATCTTTCAGCGGGCAATTTAAAGGGACAATGCCAACATTAACATGAATATTTAGCTAGATATAGGATAATAAGTGAATGGCAGACACCTATGGTGAAAAACAGTACAATCCAACCTGTCCAATTATTTTGCCCCTACGTCAGTCCTCATTTTTTTGTCATATGCCACTAAAATCAGCTGGAAGCAAATAGAGGCAACCCCTTTAGCTACTATGGGGAAGCTAGAATTTCGGTGGGCACATACAGTTTTGGTGAGCTCAGCCCAGGTTGGCTCCATTCCCTTTTCTAATCAGAATTGAGAATCTGCACAGGATTTCCATCTCAAAACTTCTGTAAACAAGGGAATGGGGAATAGGGCCAACGATAATGGAAGGGGGTAGATAATGGAAAACGAACAGCAAGACTTACTGTCTTGTGGGAAGGAATGTGGTGGCATGAACTCCAGAAAGTGGGGGCTTAATTTTATCTCTTTTATTGGGACTCCTCTATGTACCCCCTGCCTGAAAGGGCTGCAAAATTATAATATGGTTGAGCAGCTTTGTGGACAACTTTTTAGGGTTAGGGTCATAGCTAGGCTTTTTCTTCACCCGTGGCCGACTCACACCTCTAGTCTTGTATCTATAGTTTCCCTGGCCAAGGCAGAGTGGCCTGTTAGGTACCTGAAGGCATAGGAGTTGGTATGATATGGTCTTATCATTTAGGGGCCCTTTTACACTGGTCAATTATCAGGCAGACAAGCGTTCATAGAATGCTCATTCACGATAATTGCCCTGTGTATACTGGGCAGCGATCAGCAGATGAACGAGCAAACGTGTAATAGGGCTTTTAGTCAACAATCCAAATAACCAGACTATTGCTCATACTATATTACTATATTACTATATTACGAGGTGCGTCCCTATAGTAATGAGAATGATTTTTTACGCTCCCCGCGAGGGCTGTGAGAGAAAAGTGGGGATGGAGGTTGTTGCGGGAGTATCTCAAGTATATGGCCGGACCATCCCCAGTTCAACCCGAGCCTTTCAAAGCGTCGGTACGTTACAAAGTGCACCCTTATTTTTCCCTCTAGTCACGAACGAAAAGGAATGAAGCAGCGTTACGCAATAAAATTTTGCGTGAATCTTTGAAGAGTTTCAGAATCCTTAGAGATGCTGAAGACAGCGTATTGGGAAGCTGTTTTGTCATCAGCCCAAGTTTTCAAATGGCAGCAGGTCTTCAAGGATGGAAGGGAAGCCGTTGAAATGAAACAGCGCTCAGGGTGACCTCAACATCAAGAACTGATGAAAATGTGGCGGTTATCAAGGCTGCTCTGGATCAGAACCAACGTTTTGCCAGTGCGTCCTGACATTGCCAAAACGTAGATCCTTTATCATGACAATGCACCGAGTAACACATCATTGGCTGTGAGGGAGTTTTTGTCAAAAAAAAAAAAACATTCCTACCCTTCCTCACCTACCCTATAGCCCTGACTTGGCACAATGTGACTTGTTTTGTTCCCCAAAAACAAAACTCATCTGAAAGGACACCATTTTGGTACTGTTGAAAACGACCATTTAGTCGCGACGAGGGCTCTGAACAACCTCTCACATGAAGACTTCCAGCACAGCTACGAAGACTGGCAGTGTCGCTGGAATCATTGTGTTCAGTCAAACGAGCAAACACTGATCATATCGCTTTAAAAAAAACTGGAATATAATCGTTATGGGCAGAACTCCCGGTGTAAACAGGGAGACGCGCTGCCGAAATGGTAATCGTTGATCGGCGATCGTTGCATCGGTCAAATTTGGCCCGTGTAATAGGGCTTTTAGTCAACAATCCAAATAACCAGACTATTGCTCATACTATATGGCTTCGTCAGCACACAATGAGGTATTTGCTATAATTTGCGAACTTCTCTATGGTACTTTCTGGAGATTCCTTTGTAAAAGGTCAAAGCGACCACTGAGTTATATATAAGAAAATTCTGCAAAGTATTAATAATTTTAAATGTAGGTAGAGAGAATACTCTAAGATCCCCATGACATTTCATTGCTGGGTTGATTAATGTTTTCAAAAACCTCCCGTATGAAATATTCCTCCGTATTCCTCTTCATCTTGTGCCTTGGAATCCTAAGTAGAGATATATATTGTATTTTATCTGAGACAGCTTTAGTGATGGAGGGAATTTATGCCGATGTTACATTTCCACTCTCTTCCTGCGCTCTTGTATGCCAACACAGTGTGTTCAATGTTACAAAAAAACTGCCATATATTATTATATACATAGCTTAGAAAGGAATTGTTAAGAGATTATTGCTAACATTCCTTGTAAGTCTCATAAATCCAAATATGTATTGTAGAAGGTGGAAAAAAGGGAACATTACCTGTATTGATTTCTAGGTTGTTAATTGAAAGGGGTTGTCTCATTACGACAACCTCTGTCTATATGCCATATTAGGGCATATGGATGTCATAAAGGAGGGCCAAAAATTGGCACCCCATCTATGGGCCAGAACAGAGGCAGCAAACAGCTGTTCACACTCTGGCGAACCAACCCCATCCATGTCTTGCATTGAAAACCATTTCACTTAACGCTGTAAGAAATTGTATAACTAGCGGGAACGTCCGCCACTAATGGCCAGCTTCTGTATAAAAATGAATTGCCATGATAAGACAACCCCTTTAAAAAAAAGTCTTGCTCCCATATATAATTATGGTATATAAAGTTAAAGGGGCAGTGTTGCAATTCAGACACAATGCTGTTATAGGAGTAGAAGTTTTTCTGAAAAAAAACCTGAAGGTGCTGTACCAAGTATTGTAATCTCAGTGATCCCATTGAGCAGACTCTGATGGCATGTCTCATCGAAAGGATATTAATCTTTATGGGTGGGAAAGCCCTTTTAAATAGATGAAATAGAAAGATAGAAAATAGGATAGATGATAGATCGATTGATAGCTGCATAGATGGATGTAGGCTTAGTCCCAGTTCTGGGTTTATGGGCAGCGTAGGTTCCCACCTCACAGAGGTCGCCTTGTCGTGGCAGGTGGGCTCACACAATTTGATCAAAATGTGCGCTAAGAACCTCCCTATTGTAAGTAGATTTAGCAGTAATGCATATTTATTTATATTTAGTAGTTTAGATGACATTAGTGTTCGCAGTGTGTGGTTGCCATTTTCTTGTGAGATAGGATAGATTTGGGATTTTCTACCCAGAAATACAATTGTTAAATATAATGAGAACCTATACAAATCTTGTTAGGATTTCAGTGCTGTTATTCTATGAAGTAACTCATTTTAGTAAATATTAACTTCTATGTACTTTCTTGTCATTCCTTGGACAGCTTCTCAAGTTTACTGGTGACACGTTATTTCATCAGTTCCCTGAGTAATTAATGGACGTTCTGCTATGAGGAGATACATCTGGCAGGTCTAAAACTTTTTTCTCTTAATATTGATTATGCAGCATTAACACAAAGTCCCCAAACATCTGTGACTAGTGTCATTGTAGCTTCATCTGGCATGACCGATCATCCTCTCTTCTAACACAAGGAAGTGAGTACAACCACTTCAAATCTACAGTATGTAAAATACTCATCCTGGATGTACAGCTACAGTAGCGTCAGTATGAGACTTTTCTATATCATGCAAACGATTCCCTTGAAAATATAGATCATAATTGAGTAATATAAGGCCATTCATTCCTATGAGGACGACCAACAGTGACTTGTTTTCAATAAAGACGACAATAGAGGAAGATTTCAAATTCATTTCAATTACAGCGGCCATGATGAGGATAGTCAATAGAGCACAACAGCTAACAGTCAAAAATATTAGTGTAAAACCCTACTTTAAAGGAGTTGTCTTGTTTATAAAACCTATTTGCAAATACCTTCTTAGTTAATTCTCAGTTCATAGAGAAGGACCCTCATCTAATAGCCGGAGAAGAACATCCTCAGAGACCATCTTTCACACTGGAGGATCGGTATATTCATGCATTCTACGGACAGCCCATTGATTTCAATGGGAACTGTGTAATGCTTAATTTGTCCTGTGGTGGCAGTGCTGGGCAATTGAATACTTGCTGCCAGGTTCTTCCATAGATTACAGCTGATCACTGGGGGTACCAGGTCTGTACACTCTGTGATCAGCTTACTATCAGGACCCTGAACGGTGGCACACAGAGTGATTAAGGATGTGGGATCCCAGATTGAACATCCTCATATTATACCCAGAGCAAAGAGCAGCTATAAAGAGTCTCTCCCTCTCTCGAGGACCAAGCATCTCCATGCATTACAACGATAGACCATTAATTTCAAAGGTATATGTGTGCTGCCTAATTTCAACCTGTGGTGGCGCTACAGTGGATTTGAACATTGCCGGTTTCTCCCACAGATTACAGCTGATTGCTGGTGGTCTCAGTAATCGGAGACCCTGTCATCAGCCTATGGTCAGGGGACCCTTTAAACAAAAGGGATTTGCCAAAGCGGACAACCCCTTTGAGGTCTCATCCTCATGGCAATTCATGTGCAAGGCCCCATTATGGCAGCACATGGAGTGCTTACAGGCCCATATTTTGGAGCACTAGGTACTTTGTCTACTATCATAAGAACAACACCCTGTGATTCACTGTATTCATCATAATTATCTGAATGAGAAAAAGAACGGAGGTGCCTTTGTGTAAAATCAGAAATGGCCTGTGGTATGGTATGGACTACTAGATTTCTATTGATGAAATATTTGTGATCTGTGTGATTCTGAATACGGTCATGCAGATTAGGCCTAAGGAATTCACCTCCCTCCCCCATTTATAATGAGAAAATGTGAGAAGTTTTACAACATCTGCTATTCTAGACAATAACACTTACAGGAGTTAAATATTGCTTCAAGACCTTGTCTAGCAGCAGATAAAGGAACAGTCAGCACATCTTATCCCATGCAGAGAGGCATCAATCACAGTTTGTGCCACACAAGATCTGAGGGTCTTCGTTTTGCGATTATTTTACTGCTCACACACAGTCTCCTGCTCCCTGAAGTCCTGATCCTATTTTCCTCTAAATCTTTTAACAATCTTAACATGACATAAAAAAAGAATTAAAGAAAACAACTGGATCTAATCTAGTAGCAAAATTATAAGTGTCCTATCTCCTACATAATCTGATCGGTGCTGTAATGGAGAACAGTGGTTTTTATTTTGAAAAACGATCATTTTTGAGCAAGTTATGAGCAATTTTAGATTTATGCTAATTCCTTTCTTAATGCTCAACTGGAGTGGGCGTTGTAAAGAGAAAAGTGTATGACGCTGACCAATCAGCGTCATACACTTCTCTCCATTCATGTTTATCTGTGCTGTGATTAAGTCCCACAGAAACTTTACCGAAGTGTGAATATACATCGCATCCTGGCTGGAGCTGATGTCTATTCACTCTCAAGACACTTCGGTAAAGTTAATGTGGGTGTATGTGACAGCACAGCGTGATCTCGCGAGATCACGCTGTCCTGTGAATACAGATGGACATGAATGTAGAGAAGTGTATGACACCGATTGGTCAGCGTCATACACTTCTCTTTACGACGTCCACTTGGTTAAAAATTAAAAAACGCCCAGTTGGGCATTAAGAAACTAATTAGTATAAATCTAAAATTGTTAATAACTTGCAAAATAAAAACCACTGTTATCTACATTACAGCGCCGATCAGATTAGGTAGGGGATAGGGCACTTATAAACTGGTGACAGAGCCTCTTTAAAGAGGACCTGTCATCAGTTGTTTTTTGGTAAACCATTTACATACCCTTATTCCCCACGGTCTTATAATACTTTTTTCTTATCAAATGGTCTTCTCCGTTGCCTTGCTCTGACCGGCGCTCCTTTTTGGCACCCAATATGCCAATTATTAGAATCGGTAGAGGAAGGGGGAGACCTAAGCTCTCCTCAATGGGCGATGTCTTCTCCCTCACTGTGACGCGGTCCAATCAATGTGGACCGCTTCACGGTTATGCAGAAGACATACGGATTATTGGAGCTGCTGAATGGTGGCGGCTCTAGAATGACCGGATTACAGAGGCTGGTCTCGCGAAAATAGGTAAATCTCGCAAGATCAGCATGTCTTCTGCATCACTATGAAGTAGTCCGCATTGATTGAACTGCATCACAGCGAGGGAGAAGACAATGCCCACTGAGGAGAGCTTAGCTCTCCATGCTAGTAATTAGCTTATTGGCCGTAGTGGGACAACGGAGGGGACAATTTGAAAAAAAAAGTGAAAGAATTAGGAGACCGCAGGGAATAAAGGGATGTAAATGGTTTACAAAAAATAAAAAATAGATGAAAGGTCCTCTTTAAGTATCTAGAATTCCTATGTCTGTGTACCAAGGAAAAAGATTTTGGATAATTCAATTCTATGCCGGGGTGTAATGAATGGTTTGTCGTAAGTCATGTTTCCATCCATTTCCATTATACGCCATTCTTAAAGGGGTTGTCTAATAAAACAACCCTGCCTATATGCTCTACAGACTTTAATATTAATAATATTTAATATTATTATAAGCTAATATGGAGTGTTGAGCTGCTAACAAACAAGGGCCCTGGCAAACTCGAGCCATTAATGTATTCATCTAAATGGCCGCCATGTAATACTTTATTTAATCTATATCATTCTCCATGCCCTTTCTATCGGCCAATTCCCAACCCCATGGTTTGCTAACTATATAGTTCCTCTGGAGAAGAGAATCCTGCCACCCAGGAGATGGGACCAACCAGGGTTGGACCCACTCTCGCCAGGGGCCCCATAGTAGCTGGATGGTCTGCTTTTATGGTATATACACCCTTGGACTGTGGGCATGGACCCTAATGCAGATGTTGCCTTACACATGGAAAATTAATTTTATCTACTGTATGTTACCAGGGTCGCGATGGGAACCCCGGGAACCTTAACCTTACCCTTAGGCCCTGTTTACCCTGTAGAAGCTGCGGCAAAAAACTTTCAAAATCGCCTCCCATTGATTTCAACAGAATTGATTTTGGCGGAATAAAACGCTCACGGGAAAAATAAGCGATATTCCATTTCTTCGGGCGTTTCCGTCTCTGACTTCCCATTGACATCAATGGGAGGCAGCGAAAGCGCTCAATGACGGCAGCCAAAAACCGTTGTGAAAAACGCGCCAAACGGCGTGCAGGCAGGTCATAATCTGCCCCAAAATTACAGATGGAATTTTGAGGCAGATTTCTCTGCCTGCAAAAAAAAAAAACTCAGTGTGAACAGGGCCAAAAAACAGATGTTTTATTACAAAAACATAAAAAAATTAAAAAATTAAAAAAACTCCGAAAGAAAAACACATTACAATTTTACACCAGCCCCTAAACAAGCCCATGTTCAAGCAGAACAGAAAGGAGTGGAATGCATTTAATAGATACAGAAAATATAAATGTTGCTTTTTTAAAACAATTACTGTACAAGAAACTCAGAGCACAAAAATATGTTCTATGTTTTGTACAAGACATCACTGGAAGTTTTCTTCAAAGGTCACACGGAAGATTAAATGTCAGCAATGGACAGAAATCAATGGAGAACAATCTGTTTGGTTTCTCTGAAATGCTCTCTAATTTCATCACAACAGGTGTCTCGCGCTCGGCTCTCAGATAATGAACACTTCAGCCGGATCAGATAAGTGTTGAATGTGTACTTAGAATCCACTGTCAAAATACCTCATTACAATGTGCTGCGTATCAACAAGAAAGACGAAATATCGCTGTACTCAGCTTAAAGGGACTTATGTGGTCTACGCTGTGCGGAAACTTCCCCTAATGACAATGAAATTATCCCAGAGATTACTTCACAATCACTTTGAAACTTCTTTAAAACAAGGTAGAAGTGAAATTTGCATGGTGGCCCGATTAGGGCTCATGTAGATGTAAAATAAGTGGGCACCCTGCTCAGGAACCACCCACATTGACCAGAGTTGAGACCCAGTAGGGCAGATTTACTATTCAAAAATTTGCTAGGGTTTCAAAGAATTCTGGAGGACATTCCAAGCTGGAATGGTGTGGTCTAGCTGAAAGGGGTGTGGCTTAAATGTGTCAACATGTACCAAAAGTGCATAGACATTTTGCCACAAAAAAACTGGCTTAAAGGGGTTTTCCAGTGAGAAGAATTTGATGGCCTTTTCTCAGGATAGGCCATCAATATATGATCGGTGGGCATCCGTCTCTGGCACCCCTATCAGTTGTTTTAAATGGGCCACGGCAATTGTGCGACTCCTGTTTTTTCTTTTTCTTTCCGGCCATGGCTTATTACTTGGATTATAAAACAGTGCCTCTGGGGGTTCGATTCCCGGCACCCCAACAGATCAGCTGTTTTTAAAGGGCTGTAGTGCTCATGTGAGCTCTGCTTGCCCTTTATTCCTTACCTGCTCCATATGGTGAAATAGCTGATCAGCCGGGGGTGCCAAGACTCGAACCCCCACAGGTACCGTTTTATAATCCAAAAACACTGGCACTTGCTATTACTGGTAATAATATTTTAAATTTACTGGCCTCGCGTTGTAAATACTATCCGGGCAAGTGGTTTACCGGCCTGGTGGCAACCCTAGTTAAAAGTCTGTGTATAGAACCCCTTTAAAAAGATTTCAGTCAGTAAAACCTCATATTTATTGTTCCCATTACAGTGGAGGAAATTATTGCACAACTGAAAAGAAATGGTATTGTAACTTCACCGCTACTTAATATTCTACAGAAGTGTCCGGCAGCGTTTTTATGGATCAATACTGAGGTGTTTTATTTGCAGGGGATTCAAGCAGTGAATTGCGTGAAAAAAAAAAAAAAGTGAAAAAATGGTTTCGATTTGTTTCCACAATGCGCCAGGAATTATAACAGTATTAGCAGCTAATAAGCAAACTGAAATGTGTTATTTATACCTAACGCTACATAGCATGTCACCGCCTCCCAGTAGTTTATAAATAATTTTTATAATGTCTCTACGGAGCGGTCCTTAACAACAATCAACCACAATACACCATCTTCCGACAATATACAGCTTAGAATAGTAATAGAAATATAGTAATATTTCGGGTAGGACACCCTGGTGTTGGGGGGGCTCAAAGGTTTCCCTGCCACATAAGAGACACCACTATTAGGCTGAGTTAATGCGGGGCGGATACGCTGCGTAATAGCACGCAGCGTATCCGCCCTGTGCGCCGCAGGGAATTCCGTGTGATAAACCCCACCAAACTGTGGTGCAGTTTTTAGACCGGAAAACTGCCGCTGCGGAAAACTGTAGCACTTAGCCGGCCTGCCTCCTGGGATGGCGGTCACACAGGATGAAGCATCATCCCAAGAGGCTGGACCTCTGATGTCTTCCAGGCCAGCCTCCTGGGATGATGTTTCATCCGATGCGACCACCACTACTGCCTGTGATTGGCTGCAGCGGTCACATGGGATGAAACATCATTCCAGGAGGCCACGCTGGAGGGAGAAACACAGATTTCTGGGTAAGTATGAGATATTTTTTGCGTTTTTTGCTGCGGAATTGCTGCGAACCTGCTATTTGTTGAGGGATTTACCTCCCATTGAATTCAAATGGGAAAAACCCGCAATAAATAAGCACCGTTTACACAAATACAATGGACATGCTGCGGAAGAAAAAAATTGCACCGCAGGTCAATTTCTGAGCGTTTTTTCTGCTCAGTATTTCCGCAGCGCGTGGAAGAGCTTTGTTTTATCTCATCCACTTTGCTGCTACTGTATTTGCTGCGGATTTTCCGCAATTAAAAAAAACCGCAGTATTTATGCAATGTGTGAACGGACCCTTATAAATAACACATTGTAGGTGGGAACCTGCCACAGATTTTGCATTGGGGCTCAGGATTTTCAAGTAACGAGTCATTTAGGAAGGGGTTGTCTTCACGAGACAACTTCTTTAATTGTTTTACCAACCAGCCTCCCAAAAAAGATAAAAGTTTAGAAACGTTGGTGGAACTGGCCGGCTTAAAGTGCAAACAAAAAAACATAATACACAGATTATTTAAACACCATAACGTCATAAAAACAGGACTTATGTCCAAACATCTTGCTTAAATCTTCTAAATTAAATAAGATATATAAAATGTTCTGTAGCGTTTTGGCTGTAGAAAGGGAACATGGGAAAAGCTTGTGGAGGAACAATGCGATAAGGATTAAGATAAAGAGGATTCCCAGGAAAACATCCTCGGTTTCTTTATATGTATATTTATGTTATATTGTCCAGGTCTCCAGGGAAGATGAACATCCTATGCCGTCATTATTATTTACTCAATATGCTTCAGTTTAAAGTTGGTTACGTGATTACTGACAAATTGCTTTTCTGCAATGAGCACAGTGACAATAAAGTTCTTTGTTAAATAGCGCTTACATTCAAGACAGATTGGTTGCTAGGGATACACTGCATAACAACTACGGTCTTACATACATTTGAGTTGTCAGGCACCAAGTGTATGTCAATACAGGTGTAAAGCTCAAGTCCAAAATTGCAACTGGGCTGTAGACCTGAATTGACATAGACTAGTTGCTAGGCACTTGATGCCTGACAACCCATATGTATGTAAGACTGTAGTTGTTATGCAGTGTATCCCTAACTACCACCCTGTCTTGAATGGAATAGCTGTTTAGCTCAGAGCTGAATATATAAGGCGGGACTCACAATATATACTGGCGGAGATTTATGAATACTGGTGCACACACTGTCCGGGCAGGGAAAAGGGCTCAAGTTTGTGGACCAGCCCAGGGCCTACTGCGGATCTTATACGTAAAGTGACTGTAAACAGTCTTGACCAACAATGAATAATTCCCAGATCGCAGTGTAGAATCTCAGACATGTTAAGTCACGCTCCCAAACCCATTCCCCTTTTTACCTTGGCCAGTAGTTCTTGATGAAAATTGGCATCTCTAGCCCCTGCCCTGACCTATATCTCTCTTATTATGTTGCTTGAACTCGGTCAACCCTGATCTCGGCATTGTATGACCCTCGATTCTGGTACTTCACTTTGGAAATACCATCTGCAAGCCATGAGTTGTTGCTATTTGAGACCACTCTAGGGATGAGACGGGCCGGACTCTCTGCACAAGGTCCGTATCCATGTGAGGGGCGTTTTAGGGTGAAGATTGCAAAATCTGTTGGACTCTTCTCCCTAGCCAAATCTAATAGCGATACAGTGGGTCCATTAACCTGTCCGTGACATCAGGAAACTACAAAAGCTCTGATCACATGAATGAGGCTGTGTTGTAGTTCCCAGTGAGTGCCGCTGTGCAGGCAGGAGAAATGCCAAAGGGACCTCTGTCCCTTTGTTCTCCAGACTGGTGGGGGTCCCAGAAGTCGGACCCCACGTAATGTAGGAATATTGAGTACTGATGCAATCATCGGGACACTAAGTAGCTTATCGCAAAAGAACCAGTGCCAAATAATACTTAATTCCTGTCTCCAAATAGCAATGTCACACAATACCTAAATAAAAGGCATACATTATCAAACACATCAAGACCCATTGGATCCCCCACCCTGTGTTTGTTTTAAGGTAGCCGGTTATGTAGACTGCATAGGGTCAAGATTTTTTTGCCTAAATGATGGAGGCCCCCCTTAAGCGGTTGCCGAATATGCCCTACAATAATCAAGCCCTGATGCAAAGTGTGCTCCATAGACATTTTTTTACTTCCTAGTAGTAAACCTATATGAAGACCCCCAGACGAAGGCTTCCGGGCCGAAACGCGCGTCGGGGTGACGCCAGTGAGGGTGACCTGTTCCAAATGGGTATGAGCTCCGTTCCCAGCATGTGTTTACCTTCAGCAACATGAGTCTTGTATTTAGACTATCACCATGGGTAGAGGCTATTTGCATCCATGGCTGTTAACACAGCCACAGCTTTGATTTGGTTATTGTGCCCTTTACCTATGGGGTCCAGCTGAGCCATTCAGTTATGTGCGTATTTTGTGTGCATATTATGGACATCTTTTTCTTAGTCTGGCTCTTGATAGGGGCCCTGACATTGGTATACACGCTGTAATTCACATGCATTCTGATTCTACCTTTTGTGGAGAGAGTTATACTGAGCTATTCTGCTGTTGAATATTACCTTGTTTTTCTGCTGCTAAAACAATAATTTTTGTTCTTTCATGCTGGCTATGTAATAGAATATGCACATCATATAAATGTAATACACTACTGATGTACCTTTGCATTTTTGTAGCTTAACAGTGTCGCCCATTACCCATATTTTCGGATTTTATATGATATATACGTGTGATCTGGTTGTCTTTTCTGCACTGTGGAATTCATCTCTGTTTTTAATTCATGTAATATATTTTTATAATTATTTAATAAAGATATTTTGTTTCAAATATTTTGGTGTGTCAGACTCCGAAGTTTAGGTTTGTAATTTTTTTACTTCCGTAGAACAACCCATTTTAACTACCTAATGGGTTTACAAGGGGGTAACTCTTGCTGTACAATGGGTTATAATTTCACGTACCATAGCTGTCCATTATCTGTACAATGGAAATAACTAGAGCTGTAGGGAAGCTGATCAGATCAGTGACAATAGTATACAGGGGGGATAAAGAATACAGTTTGGATTATTTTTATTATTATCGTCCATAAAATATAATGGGTCCATTCATGGCATAGTATAAAGGTAGCATGAGAAATATACTGTAGCGAATATGGATTCCAATAAGTAAAATCCCTTCCACACAATTCAGCTCTTTGGGGAAATAATTTACAATATTCTTGTAATAAAATGTGACTTTTCTGTATAGTTTAATGGTAGTTTTGGCAGTGAAGTGAAGCTTTTGTTTCCTTAGGAAGTGAGGAAAACACCTGTGTTTGCCAGTTCTGAGCTGTGAACCTGACCTGTTACGTATTGTATTCTTCCTTATATTACATTAGTCACTTCCTGTACTGTAATCGCTTCCCCAAACTAGGGCAATCGTGCGAGAGGGGGTTCTCCAAGGTTTAAGTGCGGCTTCCGACTGGGACCAATTTTGGAATAAAAAAGTATGGTGAAAGGTCCATGGTGCATGTTTAAAAATACATTTATACATCATTACTATAACAGCTGGGCTACCATGTATGAAGAAATGCAAGATGGTCAATGAACAGATACATTATAACACATCGTACTTGCAGTAAAGCGCCCCCTTCTCCCCAACTCCTCCCAAATATCACATTTTGCATTGTTCTGCTGGTTCTTTATCGATGTGAAAACTGGACCATAAAGAATGGTGGACATTGGAGCAAGTATAAGTTCCTCTGATCCCATTGAGATACTAATGAAGGGAATGTAGGCACATTTTCACTGAAACTGGTTCCTAAAAATGTATAACTCGTCCTGCAAAAAACTAGAAATCATACGGCTACATTGATGAAAAAATTTAAAAAAATGTATGCCTAACCAAATACAGAGGAACGAACAATTTGAGGCCAAAATCAGGTACATCATTAAGAGGTTAATATGTACTAAAGAAACCCACATTTTATTGATATGAGGCATAAATTCAATTTCTACGATTATTTAAAAAAATTTAAAAAAACACGCTCTTGGGACGATTTTCCCAATATTAATTCTAATTATTAGAAGGTTAAAGGATGTTTTCCAATGTATGTAGGGGGCTTAGGGGTGGGATTTGTTTTATTTTTTAAGTAGATAGGCTTATTGGTAGAGATGAGCGAAACGATTCTACACAAACTAAATTCGGTCCAAATTTCCCAAACGTTTTGGATTTGGCAAATTCAGAAAGTGCTGTGGTTCAGTGGCTCACAAATTGCGGCAAAATGGTGGCTGCCTGCAAGCACCAGACGCAATTTAACAGATTAAAAAAAGGATCATGTGACCTCGGACTAGCTGCCCCATAATGATTTCCAGGCAGCCTTCCCAAAAAGTTATCCCGCCCTCTACCCATATATGTTGCAGTCACTTTGACATAACTAACGCTAGCTTGGCGATAAACAGCTTGAAAGGGGTTGAATACAGTCCTAGAAGACAGAGAGTCAGACATAAGTTTTCAGATCAAATTTAGGACAAATTTATTCAGCCTAATTGGACCTGAAATGTATTTCGGCTGAATAACTCATCTCTATTTGTTGGCGTCGTTACTTTTTAGAGATTTTCTCTAAGGGCAGTTTGTTGACAAGGGGATAAACATTCATTGGATGAAACTATTTGGTTGCCCTTTGTTGATTGGTTTCATCGGTAATATTGTCCTTTTGAAGTCACAGTTGGTGACATAGTAATTGGACTTATTGACAGGTCACTTGCCTTGAATATAGGGGCAGTTTTTAAAAAGAAACATGTCGGTGGGGAGAGGAAGTGGATGGAGGGGTGACGAACAGGAAAAATATTTATGTCGGTGCTGATGACACTGGATTTGTCAGCAAATTAAATCCACCTTTCCACTTGACCAGACTAAAGCTTGATGTTATCCTGGACATGCTGTCTTATGAGATCCAACCCTACTGGAGAGACAAATGTGTTTGCCAGAGTTGAATGGCATGAGGGCGACTAGTAACAGGATTGATGGATACAACTAAAGAAATCAAGAAGAAACAATTGAGAAGAAGTCGGAATATCCACTAAGAAGACAGGTCATTGGGGAGAAAAGATATTCAGTTGTATGGTTGCCACAAAAAATAAAAATATCTTCTAGCCTGGACGGGTCTAGGAGAACTTCATGATTCATCACTTCTGTGAGAAGGAATGGAAGTTACCATCATTCTGGGCATCACAAGTTAGTATGAGTGTTAGTAAAAATGGCATAAAATGTCAAAGATTCTCTCATCTCTATTGTCTACATTACATCAGCTGACTATTCTGTACAACTATAACTATCTTTAGACTTTGTTGTGAAATCCAAAAATCTAAAGGCGACCATTCATACTTTGATAGCTGATGCTGATGGCATTGTTGGCAAGACAGCAAGCAGATCCAACTCCCCCGTAAGAATGAGTGACTGCCAAGTACCTCTGGTGCCAATTATCTCGGGGGAAAATAATGGGATCAGATAGAATAAAATCTAACATATGCGACATACGTTTCCTCCAATAGCAGATGAATTGAAGACATATCTGGCATGTGGGACATTCTGGAATCTAAGGTCAACTTAAGTCATAGGATGTTTGGTACAAAATAGCAGAAATTATGCAACTTTGAATTGGAAAAGAATAAAAATAACTTTTCTGTAGACTGGAAGCAACTCCCATGAAATTACTTTTTAAGATACAGTTAGCCCAGACACCAATTTGTCTATAAAGTGGGTCCTGCGTGTTCTCTCAATCATCTGGTCAGAAAAAATAGCATAAAAACCATTAAGCTCACCAGGTAGTTAGTAATATACTATTACATATTGTGTCACTCTACAACCTACAGATGATAGGGATTGTAATATCTGAGAAAATCTATATTTGATGAACAATTTTTTTTCCAGTAGATAACGGTGAAGGTAAATCAGCCATGTATTAAAGATGATACAATTGTAGAGGAAAATAACATTTGCTCATATTGTGCATGTGAAAGGACAATAATGTCCGGTTATTTTTTTATTACGCTTTGCCCCCATATATCCTAAGAAGAAAAGGGCAGCATGACCAGGGCCGCCATCAGGGGGGTATTAGGGGTAGTGGTGTGAGGGGCCCGGCCAAACCTAATTGAAAGGGGGCCCGGCAACTGCCGTGACATTCTTTTGGTAGGAAAAAACGGGCCCCTGCAATGGGGCCCGTTTTATTCACCAAAAGAATGTCGTGAGCTGCTGCTGCTGCTGCTGCGGGCCCCCTCCCCTCGTCATGGGGGGCCGTCAAACCGTCCGCCCGCGCGCGCACCCGATCGCGCGCACAAGGAAACTCCCGCGCATGCGAGCGCGCACCCACGAACGCCCGCACTCGAGACCGCCCGCGCGCGCACCCTCGATCAGCCGCGGACACACATGGACAAAACTTACCTGGAGCCTGGCTGGAGGTGAAGGACTGGACGTCTGGACCGAAGACCTCGCCTGGAAGACATCGCCGGAAGAGGACTGGAGTGGGAGCAGCTCTTCTGACACAGTGAGTAAATTATCTCAAAGTGCTGATCATGTATGGCCCTGTTCACACAGTATTTTGCAGGCAAAAAAAAATCTGCCTCAAAATTCCTTAAAGAATTTTGAGGCAGATTTTGACCTGCCCACACTATCTTGCCGCGTTTTTTTGCTGCGTTTTTTGCCCGCGGCGATTGAGGACAGCAGACAAAAAACGCAGCGAAAAATGCATTTTCTGCCTCCCATTGATTTCGATGGGAGGTCAGAGGCGGAACCGCGGCAAGAAAGGACGTGCTGCTTTTTCTTTTTTCCGCGACTGACTCCCATTGATTTCAGATTAAATCAATGGGAGGCGGTTTTGGAAGTTGTTTGGTGCTGATTCTGACGCAGTGTCCGAGTCAATATCAAGGCCCAAAAACTCTGTGAACTGGGCCTTATTGTTAGGGCTTATTCAGACGAACGTGTAATACGTCCGTGCAACGTGCGTGATTTTCACGCGCCTCGCACGGACCTATGTTACTCTATGGGGCCGTGCAGACTGTCAGTGATTTTCACGCAGCGTGTGTCCGTGTGTCCGCTGCGTAAAACTCACGACATGTCCGATATTTGTGCATTGTCCGCGCATCACGCACCCATAGAAGTGAATGGGTGGGTGAAAATCACGGCCAGCACTTCCGCAGCAGTATAAACTATGAATGAAAACAGAAAAGCACCACGTGCTACAAACATACAAACAGAGTGTCATAATGATGGCGGCTGCGCGAAAATCACGCAGCCACGCATCATACGCTGCTGACACACGGAGCTGTTATGGACCTTTTGCATGCGCAAAACGCCACGTTTTTTGCGCGTGCAAAAAGCACACGCTTGTGTAAATCCAGCCTTAGGGTAGGAACACACTAGGCATGAACGCTGCGGATTTTATGCAACACATTTTATTGCGGATAATCCGCAGCGTATTACAGTCGCAGCAGAGTGGATGAGATTTTAACAAATCTCATCCACACGCTGAAAAAAAAATGGACCTGCCGTGTGGCTTTTGGCTTTTTAAGCCGCAGCGTGTCAATGAATTCTGTGGAATCGCTGCTCCTCTGTTGCGGAAATGCTGCGGTTCTGCCGCAAAAATCACAAATGAGAAGAAAAAAAAGGTACTTTTTTAAATTGATAAAGTTTAGACTTGCCCCGGCCGTAGTCCTGGTGACGCGATCCTCTATTCTTAGGGCAGCCCGGCCTCCTGTCATGACGTTTCATCCCATGTGACTGCTGCAGCGGTCACATGGTCTACAGCGTCATCCCAAGAGGCGGGGCTACGTTCAGAAGAGAGAGATGCGTCACCTAAACTACGGCCGGGGCAAGTCGAAACTTTTTTTTCCCTGCAGGATTCCCGCAGCGGACACGCCTCACAAAACCTGCGCCACTATTTGGTGCGGTTTTGCCGGCAGAATTCCCTGCGGCTCCCGGGATAAGCTGTGTAGTTTTACTCAGCGTATCCGACTAGTGTGTCCCTTATGATGTCGCTCCTGGAGCTGCTGCCGGTCTCTAAATAGGCAGTTGGTTCAGTAGAATTTGGAATTATTTTTTTTTGTGAACCAGCTTAAAAAAATACAAAACTTTTGTGTTAGGGTCTGTTCACATCACCGTTCGCTTCCGCTCCGGGGTTCCGTCTGAGGTTTCTGTCAGGTGAACCCCACAACGGAAAGTGACAGCACAGCTTCCGTTTCAGTCACCATTGATCTCAATGGTGACGGAAACATCGCTAATGGTTTCCGTTCGATACCATTCCGGCTGGTTTTCGGACGGAATCAATAGCGCAGTCGACTACGCTAATGGTGATGGAAACGGAAGCTGTGCTGTCACTTTCACTTTCCGTTGCGGGGTTCACCCGACGGAAACCTCAGACGGAACCCTGGAGCGGAAGCGAACGGTGATGTGAACAGGCCCTAACACAAGTTTTGTATTTTTTTAAGCTGGTTCACAAAAAAAAATAATTCAAAATTCTACTGGACCAACTGCCTATTTAGAGACCGGCAGCAGCTCCAGGAGCGACATCATAAGGGACACACTAGGCGGATATGCTGAGTAAAACTACACAGCTTATCCCGGGAGCCGCAGGGAATTCTGCCAGCAAAACCGCACCAAATAGTGGCGCAGGTTTTGTGAGGCATGTCCGCTGCGGGAATCCTGCAGGGAAAAAAAAGTTTAGACTTGCCCCGGCCGTAGTTTAGGGCGACACGTCTCTCTCTTCTGAACGTAGCCCCGCCTCCTGGGATGACGCTGTAGACCATGTGACTGCTGCAGCGGTCACATGGGATGAAACGTCATGACAGGAGGCCGAGCTGCGCTAAGAATAGAGGATCGCGTCACCAGGACTACGGCCGGGACAAGTCTAAACTTTTTTATAAATTTAAAAAAGTACCTTTTTTTTCTTCTCATGTGTGATTTTTGCGGCAGAACCGCAGCATTTCCGCAACAGAGGAGCAGCGATTCCACAGAATAAATTGACACGCTGCGGCTTAAAAAGCCAAAAAGCCGCACTGCAGGTCAATTTTTTGTGCAGTGTGTGGATGAGATTTGTTAAAATCTCATCCACTCTGCTGCGACTGTGATACGCTGTGGATTTTCCACAATAAAATGTGTTGCATAAAATCCGCAGTGTTCATGCCTAGTGTGTTCCTACCCTAAGGCCGGATTTACACGAGCGTGTGCATTTTGCGCGCGCAAAAACGTGGCGTTTTGCGCATGCAAAAGGTCCATAACAGCTCCGTGTGTCAGCAGCGTATGATGCGTGGCTGCGTGATTTTCGCGCAGCCGCCATCATTATGACACTCTGTTTGTATGTTTGTAGCACGTGGTGCTTTTCTGTTTTCATTCATAGTTTATACTGCTGCGGAAGTGCTGGCCGTGATTTTCACCCACCCATTCACTTCTATGGGTGCGTGATGCGCGGACAATGCACAAATATCGGACATGTCGTGAGTTTTACGCAGCGGACTCGCGGACACACGCTGCGTGAAAACCACTGAGAGTCCGCACGGCCCCATAGAGTAACATAGGTCCGTGCGAGGCGCGTGAAAATCACGCACGTTGCACGGACGTATTACACGTTCGTCTGAATAAGCCCTAACAATAAGGCCCAGTTCACAGAGTTTTTGGGCCTTGATATTGACTCGGACGCTGCGTCAGAATCAGCACCAAACAACTTCCAAAACCGCCTCCCATTGATTTAATCTGAAATCAATGGGAGCCAGTGGCGGAAAAAAGAAAAAGCAGCACGTCCTTTCTTGCCGCGGTTCTGCCTCTGACCTCCCATCGAAATCAATGGGAGGCAGAAAATGCATTTTTCGCTGCGTTTTCTGTCTGCTGTCCTCAATCGCCGCGGGCAAAAAACGCAGCAAAAAACGCAGCAAGATAGTGTGGGCAGGTCAAAATCTGCCTCAAAATTCGGTGCGCGGTTTCAGGCGGTCGCCGGTGCGCATGCGCGGGAGTTTGCGGGTGTGCGCGATCGGTCGCACGGGCGGCGGTGTTTGACGGCCCCCATGCTACCCAGGGCCGCCATCAGGGGGGGTATTAGGGGTACTGATGTGAGAGGCCCGGCCAAACCTAATTGAAAGGGGGGCACGCAGCTCATGACATTCTTTTGGTGAAAAAAACGGGCCCCATTGCAGGGGCCTGTTCTACCAAAGGCAAGTCGCGGCAGTTTGCCGGGCCCCCCTTTCAATTAGGTTTGGCCGGGCCTCTCACATCAGTACCCCTAATACCCCCCCTGATGGCGGCCCTGGGTACCATGATATAGTGCTGGACGGAGTACCGTTAACAGGCGGTGCCACGGTAGGGGGGCCCAGAAAATTTAGCTGTAGGGGGCCCTGAAATTCCTGATGGTGGCCCTGAGCATGACCCTTGGGCCGATATCCTTCCTTGCTTGATAGCTAATGTATTGTCGAGCACCAAGGGCCATCCTAAACTCCTCCGGTTACCTCTGAGCAGGGAGGGTCTGGACCACCAGAGCATCCACCGGTGGGCTCCGGCTTTGATACAATATTTAGCCCTTGATACAACAGGACTTCAGAGGTCAAGCAGTAGATAACCACACTTGCATCGGACTTACCACTAAGGTCTATTACTTATGGTTTAAATCCCAAATAACCTAAAAGACCTTATAGATTATATGTCTCGTATAGATGTAGGGTGGATTATCAAAAATAATTTTCTATGGTGGGCCGAAGGAGTCAGTCTTTTTGTGCCTGACCCTATAGCTGCTCCTATAGACTACAGGTTTCCCCTGCTCAACCTTCGCACAAATGACGACTTGTTTTTGTGATCTATTCAATGCCTGTCAAACAAATTTGTTCCAGAGTTCCTATTATACAGCATTTACATTTTTATATACACTTTTATGCATCTGTACAATGTCTATATGGAACGGACCATGTTCTTGGTTATTCGCTTGTTTACTGCAATATAATATTTTCATTAAGCTTTTATATAAGTATATATTTTATCATTTACTACTGAACATTACATTCATAGGAGAAATCCTAAGAATTATACCAATCTTTCTATCAAAGATCAACCTGTAGAGGGAAAGATTTTCTTGCTGGTGACATTTACATCTGTTTCTCAAGTTGTTTCTATTTTTTTTTTATTGCAGTTGGCATAAAAGGGAAAATAAAAAAAAAAATGTGTCGACTTGTATGTTCCACCAAGTGAAGTCCTGAAAATGAAGATGAAGGCAGTTAAGGTCAGTGACTCACCAGCTGAATAAACTGGTGACATGTGCTGAATAAAAGCGCAGCGGGAGATGGACAAAAAAGGGATTTTTAGGAGTCACCCCAGAGCAGTATGATCCGTTTAATCGCCAGAATTCTTGGAATATTGCAACTCCAACACTTCGAGGCTGAGCACAGTAACGGCTTGTGTTGGGGCACATCATATGACTGTGTGCATTATGTAAGCACATGTTAGGAGCAAAATGACATTAACTAACTGCGGAAAAAATGCCGGTCAGCAGAAGAACATGTAGACTCTAAGACTCAAGGAAGACCGTGTTCAGACTAGTATTACGTTTTTTATTTATACTAAGAAAAGATCAGTCAATAGATTCCAGTAACTTTAAGGGGTCGTAAATAGAGGCCATAATACGCTTTTTGGCATCAGTTTCATTCTGTTTCATATGATGTCTAATATCCATATCATGTGAAAGGGTTAGGGGAGTGACCCCCAACCTGCGGCTCTCCAGTTGTTGTGAATCTACTACTCTCAGCAAGCTCTGACAGCCTCATACTCTCAGAATACCAGCAACAAATGCCTCCAGAGTTCTAGCCACAGATGCCCCCTAAAGTGCCAGCCACAGATTCCCCCCGAGGTTTGAACTACCCAGAGTTCCAGCCCCCGAAGATTGGCAGCCACTGATGCCCCCAAAGTGCCAGTCAGATATCCCTGCAGAGTGCCAACCACAGATGCCTCCCAGAGGGCAGGTCACAGAAGTCCTCCAGAGTGCCAGCAACAGATGCCCCAGGGTTCTAACTCCCCCAGGGTTCCAGTTCCCATAGTGCCAGCCACAGATGGCCCGCCCCCCCCAGAGTACCAGTCTCAGGTGCCCCAAGAGTGGCAGCCACAGATAAACTCCAGAGTGCAAACCAAGGAAGTCCCCTGAAATCTTGACACAGGTGCCCCCTAGATTGTCAGCCAAAGATCCCCAGAGGTCCAACCTCCAAAGGTTCTTATACCTGTAGAGCGCCAGTCATAGATTCCCCGGCAGATTGACAGGCACTAATGCCGTCTACAGAGCCTACCACAGATGTCCCCCAGACTGCAAGCCATAGATGCAAAACAAAGTTCCAGTCACAGATGCCTACCAGAGGGAAAGCCACAGAAGTCCTCTAAAGTGCCAGCAACAGATGCCCTAGGGTTCAAACTCCCCCAGTTCAAGTGTCTATAGTGCCAGCCACAGGTGCCCCCTAGAGTGCCAGCCAAAGATGCCTGCAAAGTTCCAGCCCCCGCAGAGTGTTAGCCCCATATGGATCCTAAATTGCAGACACCCATACCCTGTGCATTGCTTGCCACAGATACCGCTCAGAGTGCAAGCCACAGAGGCAAACCAGAGTGCTAGCCACAGATTCCTCAAAGTATGAGCCACAGATTTTTCCTAGAACCCAGCCCACACTTACCTCCTGCACTGGCCTAAGCTTAGCTCTACTTCATTGTCAGTTACATTGAATGGTCTACAGAGCCGGTCACGACTAGGAAGTCCCAGAAGCTTCTCTGCATTTTTATTGAATTGAAAAAATTGTACAAAGCATTGCCAGGATTTTTGGTGGTATGAACTGAAGAAATATCAAAGTCAGAACCTTTAGAATCTAAGGCTTAGATAGTATCAATTGGGATTGTCTACATCTAAAAGAAGATATCGGACTGGTTATTGGCAACTCCTACCTTTTCTTTCCAATACTGGATTGGTTCATATTGGTAATTCTTCCCTTTTTATCGATAACTGGGTCTAATGTTCTATAGGACTTTTGCATCTACCATAAAAATGTACACTCTATGGATCCCCATCTGCTGAGGAACATAAATCAGATGATGTATATTATTTATATAACAATGAACCAGGTTGTTTTGCAAGTCGAGAACATTAAGGTTCTGGAGTAAAGAGGAGAAGACGGATTACTGACAGCGATGATTATTTCATTTCCTTTTCTCATTATTTCCCTGATGTCAGTAAACATACGTGATCTGACCACCTCCGAAACGCTGTAAATATTTGTAAATCGTCTTCAGTTCAATAACAATAGTTAAAACGAGTCAAGCCTGTATCTGAGGTTCGCATATTTATACATCTATATCAGTGGTTGTGTTAAAGAAACCTAAATAATGAATGGAAAATAACATGCAAACAAGGACAATGAATTTATAGCTCATCCCCAACCCTAACATTGCCCTTGGATTATGGGGCAAAAAAAATGTATTAACTTTTTAATTGACCTACCTTTAGAGTTCGTCACTGTTCCCTCGCGGACATGTTTTGGGTTCCCGGCTGCATTTGTTTAGACTCTTCCTTGAGACACGGGCCGCTGCAGTGACATGTCGACCATAGTGGTCGTCCTGTCCACGTGACGTGTCCTCACTATGTAAACAGAGATGCGGTCGGGGACCAAAACAGCAGAGAGGGAACAGGGAGGAATTCTAAAGGCAGGTATGATGAGAAGTTTATTTTTGGAAGAATGGATGTATCTTTATCCCCCAAAAAAACTCATTAATGTTGTAGATTAACATTCACATTTTGCCATTGGCAAATTTTAAATAAATGTAGATGAGAAAAATACCACATTGCCCCCATAGCAGAAGAAAAAAAAGAGTATCTTTTCTGTTCTTTATGGTTGGGCAGAGAATATATTGTACAGGAGCCATCATTCCAGACCAATATTCTGGGACGGCAATTGCTCTATATACCTTCTCTTAAGGGCCACATGTACCAGTTGGGCACCACGGGTCTAGATGATCATCTTCTGAAAATTGTGTATATCTATATATATATATATATATGGATTTTTTTCAACCATCAATGTGGTGGCCCGTGGGTGGCGGGGAATGCAGGAACCCAAAATGGTGGATACTGGGCTCTCTGTCTTGTGTCACGGTGGTATTTTGCCTTGCAGGCCTTCCCACCTCCCAGGGACACACACACACAGTGATGAGGGGGTTGCACAAGATGATGATGATGACTGTTGTTTCCCCCGGGGCACTCCCTTGGTGGCTGACTCCTGTCTGGTGTTATTTGGGGTGCCCTTGGTGTAGAGTGCAAATAGAAGACAGGAGACGGTGGTGGCAGTTAATCAGGAGAGCTTGCAGCACACTTTTACTTTTCAAGATGGAGATAGTACAATACAAATATGTCATCCAAATTCAGCTCAATCAGTGTAGCCCAATGCTAAATGCAGGAGTGCTATTATCTCTCTACTCACAGTCTCTCTTTCTGGACTCTTCTGGCTCCTTGAGCTGTTATTCCAATAAATCTCTTTAGGCCTGTCTTTCTCTGTAATCCGCAAATGGCTGAACTCAGGAGCACCTTCACTGTGCCTCCTCCTGCATCCACTCCTAGCTCACCACAGCCCTCACTCACTCTAACCACTCCCTAATTAACTCCTCCCAGCTTCTGTTACATTATAGAAAAACACTCCGCATAGGCTGAAACACAATGTCATAACATTTCTGAACCTGTAGATGGCAGCATAACACAACACATGAAGACAAACATAGTTTTCATAGTAGTGCTCCTGTGGGACACTACATACACCCCCTCTTTAAATAAAGCCGTCCTCGGCGTCCGACTCTCCAGGCGGCAGGTTAACCTAAAACAAAGGTTAATCACAATTGCAATAATAAACTAAGAGTCCATACAGACTCTGAGGAATATGAGGATATAATGCTGAACAAGGAAAATGTCCAAGAGTCGTTGTCATATGAACTGGGGAAAATTAAGGGCTTGTTACCCAATTGGGATGCAAACAATACAATGTCTCTGGTGAAGGATAATCCAAAAATGAAGTCTCAGATTCAACAGTTCAATCTTGATATCGAGCTGGCATCTTACCTCGGGTAGCTCTATCAGATCTCCTCAGGGGCTCCTCTATAACAATTTCAGGGTCCCTGGATTCCTCTGGACCAGGCCGGAACTCGGATGACGAGGTCACTTGGTCTTCGCCGGGATCAAGAACAGTTCTTGGAACAAAAATAGACAGCCAAGGTTGGAACAGCCAATCAAGAGGGGACATACTAGTTGTTGGCGGTAGCGGTTCAGCTGCAGGAGATTTCTCAGTTGTCTGTGGTTCTGCTGGTACCTCTTCCTTTAGGCAGAGCTTGAGACGATTACGGTGGACGACTTGGGAATCTCGGCCTTCGCGCACAATCTCATAGACATCAGTCCCAGGGTGCGGGATGGACTTAATTGTGTATGGTTCTTTCTGCCACTTGCTGTCCAACTTACTTGAACGATGGTTGTTTTTCAGCCACACACGGTCTCCAATTTGGAAGGGTTCTGCTTCGGCCTTTTGATCAAAACCTGCTTGTTGCCTTTGACGAGCATCTTCCATCCGTCTTTCCACAATCTCGTTGGCTTCAGCCAGGCGACGCTGGTGATCACTCACCCACTCTGTGTTTGGCAGGGGGTTGATAGTATCTGGAACTTCGACATCCATGGCCAAGTCCGAAGGCAATTTGCCCTGACGGCCAAACAGGAGATAGTAAGGAGTGTACCCTGTGGAGCAGTGCACAGTGTTGTTATACAGGTACACCAATTCTGGCAGGAGAGTCGGCCAATCAGCCCTCTTCTGGGACGGAACAGTTCTTAACATCCCAATAAGAGTCTGGTTCATCTTTTCACATAAGCCATTACCTTGTGGATGATAAGCGGTAGTTCTCAGCTTCTGACAGCCATAGAGGGAACACAACTCGTGGAACAGTTGAGACTCAAATGCGGAACCACGATCAGTCAGGATCTTGTCCGGACAGCCATAGGGGAGTACGAAATTCTTCCAAAAGATGGCAGCGGTGGTCTTGGCAGTCAGGTCTTTCACTGGCATAGCTACCACGAACTTCGTATAGTGGTCAATTATAGTTATAGCATAAGTATACCCAGTGCGGCTTGGTTCAAACTTGACATGGTCAATGGCTACCAGTTCCAGCGGTCTATGACTGATGATGGGGTGAAGTGGGGCTCTCTGGTCATGACGCTCTCCTCGGCTCTGAGCACAGGTGGGACATTCTCGGCACCACTTCTCTATGTCGTCTCTCATGCCAATCCAGTAAAATCGTCGGCGTATGGTATCTTCCGTTTTATGAACCCCAAAGTGTCCCGATCTGTCATGGTAGGCTTCCAAGATGGATTTGGAATCTCGCCGGGGTACCACAATTTGATGTAGACGCTCACCCGTTACTGGATCCAGGGCAGTCCTCTGTAGTAGACCTCTGGACACGAAAAGTCGATTCCTCAGTCTCCATAGACAAATTAATTCCTGATCAGCTTGACCTCTACGTATTCGGTCCGGAGTCCTCTTCTGAAGAAGGGAAGTCTGCAATTCCTGTAGGTTTCTACTCTCCCGTTGGAATCTAGCCCACTGTCTGGAATCTTGGGAGCAGTCAGGAACATTTGGTTGCGGATGTTCGTTTCGCTTCCTCTGAGCGATCACCGAATTCTGGGTTGCAAACTGAGCATAGAATGTAGGCATCTCTACCTCTTCCCATTCATCATTACATCGGACCAGTTCTTCACCCACAGGCAAACGGGATAAGGCATCGGAATTCACGTTGGACGCACCAGTCCGGTACTTGATCACAAACTGATAATTCGCCAGTCTGGATGCCCATCGCTGTTCAAGAGCTCCCAGTCGCGCTGTATCCAAGTGGGCCAGCGGATTATTATCCGTGAAGACGATGAAGGGTGTTGCAGCCAGGTAATCTTTACATTTTTCGGTCACTGCCCACACAAGGGCCAGGAATTCCAGCTTAAAGGAACTATAATTCTGGTCGTTCCGTTCAGCGCCTCGAAGACCTCTGCTGGCATAAGCGATGATTCTCTCTTTCTGGTCCTGTACCTGCGACAGGACGGCCCCCAATCCCTTCTGGCTGGCATCAGTATACAGCCTAAAGGGTTGGTTGTAGTCAGGATATCCCAGGATAGGTGGTTCGGTTAACAGCTGCTTCAGCTTCTGGAAAGCGGCTTCATGGGCTTCAGCCCACTCAATCGGGATCCTTCTCTTCATAGCTTCCTTGGAGTGACCTCTTAACAATCCCTGGAGGGGTTCTGCAATCTGGGCAAAGTGTGGGATGAACCGTCTATAATACCCTGCAAATCCCAAGAAACTTCTCACCTCCTTGACTGTGGTAGGGGCTGGCCAGCTCTTTACTGCTGCTACTTTGCCTGGATCAGGAACCACTCCTTCTGCACTCACGACATGGCCTAAGTAATGGACTTCCGGCTTCAGGAGATGACACTTGGAGGGTTTCACTTTCAGGCCATATTTGATGAGGGTTTTGAGGACTTCTGCCAGGTGCTGTAGGTGTTCCTCATAAGTCTTTGAGTAGATGATTACGTCGTCCAGGTACAAGAGGACGGTCTCAAAGTTTTGGTGACCCAGGCAGCGTTCCATCAGCCTCTGGAAGGTTCCCGGGGCATTGCATAGCCCAAAGGGCATACAATTAAACTCGAACAACCCCATGGGAGTAGTGAAAGCAGTCTTTTCCCTATCTTCGGGAGCCATAGGTACCTGCCAATACCCGCTGGTCAAATCCAGAGTTGAGAAGTAGGCAGCAGACCCCAAAGCAGTCAGGGATTCTTCAATGCGTGGCAGGGGATACGCATCCTTGTGAGTGATATTATTGATTTTGCGGTAGTCCACGCAGAATCTAATGTTGCCATCCTTCTTTTTCACCAGGACTAGGGGTGCAGCCCATGGACTGTAGCTCTCCCGAATCACATCTGCGTCCTTCATCTCCCGAATCATTTTCTTCACTGGCTGGTACATGGCTGGTGGAAGGGGACGGTACCTTTCTTTGATGGGTGGATGGACGCCTGTAGGGATGGTGTGCTCAATGATAGTAGCCTTCCCAAAATCCATAGGATGTTTACTGAAGGCTTGTTGATTGTCTTTGGCCACCATCAGGGCTCCTTCGATCTCCTCTTCGGTAGTATTAGCATCGCCAACATGGATCTCGGTCCACCAGGGTTTTGTTGTCATCTCAGGGGTAACTTGATTCTGGGTAGCTTGCTGGAACACTGTAGTCTCAGGGCTCCAGACATCTTGGAAGAAGACCTGTGAGAGCTTAGCAACTGGACGGTATTTACTCAGTACCACAGCCGTATCACCAATGTTCAGGAGGCGAATAGGTACCCTCCCATTAGAAACAGTCACTAGACTTCTGGCTGCTAGCACGGTCGGATGATCTTCCAGAAGAAGAGGTTCCACAAGGGCCTGGTAATCTTGACCTTGCAAACCTGGACGAGCTCGACACCACAGAATGGTTTCCGTCTCTGGTTCCAGAGTCACTGGTTGTGAGTCCATGATGCGGGCACGGCAGATCTCACCCTTTTCATTCGTGAACCTCTGTTGGGCATTCAAGAGACGGATAGCATGCTGAATTGCATTTTGATTGGAGACAGGGACTGTAGAAAGTGCTCGGTGTAGGGCATCTAGCATCTCTTCATAGCAATTCCTAAGAACATTCATGCCCAGCACCACTGGTGGAAAGTCATCATCCCAGACGTTCACTACAATTACGCCTTGCTGGGGCAGTTCAGTTTCTCCCATCTGGATCGTGGGTTCCCAGTAGCCCCGATGGGGTATCGATTGTCCATTACTGGCTACAATGTTAAGCCACGTGTCTGGGGGTTGTATCAGCTGGTCGAGGTCCCAGTACTTCTCAAACCAACTTCTCTGCAGAGTGGTGACTTGAGAGCCAGTGTCCAGTAAGGCCGACAGTGGGATCCCATTTAGGTGGATCGTAATCACTGGACACTGCCCAATGTACCGGGGAATCCATTCTGGTGTTGTGGGACCTATTGGTCTTCCTCCCGAGGGGCGGTCCTCTGCCTCGGGGGATTGTCGTTTAACTGACGACATTCTCTTTCAATATGGCCAGCTCTTTGACACCTACGACAAATGGGTCTTCCGGTGGTATAAAATCTGTCAGAAGAGCGTCTACCCCAATTCCGGTAACTTTCCCCTTCTGATCGGTTACTGAACCTGTTACTGGAGTAGCGGCGGCTTTCTTTCTGGCGTTGCTCCATATCTTCCATTTTCTGGCACATTTTACTGAGGCTCTTGGTGAGGACAGCAATTTGGTCCCTCAGTTCACCAACTGGATCTTGAGCTTGCATGTGAGCACACTGAGCTAGTGCAACTTGACTTCCCGCTGCTGTAGGATGATCTACTTGCGACTCCGTAGGAGTCTCTATGGAATAGGGGAAAACTTTGGCTTGAACCGCTGCCGCTTCAGTCCCCAGGATTCTAATTGCGAGCTCTTTAAAGTCCAAGAAGATACAGCTTGGGTTCTGGGAGGCCAACATTCTGAGCTGACTTTTAAGAGCTTCAGATGCAGCTCCTTCAACAAACTGCTCCCTTAAGGCCTTGTCAGCCTCTGCAGCCTCTAAGGGTTCTACTTGCATAATTGCCCGCTGGGCCTCCTGCAGGGATAAAGCAAAGTCTCTCAATGACTCACCGGGCTGCTGCTTCTTTCCAAAGAATCTCATCTTGAGCTCTGCCACAGTCCTTACTTCAAATGTGGCACGCAATCGGTCCAGTATCTGTTCCACTGTTTTTTTCTCTGTTCTGGGCCAGGATTTCACTTCTCTTAATGCTGCGCCCTCTAGTTGTCCTATCAATATCTCAACCCTCTGGTCTGTTGAGACAGGATACAAACGGAACATGGACAGCATCTTCTCTTTGAATTCCCTCAGGGAATGAACTTCACCTTTGTAGCGAGGAAGCCATGGTGCTCCAAAGTAATAGGGCATAGTGAGTGGCATCACTTGCGCTGTTGGAGGTGACCCACTGGGGCTTGGAGAGCCGTTATCTCCGTCGTCAGACATTTTCTGCAATAAGTCCTACAGTAACCCCTAGCAACGGTTGTTCAATTTCAGGCTATGCACTAAGCCTCTTTTCCGGATATCTTTTCCGGTGTCTCTACACTGTTAACTGCCACTTTTTACTTTAAATCTCATTTACTGGCCTATTCAGGCACTCACCAGCTTTCTCTTAGCTGCTCCGCTGTTTTCGCGGGTTCTCTTGCGCAGCTCCTTGCCACTTCCAATATGGCGGCGACTTGGCGGGAAACTTTTATTCCGGCTGTATCGAAATGTCTGTAACTCTGCTCCGGCTGCGATAATCTGGCTCCGGCTGTGGCGCACCAGCGCTGACTTAGTTCATAAGGCACAGAGGCCATAGATATCCTGTTCGTGACGCCAAAATTATATGTGGTGGCCCGTGGGTGGCGGGGAATGCAGGAACCCAAAATGGTGGATACTGGGCTCTCTGTCTTGTGTCACGGTGGTATTTTGCCTTGCAGGCCTTCCCACCTCCCAGGGACACACACACACAGTGATGAGGGGGTTGCACAAGATGATGATGATGACTGTTGTTTCCCCCGGGGCACTCCCTTGGTGGCTGACTCCTGTCTGGTGTTATTTGGGGTGCCCTTGGTGTAGAGTGCAAATAGAAGACAGGAGACGGTGGTGGCAGTTAATCAGGAGAGCTTGCAGCACACTTTTACTTTTCAAGATGGAGATAGTACAATACAAATATGTCATCCAAATTCAGCTCAATCAGTGTAGCCCAATGCTAAATGCAGGAGTGCTATTATCTCTCTACTCACAGTCTCTCTTTCTGGACTCTTCTGGCTCCTTGAGCTGTTATTCCAATAAATCTCTTTAGGCCTGTCTTTCTCTGTAATCCGCAAATGGCTGAACTCAGGAGCACCTTCACTGTGCCTCCTCCTGCATCCACTCCTAGCTCACCACAGCCCTCACTCACTCTAACCACTCCCTAATTAACTCCTCCCAGCTTCTGTTACATTATAGAAAAACACTCCGCATAGGCTGAAACACAATGTCATAACATTTCTGAACCTGTAGATGGCAGCATAACACAACACATGAAGACAAACATAGTTTTCATAGTAGTGCTCCTGTGGGACACTACATCAATACAGCTCTTGACCTATAGGCAAAACATGTATTTTCATTGATCCTTACTGACAAGCCCTCAATATTGACAGCCTTGTTTGAATGCATTAAAGTGGAAAAAATAAGTTAATGTGGTTCTCAGCTTTTGAAGCTTTGTTAGAAGGGTCCCCTAAAAATCGAATGACCTCAAGTTGTCCTTTCGCTGGAACCCTCACTGATCAACTGTAATCAGTGAGGAAACATGGCAGGAAGTGTTACATTTCCCTGCAGCGCCATCACAGGGGTAATGGAGAATTACACAGTTCCCATTTAAATGAATCGACTGTCTGGTTCTCCAAAGAGAGAGACACGCTTTATGGCCACTTTTCACTCTGGCTAATAAATGAGGGTCCTGAACTGGGCAGCCCTTCTCCTAATCTGTTAGCTCAGACTTTCCTAAAAGAGTTGACAATGGGAAGCAATAACAATGAAGAATAATCCACTTTAAAAAAAAGGGCTGTGAAGTAGGATGTGAGATATCATAGTAATTATGGCTGTGTGGCCTCTACATCAGTCTCAGGCTCAAGGGTGGGGTGTGGGGTTGGGAATACCTCTCCAAGGGAATTTTTAAATGGGGGCTACCTTTGAGTAATAACTTTGATGTAACAAGTCAATAGCCTTCAGTACATTCATTATAAGCAGTGAAATCATCTAAAATAATTCATGTAGTAGAGCTGAATTTGTCATCAAACTCTTTGTGACTGCATCGTGTGTGAATTGTAGGTTTATCTGAAGTCCTATGCAAAACCAAATAACATACATTATACCAATACGTGATAACACGATTTATTTGATCAACAACAAGCCCAGCTTCAGCTCTGCTACATCTGTAGTTATTTAGGTATTTCATGAATTAATTTGACCTTTTTGTGTTTAGGCTTCATACACATGATAGAGCGGTGTGCATAGAGTTTGTGTGGAGACACATGAAGTCACTGCAGCTCTGTACCACCGAGCCGTAGTTACTACCAGTGCCGCCATATAGTGCCTCTGTATAATACCATATTATAGAGATACAGCAATGCTTCTAGAGGAGAATACCTTTGTAATTTGGCATTCCATGGAGCATGCAAATCATTTCTTTTGGGTTTATACAGATTCGGACAGTAAAACCCCATAAAAATCGAATGACGTCGATTATGTCTTCATACATTTAAGACGTTGTACAAAGCCGAAATATGGTTCTGTGCTTGAGTTCCTGGTCTCATTTTTTTTTCTGCTTTTGTTCTTTAACCGATATTTGTATCGTCTGAAAAAATAAGTGATCACTTTCCTAACAGCTGCTAATTCATCCGCACCCACGTTTGTATGGGGGAGTTTTTGTAATCGTTGCACCTGCTCTTGGCAAATTACGAGTAAGATATAAAGGGATTGTATGGGCTGGGTTCAATTACTGGAAAATATTAGGAATGCACTAAACTGTGATATTTAACGCTGAACCGTACGATTAATGATTCAAGTCCTGACTATTCCAGCAATTCACTATTCCATCCAGCCCTTGTGGAATGAAAATCCAAAAGAAAACTCTTTTTAGGTATAGATGTTTCTTTCTTTCCAGCACGAAATCTGTGGAATTTACTGTCTCACCATAGTGCGTGCCAGGTCGGTATCCAGTGTTTTATACTTCAATCCAAAATGTTTAACAGGCCATGAAATATTCACTTGTTCCTCTATTAGAGCTCAGGCTCCATAAAGAGAACAGTAGAAGTTGGGGGGACGGGACTGAAATAGGAATATAAACGGTTGTATATCAGCGATTTAGAACCCATAACCTTAAAGTGAATGTCCGGTTTTTAAAATATTGTCGTTTTTAGGTCTAATATTCTGTACTGATTAATATTGTAATATATCTTTTTAGTGATACAGAGAGCTCCAAACCCCTGTAAAAGACATACAGAAAAAAATCTGTCTGCCTTCAGCCACCACTAGAGGGAGCTTAAGAACTTGCTGCATACTCTTATTAGTGGTGCTTAAATGCATGACAGTATGTTGTAATTACTTAGCTCCCTCTAGTGGTGGTTACAGGCAGTGAGTATTTTTTCATTTCACTCTGCCTATGCATCGAGTATGTATATATATATATATATAAAACAAAAAAACAGAGCTTCAATTGCTATAAAGATATATTAAGAACATAATCAGTGCAGATTTTTAGACCTATTTAGGTAAAAAAAATAAAGTTTTCCGATTTGTTTGTATAAAATGTTTGTGGTCCATGGTTTTTGGATAAGTTGTCCTGAAGAAAGAAAAAAAAAAGAAAAAATAAATCAGGTTGGCAAAAACCTGCCCCCAATGCTGATCATAGGGTGCCCTGCTACTGGGACCCCAGTGATCATCTTGAAGATGTGGCAGTACCTGGCAGCAAGTGCTTAATTTCCCTGCAGTGCCTCCACAGGGGAGATGAAGCATTATACATTTTGCATTGTAATTAAAGTACTGTCTAACGCACTGACATGCTGGGTCCTCCAGAGTGAGAGGTGCTCTTTATAGCTGTTCTCTGCTCTGGATAATGTAAGAGGGTCCTTAACGGGGCCCCCCACTCATAGAATTTTTGAAAATGGGTTTTTCCAGACAACATCTTTTATGCTCCAGGAACGTTTGTTATTTGAAAACAGCATCGGACGGTTTCCGCATCAAAATAAGCGCCAAAAACCTCTGTGTGAACAGGACCTAAATCCACTACATAGATCTCAGAATAAATCTACCCTATGATATAACAGCTATATTGACTAACATGGATTGATAAGAAGCTACGTCTTGCTGAGCATCTGAAGACTTCGCTTCTCCTTGACACATTATTCTGTACAGGGTAAGCCTAATACTCCAGCAGCAGCCAGCCCAGACTACGACACCATATGTTCCTATAAGCTGAGGTGTGACTTTTGGGAATTTTGCAGCAAGCAGACAGCCACAAGAAAGGAAATGAGCACTTGCAAACATAACAAACAGACTAAATGGAGCTGATGTAAGTTGCATAACTAATGAGAAATTAAACTGAGAAAATGACTTGTATCTTTTGGATCCAGTACCAGGTAAATGCATTAGACATGGTATTGGTTTTAACACAGCGCGTACAAGACATCATTAATAAATGACATGTATTAACAAACTGTGATTAAACCTGTGTCAACCAAACTGGCATGACTAATCGGGCAGCCTGGTATACACCGTGGTTCCATTCGTGTTTAATTATACATAAGCTCCATGTAGGAAGGGGTTACAGTATTGTATATACATCTGCTAAGCAGAAGGCCTCTATCTACAAAGTCCTATGCTGTGTAAGCAAACAGTTTAGAGGATTATTATTATATGGGACAAACGCCAGACCTAGCCACTCCTAAGGGTTCATAGCACTGGCGTAGCTATAGGGGGTCGCAGCGGTCGCAATTGCGACCGGGCCCCGAAGCCAGGGGGGCCAACAGGCCCCCGCACCACATCAATAAAAAGTTACTATAGTAACTCAGGCCGCGGGCCCCTGTTACTATAGTAACAGACTGTACTTACCTTCCTGGTTCTGGATCGCAGCGGAGGTCCTGACGTCAAGCCCTATGCGCCGCGCACAACATCGAGAGGACAGAACCTCTGCCGCGGCTGAAGAGGAAGGTAAGATTAGTAGCCCTGACTGCTAAAGCTGACTGGCGGGGTCCGACTCCCGGGACCCGCCAATCAGCTGTTTTGAAGGGGCCGCAGCACTCGTACGAGAGCTGCTCCCCTTCTTTCCGGTCACACTGTGAATCGGTGTCGCGATTCACAGTGTGAGTGAGTAGTGAAATGAAGGAGAAGCAGCTCTCGTACGAGTGCTGCGGCCCCTTCAAAACAGCTGATTGGCGGGTCCCGGGAGACGGACCCAGACACATCAGCTATTGATAGCCTATCCGGAGGATAGGCCATCAATGTTTAGGGACTGGACAACCCCTTTAAGCCTACGATGTTGCAGGCTTAGGTGGCCCATGGGACAGGATCACAGATTGTGTGATCCTGTCTGCTGGGCCCCCGTATCTAAGCCAATCACATGGTAGGCTTAGATACATGGCCCATGTGTGATCCTGTCTGATGGGCCCTGTATATAAGCCTACCACACTGTAGGTTTAGATACAGGGCCCCAGCACACAGTAATCTTATACTGTATAAGATTACTGTCTGCTGGACTCTGTATCTAAGCCTACCTTGTGTTAGGTTTAGATACAGGGTCCCACAGACAGTATTACACATGGGCCCTGTATCTAAGCCTAACACATGTGTTACTAATCATTTTTTTGTGTGTTTTCTTACAGGTTCGGTCGTTGGACTACCTCGGATTCCAGGACTACTTCGATGACGGCTTTTTTTTTATTATCAATAAAATGGTTAATGAGGGTTGTGTGGGTTTTTTTTTTATTTCAATAAAATATTTTTTCTATGTCTTTGTGTTTTTTTTTAAACTATATTACTACCGCCTTAGTAATGGCCGCCGGCTGATTGACAGTATCCATTGCTAAGGCGGGGCTTAGTGTTAGCCGATGCAGAGGCCAACACTAACCCCCTTTATTACCCTGGTACCCACCGCCACCCCCCAATTTTCATAACCAGCCAGATACAACACAGCAGCAGCAGGCAGCATTACCAGGGTGGTAGGTGCCACTGTTTTTGGCCTTCCCCAGCCTAATACTACCAGCCTGCGGCCACTCCGGTGCCTGCCCGTCACTACAGATGGACGGGTACTGGTTCGTACCCGGCTCTTCCCAGTACTCCTGGTGGCGGTGGGTACCGGGGTAATAATGGGGGTTAGTGTTGGCCTCTGCACCTGCTGACATTAAGCCCCGCCTTAGTAATGGAGGTTGTCAATCAGCCAGCGGACATTACTAAGGCGGTAATAATAAAGTTTAAAAAGATACAAGAACATAGAAAAAATATTTTATTGAAATAAAAAAACACAACCCTCATTAACCATTTTATTGAGAATAAAAAAACGCCGTCATTGAAGTCCTCGTATCCGAAGTCCAACAACCGAACCTGTAAAAAAACACAATCACAAAAAAATAATCAGTAACACATAAAGAAGCAAAATTATTATTCAGCGCTGGAGCTCCAATGTCAGCGAGCTAAGCCCTGTATCTAATCCAATCATGTGTGATACTGTCTGCTGAGTCACTGTATCTAATCCAATCATGTGTGATACGGTCTGCTGAACCACTGTATCTAATCCGATCATGTGTGATACTGTCTGCTGAGCTACTGTATCTAATCCTATCATGTGTGATACTGTCTGCTGAGCTGTGTATCTAATCCTATCATGTGTGATACTGCCTTCTGAGCCACTGTATCTAATCCTATCATGTGTGATACTGCCTTCTGAGCCACTGTATCTAATCCTATCATGTGTGATACTGTCTGCTGAGCCACTGTATCTAATCCTATCATGTGTAATACTGTCTGCTGAGCCACTGTATCTAATCCTATCATGTGTGATACTGTCTGCTGAGCCACTGTATCTAATCCTATCATGTGTGATACTGCCTTCTGAGCCACTGTATCTAATCCTATCATGTGTGATACTGTCTGCTGAGCAACTGTATCTAATCCTATCATGTGTGATACTGTCTGCTGGGCCCTATCTCTAATCCTATCATGTGTGATACTGTCTGCTAGGCCACTGTATCTAATCCTATCATGTGTGATACTGTCAGCTCAGCCACTGTATCTAATCCTATCATGTGTGATACTGTCTGCTGAGCCAATGTATCTAATCCTATCCATAGTTTATAGGGTCGTAGTGCTATAGATATGCTATGCTGTCTCATATACACAAATACATTTTTTTTGTGTGGGGGACACATATGTATTGGGGCTATTTCCCCTGACATTTTAAGTCCTTAGTGACACCCCAGTCTGCTACTGCTGCATTGTTGGGTCACTTAGGAGACCCAGCGATGCAGCTGAAAGCTGCGGACCGTCGGCCATGAGAAGTTTGCGGGGAGGGCCCAATAAGAACTTTTGCATCGGGGCCCATGAGCCTTTAGCTACGCCCCTGGTTCATAGTCATTGTGTCAAGACATTGACAGTTATTTCTCTTTGCTAGGATATACTTATTGAATGCATTTGAGGAGCACAATATATTTATGTATTAGCCAGAGTGAAGAACAGCTAAAAAGAGTACCTCTCTTTTTGGAGGACCCAACACGTCCGTGTATTACGCGGAATGTCCATTTATTTTAGTGGGAAATGTGTAATGCTTCACTTTTCCTGTGGTGGTGCTGTAGGGAAACTGATCACTTGTTACCTTGCAGATTACAGTTGATCGTTGAGAGTCTCAGTAGAAGGACACCTTATAATCAACTTACCCTTTTAATAAAAATATATTGGCCAAGGTGGATAACCCCTTTAAGAAGTGCACTAACTAGTCAAAAAGCTGTGAGCACCCTCTGGTCATGGGCACTGTCCTAATGCTGGTATGGTCCATCTGTGCATTAATTGAATGCAGATTAACATTTATTTGCATATTTTTTGTGACGGGTTTCAATCAACATGTCCAATTCTTCCTTCCATTCCACATCCAAGACATTAATAAAAAAAATTCCATAAAATAAAAAATACCTTAAAATATATGTGATTTGCCTAAAATGCTATAAATTCATTATTTTAGTTTCTGGAAAAGTTGATTGACAAGTTGATTGACAACTTGAGAGAAAAATGTAGAAAATTTGCTTTGCTGGCATTTTGGGGAGTCAGGGCACGTTTTTCCGACACAGAAAAACATAAATTAATATATTGTTTTTTGTGCCTATTTTTTCATGGTGGATTAAGTAGTAGAACCCGAAGGAATATGAAAGGGTTTTCTGCCATTGAACTGTTAGTGTGTCAAGTATTTGAGGGTCTTTATAGTAAGAAAATTGCTTGGTGACTGCAAATTTAGTGACTGGAAGGGGCCTAAATATTGGAATCATTCTGATTCTTATCTCGTCATTTAATGGGGGAATAAATGGGCAGAGTTGGGACACACAGTGCGCACAAACACTTGGACTTGTGGTGCACTTGAGAACACATTGCAGTCTAAAAATATTTTTTTCTTGGAGGACTCCCACACCCCACTAATTCGCACAACTGTTACAAACAAACCCGTAGACTTGTAGTTTTGGAGGGAATGTTGCTTTTGTCTACACAGGAATCGGAGATGAACATCATACAATGCCCAAACAACATTGCCATACAAGGAGCAAATACTTCCATACAGAGCCTAAACAATATTGCCATACAGTGTCCAAATAGTATCACCATACAGCACGCAAAACCAATGCCATACAGTGTCCAAATAATATTACCATACAGCACGCAAAACCAATGCCATACAGTATCCAAATAATATTACCATACAGCACGCAAAACCAATGCCATACAGCATCCAAATAATACTACTATACAGTGCCCAAATAATACTACTATAAAGTGCCCAAATAATACTACTATACAGTGCCCAAATAATACTACTATACAGTGCCCAAATAATACTACTATACAGTGCCCAAATAATACTACTATACAGTGCCCAAATAATACTACTATACAGTGCCCAAATAATACTACTATTCAGTGCCCAAATAATACTACTATACAGTGCCCAAATAATACTACTATACAGTGCCCAAATAATACTACTATACAGTGCCCAAATAATACTACTATAAAGTGCCCAAATAGTGCTATTTGGCGCCTCAATAATACCGCCATAGTGAGACATCATAGGAAAGTATGAAACTTGCATTCGCCCCGTATCTCAGTCACATTCTGTACTATGTATATAAAATACTAAAATATTCAAAGCAATTCAACCTGGAACCAATAAAGGAAAGCAGTAATGTGAAGAGTTATATTCTGGGATCTACACTACACCCTGCTATGTCTATTTAAAGGGCTACAATTTTACAGTCTGTACAAAGATTACAATGTATAGTGTACAATAATAACTTTCTGTTCTCACTGTATATATCCAGCTGTGATAAGAATAATGTGTGCTCGGCAGACCACAATGAAGTAGAAGCAACCTTCATCTGAGTTATACTGAAGTCTCTCTGACCTCAGACTGGGCTAATATATTCATTTCTAACATTTCTAGTGTATAAAAATGTACAGTCACCAGAACAATGTTCTTATTATACACATACAATACAATGCTCCCGGATTATATATATACACACACACACACACACACACACACACACACACACACACACACACACACACACACACACACACACTACCGTTCAAAAGTTTAGGGTCACTTAGAAATTTCCTTATTTTTGCAAGAAAAGCACCGTTTTTTTCAATGAAGATAACATTAAATTAATCAGAAATACACTCTGTACATTGTTAATGTGCTAAATGACTATTCTAGCTGCAAACATCTGGTTTTTAATGCAATATCTACATAGGTGTATAGAGGCCCATTTCCAGCAACCATCACTCCAGTGTTCTAATGGTACATTGTGTTTGCTAACTGTGTTAGAAGGCTAATGGATGATTAGAAAACACTTGAAAACCCTAGTGCAATTATGTTAGCACCGCTGTAAACAGTTTTGCTGTTTAGAGGAGCTATAAAACTGACCTTCCTTTGAGCTAGTTGAGAATCTGGAGCATTACATTTGTGGGTTTGATTAAACTCTAGAAATGGCTAGAAAAAGAGAGCTTTCATGTGAAACTCGACAGTCTATTCTTGTTCTTAGAAATGAAGGCTAGTCCATGTGAGAAATTGCCAAGAAACTGAAGATTTCCTACAACGGTGTGTACTACTCCCTTCAGAGGACAGCACAAACAGGCTCTAACCAGAGTAGAAAGAGAAGTGGGAGGCCCCGCTGCACAACTGAGCAACAAGACAAGTACATTAGAGTCCCTTGTTTGAGAAATAGACGGCTCACGGGTCCTCAACTGGCAGCTTCATTAAATAGTACCCGCAAAACGCCAGTGTCAACGTCTACAGTGAAGAGGCGACTCCGGGATGCAAAGAAAAAGCCATATCTGAGACTGGCTAATAAAAGGAAAAGATTAATATGGGCAAAAGCACACAGACATTGGACAGAGGAAGATTGGAAAAAAGTGTTATGGACAGACGAATCGAAGTTTGAAGTGTTTGGATCACACAGAAGAACATTTGTGAGACGCAGAACAACTGAAAAGATGCTGGAAGAGTGCCTGACGCCATCTGTCAAGCATGGTGGAGGTAATGTGATGGTCTGGGGTTGCTTTGGTGCTGGTAAGGTGGGAGATTTGTACAAGGTAAAAGGGATTTTGAATAAGGAAGGCTATCACTCCATTTTGCAACGCCATGCCATACCCTGTGCACAGCACTTGATTGGAGCCAATTTCATCCTACAACAGGACAATGACCCAAAGCACTCCTCCAAATGATGCAAGAACTATTTAGGGAAGAAGCCGGCAGCTGGTATTCTATCTGTAATGGAGTGGCCAGCGCAGTCACCAGATCTCAACCCCATAGAGCTGTTGTGGGAGCAGCTTGACCGTATGGTACGCAAGAAGTGCCCATCAAGCCAATCCAACAGTGGGAGGGGCTTCTGGAAGCATGGGGTGAAATTTCTCCCGATTACCTCAGCAAATTAACAGCTAGAATGCCAAAGGTCTGCAATGCTGTAATTGCTGCAAATGGAGCATTCCAAGACCAAAGCAAAGTTTGAAGGAGAAAATTATTATTTCAAATAAAAATCATTATTTCTAACCTTGTCAATGTCTTGACTATATTTTCTAGCCATTTTGCAACTCATTTGATAAATATAAGTGTGAGTAACCAGGACCCAAACTCCTGGTAGAAAGAGTCACCCAAAAGCAGAACATTGGTAGATAGTGGAGCGTAAAACATAGCCTTCTGGGATTGCGTTTTCACTAGACAAGCAGCGCCACTATCTAACAATGTTCCACTTTTGGATGACTCTTCCTATGACGTACAGATGTAGCAATCTTTACCTTGACTTTTCAATGGCTTTTGTTGTGTGATATCACGCTGCACCAAGTTATCAAAGTCAAGATAAGGATTGCTACATCTATACGACGATCAGACCGAGTGACTGGAAGGTAGAACGGCTGGAGCTTCTATATATTCAATGCTCAAAGAGAAGTTGTGCCCTGAGAACAACAGGAAAAGGTGAGCACCTGTCCAACAGGACCTGAACCTACTGTATATGTTCTTTTATTACAAATGTGCTGATCTATGAAGCGCTACTCCCATTTTTCTCTATAGAAGCTCACTGCCACGATAGATAGATAGATAGATAGATAGATAGATAGATAGATAGATAGATAGATAGACATCTCTCAAGATGAACAGTTACTTGCCTCCAAAGGATAGAACTTGGGGTTCGCTGTCTGCATGCCCCACATTTGCAACTACAGCCTTCTTTCTAACAAGAAGTCCCACCATTGACATTAGTTAAAAGAAATAGGAATCAAATACAGTAACAAAGAAAAGGACGAGAAAAAGGATACAATGTAGTAAATTTTTGGTTTCTACCAGTCCAGAATACATATAGCAGAGCTGAGCTGGTTATTTGATACAACTCATCATGATGTCACAATGTTGTATATGAGGTTTTATAAAGGACTGTGAACTGTAACCTTATGACATTGTCTTAGAAAACAATTATGGAGTGTAAACATGGCCCCAAAGAGTAAAATTACATATTCAGCTCTGCTACATCTGTGTTTTCTATTTTCCTTTTGCTATTCTTTTTGTACCTCCTGGCCTTAACAATTTTTCTATAGTACTAATTTAAGGTAATGCCAACCATTATTACTTCTATCTGCATAATATCAGTGGAAGAATCCCTGTGGAGCCACCTTGTGGTGGCTTGTAATGCAGTAGCTGTGTCTTTTTTTTTGGGGGGGGGGGGGGGGATATTTTCCATGGGACATCAATAGCGACTGTTTAACTTGGGTGTGACTTTTTTCTGTATATATCTCTACTAGATATTGTATTACATAAACTGGACTCCATCAGATACATTTGACCTTAACTGATACATTGTAGCAAATAATCCAAACAGGAAACAGATGATGCATTTAGTGCTGCTGCTGTCTTTAGCTCACAAAGGATTGTGTAGACTGAATACAATTATAGCAAACGCTCAGGAGTGAGAAGGTCTGTATGCAGTTCTCAGACTCTTGTTGTTTTCATTCACTGACAGCAAGCAGGGAACTTGAACATTGTATTGAAACACAAAATATATTAGAAAATTGCAGAACTTTTTACAGTACAATGGATGATATATTCCTGCATTATTAATAAACTATCCCAAGTACATGAATTAACTTTTGAAAGAATTAAATTAGCTCTCTATAAATAACGTATACGGTAAATTGGCAGAATTAAGATTGTTCATCTGCAAGTGAAGAATCCTAGACCAGTAAACTGTAATAATTCACCAGTACTATCATTAGTTGCATTGCCTGCTGGCTGTGCTGGGTGTGTATGAAGTGTTATAATGGTGCTCAGATAGTCCCTCCTGTCCGATTCCAATAAAAACCTGTAGCGCAGACATCAGCCCCGTATATAGTCCATTTATTGCTTGGCTTATCGGCTATCTCCGCTAACTTGTTAGTTTAATGAAGCACATTCAGTTTAAATTAACTGCAGGTTGTAAAACGGGGAGTAGTTATAAATGTATAATTATGCAACACGTGTATATACCTGAGTGCATTTATTATGACCAGAATGAGAAGGATTCATTAAAGAATACATATTTTATGTAAATTAAGTTAAATCATTGTATAATGAAAAGTTCTGCAACTTTCAAATACACTTTGTTTTCAAATGTGTCACCATTTTGAGATCTCTGCTTGCTGTCAGTGAATATAACCACAACCAGAGACTAAACACTCACAGAGTATTTGTTACAATGTATCCAGTCTAAGCAATCATGTCAATAGCCTGGTTAATTTAATGGAAGTGAAATAAAACTTCCCTCATACAGTAGTTTTCTATCAGATGCCTCATTGGTGCGCCAATCCAACAGTAATTGTAAGCCATGGAAATCATTAGTACAGTCCCTTGCCTGCAGTCGGAACGTGGGAGTGGATCCAATTTTCCACAGCTGCACAGGTTGAACGTATAATATGTACGCCGCTGGCCAGGACTCCAAGCTGATACATTTTGCCTATACTGATACATTGAAACCATCAAGACACGAGAGTGATTTGTGATGCTGATGTATTTAGCTTACAGAGGATTGACTAGATGCAATTGTAGCGAACTGTCAGTTGTGAGCAGGATTAGGTCGGTTCAGATTTGCTGCAATTGAATGTAAACAAATGTTCCCGTTCACTGACAGCAAACCGAAGTCATGAAAATAGTGATAAATTGATACACATAATAACCCTTCTTTATTAGCCAAAATAAAGAACTGCTAAGCAAGAGCGGCTCCCTCTCTGGAGGACCCAGCCCTTCCATAAAGTGTCAATTATTCATTTAAATGTCAGGCATGTAATGCCACATTTTCCCTGTAGTGGCCACTGTAGGGGAAATGTATGGCTGGGGATTTTTTAATCTGGACCTACGGAGATCAACTGAGTGACATTTTTAAAATTCACTTCACGTGTTTCACTGATGGGCAAATTTCCTATTACGGAGCAGTATTTCCCTCATATAATTTCCCTCATATAAAACAATGGAGGCTGAAATAGGGATCTATATGAATGTTTTTCAGCCCCCATTGTCTAATTCGAGGAAATTACAGTTTCGAAATAGGAAATTTGTCCATCACTAGAACAGCAGCAAAGCAAATTTTTCCAGATTCGCTCATCTTTAATGCTAATTTGCAGTTGATTTGCAGGGAAATTGGAGGATTTAACCCTTCAGAAGTAAACAATTGTAAATGCAATTCCACAAATGTAGCTTCACCAAAATGTGTCGTTTTCAGGTCCAGTTAATTTCTATGTAGAGTTGGTTGTGCCACCAGTGATGGGAATCTTGTATTCTTTGTGGGTTCCAACTGCTAGATCTCTCCCCATGTGACTCTATACGGGGTCAGCCCTAAGCACTGATGTCTGAGAGTGCCCAAAAAGGTACCTCTGCTCCACATGAGTAGTTTAGTACTAAAAATGATGCATCATTGATGGGGGCCCCAATATAGATTTTGCAGTAGAACCCAGGATTTTTAAGTCCCCCCTCTAACTCTTCAAGTCCCCCCTCTAACTCTTCAAGTCCCCCCTCTAACTCTTCAAGTCCCCCCTCTAACTCTTCAAGTCACCCCTCTAACTCTTCAAGTCACCCCTCTAACTATTCAAGTCACCCCTCTAACCCTTCAAGTCACCCATCTAACTCTTCAAGTCACCCATCTAACTCTTCAAGTCACCCATCTAACTCTTCAAGTCACCCCTCTAACTCTTCAAGTCACCCCTCTAACTCTTCAAGTCACCCCTCTAACTCTTCAAGTCACCCCTCTAACTCTTCAAGTCACCCCTCTAACTCTTCAAGTCACCCCTCTAACTTTTTAATTCACCCTGCTAACTCTTCAAGTCACCCCTCTAACTCTTCAAGTCACCCCTCTAACATTTTAATTCACCCCTCTAACTCTTCAAGTCACCCCTCTAACTTTATAATTCACCCTGCTAACTCTTCAAGTCACCCATCTAACTCTTCAAGTCACCCCTCTAACTTTTTAATTCACCCCGCTAACTCTTCAAGTCACCCCTCTAACTTTTTAATTCACCCCTCTAACTCTTCAAGTCACCCCTCTAACTCTTCAAGTCACCCCTCTAACCCTTCAAGTCACCCCTCTAACTCTTCAAGTCACCCCTCTAACTTTTTAATTCACCCTGCTAACTCTTCAAGTCACCCCTCTAACTCTTCAAGTCACCCCTCTAACTATTCAAGTCACCCCTCTAACCCTTCAAGTCACCCCTCTAACCCTTCAAGTCACCCCTCTAACTCTTCAAGTCACCCCTCTAACTCTTCAAGTCACCCCTCTAACTCTTCAAGTCACCCCTCTAACTTTTTAATTCACCCTGCTAACTCTTCAAGTCACCCATCTAACTCTTCAAGTCACCCCTCTAACTTTTTAATTCACCCCGCTAACTCTACAAGTCACCACTCTAACTCTTCAAGTCACCCCTCTAACTCTTCAAGTCACCCCTCTAACTCTTCATGTCACCCCTCTAACTCTTTAAGTCACCCCTTTAACTTTTTAAGTCACCCCTTTAACTTTTTAAGTCACCCCTCTAACTCTTTAAGTCACCCCTTTAACTTTTTAAGTCACCCCTCTAACTTTATAATTTGAAATGTCTTAAATATTCATGATGAGGTTACATAATATATTCAACCGTTTAGTTTTTGACCCATATAAAACATTAAAGTCGTTTTCAGATTTTATGTAAAAAAAAAAAGTGTAATCATTATATAAAAGAAAAGTTCTGCAACTTTCTAATATAGTTTTTGCTTTAATTCCTCACTATTTTCCAGCTTTCTGCTTGCAGTCAGTGAATAGTAGCATTCCAGTTTATGTCCAGAGGTTAAAACTCATACAAATCTAATCCTTCTCAAAGCTGAGAGCTGTATGCAGTCCCCAGACTGATGACATTTTACCTACACTGATACATTGTAGCAAACTATCAGGACAGGACATTTGTGCTGCTTATCTATTTAGCTCACAGAGGATTATATAGACTGGATACAGTAGTAACAAACCCTCAGCTGTCAGAAGACCGGTATAGGTTTTCAGATGAAGCAGACCTGAAATCGCCTGATGTAGTAGAGTTGAGTTTGTTATTATGGTATGACAAAGATCTTATGTGTAGTTTTACATAGGACTTTATTATCATCAGCGTTATCACAATACACAAAGTAGCCCTGAAAGTGTTAAACAACAAATTGACTTCTGTACATAACAGATACTCCTTCATCTGTAGTGTAAAGTTGTCGCAGAGCTGAATTTGTCACTGTCACAGCCCTGAAAAGCTATGTAAAAGTTATATCACAGCACATTATAGCCAATGACAAACTCAGCTCTGCTGCATCCTCATGTCAGAACAAGGTAATGTGCCCTCCAGTGGCTTCATATAGTTTTCAGGCAGCTGCGTTTGAATGAATTAAACAAGTCTACATTTGTTTCTCCAGCTGTTTTTTTATTTTTTTTACTATACCATATAACACAACTTGTTGTGACAGGGCATGCTGACACTTGCGGTTCTTCAGGTGTTATAACGCACAATACAAGCGGCTTCACACAATACCGCAGCAGGCATAGCACAGGGATTGAATTGCATTGCCCCACAGGGTCTAGCAGGTTTATAGCGAGTATCCGACGGAGACCAGAGGAAAACAATGGGGACTGTGAGCTCCATCAGTAAGAAAATTTACAAGACAACGCAGAGAAGTTGCCTAAGGCAGCAAAAAAAATAGAGAAATGCAACCATGTCCGTCTACAAGGAAAGTATTCTGGTCTTACCTTGTGCTCTGGAAGAAATTAAAACCCAGCTAAGACACATCAGCGGTATAAACGTCTGCAGTGGGTGCGAGGAGCCATGTTCTGCCTTGAGCCCCTCTGACATTTTATCCTGACTGAGGAGCAGCTTTCATCAGCTGGCAGCGGAGAACAGCACCATAATATTCACTTATAGGGACTGGGACTCAGGATGTGAGAGATTTCCTGAATGCAGCTCAGTTAACCCCTCCTGTCGGGGATGATCATCTAAGTCTTTCTCCCTTCAAACTTTTTTTTTTTTGGCAGGGGGCGAGATATGTTGACCGTTGCAATAAATGAGCGTTAAACTGTCTGTGTTGGCTAGCAGGAGGCATGAGGATTGTTAGTGGAGGAAGGCCGGCCCGTGAGAGGCGTTCATGCCAACAGTTACAACTCTCAGTACAATGGAACAAATTATTGTTCTCCAGACTTTCTCCGCCGCGCGCTGCAGGATCCCAAAAACCAACTGGGATGAAAGAACCGGCTCGTGTATACTAAGCCGACACACGACTCTACCGTCTACCCCTCATTTACCTCAGGATATGTGCCGCAATTACCTCATGGTCATCTTTTTGTCACTGCTGGTTTAGTAATCTGTACTTTATAATCTTTCTGCCCTGGCTATAATACAAATCTGCTCTCTAAGCACTGATTTCCAGGGGAGCTGGTGATAGACTTGTGTTTATAGACAGCAGCCAATCAGCAGAGGTAGAGCTGCAGTGTGGAGGCAGAGAGTAGCAGCCTGAACCAATCATGAGACAGGGGGTGTGTTTCAGACTACCCCAGACTCTCTATAGGCACTGCAGCTAATCTATAGTCACAGATCCCAGCTCTGCCTTAATGGAGCTGCGCTAAAAGCAGCCGAGCAGTAATCGCTGAGAAAAATAAATAGCAGGTAAGCAGGAGCTATAGGTGCGGACTTACATATCATTTTTAAGCGCACGACTGGACAGTCACTTTAAGTGTAAAATGATGGAGGTATGGCACACCACCTACAGATGTCATTCCTATACCGTACAGCACCTTCTATTAAATCTAAATAAAACGAAATAATTCAATAATTAAAAAATGATGCAACATTCTAATATACTTTGTGCATCAATTCCTCACGATTTTCAAAATTTCTGTTTGATGTCAGTAAATGGAAGGATTCTGGTTTATACCTAAAAGCACAAAACCTGTTCAAATTCTCACAGCTGCGAGTTTGCTACAACTGTATCCAGTCATAGCAAGTCTTTGTGATTTTAGTGCTTTAGCGCTGCGGCCCCTTCAGGCCGGGTTTCCACGTAGCGTAAACGCTGCAGAATTTCCACAACGGAATTCTGTGCGGAAATTCCGCAGCATTTACAGTAGCAGCAAAGTGGGTGAGAGTTAGTAAATCTCATGCCCACGCTGCGGAAAAAAAAGCAGCGTAAACGTTAATAACTTGACCTGCGGTGCGGAATTTAATTCCGTAGCATGTCAATTTATACTGTGTTTTTGTTGATTTTCCGTTGTGGGTCTTCCGCATTGAATTCAATGGGGATGTGAATCCCGCTACAGAAAGCCAAGCGTTACGACTTTTGCTGCGTATTCACAGCGTTAACGCCACAGAAATTGCAACGACGGAAAAACCAGCAACAAACATACTTACCGAGATCGCCCTCCTTCTTCGTGCAGTCCGGCCTTCTGGGATGACATTGTATCCCATATGACTGCTGCAGCCAATCCCAGGGTCCAGCGTCACATGGCCTGAAACGTCATCCAGGGAGGCCGGAGCGGACCACAGAGGAGTAATGGGGTACGTATGTGCACTTAATCACGCAGCGGAATTTCCGTCCGAAAAATCGAAAAACCACAATGGGGTGTGATTTTTCGGACGGAAAGTCCTGCGGGTTTCAGGCCGGATACGCTGCGTGGTTTTTATGCACCGTATCCGTCCCGTGGGAACCCGGCCTCTCTGTGTTTCTCTGCACAGTGGCGCCCTGGCCAACCACTGTGCAGGGAAATGCAGCCCGGCGCCATAAGTGCTGTGCATGAACAAATAAGGGGGAGTTCACGCAGAGTTGTTTGACGAGTTTTTTGAGGCAGAAAAAGCGCCAAAAAATGTCTGAAAATGCCTCCCATTGATTTTAATGGGAGGCGAAGGCGTTTTTTTCCCACGAGCGGAAAAACTGGCTCGCGGGAAAAAGGGGGGACATGCCCTATCTTTGGGCGTTGACATCAATGGAAGGCAGAGAAAGTGTAAAAAAGCTGCATTTTATGCCCGCGGGGAACTTATTGGCCGCGGGCGAAAAACACCGCGAATAATCGGCATGCAGGCAGAGAAAAATCTCCCTCAAAATTCCAAATTTTGAGGCAGATTTTGCTCCTGCAAAAAACTCTGTGTGAACCCAGCTTAAGAAGTTTTAGTACTGCTCCCCATCATTAGGATTGGTAGGGGTCCCGGCAGCCAGACCCCCACCGCTTGCAGCGTGATGGAAAATCCTAGAAATATGCTATCACTCTATGTGATGGGAATAACCCTTTAAATAACTTTTTATTACAGATTCCTTTAGACTTTCTAATGAACAATCTATGCAAACGCATGGCTTACTGCTTGGATGGGTTTGGGTGGTTGCCTAACAAAAATGCTGGATCCTTACAGTCCTATAGAGACATGAGCGGTCACCTTCTATGTTACTGAAGGGCTGGTACGTAGCTCTACCAATACTTCCACCCATGCATTGCAAATGCAGATGGACAATGTCTACCTTCCAGAGATTTTTTTCTAAATGTATCCTCTGACTTCGTTTTGAAGGATTAATACTGTAGTCGACTACGCTATTGATTCTGTCACAACGACTGAACCCTTGCACAACAGAGACAAACTGAAACCATTGGCACCGGATACGTCACCATTGAAATCAATGGTGAAGGAAACGGAAACCTTTGGTTTCAGCTTGTGTCTGTCAGGGCTCCGTCCCAACGGAAAGCTGCGATGGAATGTCGGAACAAGGCCCTGACGCAGATGTGAACATAGCCTTATCCTGCAAAAAATAAGCCCTCAGAACGCTCAACCGACGGAAAAATAAAATAGTTGTGGCTCTCAGAATACGACACAAAACAAATAGTTTTTTTTCTTTTAACAGTGGTAAAACATAGAAAACATATAAATTTGATATCACCGTAATCGCCTCAACCAGTATGAATAAAGTAAACATGTCGTCTTTACCGCCTGATGGATGCCTTAAAAACCAAACCCTTCAAAAAAGGTCGTAATCGCTGTTTTTTACCTCTTTCACCCCACAAATATTTTTTTTTTCAGTTTCCAAGTACATTATGTAGTACATTAAATGGTGCCATGAAAAGCTACAACTTGTCCTGCAAAAACCAAGCCCTCATACGGCTACGTTGACAAAAAAATAAAAAAGTTATGGCTTTCGGAAGGCAGGGAGGAAAAGTCGAGAATAAAAAAAACTAAAATTGCCCATGTTCTTAAGGGGTTAATAAATATAAAATAAAAAAAAGACTAAGAAATGATTTATTGTCTATATACTTACATGTAATTAATGAAACTAAAATTAAATAGTTGCATGGGCCTGAAACTGACGCTCCTCTCGTGTAATATACAACATACGTTAACCTAATGGAGGGAAGGAGAAAACTCCACGTAAAATAAAAAGGAATAGATAATCTATGTTCCATGATAAGGCATAATAGGAGTATTTGTTTGATTTATAAAAAGTGTAAAAGGTAAAAAAATAATCTAAATTTGGAGCTGTTCCTGCATCACCGGTCATGAGGATCCTCCATCACTTTCTTATTGTCATGGCAGAGTGACTGATGATGTGTTTTCCACTACGTGACCGCTCAGGGGTGTAGTTATAGGGGTACAGAGGTAGCAGTTGCACCCAGGCCAAGGTAACTAAGGGGCCCAAAGGCCCCTTTACAACACCAGTATTATAAATGGCACATGGTGGGAGGGGGCCTATTTTTGCATTGCAGCCCAGGAGCTTCAAATTACGCCTCTGCAACTATTTCGGGTCCCATGCCTCTTCCTATTGTCATAAGGTGAAGGGCAATCCAGCATCGCTCTGCCATGACTACAGGAAGTGGTGGCGTACCCCAATAAGTCCTGAGGTGTAAATTGAGGCTCCACAATGCAACATTTATAATAGGGTCTCCAAAGTATAGCATTTCATTCATCATACTGGTCTCCGTATGTGGGGCAGAGGTACCTTTTGGACCCCCTTAGGATCCAAGTCCCAGATACGACCGCAACCTTTGCACCACTTATAGTTACCCCCCTGCTGATGACCAATGGCACGGGTACAGCTCCGAATTTGAAATCCAACTAGTGTTATAATTTTTTGTTCATAGTGACGGCACCAGAATGGCCAGCGATTGGCTGCAGCGGTCCCACAGGGTAGAACTATTTACCCCAGACTGCTGCAGTGTCGTCCCTATAGACAGCAAGTCACTGCAGCGGTCCATGATCACATGGGGATGTACAACATGTAATCGCTATATGATGACAATAGGAATCGCGGGAGAGCTTGACGACTGCCGATACAGGAAGCGTGATGAATTTGAACGGCACGTACTGTATGTAATAAAACAAATTTGTAATATTTTACACCATTAGTGGTCAAAACGCTCTATTAACTTTTACTACTACAGCGATGTCTCCTGTCTCTCCGGCGTCTTCTATAACTGGGGTTGGGTTCTCAAGACGAAGCCCTCAATTTCGTACACCGATACCCTTGACTTGACATTATGTCTTTGACATTGGTGAACTGGTGTCGGAGTTTACACTCTCTATGCAATGACTTGTAATGAACAGCAAGGGTTCATTTTTCTTAACTATCAGTAACATGTCAGGGTAATGTTCCTGTGAGAGACCATATGCTTTCTACAACGCTGCTGGCTCAGAACCAGCGCAGTTCAATGTGTCACTAATACGTCGAGCGTTGCTTCTGTACTGGCCTTTCTCCTCCGCAGCTGCCCTCAGTGGAGGCATTTCCATGGGAAAAGAGCCTGGGAATTAGGGCCCAGTGCCAGTGAGCAAGAACGATGGCTACTATTACACAGCACTATCATTCCCATCTGGTCAATTACATTTCCGTTTCTTAAAAATGGACGTACAGTGGAAACCTTGTCTGTGTAGGCTGAGATATGAAGCCTGAAAGATTGCAGCTTGACTATGAATATCCATGTTTAAAGTTCTTATCATTTATTCTGTTACCTTTGTTGATACTCTAGATGTCGATGTTGATTTAAGCTTTTTTTTTTTTTTACTGTCCAGACTTCTAGGGTATGTTCACACTGCGTAAACACTGCGGCTTTTCCGCAACGTATTTTACTGCGGAAACTCCAGGGTAATACAGTAGCAGCAGAATGGATGAGATTTGAACAAATCTCATTCACACACTGCATGAAAAATCAGGCGAAAAAAATTTGATAAATTGACCTGCGGTGCAGCTTTTTAATCCGCAGCATGTCAATTTATGCAGTGGAATCGCTGGTATTCAATGGCAATGGGTATGAATTCAATGGGGAGGTAAAACAGGCAAAAAAAATTGTTGCGATTTTTGCATTGGAAAAGCAGCGATTCCTCTGCAAAAATTGCAATAAAAAAAAAAAAAGCTTATACTTACCTAGATCTCTATACTTCTGTGTCCGGGCCGACCTCCTGGGATGATGTTTCATCCAATATGACTTCTGCAGCCAATCACAGGCTGCAGTGCACGTACATAGGTTCCAGCGTCCTCCCAGGAGGCTGGACTGCACAGAGGGACGTGTCGCCATTACTACGGCCCGGGTAAGTATAAGGTTTTTGTTTTTTTACCACTGTTTTCAGACATTCCAGCTGAAAAACTGCACCACAATTTGCACGATCATTGGCCCGTGTAAAAGGGCCTTAAAATCGGCATTATAAATTTTTATTTTACCTTGTTGCTTTTACAAAGTGCAAGTTTTTAGTGCTCATACAAAGCACATTACTCAGCAGGGGGCGACAATGAGCACTGAAGAACGATCCTTCCAGGATAAAATGTATAGGAAATCTATGCCCTATCCTGAGGCATAATGGGAGTGACATTACAAATATACAAAAATGTATATGGAAAAATAAAGTTTTTAATCATTTTAAAAATGTTTGGATTAAGGGGGTGTCAACTTTGGACAATCCATGCTTGTTAGAACGGTCACCCATTAATAGGGTGTCCTACTGCTTATACCCCCCCCCCCCCACAACCAGTTGCAGAGGCAAACCCAGGATTTTTTAAAAGGGGTCTCTAAGTCAATTTTTGCCCATGGTAGAGATGACAAAATGTTCCCCCATTATACTGCCGATCACACTCAACTTTCTACATGCATTACATGACACATTTTTACATAGACTGGTAATGTTTAGATCCTCTGCAGCGCTACCACAGGAGAAAATAAGCATTACACAGTGGGCCATTAAAATCAGTGGACTGTCCATATAATGTATGGGTCCTCCAGAGTGAAAGACGCTCTTTATATCTGCTTTCTTCTCTATCTGATGCATGTGGATCCCGAATAGGAGACCCCTCTTTATTAACTGGTGGGGTATTTCAAAATGGGTCATCAAAACCAGAAAACCCCTTTAAAGAAAACTCAGTCAAAGATAAAATGGAAGTAATGTATCAAGAGGTTTACGCCAGTATTGTGGCGTAAAAAAGTTGTAGATGTTGGTACTTTTATCGCTATTTTTTAAAAGTGGGGATAATAGAGGGCAGGGCTTAGCCGAACAATGCGGGGCCTCTGCCGGAACGACAAATTAATTATAATTTACACATGAAAACAAAAATACACATAAAAAAATGTATACTCACCTCACTGCTCCGCTTCTCTTCTCCCCACCGAGTCCACTTCAGCTCCTCACCAGGCAGCGTCAGTACCTATGCGATGCAGCACTCAAAGTCATCAGTGCTACGACGTCGCAAAGTAACTGATGCTGCCCGGCATCAGTACCTTGAATGGGCCGCGGCATGAAGAGGAATCCGGAAGGGACCTGATGGGAAGAAGAGGATGGTGAAGTGAGTATGTATTTTTTTTTATCCTGTGCGATGAAGGATGGATAAGGCGTGGTCATTACGCCACAATTATACTGCACAACCAGCGGAAAAAAGCAACGAATTTGATAAGATGCATTAACTTCGTAATAAATGTGTTGCATCTTACTCCAGCGAATTGGTTATTAAGACTGGCGTATGAAACGGCAATCTTAATAAATCTGCCCCAATAGGCCTCATTTATTAAAGCTGTCTAACAGTAAAACTGTCCTTGTTGCCCATAGCAACCAATCAGAGTTCAGCTTTCATTTCTTAAACTGATCTTGAAAAATGATAGCTGAGCTCTGATTGGTTGCTATGGGCAATGAAGACAGTTTTACTATTAAACACTTTTGATAAATGAGTCCAAAATATGTCTCCTTTTAGTCACCCAACACTACAACACTGGGAGTTGTCAGCCATCTTTCCCTGTGAAATGAGCCACATAACAACCAGCACCAACCAGCCGTTTGGCACAGAAGTGTGGAGGCTCCGTGGTGTCACTCTCTGGTTGTGGGGCCTGTTGCTAGGCAACTACATGAAGCAGAACTGCTTAGCCAGCGCAGCACTTCTAAAGACTCCCTAATGAGTAATTACAATGGGAAACCCTGGGTTTCACTGGATTTTCTCATTAATATTAATTATGGCTGGAATTTCTTTCAAACTACAATAGTAAATGTAAAAAGTACAGTAGTTGGAAGGTCTTTAGAGCATGGAGCTGTTGGTGTGATTTCTGTATTACTGGGAATTGAGAATTACGCTATTAATGTAATAGGTGTGTGGGCTGCTACATTATATAAGTGCCCCCCTCCCCAGCGCTTATAGATAGTATAAAGCATTACTAATACACACGCCTGGCCCCAATGTGTACGTGTGTCTCTATGCAGAGCTGTTGTAATAAATGCTATATTTATCTTCTTTAACATCTGTAATAGGTAATAAGTATTTGCAGATGTTTTATGGATTTGGAGTTTCAAACACTCTCAGACGGGCGATTGTAAAGAATAATGAAATGCTCAAATATTACGGTAAAATCCAAATGCAGAGCTTGTAGCTTTAGGCCCTTCTGAAATGTATATTTTCAGCGTTTCCAACGTTTTTCGGACACACCTATCCTTTAACTACTTTTTGGGACATACCAGTGTTACAAACTTTTTGTTAACTAGACCAAAAATTATATATCAGAAGCCAAGATAAAAAAATTGGAAAAAAATAAATAAAAAGAAGAAGACACAGACTTATTTGGCTTCATTTTCTAATAGGGCTGCCATAGAAGTCCATGAGGCCTCTACTGTACCTCCCTATGCCTCCGATTTCAAACTCACGGCATGCTCCATCTGATGTTCTATCCCTGTACATGCAGCACCCAACCGAGGCTTTACGGCAGCACACAGAGGCTGTGCTGCTCCATACTAAGGCCGTATAGACTCCATGCACTTGGCTCTGTTGTGTGCATTAACCCTCTGTTCCTGATTTATAATATTTTTTCATTGCCTATTTACCAAGGCTGGTCGTGGCCTGTTAACTGCAGATCCTGATTCTCCTACCCTATGACAAGAAAGGGTGTAGAAGGCCTTTGCCTATACGTGACCCTGGTGGAAGGGCGCATGCTAAAGAAACAATTTACATATGAATGCACTAAACAATGTATTCACTGCCTCTTTAAGAAAGAAGCTGCCACAGCAATCACCTAGTTGCTCCTGGTCCAGCTCTCCGGCACCCCTGGTGGCCATCTGATTTTGCCATGGGAAGACACTGCAGGGGAAGTCCAGTAATACACGTCGACCATTCAGATGATGACTGCCCATGTAATGCATGGACGGCTCGAGCCCGCCAGAACAGGCGTTTCTCGTGCAGAGTGGTTCTCCGTTCTCCTCATAGAGGGGACAATCCCTTTAATTAGGCACTCACAATGATGTAAGATTGGGAGGAGGACACCCAGGGAGGGACAAGTGGAAAGCTGCAGAGGGCGCTAGATGTAGTGCACTACAAAGTTTTACTTAATTTTGTAAGAGCAGACAAACATTATAAATCCATACATGACACCGGATAGACAATTAGAAGAAGGGTGGGGGGATGAAAATTTGTTTCGGTTGGAGGTGTTCTCTTAAGGTGTGGCCTATATGATGGCTGGAGTCTAAGGCGCCAGATAATCTGAGATGTTAATCCGGTACGGGATACATATCTTTATTATACCCTTATTATTATATAACCACGTGTGTGAATTAATGGCAGTGAGGCGTTGCAGCACATGTATTTTACATGTGTACAGAATAACAGAGAAAATCTGAATACCGTCAATGCATAATAAAAGTTCTTCAGAGCAAATTACGGTTGTAGCCTTGGAATATCTCTGCCGGACCTGATACTTTGCCACAGGCTTTTCTGGAGAAGTAGAATATGTAGTATTGAGGTAATTAAAGGGCTTTTCCGACCAGAGACATTTATGAAATATCCATAGGATATGTCATAAATTTCAGATAGATGCGGGTCCCACCGCTGGGACCTGCACCTTTCTCTAGAACGGGGCCCCCTAAGACCCGTTCTGCTGCTCTGTGTTGCGGCTGAAGCTCCCGACCATAAAGTCAGGAAATGGCCGGGAGGCAGCGAGAGCAGAAGAAGGTTGAACAGGGTTTAGAGGGCCCCGTTCTAGAGATAGGTGCGGGTCCCAGAGGTTGGACCCGCATCTATCTGTCATTTATGACATATCCTGTAGATATGTCATAAATGTCCATGGTGGGAAACCCCTTTAACTCCTTCCCGACCACCCACTATCTTTTGATGTCAGGCGGTGCAGGTGCTTGTCTGCAGCGACGTCTTTTGGCGTCGCTGTACATGAGACTGATGAGCGCTCGTGTGAACTGTAACTAACAGCTCCTGATCTCAGAGAAGCCTCCTGAACACAGATGGGGTCGGAAAACATTCACACCCCAGCTGTTTAACCCGTTGATTGCCGCAGTCCGTGACCGCTGCATAAGCAATTGGAATTCCCCTCTTTGATCACATCACTGGGTTTCCGGTGATGCGATCAAACACCGGGGATTCCCTCTGCAGTCAGCCCCGGGGACCTACAAAGGACCCCAGGGCTGTCTGTTCCGTTTGCCTGCTGTTAGGGCACACTATGTGCTGCCCGATCAGCAGCCTGTGTCATAGTGACACAGTGTAAAATAAAGTTATAAATAAAGTTATCCCTTAATGGGATTTTAAAAAAAGTAACAGAGAAATAAATAAATAAATAAAAAAAGTCCCAAAAAGTCACTATTTTGCATAAAATACATTTTATGGCTCCTACACTAAATAAAAACAAAAAACCTACACATATTAGGTATCTGCACGACCGTAATAACCTGAAGAATTAATCTAATGGGTTATTTAGTGTGAAACGTTAACGGGATAAAAAATAAACAAGAAAAACAATGCTGAGGATCGCTTTTTCCAATATTCACAGTGTAAAAAAAAATAATCTTTTTACCCCCAAACTGTGGGGAAAAAAATACTATTTCTCTCACATAAAACAAGGCCTCATACAGCCACGTCAATGAAAAAAATAAAAAATGGTATGGCTGCTGAAAAGCAGAGAGGCAAAAGCAGAAAAATTTAGCTGGTCATTAAGGTCTTTTCAGGCCCGGTAATTAAGGGATTAAAGAAAAACCTAAAAATGCTGTTAATTTAAATGTATTGTCGCTATCTAGTGGTGGTTTTAACCATATACTGACTACTTTTTGCCCTTGGCCAATCATAATGCCCTATATTAAAGGACACATGTTGATTATAATTTGTGCATTTTTTCCATACCCGCAAAATAATTACTAAAACAAGGTTTTCAGACATTTCTTAAGAATCATATTGTATCCGATTGTTGGTTTCTTTCATGCATTAATATTGCCTCTTGGAAGGTATTGATTCTCCTTGTGGAGATCCAGCTGGTAGAGCAATGCTCCCTGGGAGAATGTATGCAAAATAGCTCTCCTCCTATAGGTGGCACTAGAGAGACAGTTTTCTTCTTGCTGAAGTAGAGCTGTTTTTCATACATCAATATATTTTTCCTATTTAAAGGGGCTCTCCAGATTAAGTTATTAAGATGTGTCTAAGAGCTCAGGGACAAGCGTACAGGCTCAACATATTGCTCCTGCTGTTCAGGAATCCCAAAAAATTGTATCAACTCCCTCTATGAGACATTTTTTTAATATACAATCATGTAAACAGTATATTTTCAGATTAGTGTCTCCCTCTGTACAGACTACATAGACGGTACATGGTTATTTTCATATTATCTGAGCACACAATATGTTTATCACGTAAGTATCAGTAATCAGTGGATTATGTTAAATATTGTATAAAAATAGCGTCATTCCAGCTCACAGCTGCTTGTTTAACATGAATGCCTGAAGAATCTCCCTGATTTGTACATTATGTATTTTAGTCATGCAGCAGAATAATCTTTATGTGCTACTGACAGGATCAAGTGGACTACTTCAGACTTATTATGTACAGTAACATATAAGGGAATCGCATGGGTATCAATTTCCTGGTATATTTGTTAGGGCACGTTCAGACGTGGCAGAATTGCTGTGGAATTCCGCTGCGGACAGTTCGCACTGGAAATCCGCAGCAGTCTGTCCATTGGTTTCCACACCTCTTTAGTTATCTTCGTGCAGACGTTGCGGACAACTCCGCTGCGGACCATAGGCTGCGGTGCAGAATTTGGTGTCCGCAGCATACACTGGCTGTTGCGGACTTGATGCGGACTTGTGCCGTAATTTCTCAATTGACTTCAATGGAGTTTCAAAATTACGCAATGAAATCCGCAGATGTTATGTGTGTTGCGTTGCGGATTGCTTTCAGGAACAGGATATTTCATCATTCTGGCTGGACCTATGTGTTTAGAGGTCTATAGCCAGACTGAGATGGAATGTTTTAAAAGAGAGCAGGAAGTACTCTTCACCTGAATCCGCAACGACTAATCTGCAGCATTTTAATTCACATTTCAGACAAAGACGCAACGGAATCTGCAACGTGGATTATGTGCGGCATTGATGCAGACAGTGTCTGCAGAATTCCGCCACGTCTGAACATGCCCTTATAGATTTACCTTTAGAACATGTGATGTTAATGTAACGATAAGGGCTTCATTTATTTTAAAGGGTACTTCTACTTTTCCAACCATTTTGTATGGATTTAATGCATTTAAAACAAAAATATAAACTTTGCATATAGTCTTCATTAACAATATCCTGCCATTTTTGGTATGCAGCTACTGTGCAGATTTATGTGTCTCTATGGTTACAGACTACAACCAAACACTGTGTGTAGTCTGATCCCGCAGCCATAAGTTGGTATTTTCCACCTGTCCCCGCTTCCTGTTAACCTACAGACACAAGGAGAGGGGGCTTGTTTGTAGCATTTTATTTTACATGAATTTTCAACTAAAAATATATCTTTTTATAATTTGGATATCTTGCACTTTTACAAAAACGTAATATTGCAAAATATAAAAGCAAATATGCCATAGGTGCAGAATATCAATGGCAAAATCAAATGCTATACTATCGCCCAGAAACAACAGCAAAATAGTGTCTATTCGTTGGTATCGGGGTGTCTGCAAGAAATGAAATATAGCTGTCCTGCTCCCATTCATACATAGAGCTATTCCTCATCTAGCCTCATCATAGCCTCATCTATAGCCAAAGTGGAGACTCACAACAAAGAGCCTCTCAGGATGACCCAGCAAACCCATGCATTACAGAGCTAGCCCATTGTTTCAGTGGGCACAGTGTAATGCTTAATTTCTCCTGTGGTGGCGCTGCAGGGAAATTGAACACTTGCTGCTAGGTTCCCCCACAGATTACAGCTGATCACTGGGGCTCCAAGCAGCAGGAAACCCTGTGATCATCGTATTATTCGGGAAAACTTCTAACTAAAAAGGTATTGTAAAAAGTGGACAACCCCTTCAAACATTGATACCTCTTATTTAGTTATATAACGTTGATGAACATTAAAGCTGTAGCCAATTCTCCTTCCCACAAAATAAGTTATAAATTTGTGCTATGTTATTATTTGGACTCAGTTGGGACAAGAAAAATAATGGGCTATAAATGTTTGGGTCTCCACAGTTATAAATTTGGCCTTTTAAAATCTCAGCGTTTCACATGTTATAGACATTTTGTGCTTAAACATAATTTTTTGTAATCATATTTGGGGGATTTCTATGTATCTTCATTTTCGTTTTTTCCTCCCCATCTTCCAGAAGCCATAACTTTTTTATTTCTTCATCTACATAGGCATACCAGGGCTTGTTTTTTGCGGGACAAGTAGTAATTTTTCATGGCACCATTTATTGTACCACATAATGTACTGGGAGACTGAAAATATTATTTGTGGGGTAATATGGGCAAAAAAAACCAAAAATTTTTTGGGGGGTTTGTTTTTACGGTGTCCATCAGGCGGTAAAAACAACATATTCACCCATTTTTACAGGTTGATACGATTACGGCGATACTAAATTTATATGTTTTGTTTTATGTTTTACCATTTTTAAAGAGAACCTTTCACCTGCCCATATGTGTGCAGCGGAGTGCAGCATGTAATGGTCAGGGCTTCACAAACACTGTCTCACTTTACATTTTTTTTCCTAACTTCCTCCGTTATTTACATATCGGTGCCGTTATATTTGGCGCCTGATATGTAAATAAGCGCCTGAACTGTCAATGGGGCGTTTCTATCTAACTAAATGGCAAGGGTCGGTGATGTCTCCGCTCTGACACTGTCCAATCAGCTACGGACAGTGTCAGGGCGGCTTGCGCGGTGTTCCCTCCCACGAGAACACACAGACTGCTGGTTCTGCAGAGAGCGCTCTCTCAGTCACTGGCTGATCGCGATGGCGTGTTTGAGGGGGTGCCTCCTGATTCTAACAATTTAAATGCTGTGGTCGCGATTGATCAATTTTGGTCAAGTATTAAACGAGCACAATCAAAGTGATCTTTGGTTCCGCCCCTTGCAGTGAGGCGTCGGCAGTATAACACAGCCGTCACCTGCTGAGTATGGAGCGCGCTCAGACCGCGAGCCTGCCTCATACTTCCGATCCACGTGGCATGTCGTTAAGGGGTTAAATAATTAAATGTAATAATATTTATTAACAAGAGACCGGAATTCTTGTTTTGACAGGTCATTACAAATCAAGGATAGAAGAGACAACATTTCTTTTTTACAATATAATTTTTTGAACAAAGCTCCTCCAGCACCTTTAAAAAATAGTTCTAAAGAAATTTCAACATGAATAATAAATTCATCAGTTGTGCTTTCCAAGTGACTCTTTGTATCCTTGAATTGTCATCTCACATTATTGTCCTTGTTTGACTTTATTTTTATTTAATATATTGAACCTGCCATTTTTTTCCCGGGATTTTGTATTCACATTAAATTGGATATCTATTTCAATCAGTTCCATCAAAATCTATTCTTTTTTTTTTAACCGGGCCAAAAGCATACTGCACTTCTTATTTGCCTGGGTGCTACCTAGCAATAGGAACGTCTCGCTAATTAATATTTACTGTGGGAGCTTCCCTTTAAAGGGTTTGCCTCATGAAGACAACCCATGTCCAACCCATGTCCAAATGCTCTATTAGGACATACAGATGTCATAGAGGTAAGCCCCGAATAGGCAATGATAAGCTGAGAGACACTAAGAAAAACTCGGCCCGGCCATGTATTACATGGTTGCCCATTGCAGCTTATTACCCGGGGCAATTATTTTTTAGGAAGGGGTTGTTACATCACAACTATAAGTTCCTGCAAAGCCGCTTATGATTTCTTCAATGCCACTCATATGCAAAAATGCCAATCATATAAAAAATAATCCCAGATGTCGTTGAATCCACCTTTGTATTATGGTCTTGAAGTGTCAGTGTTTAGGAGAGGACTTCAAAGCCTAGAAACATTAGTTTTCTGAGCGGAGGAACATGGTGTAGTTATATCAGGTGCAAAGTTATCACCCTTGCCCTGGAGTTTGAGGGTCCCTCTGCCCCATATAAGCCCCAATAATACAAAGGATGTATGATATTTAAGGGTCCTGTTCCAGATTCTGCATTAAGACCCAGGTGCCTCAAGTTATACCTCTACATAGACATTACATTGGATAGGCTATAATTCAGCAGACTTTCTAATTGTGACCCCAGAAATGTTTGGTTAATGACTGGCTAATGGTGCAAACTACAGTATATGATCATCTTACTAAAATAGATAAAATAGACCGAAGTATAGCACCACCCTGGTGACATGTCTATTCGCTTTCTTGAGCCGCCAGTTTTTGCCCTGGCAACCAGTGCTTGCCGAGAGATTAGCGCTACCTTGCAGTTGGGCCATCATGAACTTGGCGAGAGTCTGCAATGCAAAACTTCAAACTTGGAATTCTGGTCTTGTCATTAAAAAGACATGGCGAGTGGTAAATGTATTGTAGGTCTTCCTAATGTTGATATTTTTGGGCATTTTCATTTGCATGCTTGGTATAGGCGGAATTTTTGCATTTTTTGCTTGTTCCCGTGAGATTTGTTTTTTAATCAACTTCAGAACAGTAGGACCAGCGGTTCTTCTATTAATTCCATCTTATGATTTGACCGCTTAAATGCACAACATGTTATCCATTCAATGTCCTGCCAGTTGGAACCCCTCTCTGGAAAGAAACATGTACCAACTGTCTGCCTATTATCAGACCAAGCAGTAATTTGCTAGACAAATGGATTTTTTGGAGCCCTACCTATATTTTTGTGTTCCTTTTATAAACATGAAATTTAATTAACACGTTGTTGGACGTTGAGCAACTGGTTCAAGTGTTGGATGCATCCAGAATATAATGAGATGTTACTAATGGGAGAGAAGAGAGAAAAAGTAACTGTACACCATATAATTAAATTACCTGTGTAATCTGCTGTCCATATTGAGTTGATGATGACACATCTGCAGAACGTTTATCGTGAACTCTTCATTCATTGATTCTTGCTGTGCTGTCAGTGCCAACTCAATCTTGTTTGTACAGCTTGTGGAATAGCTTAGAGGGGAACTAAAGTCTTATTAGGGAGACAAGCCCCATAGCTTTAGCAGGGAGAGGGTCGAGATTAAAAGAAAAGTCCTTAATCCTCCTAGTTCCAGTACGGTGACTCCCATTGTCTCTAATCTTCAATCAGAGATCTGTATCTGACATTGTGCACCCTTACAAAGAAAACTGTGGGAGGGATCCTCCAGCTCACGTTGATGCAGATTTTACCTGCGCTCTGCGCCTGGATCTCCGTGACGGCTCACGGTATTGTAGACAGGAAAAAAAGGACAAAAGTCGATGGTCCAGCGCAGTCAAGTTTAAAACAGAAAGTAGTTCCAATTTTATTTGGATAGTTTAAAACAAGATCATTCCCGAATGCAAGGGTGAAAATGTAGGTAAGGTGCTTACGCGTTTCAGACGTATACCACATCCTTCCTCATGGCTTTAGTGCACCCTTACCACTCCTAGAGCCCGCTAGCCTGTAACAAACTGTCGACTCATTTTAGCCAGGTTAGGATAAAAGTACTATTACATGGCCCAACATGGGCCGTGTAAGCGAGCGCCGATCAACGAGACAGCTCGTTGATCGGCGCTCGTTTGCTCCCATCACACGGCACTACGATCGCTCGTCCCTATACATTTTCATATTGGCAACACGTCTCTCGGATTACACAGGGAAATGTGCTGCCGACAAGGGTGATTTTTAATTCTGCATAAAAGAGCAGATCAGCCGATAAACGAGCGTTGGCTCGTTCATCGGCTGATCGTTGCTTTTATTACACAGGGAAATGATCGGGAACGAGCATTCACATGAACGCTTGTTTGTCCAATCATTGGCCCGTGTAATAGAACCTTAAGGTTTGGTCTGTATATAGTTCGTGTAGTTATGAAAATCGCATACACTAAGTTGCAAATGGCTGTGGAACGGGATGGAAGGGGTAAGAAAATGTCTTAATACGTTTGTATCCAATGGACTCATTAGGCCTCCTACACACACCGAAAATTTCTGGCAATTAAACTGCACCAAAAAAAGGCCTCTAAAAACGCTAGCATTTTTCAAATGTAACACGCATATTTTTATGGCGTTTTTAGTGGTGTTTTTGGTGGTGTTATTTTGTTCATGCTTTTTTTCTAGCGTTCTTGAAGTTCTATAGAGAAGCCTATGGGAAAAACGCCAATAGGAAGAACCATACTCAGAGCATTGGAAAAAGTCATTATTGACCACAAAATTGCCTCAAAAATGCCACAAACCAAAACGCAGTTGTGTGAAGTGCATTGTATATTTTACTATAGACTATAATGTAACATCTGGCTGCACTGAAAAACACAGTAAAAAAAACGCTGCAAAACGTTGTGTGTGAATCCAGAGATTTTCCAAGTTTATAAAAACAATTAAATTGTGCCTCGATACATTTTCGAGCCTCTATGAAGGAAGAATGGTGACAACCCCAACCTTAACAGTGCCCGTTTACCACTCTTTTTAAAGGTCAGAGGTGTAGCTTCAAGCTCCTGGATTGTGATGCAAAATCCCTAATAGGTCACGTTCAGCTCTTACACTACATTTACAGGAATGCTGTCCTTTCAAATGGTAAAGAGGCCAAAAGTGGTCTCATGCGCCTAGACTTAGGTTCAATGGCAACTTCTATAGTTATGCCCAGTTACCTCCCTCCAAGTTATAGAACTGTAAGGTCAGCTATCTGCAAGTTTTACATCTACAATCTTCTCCTTGGCACCACTGACATTTCCAGGAATACAGTGTTAAGGAAAAGTATCACATAAAGGAGACGACATAGCAGATTCTAGTTAGTCTTCCTTAACTGTAAGGGTATGTTCACACAGGCCGGATACGCTGTGCCAATGCACCTAGCGTATCCACCCTGGTCACCGCAGGGAATTCCGGTAAAAAAACTGCACCAAATTGTGGTGCAGTTTCTCGGCCGGAATGTCCGCTGTGGAAAACTACACGTAAAAAAAACATTTCATACATACCCGTATGCCATGGTGACACGTCCCTCTGTCGTCCTGCAGCCCGGCCTCCTGGGATGACGTTTCATCCCATGTAACCACTGCAGCCTGGGATTAAAACGTCATCCCAGGAGGCCGGCCTGGATGAAGAAGCGCAGAATTCTGTGTAAGTATAAGATTTTAATTTTTTCCTCAGTTTTTGCGGCGGAATCACAGCTTTTCCACCGCAAAAATCGCAACATTTGCTATTTGTTGCGGGTTTTACCTCCCTATTAAATTCAATGGGGTAAACCCACAACAAAAAAGCAGCTATTATGCAAATGCAATTGACATGCTGCGGATTAAAAAAGAAACGCACTGCAGGTAAATTTCTGAGCGTTTTTTCCGCTTATCATTTACGCAGCGAGTGGATGAGATTTATTCAAAGCTCATCCACTCTGCTGCTAATGTATTATGCTGTGGATTTTCCAGCGCGAAATCAGTATTTACGCTCCGTGTGAACCAGGCCTAAGGGTTTGTTCAGATGTTACAGATTTACATTACAGACTCTGCACTGAAAGTCCACAGCAATTGACCGTACAATACATGTGGATAGGGTTTTGCAAACTCCATTTTCATATAGCGGAAAAAATTCACTTGGAATTTAGGGCATGCTGCAGATTTTTAAATCTACATCATGCCCATTTTCATGTAATATGTGGATTTTGTCATTGATCTGTTGCAGATTTGTGGCAAAAAAACTCTGCTACATCTGGCCAAAACCTTTGACATAATAAGAGCTGTGACCATATTTTAGATTCTACAAAAGATAAAAATGTATGAGGACTATGAATAAAGCTCCATTATTCTCTGTCACAACCGACTCCAAAAATACGTACCGGAACAATATTGCATAATGTTTATGACATTAACTTTGTTCTCACTAAAAGCAAAAACTTTAGCATTCCCCATGCCCAGCATTATGCTACTTAGATACTGGTTTTAATTTAGACTACAATGTAATTTAACTAAAATATTGTACTTTTATACCCTCTGTATTACAGCAGGTTCAATTATTGCAACCAATGCCAGGCAGCTGCTGCAAAGCCAATAATAAATTACTAGTCATATTACACATGGAATATTGTGTATAGTTCAGGTTAGGAGGCAGGCAACCAAAGCAGCTACAGAAATGGGTAATCTAAATAATCTACAGAAATTTGTCTAAAAAAGTTAAAAAGATAACTTAAAGAGGCTCTGTCACCAGATTTTGCAACCCCTATCTGCTATTGCAGCAGATCGGCGCTGCAATGTAGATTACAGTAACAATTTTATTTTTAAAAAATGAGCATTTTTGGCCAAGTTATGACCATTTTTGTATTTATGCAAATGAGGCTTGCAAAAGTCCAAGTGGGCGTGTTTAAAGTAAAAGTCCAAGTGGGCGTGTATTATGTGCGTACATCGGGGCGTTTTTACTACTTTTACTAGCTGGGCGTTCTGATGAGAAGTATCATCCACTTCTCTTCAGAACGCCCAGCTTCTGGCAGTGCAGACACAGCGTGTTCTCGAGAGATCACGCTGTGACGTCACTCACAGGTCCTGCATCGTGTCAGACGAGCGAGGACACCGGCACCAGAGGCTACAGTTGATTCTGCAGCAGCATCAGTGTTTGCAGGTAAGTAGCTACATCGACTTACCTGCAAACGCCGATGCTGCTGCAGAATCAACTGTAGCCTCTGGTGCCGATGTGTCCTCGCTCGTCCAACACGATGCAGGACCTGTGAGTGACGACACAGCGTGATATGCCAGAAGCTGGGCGTTCTGAAGAGAAGTGGATGATACTTCTCATCAGAACGCCCAGCTAGTAAAAGTAGTAAAAACGCCCCGATGTACACACATAATACACGCCCACTTGGACTTTTACTTTAAACACGCCCACTTGGACTTTTGCAAGCCTCATTTGCATAAATACAAAAATGGTCATAACTTGGCCGAAAATGCTCGTTTTTGAAAAATAAAAACGTTACTGTAATCTACATTGCAGCGCCTATCTGCTGCAATAGCAGATAGGGGTTGCAAAATCTGGTGACAGAGCCTCTTTAAGGGTGACCTTATTACAATGTATAAATATATCAAAGAGCAAGGCAGAGATCTGTCTAATGATCATATTTATACCCAGGACTGTATCTGTGATCAGGGGATGTCCACTATGTTTAGAGGTACCAAGTTTTTATTTTTATTTGTTTTACAATGAGAGAAGACAATGAAACACTCTATGGAGGAATATGTTAATGGTCATCGTTGATCGGCGCTCGTTTGCTCCTGTCACACGGAATTATGGATGGGGACAAACGGTCGTTACTCCGATTGCTCGTCCCCATCCATTATTATCATGTCGGCAGCGCGACTCCCTGTTTACACAGATGTGCTGCCGAAGACTATAAAATTTTGCTGATCATTCCCCTGTTTACACAGAGCAGTTATCAGCAACGAGCGCTCATCTGCACAATAATTGTCCTGTGTAAAACCCCCTTTAGATTGACTGTAGTTAAATGAACACACCAGACAAAACATATACACTGTGCATGGCGTTAGTGGGCGGTGCATGACACGAAAAACACCATAGACAGAATCCCTTTGTCATGCACCGCCCCACACAGGCTGTGAACTGGATCCAGAGGGTTCCTTTAACCTCACAGGTATTTAATTGTATATAGTAAGGAAATAATACGCTGGACTTCATAAACTCAAGTCATTTTCCAGCCTTCCTGAACATGAAACTATGTATAAATACAAAATGATGTCATTGGTTGTAAATTGCTTAAAGGGGTCTTCCAGGGACACAAAATAGCATGAACACGAGCAAAATGGGGAGGGTATTGAGGCGTACGCAAAGTCTTGTACGGGGCGGGCATTGCGGAGGCTGTACATCCTGCCTCAAACCCGGGTATACGTCATAAGTCCCAAGTTAGAGGCATCCTATTGGTCCACAGCCTCCTCAATGCCCGTGCTGTTCATTCTCTGCTTATGCTTTAATGCCGGCACCATTGTCTTCACGAGCATGCTATTCCTCATTGCTCGTGCGCTGCCCGCCCCGAACATTTTTTCAGGGCCAGCGGCGCACGAACACTGCAAAGAAAATTGTGCCGGCATTGAAGAATAGGCAAAGAATAAACGGGGCAGACATTGAGGAGTCTGTGGATCAATAGGGTGCCTCAAACCCGGGACTACTGACGTACACCCTAGTTTGAGGCATCCTATTGGTCCACAGTCTCCTCAATGCCCCGACCTATGCATCAATGCCAGACCTGTGTCGATACTCAGTGAGGTACATGCTCGTGCACGAGCGTGTGTCAAAGTAAAAAAAACACTAGGAGGAAAGGCAGAACTTCCAGCCGGCCAGAAGTAGGGGGAATAGGAACAAAGGTTTTCCGATTTTTGACACAATGCATATTAGGAAGTGTATTTAATTTTGACATAGAGTATTAGTACAAACATTTTGTAACCCTGGAACAGCTTTTAATACTAATGAAAAAATTTGCAGTTTTCTTATTAAGTTACAAATAGGATACAATATCTAATCTATAGGTAGGACCTATTAAATAGAACGTAACCACCGCCTTTACCGCCGCTTACTCTGAAGACCTTGTGGCAGAGGGCGTAGCAGAGGGGTCATTTACAATTACAAGCACCATTTTGCTGGCTGTTTAATGGCGCCGTGATAAGAATATGAGACCCTGGAACTGCTTTACTGATACACAATATCACAAGGAGAAGAGTTTTAATAGTAGCAATTAATGATTCTGGCAACTGTCCTCCGGAGCTCCATTTGAAGCCTTTGCACCGAGTATTTGATCTCACATATTTATAATTATAAGTGTGGAAATGTCATCTCTATAGAATTTGATAGAAAAAATAAAGTTTGATTTTTCCTAACTGAGAACGGTTTCTTTTTGTAAATAGAGCAGCTTCATCATTACGCTGAGATCTGTCTATTGCTTGTAATGAGGAGAACAAAACATCGCCTAACAGCTGATAATTTTACCCCGTGCTGGAGAGAAGAATCGGTCTGTCGTTTAATGCAAATTACCATTGGATTGTGAGAATTTAGAAAAGAATAGAAGAATGTTTTTTTGTTCCACTTTCTTGTATATTTTTATAATTATAAAGCATAGCCTGCCTGTATATAACGGTCCATGTAAAATGATTCTTTACCTTTATAATTGTGTAATATTATAATTATGTAACACATTTAACCCCTTAACGACCAAGTCTATTTTGGCCTTAGGCGGGATTCACATTTTGCCCGGCCGGTTTGCATAAAGTTTTGCATCCGTGCCGGGCCGGGCAGATCTGGACAGTGACATCAGCGGCAACTCCTGAAGGGGAATCCCCATGTGTTCGGGGATTCCGCTTCAGGAGTTTCCCCTGATGTCACTGCCCAGATATGGACAGAGACATCAAGCGCTCTGTCCAGGAGCGGAATCCCCGAAAACACGGCTATTCCGCTCCTTCAAGGAGCTAAAGTGCGGCTAGCACATAGCAGAGCGGGGAGATACCTCCCTGCTCTGCTATAGTGGCGTCGCTGCAGTAGTAGCAGCCGCAGCAGCTGCTAGCGGCGCCATCGAAGGTGTCGCGGGGCAAGGGCGCTTTTAAAACAAGCAGGGGAAGGAAGCCAGCGCAGCGCTCCCTTCCACCTGCTGTACACCCCGGCCCTGCCACACAGTGTACAGCGCACAGCCATTCATCAGAATGGCATCAACTCCTCCTCCTCCCATGCACTCTGCGCTGTGAGGAGGAGGAGATAGAGCGCAAGCGCCGGAAAACCCGGTCATCACTCGGGACACATCCCGGTGATGGCCGTGTATTACCCGGCCCCATAGACTTCTATGGGAGCCGGGCGGCCGGGTACCCGGCCGAAGATAGAGCATGTCCTATTTTTTGATGGCCGATTTTCTAGGCCGTCAAAAACTCGGTCGTGTGAATAGCCCCATTAGGGGTCTATTATTCCTAATGCAGCTGGGTGCCGGCCGATTTATGAACGGCCGACACCCGGCCGGGAAACCCTGCCGTGTGAATGAGGCCTAAATGATCAAGCATTCTTTTTTGACATTTCCTCTCTGCATTCCAAGAGCCATAATGTTCGGCATAGCGGTGTGGGGGCTTCCTTTTTGCGGAACGAGTTGTATTTTTCAATGGCACAATTTTTGGGTACATATCATTTATTTATTAATTTTTCTTAAAAATTAAAATAAGGGGGGGTGGGTTTTATTGTGTTTAAATAATATGTTATCTTAATTGTTCTGGTCATTGCGATAGTAGAGATACATATATGTGTATTTTTCTTTTTTTACACTTGAACAAAATAAAACCACTTTTTATGGAAAAAAATTGTTGTATTGATTTTTTTTGCACTTTTTTTACTTTCTTCAACTGTATTTATTTATGCCTTTAGGTCCACTAGGGAACGTCACTAGTTCATCTTAAGATCACTTATTTAATGTTTTAGTATACTTAGTATACCAAAGAATTAATGCCTGTCAGTGCAAAACTGGCAGGCAGTCTATCAGGACGTGCCTACGGCACGTACTAATAGGCATAGAGTCATGGCAGACCTGGGGGCCTCCGGATGCCAGGGCAACAAATCAGTGGCCGGCAACCGGGTTCGTGGGCCAACGATGGGTAACAGAGGGAGCCGCCTCCCTTTGTCAAATCACTTAAATAGACCTCGACATTCAAGCGGTTAAATAGCTGGGATCAGAGGTTTCTCCGATCCCAGCCATTGCAGCGAGAGCCCGGTTGTCAGGCTCCCATTGTGATTGTGCGGGCACAGCTTCTGTGCCCGTGCGATTACCATCACGTACATGCAGGTCGGGATGTGGGAAGTGGAGCTTTTCCATGACGTACAAATATGTGATAATGTGTAAAGGGGTTAATATTATCGGTAACAAGATTCTTCTGCAGGAAGTACATATGAGGAGCTTCCAGGGGCATATTCATGCTTGTAGGTGCCCATAGTGGAGATGACAATTTTCTTGATGCATTACATCACATATTTTTACATGGGGTGGTTTATGAGTGATAATATTACTGTAATATTCCTAGTGGTCCAGAGTGGTGAAGAACGGGATCTATCTATCTATCTATCTATCTATCTATCTATTTATATCTATCTTCTCTATCTTTTTCTCTCAACTATAAAGCTGGGGATTGTCCTTGGCAAATAAGTCCATTTGGCGGCCATGCTATATGTAGCTCGGTGTATCGTGTCTACATATTTTGCCAGATGTTATTGAGCATATTTTTCCCACCAATGTTACTTGGTATAGAAGTGAACCGCACATTGTTTATTGCCTTGGGGAAGAATCCCACTTTTTGCACAGTCTGTTGGATAAGACTCATAAAGACTTTTGTTTTTGACAAAGTCTAAGACAAGAAGCCTGCTACAGCCTTGGGAACAGTATTTTACTTTTCTCATCCATCAGTTAATTCATCCCCTGGTCCTTACTCATGTGAGACACATTTGCAAACAACGGAGAGGGAATGCCATTGTATTTATAGTATTTATCAGCTTTTCAGTCCCAAAATTCAACAATTCACCTTTGGGGAGTCGGGAAGCGTTAGACTTTTGAGAGGACATCTACAATGCACCATTAGTCTTTGTGTGAATTAGCCCGTCATGTATCACGCTGCTCATTAGATCCGGTCCTGTCTGGACTGCTTACCATCGCTGGCATCCTGACGTTCCGTAATCATCTGCTGTCACTCAGCCGTAATCAGTCACTTACTCGCCTGCCATGCAAAGATTCAGGCACTTATGATTATTGTCCATCGAAGTTACCAGAACTTCCCAAATTTAACTTTTTGTTTCAGCATTCACTTGTCCTTATTATTTCTTCCTGTTCCTTTTCATATTATGTATATGTGTATGTTTTGTAATTGCACTTGTGGACTGATAAACCATGTTATACATTGCAGCGGACTGATGAACCATGTTATACATTGCAGCGGACTGATAAACCATGTTATACATTGCAGCGGACTGATGAACCATGTTATACATTGCAGCGGACTGATGAACCATGTTATACATTGCAGCGGACTGATGAACCATGTTATACATTGCAGCGGACTGATGAACCATGTTATACATTGCAGCGGACTGATGAACCATGTTATACATTGCAGCGGACTGATGAACCATGTTATACATTGCAGCGGACTCATGAACCATGTTATACATTGCAGCGGACTCATGAACCATGTTATACATTGCAGTGGACTGATGAACCATGTTATACATTGCAGCGGACTGATGAACCATGTTATACATTGCAGTGGACTGATGAACCATGTTATACATTGCAGCGGACTGATGAACCATGTTATACATTGCAGCGGACTGATGAACCATGTTATACATTGCAGCGGACTGATGAACCATGTTATACATTGCAGCGGACTCATGAACCATGTTATACATTGCAGCGGACTGAAAAACCATGTTATGCATTGCAGCGGACTGATGAACCATGTTATACATTACAGCGGACTCATGAACCATGTTATACATTGCAGCGGACTCATGAACCATGTTATACATTGCAGCGGACTGATGAACCATGTTATACATTGCAGCGGACTCATGAACCATGTTATACATTGCAGCGGACTGATGAACCATGTTATACATTGCAGCGGACTGATGAACCATGTTATACATTGCAGCGGACTGATGAACCATGTTATACATTGCAGCGGACTGATGAACCATGTTATACATTGCAGCGGACTGATGAACCATGTTATACATTGCAGCGGACTGATGAACCATGTTATACATTGCAGCAGACTGATGAACCATGTTATACATTGCAGCGGACTCATGAACCATGTTATACATTGCAGCGGACTGATGAACCATGTTATACATTGCAGCGGACTGATGAACCATGTTATACATTGCAGCGGACTGATGAACCATGTTATACATTGCAGCGGACTGATGAACCATGTTATACATTGCAGCGGACTGATGAACCATGTTATACATTGCAGCGGACTGATGAACCATGTTATACATTGCAGCGGACTCATGAACCATATTATACATTGCAGCGGACTGATAAACCATGTTATGCATTGCAGCGGACTGATGAACCATGTTATACATTGCAGCGGACTGATGAACCATGTTATACATTGCAGCGGACTCATGAACCATATTATACATTGCAGCGGACTGATAAACCATGTTATGCATTGCAGCGGACTGATGAACCATGTTATACATTGCAGCGGACTGATGAACCATGTTATACATTGCAGCGGACTGATGAACCATGTTATACATTGCAGCGGACTGATGAACCATGTTATACATTGCAGCGGACTGATGAAGCATGTTATACATTGCAGCGGACTGATGAAGCATGTTATACATTGCAGCGGACTGATGGACCATGTTATACATTTCAGCGGACTGATAGACCATGTTATGCATTGCAGCGGGCAGCATATAAAATGCAAAATCTGTAACAGGGCCCTCACTGACCATGTGCCATTTCAAATACTGGTGTCTTTTTTTGGGCCCCCTCAGGCACCAGATCCAGGGCACCGGGATGAGGTATATAGTAACCCCAACCATAGTGCTCTTAGATGCCACCCAAAGGGAAAACAAATAACCATGGGACCCCAGAGAGAAGCTTGCTATAGGGCCTGTTCTACCATGAAAACCTAAAGAAACAAGTGAACACGAAAAGCTGCTTCCATTAACATTCAACGCCATACCTGCCAACAGGCCCAACAGAACCAGGCTACAGAAGGGCCGGCGCTTGCTTAAAAAGAGACGTTTCGGCCAGGATCACACACATACAGTTTTGATGCAGTTTTTGGCTCTGTTTTTTGAGCCATACACAGGAGTGGACACAAAAGAAAGGAAATGTATGGTATCAAACTTTTCTTTATACCTTTCTTCCTTTTGGATCCACTTCTGGCTTTGGCTCAAAAAAACTAACCCTAAAAACTGCACCGAAAACTGTGTGTGTGATCATGGCCTAAAGCTATTTTATGTGTGTTACTGTTGGAGGTAGGCAACACTGATGACAAACCTCAACCCTGAGTGTAGATGTGCCCCCTCCATTGCTGGGCCCCATAGCCACTGCTATGTCTGGTAGTTACACCTATAAAACTGCGTATGGGTATAAGCATTGCGTTTCCCTAATCACAGGTCTGCTCTTGTAGTGGCTGCACAATCTGAATAGCGGCTGACTTACAGTATATATTTAGATGTAGCAGAGCTGAAATTGTCATTTAATAGTTTCCTCTTTTCAGGGGCGTAGCTAGGGGGGGCAGGCGGGGCATGTGCCCGGGGCGCAACTTAGAGGGGGGCGCCAGCGCCACCTCCTCCTGCACTATAATTGTACCTGTGTCTATAGGACACAGGTACAATTAGAAGCAATGAACGGCCATTCAGTTCTTTTGTAGGAGTGAAACGGTATCGCGCTTCCGTCGCTGAAAGGCGCTGACTGACAGGGAAAGTCATTCTGCCCAGCCAACTAGCGCCTTTCATAGACGCTTCGTTCAACCCCCAGGAGACCTGCGCAGAAGAGAGCAGGTCTCCATTGCTGCCGACCGGCGTGGGAACGGGATTAAGGTGAGTTTAAATTGTATCTACAGGGGCGGCTATATACTGGGGTGGGCTATCTATGGAGCACCATATACAGGGGTGGGCTATATCTACACGGGGGCTATATACAGGGGTGGGCTATATGTGGGGCACTATATACAGGGGTGGACTATATGTGGAGCATTATATACAGGGGTGGGCTATATCTACAGGGGGATATCTGTGGAGCACTATAGGGGGAGCTATTTGTGGGACATTATATACAGGGGTGGGCTATATGGGGCACTATCTACAAGGGGCACTATCTACAGGGGGCTCTATGGCAGGCAGTGTATGGCGCTATTATATTTAGGGGCATAGTGTGTGGTATAATGAGAACTTTATCTTTATTTATAGGTGTAGAAATGTTGGAAAAGTGAGAAGCTGAAGACATCTGAGCGGCAGACTGCAGAATTGGGCTGTGACCGGGAAAAAGCATCATAGAGGTCTGGATCGGATGGAGAAAAAGAACTAGAATCTGAGACGTCACCGGTGAGTCACTTAATGTTAATGTTTATTCTGCCTCTAATCAGCACTGTAGTCACTGTACGATCTGCAGCGAGATGATGGTGGTATGATTATGATATGATATATTTTTTGTGAAACGGCATCTCCCAGCCTTTCCTTATCATTGTTCGGGCCATGCTGGGAGCTGTAGTTTTACGCCGTACACACCTATACAGCAGGGGTTGCACTAAATTGAGCTGTTTTTGTGCTGGTGTTGTATTTATGTACTGAGCTTGGTTCTGGGGCTGTATTTATGTAATGAGCTTGGTTCTGGTGTTGTGTATAGAACTATATTGCTTGTAAAATGTGCAAATGTTTTTATGCTCGAGTTACATAAAAAGAAATGTAAAAAAGAAATGACACGTCATTGATTGGTAGAGAAAACAAACACGGCGAGGGGGAAGGAGATGTCGGGAAAGAGGTTGGGGGGGGTGCCAAACTGAAACTTTGCCCCGGGTGCTGGAGGACCTAGCTACGCCTTTGCCTCTTTTGCAGGAATCACAGATAGCACAAATAGCGTTTCTCTCATCTCACCCATCAGCCCAGTACTCGCAGACAATACATCATCAACGTACATCTATGCATTATTATAAAGCTTAAGAAGTTACATGTAACGCTTATTTCTGCTTGAACAATCGTACAACATCAAGAGGGCACCATTTTTGTCAGATATTTATACAAACTTTTCCCTATTTTCCTCCTGGGTGTTTTGATCTCCTTTAGTTTTCCACTTCTGACTATCGTGTTGTAAAACCCATCCATAAATTTCTGAAACCTATCTCTATAAATCTCTCTTTTTCCCCAAGTCCCTAAACTGTCTCTACAAGCAAAAATGTCCTTCTTTAACCTTTCCGTATTTTTCTGTGATGCCAGATTTTTTTCGCCTCTCAAAGCTATTAACTTATGTCCTCCTTTCTGCGGATAGCGATGTGTATTACACCAGAGAGTGCGGAAGTCGGTTTCTGTTTTCTCGCTTTTTTGCATGCCTGTAAGTATTACTATTACTTCTTATATTCATGTAGAGCCAGGAAAGTACATTGTACTGGATAAACAATGCTGCCTGCAATACACCATCCACGGCTGATACCTGGAGAGGAATCTCAATATTAAACTGCATTTTGGGTATTGTTAAGTCTACACAATGCATCAAGTCCGCTGTACTTCCACAGTAAATCATGTTCCTAGAGAAATATAACACACTACTTACAGTTACTATGTACAAAGCCGTATAAACTACCAATATAATTTATTCTATAAGTGCAGTAATATTACACTGTCCTTGACAAGGGGTTAATCAATGAAGTGCAGACATTTGCGGCTAGAACTAGCAGTTTTGCTTGGTGTTATGATAGACAGACTGGCAGACAGGCAGACTTAGTGTGTTGCACCATGAGAATTTTATCTTCGTTTATCGGTGCAGAAATGTTTGAAAAGTTGAAGGCATCTGAGCGCCAAACGGCAGAAATGGGTCATGGCCGGGAGAAGTCATCATAGATGTCTGAACCGGATGGAGAAGAAAAGAGAAAAAGAACTAGAATCTGAGACCTCACCGGTGAGTCACTTAATGTAAATGTTTATTCTGCCTCTAATCAGCACTGTAGTCACTGTATGATCTGTAGCAAGATGATGGGTGGTTTGATTTTTTTTTTGTGAAACAGCAGTTTCCAGCATATCCTTATCATTGTTCGGGCCATGCTGGGAGCTGTAGTTTTACGCCATACAAACCTATACAGCAGGGGTTGCACTAAATTGAGCTGTATTTGTTCTGGTGCTGTGTATATATATATATACATATATATATATATATATATATATATATATATATATATATATACTGAGCTTGCTTCTGGTGCTGTATATATACTATGATCTTGGTTCTGGTGCTGTATTTATGTACTGAGCTTTGTTCTGGTGCTGTGTATATGTACTGAGCTTGGTTCTCATGCTGTATATATGTATGAGCTTGGTTCTGGTGTTGTATTTATGTACTGAGCTTTGTTCTGGTGCTGTATATATATGTACTCAGCTTTGTTCTGGTGCTGTATTTACATACATAGCTTGGTTCTGGTGCTGTATATATGTATGAGCTTAGTTCTGGTGCTGTATATATGTATGAGCTTAGTTCTGCTGCTGTATATATGTACTGGGCTTGGTTCTGGTGTTGTGTATAGAACTATATTGCTTGTAAAATGTGCAAATGTTTTTATGCTCGAGTTACATGAAAAGAAATGACACTTCATTGATTGGTAGAGAAAACATGTACTGAGCTTAGTTGTGGTACTGTATATGTGTACTGAACTTGTTCTGGTGCTGTATTTATGTACTGAGCTTGGTGCTGGTGTTGTATTTATGTACTGAGCTTAGTTGTGGTGCTGTATACACTACCGTTCAAAAGTTTGGGGTCACCCAGACAATTTTGTGTTTTCCATGAAAACTCACACTTATATTTATCAAATGAGTTGCAAAATGACTAGAAAATATAGTCAAGACATTGACAAGGTTAGAAATAATGTTTTTTATTTGAAACAATAATTTTCTCCTTCAAACTTTGCTTTCGTCAAAGAATGTTCCATTTGCAGCAATTACAGCATTGCAGACCTTTGGCATTCCAGCTGTTAATTTGCTGAGGTAATCGGGAGAAATTTCACCCCATGCTTCCAGAAGGCCCTCCCACAAGTTGGATTGGCTTGATGGGCACTTCTTGCGTACCATACGGTCAAGCTGTTCCCACAACAGCTCTATGGGGTTGAGATCTGGTGACTGCACTGGCCACTCCATTACAGATAGAATACCAGCTGCCGGCTTCTTCCCTAAATAGTTCTTGCATAATTTGGAGGTGTACTTTGGGTCATTGTCCTGTTGTAGGATGAAATTGGCTCCAATCAAGCGCTGTCCACAGGGTATGGCATGGCGTTGCAAAATGGAGTGATAGCCTTCCTTATTCAAAATCCCTTTAACCTTGTACAAATCTCCCACTTTACCAGCACCAAAGCAACCCCAGACCATCACATTACCTCCACCATGCTTGACAGATGGCGTCAGGCACTCTTCCAGCATCTTTTCAGTTGTTCTGCGTCTCACAAATGTTCTTCTGTGTGATCCAAACACCTCAAACTTCGATTCGTCTGTCCATAACACTTTTTTCCAATCTTCCTCTGTCCAATGTCTGTGTGCTTTTGCCCATATTAATCTTTTCCTTTTATTAGCCAGTCTCAGATATGGCTTTTTCTTTGCCACTCAGCCCTGAAGGCCAGCATCCCGGAGTCGCCTCTTCACTGTAGACGTTGACACTGCCGTTTTGCGGGTACTATTTAATGAAGCTGCCAGTTGAGGACCTGTGAGACGTCTATTTCTCAAACTAGAGACTCTAATGTACTTGTCTTGTTGCTCAGTTGTGCAGCGGGGCCTCCCACTTCTCTTTCTACTCTGGTTAGAGCCTGTGTGTGCTGTCCTCCGAAGGGAGTAGTACACACCATTGTAGGAAATCTTCAGTTTCTTGGCAATTTCTCGCATGGAATAGCCTTCATTTCTAAGAACAAGTATAGACTGTTGAGTTTCACATGAAAGCTCTCTTTTTCTAGCCATTTTGAGAGTTTAATCGAACCCACAAATGTAATGCTCCAGATTCTCAACTAGCTCAAAGGAAGGTCAGTTTTATGTGCTAAAATAATTGCACAAGGGTTTTCAAGTGTTTTCTAAGCATCCATTAGCCTTCTAACACAGTTAGCAAACACAATGTACCATTAGAACACTGGAGTGATGGTTGCTGGAAATGGGCTTCTATACACCTATGTAGATATTGCATTAAAAACCAGACGTTTGCAGCTAGAATAGTAATTTTGCACATTAACAATGTATAGAGTGTATTTCTGATTAATTTAATGTTATCTTCATTGAAAAAAACTGTGCTTTTCTTTAAAAAATAAGGAAATTTCCTAAACTTTTGAACGGTAGTGTATTTGTAATGATCTTTGTTCTGGTGCTGTATATATGTACTGAGCTTTATTTTGGAGTTGTATATGCGTGCTGAGCTTGGTTCTGGTGTTGTATATATGTATTGAGCTTAGTTCTGGAGCCGTATATGTCAGAGCTTGGTTCTGAAGCTGTAATTATGTAGGATATATTTATAATAACAAAATTGCAGGGCAGATGGAGTTGTTTTCAGTTCATTGTATATTTAATGGGAATTTGTCAGGTAGTTTTAATCCCTTAAACCTGCACAATGCGGTAATACAAGACCTGACAATATTTCCAAATGCATGTTTTTTTTCAGATGCAGCAAAACCTATAAAATCAACTTTCAAAACCGCGCACACTATATGCTAATTACTCATTAAAGGGTCATGAGGAGGTGCCGCTATCCTTAAGAGTCACATAGTCCTTCCTCCAAACCCACCTTTCCATTCGTGATTAACATCCCCCAGGCTGTTATACATCACTACCAGTCTCCTCCAACTTTCTCGCATGCGCCATTGCCTTGTACTCCTTGGGCACACACCGTGCAGCGAGGTGTACTCTGCCAGGCTGCACCGTGCATGCCAGGGGAGTACAAGGCAACGGTGCATCCTAAATAGTTGGAGGTGGCTGATGGGTGATGTAGAACAGCCAGGGGGATGTTAATCAAAATCAGGGCGCCATTTCAATTTTCGCCTCAGGCAGCAGAAAAGCTAGAATCGGCCCTGGATAGATAGATAGATAGATAGATAGATAGATAGCGCACACAAGAAAATGGTGACAGCACACTGCAAACACTAATGCCACCTAAGCCACTAAATTTGAATAAATATGCATTACTGCTAAATCTACTTACAATAGTGAGGTTCTTAGCACACATTTTGATCAAATTATGTGAGCCCACCTGCCGCAACAAGACGACCTCTATGCTGCACATACACCCAGAACCGGGACTAAACGTACATATTTTTGGGGATGGTGGGAACCAGCATTAAAATAATTAAAATCACCCAGGGCAGAATGGGAGGAGTGCAAGATCAAAAACTGGAGGCAGTCACTAACCCCACACATATGAATCACATAAACAACACAAAAGGTTGAACTGCACATTCCAATAAAATTAAATAAAACGTGTATACAGGTGCAAGAACGCCTGTGACTGCAAATTTATACAGCACTGAAGAAAATGGTGACAGCACACTGCGAACACTAATGCCACCTAAGCCACTAAATATAAATAAATATGCATTACTGCTTAGTCTACTTACAATAGAGAGGTTCTTAGCACACATTTTGATCAAATTGTGTGAGCCCACTTGCCACGACAAGGAATGTACTGTTCAAACTTTTGTGTTGTTTAGATAGATAGATAGATAGATAGATAGATAGATAGATAGATAGAGAGATAGATAGATAGATAGATAGATAGATAGATAGATAGATAGATAGATAGATAGATAGATAGATAGAACTATAATTTCTTCAGCATTTGTTCCTAGTCTATTTATCTAGTCTAACCGGGGAGAATATGAGGACTCTATCCCCCTCCCTTGGTTTCAATGGTATCCACGCCCTTAATACACAAATACAATTGAATACTGTGGCAGCACTGCAGGGAGCCCTGCTAAACTCTGTGACAAAGGCGGCGTGATGACATAGCCAGAAGAGGACAAAACAGCTGCTGGATACGGGCACAAGGATGTTGGGAGTTGAGTATTCTTTACTAAAGGGGGGCGGGGGGCACTAAGAATTTTGGTTTTTCCGGGAGAACAGCATATTGAGAGGGCACAGCATGTCCAATTTTTTTTATTCAGGAGGCACTGTGTGGCCATTCTTTTATTCAGGGTAAAGTGTGGGGCATATTTTTATTCAGGGGTCACAGTGTAAGTCATATTTTTATTTAGCGGCACAGTGTGTAGCATTACTATAATCCGGGGGTACTGTGTGTGGCACTATTATTTTCAGGGAGCACAGTGTATGGCGGTAGTATCTTTAGGGGGCACATTTTAAACTTTGTATAACTAAATAGGCTGCCCACGTCTATGGTACTGAATATGCACATACTTTATATATAATGTATGAGAAATTCTTGTTACATACAATAATATGTGTTTACAGTCCACATTAATATATGATGTATTTGGAATATTGTAATTATTTTATATAGTCATTAATGTAGGAAGAATTTTTTTGTGGCATGCGACACAGTTTCCCCCCACCCCCCGCATTATTTAAAATAGTTAAAATTAGTTATTATTCTGTTCTCCCTCCTGATCTGACATCAGGCTGGTAGAGACCTGTAGAGTCTCAAGTACGGCCCCTATCAATTAAATTTGGACCCATGCAGAAGACTCATGGGCATTGCCTCAGCAACTCTCTGCTCCCTGCGTTTCTTCATGCCCAATGACAGATCGTGAAGAACAGAAATATAGTACATCATAGGTTAATAATTATTAACAATGGGACCCCTTCTTAACCCATCTACTGAGCCGCGAGCACAATGGGTTTTAATCATGGTGGCCAAACTGTCTCATGGTCAGCTGTGCATCCTGCATACGAGGGTAGGGGAGAGCCAGAAGACAGCAGTGGAGAGATTTAATATATAGTGGAGACTATATTAGGCCTTTTTACTGTTGATGTCTAATGCTGGGACTGTCTTCTTTGCTGACTGTTTCCTTTTACGACCGGCGCCTGATTGGATTCTATTTTTCACACTCACACAGCTTGGCAATCGGATTAAAGAGCACCTTTACCTGGGAGTTTATCCTGCTTTGCCAGGTTCGGAGGACAGCCTTAGACTTTGCAAATACGTACTTTATACTTAAATTATATCATGTCTTATAATCCAGAACTATGCTGACAGATACTCCCTAAGGGCTGAGAATGCGTAACAAACTGAAATCCAAATCTTGTTGACTTACAATTACTATTCAGGCCGTCAGGGTTCCCAACACCAGTTTTTGTACTTTAGAATTGCCTGTAAAGTATCTGATGTGAACATTGTGTCGCCCAAAATGCCTCACAGCAGCCTGTGCATTGCAGTCAGCCAACCAGTGGGGGCAGTAGAAGAAAGTGAAATTGTGAAACTTAAGAGCTAACAGGAAGCCAGCATAATATTGAATGCCATTCAAGATATGAACAGAGAAGACATGAGGTAACTCAAGAGAAGTACAAGATAAGTAATCTATAGTAAGTGGGAGAACGATTTAACTCGGTTTGAGAATTTCTATGCAGGGAAAGACTACAAAATTTTGTCTGCAAATTAACATTTATTGAGTTTGTTAGAGGCTGTTAAGGTAAATTTGCTTTATACTAAAAAAGGCAACAATAAGGAATGAAGAAACAAAACTCAATAATGACATCAGTATTCAGAATGCCACGGTTCTGCTATTACAAGCAAGTTATGTCGCCAATTTAACATTTAGCATAACATGAGTAGGGTTACCTGCTGCTGCGGTGCTCATTATGGAGAATGTTGTTTCCTATATCCATATAGTTTCTAAATTCTTATGCATTTTCAAGAGTGTCTTGTAGTCGAATTGCATGTCAATAAGAGAGTTAGGTGGAATATGTAAAAAAAGGTGTTCATATTTTGTAAAAGAAAATACGTTGCACCCCCCCCCCCCCCCAGCCCCACGGACCAGGAACCTTTAGGCACAAGGTGGCTGTGAGGACCCCTGGTATAGAGCTCTGGGGAAGGTATGTAAGGCACTTATATGGTTTGATGGTATTATTTATGCACTATATGGAGCATCATTTATGCACAGTATGGCAGTTATTTATGCATTGTATAGAGAGGTGATTGCCGCTGTTGTCTTGCAGACCTCTCAGAACATAGGTTTCAATCTGACCAAGGGCAACATCTGCGTGGAGTTACATGGGTTTTCCCTCAGTGGTTCCCCAGTTTCCACTCACATTCTAAAAACATATTGCGTGTGTGTGTACACGTTGAAATTTTTTTTATGCATTGTACTCTAGTATTACTTACTATATGTACTTGTGTACTTATGCTTGTATTATTTGTGCACTGTATGCTGGTATTTTGTATGCACTGTATTCTGGTATTATATATGTACTCAATGATGGCATTATTTATGTACTCAATGATGGCATTATTTATGTACTCAATGATGGTATTATTTATGTACTCAATGATGGCATTATTTATGTACTCAATGATGGTATTATTTATGTACTCAATGATGGCATTATTTATGTACTCAATGATGGTATTATTTAAGCACTATATTCTGGTATTATGTATGCATTGTATGGTAGCATTTTTTTGACACTGTATAAAGTTATTATTTATGGTATTAAGACATTATTTATGCATTGTATGGTGGAAGGTAAATGCATAAATAAAGAAACAGACTCCACAGTTATACCATAATTGATTATGTCTACGGGCACAACAGAGGATATGTCGGTAGCTGTTCTGAACATATACGCCCCATTGTAGTGCCCAAAAGCAGTATGAACAAGGCCTAAAACTGTTATGAAAGATTGAAAGCGGACAGTTTTTCTTGCAGTATCTTCCAGAAGCTGGCATGACAATAATATAATGGAGCAACAAAGTGTAATGCTGACTGAAACAGCAGGATTGATGTGTTCAGCTGGTGTCTGCTACACTGTCTGGTCAAAATTGTGGTGCAATTTTTTTGGCCGAATGTACGCTGCAGAAAACTGCACATGAAAAACAAATGGTTCATATTTACGTAGCCATGGCGATGCATCCCTCTGCCGTCCTGCAGGCCGGCCTCCTAGGATGATGTTTCATTGTTACGTGATAGGAAACGCCACCCCAGGAGGCCGGCCTGGACGAAGAAGCACAGAATTCTGGGTATGTTTAAGTTTTTTTTTCTAAGCTGCATTTTTTTGCGGTGGAATCGCTGCCTTTCTACCACAAAAAAAAACGCAGCATCTGCTATTTGTTGCGAGTTTTACCCTCTATTGAATTCAATGGGGAAAACACGCAAAAATAAGCGATTACGCAAATACAATTGACATGATGCGGATTAAAAAAAAACACACTGCAGTTTCATTTCTAAGCGTTTTTTTCCGCTCAGCATTTACGCAGCGTGTGGATAAGATTTGTTCAAATCTCATCCACTCTGCTGCTACTTTATTATGCTGCGGATTTCCGCAATGAAATACATTGCAGAAAATCTGCAGTATTTACGCTACATGTAGACTTACCCTTAAAGTCACTGAGCTCTTCAGTATAACCCATACTACTTACAATGTTTGTCTATGGAAATTACATGGCTGTGTGCTTGATTTTATTCATCTATTTGCAATTGGTGTGGCTAAAACACCTGAAATTATTAAATTGGAGGGTTGTCCCCATACTTTTGGCCACATAGTGTAGGTGATATATTCCCTTTAATTTTGATTAATGTGGTCCTGTCCGCTATTAGCATATTCTGTTCTCTATATCTGGTTTAATGGGGTAAAATAATGAAATTGTTTTCCCATTAGACCTTTTACATTTTCAATTCTAGAAATAATATAACATTGAGATTATGATTATAAGACGGAAAAAAAGGACAATTTTTCATCATCTATTTCCATGGTGTATATTGAACAGAGGCGACGACAAGAGTGTTGATAGGTTTTATGATGTGCCTTTCCCACCTCTAACGTATCTCTCTAAAAGAGCTACTTGTGTTACATCTAACGGATAATATATGCAAATGACTTTTTGTTAGAGTCCATTCCTTAACAATAAATACCCCCGACAGATTGAATCATATCATCCTCTACATGTTACAAGTTCTTCTCTAAGATTTCTGTCTGTAAATTAAAGTTATAACATGGCACCAAAAAGTCATTTTCTACTTTGAATAGAGAACTTAAATAAGGTCATAGGGTGTTAATAGCCAGTCCCCAATCATGGACAGCCTAGAGAAAAGATCACCCGTAAAGAGTGGCTGTCACTCTGGAGAGCCACTAGCACCAAGAGTACGTCCTCCATGTGTGTTACGACCAGTAGGTTTGTGGACTTACTGGGCTACTCCACCGGTTTGGCTTAGGGCCACCTCTAAGGGTGTTGTCTAAGTAGCCTCCCCGGTCAACACCCTTTAACCCCTTTACAGGGATCTGGTCTTCAATGCGGGAAGACTGGCAGGTCGCTACCTCTTGAGGTGGTCTCGCGAAGTAGCTGCTGGCCAAACAGACAAGAAACAGGCACTGGCAGATGGTACCTTGATGGATAGCAGATAGCTGGATACAAGCAAGTAGCTGGACACAGGCAGGTGGCGGGTAATTGGACACAGGCAAGTAGCGGATAGCTGGACACAGGCAGGTAGCGGGTAGCTGGACACAGGCAGGTAGCGGGTAGCTGGACACAGGCAGGTAGCGGGTAGCTGGACACAGGCAGGTAGCGGGTTACTGGACACAGGCAGGTAGCGGGTAATAGGACACAGGCAGGTAGCGGGTAGCTGGACACAGGCAGGTAGCGGGTAATTGGACACAGGCAGGTAGCGGGTAATTGGACACAGGCAGGTAGCGGGTAACTGGACACAGGCAGGTAGCGGGTAGCTGGACACAGGCAGGTAGCGGGTAACTGGACACAGGCAGGTAGTGTGTAACTGGAAACAAGCAGGTAGCAGATAGCTGGACACAGGCAGGTAGTGTGTAACTGGACACAGGCAGGTAGTGTGTAACGACACAGACAGGTAGCGGGTAACTGGACCCAGGCAGGTAGCGGGTAACTGGACACAGGCAGGTAGTGTGTAACTGGACACAGGCAGGTAGTGTGTAACTGGACACAGGCAGGTAGTGTGTAACGACACAGGCAGGTAGCGGGTAACTGGACACAGGCAGGTAGTGTGTAACTGGACACAGGCAGGTAGTGTGTAACTGGACACAGACAGGTAGCGGGTAACTGGACACAGGCAGGTAGTGTGTAACTGGACACAGACAGGTAGCGGGTAACTGGACACAGGCAGGTAGTGTGTAACTGTTAAACAGGCAAGTAGCGGGTAACTGGACACAGGCAGGTAGCGGGTAACTGGACACAGGCAGGTAGCGGGTAACTGGACACAGGCAGGTAGTGTGTAACTGGACACAGGCAGGTAGTAGATAGCTGAACACAGACAGGTAGCGAGTAGCAGAATATTGGCTGACCACAGATAGCAACAGCGGACTGGATACAGGCCGGTAATAGACAAATGGATACGGGCTGACATCAGATAGCAATAGCAAACTGGAATTATATGCATACAGGAACCTTCGCTGGATAACACTAGGTTGTTCCAATGTTGGTTAGGCACCAGGTGGATAGTGGCGGTGTCTTAAGTGGTCCTGGGAGCAACAGGGTTTGGATTGGTACATTTGATTTTCGCTCCAGAGCATGCGCACTAAGGACACAGTGGCCGCGAGCAGAGAATACTAGCAGATGCCAGGAGGTACGAGACCTAGCGGCAAGGACCGCAGTTGGCATTACTGTGTGCTGCCATACTGGCTTCGTCAGGTCCTGTATGTACGGAGTTATTCTTCTATGAAAGCAGTGCTTCTAGAGAGAAAACCTCATTACATGTGGAGGAATATGATGAAGGCTCTTGAAAGGGAGCCCTATTACGACCATACAAAATGGAGCCATAATATAGCCATGTGCATGAGGCCTACTGCTCAGTTCTATCTTGAGTGCCATTGCATTGAAAATTATTAGATACTTAGCAGGACTCTAGTTGTAGGAGAACTGGCTTAATTTTAAGGGTTTGTCCAGTTTTCAAATACACTATTAGGAAATTCTGTTATTAGCTAGGGTTGAAAGTAGCTACGGAGAGTGTATCTCTCTCTGGAGGACACGGCATATTAATTTATTAAACAAACAGTTCATTAATTTTAATAGAAACTGTGCAACACTTTATTCCTCCTGTGGTGGTGCTGCAGGGCAATTGAACACTTGCTACCAGGTTTCCCCACAGATTACAGATGTTCATTGGTGGTTCCAGCATCAGGTCATCCTGTAATCAGTTTACCAGCAAGAGACCTATCTAACAAAAAAGGGTGTCCTGATGTGAAAAAAAAAACATACTCACCTCATCACTAGAGTGGGTCTGCTCTTTCCAGCGGCTCTCAGCTTTGACCTATAGAGGACTCCCATCTATATGTCCTAAAATAGCATATGGACAACCCCTTTAAACATATAGAAAGCATATAAATATGTGAATTGAAAGCACACACTGAATAATATATAGTCAGGCATTTTTTAGCTTCTCAAGGAACTGCCTGTGATGATACTATAAGGAATTTACCGTGCTCCTTACAAAAAAGCTAATTAAACTACCTCATTTATTTTGTATCACAAACTCCACCCCTTAGACTTAGTCAGAGATAGACACACCCCTTAGACTCATTTTCACTTACCGGTAATTAAACTTTCTTTAACTGCTTCAAATTTGGGGTATTGTGGGATTTTAGAACCAGCCACAGTATAGACTTTTTCGAACGTTAGTTTAACTGCTATAACTTATTGTAGGACTATTGAAGTGATTTTCTTTTTCATTATTTATCATTTTTATACACACAGTCTGTTTTTTCTTTGTTTTTCATTATTAGGCTTCTTTCACACTACCGTTACTATAAGTTTACCTCTCTTCCGTTTAGAGAGGTAAACGTATACTTACAGTAGTGTAAACTTAGCCTTAGGCTTATATTTTTTTTAAATTCTAGCTAATTCTTCTAGTTATAGTGTAATTTTCAAATAGACTATTTATTTGGGTTTGTCATCATCTACCGTTAATTTTAACATATGAAAGCTGTGGGACAAGCTCTCTTGGTGCTCAATGCAGGGTTTTCACAACGCCGTCCCCTCTGATTATTCAAAATTACAGTGGGTGCCTGCCACACAGTTAAAATCTGTTTTTCAGTGGAGTCAATGAAAAACTTCCGGGTGCCGCGTGTGATTCGCACAACAGCAGTAAAAAGTGTGAATGAAAACAGAAAAGCACCACGTGATTTGCTGTTTACAAACATAAAAACAGAGGGTCATAATGATGGCGGCTGCGCGAAAATCACGCAGCCACGCATCATACGAGGGTGACACACGGAGCTGTTAAGTACCTTTTGAGCACACAAAATGCCGCGTTTTTTGCACGCGCAAAACGCACACGCTCGTGTAAATCCGGCCTTAGGGCTATGCTGGTTTTAGCGCCAGGTATGTGGAAACAGGAGACAGAATTAGAGAAAAACTATTCTGTCTTCTGTGTTAGGCCGGATTCACACGAACATGTGTGCGTTTTGTGCGCGCAAAAGGTCCATAAAAGCTCAGTGTGTCAGCAGCATATGATGCGTGGCTGCGTGATTTTCATGCAGCCGCCATCATTATGACACTCTGTTTTTATGTTTGTAAACAGAAAAGCACGCGGTGCTTTTCTGTTTTCACTCATAGTTTTGACTACTGTTGCGCGTATCACGCACGGCACATGGAAGTGCGTCCGTATGCCGTGCGCGGTTTTCACGCACCCATTAACTTCAATGGGTGCGTGATGCGCGAAAAACGGGCAAATATAGGACATGTCGTGAGTTTTACGCAGCGGACATACGCTGCGTGAAACTCACGGACTGTCTGAACGGCCCCATTGACTAACATAGGTCCATGTGACGCGCGTGAAAATCACGTGCGTAGCACGGACGTATTATACGTTTGTCTGAATAAGCCCTTAGACTGTTTAGTGACACACCTCATTCTTAAAGCAATTGGAAACGCTTAGATGTCAATTTATGCATACATTACCAGGAGGAGTAACAGAGGTCTGGCACAATACAGTATTCTAAGAAAAAAAGTCTGTAGGCTGAAAATACAAGTATCTATTAAAATAGACATGTCAGTAAAGTATCTCAACTTGCTACTAAAAAAATATGAAACCTCATTTAATGAAACAATAGTGACAGATGCTCTTTCAAGGTTGAATTTCTATAATATTAGATCATTATTTTTGTATGACCCAACCTATGATGTAAGAATATAAAGTTCATATTATTATTGATGGTAGGTAGCGGGAAGTATGACACGTATTAGCGACTGCTGCCTTTTTAGCGACAACTTTGTATTTTGTAACCTGACAATAGAGTCTATAATAAAACAAGACAAGCAGAACTAACATGAGAAACCCTGATACATTATGAGAGATATACTTAGAACTCTTACATTGTTTAGTACAAGACCTTAAGTGAAGCGTGCCGTTCATAATTAATTAATTGTGATATATTATTTTTCTCTGTTGGTTGTCTTATTGCCTACTACTTAGCAGAGTTGTCGCTTCATGTTTTTCTCCTTTTTTTTCAATTTTTTTTAAAGGAATGCTAAAAATAGAACATGCACAAACATTTTTTACAAAATCTCAGCAATTTCCCCCTAATACAAAATAGTAGCTACATTCGGCCTTACTTCCCTTAGGGCAAAGATTTAGCTTGCTGCCCTAACCCTTGAGTATCTTATTTGCTTCCCCCTGGTACCCAGCACCCCCCTGGTACCCAGCTGCCCCTTGCCAGCCCCCTCTTAGCTATGCCCCTGCTTAATATCCTTCTGTCATTTAATCTTCTCATGTCCCATATTGTTATTAAACCTGAGAAATTTAGAAATAATTTTTCTATAATATATGTGTGCCAGTAGATCAGTGATTTCCTCTCCACAAACCTGTGTCTGGCTGCAGAAGTAGCCTTGCCCCACTGCTGTCTGATATAGATGACAAGGAATATTAAATCCCCTCCCCTTTTATAAGCCCCTCCCCATCATCATTTTGTCAGCCAAAATCACAATAGATCATAAAGAAATTAACCCCTGTGTACTCTGCAAGATTTCTACAAGACTCTTTGTTTCAGGAGTATGGCAGTATCCCGACTCCCTTCCAACGACAGATGTCGGGGGAGAGAAGGATCAGGCTGTTGTATTCCAACATGCCGATCCTTTTGTTTGCAATGAGATAAGGCAGCGGCTTTACTCCTTCTCCCAATTGAGAACTCATGCATGTTTGGGTCGAGCGTGCGTGTGTATGGGTGAGTCGGGAGGATTGTTGTCATATGAACGAGCGTTTGGCCGACAGCGATCTGAAATTTATGGACAGCTTTACTCTATAAAGAGACAGTACATGCAATTTGCCTCATGAAATAGAACTATTCAGTCTTATGTACATAGAGACAAAATTGGGGTAATTGTTTTGCAAATTAAGATGTCTTGGGGTCTTCTAAACACTATGTATAACTATATCGGTGGTCAACACAGAGATCTGTATAATGATCGTTTTAGATCTAGACTTCTAACCAAAACAAGGGAAAATGCTCTACATCTAGTAGAAGAAGGTCTCTACATAAAATGTGATTCTTTACTGTAAAAGCAGTGAGTCTATGGAACTTCCACAAGATATTGTGATGGTTGATTTGTTGAATGATTTTAAAAGAGATCTGGATTCCTTTCATAATATTACAGGGTATCTGTAGTAGATGCCGAAGATGGGCAACATTTTTTTTTCCTCCTGGAACAGTTGATAGCAGTTCAAAGCAAGCCTAATAATAAGTACTTATGATACCACAGAAGGACAGCACCAGAACCAAGATCTGACACCTCACATGGTGGTGAGGGATAATCCTCTGTCGCCACATTAAAGAAGGCGTCAGCTGGTTGATCAAGAAAAGATGGAGCTTCCCCAATCAGGGAGAAGGGATCGACGCTGCCCATTAAGGACATGGCAAAATTAGCCCCGGGGTTTGACCAAAGTGTTGTCCAGAAGTGCTAAGGGACGCAAGCAGGAAGTCACCTGTATCTCCTCCAATTCTTTTAAACTGTTTATAGCCTGGGGGCTTATCTTCTGATAATATACCGCCTAATCCAATAAAAGTGGTGATTTCCCTTGTACGCATTTTTCCTAGCCCTACAGAAAAAATGATTGTTAGTACACGTGGATTCCTTGAATAATACAGGTTAGAACCTTCCTCCGGAGGCAGCGACACAACAACTGTCACATTATCTCAATAGTCTCCAGTGATGTGCGGGGACTTTTATCACGTTGGACTTTTTGCAGTAGACGATGAGTCAGTGAATGACATGTACTAATGTCTGATAAGAAGACTACAAGACAAGACGCTCTCAAATCACTGACATGCTGCAGTGGATATGTAGAACAGCTACAGAGTATTTGCTACTGTGCAATATTAGCTTACTGGTTAGAAGTCCTTTCCTCTTATCCTACAATATATGCTTTACAATAAAGTAATGGCGGACTACAAAGCAGGACTAGATTAGCGCTGGCAGTTATTTTAGTGGGGACTTTAATGAACCCTCTTTTTTTTTAACCAAGGACCATGCAAGGAATTTTTGGCTGCCTCGTAAGCGGCTTCCTTGGTGTGGCCCTGATTGCCATTTTGGGGACAGGTGACAAAGAACTAGTTCCACAATGCAGGGGCATGTAATGAGACAAAAATCCCCCGTCTCAATGTCCACATCCTAACTATCATTGATGCGGGTGAGGATTGGGATGCACACAATAGGCTACATTTACTAAGACTGGTATGTGGTTCGCCAGTCTTAGTAAAGGACATAGTTGGAGTGAATTGTGCCAGATTTATAAAATACGCATTCCTCTTAATAAATTTGGTTCTGAGAGACAGAACAATAAATGTATATTTGCTATGAGCAGGTGTAGAATTGCGTCAAATTTTGCACCATTTTCGGGTTTTCTGCTTAAGAAATTTGATGTAAACTCTGTCTCCATGGAGACAATGCCGGCTTTTCTCGTCACTTTCCAAATTTGGCTATTGACAAGAAAAATTTTACATTTTACTGCAAATTTGGCGCACATTGCATTATACACATTTTTTGGGCACAGTTTATGCCTAAATCTAGAGTAAACTCCATGGCCTATGAATTTATGAAAAGGTTCAGCTGCCAGAATATAAACCAAGAATCAGAGGCGTAACCTGACGCTCATGGGCTCGAATGGAAAATTTGTAAAAATGCCAACCACCTATGTGCCATTTATAATACTGGTGCTTTCTTATGTGGCAGAGGGGTCTTTGGACCTATATACTGTACTTAGGAAAACTTGCTAATGAGTACTTTTTTCCAGCTAAGCGGCAGCCTGAATGTTTTCAGGGCAGCTACTAAGCCAGAAAGCATGTAGTCTACGGGTCACTGACAACATTGTTTCCCCGCGCTCTGGCATTGTCACTCGCACCGACTTGTAGCGTATATATTCATAAACCCCATCTCCAACCCTGGCAAGGAAAGACAGTTAGAAGGCAGCTGGGACCGAGCACTGGGTTGGGGATTTTTAGGTGAGTAGTACGATTTGGGATTGACAATGACAAACCTATAATTTATAGACTCCCTCAATGCATTTGGTGATCATTTTGAAGGATAATGGCGGCTTTGATTAGTTTAATGGTCACCTTGATCTAGAACAGCCACAGCAGATGTTCATATTCGTCAGAAAAAAATATATGTTTTGTCCGTATTTTATCTCTTGTCAAGTACATGAAAATTACGATTTCATCTCTTCGCTTTTTTATTTGTTTGGTGGGGATTTTTTAATTCTCCATGTCACTATCTATATTATAGGGAACCTGTCACCAGCATTTCACCTATTAAACCAGCAATACCACGTGGTAGTGGGTGAAAAATCATTTCTATATAACCTAGAATTGTCTTCTTAGTCGGCTCTGTAGCACTTTAAAGAAGGCGTCAGCTGGTTGATCAAGAAAAGATGGAGCTTCCCCAATCAGGGAGAAGGGATCGACGCTGCACATTAAAGACATGGCAAAATTAGCCCCGGAGTTTGACGTCAGACCAAAGGTCATATAACCTGGACAGGTATTCCAATACATAAACCCGTAGGGTAGCGTCATCAGGACCCAGGGGGCGGACCCCAACAACATCCAACCACTCATTCCACGCCTTACCGTATGTAGCCCAGGTAGATGATGCGAGGGATGACCATACAAGGGGGACCAGCTGAGATCCAGCATCCTCCACAGTGTATCCGGGCAGCTGGCCCTGTCCAAGTCCGCCCATGGGCAGAGTGAACGGAAAACTTGCCAATTAAAACGGGAAAGGGCGTCAGCGACATTATTTTGAACACCTGGGATATGACGAGCCCTAAACTGAATGTTGTGCTGCAAGCATCTCAGAACCAAGTGTCTAATAAGAACCACTGCCGACATTGAAGAGGGAGTCAAATGATTGACCGCATGGACCACGCTTGCATTATCTGACCAAAACACCATGAATGAATTAGCTAATTTTTCACCCCACAATTCTATAGCAACTATGATAGGGAATAGAGATGAGCGAACTTATCAAAAGTTCGGTTCGGCTAGTTCGCCGAATTTCACAAAAAAGTTCGGTTCGGACCGAACTAGTTCTGACCGAACCTGTCACTTCCGTGCGCCGAGCATGCTACTGTCCGGGGTGCTGATAGAGTTAATGGGCTGCACTAACTCTTTCAGCAACCTTCACAGTACATGCTCGGCGCGCGGAAAATACAATTTAAATGTAATAAAAAAATAAAAATTATACGTTCGTACTTACTTTCCTCCTGTCCGGCCTCCAGCGATGACGTTTCATCCCTTTCGCCGCTGCAGCCAATCACAGGCTGTAGTGGCGGTCACGCACGTCAGGATGACGCTTCATCCCACGTGACCGCCTCTGCAGCCAATCACAGGCTGCAGCGGCGACATGGATGAAACGTCATCGCTGGAGGCCGGACAGGAGGAAAGTAAGTATGAACGTATTATTATTATTTTTTGGCATGTATGTATGTTGGCATGTATGTATGTATGTATGTATGTATGTTGTCATGTATGTATGTATGTATATCTGTGCATGTATGTTGGCATGTATGTATATATGTACATGTTTGTATGTATATTTGCATGTATATATTTGCATGTATGTATGTATGTTTGCATGTATGTATTTTTGCATGTATGTTGTCATGTATGTATGTATGTATGTTGTCATGTATGTATGTATGTATATATGTGCATGTGTGTATGCATATTTGTATGTATGTATGTATGTATGTTTGCATGAATGTATGTATGTATGTTTGCATGTATGTGTGTTTGCATGAATGTATGTTTGCATGTATGTATGCATGTTTGTATGTATATTTGCATGTGTGTATATATATATATATATGTATGTATGTATGTATGTATGTTGTCATGTATGTATGCATGTATGTTGTCATGTATGTATATATGTGCATGTATGTTGGCATGTATGTATATATGTGCATGTGTGTATGTATGTATATTTGCATGTATATATTTGCATGTATGTATGTTGTCATGTATGTATGTATGTATATATGTGCATGTATGTTTGCATGTATGTTGGCATGTATGTATACATGTGCATGTTTGTATGTATATTTGCATGTATATATGTTTGCATGTATGTATGTATGTTTGCATGTATGTATGTTGTCATGTATGTATGTATATATGTGCATGTATGTATGTTTGCATGTTTTTATTTTTGCATGTATGTTTGCATGTATGTTTATATATATGTGCATGTATGTAATTATGTTTGCATGTATTTATGTTTGCATGTATATTTGTGCATGCTTGTATATATGTATGTATGTATCTTTGCATGTTTGTTTGTATGTATGTATGTTTTCATGTGTGTGTGTATGCATGTATGTATGATAGTTTGCATGTATATATGTGTGTATGTTTGCATGTATGTATATTTGCATGTATATATGTGCATGCTTGTATGTATGTTTGTATATATGTATGTATGGCCATGTATGATACTGTCTGCTGGCGCCCTTTATCTAAGTCAACTTCGCGGCAGGCTTCTATACATGGTATAACAGTCAGTATCACACATTAAACTGAATCTAAGCCTACGACATGTTTTATTTAATTTTTTTTTTTCACAGGTTTGGTGTTTGGACTACGTCGGTTTCGAGGACTACTTAGATGACGTTTTTTTTCTACAATAAAATGGTTAATGAGGGTTGTGTTGGGGGTGCTTTATTTCAATAAAATATTTTATCTATATCTTTGTCTTTTCAAATTTTATTACTACCACTTTAGTAATGGCCGCTGTCTGAGTGACAACATCCATTACTAAGGCGAGGCTTAGTGTTAGCCGGTGCAGAGACTAACACTAACCACCATTATTACCCCGGTACCCACCACCACCAGGGGTGCCGGGAAGAGCCAGGTACGATCCAGTACCCGACCATCTGTTGTGATGGTCGGGCTCTGGGGCGGCCGCAGGCTGGTATTATGAGGCTGGGAAGGGCCAAAAACAGTGGACCTTCCCACCCTTGTAATGCTAGGCTGCTGCTGCTGTGTTGTATCTGGCTGGTTATAAAAGTGGGGGGGACCCCATGTCATTTTTTTAAATTATTTATTTATTTAATTTTTTTTTTTTTTAAAAGACATGGGGTTCCACCCAATTTATCATAACCAGCCACATACAACACAGTGTTATTAGCCTGGGAATGGACAAAACCAGTGGCCCTTCCCACCAATGTAATGCCAGACTGCTGCGGCCTTGTATATGGCTGGTTATTAAAAATGTGGGGGACCCGTCTATTGCTAAATTTGTTAAATTCAAAAAAAAAAACGACGTGGGGGTCCCCCCCATTTTTATAACCAGCCCGATACAACACAGCAGCAGCAGCCTAGCATTACAAGGGTGGGAAGGTCCACTGATTTTGGCCCTTCCCAGCCTCATAATACCAGCCTACGGCCGCCCCAGTACCCGACCATCACAACAGATGGTCGGGTACTGGATCGTACCAAGCTCTTCCCGGCACCCCTGGTGGTGGTGGGTACCGGGGTAATAATGGGTGGTTAGTGCTAGCCTCTGCACCGGCTAACACTAAGTACCGCCTTAATAATGGACGCTGTCAATCAGCCAACTGCCATTATCTAGGCACTAATAACGTTTAAAAAAAAACACAAAGACAATTCTTTTTTATTGAAATAAGAAATCCCCAACAAAACCCTCGTTAACCATTTTATTAAAATTTGAAAAAACGTAGATCTACGCAGTAGTCCAACGAATCGAAGACGTAGTCCAATCAGTACATCAAAATCTGCAACAACATAAAAAAACAGTTATCAATGTGAACAATACCAATACTACTCACCTACACACATATATACACGCACACACAAACAAACAACCATACACAGACACACACATATATACACAAACACAACAAGATATACACACACACACACACACACACACACACACACATAAACAGACAAACACACACACATATACACGAACTCACACATATACAAACAAAAACACACATATCCAAACACACACACACACAGTTATACACACACATACACGAACACATATACACAAACACATATACAAACAAAAACACACATACCCAAACACACATATACACAAACACATATACACAAACACACCCATATACACACATATACACAAACACACACATACAAAAACACACACAAACATCTACACACAAACATATACACAAATACACCCATATATACACAAACATATACACAAACACATATACACAAACACACCCATATATACACACACACACACACACACACACACACACACACACACACACACATATACACAAACACACATATAAAAACAGACAAAGTCACATACCCAAACACACATATATACACAAACACACACATACACAAACACGGTTTCTTTTAAATGCTGCTGGGGAACCCGCTCGATCCACTATATAAGGCTGTGCTACAGTGCAGCATTTAAAAGAAACAGGATCCTGACCTGTCCATAGAGTTTAAGGCAGCACAGAGTATTTCAGGAGATGAGCGTGCAGTTTCAGTGCTGCTGTGAACTCTGCTCTTACCATTACGTAGCTCTCAGTCTGTTACCTCTCCTCCACTCCTGTCCTCCAGAACACCTTCACATGATTGGCAAGTCACCACGTAATGGTAAGAGCAGAGTTCACAGCAGCACAGAGTATTTCAGGAGATGAGCGTGCAGATCTTGTGCGGGGTGGTGACTTGCCAATCATGTGAAGGTGTTATTGAGGACAGGAGTGGAGGAGAGGTAACAGACTGAGCTACGTAATGGTAAGAGCAGAGTTCACAGCAGCACTGAATCTGCACGCTCCTCTCCTGAAATACTCTGTGCTGCTGTGAACTCTGTTCTTACCATTACGTAGCTCAGTCTGTTACATCTCCTCCACTCCTGTCCTCTATAACACGTTCACATGATTGGCAAGTCACCACCACGCACAAGATCCACACGCTCATCTCCTGAAATACTCTGTGCTGCTGTGAACTCTGCTCTTACCATTACGTGGTGACTTGCCAATCATGTGAAGGTGTTCTTGAGGACAGGAGTGGAGGAGAGGTAACAGACTGAGAGCTACGTAATGGTAAGAGCAGAGTTCACAGCAGCACTGAATCTGCACGCTCATCTCCTGAAATACTCTGTGCTGCCTTAAACTCTGTGGACAGGTCAGGATCCTGTTTCTTTTAAATGCTGCACTGTAGCGTAGCCTTATATAGTGGATCGAGCGGGTTCCCTAGCAGCATTTAAAAGAAACAGGATCCTGACCTGTCCACAGAGTTTAAGGCACCACAGAGTATTTCAGGAGATGAGCACGGGCAGCCGTTCGTTTTTCCGAGCCGTGCTCCCATTATGCACACGACCGTAAAAACACCCGTTATTGCGGGTCGTAATTACGACCCGCAATAACGGGCTCATAGACTTCTGTTACCCACGGGTACCTTTCCGTTTTCTCACGGGAAGGTGCCCGTGCCGTTAAAAAAATAGAACATGTTCTATTTTTCTATTTTACGGGCCGTGCTGCTATAATTATAATGACAGCACGGTTCGCAAAAGCGGTCGGCTGCCCGTGGCCGGCCGTGCTCGTAATTACGAGTCGTAATTACGAGCACGGCCCGTAAAATAAAAAAATAGAACATGTTCTATCTCTTTAACGGCACGGGCACCTTCCCGTGAGAAAACGGGAAGGTACCCGTGGCTAACAGAAGTCTATGGGCCCGCTATTTCGGGTCTTAATTACGACCCGTGATAACGGGTGTTTTTATGGTCGTGTGCATGAGGCCCCGTAATGACGGGTGGCTACATGTGTGCACCCGTCATTACGGCAGCGTTGCTAGGCGACGTCAGTAAGGGTATGTGCACACACACTAATTACGTCCGTAATTGACAGACGTATTTCGGCCGCAAGTACCGGACCGAACACACTGCAGGGAGCCGGGCTCCTTGCATCATATTTATGTACGATGCTAGGAGTCCCTGCCTCTCCGTGGAACTACTGTCCCGTACTGAAAACATGATTACAGTACGGGACAGTTGTCCTGCAGAGAGGCAGGGACTCCTAGCATCGTACATAACTATGATGCTAGGAGCCCGGCTCCCTGCAGTGTGTTCGGTCCGGTACTTGCGGCCGAAATACGTCCGTCAATTACGGACGTAATTAGTGTGTGTGCACATACCCTAAATAGTCACTGTCCAGGGTGCTGAAAGAGTTAACTGATCGGCAGTAACTGTTTCAGTACCCTGGACAGTGACTACCGATCACCGTACCTGTAAAAAAAAAGACGTTCATACTTACCGGGAACTCCCTGCTTCCTCCAGTCCGGTCTCCTGGCCGTTGCCTTGGTGACGCGTCCCTCTCGACATCCGGCCCGACATTCCTTGATGACGATGCAGCCCATGTGAGCGCTGCAGCCAATCACAGGCTGCCGCGGCCTCTGCAGCCAATCACAGGCTGCAGAGGCCTCTGCAGCCAATCACAGGCTGCCGCGTCAGAAAAGGTCGGACTGGAGGAAGAAGAGGGACTCGTCACCAAGACAACGACCGGGTACGTATGAAATGCTTTTTATTTTATTTTTAATCAGCAGCCTCTTTTCTCTATCAGTGATTGATAGAGACAAGTGGTTGCCGATTTGTATAATGTTTTTGACCGGGTTCGGTCAAAACGGGTTCGGCCGAACCCGGTGAAGTTCGGATTCGCTGCGAACCGAACTTTTCCGGAAGTTCGGACCGAAACCGGGTTCGGTTGTCCCGGTTCGCTCATCTCTAATAGGGAACATCTCTAGCAATGTTAAATTCTTGCACCAGCCCCAAAGGCGCCATGCGTCAGGTCACGGGGCCGCACACCAGGAAGAGCCCAATATAGCCCCAAAACCGGCGTTGCCCGCCGCATCCGTGAACAACTGAATCTCTTGATTGGACACAGTAGGTGACCTCCAGCAGGTGCGCCCATTGTAATCAGAGATAAAATGTAACCATACCTGGAAATCGCTCCTAAGGGCGGCGGTTATGCGCACGTAATGGGTGGGCAGCCGGACACCGGCCGTGGATAATGACAGGCGACACAAAAAAATTTGTCCCATGGGCATGACTCTAGTGGCAAACACCAACAAACCTAACAAGGATTGAACCTGACGGAGCTGTAATTTCTTGGCTGATATGGCCGCTTGCTAAATGCGAGCGCAATTTGATGACTTTGTCAGCTGGTAATCGGAAAACCATTTCCGAAGAGTCAATCTCTATGCCCAGAAAAGACAACACTGTAGTAGGGCCCTCAGTTTTCTCTTCAGAAAGGGGAACGCCGAAACAGGCAGACAAACTGCAAAAAGAATTCAGAAATAATTGGCACCGCGGCGACGCAGCAGGGCCTACGAAAAGGAAGTCATCCAAGTAATGCGTCGCTGATATACACCCCGTAAACTCCTTAAAAACCCATTCCAAAAAGGAACTAAAAACTTCTAAATAAAAACATGAGATTGGACAACCCATCGGGAGGCACATATAATAAAACCGGCCGTCTAACTCACAACCTAGCAGGTGATAACAATCCGGGTGAAGGGGTAATAACCGAAACGCTGATTCGATGTCCGATTTAGCCATAAGGGCTCCTGGGCCCGCTTGACAAACTAAATCCACCGCTCTGTCAAACGAGACATACGACACCGCGGACTGGTCTTTATCTATGCCAAAATTGATTGAACCGACTTTGGGGTAGGACAGGTGGTGGAACAAGCGAAACTTTCCCAGCTCTTTTTTGGGTACCACCCCTAACGGGGATACCCTGAGGTTAGAGAATGGTAACCCAGAAAAAGGGCCGGCCATCCGGCCAAGCTCCACCTCCTTGTTCACCTTATCTATAATAACTGCAGGGAATTCCCTGGCGGACCTTAAGTTACTGGAAAACTTCGGTGCGGGATGGTAAATAAATAGGATAAAGAACCTGAACGAAAAACCAGTCCTAATTAGGGCGGCCTCCCCCATCTTGGGGTACCGGTCTAGCCAGTGGACCATCACAAGGACGCGTATTGGGGTCCTCAACCCTACCCGTACTGTTGGCACGCGGGACCTGGGCATTCCGCCGGCTACAAAAGACTGCTGGGTGGGGACCCCCACAAGTTGAATACTCGTGCTTGAATTTGCCGGACCCATAGAACTTGCAGTGCCCTTCATTGAAGAGCCAGCAATTCCCGATACGCCTGTTGCTTTGAGCCCCGACCCTGGCGGAGGAACTGCCAAACGTGGATGGGGAGGGGGCTGTTGGTTGAAAGGGACGCTGAGACATCATGAGTCTCAGCCAAACATCCGTAGCTTTTGTATCCCAACAGACCTCTGGCTTTTGCGCCATATGTCTACGGAACTCCTCATCATAGCGCCACCAAGCTGAGCCCCCATGCGACTTATATGCGCTAAAAATAGTATCCAAATAAACGAACAGTTGAAAAGACTTATCGGGGAACTTCTGCGAAACCACACAACCCATCACCGCGAAAGCCTGCAACCAGTTATTAAACGTTTTGCAACCCTCGACTTGGACGGGACACCCCTTTCAAAGCGACGCTCTTTATCAATTGTAGCCGAATCCACCGACACCAGGGACCAAATATCAATATAATCATTCCTTGCTATTTTTTCCCTGGTGTCGTCCGACAAATGCGCCCCCAGGGGGGATACCACAAAAATAAGTATCCCTGAAGGCGGGCAGCGACGGGGATACCATGGACGTGGATGCTTCCACTAGTGTTTTACCCGCCTCCACCTGCGAGGCACGTAAGGATGGAGCCGCCGGAGCCCCAACCAACAGGGATCGCAACACATTTAAGACTTCTGCATCAGATTTTCCCCCTGAACCCCAAGCCCGAAGATAGTCATACTCACCGTGTCCTGTTGCGGATGCCGGGACCAACGCCGCTGAGGGTGCCGGTGGAGGTACAGGCGCTACGGGTGCTACTGGCACCTCCGTAATGATCGGTCTTGCTGAGCGATGGCGAGCAGAGGAGCGGTTGCTATGGCGACGTCTGTCAAGGCTGCCGTGCAGACTGCCGTGGTGTGACGACCCAGTGCGTGAGCTCCCTGTCCTTGAACCAGAACTCGACCGTGATGACGATTTACTATGCCATGTACGACGTCTGGTTGATCGGCGAGATGAGCGGCATCTGGATGAGCGGCGAGAATGGCAGGTCCTAGTGGAATCCCTTGAGTAAACTGAAGAGGCCCTCTCAGTGTTCTCTGCCAGGATGTAAGCTGGGCCCAAACCCGCGGGTATGACCTGCGCGGGCTGTATGGGGGTAGGTGGCTGTCGGTACGGGGGCCCTCTTTGCGCAGCTGTTGCTCCCGCTGCTGGGTTGTGGGTGGGCATGCTCCTTGCGGCCACCGGGCAAGACCTAACACGGCCCATGCCGGTGGGAGACTTCAGACCCGGTGAGGGAGGAATAATATCCTCGTCGGGCTCCCTCTGCACTTCCCGCGCTATTTGCAGCGAGAGTGCGGTTTGCGCCCTTCTAGCTGACAGCGAGCGAACTCTACTGTCGCCGGAGGGGGAGAGACGCACTGGCAACCTGGAACGACGGGAGGAGCGACGCGCAGGGAGTGTGCTAGTTAAGGAGGACGCTGGTGCTGCATTCTCTTGTATAAGAGACTGTAGCCACACTGACCCCTCCTCTTGCATCCTGATGCTGATAATTTCTTCCAGCTCTTGCCAGACCATCACAAACAGGTAAGTGTACACACGATCTTTGGCAACACAAATCCCTGAGTGATAACGGCCAAAAGAGGAAGATGTCTTCCCTACTTGCCCTTATAAACCCTAGCCCTGGGAGGGTGTGTAAGCTGCTCCATAATTCCCCATAAAAAGCCCCTGTGGGCGGGTGCCTCAATGCTATAGGCTCCTTATTATAAATAACCTGTGGAACAAACCCAGTCATGGGCACAATGGCCAATAAGCCTGAGTGCCTTCAAATAACAAAGGATTACACCATTAACAAAAACTGATGGAGACAGCTCAGCTCCTCCTCCCTCCTCCCTCTCTCTGCACATATCATAGAGCATGACACTTAGGCCTTATTCACATGAACGTGTTATACGTACGTGCTACGCGCGTGATTTTCACGCGCGTCGCACGGACCTATTTTAATGAAGGGAGCCGTTCAGACTGTCAGTGAATTTCACGCAGCGTATGTGTGCTGCCTGAAACTCATGACATGTCCTATATTTGGCCGTGTTTCGAGCTGCACGCACCCATTGAAGTCAATGGGTGCGTGCAAATCGCGCTCGGGACACGGAAGCACTTCAGGGTGCCGCGCGTGATTCATGCAACAGAAGTAAAAACTATGAATGAAAACAGAAAAGCACCACGTGCTTTTCTGTTTGTAAACATAAAACCAGAGTGTCATCATGATGCCGGCTGCGCAAAAATCAAGCACCATATTCTGATGACACACGGACCTTTTGCGCGCGTGAATAAGGCCTAATGGTCTGTCCACACATAGTGGAATTGCTGCAGAAAAATTCTGCAGCAATTCCATTGAAAGTAGCAGACATTTTTTACTGCAGAAAATGGTGCGGATTTTGCAGCGTTTTTCTCAATGCTGTGTGATGGTGACATCTCCTCTGAAAAATGCAGCAATTCAGTCCACTTTCCGCAGTAGGAATTTACATGCTGTGGTCCAAAAAATACGCACCGCAGGTTAATGTCTGGTCGGAATTGTTATGCAGCATGTGGATGAGATTTGGTAAATCTCACCCACTTCGCTGCTACTGTATTCTGCTGCGTATTTCCCGTCCGAAATTCCGGGCGGAAAATACACAGCAATTCCGCTACGTGTGGACGAGCCCTAATACTTTGCCATAGAAGTCAATGAGTAATTTTCTTATGACTAGGTGCCTGCCGTAAAGTAAATATCTGCCACTCCTGTTGCATCTACTCAAGAAGGATGAGAACGAATTGTTGCATGTTACATCGCATGCTACTAAAGAAGAATATGGCTCCTCACAGACGCACATGGAGTGTCTATATGTCCATAACGCAGACCCTCAGGGTATCTATGTGCTTGTGCACACAGTATGTCTCGTCATTGAGTCTATTAGTCAGATCCAGCTGCTCAGCATTCAGTCTGCAGGAAGACAGCGATATATTCCGAAATACCCTTGATTTTCCAGCTACTCACAGATCTTGAAGTGAAATGAATGGTTTGGAGCTTAGGGAGTAAAAATATTTTTAGACTAGTTTATCCAGTGATATTTTCAGATTTAAAAAACAAATGTCCTTTTTTTATGGCGGTTACAACTGATGATGTTCTATGAAAGCAAAAATACTGTATAAAGGGATAAATAACAGAGAAATGTAACGCAGTAGAATTCTATGGATTTTTCAGTCTTGTGAGAACTCTTTTCTTCCTAAAGAATCAGGCATCATGCACACAGCAATGTCCTGCACATGAAATCTATATTGCAGCACACAGAGTCCCCATGAGTATGTATTGCAGACCCGCAGACCCTCTGTGTGGCACCTTATGAAAATGCTTCTAGAGGAAAATATCTCCGTAATATGGCATGTGAAAAAATATGCCACTATACTGTATGTGGCTCTGTATAAAATCGGAGGCACTCAAAGTTATAGTATGGGCCCATTGAATCCTCCATTGATATTATTCCCATGTGAAATACTTTGATTTACTGATTTTATGTTTCGGCATCACTTCTGCTCCACTCACATCCAAAGCTAATTTGGAATTTTATTGGTTTCCTGGTATCAACGAGCATTCATTATGGGAGGATGTGGGGTGTCTGAGAGCAATATGTCATATCTCCTGGGAGAATGTGTTTCCATTGGAACTACATTTATTCATTAAATCCCTGCAGTATGTACAGAGCAAAGCAAATATAATACAGAATCTACAGACATGTTCCCTTTAATAAATCCTTTAAAGGACCAAAGGAACTGTTTAGTTTTTACTTTTTCACATTCCATCAACCAATACTTTTTTATTTTTAAGGCCACAAATTTGTGGCCCATTTTTTTTTTTTTTTGTTGGAAGGTGCACATTTTTTAGGCATAATTTTCAAGCACCTACACAAATGGTAGTATTTAATTTACTCATTTTTTTAATAATAGCAAGATGCATAAAGAAAGCATTGTTTTTTTTAAAAAATTTTTAACATTCATCATTGATCTAAAAAGATGGCATAACATTCTTGTACGGGTCACTACGAGTGTGAGGATACCTAATATGTATCATTTTGTTTGCTGTTTATTGAAATTTATTTCATAAAATGTATTTTTATTGTGTCTTTTATATTTTTTTTAATTTTATGTCGTTCTTTTTTATCTTTTTTTTAGAGATGGCATCTACCCTCTATGTTACGGATACCATTATAGCCTATGGGTGACGGACGCCACTGTTAGGCTTCCGTCACAGGCATCCATCCCCCGTAGGGGGCATCTGATTAACAGATATGAATGAAAGCTACTGAAAATCCCATCACGTATATGTTTAACAAATGCCTGTGACATATGCCATACAATGTCATACGACACCCATTGGCGCCCATGTTAAAAAAAAAGTTTTTTTGCGGGATCCCAAAGGCTGGAATAGTGTAGTCTGCTATGCTATTCCAAAAAAAGTATACCGACATATACCAGCCCATACCAATGAACTATTTTTGCCTCCGTCGGTCTAATAGAGCCCTATAGACACATTTAGCGTGTATGCTGGGAGCTTTCCTGACGTAGATGTTAAACGTACGTGATGTAAACAGGGTCTTACAGGGTTAAACATCTGGGCGCAGAGGGGCTCCGATCCCGGCAGGAAGTGCAGCTGTCAATCACAGCAGCCCTTCCACTGGAGATAGCGTGGGCGCAGCTGATGTGCCAGCACAATGACCATGAAGTATATATACAGGATCGTGCAGGAATTACCTCCCATCGAGAGGCATAGCTATAGGAGGAGCAAAGGTAGCATTCGCATCTGGTGCCCAGGAAAGGCCCAATAGCCTCTTTGCCAATTAAGATGGTACTAGCTCGGGTACACATTTTGCATCAGGAGCTCCCAAGTTATGCCTCTGCTTTCGCCGATGACGTACATGTACGTCATATTGTAGGAAGATGTTGCAGTAAATGTTTGGTCTTTGTGTGACAAATGGACTTATGAAGAATAAGGCTTCGCAAACATGGAGCAATTGCCTATAGCAACCAATCAGATTTAAGTTGTCAAGCTAAAACCCGGTTGGTTCCTATTGCCAAATCATCTTCTCTTCTTATATATAAAATGAGATAAAATGAGACATAAATATACAGATAATGAGACTTTTCAGCAATCAAGTGAGTTCAGGTTAAGTACTGAGACAAGAAAACCTGACAAGATAATCCATCACTCAGATGTTCCCCACGCACGTCCTCACACTTGGCACTGATTTGTAGCATTCTTACAATTATATAGTTCACTGGGTCGGCCATTATCCTCTTTGATGTCTGAATTGTGCATCCTCCAGCTAAATCTAAAGGTTTTTGGGTAAGTTACATGCCTAATCAATGGGTATAACCATTCCTTTGTATTCCTTCTCTTCTTATGCCAGGCACACATAGCAATTATGAAGAAATCTGCATCGGTTCTGTATAGAAAGCAGATTATTGCCACTATTATATCGCAGTGAACGGTTGGCGGTAAACAGTGTCATCTGATACGAGTTTATTAATAAAGACGGAGAACTATAAATGCATTTATATTTCAGGAAAATAGGATTGATTGTCTCTGGGAGCTGCTTTTTCTGTATTATATTATTATATTTTGTACATAATTATTCCAAAAATGTTTCTCTTCTATCGTTTGACATTTTAGGGGTATTTCCATATTAATGGCGCGTGGCTCTTTCCATATGAACCATAGACTTAAATGAAGAGGGCCGCGTTCAAGCGCAAAAACCTTTCTAATGACTTCTATGTAGAGTGCGACTAATGTGTATTAGCCAATGGGGGGTCACATGTTCTTCGTTCCACTCATAGGGGAGGGTGAATAAGTGACATATGCCATGAATGTTTAAGATGGGAATATCCCTGATGTGCTAATTAACGGAAACATGTTTCTTTATACAGCTCTTCCGCTCAAACAGCCATAGAGGTAAATTATAAAAATCTCCCACTCCCCCCTTCCTCCTCCACTGATTATTCACTCTCAGTTCACTGCTAAAAGATAGGTTATCAGCCCACTGAGAGATCAGGTTTCTTGCTGCCTATAGAAGTCTATAGAGAGGGGATGGGGAGAGAGCTGCTGGAGGCATACAAAGACGCTGCTGCAGTTTCTAGTAAGTGTTTTATCTCACCCCAGTGCGGGATTCACAGCTACACTGCTTAGTAGTATGAAAAAACAATAAAAGAAAACAGATATTGGACATAAACCAGCACACTCTAGGTAGGATTTTGTGTAAAAAAGTACAAATTTATTAATTAATTTAAAGTTTGAGTCAAGTCAATTAACCATATAACTACATAGCATAGTCAAAGGACAAGAGTCAAAGACATACAAAGAAAGACATTTTTTCTAAAAAAGTATCATTTAACACAGGCAAAGAAATAATTCCTTTCTTTGTATGTCTTTGACTCTTGTCCTTTGACTATGCTATGTAGTTATATGGTTAATTTACTTGACTCAAACTTTAAATTAATTAATACATTTGTACTTTTTTACACAAAATCCTACCTAGTGTGTGCTGGTTTACGTCCAATATCTGTTTTATTTTTTTGTTTTTTCATACTATCTATTTGGACGGCACCGTGCATAATAATGTTTGCATTTTTTCTAGGTGATCTAATTGGATAACCTTTCTAGTTTTTTCTATACACTGCTTAGTAGAACTGTGTGATTTCCTCATGCGGCTGTGTCTAAGTGTGTGCTATAGAGAGATAAGTGAGCAGGATCTCCTCGTTTCTCTGTGTGCAGTGTATGGGAGATATCATAGCAGTTAGTCTCTACTTACTCAAAGAAAACTGCTAATCAGAGATAGATCATGGGAAAACAGGTGAAAAATGCAGCATTCAAGTCCTATAATAGACATAAATAGTGTCATTCCTCATGTACACACATGACAACTTATTCTGAAAAGTCACCTGAAATGGGTACGCGTTATTTCATCTGTCTGGGGGAAGCGATTGTTTAAGACCCTGATGTCAGCGCAGTCATTTCTATTTAATTAGTGGGCTAAGGTTGCTGACAGACAAGACGGATTATCAGCTCACAAGATGAATTAGCAGCTCACTGAGGGATCATGTTATGTGCTGCTCATAGACGTCTATAGAGAAAGGAGGGAGCATCTGGAGGAAACAGCTGCAGAGAGACACAGAGATGCTGCTGCAGCTTATAGTAAGTGTTCTATCTCACCCTAGTGCTGGATTCACAACTACACTGTTCAGTACTACATCACACTACAATTCCACCCACATTGAGCTGCTCTGGCTTGTAAACAATAGGGAGAACGTAATAATGGTCATTACATGATAAGATGTTGTTTGGTATTGTTTTTGAATGAACAGCTTTTATTAGGGCATGACCACACGTGGCGGATTTCCTCCGCAACTGTCCGCATCAATGCCGCACCTAATCCGGGTTGCGGATTACGGCTGCGGATCTGCACAAAATGTGCAGAAAATTGATGCGGACTAGCTGCTGCGGACTGCGGGAAAAGTGCTTCCCTTCTCTCTATTATCAGTGCAGGATAGAGAGAAGGGACAGCACTTTCCCTAGTGAAAGTAAACGACTTTCATACCTACCGGCCGTTGTCTTGGTGACGCGTCCCTCTTTCGGCATCCAGCCCGACCTCCCTGGATGACGCGCCAGTCCATGTGACCGCTGCAGCCTGTGCTTGGCCTGTGATTGGCTGCAGCTGTCACTTAGACTGAAACGTCATCCTGGGAGGCCGGACTGGAGACAGAAGCAGGGAGTTCTCGGTAAGTATGAACTTATATTTTTTTACAGGTTGCTGTATATTGGGATCGGTAGTCACTGTCCAGGGTGCAGAAACAGTTACTGCCGATCGCTTAACTCTTTCAGCACCCTGGACAGTGACTATTTACAGTCGTCTCCTAGCAACGCTCCCGTCATTACGGGAGCCCCATTGACTTCCTCAGTCTGGCTGTAGACCTAGAAATACATAGGTCCAGCCAGAATGAAGAAATGTCATGGCAAAAAAGCAAGACGCATCCGCAGCACACATAACATGTGCATGACAGCTGCGGACTTCATTGCGGAACTTAGAATCTCCATTGAAGTCAATGGAGAAATTCCGCCATGAGTCCGCCACTGCTCCGCAACAGACAGAGCATGCTGCGGACACCAAATTCCGCTCCGCAGCCTATGCTCCGCAGCGGAATGTTACGCATCGTCTAAACGAACACTTCTAAATAGAAGTGGAAGTCAATGCAGAAACGGCTCCGCTGCGGATTAACGCTGCGGAGTGTCCGCAGCGGAATTTAAGTGAAATTCCGCCACGTGTGAACCCAGCCTTATAGTAAGCCAAAATACAGATTTATTTTTCATACATGTTATACTCTTGGAAAATCCCCTTCAAGGAATTGTTTATAATGCTATTCCTTAATATAGTAAAGCGTAAATTAAGCTTTGACACAAATTTACAATAGTTTGCAGATATTGAGCTTTTTTTATTTTTTTTTATCTTGCACTGATCCTGAGCATATACATGTAACTGAAATGTGAATTTCATGATGTTCTTGGGGGGAAAACAAATTTGCTCGACCTTTTCAAAATCCTACTAAAATGTAGCTGTGTCTAGAAAAGTCATGTGACCATTATATATATATATATGTACATGGTTTTTGAGTGACTCATTGTATTCCTTGTATTGTATATGGCAAGCCCTCTCCTAGGTCATATCGTAAGATGGTGTCAGTGGGATCTATGAGCTCGACCCCTATTGACTACTAAATTGATGCCCCTGAACCCCTCAGCTCATTAGAAATCCGCGACACATTTGAAATCAAGCTTCCAGAACCCCTGCAAATATCATTCTCTGAAATGTCCCTATGTGATATAACAGAAGCGGGCGTTGAGGTGTATTTCCCTTCCCTAGGTGCTCCTTAGAATAAAGATAGCATTATCATGTCATGGTTGTTTTTTTATTTTATACTAAGATAATTTATTTCAAATGTAAAAAAAAATAAACAATTTTACTATTAGAACTGCTTACAATCTTTATTCAAAAAAATACATATTTTCTCTGCATCGACATCTGATTATTATTACTATGCAGCATTAATACATTGTAATCCCTGTGGCCAGGACCTCCGTGTTACAACAAAAGGTCATGGGTGTCAGAGGAATTGTCTTGAGATGGGTATTCAAAGAAAAGAAGTTAATGATGTGTAGAATATCAACTAACGTTTCTTATAACATAATTATGGAAGCTGCTCGTTGCCTCCTAATACAAAATGCAACACAAAAATGTTCATGATATGTGAAGAATAAATGGGCATCCCAGAGCCAAATTGTAATAACGGGTACGATAGGAAATTAGAACATGTGCTCTGTCAGCAGACAAGAGAACAAGCCGCTGAACAGCAGTCACAGTGAAAAGGTCTCAGGCCCAGAGATACCCCAACCGAATTGCAAAATTCACCTAGAGCACCACTTTTCCTGTGACTTTGGTTATGTCCTTGGTACTCAGTGACTTTACTGCGAGATTGTTCTTGGAGAGCAGTGGCATACCTGCCATATAGGCAGACCAGAGCCCTGAAATGAACTGCTACCATTCACATTATCTTTGTGTGAAATGCTGAAATTCTGTTTACCGTCAGTCACCACTAGAGGGCACTCACTAGGGGATTAAACTGCATACAGATTTATGCACCTCCCAATTCGTTTGAGACATGTATAACTCTGTATGCAGTGAGCTCCATCTGGTGGTGGCTGCATGAAGCTAGTACACCGGGCTTTAGTTGCTATAACCCGTTTTCTCTTCTTTGCCTTTTTTAACAGTTTTTGGGTGTGGAGGCTATTCTGAGTTTTGCTATGGGGCTCTATGACTTTTGTCTCTGTACCCATTTTTGGGGTTCATTATCTTTATGAATGTATTCAGTGAAAGTGAGAAGCCGCTTCTAGTGCTCTATATCTTATTGGCTGGTCTGCAAAATAGCAGGAATCGCTCTGCCGCCATGCTTGCCAACAGTCCCAGACAATCCCGCAACTAAATCACAAAAGGGGCAGGGCTTATGCAAATTTGCACTGAAAGTGGAAATCTTTAACTGTTGTGGAGGCATTCCTGAGCGAAATGGGGGTGTGGCTTAATTGTCCTCATTTGAGTGCTTTAAAAAGAATCTGTCACCTCTCCTGACATTTATTTTTAATAAATACATGTATTCCCTATGAAATAACAATTCTGGAACATATTTTCATAGAACTATACACACACTCACTCAAACGTGATTGGTCATTGTGAGACTGTGTAGTGACACGCCCACTGGTAACACCCAGTTGTCAATTTATTCATACATTTCTAAGAGGAGTAACAGAGGAACCGCACAACACAATGTTCTAAGAAAAGATGTTCCAGAATTATTATATTATGGGGAATACAAGTATTTACTAAAATTGACATGTCAGGAAAAATGCCAGGTCCTCTTTAAATCGATCCGGATTTGGACCTCGTTCCGCCAGTTGAGGACCACCAATTTAGGTGAAAGTTCTCAGAGCAAATCTAAAGAACACCAGGGAGCGCCATTACTAGTATGCAACAGCAATATCTAGACACAGGAGCATTTTTTAAAAATTATTAAACCAAACATTTGTTATATTTTGCGCAGTCTAACAGGGTAAATTAATAAATCATCGATTCACTTTCATTATTGTATAATTGCGATGATTATTTGTAGTCGTCTGATTAGAAACATTTCCAGCGATTTCTAATTTATAAGACACAAATCACGTATTGATTCCCACTTCCAGTAACAACTGCTCCATTTGATGTGAAATATTACTCACCCCGCTGTCCCCATGCTACATTATGGATAGGATGTGACATTACTGATAGGATACTGACTAATACTTTTGCATGTCATTTCATTTAACGTCCTTTGCTGTCAGAGAGACATCTTGATGCAAGTGAAGTAAATTTGCTCCCACTTTGTCATGTGTATGTCTGATAAAGTCCCTTTATAAGGAGCATTAAGTGACATGGCTTTTAAATCATGCATTATGGTTATATTCTATAAAGTTGTCACATTGACAGACTTTTTATCGGAAGGAAATAATGACAATGTAGGAATTTTTTTTACATTAAAGAGCACTCATCCCTCGGTTGGGAGAAAAGAAAACCACAAGGTTGTTGCAGCACAACTCTCTGTAGGGAAAATTGTCAAGAGGCAGGGAGAATGCTTACGGGGACGTGACGCTACTATTGGCAAAAGTGTAGCTGGAGGAGATTACTTGCCAACAGTCTCAATTTGGATGGGACTGTTCCTCAAACCGGACCTCAAAAGTAGCAGAGTTTATTCTAATTTTCCATAAAAGGAGCATTTCTGTGGAATTTTGTGGGCTTTCCCAGTGAAAAGGGCAAGGCTTAAAGGGGTTGTCCACCACTGGACAACTGATGACCTATCCACCGGATAGGTCAACAGTACATAATCTGTGGGGATCCGACACCCGGACCCTGCGACGTTAAATCGCTCTGGCTGGCTCCGAGCACCAGACGTACATGCCGGAAGTAGTTGGCTCCGGCCACTGAGTAGTGGCCGAGCTGGAGTACTGCAGCTCTGCTCCTATTCAAGTGAATAGGGGCAGAGCTGCAGTTCGGCAGCATGACTGCTATTCTATGTACGGAGCCAACTGCTTATGTTATGGCCCATCGCATAATGGAACATACCATCCGGTGGCCGGAGGCAGTCGGAGCGGCTTATCGGTGCGGGGTGCGGGTGTCGGATCTACACTGATGATATACTGATGACCTATCTGGTGGATAGGTCATCAGTTGTTCAGTATTGGACAACCCCTTTAAATTATCCAGCAATTTGGGATTCTGCTGCTAGTAAGTATGGATAGGCCACCCCAGTCACATAACATCACCATAGACCTGTTATTGCATGACAAAGTGTTGGTGACCCCCGAGAAATCTCCAAATGGTGCTGGACTTTTTGGGGCCCATTATTGTGGCGGAGCCTGGACCCACCGAATGATACTTTGCTACTCTGCTGGGCCAGTCCAACACTGTTTCTCATTATTGTTAATGTATTTACTGGATTATTACTCTCTTTCTGTAAAAAGTTAATAAAAAACATATTACATTACTGTATTCTGAGTTATTATTAATTTCCTACAATAATATTACTTAAAACATCCATTTATACTTTACATACAGATATAATGTACATTAAATATATTTCTTATCCTATACTGATCTTGAGTTACATCGCATATTAGAACAGCTGTACTCAGATTTTTGCTGGTTGCTGCTGGAAACAGTCAACAGTTTGTTGACAGACACATCCCTTTTGCTATATGGCTTCCATACAGTTTAATAGTAGACTAAACGCAAATGTTTACAAAAAAGTGGAACCCTTAGGAGCATATTGGCACCAGAACGTTTCAAATTTGCCAGAACCATACCACCAAGGCTCCCTAGAAAAGAGACACAGCAGGAATGACTGACCTAACTGACAGCCCTCATGTGCCTAATGTGTGACCCACAGGAGGCACTTTGTTATCTTTTTTCTCCCCATCTCCAAAAGTTGTGTTGTGTGTACAGTGAAGGAAATAAGTATTTGATCCCTTGCTGATTTTGTAAGTTTGCCCACTGTCAAAGACATGAACAGTCTAGAATTTTTAGGCTAGGTTAATTTTACCAGTGAGAGATAAATTATATATATATAAAAAAAAAAAAAAAAATCACATAGTCAAAATTATATATATTTATTTGCATTGTGCACAGAGAAATAAGTATTTGATCCCTTTGGCAAACAAGACTTAATACTTGGTGGCAAAACCCTTGTTGGCAAGCACAGCAGTCAGACTTTTTTGTAGTTGATGATGAGGTTTGCACACATGTTAGATGGAATTTTGGCCCACTCCTCTTTGCAGATCATCTGTAAATCATTAAGATTTTGAGGCTGTCGCTCGGCAACTCGGATCTTCAGCTCCCTCCATAAATTTTCGATGGGATTAAGGTCTGGAGACTGGCTAGGCCACTCCATGACCTTAATGTGCTTCTTTTTGAGCCACTCTTTTGTTGCCTTGGCTGTATGTTTCGGGTCATTGTCGTGCTGCAAGACCCAGCCACGAGCCATTTTTAATGTCCTGGTGGAGGGAAGGAGGTTGTCACTCAGAATTTGATGGTACATGGCTCCATCCATTCTCCCATTGATGCGGTGAAGTAGTCCTGTGCTCTTAGCAGAGAAACACCCCCAAAACATAATGTTTCCACCTCCATGCTTGACAGTGGGGACGGTGTTCTTTGGGTCATAGGCAGCATTTCTCTTCCTCCAAACACGGCGAGTTGAGTTAATGCCAAAGAGCTCAATTTTAGTCTCATCTGACCACAGCACCTTCTCCCAATCACTCTCAGAATCATCCAGATGTTCATTTGCAAACTTCAGACGGGCCTGTACATGTGCCTTCTTGAGCATGGGGACCTTACGGGCACTGCAGGATTTTAATCCATTACGGCGTAATGTGTTACCAATGGTTTTCTTGGTGACTGTGGTCCCAGCTGCCTTGAGATCATTAACAAGATCCCCCTGTGTAGTTTTCGGCTGAGCTCTCACCTTCCTCAGGATCAAGGATACCCCTCGAGGTGAGATTTTGCATGGAGCCCCAGATCGATGTCGATTGACAGTCATTTTGTATGTCTTCCATTTTCTTACTATTGCACCAACAGTTGTCTCCTTCTCACCCAGCGTCTTACTTATGGTTTTGTAGCCCATTCCAGCCTTGTGCAGGTCTATGATCTTGTCCCTGACATCCTTAGGGTATGTGCACACACACTAATTACGTCCGTGATTGACGGACGTATTTCGGCCGCAAGTAGTGGACCGAACACAGTGCAGGGAGCCGGGCTCCTAGCATCATACTTATGTACGATGCTAGGAGTCCCTGCCTCGCTGCAGGACAACTGTCCCGTACTGTAATCATGTTTTCAGTACGGGACAGTCGTCCTGCAGAGAGGCAGGGACTCCTAGCATCGTACATAAGTATGATGCTAGGAGCCCGGCTCCCTGCACTGTGTTCGGTCCGGGTCTTCCGGCCGAAATACGTCCGTCAATTACGGACGTAATTAGTGTGTGCACATACCCTTAGAAAGCTCTTTGGTCTTGCCCATGTTGTAGAGGTTAGAGTTAGACTGATTAATTGAGTCTGTGGACAGGAGTCTTTTATACAGGTGACCATGTAAGAGCTGTCTTTAATGCAGGCACCAAGTTGATTTGGAGCGTGTTACTGGTCTGGAGGAGGCTGAACTCTTAATGGTTGGTAGGGGATCAAATACTTATTTCTCTGGGCACAATGCAAATAAATATATATAATTTTGACTATGTGATTATTTTTTTTTATATTTTTTTTATATAATCTATCTCTCACTGGTAAAATTAACCTAGCCTAAAAATTCTAGACTGTTCATGTCTTTGACAGTGGGCAAACTTACAAAATCAGCAAGGGATCAAATACTTATTTCCTTCACTGTATGTTTTTTGTACATAGTATGTATGGATATATGTGTTAGCTTTATTTGTATTCAGCCAGGAACAAGATCAGATCTCAGAAGACCTGTTTTGGAAAGTTTTTTTTTTCTTCTGCTGTGTTGAAACCGGATTTTAGCTCTGAAAATATGGGAAATACGAGATGACGCCGGCCAAATTACAGTTGTGTAAAAAGGTCATATTGTCAAAAAGATCATATGTGTGGGTGTGCACTTGTTGAATAGGAGTCAAGGGCCGCAATTAAAGCCCCCACAACATTGGGTTGGTCACCACTGATACAGATCATCATTGGCTAAGGGTGTATTATTATACGATGCGGTCATATCGTGGTTTTTACAGCGATTTTTAAAAAAAAAATGAATTCAACATGTGAATACACTCTAAGGCCCTGTTCACACTGAGTTTTTTGCAGCAGAAAATTCTGCCAGGAAAAATTAGCTCCTGATTTTTTTAAGTGGTTTTGCACCACACGCGTTTTTGCCGCAATTTTTGACTTTTTTTAGGCTTTTTTTTCTTCTATTTCTTCCACAGACTGAGGGAATAGCCGCGAGCGTTTTTTGACGAAAATGGGGGAAAAAATAAGTTTATTTCCGTCTACCATTAATTTCAATGGGGTTTTTGAGGCGGAAAACGCCTCAAGATAGGGCATGTCGCCTCTTTTTCCCGCGAGTGTTTTTTTTTGCTCGCGGGAAAAAAACGCCTCCTACTCCCATTGAAGTCAATAGGAGGCAATTTCTGACGTTTTTGGCCGTGGTTTCGGAAGAAAAAAATGCAGCAAAAAAAAAAACAGTGTGAACAGGGCATAATGCTTTATATCACAGTCTTACACAGGAGAGTTAGTTATGCTTGAGTTCACTTTAAATTTCTCACTCTTGAATATACCTCTTAAGGAAGAGACATAAGAGATCTTGAAAACCTGCAGATGAACTCTCTCAAATTAGTCAATGAAGATTGTCATTAATATTTCTACTTAAATGGCTCTTTAACCTTGCTTAATTATCACCTGCCTAGTCTTGTAGAGATGTTGGCAGGCCGAGAACAAGTGTTCTTCACATTGATGAGACATACTCGTTATAAAGACATTATATATTAACCTTTAATTGTGAAAACATAATATATATTATTATAGCATCCATTTTTTGGAAAGTTGCAACCAATGAGAAGACAACAAATAGTTAATAATGTAGTAATATATATGTAACCTTTAAGGATTATCATTTGGTATAACTTTTTTGCATAAATTAGTAGTACATGGGAATAAATTGAAAAATAAAACGTATCTATCATATCAATGTATTCTATCTAATTATTAATGTATCTTATAATGGCATTTTTCTCTTTAATGCAGTCTGTAGAACCCCTTTCCCTGCCTACAGGCTCTATATAAATGTTTTGAATCCTCTTCAGTCCAAAAAAAAATCATTGTAGTGTAAAAAAGTAAATTCCGGGAGGAGGGGGATGCAGCTGCAGCTTCTCTCTCAATATGTGTGAAACTCATGGTGTGAGAGGGGAAAGAAATCTGCAGTGGAAGTCATCTGATTGGCTCAGAGCCGTACATTTAACATTACACCAGGAAGAGCGAGCCCACCCACTCAGCAAGTATGGAGCAAGGATTTTACAGAAACCAGTTGAGGGAATAATAATAGTAATAATAATAATAATAATAATAATAATGCTTCTTTATATAGCTCCAACAAATTCTGCATCACTTTATAATTGGAAAGGTAAAAGACCCCAACGATGCAGATTACGCTCAGCATTTCTGGCTGCACTGTATCTAATATACACCACTAAGGAGTGATTGTGAATGTTTTACCTCTTCATCTATAATTCCATAAGTATCTTATTCTCAAATGTCTTATACAGTATCTTAAATTATCTAAAAGCTGAGAGAAATCCCATTTGTCACTGAGGGTTCCAGGATCAACCTTTTAAGTAGTAGTAGTAGTAGTAGTAGTAGTAGTAGTAGTAGTAGTAGTGGTAGTAGTGGTGGTATAGTAGCAGCAGTAGTAGTAGTAGTAGTGGTGGTGGTGGTGGTGGTAGTAGTAGTAGTAGTAGTAGTAGTAGCAGCAGTAGAATTAGTAGTAGTGATATAGTAGCAGCAGCAGTAGTAGTAGTAGTAGCAGCAGGAGTAGTAGTAGTAGTAGCAGCAGCAGTAGTAGTAGTAGTAGTAGTAGTAGTAGTAGTAGTAGTAGCAGCAGTAGTAGTAGTAGTAGTAGTAGTAGCAGCAGTAGTAGTAGTGGTGGTAGTAGTAGTAGTAGCAGCAGGAGTAGTAATAGTAGTAGTAGTAAATAGTAGTAGCAGCAGCAGCAGTAGTAGTAGTGGTGGTAGTAGTAGTAGTAGTAGTAGCAGCAGGAGTAGTAGTAGTAGTAGTAGCAGCAGCAGCAGCAGTAGTAGTAGTGGTGGTAGTAGTAGTAGTAGCAGGAGTAGTAATAGTAGTAGTAGTAATAGTAGTAGTAGTAGCAGCAGCAGCAGCAGCAGCAGCAGTAGTAGTAGTAGTAGTAGTAGTAGTAGTAGCAGCAGTAGTAGTAGTAGTAGTAGTAGTAGTAGTAGCAGCAGTAGTAGTAGTAGTAGTGGTATAGTAACAGTAGTAGTAGTAGTAGTAGTAGTAGTAGTAGAAGTAGTAGTATTAATAGTAGTAGTAGTAATAGTAGTAGTAGCAGCAGCAGCAGCAGCAGCAGCAGTAGTAGTAGTAGTAGTAGTAGCAGCAGCAGTAGTAGTAGTAGTAGTGGTATAGTAACAGTAGTAGTAGTAGTAGTAGTAGTAGTAGTAGTAGTAGTAGAAGTAGTAGTATTAATAGTAGTAGTAGTAGTAATAGTAGTAGTAGCAGCAGCAGCAGCAGCAGCAGCAGCAGTAGTAGTAGTAGTAGTAGTAGTAGCAGCAGCAGTAGTAGTAGTAGTGGTAGTAGTAGTAGTAGTAGTAGCAGCAGCAGTAGTAGTAGTAGTAGTGGTATAGTAACAGTAGTAGTAGTAGTAGTGGTAGTAGTAGTAGTAGTAGTAGTAGTAGCAGCAGCAGTAGTAGTAGTAGTAGTGGTATAGTAACAGTAGTAGTAGTAGTAGTAGTAGTAGTAGTAGTAGTAGTAGAAGTAGAAGTAGTAGTATTAATAGTAGTAAAAGTTTTCTTCTATTTATACGCTTACTTATTTAATTTGTATATAATGTGTGTCATAAACCAATACCAGCAGATCAGCCTCTCTTCTGTGCTGATTCATTTGTTATCATATTTAATGAAGATATATGAAGTAATTAATCAGTGCAGGATTTTGGACTTATTTAGATATAAAACAAAAGAAAAATGGTTTAAGAGGGGACAAAGATATGTGGAATCTAATAATATCCTGTAAAAAGATGTAAGTCATTGCAGATATTCATGCAAGTATAAGGAGAAAAAGTACATTTAATATCTGTACAAACGTTGGTTACTTTTGGGTTATGTGGGTTTAAGGGGTTCTATAAAAATAGAAAAAAAGGATCTGCTTTTTTTCATGAGAATGAGCTGCAATACCAGACACAGCCTATGGACAAGAGTGGCGCTGCTTCTAGAAAATAGATCATTTTTTTGCAATCTTATGCACCTCCTTTAATAATATGATAATGATATGATAGTATTAAAAAATAAGGCAGTAACATTTCATGGCAACAATTCAGTCCGAGCTTCGTTGGAGAATTTGATCCAGGATTTTCTAGAATAAAACAAAATAAATTGTCAACGCTAAGATTCCAGATTCCCGTCATCGCATTGTCATTAGTTGGATGTGGTTTTACCTTTTTGAATATCTGGACACGGACTCTGTTGCCCTGTGTTATCATTTCCTTCTCTTCCTCCTCTTTCTTCTTCTTAACTTCGGGCAGGCTGTTATACATTCTGAAACATGTTACAGTGACGCAATATTATTATATGAAATCTTGGGTAAAGCTGCCATATGCTTGAAGTAAAGTCATGAATTATTCACTGCAAGGTTAGGTCAGTTATACAGATCAGTCTTATTATTAACACACCACATACAATAAAACCCATATGTATTGTATGTAATACATTTACACTGAAGGCTGCACATTTACTTTATGTTTACCATACAGAGCAGCAGATATCACTTGTATGTCTTTGTTTTTTAAATAATTAATACTTTTTTGTCAATGTACCATTAAATTATACTTGGTATGGGATTAGAAAAAGGGTCTGCTTTTTTATCGGAAACAGCGCCACTCTTGTCCATGGGCTGCGTCTGGTATTGCAGCTTAGCCCTATTTAAGTTAAAGAAGTTGTCTCATCTCGACAACCTCTTTCCTTATGCCTCATAGGGTTTATGGACATCAGAGAGAGGTCTCATGCTTGGGACCCAACCCTATGAACCCCAAGGGGAGCGCTGTGATGAGACAATCCCTTTAATGAGATTGAGCTGCATTACCCTAAACAGCCTATAGACAAGAGTGGCGCTATTTCTAGGGAAACATTTAAAAAAAAAAAATTCATATAACTATTTGAAACATTACTATTGTTGTACATGACTATTACTGTGGAAAAATGACTGATTTATCATTTATTATTCACATATGATTGCAAGGCCCCATTTTTAGCAGTTATTATTCCAGGGTCAGAATGACAAACTCTCACCTTTGTTAGCGCAGCTGAAAACGATTATTCTATTCAATAAACCAACTCAAATATCTTACTTTGGGTTGCAAGGTGTTTAGTGCACTGGCATTTATAAAGTTCAAAGCGGGTTCAAAAATGGTGTAAACAATACAGCTTTCTCCAGAAGCCCCATCATTGTTGTTATTTCTAAATTATTCCACGACTGAGATGGCCAAGGAACTTAATATTTAATACAAAGGTTTGCACTCCTGTCTGAGAGAAGAGGCTAATCTATATTTGATAGAAAAAGAAACAGAAGGCCCAGCACAAGAGGATAAGTACATGAGAGTCTGTAGTTTAATATTACCGAAGTAGGCATCTTTCTTAAAGGGGTTGTCCCCTTCAGACTATCCTTGCTTGTTAGAAGCGTCCCTTCATAATAACTGATCACAATGTGTCCCCCTGCTGGGATCCCCAGCGATCAGCTGTAATCCTTGGGGAAACCTGGCAGTAAGCGTTCAATTTCCCTGCAGCGCCGCCACAGGGGAAATTAAATATTACACAGTGTCCACTCAAATCAATGGGTTGTCTGTGTAAAGCTGGACAGGTCAGGTCCTCCGGAGATGAGATGAGAGATGCTCTTTGTAACCGCTCTCCCTTCTGACCAAGATATAAGGATCCTGAATATTGGACATAGATGACAGGAATATGGTAGTATAAATAGATGAGTTTAAGGCCTTATTCACACGGACGTGTCAGTTTTGTGCGCGCAAAAGGTCCGTGTGTCATCAGCATATGGTGCGTGCCTGCATGATTTTCTCGCAGCCGGCATCATTATGACACTCTGTTTTTATGTTTACAAACAGAAAAGCACGAGGTGCTTTTCTGTTTTCATTAATTTATTTTACTACTGTAGCGCGCATCACGCGCGGCACCCAGAAGTGCTTCCGTGTGCCATGCGTGATTTGCACGCACCCATTGACTTCAATGGGTGCGTGCTGCGCGAAACACGGGCAAGTATAGGACATGTTGTGAGTTTCACGCAGCGCACATACGCTGCGTGAAATTCACTGACAGTCTGAACGGCCCCATTCATTAACATAGGTCAGTGCGACGCGCGTGATTCTCACGCGCGTATCACGGACGTATAACACGTTCGTGTGAATAAGGCCTAATGCTTTGTTCACATTAGCGTCATGGCTTACGTTCTTAAAGGAGCCATGATAGTTTTGACGGATCCATTTTTAACAGAATCCCAACAAGTTCTGGCAGATCTTATTGACTTATAGAGTTTCCGGGTTTTTTTATGACAATAATATTTCTGTAAACTATTCCTACCATCAAAAACCCACCGGAACGCAACCGAGCACCAATATAAAGATTCTTAGTTTGAGGTATTTGGATCAAAAAGGAAAACTTATGTAAGCTGTTGAGCAAATGAAAGGATGCGGAGTAGAGCTTGATCCCTCCTGTTAAGCATGGCGGAGGAAAGTTATGGAACTATTTTGGTGCTGTTAAGCAGAGAGTTGTACACACAGTGCAAGGAATCAGGAACCATAAATGGTTACCACTCATTCAGAAGGTCAATGATCTAGAGCATAAATGTTAGCTACTGTAAGCTAACTATTGTTACTTACCTTGCCCCGATCCAGTGCCGCTCTCCTGCTCGCGGCCGTCAGTCCTCTCCACCCAGCCGCGGCTCAAGTCAGGTTTCCATTGCCACCGGCCCGCTTTGACGACATCACACACCGGCAGCTTTAATATATAATATCCATCTGGGTACCCTTTGCTGTAAATAAGGTACATGTCGCCTTCATCTTGCTCCTTCGGACTCGTCGCTTGATTCTTGTAGTTTGATCACCTGGTTCCGACCCCTGGCTCCTCTTCTGATTACATCTTAGCCTTCTACTCTGGTATTCCGCATCTTGACTGCCTTCCTGGTGACGACCCAGCTTTCCTTCAACTCCAATTGTGTATGGCCCCTATATCTTTAGAGTGCACATGCCGCCTATTGGTGAACAATCTGTGGGTCATGACCAGGGAATTCAACAGGAAAAGACCCTACCTCCTTGCGGGGGTTCTAGGGTGAAGAACGTGGAGATACCCTAGCCATCAGTTTAGTTTAGCCATAATCAAACCAGTTCTGGTTTAAGGATCCATTTCCAGGTGAGATCCATCAAAATTATTTTGCTTTTGCTAAGAAACTGGGAGCTGCAGTAATGTCTTTGATGAACTGTTTGGCACAATTGCCAGATTTAAACTATTTTGAGGCCTTGTTGGATGAGCTTTACCATAAGGTCAGGGCAAAATGCCACCTTTTTTTCCAAAAACATACATACAGACACAATCATGTGAAAAAAGTAACTCATTCCCTATGTGGACTTAGAACTGTGGTGACTCATCCTGGAAGCGGCTGGCCTCCCAAAATGACTCTAGTGACATAGTGGCAATTCATCAAGGAAATCATGAATGTATGGCCTTCCATCTTTATTATTTTTTTTACATAATTTTCAGGTGGGTAGACCCGCTCTTGAAACCTTGGCACGGGGCTCACTAATGTGTTGACTCCCGTTGATTTCAATGGAGACCCCATTTGGAACAACAGTAGGCGACTAACCTACTGGAGGACATGCTAGAAATGATGGCTTCAAAATTGCTCAATAATGGCCCTGATGCCAATAGCAATAAAAAAAATAACAAGCATTTTGGATAAAAAATGTTGAAAAAAATTTGTCATTGCTTTCTGCCATAATAACACATAAAATGAGCAATAGTAACAAGAGAAATTCAGTTTGAAACATGGATAAAGAGGCTGCAACAGTAAGACTTCAAAACACTGACCCATAACACCCCGAAATGTACCCGAGGGTCAAATTCTTTGCCTTCCCAGCCATGGACATAAATCATTCTTGTCAATAGATATGATAGGATGTTATATAGAGTACTGGAATCTCAGACAGGAAGCTTTTTAACATCTTTCTACGCCCTGGTTAGCACAAGATTTAAACAACCGTGTTTGGCTGGTCATAAAAATATCAGAGAAAAGACAAATGATCAGCCAAAAGATCCCCAAGCCTATCCCAGACTTATTAGCTTGACATGGCTGTAACATAACTGAGAAGTCACTTCAGGTAAAATGTGTCTGTTCATTTGAGAAATTGCTGCTCTTCTCGTAATATATAAAGAGAACATCAACCAATTCTTCTCCCGGGTCAACATAACTCTTCCCAATCTTTTACTAAAGCTGTGGAATAAAGAGACATATTTTATCTCTATTGGGATGGAATTGGAAAGTTACAGTTCCTACATATGTAAGATTGAATTGCCTGCAACATTTCTAAGTGCAACGTTGTAGATTCATGTTTATTACCATGTTTATATAGTTACATTGGAATATAGGGTGAGAAATAGTTCTGGATCAGGGCCAGATTTACCAACAGGTGGCCCTGGAGTAAATGCACCTGTTAAAGGTCCTAGACAATCTGTGCTTACAGGATCCTGAGATGTATATCCATTACTGCTCAGGATTATAGGGTCAAGATAGGAGAACATGAACATTGGGAAGGAGGTCCTATCTTGGCAGGTGTGATACTAAGGACTGTGCTGCTTTAATGTAACTTACACAAATGTAACTTACACAACGTGCATGCTTTTTATGTTTTTATTGATGCTCTCTGTAAGGGTAGGAATACATTAGATTATATTTTAGCCAATACCTCTGTTAATTATAATCTTTGCATACATGTGTTACACATAATTACATATAAGAGACTCTCAAGAATAAAGACGTGAAGGATAAGTCAAAATACTGACCAACAAGTTAGCAAAAAATGTTTAACCTAAAAAATGTAGGAACTGAAATAGTTAAAGTCAATGGTAAGCAGTCCTTGGCTTCAAGTGGTTGTCCGCTAAGGATTCCCCTAAAAATAAGCTGATCACAGGGTGCCCTGCTAGTGTTCAATTTCCCTGCATCACCACCAGAGGAGAAATTAGGTATTACACTGTGCCCTTTGAAATTAATGGACCGTTCATGTAATGCACAGACAGGCCGGGTCCTCCGGAAAAAGAAAAGCTCTGTGATGCCGCTCTCTGTTTCACTACTTTATTCTTTTATAGGGATATCATTGTTTGAAATTACAAGCCCAATCATGTAGCTTTTCTGGTCCAATATCCCCATAACAATAGTACCTGTCCAGTGCAATTCAGCATTGTTATACAGAGAATTGTTACACAGAGACTGTGTCAATCCAACGTACAATCCACATCAATGTCAACAACTTAGGAAACCAGCTAGTATGTAAACAATGTATGCTTATTTTCATTTCACATGACTCTATGACAAGGCTGAAGAGAAAGTACACAGGGCGGGAAGTGTTGACATGGGGACACTAATATAGAGGACCCGTAGACTTCAAGCATGTCATTTCAATGAATGATCTCCCTAAAGAAACTAGGAACAGGAAGCACAACGGAAAAAAACCCACATTATTTGTTAAAAATATATGAATGATTTGTACTTCAAGAGACTTTTTCAAGTTTTGTATGGTACCTGCAGTGGCGGATTATGCAGACCATAGGACCTGGGCTGTCACCCAAACTTGCGCCCCCCTTCTCCACCGCCGCAATGCCGCGCCGTAACTATTGTTAACACTACCTTTTTGTGCAAACATTAACAAATGGGTGTTACGATTCTCCTTGTCAAAGGGCTGTGTCCCTACATACTGACAGTCTCCAACCATTGCTGACAGTATCACACTGTTCATGGACACATCCTCCTGACAAGGGGAATGGTAACCCACATTAATCTATCAGTCCTGAACTGCACAAAGACATTATGTGGAATACAAGGATTTCATATAATAAACATGACAGGAGAGGTGACAGATTCTCTATAAATCCAGTGACTCACAGGTGACATCTTCTCAGATTCAAGTAGTTTTCTTTCCTCTTTTCTTCTCCATCCGGTCCAGACTTCATGGCGACTTCTCCCGGCCATGGCCCATTTCTGCAGAATTTGCCACTCAGATGTCTTCGGCTCCTCACTTTTCCAAAATTTCCACACATATAAATGAAGATAAAATTTGCATGGTGCCCCACACTGTGCCCCTAAATATAATAATAACCATACACTGAGCCCCTGAATAAAATAGTAGAATACACTGTTCTCCTGAATCTAATTGTGTCAAACACTGTAAAGTACCACATACACAGTGCCCCTGTACATAGTGCCCCACACAGCCCCCTGTAGGTAGGGCCCCACACCCTCCCTGTAGATAACGCAACACACAGGCCCCTGTAGGAAGTGCCACACACCCCCACTGTAGATAGTGTGCCACACAGCCCCCTGTAGATAGCATCACGCACAGCCCTGTAGACAGCATCCCACACAGCCCCCTATAGATAGCGCCACACAGCCCCCCTGTAGATAATGCCTCACAGACCCCTTGGAGATAGTGCCATACAGCCCCCCATGTAAACAGCGCCACACAGCCCCCTGTAGATAGTGCCACACCCCCCCTGTAGATAGCACCACCCTCCCCTAGAGTTAGCACTTCCCCCTTGTAAATAGCCCAACACAGCCCCCTGTAGAAAGCGCCACACAGCCCCCTGTAGATAGGCACACAACCCCTCTGTAGAATGCGCCACCCCCCCTGTACTTAGTGCCACACTTACCTTTCCCCCTTCCAGCGCTGTCCTCTTCTCCGATTTTGCAGGCCTGGTCATTTCTGACTAGGCCGCATCCAGGGGAGCAACACAAAAAAAGGCCGAATGGTAGGGAAGGGAACCGATAGTTCCTTTGTCTTGCCAGCAATGTCAATTGTATCCACGTCCAAAGGACGCGGATACAATTGAGTCCAGGGGCCTTCCGTTTTGAAGGACTGAGTGGGGGACACGGAGCTCAGAGATATACACTGTTACGCCATAACATTAACATCACTTACAGGTAGAGGGAATAACATTGATGATCTGGTTACAAAGGTGCCAGTCAAGGGGGGGGGTAAATTAGGCAGCAGTGTGTGTCACTATCTATGGGGAGTGTGGCACTATCTACAGGGGGAGTGTTTGTGATGCTATCTACAGGGGGCTGTGTGTGGCACTATCTACAGGGGGTGTGTGGCACTATCTACAGCGGGAGTGTGTGATGCTATCTACAGGTGCTGTGTGTGGCGCTATATAAAGTCGGGTTGTGTGGCACTATCTATAGGGGGGCTGTGTGTGATGCTATCTACAGGGGGTGTGTGGCACTCTCTATGGGGGGGTGTGTGTGGCACTATCTACAGGGGGAGTGTGTGTCACTATCTATGGGGGGTGTGGCACTATCTACAGGGGGAGGGTGTGTGCCACTATCTACAGGGAAAGTGTGTGATGCTATCTACAGGGGGCTGTGTGTGGCGTTATCTACAGGGGGCTGTGTGTGGCGCTATCTACAGGGGGCACTGTGTATGTGGTGCTTTAATTTAAAGTGTTTGACACAATTATATTCAGGAGCACAGTGTTTGGTACTATTTTATTCAGGAGCGCAGTGTATAGTGCTATTATATTTAGGGGCACAGTGTATGGCACCATGATCATTTTATCTTCGTTTATAGGTGTGGAGATGTTGGAAAAGTTAGGAGCCGAGGACATCTGAGCGGCAAATTCTGCAGAAATGGGTCATGGCCGGGAGAAGTCATCATGAAGTCTGGACTGGATGGAGAAGAAAAGAGGAAAGAAAACTACTAGAATCTGAGACGTCGGCACCTGTGAATCACTAGATAGAGAATCTGTCACCTCTCCTGGCATGCTTATTATAGGAAAACCTTGTATTTCACAAAAAGTCTTTGTGCAGCGCAGGACTGATAGACCAATGCGTATTACCATTCCCCTTGTCAGGAGGATGTGTCCCTGCACAGTGTGATACTGTCAGCGATGGTTGGAGACTGTCAGTATGTAGGGACACAGCCCTGTGACAAGGGGAATCGTAACACCCATTTGTTAATGTTTGCACAAAAAGGTAGTGTTAACAATAGTTACGGCAGGGCAGCGGTGGAGAAGGTCGGCCCAAGTATGGGTAACAGCCCAGGGCCTATGGTCTACTTAATCTGCCACTGGGTGTTCCCTACCAAAAGTGGTCCAAGGAAGAACAATCAGTGAACCTGAAAAAGGATCATGGACGACCAAGACTCATTGGTGGGAAGCGTAGGCTCGCTAGTCTGGTCCAATTCCACACAAGAGCTACTGTAGCTCTGAAGGAGAGGTGTCCGAACGCAAAGAGTATCACCACTTGCTGCGTTTGGGGCCGCGAAGCTGCAGACCGGTCAGAGTACCCATGCTGACCCCTGTCCACAACCGACTGCACCTACAATGGGCACGTGGGCATCATTTTCTTTTACATCATATGGATGACTGAGTGCGTGTGTGTCACTTACCTGGGGAAGAGATGGCAACAGGATGTAATATGGCAGGAAGACAAACCACATTCCCCAGATCTTAATCCGATCGAGCATCTGTGGGATGTTCTGAAAAATCAAGTCTGATCCATGAAGGCTGCACCTCACAACTTACAGGACTTAAAGGATCTGCTGCTAACGTCTTGGTGCCAGATACCACAGGACACCTTTAGAGTTCTTGTGGAGTCCATGCATCGACGGGTCAGAGCTGTATTAACAGCACCAGGAGGACCTACACAATATTAGGCAGGTGGTTTTCATTTTAAGGCTGAACGGTGTATCGTTTTCTATGACTTGATTCAGAATTTTCATGTAAAATGTTGTCAGGACTCTTAGCGAAAGCATGTGAGTCCGGCTTCCCCCGCCCACGCAGAGTGATTTACATATTTTCCTATAGGAGCGTGTATAGAGGGAGAGCTGTCAATTGCTGTGTGGGGACGGGGGAAGCAGGACTCACAGGCTTTCTCGAAGATTCCTAGCCACAATTACACAGTTTTACATTTTTTTAAAAACGGAATCAAATCATAAAAAACTATATTTCCCCGAGCTCAGCGCCTCCTTCTCTATCGTATGTTAACATCAGAAAGAAGCATAGGAGATCTAGAAAAATCTACAAAACATTTAGAAAATGAGGCACGTCCTATGAGGGTACTTATGAGGTTTTTGGATGGTACATTAAGGTGTCTTATACCTTTTGGATCTTTGTTGCATTTCCTTCTCTGAAATCGCTCTTTCCTTTGGTTTGAATAGGTTATCTAATACAAAAGAAAGAAATAAAGATGTCATAATTAGATTATTCATGATACATTTTGGGTTCACAGAAGAGAAGTGTTTAATTTAAAGGGGTTATCCACTTTGAACAGTTCCTTTCTATATGGCTGCACTTTTTGTTGTCACTTGCAAAAATGTCTGCTGCCGCAAAAAAAAAAGAATGGCGAGATTTCTCTAAGTGAATAAAACAAAATAAATGCTCTATCTCCTGATTTACTAATATTAAGCAAATTTTTAATTGTGGGTGGAAATCCACTAGTGCACATATTTGCTTGCTACGAAACTGACTGCACTTTTCGGGTGGAGTCCTATTTCAAGGTATAAATGAATTATGAATTACAGCAAGGGGTTGTATAGGATTAAAAATACATGACTTTTATCTTCCAAAAACAGTGCCACACTTGTCCATAGGTTATTTTTGGTATTGCAGATCAGCCCTATTCACTTCAATAGAGCTGAGATGTAATACCAGACACAACCCATGGACAGGTGTGGCGCTGTTTTTGGAAGTAACCTAAAAATGTGGTCTCTAACTTGTGACTCTCCAGGTCGTGGCACAACTACCATAGAGGCAGAGCACGCTAATGCTGTGGGATCCATGGTGGGCAGGAAGCCAACATTGATCTGCTTCCCTTGCTTGTCTTGGCATTATCATAGAAGCTACCTGCAGCCACCACTAGGGGAGCTCACCCATACAGACTTATACTTCCATTAAAGGGGTTGTAAAGGGGTTGTCCACTTACTGAAAACTGATGACCAATCCACTGGAAAGGCCATCAGTATATGATCGGTGCGTGTCCGACATCCAGACCCTGAACCGATCTGCAACTCCGGCTGCCTCCATGCACCGGATGTTTGGAACGGGATGCAGTAGTTGGAGCCAGTAGCAGATGGCTGCGACCACTGCATAGCGGCCGTTCAGCAGAACTGCAGCTCTGCTCCTATTTACTTGAATAGGAGCAGAGCTGCAATACTGCAGCTCGGCCGCTATTCTTTGACCAGGGCCATCTGCTTCCGGCAACATCGTCTGGCGCCCGGAGGCAGCGGGTGTGGTGGATTGGTGTGGGGTCCAGGAGTCGGACACTCACCGAACATATACTGATGACCTATCCAGTGGATAGGTCATCAGTTGTCAGAGAGTGGAAAACCCCTTTACGTTCAATACTAGTTAGCTCCCCCTAGTGGTGGTTGTAGGTAGTTAGAATTATATCATTTATCAAGTCAGAAAAACAGAGATCCCCTTTACAGATATATTATTAAATAAATTAGCACAGAATGTTGGACCTAAAAATAGAATGGGAACATCATAAATGTGTGTTACATTATTTGATGGGACTCTCAGTGGAGAGTGTAGCCCATTCATTGCTATGGAGCCCTATGATTTTAGTGTACACCCCTGTCTCCTGCAATTGCAAAACTAAGACTCCCAGCTATTACTGATAGAGGTTGATCTTGACTTTTATAATAGTACACCCCAGCACCCATGTGATAAAACTACCTGTTGTTCTTTATGAAGCACAGGTAAGTCATGGTGGGCATATTATGTACAGTATGTAATATACTACACAACTACAGTATAATTGCAATGCATTGTAATAGAGAGTGGGATTACACGTGTGTCTCACAGACTTCATAAAACCGTATTATAATGACATGCACGACGCTTAATCACTTGAGTTATGTGTCTCTCTTGCTCTACAGGTGAGACCTGTTTTTCATTTTTTGGGATTACAATGTAATAGAAGAGAGTAATTATGATAAGTGATTCTATTTACAGGCAGATGAATTTGCTTAAAGATTTAAAGGCTGATTACTTAAGAATTATTACTTGATAAGATGACATCTTGTGTTCGGAATTGCAATTCTGTGCATAAATTATTGAAATGTAAAATAAATTAGGTTGTTTTTAGTGTTGTATACGTTGCATTGCATTCACATTTGCAAAAGTTTTAGTTTGTGAGACTGGAGACATAGGTGACCCCCCCCCCCCCCCCCAGCAAAAATCAAACTGGGAGATACACCAAAAACTGGTTCACCCATCCCCCCTCCTTACAAGATTGACAGTGCTACAGTGTAGCGATCCACAACCCACAAAGCTCTGCCTATGCCGTAACCAGGATACGGATTGCCTGAATATTCCCCTCCACAGACAATAACAATAGCTTAGCTTACCTTTTATATGGCAGGTATATCACTGATTTACTTTTTCTACAGGGTCAAAATTTAAAGAGAATTTCACCTCAAAAGTTAAAGAGGTTGTCCAACAATAGAAAAACATGTCTGCTTTCTTCCAAAAACAGCACCACGCCTGTCCGCAGGTTGTATGTGGTATTGCGGTTCAGTCCAATTCATTCAATAGAGCTGAGTTGCAATACCTTATACAACCCATGTACAGGTGTGATGCTGTTTTTGGCCGAAAGCAGCCATGTTTTTCTAATTCTAGATAACCCCTTTAAAATAGCCATACATAAATCAGAAGTTAGAGCAACAACCTAAATTTGGTAATTATATTTTATCTTAATGTTCAGATCTCTGGATTAGAACCTGCTCTATATGCAAAAGACTAAGGCCCCATGCACACGACTGTAAAAATCGTCCGCAATTGCGGACCGTAATTGCTGTCGGCAATTACTGACCCATTCCCTTCTATTGACCACATATACCTTCCCGTATATTCACGGGAAGGTGTCTGGGCCATAGAAGTGTACCGCAAAAGATAGGACATGTCTGTTCTTTTGCTTTTCATGGACCGTGCTCCCATACTTTATATGAAAAATGCGGGTGGCTGCCATGATTACGGGCACAGCCGTATGCATGGGGCCTAAACCTTAATATAAATACAATAGGCCAAAGGCCTTTTAGACATGCAACAAAATTTACCTGGCACAGGAGTTAAGACGTGCCATGCGATAATTACATAAAAAAAGATGCCCGATGACACCCCTACAGTCCGCCCACTCCCTTTTCTATCAGTGTGGCCACTGCTGCTCCTTTTCTCTGTCCTAACATTGTTATTGCAGTTCCTGTGGCTGTTATTCAGGGTCCCGTGCCTGTTGCTGTTACTGGGGGTCCTGCGTCTGTCACTGTTATTAGATACAATGTGGCTGTCCCTGTTATGGGGGTACTATGGCTTTTGTTATCAATGTCAACAGAACCCCCCAACACAGAAGGAATTTTGTGATTCCATATTTTCTTTAGTAATTTCCGTTTGGCATTTACACAAGCAGGAAATTTAACAAATGCAGGAAAATTCTATGCTTTGATAGCTGGGAGCTCAGGTAAAGCCTGACGGAGAATAATTAGGGTTGATGGAAACAGACAACTGTCTCCCGGGTGGACTGGATCATGTTGACTTGTGCTCGCTGTAAAATGCCGAACAATAGCGTTTGCTCATATTGTGTTGCTTGTTCATATTATGTAAAACCCGGCCCCCAGTGCAACATCCAGCTGGATTTCGCCGTAACAATGTATAACTATTTTTGGATATCTGTTTCATTTACAGCCGGCAGCAGTTATAATTCGATAATGCAGCACATCAAAACCTTTTTGAGTGAATTAACAAGGACAAAACCATCCAGCAGACCCATTTGCTGGCGGTGGATGATATAATGCATGATTGCTTCCCTTCCCAATTATTTACCACGTGTGTTATAACTTTGCCTAAAGCTGGACTCTAATAAATTACAAGATGAGGGTGTAGATGAATGACTTTCTACAGCTGGGCAGAACTTTTTACTTTAAGGCTTTTCTTAAATTGTATAGAAAATGTGTCAGATCAGACAGAACCTACTCATTGAAGTCAATGAGGGAGATGTATATACCATACAGTGCATTACCTAGAAGGAATTATTGAGAAATATTAGGATCTTTGGGCCCATCCGAGGGAATTATTCTGAGCGCCCGCCCTCCATCTATACAGAAGAGAGAACACTGCACATCCACTGATCATTTCTTTGTGATTTGGCTCCAAAGTCAGCACCAAAAGTGGGTTGTCTTCTCCTGGACCTTCTTGTGTCAAACACAGGGACCACTAGAGGATCCTTTGGTAATCTGTTGGGCCAGTCCAACCTGCTCCTATAGATCTGCATTCAGTATATGGATCCTTGTGGTGCAGCACCGAGTGCAAATAAAGTTATTTACCTATCCATCTTGTCTTTATACTGAACACAAATTCATATCTATCTATCAATCTATCTAACTCATATCTATCTATCTATCTATCTATCTATCTATCTATCTATCTATCTATCTATCTATCTATCTCATATCTATCTATCTATCTATCTCATATCTATCTATCTATCTATCTATCTATCTATCTATCTATCTATCTATCTATCTATCTATCTATCTATCTATCTATCTATCTATCTATCTCATATCTATCTATCTATCTATCTATCTGTCTGTCTGTCTATCTATCTATCTATCTATCTATCTATCTATCTATCTATCTCATATCTATCTCATATCTATCTATCTATCTATCTCATATCTATCTCATATCTATCTATCTATCTCATATCTATCTCATATCTATCTATCTATCTCATATCTATCTCATATCTATCTATCTATCTATCTATCTATCTATCTATCTATCTATCTCATATCTATCTATCTATCTATCTATCTATCTATCTATCTATCTATCTATCTATCTATCTATCTATCTCATATCTATCTCATATCTATCTATCTATCTATCTAATCTATCTATCTATCTATCTATCTCATATCTATCTATCTCATATCTATCTATCTCATATCTATCTATCTCATATCTATCTCATATCTATCTATCTATCTCATATCTATCTATCTATCTATCTATCTATCTATCTATCTATCTATCTATCTATCTATCTATCTATCTATCTATCTATCTATCTATCTATCTATCTATCTATCTATCTATCTATCTATCTATCTATCTATCTATCTCTGGCATTTCTAGAGTTACTGTATCATACATAATAAATGGGCAGATCTTTGCTGCATGGTCTCCTTACTTTATGTATTGTCTCATATTTCCTATTTCTACTCCTAACATAAAACTGTGTTGGGCCACTTCATCTGCCATCTCCTCCTTTGCTCTAGCAGCAGACCTCATTTGTTTCTGGGTCTCCCTGTCTATCCAGGATAATTTATATCTAATGACCACACTATGGCTTTAATGCAGGACCCATGAATAATGTATATTGCATCCTGCTTCCAATGCAGTCCTGCAGAATTGATTTCCCGCAAGTGTCCTGCATTAAAGAGGAGCTTGGATCTTTATAGAGAGAATTGATGTATCTCCTGAATGCAGGTTTTCCAGTGCCTGCCCTCAGCTGACCATAGATTAAAGAGAATATAGATCCAATCACTGCGGAATCCATGGAAATAAACCACCAGGAAGAAATACTCAGTATGCTTTAAATTGAGTCACCTGATAATAAATGGCAGGTGGGCGCAGCACAGGGTGGAACGCCATTTGTTAGAGGCACCGGCCAGGTCCGCAAGTAGTTCTGTCAATAAAACCTCCTGGTTGCTGGGTTATTGTAATGGAACCACTAAACAAGTTGTAGCAAATCACTTCAGAGAGAATTACTGCACGCCGCAATGTATGAGACTGTTCTGCACTTTCTTAAAGCTGATATATGATGATACAGCCTACAGCACATACCCCACTATGTACAGAGACAATATATCAGCAAGATAGCTGTCACGCCTTACTAATATTTCACAATATATCTACCACAGTTATAACAGATGCAGCAGAGCTGAGCTTGTCATTTGGCATAACTCATGTAATTGAAAGTGTTATCTATGGTTTTACATAAGACTGCAGGTAAACTGCTCTATCTTTAAGGCTATGTTCACATAGGGCTTTTACGCTGCGTTAAAGCACACCGCCCTGGTCGCCGCACGGAATTCCGGATGGAAAACTGCACCCAATTATGGTGCCGTTTTTCGGCCGGTATGTACATTGCAGAAAACTGCATGTAAAAAATGCGTCCCTTTGCCATCCTGCAGCCCGGCCTCCTGGGTTGACGTTTTATCCCATGTGACTTCTGCAGCCTGTGATTGGATGCAGCAGTCACATAGGAAAAAACATCATCCCTGGAGGCCGGACTGGACGAAAAAGCACAGAATTCTGGGTAAACGTGATTTTTTTTTCTTTGCAAAATCTATTTGTTGCGGGTTTTACCTTCCTTGAATTAAATGGGGAAAACCTGCAACAAATAAGGAGTGATTACGCAAATACAATTCACATGCTGCAGACTAAAAAACTGCACCGCAGTAAAAAACTGTAGAACAGCCGCTGTGCCCCTTTATTCTAAGGTTGTTGGGGGTCTCGGCAGTCTGACCCCCAACCTTCAGGAAGTGGTGGCAGATTTTAGCATTATGACATCACAAGCAGCCCCAAATACATAAAGGATCCATTTGTACATCTTCACACTATGGCTTCCTTATATTTGTCTACAATTACCACATACTACACAGTAAGGCCGGATTCACACGAGCGTGTGCGTGTAGCAGTTCCGTGTGGCATCAGTATTTGGTGCGTGCCTGCATGATTTTCGCTCATATGGCATCGTTATGACGCTCTGTTTTTAGGTTTACATACATAAAAGCAGGAGGTGCTTTTAAGTTTTCATTCATTTATTTTACAACTGTAGCGCGAATCACGCGCAACACACGGAAGTGCTTCCATGTGCTGCACGTGATTTTCACGCATCCATTGACCTCAATGGGTGCGCGATGCACGAAAAATGGGCAAGTATAGGACATGTCGTGAGTTTTACGCAGCGGACACACGCTGCGTGAAAATCACGGACCGTCCGAACGTCCCCATTGCCTAACATAGGTCAGTGCGAAAATCACGCGCGTATCACAGATGTTAAATACGCTTGTGTAAATAAGGTCTAATATACCCTTTTTTTTAGATGCAGTTGCTCTGGTTGTTTAGGGAACCTATGATCAAATTGGGGTTACTGGATAGGAGAAACCTTCAAGAGACAATTACTTGGGAAACCGCAAAGAACCAAAATGTGATGTCCACCTTGGCCCTGGTACCTGAAGGGGCACAATGGTGCCTCTGCCAGAAAAGAAGACACCAGTAATGTAAATGACACCTCGTAGGTGGGGGGCCATGTTGTAGATTTTGCCTTGGGGCCCAGGAGCTTCAAGTTATGGCTCTGACGGGATGAAGAGACATTATAATTATATACCATATTACATACTGCTCCGCTGCAGTCACGGCAAGGAACCGTTAGCAAATTATCAGGAGCCATTGGCATGGGAATCAATGCCACGCTACTATTGCCCGCCATAGTTCTATACTATATAAGCTTGCATTTCAGGGGTTGTTCCTACTGGATTATCTGTCTCGATGAGATAACCCCTTTAAGTAGGGATTACTGCCTCTGTTCAATCCCATTTATAGGGCAGGAACCGACAACCATCAGACAATAAACCCTGGCATCCGGGAGGTCACTAACCTTTATGAAAAGCAGATATTTGGCATCCCAAAAAAATCATGTGCCCATAACAAGGGTTCCTTTGCCATATTGAGTAAATAACGCAGGCTGTGCTAGTCCTCAGCTGTGAGGGGTCTGACCATGTGCGGCTGCCAGACATCTGCTCTTCATGATGGATGCCAGCGTCTCCTGGCAAACGAATGCAGCAACCCCTATGGCACAATTAGCACAAGTATGGGAATAGCCTTGTAAACCATATTACAAAAATGTAATGGTTACCGTTTGTAAATATTTGTTACAACATTTAGATTTTTTTACAGACATGAATAAATAGTAAATAGATTAAAAGCAATTTTTTTTTTTTCAATTTCTATATTTATATATTTGGTGGGCTGGTAGTAATAAAACTCTGTGAAAACCAATCACTAGATTCTTCTTCTTGTACTTATTAGACCTTGTTCACATACACTGCAGATTTGTAGTAGGTTTTTATGCGTTATTTATATTATTTGAGCCAAAACCAGGTAATAAATTATTTGATACTTTTCTTCTCTTTATGAATTATGCGTCAGGAGCTTTTCCAGGCATCAAACGTAGTGCAATAAACATTCAGTGAAGGGACAGTGGTGAAGCTATAGGAATCGCCGTGGTCCTAATTGCAACCGCGCCCTAAAGACAGGGGGCATATGACCCCCTGAACCATGTCTGTCCATAGTTACTGTAATAACTGGGGCCTATGTAGTAATCTATACCAGCCCCTGTTACTACAGTAACATCTCCATATACTGTACTTACCCTCCTTGCTCCTGAGTCGGGTCCTCTTCAGTTTCAGATGCAGCGCTGGCATCACAATGTTATGATGCTGAACAGTGTCAGGATCCAGCACTGCGCCCAAAACTCAAGAGGACCCGACTCTGGAGCAAGGAGGGTAAGCATATGAATACTGTCTGCTGGGGCCCGGTATCTAAGCCTATACTGTGTAATACTATCTGCTGGGCCCTGTATCCAAGCATATCATGTGTGATACTGTCTTCTAGGCCCTGTATCTAAAATGATCAGGCATGATACTGTCTCCAGGGTCCTTGTACCTAAGCCTATACTTTGTGATACTGTCTACTGGGGGTTGTATATAATCCTATCATATGTCTATCACATGTGATAACGTCTGTAGGGCTCTGTTTCTACAGATGAGCTGCTGTATCTAAGCCTATAATGTGTGATACTGTTTGCTTAGCCATTGTATCTAATCTGATTATGTGTGTTACTGTCTGTGGAGCCGCTATATCTAATTCTATCCAGTGGGGATTGTAGTCTTAGAGATATGCTGTCTCCGATATATATATATGTCTTTTAGTGGTACATTGATGGGTCACTTAAGGGCATGTTCAGACGTGGCAGAATTTTTCCGCTGCAAATGTGGATGCAAATCGCAGGAATTACACAACGAATCTGCACCAACATTTGCAAATTTGAGAGGTAATTCAAACGTTGCAGATATCACAGCGGACTTGCCACAGATTTCAGTTTTTGCATTGCAAAGATTGAAATCTGCAGTGAAAAGCCACTGATTCTCCGCAACACACTGTGCATGCTGCGGAGGGAAAATTCTGCACCGCAACCTAAATTCCGCTCAGTTATTTTCCACAGCATCTAAATTAAGTTTCCTAAAAACGTATAGAAACCAATGGAAAAAACGGCTGCTGCAGAATTCCACTGCGGACTGTCCACAGCGGAATTCCACAGCAATTCCACCAAGTCTTAAATGTCGAGCAATACAGCTGAAAGTTGCGGGCAGCAAAGAGAGGCTGTAAAGAGGGATGAAGAACTTTTATACTGGGTCCCATGAACCCAGTTGCCAATTTATTCATACATTTCCAGGAGGAATAACAGAGGGACGGCACAATGCAAAGTTCTAGAAAAAGATGCTCCAGAATCATTATTTCATGGAGAATACAATCATTTACTAAAACAGACCTTTCAGGAGAGGTGACAGGTAGTCTTTAAGGGGTTAAAATAATTTCTCTGTATAATTCCCTATCCTATAGACAAAAACTGAACTTTGAAGCCAATGGAAAACATAAAAATGCACTCTATTGTCTGGCAAGTGGAAATACCAACTCCGGTCAGAAGGAAACACATTAAGTAAAGATGATAAAAGATTACAATCTAGTCAATCAATAAAGGTCTTGAAAAGGTGGGAAATCCCTTTCTATCAGCTCCGATATCAAGGTGTGAAGGGACTCGAGTGAGATTATTAATCTGAGGGAAGCTCCTCCACGGGATGAATTACTTCTGAGTAAACTGTGATATTGATCTCCTCTAGTGCTGCACTTTTTGTTTGTGAATCATCATTATGATGGCAGAATCTTGTATTAGAGAAGGTGAGAAAGAAGTTCACTGATGTATTTAGATGAAAATAACGCGTGACAACAGCTCAGTTACTGGGCTCAGGATTCGCATTGTTTTTCCTCCCCCGTTCCCTCATAGACTACAATGCAAACGCAATTTTTATGTTTGGATGGAGTTGCCCCCTATAAAGAATGTTCACTTTTAGCATTATTTAAATAATATATAAGAAACGGGTGAAGTTACTCTTTAGGTGAGAGTTTATTTTTTTCTGCTAACTGCAATATCACATTAGATTGCAATGTACTTGCATGTTGAGGACTATTTTGCAGCACAATCTCATGTGAGACCACATTAAAATACATAAAATAATCCTGTATGGAGTCCCAATCTTAAAGTGAATCTCCACCTTTTAAACCATGTTTTTTTTGGGTGGGGGAGCAACATTCTGTTTTGACAAATTTCTTAATATATCTTTGTATCACCAAATTTTTTGCATAAACATAGCATTAAAAGATAATATTCTGTCTGCTTGCAGCCACCACTAGGGGGAGTTTAGGAGTTCATTGTATACAGTGGTATACAATGTATAACGGTAAGCTTAAAGGGGTTTTCCGAGTTTTTAAAAAAAATTGGCCAATGCAGGAGGGATGCAAAAAAAAAAACAAAGCCATTATTTACCTCACAGATCCTCGTGGTTTCAGCGTCCCCGCTCCATTCCTCCCCGTTGCTGTGTATTGACATAGCTGCGGCAATGACGTGCCTGTATACACACGTGATCGCTGCAGCCAAGCACTGGCCTCAGCGATCCTGTGCCATATAACCACTGATTGGCTGCAGCGATCATGCGGGTATACAAGCACATCAACGCTGAAGCTATGTCAATACAGAGCAGCTGAGAGGAACGGAAGCGGAGGTGCTGGAACGACGGGGATCCATGAGTTGAGCAATGGCTTTTTGTTTTTGCCTCCCTCCTGCCGTGGCCAATTTTTTTTAAATAACTTGGAAAACTCAGTTAAAGAGAACCTTTCACCTCCCCATACATGTGCAGCATGTAATGGGCAGGGCTGCACAAACCCTGGGGCACTTTACATTTCTTTCTACCCTCCTCCGTTATTTAGACATCGGTGCCGTTATATTTGGCGCCCGATATTTAAATAATCCCCTGAACTGTCAACGGGGCTCTCACTCTTCAGCTTTCAAGATCAGTCTTCTGCCGAACTGGCAAGGGGGCGTGTCACTGCTACCGACTGTGTAAGGCTGGGTTCACACGAGCATGTTACGTCCGTAAAGGACGGAACGTATTTCGGCTGCAAGTCCCGGACCGAACACACTGCAGGGAGCCGGGCCCCTAGCATCATAGTTATGTACGACGCTAGGAGTCCCTGTCTCACTGCAGGACAACTGTCCCGTACTGTAATCATGTTTTCAGTACGGGACAGTAGTTCCACGCAGAGGCAGGGACTCCTAGCATCGTACAATACTATGATGCTAGGAGCCCGGCTCCCTGCAGTGTGTTCGGTCCGGGACTTGCGGCCGAAATATGTTCCGTCCATTACGGACCGAACATGCTCGTCTGAACCCAGCCTAAGAGCTGTGGAGAGAGGCGCGCACATGTTCCCCCTTGCCAGTTCGGCAGACAAAGTACAAGACTGATCTCTCAAAAGAGCTGAAGAGATTAGAGTGCGCATGCGCGCTCTCCTCTCCACAGCTCTTACACTGTCCGTAGCAGTGACACACCCCCTTTCCAGTTCGGCAGAAGACTGATCTTGAAAGCTGAAGAGTGAGAGAGCGTGCGCGCCCGCACACTCTCTCTCTCCTCGCTCTTTCTGTAACACTCTCCATATCTGATTGGACAGTGTCACAGCCATAGTAACACGCCCCCTTGCCAGTACACGCCCCATTGACAGTTCAGGGGATTATCTAAATATCGGGTGCCAAATATAACTCCACCGATATCTAAATAACGGAGGGAGGTAGAATTTTTTTTAAAGTGCCACAGGGTTTGTACAGCCCTCCCCATTACATGCTGCACTCAGCTGCACATGTATGGGGAGGTGAAAAGTTATCTTTAAGCTCCTAGGCTCCCTCTAGTGGTGACTGCCGGCAGACACAATTTTATCATTTATATATACGTCAATGCAATGGATTAGGAGGTCTGAATTATAAAAAATGAAGCCCCAACCTTGTAAAGATAAATTAAGAAAGTAATTAGCACAGAATTTTGGACCTTTTTGTTCAAAGGGAACCTTCCCTTTATAGTGAAACTTCACCTTAAGGCCTCATGCACACAAACGCGTTTTTGCATCCACAATTCACCCGCAAATCTGCGGGTGAATTGCGGACCCATTCATTGCTATGCCACCATGCACATGACCGTGGTTTTCACGGTTCCTTCCAGGACCACAAATATGAGCTGCAGAAACTTAGGACATGTCTTATTACGGCCCGCAAATTCGCTACGAACATGCCCATAGAAGTCAATGGGCCCGTGGCAACTGCGGATACACCTCTGTGTGACATCCATAATATGCAGATTTGCGGAAGTGTTACTAAGCGACGACAGGAAATCTGTATCATTGTTTTCCTTGCACTTTTTTATATGATGCGCATTTTGAGACTGACACACAGATGCACTACAGATGACATTTCATCAGCAAAATACAGGCCACGGTCTGGGAATTTGCGGACAAGAAAAATACTACGGTCGTGTGCATGAGGCCTTACAGACACTTGAACTTACATATAAAGTGAATGAAGAAATTTTAAATTGCATTATGACCAATTCCTTATTATTTACCTGTTACACATTGCGCAGATTTTCACAAGAGAGCAGAACAGCAGCAAGGAAATGAACTGTCCTAGTGATGCCTGCTGTTAACAGCAGCCTGTATTCTGTAGCCTGGTATTACCAGCAGTGGGAGCATGGATAGACTGCCCTGTTATGTAACAATCAGTGGCGTAACTACCGCCGTAGCAGCAGTAGCGGCTGCTACGGGGCCCGCAGCATGAGGGGGCCCGTGTCGCCCGCCGGCACGGGCCCCCACCATGGCCGGAGGCTCCGCTAGCAGCCGCTATGGCTGCTACAGCGGGACGCCACTGAACACTACGGCAGAGCAGGGAGGTATCTCCCCGCTCTGCCATTAACTGGTTCCCGACCGCTGACTGTATTTTTACGGCCAGCGGTCAGGGTCCTTAAAACCCGAGCCATAGACTTTCTACGGTTCGGGTTTTAACTTGCTGCCCACGCGATCGGGCAGCTGAATGTCGGGTCTCCGGCTGTCAGTGACTGCCGGGGACCCTGAGGAGAGCTTTCGCTGCTTCTGTCTTCTCCGATCACTTGTACACAGCGCTTAATGCGCGCTGTGTACAGGAATAGAGACAGCAGCAGCGGCGCTGTCTCTATTCCTCCCGGTGATCATGTGACTGGTCACATGATCGCCGGGTGCCGTTAGTGGCAGACTGTTGCTGGGTCTTACTAGACCCAGCACAGCCCTATTAGTGACAATCGTCACTATGAGAGGGCTGATTTCCCTTGTAACTGGGGCTGCTGTGCAGCTCCAGTTACAGTGGAAAAACATGGTGTAAAAGAAAGAAAAAATATATATAAAGTTCCCCAAAGGTCTTCTTTGACCTTTGGGGGACAGACCATAGTAATAAAAAAAGAATAAAGTAAAGTGCAAAAAAAATATAAATAATAAATACACATAAAATACCCACGCCAAAAAAAATACCGTTCCCCCCGCCAATCATTGTTGTAACGCTAGCGCTGACCCAATTACCCTAATATAGACATGTAATATATAAAAATTTACGGTAGACAATGACGATCACAAATAAAAGGTCTATTTTAGGGTAAAACTATGTTATTACCAAAAAATAAATAGCTGAAATGTAAAAAAGCTTATTTTTTTACTATTATTTTCAAACTTTATGAATAAAAATTCTAAAATAGCAAAAAAGGTGTGTATAAAAACGATAAAAAATGAAACCTGCATTGTCTACGGAAAAAACTTCGCAAAAATCACGTCGTTAGCCCAACAAATAAAAAAGTTATAGCAATTTAACTAACACGTGCTAAAAATGGCTAAACGGTGTCTGGTCCTGAAGGCGCAAAATAGAGCAAAAGACACGTATCCCCCCCCCTCTCCACAGGACACGTATCCCCCCCTCTCCACAGGACATGTATCCCCTCTCCACAGGATCTCCACAGGACATGTATCCCCCCCCCCCCCCCTCTCCACAGGATCTCCACAGGATAGGGGATACATGTGTGATCGCTGGCATTGATAGGGAGAACGGGGGACTGAAAGTCCCCTGAAGTTCTCCATCACAAACCTCGGACTTCCGGGATCTGTGTCGGCAGCTCCGTAGAAATGAATGGAGCGCCGGGCGCGCTTGTGCGCATGCGTGACCAGCGCTCCTTTCATTTTTATTGAGCTGCGCAGACGCCGGAAGTCAGAGGTTAGTCATGGAGAAGTTCAGGGGACTTTCAGTCCCCCGTTCTCCCTATTGCTGCCAGCGATCACACATGTATCCCCTCTCCTGTGGAGATCCTGTGGAGAGGGGATACATGTATTTTGTAGGACACACTGTAGGTCGCATTTTTTTGAGAGGGGTGACGCTGTATGGCGTTCCCTACAGGGGGGGGAACGCTGTATGGCGTTCCCTACAGGGGGGGTGGCTGTATGGCGTTCCCTACAGGGGGGGAGCTGTATGGTGTTCCCTACAGGGGGGGCTCTATGGCGTTCTCTACAGGGGGGGCTGTATGGCGTTCCCTACAGGGGGGGGCTGTATGGCGTTCTCTACAGGTGGGGCTGTATGGAGTTCTCTGCAGGGGGGGCTGTATGGCGTTATCTACAGGGGGCTGTATGGCGTTATCTACAGGGGGGCTGTATGACGTTCTCTACAGGGGGATGTATGGCGCTATCTACAGAGGGGGGGCTGTATGGCGTTATCTACAGGGGGGGGCTGTAAAAAAGGCACTATCTACAAGGGGGGGGGTTGTGTGACACCCAGGGGAGGGGGGGCCCCAGTCAAAAGTTTGCTATGGGGCCCAGTCTTTCCTAGTTACGCCCCTGGTAACAATAATCAGTAACAGGATGTGGCATCACATGGGGAAACATACAGATGTAGCAGGGCCGAATGTGATCTTTTGCAATTCATTTTATTAGGTCTCACACATACAACTATGTTACGGATTTCTACAAGTTCCAAGTGAACAGAACCATTATACCGCCTTTATGTTATCCTACTTAGGTTTCTGTGCCCCCCGTCTGCTGCCAAATTAAAAAAATGGTATGATGGATGACGATTTTCCCCATCAAATTCAATGTATAGGGTAAAATTGTATTCGTGTTCATGGAGTCATGGAAAAACCTAAGTACAGGTAACAAATGACGAGTATCGGTTTCCTCCCCTTGCAAGGAGGACTGGTCTTGAAGCAGAAAATAAATTGGTAGTCACACGGTACCCTTACAGAACAACATGTGGAACTCACACGGAATTACACATAACCTGTACCTGACACCATATGGAACTGGTATGAAATACAAGGATCTTAGGCCCCATGCACAAGACTGTAAAAATCTCCATAATTGCGGTTTATAACACGGTCCGCAATTACGGAGCCGTTCGGTTCTATTGGGTGCGGACACCTTTCCGTATCACTACGGATAGGTGTCCGTTTCGTAGAACCGTACCGGGAATTATGGAGCATGTCCTACTTTTCGTATTTTACTTTGTATGGGAGCACAGCCCGAAAATGCGGCCCACGGCCCGTGATTACGGGCACGGCCGTGTGCATGAGGCCTAATACTGTACTAGTATGGAACTCAGATGGTCGTACACGGAGCTTATATTTAACTCCTACGATAGTACCCATACAATCGTAATAACTCATACAATAGAGAAGTCATATAGAACAATTTTTCCCTTCCCTTTTCCCTTTTCCCCTTCCCTTTTCCCATCCCTTGGTTGAACTTGATGGACATGTCTTTTTTCAACCATACTAACTATGTAACACCAAGTTGAAGTGACACGAAATTACACAGAACCCCTACAGAACCCGTACAGAACACCATATGGAACTGGTATGAAGTACGAGGATCTTATACTGTACCAGTATGGAACTCAGATGGATGTACACGGAGCTCATACGGAACGCATAAGAAAGTAATGGAACTCATACAGAACAGTATGCCAAAAATATATGGTAAAAACTAATGTAGAGTGTTTATTGGTTCTGATTTTTTGTACGGTCCTTTGCAGGAGGCAGAATTTTAACTCACTAACAGTGCACTGAAGAAATTGTTACCTGACAAATTCAGCTCATTTGGAGTTCTGAGGACGAAAGGAGTGTTATTGAAGAAAGAAAATTCGGCTACTAAAAGAACAAAATGCATAAATAAGAAATGTAGAAGTAAGAAAACAAACATTCACATCGCAGCTTCTGCTAGAAATGTAGAACATTAGGGTAGAGCGATCCCAGCCTCCCAGGTATACTCTAATGACTTTATAAATGGCTACTGCTTAATTTTAAAGCTCGTCTGGTAAAACTATAATAATATTGGACACAAAACTGCTTAGGAAGCACAAGCAGGAAAATGTCAAGAAGTGCAAACGTTTCTGCCAAACTCCACAAGAGGAATGTAATGAGCAGATTCAGCCCAATAAAGACGACCATACCGTAACATAGCCGCAGATAGAGACAATAATGACGTGCATATCCCCAGATTTATATTATAATCCAATACACAGGTAAGGAGGAAATTTACAATGAGAGCCCAATAATCCAGCACTTGTCTGGATTATCAGAATACCTGGATTATTGTTGAAATACAATGCTAAATATATATCTTGAAAAATTCTGAATTGGCTGTAATTTTTTTTATTATAATCTAATTCCACACAATTAATTATAATCCAGAATTTTCCTGTTAATCTATCTATCTATCTCATATCTATCTATCTATCTATCTCATATCTATCTCATATCTATCTCATATCTATCTATCTATCTATCTATCTATCTATCTATCTATCTAATATCTATCTATCTATCTATCTATCTATCTCATATCTATCTATCTATCTATCTATCTATCTATCTATCTATCTATCTATCTATCTATCTATCTATCTATCTATCTATCTATCTATCTATCTATCTATCTATCTATCATCAACTAATTGCTAGCTATCTAATATCTACCTGTCTATCCATCTATTTATGTGATATCTAGCTATATTTGTAAGTAATGGTCTGACCAGTTTTCCTAGGACCTACATAATATATATAAATTCTCCCAGGTCGCTGTATTCCTCCAATTTCATTCCCTTTTTCTTGCCTACAAATCATTGCAGAACGCCAGACATCCTATCCAAGTTTGGTCCTTGGGACATTAGCTGGCTGCAGGCTTCTCAGGTCTATCGGTTACAGTTCTATATTGTAAAGTATTTGTTTTCACCAAAAGGCTGTTTAAGCCATTTCCAGTTGTATAAAGGATATATTGCTAATATACAGTAAGAACCTTATTGGCTGGCACCTGAACCGCCCGGAATGTCCGCTGATCCAGCATGTGCCAGCCATAGACGTTAAATAGTGGGACCGGTATGATTGTAATTGTTGATTTTTATCCATGAATAACGTACTTATCAACATTTAAAGCTTAAAATGTGGGACTTTTTAAGCCCATACAGGTGATGCCCCCCACAATGCCCAGAAACAAATTGTTACAAATTAGTATAAACTCTTCCCCTTTTGTTGTCTGGTTTGCAGAGCTGTCCCAAATCTGAACTGTATTCCTTCATTATTCCAGACTGGGGATCCTCACATCGAATCCAGTGTATAGCAGATCTGTGAATATTGGAATATTGCTACCCGATACCCTAAAACTTTGCTTAGAGACCATATGCCTTCACTTATGTCCTGAGATCATGGCTACAAATTTGATAGAGGTGGAAGTCAGATGGACATATGTACACGGAGCTCATACAGAACTTGTATGGAACACTATATGGACTTCATACAGAAGTATACAGAGCTTATATGCAACCCATGAGAACCACCATATGAAACTAAGGCTTCAGTCACATCTGCGTCAGGGCTCCGTTCAGACGTTCTGTCTGAGCTGCCCGTCAGAACGGAACCCTGACTGAAACAAACGGAAACCATAGGTTTCCGTTTGCATCGCCTTTGATTTCGATAGTGACGGATCCGGTGCAAATGGTTTCTGTTTGTCACCGTTGTGTAAGGGTTTCGTCATTTTTACGGAATGAATAGCGCAGTCTACTACGGTATTGCTTCCGTCAAAGCGACGGAACCCTTACACAACGGTGACAAACAGAAACCATTTGCACCGTATCCGTCACCATTGAAATCAATGGTGATGCAAACGGAAGCCTATGGTTTCCGTTTGTTTCAGTCAGGATTCCGTTCTGAAGGGAAGCTCAGATGGAATGTCTGAATGGAGCCCTGACGCAGATGTGAATGAAGCCTTATAGGGAAATGCATGGAACTTACACAGTACTCATGAAGAACACTATACGAAAACATAGAAAAAAAATCCTATGCTAAAAGGGAATTGACAAGCAGTTTGCGTCTCTGTACAGAGTGTTTATTGGTACTGATTTTTTTTTTATACTCATACTGAGTTATCACAGTGCACCAAAGAAACAAATTCAAGAGACAAATTCAACTCTGCTACATCTGTAACTCTAAGAAACACAAGAGTTGATAGATCTGGACAGTACTAAAGCTTTTGGAGTTGTTTACACATAGAGGTGCTACAAGCACAGTCAAGTTTTTCTTCTAGGAATTTTGAGGCAGATTTCGACCTGCCTGCAAACTCTTGTAGCATTTCACGCCCGCAGCCACTGAGATCTGCAGGCAAAAAACGCAGTGAAAAACGCTTTCTCTGCCTCCCATTGATTTTAATGTGTGGATAGAGGCCGAACCGCGGAAAGGAAGAGCATGTCACTTTTTTTTTTTTACTGCAAGTGGCTAAAAACCGCTGCAGAACAAAAATGCCTCCGCCTCCCATTGATTTCAATGGGAGGCGGTTTCATACGTTTTTTGTCGCTGATTCTGATGCGGTTTCCATTTCCGGGTCAAATTTAGCGTAAAAAAAACTCTGTGTGAACTGAGCCTAAACTCAATTTCTGGGAGGGGGAGCAGCCCCATCTCCACTCCTCACTGGTTACATGACCAGAGTTAAAATGTGAAGTATAAGGGTATGTTCACACGACAGCGTCCGTAACGGCTCAAATTACGGGGATGCTTTCAGGAGAAAACATCCCCGTAATTTCAGCCGTAACGGCATGTGCAGGCGCTTTAACGCCGCGTCCCTTACGGACGTAATTGGCGCTGCTTTTCATTGGAGTCAATGAATAACGGCTCCAATTACGCCCCAAGAAGTGACAGGTCACTTCTTTGACACGGGCGTCTATTTACGCGCCGTCTTTTGACAGCGGCGCGTAAATATACGCCTCGTGTGAACAGACAAACGTCAGCCCATTGCTTTCAATGGGCAGATGTTTGTCAAGGCATTCAAGCCGTAATTTCGGACGTAATTCGGGGGTTAATACGCCCGATTTACGTCCGTAATTAGTGTGTGTGTGTGTGAACATACCCTAAAAATGAATTATCCAGGAAACACATATTTGGATTACGGATCTAGAAAATTATAATGATTGATGTTTATTGGATCAGGAAGGAATTTATGTTTCCCTCTTATGTCTCTATGATCCGGGCTCGGCAGATTAATACGAGCGGCAATATCTAATTTCACATGATTTGCCGGCCTGTGTGTAAATCTGTAGGTATCTCCTTTATGCTCCAATAATATAAAGCTATTGTTATTTTCCTTTGTTGCTTTGTAAATCTGATGACACGTGTTTGTCGCCCTCACACTGTGCACATCTGATAGACGCCTGGAAATGGTTTTTTTGGCCTTGCTGATAAGTAAACACAGAGCAGATGTTTCAGTGGAAGGTTCTTTATCTTCACTGTGACAATGGAAATGTTGGCAGCTTTTTCTGGAAAGCATTAAGGATATCGTAAGTCCCAGCACATAGAGAGAGCAGCACCGGACAGGAGAGCGGATAAAGCAGATAAATTATTTTTGTCAATATAATTATTGTAACTTGAAGCTTCTAAGCCCCGATGCTAAATATGTAACAACTACCATGCCCTATTTATAACACTGTCTACTTATGTGGCAAAGGGACCATTGGTCCACCTCAGGCACCAGGACCCGGATACGACTGCTAATTCTGCATCTAAGGCCCCATGCACACGACCATAGTTTTTATCCGTAATTACAGATAATCTGTGGACCGCTTCGAATTTTGCCCTAAAATGGTCGTTTCTGTTTTGGGGACGCTCCTAGGCGGAGCTTACACATATTCCATAATTTGATATACAAATTTGGGGAAGTATGAAAATAATGTGCAACTTTTAATTTTCTGCGATAAAAACAAAGTTCTCCAATGGTGCCCTTTTTCATCCTTGTCCTTCATTTGCCATCCATGCCCATTCTTTCTTTAAAATAGAAAAAGGTGACAGCAGAGTGGAGAAGGTGAAGAAATTGTATCAGAAATAAAAATAGTGCAACTTTGGGAGTCCCAAGATTAACATTTATCACCTATCGACAGGATTGGGGAGAAACATCTGATCGCTGGGTGACCCACCTCTGGGACCCCCTTCGATCACTAAAACGAATCTCTCATTCCTCCTAACTTCTCGCAGTGAGGAGGAGCTTAAATGGAGTAGAGATAACGCATGCGTCCTGCTGCTCCATCCAATGTCTATGGGGCCGACGGAAACAGCCGACTTTGATATGTTGGGGGTACTTAGCAGGCACGGTTTATTGGTGGTACTCTACTGGCAGTATTGTTTATGTAGGGCACTCTCCTATAATATCATAATATGCTCCTTCCGCCGGCCACTTGAACCAGCAGCTGTCAGCCCTCTTTGGTTGAACAATAGCAATATTTAAATAGAGAAAGTATTCCTATTATTACTAGTACATATTGCAAATTCTACTTTAAAGGGTTTGACAAGGCGAAGAAATTCTAAGTATGTGAGAACTTGTTACAAATACTGCGCTGTATTCTGTATTCCGTCCTATATCATATCGAGGGAAGGCTGAGTGATCCTGTGGCCAGTGGGAACGGCTTCTTGCACAGTAACTTGGAGTCCCTGGCTCTCCCAGCATATTAGGAGCATTGCCTAAGGTTTGTATCCCTGAAACAAAACCTACTGAGACAACAGGCAGTGTGCTGACTCAGCGTGCGGAAAACACATCTGCATCTCTCCTCTATAGTCAGCACAATATCCAGGAGGAAATGTTTATTATATACCTGTGTAATGAAGCCTAAAATGTTTTAATTTTATATGCTAAAGTACAATTAAAATGCTATATTATCATATCTATCAAATATCTATGTATGTATCTCATATTTATCTATCAATCTATCTATCTATCTATCAATCTATCTATCTATCTATCTATCTATCTATCTATCTATCTATCTATCTATCTATCTATCTATCTATCAATGCCCTGTCTTGGTCATTTGAAACTGAGCTCACCATACTACTGTGCATCAAACTTACCACTCAGGGGATGAGGGATTGTAAAGATTTTCCCCTTTTGGTTCATCAATTTTGGAGGATGTTTTTGGAAAGTTGACTGTGGATCTTGCTTCTCTATTTTTCGCCGACGTGCCATAAGCTCCAGTTTGTGAACACGTTCTTGTGAGTTATAGATGAAGTCCGGCCTGCAATATTTTAGAGCCTCCTTTTTAGAGGATGAGAAAAAAATACACAACCTTGGGTGTCTGTAGGATACTAACTTATTTTCACCATACCTGGGTATATAGTGCGCATATCACCTGTATGATGAGTCTACCCCATAGTACTAGTATAGAATTTGTATATGAAATTGTCAACTTCTGGGCTATTAAACACCTTATCCATGTGGTCTACTCTGCACTTGGTCTGCAAGGCGTAGCTAGGTTTTCCTTTATCCTTGGCAAAAATTAAATTCACTGCTCTAGCCTTGTATCTAAATACCCAGGTCAAGGCAGTATTGTTAGCTACTTCCTTGTTGTTGTGTGTAAATTTGAGGATGGTTTTGATCTAGCTGCAAACTGTGAATATATTGTATACCTGCTAATAATTTAAATTCAATATCAGGGTGTCTAAGATATCATTCCGTCTTGCAGTAGCATGTATAGCAGTGGTCCCCAACCAGTGGCTTGGAAGCCATGTGTGGATCATAACCCACAGTTGTGTGCCTGGTCATACAAACCATACAAATAAATAATTCTATCTGATTGCATAGGGAGACTAATATTTCAATACTAGGTATTCCTTTTAAAAGGATTGTCCACTCAAGGCAATCCCTGTCTGTAACGTCTATGGCCGAGGGCTATCATTCAGACTTACCCTCTGACGGCCCCAGCCATGGATATCTGTGGTCTCGGTGACATTAGCCTCCAGGGAGACGCCGGCACTCACTTCCGGGTTCTCGGACTGTTTCCCGCAGGGCGCGCGCGCCCGCACGTACACGGCCTTAAAGGGCCAGTACGCGTCCAGCTGTCATCACTCAATAATTAGCCCAAATGGCTGCTGGACTATAAAAAGGGCTCTGCCCACTTGATCCTTGCCTGAGCGTTGTTGTATACCTAAGTTTTACCCATTCCTGCTGCCTGTACCCTGTATCCCGTGCTATTGTATCTACAGTCAGAGTCTTCCGCTGCATCTACTAGCCATCTACTGTGAAAGTCAAGCTGTGTCTCCGCTACTGTCTACATTGCCTCAGGTAACTGTTCTGGACTATAGACATTGTTTTGTACCTAGTTGGCCAGCTGCTTCCCGCTACACTGTCCATATGCCGCATTAGGGAAGAGCGATGTTATAGAGGGGTGCCCCATGCTCAGGACCTGCCATTCTATTAGCTGGGGCAGAGAGCTGCTGTAAAGAGCATACCTTGTTCTTGTGGAATCAGCATTGACTTAAATGGTTTTGCAATAAGAAATACTAACAGCTGATCACAAGAGGTTCCAGTTAGAAAAAATTAAGACACCATAGTAAAAACAAGAATATATCTTATAATGTAACAGAAATATTTATAATACATAACAAAGTTTCCTCCATTGGTTAGGGAATTCTAAAGGGGTGTCCACTTATAATAATCTAGTTTTGTTAGAAGGGATTCCAGATGATAAGTTGATCAAAGGGTATACCATTGCTGGGACCTTCAAAGATCAGATGTAATCTGTGCGGGTCCAGCATCAAGTGTTACATTTCCCTGCAGCACCACTACAGGAGGAATAAAGCATTACATATGGTACTATGCAAAAGTTTTAGGCAGTTGTGGAAAAATTCTGCAAAGTAAGAATGCTTTCAAAAATAGAAGTAATCGTTTTTTATATCAATTAACAAATGCACAGTGAATGAACAGAAGAGAAATCTAATCAAATCAATATTTGGTGTGACCACCCTTTGCCTTCAAAACAGCATCAATTGTTCTAGGTACACTTGTACACAGTTTTTGAAGGAACTCGGCAGGGAGGTTGTTCCAAACATCTTGGAGAAGTAACCACAGATCTTCTGTGGATGTAGGCTTCCTCAAAATCCTTCTGTCTCTTCATGTAATCCCAAACAGATTCGATGATGTTGAGATCAGGGCTCTGGCCATATCATCGCTCCTTGTTCTTCTTTACGCTGAAAGTAGTTCTTAATGACATTAGCTGTATGTTTGGGGTCGTTGTCCGGCGGCAGAATACATTTGGAGCCATCCAGATGCCTCCCTGATGGTATTGCATGATGGATTAGTATCTGCCTCAGAATTGATGACACTATTAATCCTGACCAAATCCCCAACTCGATTTGCTGAAAAGCAGCCCCAAACTTGCATTGAAGCTCCCCCATGTTTCACTGTTGCCTGCAGACACTCATTGTTGTACCGCTCTCCAGCCATTCGGTGAACAAACTGCCTTCTGTTACAGCCAAATATTTGAAATTTTGACTCATCAGTCCAGAGTATCTGCTACCATTCTTCTGCATTCCAGTTCCTATGTTTTCGTGCATAGTTTCCACATCGAAGGTATGGTTTTTTGGGTGTAATTCTGCCATGAAGACCACTTCTGGCCAGACTTCTCTAAACTGTAGATGGTTGCGCCTGGGTCCTACTGGTTTCTACCAGTTCTCAGCTGATGGCACTGCTGGACATCTTCTGATTATTAAGGGAAGTAAGCATGATGTGTCTTTGACCTACTGCACTAAGTTTCCTTGGCCAACCACTGCGTCTACGTCCTCAACATTGCCCTCAAAATAGTTTCTTTGTTCTTCTTCAAAAGAGATTGAACAGCACATCTTAAAACCCCAGTCTGCTTTGAAATCTTTGCCTGGGAGAGAACTTGCAGATACAGTATAACTGCCTTGTGTGGGTATTGCTGTGTTTAGTCTTGCCATTGTGAACCTGTGACATGAAACTGTCTTCCACAACCTCACCTTTGTAGCAGAGTTTGGTTGTTCCTCACCCAGTTTAAAGCCTCCTATACAGCTGATTCTTTTACAGTTAATAATTGTGTTTCAACCTACATTTGAAAATGATGATCATTATCACCTGTTTGGTATAATTGGTTAATCATACACCTGACTACAATCCTACAAAAGCCATGACTTTGTGCAAGTGTACCTAGGAAAATTGATGATGATTAGAAAACAATGGGTGGTCACGCCAAATATTGAATGGATTTAGATTTCTCTTCTGTTCTTTCACTTTGAATTTTGTTATTTCATAAAAAATCTATTAACGCTTCTATTTTTTAAAGCATTCTTACTTTACAGCATTTTTCCACAAATGCCAAAAACTTTTGCACAGTACGGTAGTTCCCATTGAAATAAATTGTCTGTCTGTGTAATGCATGGACATGCTGGGTCATCCAGAGGAGGATGCACTGTTTGTACCCACTTTTTGCTCAGGTTAATAAGTGAGAGTCATGAATCGGAGAGCCTCCTCTATTAACTCAGAGTTCCCTAATAGAGAATTTGAAAATTGTTTTTTGTAAACGAGATGCCCCTTTTCATATACAAAGGCCATCACCTAACGCTCTATACACTTCTGTTTGTACTTTATTCTGTCCTGTAATTTTTTCAGAAAAAACTTTGAGACATGTTTCATTTTTATATCTACAATAATTGGGGATTTATTTTTATGGCAAATACTATTATTTGGCTTCAGCTCCGCAGTCTGCCAGATAAAAAAAAGAAAAATTTAAACCTGACTGATCCATTATAGGTTGTTGGGGTCGGTTGGTATCCATTCCAAAACAGATCAATGCAGATCAATTATATCCATCATGGATCCTGTAAAAATGGAAACCATGACTCCGTTCATGCCTTTGTTGCATCAGGTTTCCATTTCTTTTGGCATCCAGAATGGCCTTATTTGTTACTTTATTCCACCTAGTAAAACAAACATGAAACGTCCCAGAAAAGTTTATGGGATCTGTTAGGATCTATTATGAACCGTTATGCTTCTGTTTTGACTAAAACTGGATCCCTCAGGAATCTCTCAGTAATGGAATCCATGACCCAGAAATTGTTTCATAAAAAATATATAAACATTATCTACCTGTAAACTCATTTTTTCTAGAAGCAGTTTTCCGCTTGGCTTGTTTTCCTTTAGTTCTGGCAGTGGCCTGTTCTCTTTATCATTCCTTCCAATATTTCCACACGACTTACTCCACTTGTAACCTGCAAATGGAAAATAAAATATTTAAATACAATGGTATTATTTTATCCCTATGGATAGTCACTACAGGGTACTAATTAGTATAAAATTATGTCTAAAGAGTACATTGTGTTCTTTTCTGCAGCTGCTTATGCGGACACTGATAAATGAATAAGTCATAAAATTCTCCTGCACATTTTACCTATTCAAGCTAAAAATAATGGAGAAACTATTACGCTTACCCAAAATATTTAAGGGGATGTCTCATAAAGACAATTTGGGTTTAATTTATGTCAGAAAGGGGGGTCCCACACACAAGTCGTAAGTAAGAGCAGCTCCCACTCTGGCGAACCCAGCCTGTCCATGTATTTGGATGCAACCTCCCCCACCAATGTCTAGAATTCATATTTATACAGGGAAACACTGATTGGTAAAAAAAGAAAATGCAGAATATTGCTGTTTTTTTCTAATCCATACTACTTTGCCTTTCCCTCATCCTTTCCCTGCAGCCATTCATATGTATGGTTGAATGAAACTTCACCTGGCGATGACACCTGATCTCCCGGTGGCTCTTTTTGGAAAAGTGGTTGTCTTATTGAGACAACCCTTTAAATTGCACCTCTGCACAGATAATATAACTGTTTGAATAATATATACAATTTTGAATGTCCTTGTTTTTTAGTGTGTGCAGTATTTAATTTATAGGAGCAGTAGTTTTTACTCCATAGCTGCTCTTCGAACTGTGGTCTGAGACAGGAAGTTGCAATTATACTGGGCCATTTTGGACACCAAAGAGGGGTGTCTTTGGTCACCCAGTCACTCAACTGTATGCAAGTATAGACATACACTTCCTGCTTTCCTTTCTAGTGCCCTTCTTGTCTATTGTTACGGAGCCCGTAGAGGCTGGTGACTGTCAGAGGGCCAACAGAGGATTGTGTATATCCTGTGTTGCCAACTAGTTGGCGTGGGGCTAAATTGGGGAGCGGAGTCTAAGGACTTGCTAGGTATTCACCCTTTAATCTCCATATGGAGATGTGGACTTGTCCGATAGAATCCCCACAAGATACAAAGTTTAAAATTAGCATAGGACAGGGCAGACGGCAGAGGATCACTCATGGTTAGCAGAGCAGAGGTCGCGGCAGGTGGTCATCACGGTAATCAGGAAAAAGGTCATGGCAGGCAGCAGACAGGTGAAGGTCAAATTCAAGCAGCGTCCGCAACAGAAAATCCAATAGAATACACAGCAGAGAAACTCTAGCAAGCTTTAGAACCCAATTGCTCAGGCCCAGAGGAAAGGAAGAGGGTATCTAAAGTATCATGGGAAAGCAGGGTGAATTGGCATGCGCCTTTAGGTCAGTAGGAGTCAGCGCGCACATGCACTAGATGTGGACAGAGCGCCTGGAGGAAAGGGATGTTGCAAGCTGGGCAGACCAGAGGAGGAGTGCATCATGCTACCCGACAAAGAAAACCCTGAAGCGAGGTAAGTATGCGGCGGGAGAAAGGAGCAGCTGACGCGGCCTATACATATCACAACAATAGTCAGTGGGGAAGACACACCTAGACCTAGAAGGAAGAAAATCCCTTATGACAGTCTTCATGCAACCTGGTAAATAGCGATATCAATGGAGAGGGGACCCCCTGACTAAAACAGCTAAATAAGCATGGTAAGACATGGAAATAATAACATACAGTGCTTTATTATACATCTCCACAAGAAGTAGAACAAATAGCTGGAGAGTTAATGATAAGAATTAATTTAAAAGCTGAGTTCTGCATACGCCTTCCACAGCATGTCAGGAAAAATAACGTTTTATATGAGGTTTTGTACATTAAAATATATATAGTGTCATTTTACTCAAGTGTAATGCAATAATAGTTACTTTTACTGCAGTTGTTTTTTTTTATTTTTAATATCTGTGATGTTTTTATATAATACATTTTCAAGTATTAAATTGGACATGATATTTTGTATATTCCTCTTGTTGGCCTAATTACTGTTTTCAGTTCCTCTAGAATTTTTATCATAGGATAGAACGTTAAATAAGTCTTTAAATAACGCTACTATTATAATAGACATAGCAGAAATTAAGAGTTCTAAGTAAATGTATCATTTATATAATTTTAGTTTCATTAATTAATTAATTAAAGGCTATATAAAGGCAGAAACGTTTTGCTTTTTTTTAAATGAAAAGGTGTATCAGTGTTTTGTGTAAATACTTAGTAAATATGTTTTTTTACTTTTTTTAGATACAGCTGCTCTGTATTCTCTATACAGAGCTGCTGTATCTAGCGCTTTTCACTGAATCCATCAGTCCCACGGACCTGACAGGTTCAGTGTCGGCAGTTCCTGCGGGTCTCTGACATGCAGGATCCACCTGTAATCTATTAGTTCATAACTTTCATAAATTTTTAATAAAAAGTATTTACAAAGTTCAAAAACACACTGATACAACTTTTTATTTTAAAAAAATTTTGCTTTTCAAAAGTTTACATAGCATAGTGTAAGATTGTAGAAGAAAATGTGTTTATTATTTTTTTAATGTAGCTATTTTTCATTTTTAACAGAATTTTATTAATTTTCCATATACTTCTCAATGGAGGAAAAGTGCAAGATGTACAGAAAAAAGGCAACTACACATAAAAAAGTATAGCATAAAATCATGTAGGGCAACGCAGTGCCTCAGCACATCAAAGTCCAATTTGGGGCGAGGGGAGAGAAGAAGATAACAAAAAAAAAAAAAGCTATTTTTTATTTTTACCTTTCCTGTAGGCAGCCAAATTGAAAGCACACCTGTAAAGGATCTGCCAGGCACAGCTTCGGGGTTAACTCCCTTAATTAATCAGTCAGCACCTGAATCTACATCCCTGAGACTGACTCCAACTTCCACCACTCAGGCTGGCAGGCTTAGGAGTGGGAGAGCCTATCGCAGCCTGGCCAGACTCAGCTAGCTCCCGCCCTCTGTCTATTTATACCTGCATTTCCTGTTCCTCCTTGCTTGTTATTCTTTTTCGTGTGGTTTCCTGGCCCAGCTACAGCTCCTTCTATTTTGTTCCTGCTCCATACAGACCCTGGCTTACTGACTACTCTTCTGCTCTTCGTTTGGTACCTCGCACACTCCTGGCTTGACTCGGCTCGTTCACCACTCTGGTTGCTCACGGTGTTGCCGTGGGCAACTGCCCCTTTCCCTTGCTTGTATTCCCTTGTATGTTTGTCGTGTTTGTCATGCACTTACTGAGTGCAGGGACCGCCGCCCAGTTGTACCCCGTCGCCTAGGGCGGGTCGTTGCAAGTAGGCAGGGACAGAGTGGCGGGTAGATTAGGGCTCACTTGTCCGTTTCCCTACCCCCCGGTCATTACATAATAACAAGCCCATACCTAGTCTACCCTGGTCCCTGACACCACTATGGACCCCCGTGAGACCCTGGCTCAGCAAATGCAGGGTCTCTCCCTACAGGTCCAGGCCCTGGCTCAGAGGGTCAACCAGCCTGATGCTACCTTGGTAGTTCCCCTCACCGCACCTCTTGAACCCCACCTCAAGTTGCCCGACCGGTTCTCAGGGGACCGGAGGGCTTTTCTCTCCTTTCGGGAGAGTTGTAGGCTTTACTTTCGTTTAAAGCCTCATTCCTCAGGTTCTGAGAGCCAGCGGGTGGGTATAATTATGTCCCGGCTCCAGGAAGTGCCCCAAGAGAGGGCCTTCTCCTTGGCTCCTGACGCCCCTGAACTTTCCTCCGTTGATTGTTTCTTTTCTGCTCTCGGACTTATTTATGACGAGACTGACAGGACTGCCTTTGCCGAGAGTCAGCTGGTGACCTTACGTCAGGGTAAGAGACCTGTTGAGGAGTATTGCTCTGACTTTAGGAAGTGGTGCGTAGCTTCTCGGTGGAATGACCCTGCCTTAAGGTGCCAGTTTAGGTTGGGTCTGTCGAATGCCCTGAAAGACCTGCTAGTTAGCTATCCCTCTTCTGACTCCCTAGACCAGGCAATGGCTTTAGCGGTACGACTTGACCGACGTCTCAGGGAACGACAACATGAACGTTTATGTGTTTTCTCCTCCGACTCCCCCATGATGCCTCCCGAAGTTCCGTTGCTTCGTTCCTCCCCGAAAGACTCAGAGATACCTATGCAACTCGGGGCCTCCGTGTCCCCCCAACAACGTAGAGAATTCCGCAGGAAGAATGGTCTCTGCTTCTACTGTGGGGATGACAAGCATCAAGTAAACAACTGTCCTAAGCGTAAGAATGCAGCCAGAGAACTTCCGCGCCTAAGTGATCATCGGGGAGGTCACTTGGGCGCACAGGTATTTCCAGTAAATAGGAAACGTACTAAGATCTTGCTTCCCTTTCAGGTCTCTTTTGGTGGTAGGTCTGCTACCGGCAGTGCCTTCGTGGATTCAGGGTCCTCTACTAATATTATGTCTGTGGAATTTGCTATGTCTCTTGCTATGCCTCTGATTGATTTGCCTAAACTTATCCCGGTAGTGGGTATCGACTCCACTCCTCTTGCTAATGGTTATTTTACACAGCATACCCCTGTTTTTGAACTCCTTGTTGGCTCCATGCATTTGGAGCAATGCTCTGTACTGTTGATGCAGGGATTATCGTACGATTTGGTTCTAGGCCTTCCCTAGTTGCAGTTGCATAATCCCACGTTTGACTGGAATACTGGGGAGCTAACCAAATGGGGTAATGAATGTTGTACGTCATGTTTTTCTGTTAATTCTATTTCTCCCCCTGAGGAGGCGAATACGCTACCCGAGTTTGTTCAGGACTTCGCTGATGTTTTCTCTAGGGAGGCCTCCGAAGTGTTACCTCCTCATAGAGAATACGATTGCGCTATCGAATTGGTACCAGGAGCTAAGCTTCCTAAGGGTAGGATATTTAATCTTTCTTGTCCCGAACGTGAAGCCATGAGAGAGTATATCCAGGAATCCCTGGCCAAGGGTTACATTCGTCCCTCTTCTTCTCCGGTAGGTGCTGGCTTCTTCTTCGTGGGGAAGAAGGATGGTGGTCTTAGGCCATGCATTGACTACCGTGGCCTGAATAAGGTCACGGTAAGGAACCAGTATCCCCTTCCTTTGATTCCTGATCTCTTTAATCAGGTTCAGGGGGCCCAATGGTTCTCTAAATTGGATCTACGGGGGCGTATAACCTTATTCGCATCAAAGAGGGGGATGAGTGGAAGACTGCGTTTAACACGCCCGAAGGCCATTTCGAATACCTCGTCATGCCCTTTGGGTTGTGTAATGCCCCTGCGGTCTTCCAGAATTTCATAAATGAGATTTTGAGAAATTACCTGGGGATATTTCTTGTAGTGTACCTTGATGACATACTGGTGTTTTCCAAGGACTGGTCCTCCCACATTGAGCATGTCAGGAAGGTGCTCCAGGTCCTTCGGGAAAACAAACTGTTTGCCAAAACCGAAAAATGTGTGTTTGGGGTACAGGAGATACCATTTTTGGGTCAAATCCTCACTCCTCATGAATTCCGCATGGACCCCGCCAAGGTTCAGGCTGTGGCGGAATGGGTCCAACCTGCCTCCCTGAAGGCGTTACAGTGTTTTTTGGGGTTCGCTAATTATTACAGGAGATTTATTGCTAACTTCTCGGTCATCGCTAAGCCTCTTACGGACCTCACTCGCAAAGGTGCTGATCTCCTCCACTGGCCTCCTGAGGCTGTCCAGGCTTTTGAGGTCCTTAAGAAGTGCTTTATCTCGGTCCCGGTGCTGGTTCAGCCCAACCAAATGGAGCCATTTATCGTGGAAGTTGACGCATCTGAGGTGGGAGTGGGGGCTGTCTTGTCCCAGGGTACCAGATCCCTCACCCATCTCCGCCCCTGTGCCTACTTCTCCAGGAAGTTTTCGCCAACTGAGAGTAACTATGATATTGGCAACCGCGAACTCTTAGCCATTAAATGGGCATTTGAAGAGTGGCGCCACTTCCTGGAGGGGGCTAGACACCAGGTAACGGTCCTTACCGACCACAAGAATCTGGTTTTCCTAGAATCTGCCCGGAGGCTAAACCCGAGACAAGCTCGATGGGCGTTATTTTTTACCAGATTCAATTTTTTGGTTACCTATAGGGCTGGGTCTAAAAATATTAAGGCTGATGCACTGTCGCGTAGCTTCATGGCCAGTCCTCCTTCGGAGGAAGATCCTGCTTGTATTTTGCCTCCAGGTATAATCATTTCCTCGATCGATTCTGATTTAGTCTCTGAAATTGCTGCTGATCAAGGTTCAGCTCCCGGGAACATTCCTGAGAACAAGCTGTTTGTTCCCCTGCAATTCCGGCTAAGGGTACTTAGGGAAAATCATGACTCCGCACTATCTGGTCATCCACGCATCCTGGGTACCAAACCCCTCATTACCAGAAATTATTGGTGGCCTGGGTTGCCTAAAGACGTTAAGGCCTACGTCGCCGCTTGTGAGGTTTGTGCTAGGTCCAAGACTCCCAGGTCCCGACCAGCGGGCTTACTGCGTTCGTTGCCCATTCCCCAGAGACCTTGGACACATATCTCCATGGATTTTATCACCGATTTGCCTCCATCCCAAGGCAAGTCAGTGGTGTGGGTGGTGGTAGACCGCTTCAGTAAGATGTGCCACTTTGTGCCCCTCAAGAAACTACCCAACGCCAAGACGTTGGCTACCTTGTTTGTCAAACACATCCTGCGTCTCCATGGGGTCCCTGTCAATATTGTTTCGGACAGAGGGGTACAATTTGTTTCATTGTTTTGGAGAGCCTTCTGTATGAAGTTGGGGATTGATCTGTCCTTCTCCTCTGCCTTCCATTCTGAAACCAATGGTCAAACGGAGAGGACTAATCAATCTCTAGAACAATACTTAAGGTGTTTTGTCTCTGACTGTCAATATGATTGGGTCTCATTCATTCCCCTCGCCGAATTTTCCCTTAATAACCGGGTCAGTAACTCGTCAGGGGTCTCTCCCTTTTTCTGTAATTTTGGGTTTAATCCACGGTTCTCCTCCGTTTCACCTGGTAGTTCCAACAATCCCGAGGTAGAGGTCGTTCATCGGGAACTGTGCACAGTCTGGGCCCAGGTTCAGAAGAACCTATAGGCGTCCCAGAGCGTACCAAAAACTCAGGCTGGTAGAAAACGTTCTGCTAACCCCCTGTTTATGGTGGGGGATCTGGTGTGGTTGTCGTCTAGGAACTTGCGTCTCAAGGTTCCGTCCAAGAAGTTTGCTCCCCGGTTTATTGGGCCGTATAAGGTCATTGAGGTCCTCAATCCTGTCTCCTTCCGGCTGGAGTTACCCCCGTCTTTTCGTATACACGACGTGTTTCATGCCTCCCTCCTTAAACGCTGCTCCCCGTCCTTGGCTCCCTCGAGGAGACCTCCTGTTCCCGTCCTCACCCCTGAGGGGGTGGAATTCGAGGTGGCCAGGATTGTGGACAGCAAGATGGTCCAAGGCTCCCTCCAGTACCTGGTCCATTGGAGAGGTTACGGGCCCGAGGAGAGGACTTGGGTACCCGCCCGGGATGTTCACGCTGGGGTATTGGTCAGGAGGTTCCACGTGCGTTTCCCCAGTAAGCCAGGTCCACTTAGAAAGGGTCCGGTGGCCCCTCATAAAAGGGGGGGTACTGTAAAGGATCTGCCAGGCACAGCTTCGGGGTTAACTCCCTTAATTAATCAGTCAGCACCTGAATCTACATCCCTGAGACTGACTCCAGCTTCCACCACTCAGGCTGTCAGGCTTAGGAGTGGGAGAGCCTATCGCAGCCTGGCCAGACTCAGCTAGCTCCCGCCCTCTGTCTATTTATACCTGCATTTCCTGTTCCTCCTTGCTTGTTATTCTTTTTCGTGTGGTTTCCTGGCCCAGCTACAGCTCCTTCTATTTTGTTCCTGCTCCATACAGACCCTGGCTTACTGACTACTCTTCTGCTCTTCGTTTGGTACCTCGCACACTCCTGGCTTGACTCGTTCACCACTCTGGTTGCTCACGGTGTTGCCGTGGGCAACTGCCCCTTTCCCTTGCTTGTATTCCCTTGTATGTTTGTCGTGTTTGTCGTGCACTTACTGAGTGCAGGGACCGCCGCCCAGTTGTACCCCGTCGCCTAGGGCGGGTCGTTGCAAGTAGGCAGGGACAGAGTGGCGGGTAGATTAGGGCTCACTTGTCCGTTTCCCTACCCCCCGGTCATTACAACACCCTTCCTTATTCCAGTGCAGGAGGATGTATGTGCTTTGTAGCTGCTACAATGAATAGGAGATAATGGTCAAAAACTTTGAATAATCTAATAAAGTCTCCAAAAAGAGATTGGGAGTACAACCTCCTATTTAAAAAAAAACAAAACAGGGAGTGGCAGGGGAGCAGCATGCAGAGCCTGATCTGTGTGTATAATGTATAGTATTGCTTTCCTGGCTTATCTAGGCATTCAGAAGTACAATAAAGCTGGTATATGCCATTAAAGGAAACCTGTCACCAGCATTACACCTATTGAACTCTACTCACCCCTCACTGGCCGCTGCTATCAAAAGTTCATTGCCGGTATCCCCTCTCCTAAACTCCTCCTCCGACTGTAAATAACGGTCTGCAAACATTTTGCGCCTTTTATTGTAATAATCCCAGAAGAGGACATCAATGCACAAGCGCAGGATTTTGTGTGCTGGGGGAAGGCGAGGAGCTGTCAATCAAAAGTAAGGAGGCGGAATAAACTCGGAAAGACTTGAGGAATGAAGATTTGACTCTTTTCAAATGAAGATTTGACTCTTTTCAAATGAAGATTTGACTCTTTTATGCTCATTTGCATACGATGTGGGAACACTAAAAAACGGAATACTAAAGCTACAGAGCCGACTAAGGAGACAATTATAGGTTATATAGAAATGATTTTTCACCCACTACCACCAGGTATTGCTGGTTTAATCGGTGAAATGCTGGTGACAGGTTCCCTTTAAAACCTCCATCATCTAATGATGATTAGATGACTCTGCTGAAACTATTCCAGTCTACACAGCAAAGCTGACAAGTGAGATGCAGAGAGCAGGAAATGTCAGCCTTTTCTTTCTGTGATCCAGAGGCTAGTGTGAGAACTGAAGTGTTTCATGGTTTATTATATGGATAGTCACATATAAAAAAAACAACTGTTTAAAATGTTAGGTGAGTTTGCATCTCAATGATCTCAACAAAATGATAAGATTCAACATCCTAATTCATTTACCCCTTTTATGCAGTAGAACAACTGTATTTCCTTATGACAGGAGTATCCTGAAAGACTCTTTAAGAATGAGGAGTATATTATCCTTTGGTCCTATAAATAGAAAATCGGGCACTCAACAAATCTTTCTTCAATCAAGAGTTGAACCCTATCCGAGCACCTTGATTTTGAGTGCCGTGCTCCCTTTAAGAATTATCCTTTAGTCCTGTTCCCATTACCATTAATACTACACTACACTCAAATTAAGCTCATTGCGGCTTAGTATTTCCTCAGCAGGAGGAATTAATTTGGCTAGGTCAATCTCTATAGCTAGGGGTCATCATTGTTTATCAATGCACAACCCTTGTACAGTAGAGTATTGTTTAATAAGAAACACCTAGGGAGGAAGACAAGTGGTGACTAGACAAATTCTACAAAGCTATGTACTAGTGATTAAAGCATATGTATGTAGTTACTGCTCTTGAGATATGTCCAACAAAAGTTCCTGGTGACATGTATCATTGTGAATGCCTTCTCTTTAAAATGCTGAACTTAGCATCCTAAAAATAACAGAAAATAAAGACATAATGAAAAAGTGGACAGGTCACGGTCTCCTACAAGATCAGAATACTCAGCTCCCACTGCTTTCATCTGTCCAAGTTCACACAGGATACTTAAGTGGTTCTAGGCACTTGATATGTTCCCCAACAATAGGGCCCAGCAAGACAACCCCCTTTCAAGTTGACATTGCAGCAGATAACTTGCTGTTTAGGGCCTATCACTTTTTGGGATTTAACACAAATATATCTGTTCTTATTAATGATATGACCTTTATGGGTGTCACAGTGTGGGGTGTGGACCCACTGGGCGATGTTGGTTATGTCCGATGGAAATGCTGGGGCGTGCAGGGTAAAATGGATATGGCATTCGTTCAGAAATCCCCTGCACGTACTTGCGTCTCCATGGAACCGAGAAAGTAATGGCAGCGAGAACCGAGGATCCGAACCGGAACTGCCAGGAGATGTAGCAGGAGGGTCGATCAGAAGAGCTTGCATAGGAGCAGGAAGGGAAGCAGCTAGCGTCCCTAGCTGCTGTGCCATGGAGTCCACTGCCACAAGAAGTTGATCCTGTCTTGCTCGGAGATACTGCAGGTCCGCCTGCATGGCTTGGGAGGGTGACATGCCCTTGAATTGGCCAGCGGGGTCCATGGCCTGAGCGTACTGTCACGGTGGGGGGTGTGGACCCACTTGGCTGTGCTGCGTAGCGGGATGGCAGCTGGCCAAACAGGTGTAGTACAAAGGCTATAGTCCAGAAAGGGTACCTGTGGCAACTCGGACAGTAGCAAGGCAGGCTCGGCTGGGACCAGGCAGCAGGTAGACATCAGGCGTAGAGTAGCAGAACAGGTGTGGAATACAGCACAACACAAAAACAGCTCAGCACGGCACTTGACCAGGATAGCACGGGATACAGGATACAGGAACAGGGAGCACTTGGAAACTGGAAGACACTAGGAGACCATTTGCAAGACAAACTTTGGGTAAGAACAACGCTCAGGCAAAGAACAAAAGGACAGAGCCCTTTTTATAGTCCAGTAGCATTCTGGGCTTGATTGCAGACTTCCTGCAATTATGAAAGCACTGGCCCTTTAAGACTGGGCACACGCGGGCGCGCGCGCCCTCCGGGAGACAGTCTCGATTCCAGGAAGTGAGTGCCGGCGCCTCACAGGGGGACGACGCTGCAGGGAACTCACATGTCCATGGCCGCGGCCATCGAGGGGTGTCAGAACAACGGGCAGCGGCCATAGACGTTACAATGGGGAATAATAACATAATTTACTGTGAAGTTAATAGTAAGTATGCACATGTATTGCAGATTGTAGGCTATCTTAGTATCACACTGGACCTGACTATGTTATTAAAAACAAGGTGCACAAAGATGAACAAGAGATGGGAACAAAAAAACACCAATGTTGTCAGAATCTAGTTAATTGCCTTTTGAAATTAAAATGTCCTTAAAATACATATCTTACTTCATGAATAACCCTTCTATTGTTAACATCATTTTATTTAGTAATTTCTGGAAGAGAGGACTAAATTAATTACACTTTAAAAAAACTCACTACATTCACCGCTGCATTTAATGAAAGGAAACAGTAACAAAGGCCATGTCCAGAAACAGGAAATAAAAAAATAAAAACTGTACTTCATATGAAAGCGCCTACATTTAATGGCTTGTCTGCTTTCAAAAACCCATATTTAAATACTCAATTAGGGATTTCTGAGTTACTAAAGGGCCCCCCCATTCAGAATTTCCACCAATTGGTTAGAGTGGTGTACGGCTATAGGGTTTGTCTCAATAGGAAAACCCTTTTTCCATATTCCCTATTAGGACATATTAACATTAAGTGTCCCCCACTTCGGCATCTACCTCTAATAGCCAGAGCAGATAGCCGCTTATTATGGGTGGCACTCCCCTCTGATGGATTCCACCGACCCCCGTTTTACATGATTAACTAATTATTCCCCATCAGCTGTTGCATTGGAAATTTATGGCCAACTGCAACTTTCCCTGGTGATAACAGCTGTTTGTGAAGGTTTTCAGAAGTTGGACCTGGGGCCCGCTTCATTGGGAAAATTAGATGTGAGAGAACTTATGCATTTGTGGGAACCGTTTGAGAAAGGCTGGTTCATGTTTTAGCCTACCAATTTTCCTGTGCACCAAGCTAGGGAGATAAAAATAGTGCCAAGTTTGATGTGGAAGAAAATTACTGAATTGCACAGAGCTGTAAACTCTAACCTCTTGAACACCTTTGGAATTAATTCTTGTGGCAGAATAGACATGAATCCCTTCGGTCATGTTCCAAAATCTAGCAGAAAACCTTTCCAGAATTGGGGAGACTGTCATAGCAGTAAAGGAGAGATTGTCTTCATAATAATACATATGGTTGGAAAGTGGAATACTTGGACGTTCACATATTTTTGGCCATGTAGTATAGTTTTATTAGTATTACATACCTTTTCAGAATCTGTGTTTTCCCCCCTATATCTTGCATATTGTCTATTCTGCATGGTGTGTACCTGGCAACCACCATCTCCCTGTCTGGGTGACCACCATTTCAGTGCTTACGGAAAGTTAGATCTGCTATAAAATACACTGCCTCTTCATGTTGCACAGGACTATTTTAGATCCTTTTAGCAAGCATAAGTAAAATTAAATTGTCAGCTTGAAAATAAGAACATGCAAGAAAAGCAAAAATATGTGAAGGAAAAAAAAGAGTTGTTAGACATTTATAGCATCACCAAAGTATATACCATAAATGTCTGATAGATGCGGGTCCCACCTTTGGAATTCCCGGCCACCTCTGTACTGATTCTCTGCCTGGATGCAGTGGCCGCCTCAGGGGAATGGGGTCAGGGGACCACTACTAGGGGGATATTTTCAGGTCCCAGAAATGGGACCCACATCTATCAGACATTTATGGCATTAATGGCATATCCATCGGATATGCCATTAATGTCTAAGATGGGAATACCCCTTTAAAATTAGTATTCAGAGAAAGGATAGGGGAAGACATTTTGTAGCAAACTTTAATAAAAAATAAATGTTAAAGAGGATTTGTCACTAGTTTAGTAATGCCCAATCTCCTAGCTAATCTAGTAGGCGCTGTCACGCTGATAATGCTAGTGAAAATTGTGTCTGAAAACTTTCGTTATTTTAAAAATGAGCTTTTTTCCTGAATATGTAAATGAGCCTATACTTGACAAATGGGTGTCAACACCAGCGATTCCCCTGAGGTGGAGCTACCGCACAGCCTCTGACGCTGTCCTATCAGCATGAAGCTGCTTCACAAAGTGTGAGAGACTGAGGCTGGAGCGAAGGGGGATCAATTAAAACAGCCATATCTTGGGCTGTGGACCACCTAGAACAGTGGTTCTGGTGGCATATAAAAGATGAAATTCTAATCTTTCATATGGCACCAGGGGCTGTGAAATGGAAGCTGTATACTATAGAATCATGCTGTGTTGTTGAGCTGGGGAAGAGGAGAACTGTATGACTGGATTTGGATTGGACAGCGTCATACAGAAACCATTATACCGCCCAGAGTGAAAAGAAAGAGTCACCTCCTATTTGGCAAGTATAGCCAAATTAGCATATTAAGAAAATGCTCATAACTTTGCAAATAATAAACGTTCCCAAAAAACAATCACACTGTTGTTACCAGCATCATAGCGCCTATTAGATTAGTTAGAAGATAGGGAATTAATAAAACTAGTGACAGATCCCCTTTAAGACTAATGTATTTATATGAGACACTTACACTTGGGAATGGCTACTGCTCTATTGCTTCATTGATACAATTAGTCCATCCAGAGATGTTGTCACTGATCTATTGTATGTCTATTGTGCGATCAATGAACAAATTGCAATTTGTTCTCTTTAGAAAAGAGTATGTATTCCTCGAACACAAATGTTTAGCAGGACAATGATTTATACAGGAAGAATTTCCCTGTACTGAAAGGGGATTACTCTGAAAAAGTTCTAAATGCTATTACCAGTATAGAATTTATTTTACCGAATCGTAAGAACAAAAAAGTTGTCAATTTTCTTCTAGTTTGTGGAGTGAGTACAATGTTTCACTCTGTGTTTGAAATGTTTATACATGGGAGCAATCACCATAACCTTGTTTATGTATAATATTAGAAGTAGTTGTAGTAGTAGTAATAGTTGTAGTAGTAACCTGTTCTTGCATAACAGAGTCAATTCCTGCACATAGGAGTACTATTAGGCCCTGTTCACACAGAGTTTTTTGCAGGCAGAAAAATCTGCCCCAAAATGTAGATTTTGACCTGCCTGCACGCAGTTTGCCACATTTTTCGCCACGTTTTTTGCAGCGTTTTCGCTTTCTCTGCCGCAGGCAGGGCTTAACAGAGGCAGAGTGAAGGCAGCCCTGGGGGCCTTCTTTAGGCACCTGGGCTGCCATAACAACTATCATCACCCCCCGATCTCGTTGCAGGGGCGGCGATGAGCTGTCGGAGGGGGCCGCCCCCCTCTTTTCAACGCTTCAGATGCTGCGGTCACGATTGACCGCAGAATTTGAGGGGTTAAACAGCCAGGAACAGTGGGATCGCTGCTCCTGGCTGTTAGACCTGGGAGTCGGCTGTAAAACACAGCCAACACCCACAGCATATGGAGCGCGCTCAACGTGTGAGTGCGCTCCAAACATCACCCCCCGCACCAGGACGTACCGGTACATCCTGGTGCACTAAGGGGTTAAACATTTAATTTACATGAATGAGGGAACAGGTGCCTAAGTATAAATTAAGATAGCCATTAATCTGTTCCCACACCATAGCGTAATAGCACATCGGGGTGCGGGAGGGTGGTGTATGGAGCGGACTCACCCGCTCAACCCGCTCCGTAAGCTGTGGGCGTCAGCTGTTTATTACCCGGGACTAACGTCCAGGAACAGCGATCGTGCAGTTCCTGGCTGTTCAACCCCTTAAATTCTTTTGATCAATCATGATCACAGCATCCAAGATATTAGAAAGAGGGGGACTGCCCCCTCTGTCAGCCCACAACGGGTGCCGATGGTTGTCATGGCATCCAAGGGGCCCAGCGAAGGCCCCCCAGGACTGCCTTTCTTTATTTCCTTTTAAGCCCTGCCTTTGGCATGGCTTAACAGGTGCGTGTAAAAATTACATTATACTGTAATACATTAACATTGCAGTGTATTGTACCAGCGATCTAATGATGGTTCGTTAATAAAATGTGTAAAAAAAAGTTTCAGAAAGTTTTTAGTAGTGTCAAAAAATATATATATATATATTAAAAGCTAAACAAAAATACCTTTTGCCATTTTGCCTCTAAAGTAATGTAAAAAAATAAACAAAACTGGAATCTCCGTGTGCGTAAAAGTCTGAACTATTACAATATAATGTTATTTAACCCAAACAGTGAATGTCGTAAAAAATAATAAATTAAAACGCCAGAATTGCTATTTTTTGGTCACATCGTAACCACAGCTCGCCCCGCAAAAAATAAGCCCTCATACCGCTCAATCGATGGAAACATAAAAAGTTATAGAACTCAAAATATGGCCGCAAAACATAAATTTATAACAATTAGTTTCTTCCTTGTAAAAGTAGTAAAACATAAAAAAATTATATAAATTTGGTATCACCGTAATCGAATTGACCGGCAGAATAAAGTTATCATGCCATTTTTACTGTGAAAGACGTAAAAACAAAACACCTCAAAAGATTGAGCAATCACTGTTTTTTTCCTATTCCACCCCGAAAATATTTTTTTTTTCAATTTACCAATACGTTATATGGTACAATAAATGTTGCCGTGAAAAACCACAACTCGTTCCGCAAAAAAAAGCCCTCATATGGCTTTAACAACTGAAAAATATAAAAGTTACGGCTCTTAGAAGGTGGGGAGGAAAAAACTAAAACGAAAATCAAAAAAATGGCTGTGACGGAAAAGGGTTAAAGCGCTATATTGACCATAGGAGGATGGAGGATCCTATCAAAATTTACAACTACCCTTCAGATAACTGAAGGATAACCTAGAAAACACATTTGCAAAATGATAAGTTTTATGTGTTTATGTATATGTTTAATAATCTGGAAAGCAGATAATTCAGTGTTTTTATAAGCAACGGCTAAGCTATGATAAAGTTTGTGTCTACAATTAACCCCTTAACGCTCCATGACCTACTATTAGGTCATGCTAACTGTAGCGTTCGCGCTCAGTGACCTAATAGTAGGTCATGGAGTAAACACGGCGCCGTTCGCGCGGGGCGCGTTCATGAGCTGTGACAGCAGACTATCACTGCTCAATATGCCGGGACCGATCGCGGAGCTCCCCCGCCGATTAACCCCTCAGAAGCCGCGTTCAATAGCGATCGCGGCTTCTTAGGGGTTAATCCGCCATCGCCGGCCTGCTACACGATAGCGGCCGGCGATGGTGACTATGGCAACCGGACACCAAACAATGGCGTCCGGCTATGCCATAGATGGAAGCCCACTATGCTTGCTGTCAGTGAGTAGCTGACAGTTCTAATACACTGCACTACGCATGTAGTGCAGTGTATTAGAATAGCGATCAGGGTCTCCTGCCCTCAAGTCCCCTAGTGGGACAAAGTAATAAAGTAAAAAAAAAGTTAAAAAAAGATGTGTAAAAATAAGAAAATAAAAGTTTTAAAAGTAATAAAAGTAAAAATCCCCCTTTTTCCCTTATCAGTCATTTATTATTAATAAAAATATATAAACAAACAAATAAACTATACATAATTGGTATCGCCGCGTCCGTAACGGCCTGAACTACAAAATTATTTTGTTATTTATCCCGCACGGTGAACGCCGTAAAAAAAAATATTAATAAACCGTACCAGAATCACAATTGTTTGGTCACTTCACCTCCCAAAAAATGGAATAAAAAGAGATCAAAAAGTCGCATGTACCGAAAAATGGTAATGATTGAAACTACAGTTCGTTACGCAAAAAATAAGTCCTCGCACGGCTTTATTGATTGAAAAATAAAAACGTTATGGCGCTTAGAATAAGGTAACACAAAAAGTGAATGATTGTTTACAAAACGTATTTTATTGTGCAAACACCATAAGACATAAAAAAAACTATAAACATAGGGTACCGCCGTAATCGTATCGCCCCGCAGAATAAAGTGAATATGTCATTAATAGCGCACGGTGAACGCTGTAAAAAAAAAAAGTATACAAAAACAATAGTAGAATTGCTGTTTTTTAGTTACCACGCCACCTAAAAATGGAATAAAAACTGATCAAAAAGCCGCATGCACCCCAAGAAAACTACAATGCATTCCTCAAGGGGTCTAGTTTCCAAATTGGGGTCACTTTTGGGGGGTTTCCAATGTTTTGGCACCACAAGACCTCTTCAAACCGGACATGGTGCCTAATAAAAAAGAGGGCTCAAAATCTGCTAGGTGCTCCTTTGCTTCGGAGGCCGGGGCTTCAGTCCATTACCGCACTAGAGCCACATGTGGGATATTTCTCTAAACTGCAGAATCTGGGCAATACGTATTAAGTTGCGTTTCTCTGATAAATCCTTTTGTGTTATAAAAAAAATTTTATAAAAAGAGTAAATTTCACCTCTACTTTGCTCTAAATTTCTGTGAAACACCTAAAGGGTTCATAAACTTTCTAAATGCTGTTGTGAATACTTTGAGGGGTCTAGTTTCTAAAATGGGGTGTTTGATAGGGGTTTCTAATATATGGGCCCCTCAAAACAACTTCAGAAATGAACTGGAACCTAAAAAAATAAATAAATGAGGCAATACTTCGCTTCTTACATTATACTGATAATGAGCCGTGCCCACCCCGAGATTACCCCAGTTTTGACCGTTTGTATAAACGGAGACCCCTATTAGACCGTTTCGGTGCCCGGTTTTCCCAAGCATACACCCCCGAGAAGTGTTTTTCTATTGATGAGTCCCTGGTACATTTTAAAGGGAGGGTTCAATTCCGCGAGTACCTGCCATGTAAGAGGGCAAGGTATGGCGTGAAGATGTATAAGCTGTGCGAGAGTGCATCAGGGTATACCTACAGATTTAGGATATATGAAGGAAAGGCCACCCCCAAACCAGACTGCATCCTGGACTACAATAGGTACATGGGAGGGATGGACTTGTCAAATCAAGTCCTGAAGCCCTACAGCGCCATGCGGTGTGGTATAAGAAGCTGGCCGGGCACATCATACAGATGGCTTTGTACAATGCGTACGTGCTACGTCGATGTGCAGGCCAGAGGGGAACTTTCCTGGAATTTCAAGATCTAATCTTTAGGGAACAGGAAGGGGGGCACCCAGTACTTCTGGAAGCGGGACCACACGCATCGTACCAGGGCAACACTTTCCAGGAGAAGTTCCCCAAACCGGTGGAAAGGGAAAGAGTCAAAAGAGGTGCAGAGTCTGCTATAAGAGGGGGATAAGGAAGAACACAATATACCAATGTGACACGTGTCCCGAAAAACCAGGGCTCTGTATAAAAGATTGTTTTAAAATGTATCATACATCCCTTGATTTTTAATTTACCATGATGCACTCCGCACAGCTTACCCCCTTCATCTTTCCCTTCTGAGCCCTGCCGTATGCCCAGGCAGCTGATAACAGCCACATGTAGGGTATTGCCGTACCCAGGAGAACCCACATTACAATTTAAGGGGTGTATATCTCCGGTGGCGCATGCTGGGCACAATATATTGGACACTGAAATGGCATATATATATATAAAATTGCAAATCTCACACTGCACCATCTGCTGCGCATTATCTTTTACACAGTACCTGTGGGGTCAAAATGCTCACTACACCTCTAGATGAATGTCTTAAGGGGTGTAGTTTTTAAAATGGGGTCACTTCTCGGGGGTTTCAACTGTACTGGTACCTCAGGGGCTTCTGCATACATGACTTAGCACCAGAAAAACTCCAGTAGGCCAAATGGTGGTCCTTTTCTTCTGAGCCCTCCCATGGGCCCAAACAGCAGTTTATCACCACAAATGGGGTATTGCCACACTAAGGACAAATTGGGCAACAAAATGGGGTATGTTGTTCCTTGTGAAAATAAGAAATTTTGATCAAAAATGACATCTTATTGGAAAAAATATCATTTTTTTCATTTCACAGCCCAATTCAAATAGGTGCTGTGAAAAAACTGTGCGGTCAAAATGATAACAAAAACCATAAATTAATTCCTTGAGGGGTGTAGTTTCCAAAATGGGGTCACTTTTGGTGGGTTTCCATTGCTTTGATACCTCTGGGGCTCTGCAAATGCGACATGGCACCCGAAAACCAATCCAGCAAAATCTGGACTCCAACAAACACATAGCGCTCCTTTATTTCTGAGCCCTCCCATGGGCCCAAACGGCAGTTTATCACCACAAATGGGGTATTGCCGCACTAAGGACAAATTGGGCAACAAAATTGGGTATGTTGTTTCATGTGAAAATAAGAAATTTTGATCAAAAATGACATCTTATTGGAAAAAATATCATTTTTTTCATTTCACAGCCCAATTCAAATAGGTGCTGTGAAAAAACTGTGCGGTCAAAATGATAACAAAAACCATAAATGAATTCCTTGAGGGGTGTAGTTTCCAAAATGGGGTCACTTTTGGTGAGTTGCCATTGCTTTGATACCTCTGGGGCTCTGCAAATGCGACATGGCACCCGAAAACCAATCCAGCAAAATCTGGACTCCAACAAACACATAGCGCTCCTTTCCTTCTGAGCCCTCCCATGGGCCCAAACGGCAGTTTATCACCACAAATGGGGTATTGCCGCACTAAGGACAAATTGAGCAACAAAATGGGGTATGTTGTTCCCTGTGAAAATAAGAAATTTTGATCAAAAATGACATCTTATTGGAAAAAATATCATTTTTTTCATTTCACAGCCCAATTCAAATAGGTGCTGTGAAAAAACTGTGCGGTCAAAATGATAACAAAAACCATAAATGAATTCCTTGAGGGGTGTAATTTCCAAAATGGGGTCACTTCTGGTGGGTTTCCATTGTTTTGATACCTCAACACCTCTTCAAACCTGGCATGCTGCCTAAAATATATTCTAATAAAAAAGAGGCCTCAAAATGCACTAGGTGCTTCTTTGCTTCTAGGGCTTGTGTTTTAGTCCACGAGCGCAGTAGACACACATGTGGGACATTTCTAAAAACTGCAGAATCTGGACAATACATATTTAGTAGTATTTCTCTGGTAAAACCTTCTCTGTTACAGAAAAAAATTTGAATAAAATTGAAATTCAGCAGAAAAAATGAAATTTGCAAATTTCATTTCCACTTTGCTTTAATTCCTGTGAAATGCCTGAAGGGTTAAAAAACTTTCTATATGCTGTTTTGAATACTTTGAGGGGTCTAGTTTTTAATATGGGGTGTTTTATGGGGGTTTCTAATACATAGGCCCCTCAAATCCACTTCAGAACTGAACAGGTACCTTAAAAAAAAGGCTTTTGAAATTTTCTTAAGAATATGAGAAATTGCTGTTTATGTTCTAAGCCTTGTAACGTCCAAGAAAAATAAAATAATGTTCAAAAAAACGATGCCAATCTAAAGTAGACATATGGGAAATGTGAACTAGTAACTATTGTGGGTGGTATAACCGTCTATTTTTCAAGCAGATGCATTTAAATTCTGAAAAATGCTATTTTTTGTAAATTTTCTCTAAATTTTGCAATTTTTCACAAATAAAGACTGAATATATCGACCACATTTTACCACGATCATGAAGCCCAAAGTGTCACGAGAAAACAATCTCAGAATCGCTTGGATAGGTTTAAGCATTCCGATGTTATTACCACATAAAGTGAAATATGTCAGATTTGAAAAATGGGCTCTGAGCCTTAAGGCCCAAACTAGGCTGCGTCCTTAAGGGGTTAAACACAGGCCTAAGCAGCCGGCTTTCCAGGCCAGCAAATAATACTATTTCTAGCACTTATTTCTAGCAGTAAAGTCCCATATTCGTAAAGTCTACCCACCTGCTGGAACTTGTAATCACTCCCTAAGTGTCATTTGCAAACCTGAATATTTCAGCTGGTTACAATTTAATGCTAATAGATATGTATTGTGGACATATAGAATATAGGAACATATAATTTAACCCTTTTAGATATGGTTCCCGTACCCTTGCTTACAATATTGTGGTACATTTGGAGAAGAAAAGCCTTGTGCAAATCATTGGGAAGAAGAATGGGCCTTTCTATGGGTCTCGTACTTTTCCTCTCCACCTTGAGGTTATGCTTCTGTTGGTCAAGTCCTGGGAGCACCCCAAGAAACGGGGGCCCTGGGCAATTTTCCAGTTGGCCACCACCTAAAATCGGTCCTGCTCATACTAGTCCCATGGACTGCTACTATGGCACATATGTTCTAGTTGCACACGTATAACTTGTTTTCCTCCACAATTAATCTACTTCCATGGGTTGGTTAAGTCAAGGATTTACATACAGTATAGACTTGGGGACTCAAGGACCCACCAAAGGAGATAATCCTAAGGGGCCGACAAAGGACATATCATCAATAAGCTCTAATTGATTATTTGCAAACCCATAAGAAATAGACCCCCAGTGGCAAGTGATTGGCTCCAAAGTTACCTCCAAATGGTGTTGTCTTCTGCTAGAGTCTTTTGGCCAATTGTTACGTAAAAGACTCTTGTGGTCCAGTGTACTGAACAGCATAATCACATGTAAAGCTCTCTTACGTATTCTTGCCCCTCGCCCAAAAATATTTTTGCATTTGATTGTAAAACTAGGTAGACAACCGAAGGTATCTGACATATAGATAGCAGACTGTCTAGCACGAAATAAAGTGGAAATGCTTGAACCTATCCTGTCAAATTGCTATCTGGTAATTTGCAGATGTAGCTGAACTGAGATTGTCATCATGCTTCCGTTTGTATCACCATTGATATCAATGGTGACGGAAACATTGCTAATGGTTTCCGTTTGTCACCATTCCGGCAGGTTTCCGGATTTTTTACGGAATCAATAGCGCAGTTGACTGCGCTATTGATTCTTTAAAAAAAAACTGAAACCTGACGGTATGATGACAAACGGAAACCATTAAAAATGTTTCCGTAACCATTGATATCAATGGTGATACAAACAGTTTACTTTTCCATTGAGGGGTTCTCCCAAAAGGAAACCTCCGACAGAACCCCTCAACGGAAAGCCATAGCTGATGTGAACAGGCCCTTAGTAGAATTGGTCAAATATTTACAGTATGTTAGTAGGAACTAGGCAAAATAGTAGATGAATATATGTAATATTAAAAAAATAGATCACACCATTATCAACATTACTCAACTATGAGTAATAAAACTTCTAAGAAAATACTCAATTTCAATCACATTATTTATTATCCACATCATTCAGCAAACAGTCAATGCATCTACAAGTTATCTATCTATGGATAAATTCATAGGCCGGTTCATATAGCAGTTCAAAAGGTCACTTAATGAGACTCTGTCACCACCAATCAGCGTCATACACTTCTCTCGATTCATTTACACTGCACTAGCGATATAGTTATATCGCTATGTGCAGCCACATACACAAACACTAACATTACTGCAGTGTCCTGACAATGAATATACATTACCTCCAGCCAGGACGTGATGTGTATTCAGAATCCTGACACTTCTGAATCTTTTCTGTGAGATTTCCAGCAAGGCAAACGTAATCTCGCGAGATTACGATGTAACCTGTCATTTAAAACTAGATTACGTTTGCCTTGCTGGAAATCTCACAGAAAAGATTCAGACATGTCAGGATTCTGAATACACATCACGTCCCGGCTGGAGGTAATGTATACTCATTGTCCGGACACTGCAGTAATGTTATAGTGTGTGTATGTGGCTGCACATAGCGATATATAGCTATATCGCAAGTGCAGTGTAAATGAATGGAGAGAAGTGTATGACGCTGATTGGTCAGCGTCATACACTCCTCTGTACAACGCCCACTTGGTCTAAAGTAAAAACATGCCGAGTTGGGCATTAAGAAACTAATTAGCATAAAGCTAAAAATCGATCATAAAGTGATAAAAATAGATAACATAACACAAGGTACACAGTGTATGCTGCCTATATGTTGATAGCAGAATGTCGTCTTGCGGATTACCTCTCAGTGGGATGTTTTCCTTCTGCAAATTCAGCTTATTCTTTCCCTGGTTTGCAATTTGTTTTCCAAATATGAAGTTGAAGGTTGTTATGCTTAACCTTTCTGCTCCAAGATGACCGAAGTTCTGAAGAGGAGAATCTCTCTCTGCATAAATCTCACTAACAGGCAGAGGATCCTTCTTCAGTATTTGCGGGAAATCGAAGGCTGCGGATATAAAAGTTTATAGTTAATCTTAGTAAGGCTATAAAAGAGAATAGTGTTTAAGAATAATGTGGCATCTGAGACCTTACACGGGAGAAACACTGTGTTTAGTCATTTCCCTTGAAATGTTGGGTAGACTTTTCTTTTTTTATGAAATCAGATGATGTGGATAAATGAAGCAAATGTTTGAGCCACAGGCATAGAAGATATAAACAAGGTATTGTTAGTCATCTGAATTCATTATTCATCCTAGTTTTATTTAATTGCTTCTCTGTTTGCTCCCCAAACCTCTTAGATCAATTTATATATCTGCGTTGATCAAAACTATCCATGGAAAAAAATTATAAAATTAGTCTTTATTCCCCCATGATATCATGACGAACATAATGACATGAGTGGACAGGTAACTGCCCCTACAAAGTCAACATACTGCTCATCTGCTGCTGTGAAAATACTCATAAGCTGTGTGCCAATATAATATATTCTACTCCATTGTACTAGTAGACACTATTTATGTCACATGCATTTCTTCCCTTAATAACAAAAGGACATGAATGAATAGGTCACTGCCTCCCACAAGTACAGAACCCTCCTCTTCTGCTGCTGTGACTATTCCTATGATCTGTTGGAGTACTGAATGTTCTATAACCATCCACTTTTGACATTGTTCATGTCATGTGGAGCCCTGTCCTTACCAACATAATGATGTGATTAACCAGGTGTTACGTTTTTCACCAGAGAAGTGCATCCTATAAGCTGCAATTGGTTTAGCGCTGGCTAGGCTGGGGTGCGCAGTCTAAGAATACTTGACGTTCTTCTCCCTTAACCCCTGCAAGGAGGAATGGATTTTCCCAGTTAGATACCCAAGACGCGGTTGTAAGAATAGTCACGAATTGTCAGCAGGTGCGCTATAGCGGAGTCAGGAACGTAGCCGGGGGTCTTCATCAGATTAAAAGTCAGAATGTAGCAAGCTGGTGGATGAGGTGGGACCATACTTGGGAGTCAGGTGAGAAGAACAATAGTAGAACCACAGGAACCAAATGACAAATCCAAAGTGGGAGACGGGAACGTAATCCAGTAACAAGATCGAGGTCAATGTCAGAATCAGAGTCAAGAGTGAAATAGCGATTAAAATGATAGCCAAACAAAGGATATACTTTGTTCTGCAGGCAAGGCATGGCAGGCTGATTACCATTTTCAGCAGGACATAGCTAAAGACGGGACCAGAGAAGGAGACGTCTTGCAGGAGCTGTGGCCACCCACTGGGACTTGTCTATGGAGCCGGGCGAGCTAATTAACACCAGGTCACTGCCTTCCCCAATATCAGCACACTCCTCTGCTGTTATGGCCACTATTATGATCTGATTGGCTACAAGGTGTTGTATTCCCATACTCTATTTGACATTGCTCACAGCATATGCAACCCCGTCCTGTCAGGACATTGCTCACCCACATATACAAGACACTGCATAAACATATATAGTAATATTAAAAGGATCTTGGCAATCAGGGGCGTAATCATAGGGGGTGCAGAGGTTGCAGTCGCACCCTGGCCCTGAAACCTGAGGGGACTCCAAAGGTCCCTCTGCCACATATACAGTGAAGGAAATAAGTATTTGATCCCTTGCTAATTTTGTAAGTTTGCCCACTGTCAAAGACATGAACAGTCTAGAATTTTTAGGCTAGGTTAATTTTACCAGTAAGAGATAGATTATATTAACAAAAAAACAGAAAATCACATAGTCAAAATTATATATATTTATTTGCATTGTGCACAGAGAAATAAGTATTTGATCCCTTTGGCAAACAAGACTTAATACTTGGTGGCAAAACCCTTGTTGGCAAGCACAACAGTCAGACGTTTTTTGTAGTTGATGATGAGGTTTGCACAGATGTTAGATGGAATTTTGGCCCACTCCTCTTTGCAGATCATCTGTAAATCATTAAGATTTTGAGGCTGTCGCTTGGCAACTCGGATCTTCAGCTCCCTCCATAAGTTTTCGATGGGATTAAGGTCTGGAGACTGGCTAGGCCACTCCATGACCTTAATGTGCTTCTTTTTGAGCCACTCCTTTGTTGCCTTGGCTGTATGTTTCGGGTCATTGTCGTCCTGGAAGACCCAGCCACGAGCCATTTTTAATGTCCTGGTGGAGGGAAGGAGGTTGTCACTCAGGATTTGACGGTACATGGCTCCATCCATTCTCCCATTGATGCGGTGAAGTAGTCCTGTGCCCTTAGCAGAGAAACACCCGCAAAACATAATGTTTCCACCTCCATGCTTGACAGTGGGGACGGTGTTCTTTGGGTCATAGGCAGCATTTCTCTTACTCCAAACACGGTGAGTTGAGTTAATGCCAAAGAGCTCAATTTTCGTCTCATCTGACCACAGCACCTTCTCCCAATCACTCTCAGAATCATCCAGATGTTAATTTGCAAACTTCAGACGGGCCTGTACATGTGCCTTCTTGAGCAGGGGGACCTTGCGGGCACTGCAGGATTTTAATCCATTACGGCGTAATGTGTTACCAATGGTTTTCTTGGTGACTGTGGTCCCAGCTGCCTTGAGATCATTAACAAGTTCCCCCTGTGTAGTTTTCGGCTGAGCTCTCACCTTCCTCAGGATCAAGGATACCCCACGAGGTGAGATTTTGCATGGAGCCCCAGATCGATGTCGATTGACAGTCATTTTGTATGTCTTCCATTTTCTTACTATTGCACCAACAGTTGTCTCCTTCTCACCCAGCGTCTTACTTATGGTTTTGTAGCCCATTCCAGCCTTGTGCAGGTCTATGATCTTGTCCCTGACATCCTTAGAAAGCTCTTTGGTCTTGCCCATGTTGTAGAGGTTAGAGTCAGACTGATTGAGTCTGTGGACAGGAGTCTCTTATACAGGTGACCATGTAAGACAGCTGTCTTTAATGCAGGCACCAAGTTGATTTGGAGCGTGTAACTGGTCTGGGGGAGGCTGAACTCTTAATGGTTGGTAGGGGATCAAATACTTATTTTTCTGTGCACAATGCAAATAAATATATATAATTTTGACAATGTGATTTTCTTTTTTTTTTTATATATATAATCTATCTCTCACTGGTAAAATTAACCTACCATAAAAATTCTAGACTATTCATGACTTTGACAGTGGGCAAACTTACAAAATCAGCAAAGGATCAAATACTTATTTCCTTCACTAAGTCCAGTATGATGAATGACATGTACTAGTTTATCGACTTCATATACCCTACACCGAATTAGCTTAAAAATCATTGAGTTTGCAGCATGGGTTCCTTACATACGACATCATCAACCACATGATGTCCTCTTTTGAATAATAACTAGAGCACCCTGGGATTGCTGCTCACCTTCTATATTGAGATAATTAGAGACATCTTGGCAAGGGTCATGGTGATATCCATTTACGTGTAGTTTTTTATCTTTTTGATGTTCTTTTAATGGTCCATGTTGAATTTCACAAAACGGACTTGTTCGTTCATAGTCAAGTGGACGATTCTTCTTATTTTCCCCCGCAAGGTGATTTCTGTTACAGCATCTGAAAACATGTCTAGGGGGCTCCACAGAGTTCCTTTTAAAAGAATGGTCAAGTCTACTTTTCAGAGGATGCTTTATCCTAAATGATATTTCGGATTTGTAAGTTCTTTGGTTGGCTGCATGACATTGACCAATAGACAGGGAAAATAACTTGTGTCTATAATAAATAGTTCCTGGAAATGTTTGATCCCTTTTAACACGGACACCTGAAATAAATGTTGTATGGTTGGTTTTCTTGGAGCTGTCCTTTAAATATTGATGATCGGCCTCCATGTTTGAAACCCGACTGGGCCCACATGGAAATTCCTGGGAATTAATTAATCCAAAATTCTTGAAATTCTGGCTACAATCATCTCCATTATCTAAATATCTATATTGCTGATTGTATTTAACTGATGAAACAGGAGCGTTCATTAATAAGTCATTACTCCTGCACTGAGAAGAAGCTGGGTCACTGGTAATTTCCTTCGGAGTGTGGAATAAAGATGTAATATATCTTCTGGCTGTAATTGTAATAGACGAAAATCCTTTCTTTGTATCCAGGCTGTGTTTTTTCCTGGCAGGATGGAGGTTTGTTCTACATACAGTTCTGTCGGGGGATGTTAGAATCTCTAATTTGCCGGGAAGTGATGACAATGTTCTTTTATTGCTGATGGAAATCTGATTAATCATAGACGGCCTCAAACAAGTAGTAACAGGCTCAGTGATCATGGATTGTGAAGGAAGAAGCTTCCTATCGTCTTCAGATTCAGCCTCATCGACCATCTGTAAAATGAGGACGGATAAAATCAGATTAAATTTATACAATTCAAAAATATTTTAAAGGAAAAAAGTTAAATTCTGAAATGTTACCTCAAATATTACAGATCTTTTGATTTGGGATTGTGGGAATTGAAATGAATTTGTTTGATCTAATACCCAAGTATTCCAAAACTAGTAAATTTTAGTTATTCAGAAATTTACATTTACACCTGATTGAAGTGGATCTCCACTTTGGACAATCCCTATTTGTTAGAAGGGTCCCTTGACATTAAGCTGTTCACAAAGTGTCCCCCTGATGGGACCCTCATTGATCAGTTGCTTTCTGTGAGGAAACCTTAGGCTGGGTTCACACGACCTATTTTCAGGCGTAAACGAGGCGTATTATGCCTCGATTTACGACTGAAAATACGGCTCCATTACGTCGGCAAACATCTGCCCATTCAATTGAATGGGTTTGCCGACGTACTGTGCCGACGACCTGTCATTTTACGCGTCGCTGTCAAAAGACGGCGCGTAAAATAACAGCCTCGGCAAAGAAGTGCAGGACACTTCTTTGAACGTAATTTGAGCCGTTTTTCATTGAATCCAATGAAGAACAGCTCCAAATTACGGCCGTCAATGACGCCTCGCAAAATGCGAGTACATGCAATTACGTCTGAAATTACGGAGCTGTTTTCTCCTGAAAACAGCTCCGTAAGTTCAGACGTAATGGTCGCTATCGTGTGCACATACCCTTACAGTAAGTGCTTAATGTTCCTGCAGCACCACCACAGGAGAAATTAAGCATTACACAGTGCCCATTTATATCAATGGGTTGTCTGTGTAACGCAGGAAAGGACAGGTCCTCCAGAGCGACAGACGCTTATGTAACCACTTTAAACTATGGCCAAGATATGAGGATCCTGAACTGAGGCCCCCACTATTTACTCAGAATTTCCTAATAAGTTGTATAAAAAGTGGTTTTCCAAACTAGACAACCCCTTTCCCTCTAAAGGGTTTGTCTCACAAAGCTAACTCGTGTCCATATGCTTTATTGAATGTCATAGAAGGGGGTCCCCTGCTCAGGACCCCTCTCCATGAGCCATAATGGAAAGCTGTTCTGTAAGAGCAGTTCACGTTCTGGCGGACTCGAATCGTCCATGTATTACATGGTTAGCCATTGATTTAACCCCTTCCGGACATTTGACATATCCATATGTCATAGCCGGGTAGGGGAAGTATGGAACGGGCTCACGGAGTGTACCCACTCCATACGATGCAGGTGTCGGCAGTATGTTACAGCCGTCACTTCACAGTAACGAGCAGGATCACGCTCGAGCGCGATCCCACTCGTTTAACCCGTTAAATGCCACGGTCAATAGCGAACACAGCATTTAAATCGTTATAAAGAGGGGGTGACCCTCTCTAGTAGCTCATAGCGCCCCCCCGCAACGCAATCGTGGGGTCGCGATGGTTGCTATGGCTGCCTGGGGGCCTAATGAAGGCCCCCATGTCCGCCATCTTTATAGAAGCCTGTCAAAAAGAAGATATACTGCAATACATCGATCGATCGCTGGTTGAAGTCCCCTTGGAAGACTGATAAAAAAAGTTAAAATTTGTCAAATAAAGTTTTTCTTTTATGTCAAAAAATAAAAAATAAATACAAGTTCGAAAAACCTGCCTTTTCCCATTTTCCCCCTAGAGCATAGTAAAAAAAATAAAATAAACATAATTGGTATCGCCGCATCCGTAAAAGTCTGAACTATTACAATATATCATTATTTAACCCACACGGTGTACGCTGTAAAAAAAAAATGTAAACGCCAGAAACGCTATTTTTTGGTCACCTCATATCCCACAAAAAAATGGAATAAAAAGTGATCAAAACGTCGTATGTACCCCAAAATAGTATCATTAAAAACTACAGCTTATCTCGCAAAAAATAAGCCCTCATACCACTTAATCAACGGAAAAATAAAAAGTTATAAAATAACAAAATAAATTACATTTTTTACACTTAGTTTTTTTACTTGTAAAAGCAGTAAAATATAGAAAAGACTATATATATTTGGTATCGCCATAATCGTATTGACCCGCAGAATAAAGTTAACATGTTGTTTTAATTGCACAGTGAATTCCGTAAAAACTAAGCGCAAATGACAATGTAGGAATCGCTGTTTTTTTTCACTTTCTACCCCACAAATAATTTTTTCCCATTTCCTAGTACATTATATGGCACAATAAATGGCGCTCCGAAAAACTACAACTCAAGCCCTCATAGGACTATATCGACGCAAAAATAAAAAAGTTATTACTTTTGGAAGGTGAGGAGGAAAAAACGAAAATTAAAATATGAAAGTTGTTTACAACGGAAAGGGGTTAATGTCTGGCTGCGGCTTTCCCCACCAAATTCAGCTGCTCGCCGGGTGGCTCCTTTCTGAAAAGTATTGTCTCTGAAGAGACAACTTATTTAATTGATTGCAGGCAAAATATCTGTATAATGCACTTTGTAAACAAAAAATATTACATTATTGTTATATCATATATGTTTTTAAATGCTTTTAAGTTTCCAATCTTTTTCATATGACATTTTTCAGGCAGACAGTCCTTACTTACAGCAGTTAATGTGCCATATACTTACTTTAACTTCTGTGCTCAGTTTATTTGTTACAGCCGTCAGATCACCCTGCTCCCCGGCCGCAGTCTGTATAAATCTCCTCAGAGCATAAATTACAGTCAACAAGTGGTATACATAAAGTGAATCTTAGAGGAGGTTGCTTGTGGATCTACACAGCGTGCAGCAGGAGAGCAGGTGGATCACCAAATACAAGTAAACAACAGAATACAGAGCATTGAAGGGGTACACTTTTATGGTATGCATATCAGATATGCTATAAAGTGCAATCAGCGGGGTCTGACTGCAGAGATCCCTACCGATCCTAAGAAAATAGGGTTCCCAATCCCTGTTTTCTGTGGAGAGTGCCATAAATAAGCGGAGTACTGGAAATAATATATGCCTGGTTGCTTGTGTTTTTGGAAATTGAAAATACACTAATGGAGCTAGAAACCAGATCGGTGTACCAGAACGGTGGATGCCAAAAGGACACTTTCTCAGCATTTGTTGGGTCCATAAGGGTTTACGGACCTCTTTGGTGTATACACCAGAAGCATTTTCTGGTGCATACGCTAAACGTACACTGCAAGTATGAAAATTGCCTATCACTTCTATCATAGTATTCGCCTGGAAAAGGTTACAATGCCCGGTAGAGCTATGCAGTTATCTTTGGGGATACAGTAGAAAATTACAACGATTCCAGGGATTCGTCTTGTAACGGGGAAAATTGTGAATTTGCACAGAGAAAATGAACTTTGTGTGTTAATTTTATGGTAGTTTCATTATCCATCCGTTTTAAATGACTCGAGGGCACACAGTAATGTCTGTTTTACAGCATTAATTAATAAAACATAAACTGATGATTATCTTTTAGCAATGTTTAGGTAAATATTACTGTTCCAATGTGATTAATGTCTGCATCATCTATATTTTATATGTGATGCAAACTGATAATAAAATGTACATTAACAAAAATGTAATTATATTTAATATCTAAACACTGGCGCTACTCATTTTGACAAGACTTTAAATGCGCTGTAAACAGACGTACACATTGTATACCGGATTATTGATGGCGAGCAATTAGTGAAGGCTGCCTTCATACTGCATTTGGGAATTATGCTTGGTGAGCACATAAAATAGTGCCACTCTTGTTCATGGTCTGTATCTGGTATTGCATCATTTATTTGAATTAATAATCTATGCAGTAAGCTCCCCCACCCCATTTCCCTAGTCGTGGCTTGCAGTCAGCCAAAATTTTATTATTAAAGTTAATAAGTCTGTGCAGAGTATTTGGAGCTCTGTAAACAAATAATAAACTGAATCTTTGCCCCAGGTTAAGGAAAGCCTAGTTATAACTCTGCCCTGAATAGCAGATAGGTAGCTAGTTAGAATATGCTCTTAGGTTGGGCATGATGGGTCTCAAAAAAGGAATGACTCTGAATGTGACCTGGGTCTTGAGAATATATAAATGTTTGAGGTTTTCCGGCTTGCGCCTGTACTCAATGGACGTATCTTCTTGAGCTCCATACTCGTTTGGACTGAGCCCAATTTGGAGCTAACCATAGTTTACCTTACCACAATATGGTGAAAATTGGTGTTAACTGAAGCAGAACATCCAGGCACGGGCTGCCAGAGAGACTTGGATAAATATTTTAAAAAGCAGGAGGCACTAGGATATTCCTTTCGCACCCTTTCAAACTTTAAACTTTAAGCCTTCTGTCACGTTGGGTGCGTGGACCCACTGGGCCGTACCGCCTTGACGGTATGGCAGCTGGCCAACAGGACGCAGGTCACAGTCTATAGTTCTTATAGGGTACCTGTGGCAGCTCGGACAGTAGCAATGACAGGCTCGGCTGGGACTAAGGCAGCAGGCAGACATCAGGCGTGGTGTAGCAGGACAGGCGTGGAATACAGCACAGCACGACTACAGCTCAGCACGGCACTTGACCAGGTAGGACGGGATACAGGAACGGGGAACACTGGGAACTGTAAAACACTAGGAGACCATTTGCTAGACAAACTTAGGGTACGACAACAATGCTCAGGCAATGGAGGAAGGGGCTGAGCCCTTCTTATAGTCCAGTGTATTCAGGTACCCTTTAAGAGCGGGCACGAGCGTGCGCTCACCCTACGGGAACCAGCCGAGGTAAGCGGAAGTGAGCGCTGGCATCTCCTCAGGAGGAGACTGGGGCCAGCGCTCACAGACCCATTGCTTCGGCCGTAAGGAGGTGAGTGAGTCTGACGGCCCGCGGCCATGGACATGACACCTTTGGCTTTCTCTCCCATTCTCGCAAATACACTTCAACGAGCTCCTTTCCTTTTAATTGGACAGTAAATAAATTTAGATGTGATTGTTATTAGTTGAATCCTGTGTGTCAGAGACACACAAGACCAGCTTTCAGCCAAACCTTCAGTTTAGTTGAACTGACGGAATTGGCTTTGACAGAGCGATACAGTTGCTATGTATAGAGGATACATAGAATCTGAAATGAAAAGTAAAAAAAAAATAAAAGTCAATTTAAAAGTTGTTTCAAATCACATAAAACATTAGATATATATTATCTTCAAAGTTGTACATAGCCTTTAAAATTCCCATTTCTTCTACACCTTCCCATACATTTTATTATGGGTTTTGGTTGCCTACATTGATAGGATAACTAGGGTGGGTCATAGTGAGAATTGATGTTGCCTTTGTCATGTCTCCTAATTCTTACCTTTAGGTTTGCCTTGTTATGAGCATCTTCATGTTTGATGTTGGCAGAACTTTCCTTGCAGTTTGGCAGTCCTGGTTCAATAAAAAAAATGAAGAAAATTTTGTCATGCTTATGTAATTTACATAGTGATACTGCACAATTTCCCATAGATGTGGTGTGAAAAAATAATCTTGAAGTGCTTATCCACTTTACACGACGAATTGAGTAATATTGTAAATACATTACATTATTTTTCTTATACTGATTCTTAGTTACAGCCTGTGTTATACTCCAGAGCTGCAATCACAATTCTGCAGGCAATTAACGGAGGTTGTGGCAGCTCGTTCTACCGATCGGTGGGGGTCCCAGTGGTCGAACCCCCACCAATCTAACATTTATCACTTATCCAGTGTTTATGACTGGAATATCTCTTTAAACTCATACAGGCTATTGTGCATTTACGCAAAAACAGTAATAATGCTGTTCTGCACTTTAGATTTTTGTTTTTTTCCTACATTACATGATTATATGAATCATTCTCTGATGTCTTGTATCAAACAAGCGTTAACATTATCGTTGTCTAAGAAGAATATAAGTGGTTTTTGATTTTATCTGTAGCCTCTACAGCAGATATGTAGTAATTGCATTTTTATCAAGGAAACCTGAAGTTCTGTGGAGAGAGGCAGTGGTGTAATACTCCTGATAAACTAAGCGCGTGCGTTCACGCTGTGCAGGGCGCTCATCATAAGGGCAGATATACAATCAGTGCACGCATCCTGGAACATATAGACTACTTGACCTTTAGGAGTTTGCCACTATGTATGTCCACTGGCCGAGTTCCCTGATTTGAAGATCTATACTTCTTAACATTTAGCACCACGTTGGGATTCCTTTGCCCAAATGTGTATAATGAAGTTCTACAATTTTCTATTATACTTTGGTTGGAATTGATCAACTTTTCTATGCAAAACTGGCATAGAAAAGTCTCAAAAATGACTCAAAAGTCAAAATTTGCAAGAAAAATTGCGACTTTTGTGCAGCTCTCGCCACTTTTTTACAAAGTGGGTGGAGCTTAGTATAAGGGCGGGCCCAAAGATATTGTATATTATAGTATATTATGATAATTTACACCAGAAACTGGCATAATTATAGAGTATATCTACACCAGCTCCTAGTTGTGACCAGGGATGTAACACCTTTCATACCAGTCATGCCTCCAAAAAAGAACCTGCACTTAGCCGAAAGACTCCTGTGGCAAAGCGCATGGCTGCTGCTCGGCTGCTGAAATCTCTCAACAGAACCAAGCCCGTGGATTTCAGCATTCTCATAAATTGAACCCCTTTCAGGCCAGTCATGCCTCCAAAAAGGAACCTGCACTTGGACTTTATTGGATATGGTGGCTTCATATCAGTAGGAAATGAAGTTTTTAACCACACACAAAACAACAAACAAATGGACCAGTGTGAAGCCGGGGAACTCTGTTATTCTATATTATAAAAGTCAATGTCTGCCTGTCTATCCTCTATAGGCATCGAAATGCCTGAACCATTTGACCCCAAATTTGGCACATAGGTACATCGGGTGTCCGGGAAGGCTTTCGGAAATTTCCCAACCTTGCTGTTGTTCTCTGTTATCAGCCATTATCACATGATCACGATCCAATACTATAAAAGCGAATATAGACATTCATTTTAATAGTAAAGATGTTTTTATCTGGCAGTAGCAGATAGTACACTTTACAAGATAATCCTAGATGGGAAGATACAGGGGAGCAGTTACCCATAGCAATGAATCAGATTACTGATGGCCAGGAGGAAAGCTGCATTACTAGCTGCAGAGACTTCCCTTGCCCAACTGCAAGCTGATCAAATGCGTCATACTGCTGCTCGAGCTGCTGAAACTCCTCAGCAAACTTGGGCTCTCTCAGCAAGAGATCAGGCAGGTGGCTCTCAGAAACGCAGAGACTCCTGCCCGAACCCAGGCTAGTCAGCAAGCTGATAGAGCACATCATGTTCAGCGGGCTAATGAGTTGGCTTTCATGCATGATCCTGTTTTCAATTATGATCCAACCATAGTTCATGGCCAACTGGTAATAAAACTGCCAATGTTGTTAATCAACAGGCTCTGTCACAGTCTTATGACTCCATCTCCTACCAGTTTAGCTGTTAGGTATTTAGGAAGTTAAAATTGAAATAAACAGTGTGTAACTGCCGGGGTATATAGGGCAACTAGCGATTTCCCCGTAAACAAAGAAAATATGAGGGCATGGATTAGACTCATGGGCACCCTTGGAAGAAATCCAATGAACACACAAGCAGACAAACCGACAGGTTATACCCGGGCAGGGCCAGGTACTTTTTCTAGTTATATATATATAATATAATATAATATAATAAAATTTTGTGACGTTTTCCTGCCCACACAGCTATGGGTTTGATACAAAGTGTATCCTTGGGATAGTCCATCAATGTTTGCTCTATGGTGGTCCGACCATGAGCCACACAACACAACTATACATAAATGAAACATAAAAGTTACTGATTTTGCACTGGAGCCTAGAAGCTTCAAGTTGCGCCTTTGGGTCCGACCTACACAGAACTTCACCGATCAGCACAATGAATAAGCCACGTAAATGGCGGTACTCCCACATTGTTTACACAGTCACCGTGGCTCATCCATATTGACGGCTGTGCCTGGTACTGCAGGTCAGTCCCACTCAGTCTCATTCAAGCGATTGGGACGATCTGCAGTACCTGGAAGGGGATGCAGAATGGTGGGACCCCCACTGATCAAACATTAATGACCCTTCCTAAGAATAGTGCAACAATGTTGAAATCCCAGAGATTCCCTTTAAGGTATTCACGTCTTTTAAATAAATTTTTTAACTTTTTTTTCCTTCTTTCTTTTTTTTTTTTGAAAGATGGCATAGAATTATACAATATAGATGTATACGGAAACCATTTTTTTTTTTTTATAGAAGAGAGGAAATTGCACTCTTAATGCCTACGTTTAAAGTAAAATAAGACAATAAACTTTTTAATGATCCAGTCACATTAAAAGTAATACATACATTGTAAAAAATACGGAATCAAATTATAAAAACTAAAAACAAAACAAAAAGTACTTTCATTTGATAGCCATAATGGTTTTCCGCTGAATTTTATTACATTTAGAACAATATATTTTGTGATAAAACACACTGGCTTTGGATTTGATACTGTTACTTAAGTTTAAATAATACGAGCACATCCCAGCTGTTCATGATCCTATAAAATCCATCCATTGAAGCAATATTATTTTCTTCAGTTGAATACTTGTAACATTTCCAAGAAGACGTAAAAAAAATAAAAATGCCTGTTGCTAGGCAACACACCAAATTCATGATTGTAGTTTATCCCCTATGCAAACCTTAAACCTCTGAGACACGCTAATGCTGACTTTAAAACAGAATTACACACTCTCTATAAGAAGACTTGTTCCGAATCCCCTTTTAATACATGTTAATATTTTTGTTCTTGGCTTTGAAACCGAGATATATTAGAATTGTCTGGATATTCTTTATTCAACATCTTCTGTGGAAAAAAAATACAAGTCAATGGGGAATTTCCGCCTGTTGATGGAAGCAGCTTAAATGGCCAAATATAAAAGACACATCAGTCAGCTTTGGTTGTTGCTTATATGACTTGTAAACTTGGCCATAGATTTAGGATCCATGAACGATCAGTCAGCTGATGGTTATCAGTCCACTTTTTACATGCATGTTGGACTAATTTTACACGGGCCAATTAGCGAGCAAACGAGCATTCATATGAACACTTATTCCCAATCATTGCCCTGTGCAAACAGGGCAACGATCAGTCGATGAACAAGCAAACGCTCGTTCATCGGCTGATTGCATCATTTATGAAGCCGAAAATAACAGGGAGACCTGCTGCCGACATGATGGAAATGTATGATCGTAGTAACGAGCGCTCACCCCCTTTCATAACTCCTTGTGAAAGGAGCAAACGTGCGCCGATCAACTAGCTGTCTCGTTGATCGGCGCTCGTTTACACGGCCCACATCCGGCTGTTTAAGAGGACCCTAAATCAATAGAGCAGGGAGATAAGTGGATGTCGGACTTCACTGGCACTGCTAAAAAGATTGTCCTATGTGTCATTTATGCCCTATTAGACCATATGGACAAGATAGAGAAGGCTACCCAATTAGGACTCCCTTCAATTAGATAGAGATGAGAACCACTGCAAAAAGCAGCTCTTTGTCTGAAGGACACGGCAGAACTATATATTTCATGATTGATCATTATTGAATCCAGTACAGCAGGGGTCCAGCAGCCGGACCAACAGAATTCAGAATTATCTTTAATATAGCAAGAACAAAAAGATGGAACAGGAAAAATCCTCACCAGGTAAGATGTAGTCGGGGAATTCCTGTTCTTGCAGTGGTGGGACCTGCATTTCTCCGACATTTATGGTCTGAGGTGTGAATACCTCTTTAAGATGGGGATACCGCTTTATTGAGTGCGGAACTATGTTGGCTACTATGAGGTTGGTATTATGGGCACTATATTAAGATTGGCACTGTGGGGACTACTATAAGGCTGGCGGTAGAAACTACAACAAGGGCACTTTACAGAGGCTGGTACTGTGGTAAGTATGGTGAGCCTAGAACTATGGGCACTACAAGAGTCTGGCACTATGGGGAATATTATTATATTGACATTGTAAAGGATCTGCCAGGCACAGCTTCGGGGTTAACGCCCATAGATAATCAGTCTGCACCTGCTTCTATGTCTGTAAGACTGACTCCATCTTCCACCACTCAGGGTGGCAGGCTTAGGAGTGGGAGAACCTATCACAGCCTGGCCAGACGGAGCTAGCTCCCGCCTTCTGTCTATTTATACCTGCCTTTCCTGTTCCTCCTTTGCTTGTGATTCTTTTCGTTTGGTTTCCTGGCCCTGCTGCAGCGTCTTGTACTATTGTCCTTGCTTCATATTGACCCCGGCTTGCTGACTACTCTCCTGCTCTGCGTTTGGTACCTCGTACACTCCTGGTTTGACTCGGCTAGTTTACTTCTCTTGTTGCTCACGGTGTTGCCGTGGGCAACTGCCCCATTTCCCCCTAGCTCTGTGTACCCTTGTCTGTTTGTCTGTCGTGCACTTATTGAGCGTAGGGACTGTCGCCCAGTTGTACCCCGTCGCCTAGGGCGGGTCGTTGCAAGTAGGCAGGGTAGATTAGGGCTCACTTGTCTGTCTCCCCACCCCCCATCATTACAGACATTCTAGGCTTTATTATAAGACTATGGGGTCTACAGTGAGATCTTTAGGGTATGAATAAGGTGTTTAAAAGGTGAAACCAGAGCGTGAGGCTCACGTCTGATAACCCTTACTCACTGCATTGTCTCCAGTTTAGGTAAGGGGTGCCCATTTCACTTTCTGTCTATGGTAATAAAAAGAAAATAAACAATGTAGTATGTAAAGAAAAATAATCTTATATACGAGTACAAGGTTACTGTAATGCAACTGTATTCTGTATTGAATTGTTTGGTGGCATTTGCGAGGATAATCTACAGCGTGGGTGCTTACATTTATAGTGCTATATAATCATTTACAGTATATTATTAGTTATTATTTTAGATTGTTTGACTGGATTATACGCTTTTTGATGAGTTTGCTGTAAAATCCTGATGGTAATGTTGCTCACGTATACTCCCATTGACCTGACTCTAACACTCACTTTAGGGAACTTAATATCATCACAGGATACACCCACGGAAATATATTTACCCCTTTAGGTCAATGTTGTTATTTTTTATTTTACTTTGTCTCATGTTCCAATTCTTTGGAATTACTTTTTGTGAGAAAAAAAAATGAAGGAAGCCATTTATAGAACTTGTATCCCAAATTGCACATTTAATTACAAGAACAGATTGCACCATACAGAACAGATCTGGAAATTTATCAGGATTTTTGTAAATGGAAAATGACCCTGATATCCAAGAACAATCCAGGACAGTCCTTCGATACGTTTGGTTGTTTTCTCTGCTTCCTCCCTGAGCCAACACTGGCCTCCACATTTCCAGCGCGCTTTCAAGGGTGTCCAAACTTTTTCTACACACTTTATATTAGGCATTATTATATTAAAACAAAATCAAAATAAATAATAAGTAAAAAATTAACATTTTTTTGTAATTGAACTGTGGAACCTCCATGGAACCCAACAGGAGCCAAATTAAATTCTTGATTATCAGGTGGACATAGGGGGATATATTTTTAGGCCAAGTTCAATCACTGAGGTTACATTGTAATTTCGACTTGCATTTCTATTTGAGGAACAATGGGAAAGACCCTGAAAACATATTTCTCTTACATGGGAGCCAATCTCCATTTTTCTTTAGAGGGAAAGTCTCGTATTGGGATGCTTTCCATATCCCTCTCCCCCAAATAAACGTAACACTTTCCCGCTGCAGCCATTTTTGAGATTTCCAATGTCATTCTTTCCTCCGCACATTCCAAAAGCCATAACTTTTTTATTTTTCCGTCGATATAGTCCTAATGAGGGCTTGATTTTTGAGGGACGAGTTGTAGTTTTTCATGTCGCCATTTACTGTACCATATAATACCATTAGTATTGCAAAACATCATGCAAGCAATCCAACGATCGCTGCTTCAAGTCCCCTAGGGGGACTAATAAAAAAAAGTTAAAAAACCAGTTAAATAAAGATTTTTATAATGGTCCAAAAAAAAATATTAAACGTTAAAAATAAAAACTTTTTCCCATTTTTTCCCTAAAGCAATGTTAAACAAAATAAAAGTTAACATAACTGGTATCGCCGCGTCCGTAAAAGTCCAAACTATCACAATATAGCGTTATAAAACCCGCTTGGTGAACGACGTAAATATATATATATATATATATATATATATATAAAACATGCAAATTGCTGTTTTTTGGTCACTTTAGCTCTCCAAAAAAAAGGAATAAAAAGCGTTCAAAAAGTTGCATTTACGCCAAAATTGTACCGCTTTGCAAAATTTAAGCCCTCACACCTCTAAATTGATGGAAAAATAAAAAAGTTATGGCTCTCAGAATACGGAGACACAAAACATTTTTTTTTTAGCAAATAGTTTTATTTTTTTAAAAGTGGTAAACAAAACATATACATTTCGTATTGCTGTAATAATAGCAACCTGTAGAATAAGGTAAATATGTAGTTTTTACCGCCTGATGGACGCCGTAAAAATAACCCCACCCCCAAAAAAAAAATTGTGTAATCGCTATTTTTGACCATTTCACCCCACAAATATTTTTTGTCATTTACTGAACATTGTGCGGTTCAGTAAATGGTGCCATGAAAAACTACAACTTGCCAGCAAAAAACAAGACTTCATATGGCTATGTTGACGAAGAAATAGAAAAGTTATGTCTTTTGGAAGGCGGGGAGGAAAAAACCCTAACTCAAATTGGCCTGGTCTTTAAGGGGTTAATATTTTTTTTGTACATAAAAAAAACCTTTCTTTAACTGATTTTTACTTTTTTTATTAGTCCCCCCTAGAGGACTTGAACCAGTGATAGTTGGATCACTATAGTGTAAACTGCAATACTAATGTATAGCAGTATTTCATGTATTTAATCTTCCTGACTGGCTTCTATTGAGCTCAATAGGAGCAAGAAAATGTCAGACCTTGGGGTCTTCATTAGACCTCCAGGCTGCCATAACAACCAATGGCGCCCCACGATCGCAATGCGGGGAGGGGGCGATGAGCTGTTAGAGCAGGTTGCCCCCCTCTTTCTAACAATTAAATGCCGCAGTCGCTATTGACAACAGCATTTAATGGGTTAAGCGCTGGAGCGCGATCCCGCTCGCTACTGTGAAGTACTGTAACATACTTCCCCTACATGGCTATGACTTAACTGTATGTCATGTCGGGAAGGGATTAAAGGGATTGTCCTTTCATAAGAAATGAATGGCCTATAAGAAAAAAAAAATCTATTCCGCATTGTTTTTCAAATTTCAAATGTGCGCCGTTCACTATGCGGTTTAAATAACATATTAACTTTATTCTATGGGTCAGTACGATTACGATGATACCACATATGTAGAGGTTTTTTAGGCTTTATTAGGCTTTATTATTAAATTATTTGTTTTTGCATCGCCACTTTCCAAGAGCCGTAACTTTTACATTTTTCCGTCGATGTAGCCATATGTGGGGGGGGGGGGGGGGTCTCACGGGCTGAGATGTAGTTTTCATTGGTACTATTTTGGAGTACATGACACCTATTGATGAACTTTATTTTAATTTTTTTGGTGGGGGAAAGGAGAAAAACAGCATTTCCACCGTTGTTTTTGTGTTTTTTTTGTACGGCGTTCTCCTGGCAGTTTAATTAATGCGTTAACTTTATTGTCCGTGGTGGTGATAACAGATATATGTATTTATTTATTTATTTTTTACCCTTCTAGTAAATAAAACTGCTTTTTATGGAAAAAAAAAAGTGGTTTTATTTTCATTTTTAATGGAATCTTTTTTAATAAACTTTATTTTACTGTTTTAATTTTTTTTAATCCCACTAGGGAACTTTACAATGTAAGACTAACAGGCAATCTATTAGGCCATGCCTTGGGCACAGCCTAATAGGCATATAGTTTGTTAGGCTCATGGCTGCCATGGCAACCCTCACGTTCGCGGGCCGCCAATGGGTGCTAGAGGGAGCCCTATTCCTCTGTCATACCACTTAAATGCTGCGGTCCATTCCTAGCTGTTGCAGCCGATGCCCGGGCTGTAATTCTCAGTCAGGCTCCTGCCGTGATCATTCGGGCACATCTTCTGTGCCACACAATCTCGTACATACATGGCGGAATGCGCGAATGGTTGTCTTTCCATGCCGTGTATGTACATGATTATGCGCTAACGCGTTAATAAATTATTGGAAAATACCTAAATATGCAAGCTGGACCAACATTTCTGACTGAGCTACAATTTATATACATCTTTAATATGTGAACACCTAAGAGTATATTTTCAAACACATCTAGTTTTATGAAACTCTTGCTTAATGATTGGGGCGTGGCTTGCCGTGGACCGAGCGGACGCATCCCAGCAGAGCTCCTGACTCCGCCGAGTGCAGACCGGGGATCCCGCTCCACTGCTCGCTGCCAGCTACTCTCCAGTAGGAACATCTCTCCCCCGTACGGCCACGCTCAATTTGAGACCTTACCGGCCTCACTAGGCCGCCGGACATCTTGCGGCCTAGCGGCACGAGTGAAGCCGCGGCCTCGAGTACTAGAAGCGCGGCGGCCGCGCATCAGAGACCCTCGCCCGACGCACTCCCCGGAGCTCCCCTTGGTCTGCCTGTCAGCCCTCCACCCTCGTCCTGGTGTGGGGGAAGCAGAGAAGGCTGCTCTACAGCCCTTGTCCTAGCCGTGTCCCGCCTCTGGACTTGCGGCCTACAGCGGGAGGAGAAGCCCCGGCCTCGATTTGGGCCTCCCCGCTCGCGGACGAGACCTCCCCAGCCCCCAGATACCGGACACCTCGCTGAAGGTCTCGCAGGGGGAAGCCTGAGCACCGGTGGCTGAACTGAACTGACCTGGAGGTGAGAGGGAGAGGGGGCCAGAATCACTCCAAACACCATCCTTCCGGCCTACTTACACCTTACACCCTGCACCTGGCTGGGGGGGCTAGCTGCTGCAGCCAACGTACCCACACAGATCAGGCCCTTAACTACCATCCCTGGGCCAGAACGGGAAGCACAAGGGGCATCTTACGCACCTGCATCCTACTCCACCTATATTACACTGGAATATCCTTGCAGTTCCCCAGCACATTGCCATCTTGAACCATATTGCTATTGTCACTATACTACTATATGGACGAGCCTGGCTCTAATTTCTGAGGAAGACCTCTTGCCCACAGATTTGCACCTCTTGAGTGGGGGACAAACTTCCGTATCTATGTTGCATTAACTTGGCCACTCTTCTCGGATCGACATCCAAAAGCTTTACCGTCAGCAATGAAACCTTCATAACCTTACACATGGTCTAACTACCTGATTCTACTTACCCGCAGACCTAGCTGCTTGTATGATGGTCAAGATTGGGCAACAAAAAGCAAGAGACGCTACTGTACAGTCTAAAGCCACCAGTCTGGATAACTTCGTTAAAAAGCCTCAGCCCCCAAACGTCAGGGATCACCTCTCCACTACCACTAGACACGAGAAAGACATGTCTGTTAAGGCCCAGGCTGCGCCCGTAGCAGATGCTGACAGTGACATGGAGGATACCGTGCCTACCAGGGACTTGCCCGTATCCAGATCCTTTATTAGCAGGGTCCTGAACAAGGCACTAGAACCGGTCGTCAAAGAGCTAGGTGACATCAAACAAGAAGTCCGTCAGATTGGCAACAGAGTTGAGCAGCTGGAGTCTACACAAGCCCACCTAATCCATCACGCTGAAGCTTCCACGTCCTCTTTTATCGCCTGTCAGACCCACCTGAACTCGGTCATGGACTGGCTGGAAGACCAAGATAACAGAGGGCGCCGTAATAACTTGCGCTTGAAGGGCGTATCTGAATCAATTCCGGACGAATCCTTGTATACCTCGATCAAACAAATTTTCGTCCAAATACTTGGCGATAACTACCGAGACGAAATCAGCATGGAAAGGGTTCACAGGGCTCTGAGAGCCAAACCTAAGCCCCAAGAGCCTCCACGCGACGTTATTTGCCGCCTTTTTAGCTCAAAGGTCCGAGAAGACATCTTGAAGCATTCAAGACTTTGTGATTCCCTCTTGTGGGAGGGTTCGAGGGTTTCAGTCTACCAAGATCTGTCAAGAGCCACGTTATCCAAACGCCAAATTCTGAAACCCTTCACGGAGTCCCTCCGGCGCAACAATATTGCATACAGATGGCTTTTCCCCTTCGGCATCTCCTTCATGATTGAAGGTAAAAGATTCATGGTTCGTAAGCATGCGGACATGGAGGCCGCACTGGTGGCCTTGAGAATTCCTGACCTGGACGTTCCGGACTGGGCTGCGGTTCAGAACCTGTCCGATCTGCCGCCATTGCCCCCTCACACGCCCTGGGAAACCCCCAATCCGCACAAGATGACCAGGAATCGTAAAAGATCTGGGAAATCGGCGCCTGGCAAAGTCTCCATGGACACTACTTGAATCCCTGGATCTCCGGGAGCACCAGCGGCTCCACATATCCTTTTTCATATTAAAGCTCTTGTTTCCTTATATACGCAGTTACGCACCGCCACTATTTTGTAACCTCGTTATATGCAACCTACGGGTTCACGCCCTCTCCAGATTGCTTTATAATGTTAGACCACTACATACTTAGCTTTAATGTTATCTTGAATGTTATCATTGCATAGCACTATCTCAAACCTACTATTTTGGTTTGTCGATCTGAAATGTACTGTTATTATGGTACATACTTTGCCTATCTCCAGGCTTTTGTTTTGTTTCATCATTTTGTTTTGTGATACCAGTTTTAACCCTGTCTCTCCCAAATTTCGAGATGTTTTTTGTACCCGCTGAGATACTGAAACTTCCATATAAGAATGTGATGCCTCTATTCGCTGTCCTCCAACTGTCTCTTTCTCACCGCTATGTCACTTGGTCACCTGGTGGCGCTATCCCCCTGTCTCCACCACTTATGTTTATCTATGACTAGTTCAGATATCTGTGTAACCTCCCTCAACACCAAAGGCCTGAATGACCCCAGGAAATGGAGTCAAATTTTAGCGCTCCTGAAAAAGGAGAGGGCTGATGTCATTCTTTTACAGAAAACCCACTTTAAACCCCAAAAGCTACCCACTCTCTCACACTACCATTACACAACATGGTTCCATAGCACTCATCCTTCCTCCTCCTCCAAAGGGGTTAGCATAGCTTTTAAGAAGAATGTACCCTACATCCACTTAGTGTCTAAATCTGACCCAGAAGGCAGATTCCTTTTCATTAAAGGGAATGTGTTGCCAGAAAAACATGTTTTTTTAAAAAAAATTAAACTTTTAGTGTGTGGGTGATTAAACATTGTTCAAATTTTTTTTTTTTTTGCACGAGTCCAGGAAATATTATAAATTATTTCTAATTTATAATACTACCCATTTTTGGTCACTAGATGGAGCTGTTCCCAAAATTGCAGCATTGCAACATTGGGTTAAAAGCCCTCGCTCTAGTGAGCTCTCAGCATCCCCCCCTCCTTTATCCTGGCTAGTGCCGGGATAAATGAGGGGTTTGAACGGTGTAACCTCCTACACTGTGTGTCGCCATTTTTTTAGCTAACCCACAGTGTAGTAGGTTTACATACAGTAGTAAACACACACAAACACGAACATACATTGAAATCTCTTACCTGCTCCTGCCGCCGCGGCTCCCTCCGGCCCGTCCGATCCGTTTGCTGCCGCTGGTGCAAGTGCACAAATCCGGAAGCCGCGACCGGAAGTAGTAATATTACTGTCCGGCCGCGACTTCCGGTCCACAGGAAAATGGCGCCGGACGGCGCCAATTTCGAATAGGACTGTGTGGGAGCGGCGCATGCGCAGTTCCCACACAGACGCCGTACACTGCAGTCAATGGGACGGGAGCCGTTCGCAGTCCCTATGGGACTGTGGCTGCCGTATTCCATGTCTGTATGTGTCGTTAATCGACACACACAGAAATGGAACAAAAAATGGCAGCCCCCATAGGGAAGAAAAAGTGTAAAAATAAGAAAAAGTAAAACACAAACACACAAATGAATATAAACGTTTTTAATAAAGCACTAACATCTTTAACATATAAAAAAATAATTTGTGATGACACTGTTCCTTTAAGGGAACTCTTGCTGGCTCGCCCATCTCCTTTGCTAATTTATATGCTCCTAATCAGGGACAGCCTCAATGGTTAATTAAAACATTAAAGTTATTTAAGGAATTTGCAGAGGGACTTTTGGTGGTGGGGGAGATTTTAATGTTTCACTAGATCCCCTGCTAGATACGCCAGGCCACCCATTGCGCACTCCTCCCTCAAAATAATTAGAAGCTGCCTCCAACACCTGAACCTGATAGATGTCTGGCGACTTCATTTCCCTACTACTAAAGATTATTGCTTTTATTCTCATACCCATGCGACCCACCATAGGATCGATTATCTCTTTATTTCTAGTAGACACCTACCTATGGCGACTGCCCCTCGCATAGGCTCGATAACGCTATCTGACCACGCCCCCATCTCTCTTAACCTCAACATGGAAAACCTGCCCCCCAGGGCGTGGACTTGGTCCTTGAATGAAACCCTTTTGGATGATCCCCGCAATGTAACCTCCCTGTCTGCCCATCTTGTCGACTTCTTTCCGAGAAACGAAACTCCTGATATCTCAACGCCAATTGTGTGGGAAACGCACAAAGCCTTCATCAGAGGGGAGCTCATTGCTCTTGGTGCTTATTTAAAAAAACAAAGAGAGAAGGAGCTCAACTCCATACTCTCGCAGATTTCTGCTCTTGAGAGAGTGGGTAAACGCTCACAAGCGCTTGAGATACAGGGGAAGTTGAGTGACTTACGGAAGAAGTTGAAGGATTTACTTAATATTAAGTCAGCTAAAATTTATCAGCGTAGCTCTTTCAAATTTTATGCGCACGGGGATAGAGGCTCCAAAGTCATGACCAAACTTCTTAAAAAACTTACAGAACAATCCTTTATCAAAGAGATCAAGACCCCCTCAGGTTCTCTATTTTCTGATATTGGAGATATAACAAGGGAGTTCTTGCAATACTATACATCCCTATACAACTTTCCCGAACCTTCGGACTCGCACACTCTCACTGAACAATTTCTCCAACATATAAATCTCCCCTCCCTCACGGACGTAGATAGAGACGCTCTCACTCAGCCCTTTACATTAGACGAACTGTCCAAAGTTCTCTCATCCATACCCAATGGTAAAAGTCCTGGACCTGATGGCTTCCCCATTAGCTACTATAAAAAGTTTAAACAAGTATTGTTACCCAAATTTCTTAATGTATGCAATAGTCTTTTGGAGGGCTCTACTCTACCTCCACAGGCTTTGGAAGCACACATTACCCTGTTACACAAAGAGGGTAAAGATAGTGCAGAATGTGGAAGCTATCGGCCCATCTCCCTCCTTAACACGGATCTCAAATGGTGGGCAAAACTTCTTGCCAACAGACTCAATCCTCTCCTCACCCGATTGATCAACCCCGAACAAGTGGGGTTTGTGCCCGAGAGGGAAGGCAAGCATAACACCACCAGACTTCTTAACATAATTCATCATGCCACACAGAAGGGGATCCCTTTAGTCTTACTAGGGACCGATGCCGAGAAGGCTTTTGATAGGGTCAGGTGGTTCTTTATGCTTGCCACTCTACATAAATTTGGTTTTCCTGACAAGTTTATATCTGCAGTTTTCTCTCTATACACTACACCCAAGGCTAATCTACGCTTGAACGGCACAATCTCACCCTCCTTTAGCATAAATAACGGAAGAAGGCAGGGCTGCCCCCTCTCCCCAGCCTTATTAATCCTCACCTTAGAAACACTCATTCAGAAACTCATACAGACTACGGATATCTCAGGCAGACAACTGGGGAACCACATCCACAAGACAGCTGCTTTTGCAGATGACCTCCTGCTGCTGGTCACTAACCCTAAGCAAGCCTTCCCCTTAATACTGCAAGCTTTTAACTCCTTCGGCTATGTGTCAAACTTCAAAATTAATTACTCCAAGTCAGAAGTCCTTAATATTTCAGCACCGCTGGCGGATATATGCGACGTACAACAACTGGCCCCGTTCCAATGGCCGCAACATAGCATCAAATATCTGGGCGTCCAGCTTACTAAAAAATCCTCCCAACTCTATGCTGCCAATTTCGTCCCCTTACTAAACAAGATTAAAACCCAGTTACATTCCCTGCGGATCCCCTTCCTATCCTGGGTGGGCAGGAAAAACTACCTGAAGACTTACATTCTCCCTCAAATCCTATACGTGCTTCAAACCATGCCCATTTACCTACCTAATACTTTCTTTAACTCCATCAAATCTCTATTCTCCAAATTTCTCTGGAACTCTAAAAAGCCGCGACTAGCACATAGACACCTGATTCTCAAACCCAGCTCCGGGGGTATGGGCCTTCCGGACATTCTAAACTATTATAAAGCCATACACCTTGGTAGGTGGGTTTCCTTGAACAGGACCAGAGACATGTCTCCAACCCTAGCTGCGGAAAGAGCTCTGCTTCCTCCAGGTTTACAAGCTCGATTATGGTGCCCTTTTTTAAAAACGGGACTTACAAACTCCATAAGCCCTACAATTAAAGGCACCGTTTTAGTATCTCAGAAATTTTTCTGCGACTGCACTCCGAGGAAAAAAACACTACCGCTTACACCCCTACACCTTCTCTCAATACTCACTAATTGCACAGCTGACCCGGATACCTTCTGGTCTTCTTTACAATACAATACTGTAGTCGATACTTTTGGAGATGGGCAAGTCCCCACCTTGCAATCCCTTTTACCTGCAGATACACACCTGCCCATACCTTTCTTACACTCCTTAGGTTTCAAAGAAACAAGCAACCTCCTCCTGAAGATGTTTCCGGATATCTCAGAACCCTCCTGGTTGGAGACATATTTGCTATTACCTGCTCTTCCTAAGGGCCTTGTCTCTAAAATATACTCTGGCCTGGTTTTAGATGGCTCTCCTGCCAAACCTAGTTTTCTTCTGGCCTGGGAGAAGGAACTGGAAGTTACCTTCAGTAGGGAAGATACGTCTTTTATTCTAAAGCACGTATTTGGCTTCTCTAGATGCGTTAAAATTTAGGAGAACGCCTTTAAAACCACAACCAGGTGGTACAGAACTCCAGATTTTTTGTACAAAATCAGTCTGATTCCATCCAACCAGTGTTGGAGGTGTAATGCTGGCGTGGGTAGCATATCGCATATCTGGTGGGGCTGCCCCTCAATCAAGCCCTTCTGGGATAAAGTGTCTGACACAATTCAGAAAGTTACGAAACAAACGCTCCCCCTCGGGGCTCCTCTAGTTCTCCTATGGGCTCCATCTCAAAATGTCCGCCCGAAGCGTAATGATCTGATAACTCAAATGATTACAGTGGCTAAACTACTGATCCCACTCCACTGGAAATCGTCCGCACCCCCGACTTTCCGTGAGTGGTTAGATAAGATGGACTCTATTGGCAGGATGGAGGAGCTCTTGATCTGAGAACTCAGAAAGCATGAGGACTATCTGAAGGTGTGGACTCCGTGGCTGACTTTTCGTGCCTCTCATCCCCTCCCAAACCAGCTTCCTCTTACCCCTTTGGATCTATGGGGGGTGACTAGTGTAGTTCCTCTTAGGATTGTACAGGCCTCCTACACATGGGGAGACCCTAACACTACTCCTGCCCTCTCAAACCTTGCATGACGTCGGTTTTCTCTCTCTGTATCTCTATCTTATCTCATTTTTTCTCACGTTCTGACATGGGTACCCAGTTTATTGTTCTACTTTATTGTTTACTGTTTCTCATCCTGCATGGTCATTATTGAACAGAACTTCGGCCTGCGTGCCGTAAGGTTTATATGCCCGTGATCTGTGTACGGATGCTTTTCTTTCTGTTTATCTTGTCGTATATTTTCAATAAAACAAAGATTTGATAAAAAAACAAAAAACTCTTGCTTAATATTGTTTTTTTTCTGGGCACGATGCATGGATTCTGTGTGATGCTGCTTCATCTGATCACTGAACAATGCTCAGCCATTCATAAAATCTTTAGTGATTTTGGATAGAGGTCACATGGTAATGTTTTGCAGTGAGTAAGTGGTGGAGCGGGGAGCGCGGTGCAACCTGCTGTTCCGTCAGCTGCAGCCATTGGGTTCGATGATTACTGTATTCCTGGAAATGATGCAGGTGTTCCAAACAGCAAAAAAAAAAGTCTTAAGACAGATTGAAACCATTTACTCAGCCTGTAATGTGATCATTTAGAATATCTCTAAGGCCTAAACTGTACAATATGGACAACATTAGTTTTTTTTAAATTAGGCAAAAAAATTTGCAAACTTAAAATATCCATCTGATGGTTCTGTGCTATGATGGAGGGCACCAAACCCACTGCGTCTGCCTTTTAGAACTGTCTTTCCAGGTCCAAATGGTAAATCTTGCAATGAGAATAATTGTAAAACTTTAAAAGTTTTTTGCAAAGTTATTACCATTGAAAAATGCATTTACGGTTTAAGTATATTTACTTTTTTTCGGCTGCTCTTCATCCAAGTATTTATATTATGCGGCTGAGTTATTTTGTCTTGATGCCCAGATCAGATCCATTTTTTTCCCTCAAAATGCAGTGAGTAGAGTAGTGGGGTATCTTGGCAAGGGCCACACAGCAGACTGTGGCCGCTATCACACAGCTATAATATGATAACATTTTAGGGCCATACTACAGCCGCAACACCTGGACCCCCGACAGTTTTACTAAATTGAAAATAAATACACCATACGAAGGCTCAATAAAACTGTGGTCGGTACGAGCGATGTGCCTGTAACACAGATGCTAAAGTTCAGCTGTTCCACATGTGATGCAGTCCTAACAAAGTAGTATCGCTCTATGTATTGAGTAGTAAAGGGCCCCATAGCAAAAATCAGCTGCAGCTTCCCCCTCTCTCTTTCTCCCTGTGTTTCTTTGACACAGCATGCTGTGAGAGGGGAGAGGGAGCAGCAGTGACAAGATATCTGATTGTAACAGGAAACAGTTTGCTGCAAAAAAAGAAAAAAGAAAGAAAAATAATCTATATTACATTTATTACACTGTAGCCACGAGAAGTTACGTGTTTTACACATTCGGTATTTACTGAGACACCAATAAAAATAATATTCTGTTGAATCCGCGTTACTAAGTTGCTATTCAAAAGATCTCGGGTTTCTGATGAGTGTAACCTATCAGAGTTTATTGTTTGGTTCTTAGGATTTGTTTTTTTCCCTGAAAGTCTTTGCGCTAGAAAGCACAAAATCACAACAGATAGAATGATGGAAAAGGCAGCTGCTTTTATATATAACATGCCTGAGTGAACTTCTAGCCCAAGAGAACTGCAGGGGAGAAAACCAATGGAACATATATGTGTGCTCTTAATATGAAAATATGGTGAGAAGCAGCGTTACCTTGGAATCACCTACAAAGTTTACACAAAGTACATTAATTAAATTGACTTATTCTTTACTATTTATGGTTCCAAATAACGGAGGAGGCAGACATTTATTCAGGGCCACAAATGTAAGCACAATCATACTGTATGTAATAACTGTGTGCTGAGGCTCATAGATGAGCATAGTATAATACAGTATAAAATATCAGATTACCTTCCCTGCGTGTTTAGACATATATACAGTATAGGCACATACTATCACAGGTGCGTTGAAAACACATACTGTATATAGCACATGCACTAACTTCACATGAGCCAGCAGGTCCCTGCCTCCCCCAAAATCAGTGAATGCATGTGTCTGTGCGATGACTTGTTTGTTAGCCCTTTATTTTATTAAACTTTTACTTTAATTAAGATGCACTGGGCTATTGAAAATGCATAGGCACCTAAAGTATGCTCTAACAGGCATTATTTCAGGACAGCCCTGGGGACCTTTCTTAGGCATAGAGCGGTCACTATAAAATTGTCAGCCCCGGCATTGTGATTGCCAAGGTTAACATGTTTATATTGACAGCCCTGGGCCTGCCTATGCCTAGTGCATGCCTTAGTATGATAAAGCCACCTCCCTTTGCTGATGCCACGATCCCTATTAATTGCAATATCTCAGTGGTTAAGCGGCCACTGTGTTTTCTTCAATCCCAGCCTTTGTAGCAGCATGGCGAGACAACTCCTTTCCCCATGGGTGATCATGAGCGCACAACTGCTGTGCCCGCGTGATCACAGCACCTTAAAAGTGTTACAGTTTGAGGGGTGTAGCCAGCACGTGGCGCAAAGAATACATGTGGAGAAAGAGCTTTGCTCACCAACACTATCTGGACTCCCTGACTGCATAAAGTTCAAAGCCCCCATCTTTAAGTAGGATGGATTTTCCTAAACCTGCAGACATTAATATTTCCACTCCTGTTGTAAAAAGCCCTCATTTTTGGGACTCTCAGACTACTCACTTACCAGAGCTTCGAACCTTATGCAGGACACTTAATGGGCCATCGTCACATTTTCTACTCCTTTGGATTGCTTCTATAAGGACTTTCTTCCATTGTCTGCACTCAACATTATTCTTATCAATTCCTCAACAAGAACACTTTAACAATGCCTTCCTCATGCTAATGGATCAAGAAAGTAGAAGCAGAAGGAAAAATATCAGGTTCGGGGGGGATTCTGGAATCAGTGACGAATGAGGGCCTACAGACCACGGACATGCAGATTTTCAGCTCTCTTCTGGGGGCTGAACATGCAAATGTTATAGTCATCGAAAGGATCCACAGAGCCCTGATGCCTAAACTGGCCTTAGTTATGTGGACATGCACTCCATTTTACTAGGCCAGAAAATCTGCAGACATCTCCCATGAAGGAAAGAAGATTCTACTCTTCAAAGAAATAGCAGCTAGAACCCCTGCTAAAACGTCCAGTAAGATGACTATTTCCTTTTGGATTGGCAACCTCTAAAGATAGACATCAGATAACCATGAGTATGCCTGATGATCTACCTAAATTGTGGGAAAAACTGGAAGTGCCACCAATGGACAATCCGTCATGGTTACCAGTGCATCTTAGTACCGCAATGCCTCAACTCCCGCATTAAGAACAATGCTAAGTGAGCACTAGGATCAGATCATCGAAAACAGAGAAAGGTAATAAAGGACGATCAACAACTTGAGATGAACTTTCAAGAAAAGCACTCCTGATATTAGTAGAACCTTGCTCTAGCGCTTGTTCATAAGTCCAAGGTCTGTCCCCCTATTTCTGTTTCTGGATTTGTATACTTTCTTGTTGTCTTTTTTCCTTATATATGTCACATGATGTTTCGGGACTACTCTACTTATCTGCAGGTATACTACTGTATGTTGTGAAATCTCACTGTAAGGGCTTATTTACACGAACGTGTTTCACGTCCGTGATACGCGCGTGAAAATCACCCGCGTCACACGGACCTATGTAAGTCAATGGGGTCATTCAGACATTCCATGTTTTTCACGCAGCGTGTATCCGCTGAGTGAAACACACTGCATGACCTATACTTGTGTTTTTTGCGCATCATGCACCCATTGAAGTCAATGGGTACGTGAAAATCACGGAAAGCACATGGACGCACATCCGTGTTTTTTACGCGCACAAAATCTTCATCTTGAATTGTCTGTTACTATACATTTTACGTTCTGCAGATGTTTCTTATACAGACCTTAATACTATCATGTATGATACTAATGTGCTTTTTTGGGATGGGAGGCTGAGTTACATACCACCTTTTCGAGGGAAGAAACCAATAAATGAATGCGTAATCCCAGTGGTTTGTCTACGTACCTACACAGGCAGGAAAGCTCATATAAACTTATGACCAGGTGGTATAGGACTCTAATTTTCATATACAAAAAGAATCTAGCTCAAATGTACGTAGCGATGTCAGACCCACCCAGGCACTATGTTGCATATTTGGTGGGAATATCAAAAACGAACTTGACTACTTTACTGATTTCAGCCACAAAATTGCTGATTCCATTAAAGTGGAGAGATGTTGAGCCCCTCACAATACCTATTTGGATAGATAAGGTCTAACAGATCTGCGGTTTTGAAGTATTGGCAGGATGGGAACGCCAATCTAAAGGAACATTTTTGGCTATATAGAGGTTGGTTGGATTTAACCCTCATATGCCATTCCTTGTTTAATAGTTCCTGCAAAGTCCCAAGTCTAGGCAGACTCAAGACTATTTTATGTAAATAAAGCTTACTCTGACTATTCTATATATTCTCATTTACAGATATGATGGCATAAACATTTGATTCCTTCCATTGTTACGGTTATTACTTGTTCGACATTTTGTCATGACTCTTTTGCAGTTCTTGTGTCACCGATTCGGCATTATCACTTGAAAGTGTCATTCTTTGTGGACCTGCGAGTCCTACTCTGTTGATTTTCACTTTTTTTCATTTGTCTGGCACTGTACTATGCAGACTTTAGAATAAAAAGAGATTTCACATAAATAAAAAGTATTGCGGTTTGTTTTAACAACTAATATGAACCATGGAAATGGGTTAAATATTTTGTTGAAAGTCATAACACATTGCTAACCTGTTATTCAAACTTAAACACTGAAAGTACGCAATGTTCAATAATCAGACCAAATAAAATGACATCAAGAAGATTAAAAAAAAATAAAAAAGGAAAACCAGCAAGTGGGGGAGGGTATTCAGAGGAAATGTTGGGCAAGATATGCATCCATGGTAATCTGATTTCAGCACATTATGTTTAAGCCTCTTTTAAAAATATCACGTTTCCATAGAACGTGGAATTGGAAAGAAGAATAAGAAGTCAACAAAAGAGGCATTGTTTTCATATGGGCCGAGGAATCTTCACGAGCTCGCCTGCGGTAATCAATATAAAACAAATCACATTCAAAAGATTTTATATGATTGAAACTACAACAAAGTGCTAGGATATTGCTTTCCGTTTAGGACGGAGCTGCCGAATGTTCTGAGAGTGTTATTGTTACAGTACACCGAGGCTTCATCTCGCGGATAGCCCGCATTAAACTTTAAGTACATCACAGGCAGGCAACCAAATATTTCAAGATTTTAGCTGCGCATAAAGATCTTTAGCATTATCTAAAGTGAGTTTTCGGATTTTCTTGTCATAGTGGGGGGCATTAGTGGGGGGCATGGTGCCCAACAATTAGTTTCTGTTCAAGATCCACGTCTTTTGGCCAGAGTGCAGTTACAATGAGCGTCACTCGCTCTGGAGGATCTGTCCTGCATTACACAGACAACTCATTGATATGAATGGCTATTGTTTAATATTTAATGACACCAAAATTTTGGACTACTTTTGATAGGTACTAACCACTGTATTACAGCGACACCCCATGAGATCTGACGTTTTTATGCTCTGACCCAGTTGTCTAGCTATCAAAATTTGGCCCTTGTCAAACCTGTTCAGACAGATATGAGATAGATAGATATGAGATAGATAGATATGAGATAGATAGATATGAGATAGATAGATATGAGATAGATAGATATGAGATAGATAGATATGAGATAGATAGATATGAGATAGATAGATATGAGATAGATAGATATGAGATAGATAGATATGAGATAGATAGATAGATAGATAGATAGATAGATAGATAGATAGATAGATAGATAGATAGATAGATAGATAGATAGATAGATAGATAGATAGATAGATAGATAGATAGATAGATAGATAGATAGATAGATAGATAGATAGATAGATAGATAGATAGATAGATAGATAGATAGATAGATAGATAGATAGATAGATAGATAGATAGATGAGATAGATAGATAGATAGATAGATAGATAGATTTTATTTCTGCAACTATGCTGCTAGACTTACTCATGAGCAATCCACTTTCCAAAAATATTCTATTGCTCAGTCTGTGGTTATTATGTTTCAGGAGGGAAATAATCGCATTTTGCTACATAACGTCTGCATTGATGTGAAGCCTATTATTTAATATTTAATAATATTTAATATTTAATATTAAATATTTCATATTTTAAGCAATATCAGAATATTTATCATATAACACAATTCATACAAAAATAGCTTCCAACAATCAGCCTATCAATGGGAAAAAAAATATTAAGATATTGTATTTTCGCATTGACCCATATGGAAAATTTAAGATCGTCTTTCAGCAATGTCCTCTGGCAACTGACAACAATTTTTCCTAACCTGTCCAATATATTTCACTCTTATCTAACCATTACATTGCATTCACATTCACAAACAGCTACCCAATAGTATTTTTAAAAATTGTTCATGTAGTTTAAAATAATAAAAAAATATTGGTTTTTTTCAACTAAAAAAATGATACAAAAAATGTCTACATAGTCATAAACACAGAAATAAATATTGGATTTAAAAAAATACAATATGAAAAAAAATTGGCAGTTTATTTTTTTTTTTTTAAATTACAAAAAATATTATGCAGTTTAAAAAAAATTACAGAAAATGCCCAACTAAATTTAGAAAAAACAAACAAAATAAAACTTGGCATGTATCTTAAATAATTAAAAGAACTATTTATTATTTTCATAAAATAGATATTGATCATCAACCTTTCATGTAATGAGACAATACATAGATCTCATAAAAAAGTATTTCCCCTTGGTTCATGACTCTGAGTAAGATCCCACTAGATTTGTTTCCATGGCTGCAAGTGAAAAACAAGGAGACGCTTATCTCTTAACGTCAGAAGGCCTTGTGGTTATACAAGTTTAGTCCCATTGTGTCTCCTCATCTATCATGCATGCAATAAAATGGTGATGTGGGTGAGAGGTAGAAAAGACAGAGCTGGACATCTGTATATTTTTTTTAATGAATAAATAAAACACTTTTATTTTTTTTGTTACACTAAAGTAAAAGAATAGATAAAAATAAAATCTAGCACCAGCTGCCCTGATATTCAAAGCAAGAAAAATAAAAAAGGTTTTCATAGGAATTTATATTGCCTCTTCTTTCTTTTACTCCAGGGCTAGTGCATATGAAGCTGAAAACTTTGGAAAACGTGTTGGGTTTGAATGCTTCTGGTTGGGAGGCGACTTACTGGAGTACAAGCTCCATTCATTCTCCCACCCCATTAGCTTCTTCCTAACTGAAGAGTTAGGCTTGGTTCACACAAGAATATTCGGTCCGTAAAAGACGGAACGTATTTCAAGTCCCGGACTGAACACACTGCAGGGAGCCGGGCTCCTAGCATCATAGTTATGTACGACGCTAGGAGTCCCTGCCTCTCCGTGGAACTACTGTCCCGTACTGAAAACATGATTACAGTACGGGACAGTTGTCCGGCAGCGAGGCAGGGACTCCTAGCATCGTACATAACTATGATGCTAGGAGCCCGGCTCCATGCAGTGTGCTCGGTCCGGGACTTGCGTCCGAAATACGTTCCGTCCTTTACGGACGTAACATGCTCGTGTGAACCCAGCCTTAGCGGACTGCTGCCAGATTTTTTTTCCCTGTTTATTTTAAGAGCTTCAGACTGTATTCCAAAAAACATTGTGACTGGTAAATTTTCTTGCATCCATCTTGTATCTATTTTTGGTTATGTTTTAAAAAAAAAAAAAAAGAAATGTCCTTGTCATTATCTATATTAGGAAACAATCCTAAAATCTGTCTCAGTCATATCATTATCATCACAGGCAGGATTACACTAACAGGTAACACCTCCATATAGATAACACAGGATCCACCAATTATAAGAGACTGATCCTTCCTGTTCTGTAGAGATCACTTCTCAGCAGTCATCTCATTGTCATTTCAGGCAGACTTACACTGACAGGTAACACCTATATATAGATAACACAAGATCCACCATTCATATTAGACTGACCCTTCCTGTTCTGTAGAGATCACATCTTAGCAGTCATTTCACTATCATCACAGACAGGATAACAACGAAAGGTAACAACACTATATATAGATAACACAGGATCCACCACTGACAATAGGTGATGGACACAGCTCCCCTCCTCTCCCTCCCTGCACAATGACCTCTGCACAGGTCACAGAACATGTACAAAAAACTCTCTTAGGCTACATTCACACGAGAGTATCAGATTCACACGTGTGAAATACGCGTGTAAATCTTGTCCGCGTGCGTTGCGTTATTGCATCTGTGCTTTGCGTGTGGCATGTGTTTTTCACGCACTCGCAAAGCACAGCTTTTTTATTTTTCAATGGAATTGCTGCGCAAATCACGCACAGCACATAGATGTGCATCAGTGTGCTGTGCGTGATTTTCTCGCACCTATTGACTTCTATGGACGCGTAGGTGTGTGAAAAATGCACCAATATAGGACATGCAGTGAGTTTCACACAATCGACACGCTGCGTGAAAACTCCCGCATGTGTGAATGGCCCCAATGAAATCAATGGTTCCGTGTGCTGTTAATGATTTTCACGCTGTCACGATCTGTGGGTATGTGGACCCACTGGGCCGTACCGCCGTAGCGGGATAGCAGCTGGCCACACAGTGTATCAAGTAAAGTTTACAGTCCGAGTAAGGGTACCTGTGGTACTTTAGACAGTAGTGATGGTTAGGCATGGATGGGACCTTGGCAGCAGACACCAGACATGGTGTAACACAGCAGATGTGATAGGGGGCACAACACGACTCCAACTCTCTAAGGTACAGGAACAAGGTAGCATGGGATGCAGGATACAAGTAGTAGGAACGGGAACACTGGGAACTGGAAAACACTAAGGGACCATTTGCAAGACTAACACGGGTAAACACAACAATGCTCAGGCAATGAGTGAAGGGGCAGGGCCCTTCTTATAGTCCAGGGTGATTAGACAATTCTAAACATGTGTGTGCGCTGGCCCTATAAGACCGGGACTGAGATCGAGTGCGCATGTGCTGGCATCTCCGGGAAGGAAGGCTGTAAAGCATATCTCTAAATGCTGTTAACAGTATCCGAGGCAAAATGGTGGCTGCCCCCATAATAATGTATAGAAAATATATTTTAAAAAAATCTGCAATCCAAAAAATAAAAACACGTTAGAAAAAAATATTATTTTTCACTTTCTGGTTTTAATTAAGAAAAAATATATATAGCAGATATATTCACTTTAAGGAATGAGAGCACTGTCTGTTATCTATAATAAAGACTGTGAGATAAAGATATGTGATAAACCTACACAAATCACAAACCTTGTCCTACATGAATCTCAGACCTAGTTATAACGCATCCTCACCTTCATCTGCACCTGAAATGAGCCCCGTTGGCAATGTGACCCTATCACCCACAATCTTTTTTCCTTTTGATTTTCCATTAGATGTTCATTGTGACAAAGCCACTATGCTCAGGGGATGTTTTTCACCTTGAGATTAAGTTTTGTCAAACTTCCCGGCTTCATAAAGCTTAATACCTTGCCCTTGTGTTAGCTTTATTCTCATGCATACAGCTGGTATATTCATATAATCACAACAAGGTTCCGGGATATTAATATTTTATTGCTCATCTTATCAACATAAACTAGAAAATAACCAACAGTTTGAGAAAAAAAATGGCCTATCCTATTGTGTTTATATGCGCTGAAAGCAGAAACGTGTGTATAAAGCCTGCATGATGGCACACAGTGTGCCTATAGCTCTGTACTACCATAGGCCTTCTTCAGGATTGGATTATAGGGAGGGCAGATGTGGATCTAGAGGTCTATCTATCTATCTATCAATCATTTTCTAGTTACACCCTGGCAGTCACTAGTTATATGGGTAGTGTATACACTGCTCACCTTGTGCCCCTCACCTCTCTGTGATACTTTCCAGCTGAGAAGAGTTGGAAATATTTGCGTGTGACTTTCTCTTTTGAAGTTTTTGGCTTGGTCATATCCATAGCTCCCATAGACTTCAGTGGAGACGACTATGTACATGCACCGCCATCTTTCCTATATGTGGATGTTGTAATGGGTCAGATGGTCTGGATTCCAGAGGTGGAGTGCGGGTCTCTAGCCACCTTTACCGCTTTTATGCTATATTGTGCTCCCATTTGGCATCATACTAAAGAGATTTTCTAGCCTTGAAGTAATATTTTTTAGGAAGAATACTTCTGTACTGTGGCATCTAATAGAACATGCCACAATTTTTTTTAGCTGATTTTTTATAAATTCTGATCATTCCAGATCTTTTGACTAAATGATGGACAGTCAATATTGTAGTATTTTATCGCAATTAAGAGGACGCTAGCAGTCCGAAACACAAGTATGTTGCGGTGTGACTTGATTAGAGCCTTACTTTTATGGGGTTTTCCCATTATAGGAAGTGAAGGCATATTGCTAGGATATTCCATTACTTCGTAATCGGTGGGTGTCCAACTACCAAGACCTCCATTGATCATTAGATATACTGGGCCTATTGAGACAGCGGCTCCTTCACTGATGTTCCCTCCACAGTAGCGCTCCTGGCCGCCCACTGTACATGGGACTCTAACACTGCCCCATTTGTTATCCACTTTCCTGCACAGCTGGTGGCTAGGAGCACTGCTGGGCAGGAGAACTACCAAAAGGGACATCTGTCCCTTTGTTTTAGGTATGGGTGGGGGCCCCATGGACGGATCAGAATGTCATGGGTTAAGCTCACAATATGCCATTACATTATAGCATGGGAATACCCCTTTAAGACCTCATATTACCTTGTAATTTAAGGAACACCTATTAATAGCTTAATTAATTTAGAATCTGTGAGATAAACAATCTCCATCATCTTAAACATATGGGAAGTGGAAAGCCTTGGACACAAACTAAGGGACCAATAAATTACAATTTGACAAATGGCTTTTTTTTAATTAATTTAAGGGCTTACCAGCAAATTTACAACCATTGTAAATGATGTTATTATGTCTTTTCATGTGATTCGAGATTTGTAGCTCTTTGTGAAAACATTGATTTAATCTGAATTGGTTTAAAAATAATTATAGATTTTTTATTTTTTAATACAAAAAAGGAATGATGTTTTCTGAGAAATCACACTACAATATAATGCTAACAGGGCTGGACAGAAGTGGTTGGAAATCCCTGGGCAAAACATGCCACCCTCAATCCCAGTGCAATAATGTGGGCCAAAGTGGTGCTGGTGTGGGTAGCACTCTGCCCAGGAAAAACTCTCAGCCATAGTGCAATTGGTAATGTAAATAGAATGAATGCATTTATATTTCTGCAGCATTACCAGTTCTAAAATATTTTAATTGATGATATTTAGTTGTTTAAATAATTTTTTTAAACAGGGAATGGTGGAAGCCCCTTAGGGTAATTGCCCAATTGGCCCTCGGTTTGATCCTTAAAGTGGTTTTCCTATCTTGGAAATCCTTAAAATATGCCATTAATCTCTGATAGATGCAGGTCCCACAACTGGAACCAGCACCTATCTCTAGGACGGGGCCCTACCTTCTCTTGCTCTCGCTGCCCTATGGCCACTGACTGATGAGGTGGTTTGAAATACGGAAACAGCTGAAGTAAGCTACGCTGTTTCTGTAGCTCCCGAGTTCCGTAAAAAGCGCAGCACACCATGTTACGCTGTATCCGTAACTCCCATTCACTTCTCTGGGAGTACTGGAAACAGCGTAGCTCAGCGAGCTCCCGGCAGTCAGTAACCACTCTGTACTCTGCCAAAGAGATGAGTGGCCTGAACATAGGAACCCCCTCTATTAACTCAGAATTCCCTAATAGAGAATTTGAAAATGAGTTTTCCAAACCTGGTGACACCTTTAACCCCTACCCGACATTTGACGTATGGCTACATCATAGCCGGGTAGGGGAAGTATGGAGCAGACTCACAGGCTGAGCTCGCTCCTACAATGCGGGTGTCGGCTGTATGCCAGCTTCAGTATGAAAAAGCCTAATGAAGACCCCCAGGTCTCCCATCTTTGTGCTCCTATTAAGCCCTGCCTCTTGCTTAACAGAAGCCTGTCAGAAGGCCAATATACTGCAATACATTAGTATTGCAGTATATAGTGCAAGCTGGGTCAAGTCCCCTACAGGGACTAATAAAAAAAAAAAGTAAAAACCAGTTAAACAAAGTTTTTTATATGAACAAAAAAAATATTAAAAGTTAAAAAAACAAACCTTTTCCCATTTCCCCTGTGACAACTTGGGGACCACTTAGCTCATGGGATCGCCATCTCCCAGGTGAGATGGTTGGCACACATAGAAAGTTCACTCCAAAAAGGTTTAAACCAACCGCAGCTAGCTTTATTGTCTTCACAACAGCAGTCAGTGGTACAACAATAAACATACAAAATAAATCCTAGGCCGTCCAGCCTCTAACTAACACATTCAGTGTCCCTCACTATGTGACACTGAGCCTTGTGCCCAGCACCTCAAAACCTTCAGTTTTACCTCACACGGTGGTGACTCTCACAGGCTAGCCTGCCTATCTTCCCCAGACTGAGAGCCTTGTGTGAACAGCACACACCTGAATTAAAGAGCCGTCTCAGGTGAAGCCTAACTAAGCTCATCAGACAGCCCAAGACATGGACTGTCTGTGTGGAGTGGAAGCCCACCCTTCTCCTTCACACTCCAGCAAACCAGGCCCTATTCCAGGCTTTACACCCAAGCAATAGCAGAGAAAACCCTCTCTGCTGTACATGCTCCCTGGTTGCTTAAAACCTGAGTTTCTGCACCGTCCAGTAGCTGCACTGCTACACCCCCTAAAGCATTGTAAAACAATAAATAAACATAATTGGTATTGCCCCATCCATAAAAGTCTGAACTATTACAATATATCATTATTTAACCCGTACTGTGAACGCCGTAAAAAAAATATATTATAACGCAAGAATCTCTATTTTTTGGTCACCTCATCTCCCACAAAAAATTTAATAATCAGTGATCAAAACCTCGCATGTACCCCAAAATGTTAGCATTGCAAACTACAGCTTATCTCACAAAAAATAAGCCCTCACACCACTTAATCGACAGAAAAATAAAAAAGTTATGGCTCTCAGAATTTGGCAACACAAGATAAATTTTATTTTTCACAGTTAGTTTTTTCCTTGTAAAAGTAGTAAAATATAGAAAAAACAATATATATTTGGTATCACCGTAACCGTATTGACCCGCAGAATAAAATTAACATGTTGTTTTAATTGCACAGTGAATTCAGTAAAAACGACGCGCAAACAGCCATGAAGGAATCGCTGTTTTTTACATTTTCTGCCCCACAAATAATTTTTTACAGTTTCCTAGTATATTATATGGTACAATTAATGGTGCTACGAAAAACTACAATTCGTCCCGCAAAAATCAAGCCCTCATAGGACTATATCGACGGAAAAATATAAAAGTTATGGCCTTTGGAAGGCTGGGAGGAAAAAATGTAATTGAAAATCTGAAAAATGGCTGCGGCGGGAAGGGGTTAAAGGCTATGAAAACTTTTGATGTAATTTTTTTGTTTAGTTTTTTTAAGGTAATGTATGTGTTTTGCCATCCTAAACATTTTCTAGCATAGCTTCTGTGTATTGAATATGCATAGAAGCTGCATAACTTCTCTGTCACATGGATCCATCAGTAAGCTGGACTGATGACACGACTGACAGCGGCTCTTCTGAGCCTCTGAAACACAGTCTAAGCTTAAGGCCCTGTTCACAGAAACCGCGTCGGAATCAGCGCCAAAAAACTTCCGAAATTGCCCTAATTGATTTCAGTGGGAGGGAGAGGCGTTTTTTTTTTTTTTCCCGAGCAGCTTCTGGCCGCTCGCGGGAAAAAAAAAACCAGCATGTCCTTTCTTGTTCCGCCTCTGCCCTCCCATTGAAATCAATAAGATGCAGAAAAAATATCTATGGCGCTCGTTTCCAAGCGTTTTTCACTGCATTTTTTGCCCATGATCCTTACATTAGCTTCAATGGCCGTGGGCAAAAAAACGCAGCAAAAAATGCAGTGAAAAAGGCTGCAAAAAAAACAAAACAGGCAGGTCAACATCTGCCTCAAAATTCCTGAAGGAATTCTGTGGCAGATTTTTTCTGCCTGCAAAAAAACTCTGTCTGAACAGAGACTAATACCGATCACATCTAAGTTCATCAAGTGCAGAAGCCAAAGTAGCCATGATTCCCGGGAATTTCCATTTGGGGTCCAGATAGCTCTGTATTCGGTAAAGTGTTCTTACTGCAAGAAACTTTCTTTGTTTCTTCTACAAGATCCCTTTAATTGCAGCGCATGCTATAACTTGTAGTTCTACGACTAAACAGCAATATAAATGATATCGACACAAAGTAGTATAACCAAAAATAACAAAAGTCCATCGTTCTATAACAACAACCCAAAGCTCAGCACTTTCAGTCATTCGGCTTTTACTTACCAAAGTTGCATTCTTTCTTCTTGTTGGAGTAATACAGGGTGAGGTGAACTTGTGCCAGGAAAGTCTTGCCCATAGCGGTCCTTGGGGTAGCGATAGGGTGTTATATAGTGTAACTATTTCGAGATCGGTCCCTGAGAAATCATCCGTGTCTGTTTACAATGACTAGGCCAGTAACTTGTTGCATTAGTAACAGGGAATACCAGGAGCTGCCGTCTATCCGAGCCTGCGCTGTAACCATGAATAATGAATGCGATTCACATCTCATCACTGGAATTCTATTCAGACTCTATTCAAAGACTTTATTACCAGTCCTCCTGAACCTACAGACACGTAAAGGTTATATAACCGGGCTCCGCCGTTGCCACTGTCCGACTGTTAACAATTACAATTGCCATTAAGAATATTATATTCACATTGTCTAATTCCAACCCAGATTGAGATCTCACATTCACCCGGCACGAAAGTGTAAGAAGGCTTTGGGTATAAATGTTTAATTTCCCCGACTTTAATATTAAAGTCAAGGCTCTTAGTTGGGATTTTTTTCATTTAGCAAAGTTAACAGCAGAATCTCGAAGCTTAATACAATATTTCAAGCCGTATTCCCTAGATTTTGGCAGATGAACGGACTTTTGTGAAATAAAAAGGAAAAACAATACAGGTTTAGATATGCTAAGCAGACTGAATATTTTATGGTTACGCGGCTCTAAAATTTTAGCTATTGAACTCTGAATAATACTTGTAAGAAACCAAGGGGTATTGACTGATAAGGGCACATTCAGACGTGGCAGAATTGCTGTTGAATTCCGCTGTGGACAGTCTGCAGTGAAATTCTGCAGCGGACGTTTTTTACATTTCTTTCTATACATTTTTAGGAAAGTTAGTTCAGACGTTGCAGAAAAGAACTGTGCGGAATTTAAGCTGCGGTGCAGAATATTCCCTCCGCAGCAGCTCATTACATTGCGGAGAAGATGCAGAATTTCACTGCGGATTTCAGCCTTTGCAATGCAAAAACTGAAATCTGTGGCAAGTCCGCTGTGATATCCGCAACGTCTGAATTACCTGTCAAGTATGCAAATGTTGGTGCAGATTCGTTGCGTAATTGCCCCAAATCTGCACCAACATTTGCAGCGGAAAAATTCTGCCACATCTGAACATGGCCTAAGAGTCTCCTTACAGAGGTTGTCTAGGACTCTTTAGTATAGGCCATTAACATATGATCAGCGGGACCCCAACCGATCAGCAGAACAAACGGGCAGTGATCGCCGTAGCCTCGCCATTGTAATCATGGCACAGTGCTGTACAAATAAGTGTGGCTATGCCTGGTATTGCAGCTCAGCCCGTTCTTGACCCCCGTTGATCATACAACCTCTTTAAAGAGGCTCTGTCACCAGATTCTCAAATCCCTATCTCCTATTGCATGTGATCGGCGCTGCAATGTAGAGAACAGTAACGTTTTTTTGTTTTTTTTTAAACGTTCATTTTTGGCTAAGTTATGAGCTATTTTATATATATGCAAATGAGCTTTGAAATGGACAACTGGGCGTGTATGATGCTGACCAATCAGTGACCAATCATCTTCATGCACTCCTCTCCATTCATTTACACAGCAGCATCGTGTTCTTACTAGAACGATGTGCAGCCACATACACAAGTGCCCTGATAATGAATACACATGACCTCCAGCCTGGACGTCATGTGTACTCAGAATTCTGACACTTCTGAATCTTTTCTGTAAGATTTCCAACAAGGTAAACAAAATCTTGTTTACCTCGTAATCTCGCGAGATTTCGTTTCCCTTGCTGGAATCTCACAGAAAAGATTCAGAAGTATCAGGATTCTGAATACACATGATGTCCAGGCTGGAGGTCACGTGTATTCATTATCAGGACACTTGTGTATGTGGCTGCACATCGTTCTAGTAAGAACGTGATGCTGCTGTGTAAATGAATGGAGAGGAGTGCATGATGCTGATTGGTCACTGATTCGCCAGCGTCATACACTTCTATTCACAACGCCCAGTTAGTAAAACAAGTAAACACGCCCAGTTAAAAACACAATACACGCCCAGTTGTCCATTTCAAAGCTCATTTGAATACATATAAAATTGCTCATAACTTGGCCAAAAATGAACGTTTTTTTTTTAAAAAAAACGTTACTGTTATCTACATTGCAGCGCCGATCACATGCAATAGGAGATAGGGATTTGAGAATTGGTGACAGAGCCTCTTTAAGGCTCAGTCTACATGGTAAAATTATGATTAATGCACAGCTTATGACGCAGTCATTTGCAACTTTTCTCCCCATATTGAACAGTTGCGATTACGTCTTGACCGTGATTCGCACATAACGTTCGCGCAGTAAACAATGCTGCACTGGTAACTGGAATGTACAGAGGACTCCTGGAATAAGGCTCTGTTCACATCTGAAATATGAGAAGTTTCTTTCACCTTTGACGGCAATAATAACCCAGTATGCAACGCTATTCTTTACATCAAATTGACGGAAAGCTCAGTGGAATCCCGACCGTGTCTGTCAGGTGCCGTTTTGCATCTGTCGTACGACGGATTTATCATAACAATGTGGCTTCTGTTATAAATGGAAGCCATAGTGTAGATGTGAACAGAGCCTAAGGGATAAAGGTAAGTCACATGATATCTCTAGATTTGCATACATTAAAGGGGTGCTCTCGTTAGGTCGACTCCTGTCTATATGCTCTATTTAGGCATGCAAAAGTCATAGAGGGAGGTTCCCCAGGTAAATAATTGGCTAGGCAGAGCTTCTAAATCTAGACCCGTGACTAACAGCTAATCCCCAGGCCAGCTTCAGTATAAAAAGGGGTTGTCATAATGAGACAACCCCTTTACTATATATGAAAACTCTAGGTGTGCAAGTCCATAGTCTTAGGGATAGATGGCAGTATTATGATAATTAGTTTCACTAAGTGGCCATGAGCTGACTGGAAGCAGTCAACATTCTCAGAGCCACACAGTAGGGGGCGACAAAGAGCACACAAAAAAAGCTCCTCCCAGAATAAAACCCAATATAAAAACTATGCTCCACCCAGTGGCATGATGGGAGTGACATTAATAATGAAAATAAAGATATTTAGTAGAGCATATTTTTTAAAATGTCTTTACCATTTGACTAAAGAATTTATAACTGAACCATTGATGTTAATATCAGGAGTGACTTGAACTGGCCTTTAATTTACAGTAAGTATATTGTGGAGTAAGTAAAAAGACGTACCCAGTTTGTTTTACACAGTATAGTGTATTTTTCGCCATGTTCCTTTTATTATGCATCAGTTGAAACCTTTTGTACTGTTGTTACAGATAGCCACCAGCAGTTGTAGCAGCATTGTGATTCTAAATGGCTTTTCTTGTAGATGCCAGGGGCAATTTTCCTTTTGGTTCTCCATTTCCTTGAATCGTTGAACAAATACCACAGAATTCACAGTTCCAAAATAAGGGAAATGTTAGTCTATGACTAGTGGGTGAGGAGCGCACTTATACACGTTGTTTACTCTGAATACAAAACATTTCATCACATGCTTATGTTCAACATTGTCTTTTATAACTTGAATACAAATGAACAGAATTATCCGACCCAAGATGACTTTAAATAGTACCCCACAAAGGAGTATTAGGTACTTATGTATCCCAGTATACTAGACTAGGAGGGAGGGGAAGCTGTCTAGGGTGCAGTTCCCTCCCCTGCCTATGGGGGCACATCACTATGTCCCCTGACATTATAGACAGGGATTACTTATTCTATGCACAGTGGCGCTCCCAGTCACCCAATGCGCAGGGAATGAAGCTAAGATGTCATTACATTACCTGCACAGCGAAATCAAGAAAAATTAGTGAAGGAACCGTGCTGCTAAACCAGCGTCGCTGTTCCCTTATTCTAAAGATTACTGGGGGTACTGGAAGTCAGATCCCCACAGATAGGTATGTGATGGTATATCGTAGCTATATGCCATAACTTCCTATAAGTAGAAAACCCGTTTAAATATTTGCAAACAATTGTTAGGCCTCATGCACACAATGTGCACAATTTATCCATTCATTTCTATGGCACAATGCACATGACCGTGGTTTTCACGGATCCGTGGTTTTCATGGGGCCGCTAATCTGGACCGCAAAAACTCAGAACAAGTAATTTTACCGTCCTGATTTGTGGCTTCATTGCACTGGTGAAATTGTTGTGGTTCCGTGAATCCAGATGACACACGGATGCACAACAAATAATTTTTTGTGGTTCAATGGACCACAACGGATCCATAATGGGCCGCAATGAATCTGTGGTTTTGCGTACCGCAAAACCAATACGATCGTGTGCATGAGGCATTGTTGGCTCTTATGAGTGTAAGATATGGAAACCATGACCCACTGAAGTAGAACTTGAGAGCGCGTGATACCACAATGGGTTATCTTTGGTTTTAGGGTATGTTCACACAGGCTATTTTCAGCTGTTTTTCGGGCCGTACACGCTCCGAAAAATGGCTAAAAATATGGGGGCTGAACGCCTCCAAACATCTGCCCATTGATTTCAATGGGAAAAACGGCGTTCCGTTCCCACGGGGCGTTTTATACGCGACCGTTTTTAAAAACTCTCTTTTTTTCAGTCCCTCTAGATGACTTTCAAAAATGCCTATGTTCAATCTCTACGCCTGCTAAGATGGCATGGTCTTCCTGGTGTGATACTCCTGCTATTCAGTAATCATTAGATATGTCCTCCCAGTTCTGCTCCCCCTCTTTCATTACAGAATGCAGTTTTACAGACACAGAGAAAAAGAGAACTCCTGCAGCTGCATCCCCCTCCTACCGGTCTTCCTTTTACTGTTTTGCTGCAGTTTTACTTTTTGGTGACTGGAGATTTCTGGACATTTACAGAGAACCTGCATGCAGGTAAAGGGGAACTTTGGGCTGCCAGGAGCATGGATGGTTTTATGGGATACCAAAATGGGTAAGTTCCTAGGGCACGCTTTCCTAGGGGGTGCTGAGTACTAAATCCATCATGTATTAGTTAGTGGTGTATGGGAGTATTATTTGGATGCTGCATATTATCTGGGTACTATATGGTGGTATTATGTGGGCTGTATATAGCAGTATTTTCATGGCACTAAATAGCAGTATTATGTAGGCTAAAATGATCACTGCCTAAAAATGGCAAGCGGGGGACACTACTTTGCTTGTTGCCGAGGACCCCATTTTGTATACTACCTGCCCTGGCTGTAACATGAGAAAATTACACTGAACTCACACCTAGGCCCTAGGACACATAGGGGAATACCAGTGTTTACTATCTCTCCATTGTGACATCACTATGTTTATTATTCCTATTCTGTGACATCACTGTTCATATTATTCTGACACGATGATATCACTGTGTGCAATAAGCAGGACTGGGACAAGGTATTTTGGTGCCCTGGGCAGTTTAGGCAAATTGCCCAACTCCCATCCCCCTTGGACACTGTATTGACTGAACTTAGATGTAGTGTTTTCTAAAATTGTTTAATGTGAAAATGTTTTGCCTCTTTTACCAGCGGTAAATAATAATTTCCTATATCCTGGTTATTCACACTAAATTCTACTGTTCAAAATAACAATAAAATCAATTCATTATTTTATTTTTCATCGGCAAAATAAAACTTCCATTATAGGAGATGTAATGAAAGCCCTTCTATAATGTGCAGCAATTTGTCCGGCTCATTGTCTGCGTGGAGTGACAGGCTCCGGTGCAGATGGCGCATTGTCCCCAGATTACGATCATCAGACACTGAAATGACGTGGTGCTGTAAGACTTTGCCAGATTTTTGTCACGTTAAATAGATTTTTTAGGAATAACATTTTTTATTTTTATTCAATTTAAAAAGAAAGCTAAATAACAAAACAATTTTTTTTTTTTGCTAAGAACTACTGATTCAAATGTTTTTCCTTTTGCTCTAAATTTCCAAAACCCCACAGCCAAATGTAGACACTGGATGACGTATTCAGTGGTCATGTCACCCAGTTACGTGATTGGTTCTCTCAATGGCTCTAGCCAGGACTTGGACAAGGGTTAGGCAAAGTAGGCAGCTGCCTAGGAGACCATTGAAGAGCCAGCGCCCAAATTATATAGAAGACGCTCTGTCTTTATTCCTTTGTGTAACCAACTGGACACTGCCTGCAATGTTCTGAAAATGCTGTAGTCATACCTCCCAACATCTGAATCCCAACTTAAAGGGACATTTTTAAGCCCTCCCACCAATCCACCCAGGAACGCCCCAAAATTTCCCAGGATGCCCACAATGGGGCTCATTTTTCATTTCAAGTGACAGTTGGGAGGCACGCTGTTGGTGCCTATTAGTGCATGGGTGAGAGAGTACTGCATATCACACAGTGTGACAATCGCCCACTGCAAGGCTATGTTCACAGGGCGGATACGCTGCCTAAAAGCACACAGCATATCCGCCCTGGCCGCTGCAGGTCATTCCAAATAATGGTGAGGTTTTTTGGCTGGAATATCCGTTGCGGAAAACTGCACGTAGAAAAAGAAAAAAAAAATACTCTCTGCCGTCCCGCAGACCAGCCTCCTGGGATGATGTTTTATCCCATGTGATTGGCTGCAGCGGTCACATGGGATGAAACCTCAACCCAGGAGGCCGGCCTGGATGAAGAAGCACAGTATTCTGGGTAAGTATAAGATTTTTTTTTCTGAGTTGCGTTTTTTGCAACATCTGCTATTTATAGCTGGTTTTACCTCCCCATTGAATTCAATGGGAAAAACCCCAAACAAAAAGCAGTGATTACATAAACACAATTGACATGCTGCGGATTTAAAAAAAACGCACTGCAGTTCAATTTCTGGGCGCTTTTTTTCCGCTCATCATTTACGCAGCCTGTGGATGAGATTTGTTCTGTACTGTATTATGCTGCAGATTTTCTGCAACAAAATCCACTATATTTACGATAAGTGTGAACTAGTGCTAGCCTAGTGAATGTAACGGCGACTACAGCTGCGTTTTCATCCCCCCCCCCCCCTAGGGCATTACTAGTGGCCTGTGTTGGAGTAACAGAGTTGCAGGGTGTTTGTATGATATTAGTTGTGTCCACTAGCTCATGTGGTAATGCTGCTGCATCAGGTGCTGTGCTATTTCTTCTAAGCATAACCTAAATAGAAAAGCATGCTAAGCCGCATTAGAGGGACAACAGGTGAAAGCGCATTATTATAACCGGGACAGACATGGCGCTCCCTAAAGATTAATGACTATAATCTAACAACTGTGTTTCTGCAATCTGCGTTCTATTAAATTTCACATGCAGAGCCAAAGGTGCTTTCAACCCTTAGCAAGTACATCTGTAAATTTCATTCCTGACCGCGGCCATTCCCATTCCTAAGAGAATATCAGGATATATTTTCCCACAGGAAGTCGTGGAGCTGGAGATCCCAATACATCTGATCGAACGCAAGTCCTCCTCTTGTGATTAGGATAATATAATAGGCGACATCAGACTCAGTCATGACAAGAATATTTATATACAGTAGAAAAATTGTCACACAGTAAATTCTAGCCTAAAAGCCCCATGCAGGGCCGCCATCAGGGGGGTATTAGGGGTACTACTGTAGGGGGCCCGGCCAAACATAATTGAAAGGGGGGCCCGGCAACTGCCGCGACTTGCCTTTGTTAGAAAAAAACAGGCCCCTGCAATGGGGCCTGTTCTTTTCACCAAAGCAATGTCGTGAGCTGCGGGCCCCCCTCTCATCAAACACCGCTGTGAGCTGCGGGCCCCCCTCTCATCTAACACTGCCGCGAAACACCGCGCGCGACCGCGCGCGCGAACGACCGCAAGCGCGCGCCGGCGCGCTCGTTACCGCAAACGCGCGCTCACGCGCGAACGACCTGGGGAAGGCTGGAAAGCAACCCGCTCGTGCCCGCCGCCGAGAGGGATGCGGTGCGCACGCACCAAAAGTACAGCGACCAATCAACTGGGAAGAACAGCGGCGCACAGTCTAATTACCTGCTGGCCCGCCTCCGACTCCTCGTCCTCCTCCTCCGCCTCCTCGTCCTCCTCCTCGGCCTCCTCGTCCAGCGCCTCCTCGTCCGACTCCGCCTCCGCCTCCTCCTTCTTCTCCTCCTCCAGAGCGTAGCTGCGTAAGGAGAGGGGGAGGAGTCCAGTTCTTGCGCGACGGCAGGAGTTCTTCGATCCCCGCAATTTTCTGGAGCCTGGAGGTGAAGGACGACATCTGGACCGAAGACATCGCCTGACGAGGACTGGAGAGGGAGCAGCTCTTCTGACACAGTGAGTAAAGTGTCTGAAAGTGCTGTTTATGTATGGCCCTGTTCACACAGAGTATTTTTGCAGGCCAAAAAAATCTGCCTCAAAATTCCTTAAAGAATTTTGAGGCAGATTTTGACCTGCCCACACTATCTTGCCGCGTTTTTTGCTGCGTTTTTTGCCCTCGGCGATTGAGGACAGCAGACAAAAAACGCAGCGAAAAATGCATTTTCTGCCTCCCATTGATTTCGATGGGAGGTCAGAGGCGGAACCGCGGCAAGAAAGGACGTGCTGCTTTTTCTTTTTTCCGCGACTGGCTCCCATTGATTTCAGATTAAATCAATGGGAGGCGGTTTTGGAAGTTTTTTGGTGCTGATTCTGACGCAGTGTCCGAGTCAATATCAAGGCCCAAAAACTCTGTGAACTGGGCCTTATTGTTAGGGCTTATTCAGACGAACGTGTAATACGTCCGTGCAACGTGTGTGATTTTCACGCGCCTCGCACGGACCTATGTTAGTCTATGGGGCCGTGCAGACTGTCAGTGATTTTCACGCAGCGTGTGTCCGCTGCGTAAAACTCACGACATGTCCAATATTTGTGCATTGTTCGCGTATCACGCACCCATTGAAGTCAATGGGTGCGTGAAAGTCACGCCCAGCACATGGAAGCACTCCCGCAGCCGTATAAACTATGAATGAAAACAGAAAAGCACCACGTGCTACAAACATCCAAACAGAGTGTCATAATGATGGCGGCTGCGCGAAAATCACGCAGCCACGCATCATACGCTGCTGCCACACGGAGCTGTTATGGACCTTTTGCATGCGCAAAACGCCACGTTTTTTGCGCACGCAAAAATCACACGCTCGTGTAAATCCGGCCTTAGGGTAGGAACACACTAGGCATGAACACTGCGGATTTTATGCAACACATTTTATTGTGGAAAATCCGCAGCGTATCACAGTCACAGCCGAGTGGATGAGATTTGAACAAATCTCATCCACACGCTGCAAAAAAAATTGACCTGCAGTGTGGCTTTTTAGGCCGCAGCATGTCAATTTATGCTGCAGAATCGCCACTCGTCTGGTGCGGAAATGTTGCGGTTCTGCCGCAAAAATCACAAAAGAGAAAAAAAAAAGGCACTTTTTTAAATTGATAAAAAAGTTTATACTTACCCCGGCCGTAGTCCTGGTGACGCGATCTTCTATTCTTAGCGCAGCTCCTGGAGCTGCTGCCGGTCTCTAAATAGGCAGTTGGTCCAGTAGAATTTGGAATTATTTTTTTTTGTGAACCAGCTTAAAAAAATACAAAACTTTTGTGTTAGGGCCTGTTCACATCACCGTTCGCTTCCGCTCCGGGGTTCCATCTGAGGTTTCTGTCGGGTGAACACCGCAACGGAAAGTGAAAGTGATAGCACAGCTTCCGTTTCAGTCACCATTGATCTCAATGGTGACGGAAACATCGCTAATGGTTTCCGTTCGTCACCATTCCGGCTGGTTTTCGGACGGAATCAATCAGTCGACTGCGCTAATTGTGACGGAAGCTGTGCTGTCACTTTCACTTTCCGTTGCGGGGCTCACCCGACGGAAACCTCAGATGGAACCCCGGAGCGGAAGCGAACAGTGATGTGAACAGGCCCTAACACAAAAGTTTTGTATTTTTTTAAGCTGGTTCACAAAAAAAAATAATTCCAAATTCTACTGGACCAACTGCCTATTTAGAGACCGGCAGCAGCTCCAGGAGCGACATCATAAGGGACACACTAGGCGGATATGCTGAGAAAAACTCCACAGCTTATCGCGGGAGCCGCAGGGAATTCTGCAAGCAAAACCGCACCAAGTAGTGGTGCAGGTTTCGTGAGGCGTGTCCGCTGCGGGAATCCTGCAGGGAAAAAAAAGTTTAGACTTCCCCCGGCCGTAGTCCTGGTGACGCATCTCTCTCTTCTGAACGTAGCCCCGCCTCCTGGGATGACGCTGTAGACCATGTGACCGCTGCAGCAGTCACATGGGATGAAACGTCATGACAGAAGGCTGAGCTGCGCTAAGACTAGAGGATCGCGTCACCAGGACTACGGCCGGGGCAAGTCTAAACTTTTTTATAAATTTAAAAAAGTGCCTTTTTATTTTTTCTCATGTGTGATTTTTGCGGCAGAACCGCAGCATTTCCACAACAGAGGAGCAGCGATTCCACAGAATACATTGACACGCTGCGGCTTAAAAAGCCAAAAGCCACACTGCAGGTCAATTTTTTTTGCAGAGTGTGGATGAGATTTGTTCATATCTCATCCACTCTGCTGCGACTGTGATACGCTGCGGATTTTCCACAATAAAATGTGTTGCATAAAATCTGCAGTGTTCATGCCTAGTGTGTTCCTACCCTAAGGCCGGATTCACACGAGCGCGTGCTATTTGCGCGCGCAAAAACATGGCGTTTTGCGCATGCAAAAGTTCCATAATAGCTCCGTGTGTCAGCTGCGTATGATGCGCGGCTGCGTGATTTTCGCGCCATCATTATGACACTCTGTTTGTAGCACGTGGTGCTTTTCTGTTTTCATTCATAGTTTATACTGCTGCGGAAGTGCTGGGCGTGATTTTCACCCACCCATTGACTTCAATGGGTGCGTGATGCGCGAACAATGCACAAATATAGGACATGTCGTGAGTTTTACGCAGCGGACACACGGACACACGCTGCGTGAAAATCACTGACAGTCTGCATGGCCCCATAGAGTAACATAGGTCCGTGTGAAAATCACGCGCGTTGCACGGACGTATTACACGTTCGTCTGAATAAGCCCTAACAATAAGGCCCAGTTCACAGAGTTTTTGGGCCTTGATATTGACTCGGACACTGCGTCAGAATCAGCACCAAAAAACTTCCAAAACCGCCTCCCATTGATTTAATCTGAAATCAATGGGAGCCAGTCGCGGAAAAAAGAAAAAGCAGCACGTCCTTTCTTGCCGCGGTTCTGCCTCTGACCTCCCATCGAAATCAATGGGAGGCAGAAAATGCATTTTTCCCTGCGTTTTTTGTCTGCTGTCATCAATCGCCGTGGGCAAAAAACGCGGCAAGATAGTGTGGGCAGGTCAATATCTGCCTCAAAATTCGGTGCGCGGTTCCAGGCGGTCGCGGGTGCCCATGCGCAGGAGTTTGCGGGTGCGCGCGATCGGTCGCACGGGCGGCGGTGTTTGACGGCCCCATGACGACCCCCATGCTACCCAGGGCCGCCATCAGGGGGGGTATTATGGGTGCTGATGTGAGAGGCCCGGCCAAACCTAATTGAAAGGGGGGCCCGCAGCTCACAACATTCTTTTGGTGAAAAAAACGGGCCCCATTGCAGGGGCCTGTTTTTTTTTCTACCAAAGGCAAGTCGCGGCAGTTTGCCGGGCCCCCCTTTCAATTAGGTTTGGCCGGGCCTCTCACATCAGTACCCCTAATACCCCCCCTGATGGCCGCCCTGGGTACCATGATATAGTGCTGGACGGAGTACCGTTAACAGGCGGTGCCACGGTAGGGGGGCCCAAAAAATTTAGCTGTAGGGGGCCCTGAAATTCCTGATGGCGGCCCTGGCCCCATGACTCACATTTGGGTGGAATGTCCCTTTAAATTCTTGTGCGCCACATTACTACATCATTTTAAAGGGGTTCTCCAAATTTATTTAAGCAAAAGCTGTATGAGATTAGAAAAACATAACTACTGTAAATTCTTCCAGAAACATCGCCACTATTATCCATAGGCTGCGCCTGATATTGCAGCTCAGTCTCATTCACTTGAATGCTACAATACCAGACACGGCACATATACAAGCAGTGGTACTGCCCCTTGAAGAAAACAGAACATTTTTTTAACCTCATACAATCCATGTAATCGTTGTATAATAAAGAGTTCTGCAACTTTCTAATATACTTTGTATTTCAATTCCTCAACATTTTTCAAGATCTCTGCTTGCTGTCAGACATCCTGACACAGTTGAAGACGTTGTTACGTATATCCGAGATTTCTCTTGTAACGAACTGTGCACCTGTGTGAGTAGGACATATACTATATGGACTAAAGTATTGGGACACACCTAGTGGCGTAACTATAGGGGTCGCATCGGTCTCATACAAACCGTTGTGACTGGGTTTTGTTATTCTTGACGCAACCAATAGCGCAGTCAAAACAACAGAACCCTGTCACAACAGTGGCAAACAGAAAACTTTAGCAACGTTTCCTTCACCACGGAGATCAATGGTGAGGGAAAGGGAAGCTGAGGTTTCAGTTTGCCTTCCTGTTGAGGTGTTAACCCGACGGATACTTCAGATGGAAGGGCTGCGGTGATGTGAACAGGCCCTTACTAATGTTTTTTTGTGTTTGTGTTTTTTTTTTAACGGTTCAGTCGTTGGACTACGTCGGATTCAAGGACTACTTCGGATGACGGCTTTTTTCATTATCAATAAAATAGTTAATGAAGGTTGTGTGGGTTTTTTCTTTAATTTCAATAAACCTGTTTTTTCTATGTCTTTCTATTTTTTTTTAAACTTTATTGCTACCGCCTTATTAATAGCTGCTGGCTGATTGACAGCGTCCATTACTAAGGCGAGGCTCAGTGTTAGCCGGTGCAGAGGCTAACACTACCCCCCATTATTTCCCCGGTACCCACTGCCACCAGGGGTGCCAGGAAGAGCCGGGTGCGATCATGTACCCGACTATCTGTAATGATGGACGGGCACTGGGGTGGCCGCAGGCTGGTATTAATAGGCTGGGAAAGGGCAAACACAGTGGCCCTTCCCACCCTGGTAATGCTACAGCAACTCAGTCAAAAAGTGGAGACCACGTAAAGTTACAGAGCGGGGTCACGGAGTGCTGATGCGCATTCTGCATAGTGTGGACAATTGTAGCTTCTCAGTTTGTGGGAACAGTTTGGCGTTCTGCTCTTTTCTGTTACAGCATTACTGTCCCCAGTGCACAAGGTCTATAAAGACACGGTTGGTTGGGGGAGTTTGGTGTGGAAGAACTCGACTCTCCCCACAGAGCCCTGACCTCAACCCCATCCAACACCTTTGTGATAGCCTAAAACTGAGATTGTGAGCCCGGCCCCCTCCTCCAACATCAGTGTCTGATCTCACAAATGTTCTTCTGAATGAAAGGGCAAAAATTCCCACAGACACCCTCAAATACCTTGTAGAAAGTCTTCCCAGAAGAGTGGAGGGTGTTTTATCTGCAAAAGGGGGACCAAATTAATATAAATGGCTATAGAATGGGATGTCATAAATGCTCCTGTAGGTGTAATGTGTAGGTGTCCCAACACTTTTGTCCATATAGTGTATATAAAAAAAATCTTAGTATACAAGAGTCCGTGATTGTAGCCACATGGTTTCATCCAGCCAATCAGCTGAGAGAGACACTAAATTAAAGCTTATTTAGGGAATGCTCCTGTGCCCACTTTTTCTTGCTTCAGTCATTGTACTGTATAATAAAAAGTTATGCAACTTCCACAGCTCTTACTTTTTCAATTTCTCTCTGCTGTCAGTGAATGGGAATATTCTTGTGTACATTCAGAGACTGAAAGTCCCACAGACCTAATACTACACACATATGGGAGTTTACTACAATTGTATCCAGTGCCGACAGTCCACTCTGAGCTAAATTGCCTGGACTCCAGACTTGAACATTTTACCTGTACTGATAAATGAAAGGAGTTGTGCAAACATAGATATTTATCACCTCTACACACCGATGGGACCCCCAACTGATCCCGAACTCGGGGTCCTGAACCCCTTGTTCTTTACATCCCAACCATAGCAAGGAGAACTTTGAATGGAGCGGCAGTCAAGCATGCTTGGTGCCACTCTATTCAAACTCTATGGGACAGACAGAGGAAGCCGAGTACACTGCTCAGCTTTTTCTGTCAGCCTCATGGACATTGAATGGAGCTGCAGGACGCATGCTCGACCACCGCTGTATAACCACAGAAGCGTTTCCAGTCAGTGCAAGTGTGGGGAGAACTGTTTGAGCGGTGGTCTGCGTATGCTGTCTGCAGAAAAGCTGTGTGCAGAGGAGCAGGCAAGTGAGTACCCGGAGTGGAACCAGAGGCGGAGCTGAGGGGTCAGGTGTTAGCACCAGTGTGTGGTCTCCAGCGAATCAGCAGCTGCATTACAGAATGGCTGGAAAGGGCCATCCGTATAGAAAAGAGCACCTGGTGTCCGGAGAGCAGAAAGCAAAAAAAGGGAAAGGGACCAGACCATTTGGTAAAGCCTGAGTTGTACTATTGGACTATTCTGATATTATCCTCAGTGTAATTGTAATATGCACAAATTTATATATCATGGAATATAGGATACATAATCAAATTATTGAAAATATTATAAGCATTAAAAGACACCAGCAACTCCAAGTCAATGTGACTACAGACCAGGACATACACCTCCCCAACGCGCATATCGCCACAGCATTGTCTGGGGAACCCGGATACATTTATATATTGTAGAAAACTATGAGGACTGGATATGTATTTGCTCAGGAAAATTGTCCTAGAAAATAAACACAAACACTTTCATTCTTACAATCTGGTTATTACAAACCAAATAAAGTTGCAGTATAAAATATCAATATCTGCATTACGAGCAGTTTAGACTGACACCCTAGACTCGAGTCTACATGCTAAAAAAAATAAAAAATCTGCGCCTGATAATTTATATATCTTGATGACTTGCATGCTTCAGTGCCTCATACTGAGTTTTATTATGTTTTTTCATGCTTTTTTCTATCTAGCATCGGGGGACTGTAATCCCAGAGCAGGTAGAGACCGTGCATGCAGATTTCCACTGAATGAAGGCATTATGCGTGATGACAACTCCACACTCTGCGGAGAGGAGCACGTATTATTTATTTATTCACTTAATCAGCAAATGCCTGAAAGCCTATGACTGAGATGTGTCATTTTGTCGAATCATCTAAATTATAACTGAGAAGTGTCATGCACGCTGCAGACCCGGAGATCTGTAAATACATGTTTAACAATGATTGACTGGATACATCTCCAAACAGAAAAATTATAGCTAAAATAAGATGCTCTCAAGCCAAAGAGACCTCATATTCATAAATCTACATAGAAATGTGACTTGCATGTGGCATACAAACAGTGCAAGCATTCATTTTTGTATTGTAAGTTTTTTAAGCTCTTAAAGCGCACCTATCATTATGTGTTTTGATCATAAATTAGTAGTACATGTGAAAATAGGAAACTTTATAATTTATCTTATATTAGGAAACTTCCAGCAGCCTGTATTTCCCTTTTCCATGTCTATATGATCCCTGTGAATGGTCAGAAACCTCCTTAATCACCCAAAAAATCCATCTAGTGTGAGACCTAAAAAACAGGGAGGAGGGGGATGCAGCTGCAGATTCTTGCTCAGTGTTTTAGCAAAATATCATGAGGGGGAGATATCGGTGTTGGGCCACTGGTGGTGCTCAAGACCGCAACACCAGATAATCTCTATCACATGGATCAATACTAACAGGTAACAAAAGGCATAAGTAACTCACCTGGGGATGAGCGGAACCGAATACTAAAGATAGTAGAAGATGGAGACGATGCATAAATGGAGCGGATGGCAGATGAATAGCACACAAGCAGTTAACAGATGAATAGACAGTGGACAAAAATGAACAGCACTATCTGCCCCTATCTGAACACTATCCCACATCAGGGTAAAATAACAGCTTGACAGCAGAAAAAAACACACAGGAAAGGAAAACAAACCAGTGGAACTACTGACCTCAGGATACACATAAAACCACAATACAAAAACTAGATCTCTCAGAGGACCAACAGAACAAACAAACATAGACACGTACAAAGTCACCAACTAGAATCTGGAAAGTGTTTAGCACATGCCAAAAACAATATAACTAGCACCTGAGTAATCCAAGCCTGAAGAATATATAGGCCCAAGAGAAGTGCTCCACCCTAATTAAGCAGGCAAAACTAAATGATGACCAAATCCAGACTCAGAGCAAAGGCATTGCCTAGCAACTCCTAAACACGGAGATAACAGAAATCATTGATTAGTCACTAAGTATAAAGCGCAAGTGAACCCCTTTAATCCTGTTCCTAAAGGAGTAGCTATAGGATGTGCAAAGGTAGAAGACCCTTCCGGGCCCAAATGCTCCTCTGTAACATAGGAAGTCACTATTATTATAAATGGCACATGATAGATGGAGGGCCATGTTACAGAGTTTGCATTGAAGTTAGAGAGCTATAAGTTACCACTCTCCTCACTGCATTAATGAACACAGCTCTGCTACATCTGCATATCTTATAACACTGATGAATGTTTTTGTATCTAAATATCAACTAATAACAATGAGTTCTTCATGCAGAATCATTTTATTCTGATTATAATTATCAGAAATAATGATTGTCATTTTTTCTTGTAATAATTTTTTTTGTTTTCCAATCATTTGCCTTATGAAATGTCTGTGATGACAGATACACAAGCTGAATATATAAAACAAGGTCACTTTGCCAGTGATAGCCGTTAAAGTCAAATTTTGGTGTCAGCCCAATTCCATTATCCAAGTCCTGTGATTGAACATCTGTTAGGGCTCTGGCTGTTTCACTTATTAATTATGAGGCCTCTGGATTTGTCGGCCTCATTAACATGTAATGTAGATTTCCTTGTTCTTGTGCCCATTTTATGGGATTTATATTCTTGCTCTTTTTGGAATATGAGCCTGGAACATTATTAGGAACCATTGTACGGGAATCATGACTGTTCATTAATCGCCATGTAATCATAATATCCTACTATTAATAGTTAATTAATAATCCTTATACGTCATCACAGATAAATATTCACAAGGCCCAGTTTTTTTTTCAAGGGCTCTCCAAGTCTTGATTTGTTTTTGGAAACATTTGAGCACTAAAATTCTCTACTGTGTATTCTTCTATTGATGTTTCTAAAACAATATTGACAATGGGTCGATAAGATATAGCATGGTAAAGCGTGAAGGGGGTTTTACACTGGGCGATTATCGTGGCAGACGAGCGTTAATATAACGCTTGTTGCCGATAATTGCCCTGTGTAAACAGGGGAACGATCAGCAGATGAACGAGCAAACGCTCGATGATCGGCTGGCCGTATAGTTTTAAAAGAGTAAAATATTATTGTTGTCGGCAGCACATCTCCCTGTGTAAACAGGGAGACGCGCTGCCGACATGCTGATAATGTGTGGGGACGAGCGATCGGAGTAACAACCGCTCGTCCCCATCCATAGCTCCGTGTGACAGGAGCAAACGAGTGCCGATCAATGATGTCTCGTTGATCGGCGCTCGCTGCACCAGCCGAGTGTCGGCCGGTGTAAAAGGGCCTTTATTCTGTTAGACAGTGTTGGATTGTGGCTTCTTGGGCCCGCTAGAGGACATGATTCTGAGGACACGTGCTCTACAGTGGCGGATTATCATATGGGCGATTCGGGCGGCCGCCCGGGGCCCGAGGCTCCCAGGGGGCCCATGGCAGCCCGAACCGCACATCATCTTGCAAAGTTACTTATTCAGCGCGCTAGCGCTGCTAACTAACGAAGATGAGGGGAGGAGCAGGGAATTGGCCGGGAAAGGGGTAGGACACGCCTCCCTGACAAGTGCGGGCCGCCGCCATTGAGTAACAGAACAGCGAGGGACGGCTGTTCTGTTACTCCGAATCTGCAAGACGGTCGGTCACCGGCGCTGAGGTCAGTACAGCAGGCTTATCCTCCTTCCCAACTGGTTCCCGACCGCTGGCTGTATTTTTACGGCCAGCGGTCAGGGACGGGTCCTTAAAACCCGAACCATAGACTTTCTACGGCTCGGGTTTTAACTTGCTGCCCGCGCGATCGGGTCTCCGGCTGTCAGTGACTGCCGGGGACCCTGAGGAAAAGACAGAAGCAGCTTTCGCTGCTTCTGTCTTCTCCGATGTCTTCTTACACAGCGTTCAATGAACGCTGTGTATAGGAATAGAGACAGCAGCAGCGGTGCTGTCTCTATTCCTCCCGGTGATCATGTGACTGGTCACATGATCGCCGGGTGCCGTTAGTGGCAGGCTGCTGCTGGGTCTAACTAGACCCAGCACAGCCCTATTAGTGACAATCGTCACTATGAGAGGGCTGATTTCCCCTGTAACTGGGGCTGCTGTGCAGCTCCAGTTACAGGGGAAAAACATGGTGTAAAAGAAAGAAAAAATATATATAAAGTTCCCCAAAGGTCTTTTTTGACCTTTGAGGAACAGACCACAGTAATAAAAAAATAGGAAAGTAAAGTGCAAAAAAAATGAAATAATAAATACACATAAAATACCCACCCCAATAAAAACCGTCCGTCCCCCCCGCCAATCATTGTTGTAACGCAAGCGCTGACCCAATTACCCTAATATAGACATGTAATATATTAACATTTACGGTAAACAATGACGATTACAAATAAAAGGTCTATTTTAGGGTAAAACTATGTTATTACCCAAAAAAATAGCTGAAACGTAAAAAAGCTTATTTTTTTACTATTATTTTTAAACTTTATGAATAAAAATTCTAAAATAGCAAAAAAGGTGTGTATAAAAACGCTAAAAAAAAAGAAACCTGCATTGTCTACGGAAAAAACGTCGCAAAAATCACGTCGTTTTTATTTCTTTTTTATAAAAATGTGTGTTTGGTGCAACTTTGTAATTACGTTTTATTAAAAAATATTTTCACTTTTTGAGATACAGCTGCTTTGTATCCTGTATCCATCAGGTCAGCAGGACTGACGGGATCAGTGAAACGGGCCCTGCGCTAAATTATAATCTTCGATGTGATAGATTTGAGGTGGATCCTGCGTGTCACTGATCCTGTCAGTCCTGCTGACCTGACGGATACAGGATACAAAGCAGCTGTATCTCAAAAAGTGAAAATATTTTTTAATAAAACGTAATTACAAAGTTGCACCAAACACACATTTTTATAAAAAATAAATAAAAACGACGTGATTTTTGCGACGTTTTTTCCGTAGACAATGCAGGGTTCGTTTTTTATCGTTTTTATACACACCTTTTTTGCTATTTTACAATTTTTATTCATAAAGTTTATCTATATGGGGCTGTGTGTAACGCTCTCTACGGGGAGGATGTGTGATATATAGAGGGGGCTGTGTATGGCGATATCTATGGGGGTGTGTAATATCTACAGGGGCTGTGTGTATGGTGTTTTACAGTGTGTGGTATTATATTCAGGCGCGCAGTGTTTGGTGCTATTATATTTAGGGGTACAGTATGTGGCACCATGATAACTTTATTTTCGTTTATAGGTGTGGAAATGTTGGAAAAGTGAGGAGACGTCTGAGTGGCAAATTCTGCAGAAATGAGCCATGGCCAGGAGAAGTCGTCATGAGCGCTGGACCGGATGGTGAAGAAAAGAGGAAAAAAACTACTAGAATCTGAGACGTCGTCACCTGTGAGTCACTAGATTTATAGAGAATCTGTCACCTCTCCTGACATGTTTATTATAGGAATCCTTGTATTTCACAAAAAGTCTTTCTGCAGTCCAGGACTGATAGACAATTCCCCTTGTCAGGAGGTTGTGTCCCTGCACAGTGTGATACTGTCAGTATGTAGGGACACAGCCCTGTGACAAGGGAAATCGTAACACTGTTAATGCTTGCCCAAAAAAGTAGTGTCAAAAATAGTTACGGCGCGGCAGGGCGGCGGTGAGGAAGGGGGGCCCAAGTTTGGTTAACAGCCCAGGGCCCATGGTCTACTTAATCCGCCACTGGTCCTCTATCTATAAAGAACATGTACATGTCTAATTTTAATTGCATCATAATCTTTTTTTCTATTTTCTATCGTTTTACACACAGGACATATCATCGATAAGGTCTAATAGATTTTTAAATATACTGGTGGGTCTATCTTTCTGTCTGTCTATTCGTCTGTCTATCTATCTATCTATCTATCTATCTATAATGCAAAAAACAGGCAGCACTCCGTTGGTTTTAGGTGAAAAAAAGTGTGTACTTTATTGCCCCATGTGCAACGTTTCAGCTCCTTCCCCTGGAGCCTTTCTCTTTCTGTCTGTCTGTCTATCTATCTATCTATCTATGTTAACATAGCGGCCATTCATTCTTACAAAGAACTTCTCTGTTCTGGAGGGATACCCCTCTTCTATGATGTCCATATGCCAAAACTTGGGTTTTCCCATCAAATATATTTATAGAATGAACACAGGATATGTTCTCTCCACTATAACTACAACCAGAGGTGTAGCTGCGACCGGTCTCCTAAGCCAAGGGGGCCTACAGGCCCTTTACCACACATGGACTGGCTGTGCCTAGCCTCTCTGGTACCCTGAGGCACCGGAGAAGAAGAGACAGGGGAGAAGGATTTAGGATGCACAAGTTGACATACGCCTCAGTGCGCAGAGAATAAAATAATTAACTATACAGTCAGGAAATAATGGTGGGTGGCTCCGGACCCCACAGTCTCCCTGGGCAGACTTGCAGGGGGTATTATTACCTGAAGCAATACTGGGGGAGGCACTATTATTTTGTGGGGGCAAAAAGAGGATTTATTGCATTTTTGGGGCACAAATGGGGACAATTACATTGTGGAGTACACAAAAGTGGGATTATTACTTTGGGGGGGGACAAAGAAAGATATAATTACTGCGGGGCAAATGGGGCATTATTACTTTGTGGGGGGACACAAAGGGCATATTTTTACTGTGTAGGACCACATAGGGGGCTGTTATAACTTTGGTGGGTATTATTGTGTGGGGCACAAAGGAGGGCAGTATTACTATGGGGCACAAAGGAGGCATTATTATTTTGTTGGGGAACTATTTCTTTGTGGGGCACATAGGGGGCACTATTACTGTGTAGGGGGCACTATTACTGTGTAGGGGGCACTGAGGCATTGGGCGTAGCATCAGGATGGTCAGTTTATGTGCAGAGACGAGTCAACAGAAGTTGTCATGACGGTCTGAGCCCGGATTAATAAGAAGACCTTGAACGACTCCAATCAGAGAAGACGTCACCTGTGATGTACGGTAACTGTACTGTATTTACTCTCTACTATGTTATAAGAATATGTCTTAGGGGCTTCTCCACTGGTCTTTTAAGAACCTACCAAGGCTCCTGGCTGCTAGTGCTGCATTGAAGGCTCACTTAAGAGACCTAGCGATGCAGCTGGAAGTTACGGACTCTGATGTAGGGGGGACCAAAACTTTTGCACCAAAGCCCATGAGCCTTTAGTTACCCTACTAACTACAACATTAACAGACAGAGAAATGACCTGACGGTCTTGCTGCCCCTTTCTCTTATAAATGATTGGAACGGATTTTTGAGCAAGCTCTTTATCTTCCTGTTCGGGATGATGGGTACAGTACCGTGCACCAAGGATAGGCCATTTGTTTATTTTTGTCAGTTAGAAATTCCATAAACCAGGTTACATTCAGATTCCTGTGTAGATTTCTATTCCATTCGTAGATAAGCAGCTCCTTTGAGTTTTAAGTAAATGGCCACTAGCGTTCAGTCTCAGTTTCTCTTGGGATGTGAGTTGGGCTCGAGGAGGAAAGCAATCATAAACTCTAAGATGGGTTCATTCAGCTGTGGCATTTTGGAGATTTAAGCCGTCTGTCAAAATGGAGTGAAATTAATTAGTGCACAATGCAACTTTAACATCATAATGTACACAAATTACCAGGACAAGCAAACAACTTAGAGGAAATCATTATTTTTTGGATAGTCCAGGTATGAACATAAAGATCAACATTAATATCTACAGTCAGCATATGCTCACAATCCCGACAGAGACGGCATGTAGCACTGTTATTCCCGTCAATACAGCGGACACCACAATTGAGCCCCATGTCAGTCAATGGGAGTCCTCGGGTGCCATTGGTAGCCATCGTATGATGAATCTAGGCCATTGTATGATGAATCTAGGCCATCATATGATGAATCTAGGCCATCGTATGATGAATCTAGGCCATTGTATGATGGATCAACCGGCAATGGGTTGTGGTTTTCGTTATAAACAAGAACCATGGTGCAAATGTGAACATAGACTAAATTTAGCACATAGAGTACTGTAGGAATTAGAAAACATACAAGTAAAGATTGAGGGTGAGATTTATTAAGACTGGCGTTTCATATGCCAGTCTTAATAAACAGTTGACTGGAGTAAATTGCGACACATTTCTTTAGAGGAGAACGCCTCCTAATAAATGTGTTGCATCTTTTTTAGCTGGCCAGAGCGAAGCCCCATCCCTATTCGCCGAACCTGCCACGATCAGACAAAAAATAAGATAATATACTCACCGCACCGCTTTCATTTCCCCCACTGATTCCCATAGAATTTTATAGCCGGTGGCGGCGCATACAAGGTCCTGAGTGCTGCGTCGTACATAACGTCCTGACGTTCCCTGGCGTCGGTACTTTGTATGCTCTGCAGCCTGAAACAAGTCGCTGAGGGGATCCGGGGGGAAAAGTGGAGCGGTGAGGTGAGCACATTTTTTTTTTGCTTGGGGGCGGTTAGTCTGATCAGCACAGGAAGGTACAGGGCGCGGCACGGGCCTCTACCACAGACTGAGATCTACACAGCTCACGTAGATTTCCTCTATAATTTACGCCAGTTTCTGGCAGAAATTATAGTAAAATAGCATGAGCGATGTAAACTGCCCAAAAGTCCCTATTTTCCTTTATATGAACTGGAGCCCAGAAATGACCTGCCTATTCTAGATGAGGCCGCACTAATGCTTTGTGCAATGGTAATATTATGTCTCTCTCCCGGGAGTCCATGCCTCTTTTAATAGACGACAGGATCCTGCTGGTCTTAGAAGATGTCTTCTAGGACTTTGTCCAAGTAAAATACAACCCCTTTCAAGCTTGTTAACGCCGAGCCAGCATAACTAATGTCAAAGTGATTGCAACATACCATTTTAATCGGGCAACCATGTAGACCGTCAACATGTCAAACCTTTATAAATCTTGGACCTGCAATTTATTGACTAAGCTCTGTTCATATCTGCGTCATCGGTTTTTCCCTTATTCTGTTCCGTCATAGAAGAAAAATATCAAGAATAATGGAAGTGCCGAATCCATCACTTGATGGACACCAATGGTGCCTGTTGGAAACCATTCACTTTAATAGATTCAATTGGGTTTCCGTCATGATGTCCGTCATTTTGCCAGGACAAAATGGCGCTGCATTTAGCACTATTTTTTTTTTTTACAAAAACAACAGAATCTGTGACGGAGCCTCTGATGCAGATCCTAAGTTCAACAGAGCTTAACAGAGCCTAAGTTTTTTCTGCCTCTTAGGGAATGTTCACACGGCAACGGCAATTACGTCTGAAATTATGGAGCTGTTTCAGGCGAAAACAGCTCCTGAATTTCAGACGTTTTGACAAGTGCACGCGCTTTTCGCGGCGTCTTTTATGGACGTAATTGGAGCTGGTTTTCATTGGAGTCAATGAAAAACAGCTCCAATTACGTCCCAAGAAGTGACATGCACTTCTTTGAGGCGGGCGTCTTTTTACTCGCCGTCTTTTGACAGCGGCGCGTAAAAAAAAGTCCATCTGCACAGAACACTGTAAGACCCATTGAATTCAATGGGCAGATGTTTGCCGACGGTTTGGAGCCATTTTTTCAGCTATAATTCGAGGCGTAAAATGCCTGAATTACATCCGTAAATAGGGCGTGTGAACATACCCTTAAAGTAAATCTTTTATAACAAAATAACATATTGCTTCCCTCCCCTCTCACAGCATCTTACAGGGTCTCGCATAGAGACTGAGAAAGGATGACTGTAAATGACTTCCCATCCTCCCTCCTCCCTCTAATAGCATAAGTATCACACAGCCTGGTGGAGAAATACTGCAGCTGCATCCCCATCTAGTGTGTACTGTATTACACTAGACAGAATTTGTTTTTTTTACTAAAGAGGTTTCTGAACATTTAAGCTAGGATCACATACACAGTTGTGATGCAGTTTATGTGGTGGTTTTTGGCTCCGTTTTTTGAGCCACACATAGAAATGGACACAAAGGAAAGGAGATGGATAATTATTTTCATTATACCTTTTCTTCCTTTTGGATCCACTTTTGGCTTTAGCTCAAACAACTAAATAAAAAACTGCATCAAAACTTTGTGTGTGATCCTGGCCTTAAATAGAGCCTGTAGACAAGAAAAAAGTAACTATAGGCGGCCACTTTTACATAATAAGATATAAAATAAAATAAAAGCTTCAATTGCTACCACGTCATCTTTCAAGGAAAAGACAAAGGCAAACAAGGTGAGTATCTTAAAAGCAGTAAAATAATATGCAGTACATTGGTCATCCTAGTGCAGGACACTCACTGATGGAGATTTTTTGCCTTTTGCACTAGGTTTCCTCATAACCTATTCTGGTAAATAGTTTTTTGGACCTTTAGGACGGGTTCCCACGGGTCGGATACGCTACGTAAAAATCACGCAGCGTATCCGACCTGGAACCCGCAGAACTTTCCGTCCGTAAAAAAATTGCTCATACTTACCTCCTTTGACGTCCACTCCGGCCTCCTACGATGACGTTGCAGGCCATGCGAAACGGCACAGTGTGTGTTTGGCTGCAGCGGTCACATGGGATGAAACGTCATCCCAGGTGGCCGGACTGCAGGAAGGAGGGCATTCTGGGTAAGTGTGATTTTTCTTTTCCGAAGTTGCAATTTTTGCGGCGTAATCGCTGCGAATACGCTGCAAAAGTCGCAACACTTGGCTTTCTGTTGCGGGTTTTGCATCCCCATTAAATTCAATGGGTAAAACCCACAACAGAATATCAACAAAAACGCAGCATAAATTGATATGCTGCAGAATTAAATTCTGCAACGCAGGTCAATTTATTAATGCTTACGCCTGTTTTTTTCCGCAGCGTGGGCGTGATATTTACTAAATCTCTTCCACTTTGTGGCTACTGTAAATACTGCGGAATTTCTGCACACAATTCGTGGAAATTCTGCAGCGTTTACGCTACGTGGGAACCCGGCCTTAGTCCTCCTATGCTGTTGATTGCTGGTGCGTAGACGTTTTTTTGCTGAAACGAGGTGAGACCGCTGAGTCTTGTAGTACTAAGTACAAGGTGCAAGTGTAATTACCATTCAGCTCAGAAAGGAAAAGTCAGAAACTGCAATAAGTATAAAACTGCAAGATGCATAGATGTAAATAAAGGGCGTTTATTATACTTACGAAAATACATCAGTAAAAAGGTGACCAAACAATAAAAAGCGTGCAGCAAGTTAAACAGTAGCCCGACCCAGAGTTTTTACTTGGCTACTAGTCATTTTAACTATTTTCATAACTAATGGCATCAGCCACAAATGTCCTGAATGGAACAATGACAATTGTGGCAATACAGAAAAAATATTTTGCTGCTCAGTGTATATATTTTTTGTATATACTTTGTAACCTAAGTCAGATTTTACTAGCTCTATTTGCATATAGTCTAGGTTAAAAATCTCTTACCGTTTTGTGTAAACAGCTCCAATGAAGACCGATGTATTTCCGTGGTTACAAACGACAACCAAAACCTGATTGGTCAGATTCTGCAGTCCTGTATTACTCCCTTCCATCTGCCCCCTCTACTGTCTGTGGGTTAAAAGAGGGCGCAGATGGAATGGAGTAACACATGACTGCTGGATCAGCAAAATTGTAACATTTTCTTTTGATTTTCTATATATTATGCAATTATACAAAGGAATGGATGCACAACACAAATATGTACAACATCACTTCACCAGCATTAACCTATGATTGTAAGGCCCTGTTCACACGGAGTTTTTTGCAGGAGGAAAATTCCTCCTGTAAAAACTGACCCTGGAGGTTTTCATGTTTGATGTGGTTTTTGACGTGGTTTTTGACGTGGTTTTTGACGTGGTTTTTGAGGCGGTTTTCCAGGCGGTTTTTCAGGCTGTTTTTGCCGAGGTTTTCACACGCATGAGGCTGGGTTCACACAACCATGTTACGTCCATAATGTACGGAACGTATTTCGGCCGGAAGACCCGGACCGAAGACAGTGCAGGGAGCCGGGCTCCTAGCATCATAGTGATGTACGACACTAGGAGTCCCTGCCTCTGCGTGGAACTACTGTCCCGTACTGTAATCATGATTACAGTACGGGACAGTTGTCCTGCAGCGAGGCAGGGACTCCTAGCGTCGTACATCACTATGATGCTAGGAGCCCGGCTCCCTGCACTGTCTTCGGTCCGGGTCTTCCGGCTGAAATACGTTCCGTACATTACAGACGTAACATGGTCGTGTGAACCCAGCCTGACAGCCTTCTGTCAACGGATCTGTCACCATTGAAATGAATGGTGATGCAAACGGAACTTACTTCACACTTGCCTTTCCGTTGAGGGGTTCCCCTGACTGAAAGCACCGACGGAACCCCTGAGCAGAAACCACGCTGATGTGAACAGGCCCACATTAAAAAAAACATTGTTTTCTGTTTGCATCATCATTGACTTCAATGCTGATGGATCCGTTGCTAATGGGATTCCCTACACTGCGGTATTGGTTCAGTCGAAACGACAGAACCCTTTGCACAACGGGGACAAACAGAAACAATTAGCAACGGATCTGTCACCACTTCACACTTGCCTTTCCGTTGAGGGGTTCCCCTGACTGAAAGCACCGACGGAACCCCTCAGCGGAAACCACGCTGATGTGAACAGGCCCACATTAAAAAAAAAAAAGTATACTTACTTCTTGAATCAATTTCCCAACATCAATGTCCATTCGGTGGTACACCTCTGCTGTCGTCATTTCTGTTCCTGAAATGTTAAATAAAAATAAAAAAGAGATGACATACATGAACAACTGCATAACAAAATTAAAAAATTAAAAATAAAAAAATTGAAAAAAAAATCTAAAAAAAAAATCAGAAAAAAAAATTAAAAAAAAAAATTCTAAAAAAAAAAATGCACAGCTCCATACATGTATAGCATGTATGGAACATAGGAGCAAGTGCACTTACTTGTATTTGGATGCAGGACTTCGGTTTTCTGTATCCCTGAGTTCTGTCCACGATGTTTTTCAGCCTCCACGAGCAGACAGGAAATGACAGCCCCTTTCTGGGCTGGACTAGCAGCAGGAGACTGCAAGAAACTCCTCCAAAACTCTCGGCAATATACTCGTCAGAAAACACCTCACTAGTTCGAGGTGTTTTTTGACGTGTCCCCATTGCTTTCAATGCGGTTTTGGACGCGGAAACCGCATCAAGAAGGGTCATGTCCCTTCTTTTTGCCGCGAGGCGTTTTTTTTACTCGCGGTAAAAAAACGCCTCCGTCTCCCATTGAAATCAATGGGAGTCATTTTGGGTCGTTTTTGGCGCGTTTTCCGACGCGTTTTCCGCGTCAAAAAACGTGTCAAAAAACTCCGTGTGAACAGGGCCTTATATGTTTCATGTTGCACTATATGATGAGCATAAAACCACCCCAGAGGAACCAGATGTTATATAAAGGGGTTGTCCGGGTGTCGGATACGCACCGATCATATACTGATGATGACCTATCCTGTGGATAATTTCCCGGGTATAATATCAATTAAAAGATGGTTGTAATTAGGATAAAAATTGAGAGAAAGAGAAGTCTCATCTCTTGGACTAGGTCCACATCCATTTTTTATAGTCAATGTCAGACAATTACCTTCTGCTTTTAACTAAAGCTTTTCAGAAGGTAAGTGGTTAGCGATAGCCTGCTACATAATTACTGCTGGATTAAAGAAAGTGCTAATCAAGGATTTGGTTTAATCTTCTTTAAGTTGTAATATTAACTGGTGACTCGATTATTAATAATTAACTTCCAAATGTACATGAAAGACCAAGTGCTAGGAAATTACATTACAAGGGATATCACTTCACCAGGACATATAGGGCGTGCATTACAAATATATTATCCAGCACATGATTTTGTTGTTGTGCATCGATTACTGTTTAAGTTAATTTTTATCATAATTGCCACGGTGTGTGGGTATGTGGACCAACGAGGCCGCACCGCCGTAGCGGGGAGGCAGCTGGCCAAACAACAGAGCAACCAAGCAATACAAAGTCCAGCACAAGGGTACCTGAATAGTCCACACAGTGGCAGAGGCTTTAGCACGGATGGAGGTGGTTGCAGCAGGTTGCACCAGACATGGTGGATGACTGCAGGTGCAGCAGGTTGCGCCAGACCTAGCGGGTTACAGCGGGTGCAGCAGGTTGAGCCAGACGTGGCGGATGATAGCAGGTACAGCAGGATGCGCCAGACGTGGCAGACGACAACAGGTACAGTAGGTTGCGCCAGATGTGGTCGGTGAGAACAGGAGCAGCAGGACACGACTCCAATCACTAACAGGCTCAGGAACAATAACACAGCACGGGATACAGGATACAGGTAGCAGGGCACGGGAACACTGGGAACAGGATAACACTAAGGGACCATTTGCAAAGACTAACATGGGAATTACTAGCAACGCTCAGGCAAGGATCAGAAGGGCAGGGTGATCTGGGAATAATTAATTATTTACATATGCACGCGCTGACCCATTAAGGCCGGCAACCAGCGCGCGCCCTCAAGTGAGCAGTACGGGACAGAGCGGACGCATGTGTCGGCTTCTCCAGGGAGGGAGACACCAGCAGAAAGAGGAAGATCTGTGGGAGGCAGGTAAGTGGAGGTCGCGGTCTGTGTCACCGCGGCCGTAACAATAATCCAAAGACTAATAGAAATTTCTATTTATTATGATATTTTTAATTTGTGAGTCTCTTGGTCCATGGTGCTGATTGATTACAGAGCTCCATTTTTCTGGTACAGAGCTCCAAACCCCATCCATACACATACAGTAAAGTTAAATAAAAAAATTCTCGTTTCTTGTACTCTCCACTAGAGGGAGCTTAGGAGCCGCATACTGTGGTATTATTGAGTTCAATGTATTAACAGTATGTGGTAAGCTCCCAAGCTCCGCCTAGTGGTGGCTGCAGGCAGACAGAATTTTATCTTTCAACTCTAGGTCCATGCAGGGAATTTAGAGCTCTATACAAGAAGATATTTAAAGATATATTAAGGATTAATGAATCAACATAATTTTGAACCTACTGACTGGTATTTAAGGGTGAATATTCACTTTAAACTCTAACCTTCAACCTTAAAGGGATTTTCTTTACCCCTATTTACATTCTCAGCTCTCTCTCTCTCTCTCTCTCTCTCTCTCTCTCTTATCCATTTCAACTGCGTATTACATGAATGTCCATTGATTTTAATGGGTGTTGTGTAATCATGTATTGTAAATGAGACCTTACTAGACCTAGTGATAACAACTGATTATAGGGAACAGGGCAGCAGGGGGCCCCAAGGGACAAATACATAATCAGGGGACCAGTTGTGTGTTAAGAGGTTGTCTGGTTTGGACCTTTAAAAATCGGTAACAGTGATCATAATATAGTTACATTTTACCTATACTGTAAAAAACAAACGCAGGCTGGGAGGGCAAAAACATTTAATTTTAAGAAAGCCAATTTCCCCAGGATGAGGGCGGCAATTCAGGATATGGACTAGGAAGAACTAATGTCAAATAATGGAACAAATGATAAATGGGAGATTTTCAAATCTACTTTGAGTTATTATAGTGCAAAATGTATTCCTACAGGTAACAAGTATAAACGACTCAAATTAAACCCCACATGGCTTACACCTTCTGTGAAAGGGGCAATACATGACAAAAAAAGGGCATTTAAACAATACAAATCCGAGGGTACATCTGCAGCCTTTGTAAAATATAAAGAGCTTAATAAAATCTGTAAAAATTTAATAAAATTAGCAAAAATACAAAATGAAAGGCAGGTGGCCAAGGATAGTAAAACAAATCCCAAAAAATTCTTCAAGTATATAAATGCTAAAAAGCCAAGGTCTGAACATGTAGGACCCCTAGATAATGGTAATGGGGAGTTGATCACAGGGGATCAAGAGAAGGCAGAGTTACTAAATGGGTTCTTTAGCTCTGTATATACAACTGAAGAAAGAGCAGCTGATGTAGCCGGTGCCAGTGCTGTTAATATATCAGTTGATATACTGAATTGGATGAATGTAGAGATGGTCCAAGCTAAATTAAATAAAATAAATGTGCACAAGGCCCCGGGACCAGATGGGTTACACCCTAGAATTCTTAAAGAGCTTAGTTCAGTTATTTCTGTCCCCCTTTTCATAATATTCAGAGATTCTCTAGTGACTGGTATAGTGCCAAGGGACTGGCGCAGGGCAAATGTGGTGCCTATTTTCAAAAAGGGCTCTAGGTCTTCCCCGGGTAATTATAGACCAGTAAGCTTAACATCCATCGTGGGGAAAATGTTTGAGGGGCTATTGAGGGACTATATACAGGATTATGTGACAATAAATAGCATTATAAGTGACAGCCAGCATGGTTTTACTAAGGACAGAAGTTGTCAAACCAACCTAATCTGTTTTTATGAAGAGGTGAGCAGAAGTCTAGACAGAGGGGCCGCTGTGGACATAGTGTTTTTGGACTTTGCAAAGGCATTTGACACTGTCCCCCATAGACGCCTAATGGGTAAATTAAGGACTATAGGTTTAGAAAATATAGTTTGTAATTGGATTGAGAATTGGCTCAAGGACCGTATCCATAGGGTTGTGGTCAATGATTCCTTCTCTGAATGGTCCCCGGTAATAAGTGGTGTACCCCAGGGTTCAGTGCTGGGACCACTATTATTCAACTTATTTATTAATGATATAGAGGATGGGATTAATAGCACTATTTCTATTTTTGCAGATGACACCCAGCTATGTAATATAGTTCAGTCTATGGAAGATATTCATGAATTGCAGGCAGATTTAAACAAACTAAGTGTTTGGGCGTCCACTTGGCAGATGAAGTTTAATGTAGATAAATGTAAAGTTATGCATCTGGGTACCAACAACCTGCATGCATCATATGTCCTAGGGGGAGCTACACTGGCGGATTCACTTGTTGAGAAGGATCTGGGTGTAATAACCTGCAGGCATCATATGTCCTAGGGGGCGCTACACTGGGGGAGTCACTTGGTGAGAAGGATCTGGGTGTACTTGTAAATCATAATCTCAATAACAGCATGCAGTGTCAATCAGCTGCTTCAAAGGCCAGCAGGATATTGTCGTGTATTAAAAGAGGCATGGACTCGCGGGACAGGGATATAATATTACCACTTTACAAAGCATTAGTGAGGCCTCATCTAGAATATGCAGTTCAGTTCTGGGCTCCAGTTCATAGAAAGGATGCCCTGGAGTTGGAAAAAATACAAAGAAGAGCAACGAAGCTAATTAGGGGCATGGAGAATTTAAGTAATGAGGAAAGATTGAAAGAATTAAACCTATTTAGCCTTGAAAAAAGACGACTAAGGGGGGACATGATTAACTTATATAAATATATTAATGGCACATACAAAAAATATGGTGAAATCCTGTTCCTTGTAAAACCCCCTCAAAAAACAAGGGGGCACTCCCTCCGTCTGGAGAAAAAAAGGTTCAAGCTTCAGGGGCGACAAGCCTTCTTTACTGTGAGAACTGTGAATCTATGGAATAGCCTACCGCAGGAGCTGGTCACAGCAGGGACAGTAAATGGCTTTAAAAAAGGGTTAGATAATTTCCTAGAACAAAAAAATATTAGTTCCTATGTGTAGAAATTTTTCCTTCCCTTTTCCCTTCCCTTGGTTGAACTTGATGGACATGTGTCTTTTTTCAGCCGTACTAACTATGTAACTATGTAACTATGTAACTATGATGTGCCATTCTGCTATGGACCCAAACAAGTCATATAAAGTTGGTCCAGGTCCTTCTCTCTTTTTCAAGAACCACTGGCATATGTCAATATAGCATAGGCAAGTAATATATCATTGTTCTAGAATCCAACATGAAGTTGTTTTAGTGCTCAGGAATTCAAGTCTGGTCTACGTTGTTAGTGTGTCATTGTTCTAGATACCGAAAGGAGAGAGTGTGATTTTTCTAGAACCCCAAATGTCAGTATGCTTTTAGATCTGGAACCCTAAGAGTATGTCACTGTTCTGGAACCCTATCTGTCAGTGTGTAATTATTCTGGAAATGCAAATTAAAGTATATGATTGTTCTGGAATCCCAAGTATCATTATGTCATTGTGGTAGAGCTTCAAATGAAAGTTTATCATTGTTCTAGAACCCCCGGCTGTCAGTAACGCAGGTTTCCCAAGTCTAAAATCAGATTGTTCTGGAGCCATAATTGTATGTTACTGTGCTAGAACTACAAATGAAGGATTAACATTGTTCTAAAACCCCTGGGGTTAGAGTGTTTGTGTTTATGAGAATGTCTTATTATTTTGTGGCAGCAGTATCAGCAGTTTCATGGTTCATGAATCCCGAATGAGGCTGAATCCTTAAAGGAACAGTGTCACCAAAATTTCTTTTTATATATCAGTTTTATGTTAGGGTTTTATTAAAAACGTTTATATTTATTTGTGTGTTTGTGTGTTACTTTTTTCTATTTTTACACTTTTTCTTCCCTATGGGGGCTGCCATTTTTTTTTCCATTTCTGTATGTGTCGATTAACGACACATACAGACATGGAATACAGCAGCTCCAGTCCCATAGGGACTGCGAACGGGGCCCGTTCCATCCACTATGGTGTACGCCGTGTGTATGGGAACGGCGCATGCGCCGCTCCCACACAGTCCGATTTGAAATGCGCGCCGTCCGGCGCCATTTTCCTGTGGACCGGAAGTTGCGGCCGGGCAGTAAGATTACTACTTCCGGTCGCGGCTTCCGGACTTGTGCACATGGAGCAGCGGCAGCAGACGGAGCGGACGGACCGGAGGGAGCGGCGGCAACTGGAGCAGGTAAGTGATTTCTATGTATGTTCGTGTTTCAGTGTGTTTTACTAGTGTATGTTAACCTACTACACTGTGTGTTAGCTCAAAAACACAGTGTAGGAGGTTAGACCGTTCAAACCCCTCGTTTCTCCCGGCACTAGCCAGGATAAAGGAGGGGGGGGATTCTGAGAGCTCACTAGAGCGAGGGATTTTTTCCCAATTTTGCAGCATAAAGCAATGTGGTTGCTTTACCACATGCAATGCTGCAATTTTGGGAATTGCTCCATCTAGTGACCAGTGCTGGGAAATATTATAAATTGAATCCAATTTATAATATTTCCTGACTCGTGAAAAAAATAAAAAAAATTAGAACAATGTTTAATCACCTACACACTAATTGTTTAACTTAAAAAAAAAACATGTTTTGCTGGCAACACATTCCCTTTAATCTAGAACCTTAAGTCTCAGTGTGTCATTGTTCTGTATTAGATTGTCTTGTACTAAAACGAATAAATGGAAGTACATGATAGTTCTGGTACCCAAAGCGACAGTATGGGATTTCACATAATGAAAATGTATCTCAATGGCTGTAAATCCATTTTATTAGTGTATTATTATTATTATTATTATTATTATTATTATTATTATGGAACCTTAAAGGGATTGGATAATTCCTACTTGTTAGTAAAGTCCCTTGAAAATAAAAGGGTCACAAATTGTCCCCATGTTGAGACCTCCAGCGATCAGCTGTGATCTGTGGGGAAACCCGGCAGCAAGCGTTTAATCTCCCTGCAGCACCACCACAGGAGAAACTAAGCACTACACATTATTACATGTGCCCATTCATATCAATGAGTTGTCTGTGAAATTCAAGACAGGGCAGGTCCTCCAGAGTGATAGATGCTCTTTGTGAGAGATTAGGAGAGATTAGGATCCAGAAAAAGAGACTCTTCCTCTATTAACTCAGAATTCCCTTATAGGGTATATGAAAATTGGTTTCTAAACCAGACAACCCCTCACTGAGGGTCCAACCACTGGGACCCCTACCCGGGATGACCTGCTGTTCGTGAACAATTGATGAAGGGGTTGCGGCACTCGGCAGAGCACTGCAGTCACTTCATTGTGTTGATTGATGCAGGTCCCAGGGGTATCAATGTTTTTCCCCCCAGAAAACCCCATTCATCATTATGCCAGTGTACTAGATCTCAACAATAACATTGATTTTCTGGAACCTCAAGTATAAGGGTAATGTAGTTCTGGAATCACAAATATTTGCAAAGTTATGAATTATATGTTTCCAAATAATATGCAAATAGTAAAAAATTTATGATGTCTGATCAATTTAATCCAAAAATGATATTGTAAAATAATAATAGCTTCAACTGAATGTGTTGTATAGTCACCTAGAGACCATCAGTGGTACTGCAATTTATACATTTGAGAAAATTGTTGACACTCAGTCTTCCATCAGTGCTCATCTCCTATATTTCTACTAGATAAGCCTCAGTACAATATAAAAATGTAAGACTTAAGATGCATCATAGGAAATCATAATTTACCAGTTATCTGTACCTCCAAATTACTAATTAAAACCATATTTTCTAAACAGTTACCAAATTGCAAAGATGGTTCTCAAAATCCATTTCTTCAAGGACATGAGCATGAGATGAATAGAAATCAGCGTCTCTATTTTGTAGATTCTTCTTTCTTGCCTTATTCCACAAATACAGATATTTTAGCACAGTTGCTTGAACTGAATTTTAACTAACCATCTAATAAAAACCCATGCAAGAATTATTTAGCAAGATCTGCCAAGTGCAAGGAGAAATACTGCACGGTGACATTGCTTAGTTGGATGCAGACTTGTAAAACTGATGAATGACAAATAGTTTTAAAAAAAAACTAAGGAAAAAACAGGATCCACATCCAATATAAAATAGTCTATCTAAGAGTATCTATCTATCTATCTATCTATCTATCTATCTATCTATCTATCTATCTATCTATCTATCTATCTATCTATCTATCTATCTATCTATCTATCCATCCATCCATCCATCCATCCATCCATCCATCCATCCATCCATCCATCTATCTATCTATCTATCTATCTATCTATCTATCTATCTATCTATCTATCTATCTATCTATCTATCTATCTATCTATCTATCTATCTATCTATCGCCGGCTCCAGGTTTTTTGTGCACCTTTGGGCAACAGAGTCACAGTGGGCCCCACTACGCCTCAACTTCTGGCATTAAGGGTCTATTCATACATGTCTTCATTTGTGTGCGTGTTGAATAAAAAAAATTACATGAATGTTTTCCTTTCATTTCTACATAATGAAGCTAAAACGCACAGCGAAAACACAACTTGTGAACAAAATTGAAAAGCAATTACAGACGCAGATTTGTTGTAGGAATGTCAGCAAATGTAAACCCATACATAGATACCGTACATAGATCTGAATGGGGCTGTTATCATTTTGAAGCCATTTTCTGATCACTATAAGACGTGTTCACCGTATTGCACAGATTGTTAAGATTATAGGGATACCAAATATGTCTGTTATTTAATGTTATGTGATATTTATTTAATAAAGTGTATTAAAAAATTTACCCATACCTTCTTGATGCCATGATGTATCTAGAAAAATAATTAACATTTTTGTTAGTGCAATAAGGGAACTTCTACTTTTTAACTTTTTTTTTCTACCTGTAATGTACTAGCATATGTCTATATATCAGTACATTAGGCCTATTAATAATAATAGTTTTGAGGCATTTAGGCAGAGGGAATCCTCTCATAGATAGCAGTGCAGCCTGTGGTCACTGCTAGTGTATCTGCCTCCTGTTCAGCAGGTCCTGATTTTAAGGCCCAGCACAGACAACATACAAAGAGAGGCATAGAAATGATGACATACAGTATAAAAAGCTGTCTTCTCAGCATATTCATAGGAGAGCCCCTCCCCCAATGTCCAATACATGTTGGAAAAGAGAGAATTGAATGTACTGGGCAGAACGTAGGAACACTGCTCTTCTGTGTAGTTCCTACTTTCCCGGGTGTCATGACGCCGATCCTGTATCAATCTATTTCCAATCTATTTCATATATGTCTATTTGTTCACCAGTTTATCTATCTCAAAATTGTGCAGTTTATATTTTATCCAATATTATTTCTTCCTAGCTTACACCTACACTACCGTTCAAAAGTTTAGGGTCACTTAGAAATGTCCTTATTTTTGAAAGAATAGCACAGTTTTTTTCAATGAAGATAAGATTAAATTAATCAGAAATACAGTCTATACATTGTTTTTTTTTAAAATCAAACCAGTTTTTATTGATAGTACAACATACATTATAAATCTCATGTATATCTAGTCAATTCCAACAATCAATACATTTTCAGTTTTGTACAGAATATTCAGTTACATTTAACATAACTCCCCCTTCCCTGCAACCAAACTCCCCCCCCCCCCTCCCCCGCAGTATCTCCTTTCCCTGGCTCGTACATTTTCTCTCCCGCATCATACTAATATATTCATAAGCGATCTCCTGATCATGTCCCCTCAATCTGCCTCCTACCTCCCTGCCGTACCATAGTTATGTATCCACCTTCCACATTGTTTATCATATTTGTGCATTGCCCCACGTTTCAGATATATCCGATGTTCTAACGACACCGTGTGATTAACATATCCTACCAGTTCAGACACCTCCGGGGGATCCGTGTTCAGCCAATATTTTGCTATCAGCTTCCTAGCATGGTATAAAACTTTTTTAATAGCCAGTAATTCAGCCCCATTTCCTCCCTCCTCCCCCATGCAACCCAACATAAAGATCTTAGGTTCCAACGGGAAATCCCTCCCATATACTCTCGCTACCATGCCTCCAACCTCCTTCCAGTAGTCATTCAGCATCGGACAGTCCCAGAACATATGCTTTATGTCTGCCCCATCAAACGAACACCTGGGACACTCCTTCGTTGGCCTAAGCCGCATTTGCCATAACACCTTAGGTGTCCTATACACCCTATGCAGGAGAAAAAGTTGTGACCGCCTATGTGCTACATTAATGGACAGCATTTTGGGCGATTCGAGTATCTCCTCCCACTCTTCATCTGTTATAGTCCCCACATCTTCTTCCCATTTGCGTCTGATCTCCCCCATCGGATCTCCAAGGAATTTGGAAAGTAATGTACTATATATCACAGAGATAATCCCCTTAGTGTCCTTTGCCCCCAATACCTGTTCCATCGCTCCCATAGTGGAGCAGCTCAAGTCCACCGACCTACCCTGGGCCTGTGCTGCATGACGCAACTGGAGATACTGATAGAACATCCGGTGTGGGAGCCCAAACTCCTCCTGCAATTGTGAGAACAATTTGAGACTTCCTCCCTCATACAACTGGTATACATATCTGACCCCTGCTTGTTCCCATTCCTGGAAGCCAGCCAAGATACTAAATTCCCATAGGTATGGATTGTCCCATAGAGGCATATAGTTGGAGCACCCTGTAACGCCCAATATTTTCTTGCATTCCCACCAGATCCTATGTATCAATAGCAAGGTTGGTTTCCCTTTCGCCTCCCTCCGCAACTTATGAGACTCCATGGCCTCTAGTATATCCGTGCATTGACTCAAATAATACACCAGTTTCCCACTAGAGTCCCACTCTTCCCTATTCTTCCAACCTTTAAAGTGTTGCACTTGGGCTGCTAGATAATATATCCACGCATTTGGAATAGCCAATCCTCCCTGGTCTGTTGGTAATTGTAGTTTTTCCAATTTAATCCTGGGGATCCCCCTTTTCCACACCAAGTCCCTAAACAGATTATGTATTCTCCTGAACCAGTACTTAGGCAACCACACTGGGGCATTATGCACAACATAAAGAACCTGAGGCATCAGAATCATTTTAATCAGGTTTGCTCTTCCTAGCGCTGAAAGTGGTAGTCCTAGCCATATTCTAGTCTTTTCTTTTAGTTTGTCCAGTAATGGTTTTACATTCAGTGCGACAAAATCCTGCACCCTCGCCGAGACCTTAATCCCCAGATATTTAAATTCCTTAACACAAGGTATATCAATTCCCCCCCCCTGCAGTGGCCCCTCTAATGACTTGAGTGGCAATAATGCCGACTTACTCCAATTAATTTGCAACCCTGAAAATTTACCAAACCGTTCCAATACGGTCATTATCATAGGCAGTGATCGATCTATCTCTCCCAGGAATAGCAAAATATCATCCGCATATAGTGCAATGCGTTCCTCCAGGTCCCCACATCGAAACCCTTCTATACCCGGATGTTGCCTTACTATGTTTGCCAGAGGTTCGATCGCTATAGCGAATAGTAACGGGGAAAGTGGACATCCCTGACGTGTCCCCCTCCCTAATCTAAAAGAGTCTGACATCCTTCCATTGGCTCTGATTCTAGCCACCGGTTCCTTATACAACAATTTTACCCATGTTATAAAATTTCTCCCAAAACCAAACCGCTCCAAAACAGCCCACAGATACCCCCATTCCACGCTGTCAAATGCCTTGGCAGCGTCTAAGGACAGCACTGCTCTACACTGCGTATCTGCAGCATCTGTCTGCAAATTCAAGAATAATCTCCGTATATTAATCGCTGTAGATCTTGATGGCATGAATCCCGACTGATCCGGGCCCACTACTTTAGTTACCACTCTTGTCACCCTGTTAGCCAGAGCCTTTGCCAGAATTTTAACATCAGCGGGCAGCAGGGATATTGGTCTATAGGAATCTGGCTTTGTTCGATCTTTCCCCTCCTTGGGAATGACCACTATTGCTGCTTCGTACATAGTCTGCGGTAATCGCCCCCTGGTAAAACTATCTTGGAACACCTCCAACAACTCTGGCAGAAGCTCCCCCCCATATGTTTTGTACAGCTCAGTGGGTATTCCATCCATCCCTGGAGCCTTTTCATTTGCCATAGAACTCACCGCTTCCTGCAGTTCCTCCAAAGTAATTGGCTCCTCAAGCCACTCTCTCTCCTCCTCCCCCAGAGTAACCCACGTCATTTCCGCCAAATAGTCTGTCAGAAGATCTTCTGGATAATCTACCCTCGTGCGATACAGCTCAGTATAAAAGGACTTCAACACTCCCAGTATATCCCCTGTTTCTCCCACCAGTGTCCCGTCTTTATCCTGCAATTGGTGGATGAACGCACCCTCCCTCTGAGGCCTAGCCATATTTGCCAACAATCTACCCGTCATTTCTCCCTCCTCATAGTATTTTTGTTGCAAAAACAACCTTTTATTAGCTGCTTGTTCCAGCTGATGTTCCTTTAGTAGTTTTTGGGCGACCTTCCACTGGGCCAAAGTTTCTACTGTACTATTAGCAATATGATTCTCCTCAGTTAACGTCACCCTTTCCCTCAGATGTTCTCCCACCTGTCTTGATTTATTCTTTATGATCGTGATCTCCCGAATATACACCCCCCTTATATTTGCTTTCATAGCGTCCCATAGGATATCTATAGGAACCGTACCTTTATTAAACTCAAAGTACTCCTGCAGGCTCGTATTTATTATCTCCTCCCCCACTAGGTGTATCCAGAACGGATTTAGCCTCCAGTGCAGTCTTAGCCCCCCCATCTGTGGGCTGGTTCGAACCTTCAGTATCATCGGGGAGTGATCAGACAATGACCTTGGTAGATATTCCACCCCTTCCACCCCCTCAATCCCTAACCCGTTACTAAACATCAGATCTATTCTGGATAATGACCCATAAGTAGATGACACACAAGAATATTGCGTAGTAGAGGGCCATTTTGCCCGCCAAATATCTGTATATCCAACCTCCGTCATGTATTTCCCAAACCGCGTCAGAGCAGCCTCTCCTACCCCCCCCCCTTTTGGAAATTTATCACACCTTTTATCCATTACGTTGTTGAAATCTCCCATTAGTATAGTCGGAACCATAGGCCAACTAGCCAACCTCTCCAACACTTCTCTTATTGGAACCACAGAATATGGGGGAGGTACATACAGTACCACAATTATACATTCCCAATTAAACAGTTTACAATGTACCCCTACATATCTGCCCTCTCCATCTCTAAAGGAAGCCAAACAGCAAAAAGGTACATCCCTATGAACCAGGAGACTAACCCCCCTCGAGTATGTGGAGTGAAAGGAGTGGAAGCTGTGCCTAATCCAAGCCCTATGTGCCTGTTGCACAGTATCAGCGGTAAGATGCGTTTCCTGTAGTCCCATCACTCCAGCAGACTGTCCTTTCAGGAAATCGAATATAGCTCGCCGTTTTGTTGCCTCCCCCATACCTCTCACATTCCATGACAAAAGATTTACCCTACCCCCCATCTAGCCATTTCTTTTAACTGACAGTGGCAATTACCGTTGAATCCAGTGTTAATCAGAGCATACTGCATTTCAAACTCCCTTTCCCTCCAAAACATTTTCCCCCCTCCACCCACTTCCCTAACCCACCCAACTTTACATAAACTTACCCTCCAAAGAGGGCCCGGGCTGGCGAAGAAACCTCCACCAATGTGACTATTCAGCTTCCCATTCACATTGCAGAAATACATCTCTTCCCGCAATATAAACTTAAGAACCTCAAAACTCCCGCCACCTTACCACAATAGACATATAGCATTTCTGTGACTCAAATACCTGATGCTTCAATTAAACTGACATCTCTGTCTCCTCCTCTCACCATTATAGACATATAAACTGCAGACCCACATTAGAACAACAAATAAATGCAGAAAACAGTGCCTTATTCCTCTGCGCAGCTCATCCTTCTGTTTTTTTTTTTTTCCCCATAAAAATCAGAGTCCCCCTTTCAGCCCTCCACCTGATGATCACGCCGCATCTTCCCCTCGATCTTGACGAAGGCGATCTTCGTGACTATCCAGCCATCTCAGCGCATCTTTTGAGTTCTCAAAAAATTGTACGGATCCCAGCGCCGCAACCCGAAGCTTCGCCGGGTACAGCATTGAATATTGAACACGCAGATTCCTCAGTCGTCTTTTAATATCCATAAATTGCATCCTTCTTTTCTGAACCTCTGCAGAAAAATCTGGGTAAAATGACACTTTCACACCATTCACCCGTATATCTTGCTTTTCCCGGGCTTGCCGAAGAATTAAATCTCTGTCTTTATAATGAAGCAACTTTACCAACACAGGCCTTGGCGGCCGTCCAGGTGGGCCAGGGCGAGTTGGTACTCTATGGGCTCTTTCCACCGCAAACAGTGGGGTCAGCGACTCCTTACCAAACACCTCCAATAGCCATTTTTCAAAAAATGAATCCGGGTTGGACCCTTCTACTTTTTCAGGAATCCCCACCATCCTCACATTGTTTCGACGTAGGCGATTTTCCAGATCATCAGCTTTAGATAACAGGTAATTAACATCCACAGCTACCGCATTTACATCCCTCCTCATGGGCAGCATTCTGTCTTCCAATTCGCTGACCCTGCCTTCCACCGCTGTTGTTCGTTCCGAAACTTTCTGTAAATCGTGACGTATGATGGAGATATCCTCCTTAATTCCGCCCACCTGGCAGGTAAGTTTAGCTAGCGTGGAATTACACAGGCTCACCGCCGAAAAAACATCCGCCAGCGTGGGTCCCGGCTTATTCAAGCTATGCGAGCCTCGATCCAGCCCTCCTCCTGAGCTGCCTGCAGCATCTTCTCCATTCTCTTCCTCCTCTGACTCCATCTGTGCCCTCAGCGGTTCATACCTAGACCCTGAGTGGCCTGTCTGCTTTTTCCCTCCGTCTGACATCTCTCCATCAGCAGCTGCCTTCATGGGCATCCTTCTGGCAAAACGCTCCAGCCGGGATGCCGCCGCCCCTCTCAAATCCCTGCTCTCTGCCATCATGCACGTGTCGGCGCCATCTTGTAAGCGCAGCTCACCTTCCTCTGCCGCCTTAGACTTTCTGGAACGGGTCATTACAGCCTCCAACAGCTCCAAAGTCGTGTCCACAGATTCTCCTCCTTCTCCCCTCTCCGCACAGGTATGTCTCCGTTAGGATAATTCAGCCACAGGATATGTACCAGGATATCGGCAGCGGGAGCTCCGGTTCCTGCGTCCGCTCACATATGCCGCTAAGCCACGCCCCCTGTCTATACATTGTTAATGTGGTAAATGACTATTCTAGCTGCAAACGTCTGGGTTTTAATGCAATATCTTCATAGGTGTATAGAGGCCCATTTCCAGCAACCATCACTCCAGTGTTCTAATGGTACATTGTGTTTGCTAACTGTGTTAGAAGGCTAATGGATGATTAGAAAACACTTGAAAACCCTTGTGCAATTATGTTAGCACCGCTGTAAACAGTTTTGCTGTTTAGAGGAGCTATAAAACTGACCTTCCTTTGAGCTAGTTGAGAATCTGGAGCATTAAATTTGTGGGTTCGATTAAACTCTCCAAATGGCTAGAAAAAGAGAGCTTTCATGTGAAACTCGACAGTCTATTCTTGTTCTTAGAAATGAAGGCTATTCCATGCGAGAAATTGCCAAGAAACTGAAGATTTCCTACAACGGTGTGTACTACTCCCTTCAGAGGACAGCACAAACAGGCTCTAACCAGAGTAGAAAGGGAAGTGGGAGGCCCCGCTGCACAACTGAGCAACAAGACAAGTACATTAGAGTCTCTTGTTTGAGAAATAGACGCCTCACAGGTCCTCAACTGGCAGCTTCATTAAATAGTACCCGCAAAACGCCAGTGTCAACGTCTACAGTGAAGAGGCGACTCCGGGATGCTGGCCTTCAGGGCAGAGTGGCAAAGAAAAAGCCATATCTGAGACTGGCTAATAAAAGGAAAAGATTAATATGGGCAAAAGCACACAGACATTGGACAGAGGAAGATTGGAAAAAAGTGTTATGGACAGACGAATCGAAGTTTGAGGTGTTTGGATCACACAGAAGAACATTTGTGAGACGCAGAACAACTGAAAAGATGCTGGAAGAGTGCCTGACGCCATCTGTCAAGCATGGTGGAAGTAATGTGATGGTTTGGGGTTGCTTTGGTGCTGGTAAAGTGGGAGATTTGTACAAGGTAAAAGGGATTTTGAATAAGGAAGGCTATCACTCCATTTTGCAACGCCATGCCATACCCTGTGGACAGCGTTTGATTGGAGCCAATTTCATCCTACAATAGGACAATGACCCAAAGCACACCTCCAAATTATGCAAGAACTATTTAGGGAAGAAGCAGGCAGCTGGTATTCTATCTGTAATGGAGTGGCCAGCGCAGTCACCAGATCTCAACTCCATAGAGCTGTTGTGGGAGCAGCTTGACCGTATGGTACGCAAGAAGTGCCCATCAAGCCAATCCAACTTGTGGGAGGGGCTTCTGGAAGCATGGGGTGAAATTTCTCCCGATTACCTCAGCAAATTAAAAGCTAGAATGCCAAAGGTCTGCAATGCTGGAATTGCTGCAAATGGAGCATTCTTTGACGAAAGCAAAGTTTGAAGGAGAAAATTATTATTTCAACTAAAAATCATTATTTCTAACCTTGTCAAAGTCTTGACTATATTTTCTAGTCATTTTGCAACTCATTTGATAAATATAAGTGTCAGTTTTCATGGAAAACACTAAATTGTCTGGGTGAACCCAAACTTTTGAACGGTAGTGTATACCAAGCACGTACTCTACACCCCCTTCGTTCATAACAAGATTGATATAAACACTAGATAAGTAGAGATTTTGTTTTATAAAGGGAGATATGTTCTTAAGTTACTAGGATGGCACCGTGTGGCATTTAAGCCACAAACCTTTGGGTTATTGGATATCTTCTTTCTACCCCTTTTTTTTTTTTTAGATATTTTCTTGATGACATCATACAATCCGTACCGTCCAACTCATATTCTAAGAGAAGATTGTAGAGGATCCAACCAGCTCTACTTGTTGGTTGCGTCCTATTGAAATGTCTCGATTACTTCTTTAGTTGGTGTATTAGCGATATCCACTTTGTTTAGACACTCCCGACTCTCTGCCCTGACTCCAGACTATGTCCTGTGATAGATGTGATTCTTGGTCCTAGCGTCCGCTTTCCTCCCGGCAGCTGTGTCTGGTTTTCTCCTTTGGCTTGTCGGTCTGGTTCCCTAGTTATCTGGTCTGGTACATATCCTAGCACCATTGTTAATCCACTCTCGGGTTATGATGAAACTTCCGCACTCCAGTTGCCAATGCCTATACATATCTCCTGGCTTGACCTCGGCTATGTCCCTGATAATTACTACTGCCTTTCCATGTGTGTGTTGTCAATTGCTTTCAATCAGAGATTATTCTGGGAACCATGAAATGGGACTTCTTTTGCAGTAATGTCCAATTCAACTTACATGGGGTTAAGGGTGAAAAACAGTTCTTTAGATTTCCCACACCAGTCTAAACATCTGCATTCCAATCATGGTACAAAGGGCCTACTTCCAGTTTCAATAACATAGTGCAGTCTGTACTAGCTACCTTACGTGTATAGTGGAGGGGTGGTACCTCTCCATATGATTTGGACCATGAATTGATTATATCACACAAATGATCAGATACTTTATGAAGTTCATATGCTCTAACAGGTGGAAGAACTCTTTTATGTTTTAACCAAAGATACCATAAGCACTCCAATACAGAGATCAATTGAAGGATTTCCTTACTGTGATGATTTCCTGCTGGACTTGTGGTGAGGCTTGTGGGCTTGTGGTCAGCTTGTGGTGAGGCTTGTGGGCTTGTGGTGAGGCTTGTGGGCTTGTGGTGAGCTTGTGGTGAGGCTCGTGGGCTTGTGGTGTGCTTGTGGTGAGGCTTGTGGGCTTGTGGTCAGCTTGTGGTGAGGCTCGTGGGCTTGTGGTGTGCTTGTGGTGAGGCTTGTGGGCTTGTGGTGATCTTGTGGTGAGGCTTGTGGTGAGCTTGTGGTGAGGCTTGTGGTGAGGCTTGTGGTGAGGCTTGTGGTGAGTCTTGTAGTGAGGCTTGTGGTGAAGCTTGTGGGCTTGTGGTGAGGCTTGTGGGCTTGTGGTGATTTTGTGGGGAGGCTTGTGGTGAGCTTGTGGTGAGGCTTGTGGTGAGGCTTGTCGTGAGGCTTGTGGTGAAGCTTGTGGTGAAGCTTGTGGGCTTGTGGTGGGGCTTGTGGTGAGGCTTGTGGGCTTGTGGTGAGGCTTGTGGGCTTGTGGTGAGCTTGTGTTTATACACAGCAGCCAATCTGAACAAGCAAAGATTAGTCCCATAACTTTTGCTCCTGGGTGACTAGAACCTGTGAAGAACCAAAGGCTCATGGAAAGATGGTGGAGGAGGAAACAAACACCAGGTCCCCCTGTAGTGGGTGGAAATACCTGGCACAATAATGGGGGGCCCATATTGATCATTGCTATGGGTCTCCTATGTTATCTTCTATGTGACTCAATAGATTTCCTATTATAACCTATCATCTAAAACTGCTACTAATACCTCTGTGTACCAGGTGTAGAAAGTGTTGATGGTTTAATTTGAGAAATTTTTCATTGTGAGGATGAAATCAAATCCATGGATCCGGCCTTGGTTTAGCGCTGCATTGTGGAAAACATCCAGGGGATTGAATCTAAAAATTAACTCTCATCCCAAAGATGAAGATTTGATCTTTTTATTGTAAATGAATTCTAAAAATGCTATTAGATAGAAGCATGCTCCACAGATAAAGTGTCTAGTCATACTTCAGCTTCCATAAATCAAATGAGTGTTTTTTCTAAATTCCATTATATGATCTTTTAGTGGATTCTAGCATTTGTGTATTTTATAGAAATGTAAAATCCATTGCCTGCCGGAAAGCTTTTCAAAAGTAGTTGATATACAATGGGCAAGGTTTATTTAAAATGGAAGATATACTATATACTACAGAAAAAAGGCTAATGGAGAACATGGCCCAGGCTCAAAACGCATTATCCTTACATATTACTGACAACAGTCAATTTCTATGTATTTCAATGCTCATACCAGGAGAATGCCAACAAAAACTACTATGTCCATAAGCACTCCCGTGTTTTTTTTCCCTGTCCTTCAACTAGTTGATCACATTAAACTTCTTGTCAATAAAGCGAGCAGCACAATAGTGAAAATGTGAACAATCGATACTGGAGAAAGGTACTGATTGCACCATGCACTATACAACTGGACAAGGGACTGGGGTTACTTAAAGGGTTTATGCGGGGACCAAAAATTATTAGCAGTGTAGTCACTGCAGTATGCGAGTATACTCGATAATATACATTCCGGTCCCCCATCGCGCTGATTCTGAGATTTTCATCGATTTTTAGAGCGCTGCCGGGCTACCAGAAATCTAGTTGCACAGCCTCCTTTGATGACGACATGACTCTTCGTCATGTCATCCACCCCGCTATACTCCATGTAGAAGCAGAAGTAGTAGTACAGCGAGCACATGTAGTACAGCGGGTCGGTCACGTGACGAAGAGTCGTATCGTCATAGAAGAAGATTGTGCAACTTGATTTCCGTTCCCCCGGCAGCACTATAAAAAGCTATGGGAATCAGCGTGACAGGGAACCGGAATGTATATTAGCGAGTGTACTCACATACTGCAGGGACTACACTGCTAATCATATTTGGTCCCCGCATAACCACTTGACACCAGGGACTGGGGCTAAGTAACCATTGGACACCGGGACTGGAGATAGCTAACTACTAGATATTGGGGATTGGAGGTAACTTACCACTAGGCATTGGGGACTAGACTAAAAGTCCACTGGATCAAATTTTAACTCGTGAATTTTGTCAGCTTAGTCTTGTGCACCATGCATATCCCTTACACACATGGGGAATCATAGCTGCCGGAAGACCAAGAATCTCTACAGACATTATACTGTTGGTGTATCCACATTATGGAACATCAGCAAATACAACCCAATTAGAACATAGACAATCCCTTTCCATTGCCAAGCATCTTGAAGTGCACAAGCCACCTAGACTCCTCACAAGGGGGGTTAGTTATATCCCAAATATATTAGACATTGATTACCTCTTCTCACATTAAGATCGTTCTGCCTTATGAACTGATGATTCACATTGTCATGAATATAGTCTTCAGCTTCCAAAATGTCATCGTCCAATTTGTTAAATACTCAATTGAAGTTTGGTGACTACCAATATGTCACCCTGTTTTCCCAGGCAGCTAGAAGGCAAATTGACCTAGTTATGCAGAGAAGCATAAATCTATATACTAATGAATAACAAGGCATATCTATTACTAAAAGGAATATATTTTCATGAAATTTTATTTACAAAAATCATTATTATTTAGGCTATGCTGACATCTGCGATAGATGCTCCATTAGGGTATGTGCACACGATAGCAGGCATTTACGGCTGAAATGACAGCCTGTTTTCAGAAGAAAACAGCTGCGTCGTTTCAGCTGTAAATGCTCCTCCTCGTAATATACGAGGCGTCTGTGACGCTCGTATATCTTGAGCTGCTCTTCATTGAGTTCAATGAAGAACGGCTCAAATTACGTTGCAAAGAAGTGCCCTGCACTTCTTTGCTGAGGCAGTCAATTTACGCGTCGTCGTTTGACAGCTAGTCTGCACAGTACGTCGGCAAACCCATTCAAATGAATGGGCAGATGTTTGCCGACGTATTGTAGCCCTATTTTCAGGCGTAAAACGCCTTGTTTACGCCTGAAAATAGGTCGTGTGAACCCAGCCTCAGGAGCCTACGTTGCAGATCCAGTCCAATGGACACCATGACGGAAACTTGAAGGAACCCATTAAAGTCAGTGGATTCAATTGGGTGTCGTTAGTGTATGCTATGCGAAAATCCGGCGCTTCCGTTTTTCTGTTCCTATGACATAACAGAAAATGTGAAAAATAAATGCAGATTTGAACACAGCTTTAAACATTTTTGCAAACAAATGTGATGGTGCTTGGTTTATGTTTTTTAATTTTCCATGTTACTATGTACATATAAAAGAAAATCTCAGTTCCTCCTCCCTCCTCCCTATCCCTCCACAGTAACCTCTGCACATGTTAAAGAGCGTGCTCACAACACTCTTCCGTAGAAGTGAACGAGCCATCTCTGCAGCTGCTGTTGCAGCAATTCAAGCAAGATGGCTGCCTCCATAAGCGTGTACAGAAAATAGAATGAATAAAATACAATCAGAAAATAAAAACAGATAAGAAAAAATGAATATGTTTCTGTATGTAGTTCTAATTAGAAAAACAAAGGTTGATACATTCCTTTTAAAGGGGGTTTCCGATTGTATGCAAATAAAGTTTAACCACTTTATAAATCAAAAGTTCTCCAATTTTCTAATCTACTTTCTGTTTCACTTCCTGTCAGTGAATAAGAACAGTCTTGTTTACATTCAGAGGCTGCAACCCAGTACAAACCCAGTCCCGCTCTCCACTAAGAAGTGGATATAGTTGTTTCCAGTCTAGGTAATCCTCTGCAAGGCTCTGTTCACATCTGTGCTATGGCTTCCATTCAACAGAAGCCGTTACGAAGTGCTGGATCTGTCGTCCAATGGCTCCAAATATCACTTGGCGGACCCCATGCATGTTGCTCCATTCAGTCTGCTGTATCAGTCTGCAATCCCAGCTGTTTAGCTCACAGAGGATTACCTAGACTGGATACAATTGTATCCACTTCTCAGCTGAGAGCAGGACTAGGTACGTACCGGTTTGCAGCCTCTGAATATAAACAAAAGTGTTTTCATTCACTGACAGCTACAAAAAGGTGAGGAATTGAAACACAAAGTATATTAGAAAGTTGTAGAACTTTTCATTTATATGGTGATTATGTTTTAATCACATTACACAAGAAACCCCCTTTAAGTAGTCTGGAACAGCTTACTGACAATCCCTGGGCTCTTTATATGGAACATTACATTCATTTTTATAAAGAATCAGCAGTTTGAAGAACTCAGCCAGAGTCCGGCAGTGGAGACTTTAATTTACAGCTCAATTCATTGAATTTCTTGCATTTTGCTCTTTACTATTCACATCTGAAGGACTCTCCACATCAACAATATACTTTAATCCTGTCTTCAACTACATCTTATACCTAAAAAGGATTTTTACATCTTTGATACAACAATTTAAATGGGCCAATGAAGAGGAATAAGTGATTGATCCCTGGACTACTGTGCTGATCCGTTAATGGGCCATATAATGTCTGTGAGCAAAACCGGGGAATTTGAGCGATCAATAAACAGGCTGTAATGATGCAACGTGCTCCAGGCTTATTCCACCACCTAAAGGAAGCCCTCCATGTGGTCCTTATCACCTTCCTCCTTATGAACGCATAAATGTGTCCTCACAGGCTTTAAAAGCCTAATCCTATTTTACAAGGCACAGAAAGCACAGAAATTATATCCAGGCAGCAATATTCTGTACGTCTACTGATATTTAAGGGACGCAAATATAATAAAGGATGAAGTGGTCACCACTTGCTTCACTGTAGAGATACTAGTCTGAGAAAACATGCATTCTGAATATAAGGCTGGGTTCACACGACTTATTTTCAGGCGTAATGGAGGCGTTTTACGCTTCGAATTACGCCTGAAAATACGGCTCCAATACGTCGGCAAACATCTGCCCATTCATTTCAATGGGCTTTACGATGTACTGTACCGACGACCTGTAATTTTATGCGTCGCTATCAAAAAACGGCGCGTAAAATAACAGCCTCGTCAAAGAAATGCAGGACACTTCTTGGGACGTAATTCGAGCCGTTTTTCATTGAATCCAATGAAGAACAGCTCCAAACTACATCCGTAATGGACACCCCGCAAAACGCGAGTAAGAGCAATTACGTCTGAAATTCAGGAGCTGTTTTCTCCTGAAAACAGCTCCATAATTTCAGACGTAAATGCAGTTATCGTGTGCACATACCCTTAAGCAAATATATTTAACCATTCAGAGGGGTAACTTAAAACTCCTGGGGCCCCAATGCAAAATCTGTAAAAGGCAACCTCTACATTTGCACACCCAATAGTTACACCCCTGGTTTCACATGTAACATATGGTTAGTGCAGTATTCTCTTGTGCCGGTATTTTGCTGAAATACTCTGTTCTGCTCGGGACCTTGCTTCTGTCTATCAGTGTAACTTATCTTCATCTAAAGGTGAGCTCATTCCATCTTTTCACTTGTTGTGGTGCCTGTTACTGGGGTGATGTACTTGTGGGGGGATGTGGCCCAGAGCCAAGGTGGCTTGGCCTGGCAGCAGGGGTGCTTCTGGGCCTCTGGGTCGCTTCCTCTGCAGGTGCGGTATTGTGGTGGCGGGCATCGTCATGCAGTGCTGCAACCAATAGAGTAGGGACCTTAAAGGAGGTCGCCGTGAAGTGGCAAATGGGCCTATACAATTTGATCAAAATGTTAACAAAAAACCTCATGTTCATGTTTATTGAATATTGTGCAGTCAACTGTGCTATTGATTCCATCAAAACAATGGAACCCGTTCACAGCGGTGACAAACGGAAACCATTAGCAAAGTTTCCGTCACCATTGAGATCAATGATGATGCACACAGAAGCTAAGGTTTCCGTTTGCCTTTCCGTTGAGGTGAACAGGGCCTAAGTTCCTTGTGAAGTAGTAGAGAGTAGTGCAGGGTCATATTGGAGATAAGGCCCTGTGGATGCCACATTTGTATGTGTATTGTTGTAGCAGTAGAAATAGTAGAAAAAAAGATATAGATAGATAGATAGATAGATAGATAGATAGATAGATAGATAGATAGATGGATGGATGGATGGATGGATGGATGGATGGATGGATGGATGGATGGATGGATGGATGGATGGATAGATAGATAGATAGATAGATAGATAGATAGATAGATAGATAGATAGATAGATAGATAGATAGATAGATAGATAGATAGATGGATATGCATGTGTTCCCAATGTGGAAAGAGGAATAAACCGCTGTCAAACACCACTGGCGGTAGTTACTCTTCCGTGAGAGCAAAGGATCGGACATGTTGAAATCCAACAAGTAGACCTTTCTTTACCCCGACGGCAGTCTGCTGTCAGGGGAGAGTTGGAACACCCCCATACACATTAAATGGTTGCACCGAAATTGGCGCCCTTTGCTGATGATCATCTAATATATATGGGCACCTTAAGACTCCCTACCAGTTGGATCTCTGTAGAGAGTATTAGTAGATAGATAGATAGATAGATAGATAGATAGATAGATAGATAGATAGATAGATAGATAGATAGATAGATAGATAGATAGATAGATAGATAGATAGATAGATAGATAGATAGATAGATAGATAGATAGATAGATAGATATATTAGATAGATAGATAGATAGATAGATAGATAGATAGATAGATAGATAGATAGATAGATAGATAGATAGATAGATAGATAGATAGATAGATAGATAGATAGATAGATAGATAGATAGATAGATAGATAGATAGATAGATAGATATGAGATATAGATAGATAGATAGATAGATAGATAGATAGATAGATAGATAGATAGATAGATAGATAGATAGATAGATAGATAGATAGATAGATAGATAGATGATAGATAGACAGTAAAATGTAACTTATGTATGTACTTAATTGCTGCTCTCATTTACTGAATTTGCTCTGGCTTTTTCATGATTCAGATTGATAAGGCGGATAATTGTAATTTGTTTAATAGAGGCTGGTGTCCTGGGTGTATTTAAATAAATGTGCTGAATTTTAAAAAATGCTACTACCCATTCAGATCCATAAACTTGTCCATAAGGGGGCAGTAGATTGTAGTGGTCATTTCCTTCTATCTCCCACCACCCCCTGCTATATACGTAACCTGTATATAAAATAATTTCACATTTCTAAATCTTACCGTGTTGAATATGAGCTGCAGCTTTGTATCAGATCTGCTACACGGAATGTAACACTGGAGAGTAACTACAGCCAAACAATGATAAATGCCTCTGCCTCAATATAAATTGTGGCATTGATCTCTTAATTAGTCCAGGCTGGGAAAGTGAACAGCTAGCTCCACCTGCTTGTAGGATTAAAATTCTGTATTCTGTCCCATGCTCCGACCCATACGTCACAGGAGAAATCCCCATTGATCATTGCACACAGCCTTGATCAACAGCACAGGCCAAGCGTGATATTCATGTAGATCCACACTGATCACTTTATCTTATCTAAGCATTGATCAGCAGAGGTAGCAATTTTCTCCTTGTAGTATAATGAATTACCTCTTATCAGCATACACATGGCCATGGTGACTTTCTTTAAGGAGAAGATCATTTGTATGCTGAATGTTGACGCCACGTTACATTATGCACGGGTTGTATAGAGGAACGATGTAGCACCCTACACGAGAGGCATGCAAGTACCTACACACAACCCCCTTCCTTGGGTTCAGTACTCAGGTTATACAGTCCTCCCCTCTCAAGGGCGTACATATCGCCAGTGCAGCAGCATCGGCTGCACAGGGGCCCGGAGGGGGTGGGGGCCCGTTCAGCTGCAATAAACGCTGTGCGCATAGATCGACACAGGGCCCCCATCCTCCCTGGGCCCCCATGCCCGAGGCATAAGGAGACCCGCGCCGCCCGGTATATAACATTTATGCCCGTTGGTGTCGCTAGCACTGGAGGGGGCCCCGATGCTAGCAACAGCCACATTCAATTGTATCTGCGTCCTCAGGACCCAGATACAATTGAATACTATAGGCTGCAGGCGCCTATAAGGCACTGGGAAGACTTCCTCCGGCAGGCCGGCGTGATGACGACACTGCATCACGCTGGTCTATGCATGCGTCTCGCGAGGAGTCTATGCAGTGCTCCGTCTGTCGTGGGAACGGGGCAAGGTAGGTAAAATTGTTGTTTTTTGGGGGGGGGGGGGGCTGTGTGACAATATACAGTGAAGGAAATAAGCATTTGATCCCTTGCTGATTTTGTAAGTTTGCCCACTGTCAAAGTCATGAACAGTCTAGAATTTTTAGGCTTGGTTAATTTTACCAGTGAGAGATAGATTATATAAAAAAAAAAACAGAAAATCACATTGTCAAAACGATATATATTTATTTGCATTGTGCACAGAGAAATAAGTATTTGATCCCCTACCAACCACTAAGAGTTCAGCCTCCTCCAGACCAGTTACACGCTCCAAATCAACTTGGTGCCTGCATTAAAGACAGCTGTCTTACATGGTCACCTGTATAAAAGACTCCTGTCCACAGACTCAATTAATCAGTCTGACTCTAACCTCTACAACATGGGCAAGACCAAAGAGCTTTCTAAGGATGTCAGGGACAAGATCATAGACCTGCACAAGGCTGGAATGGGCTACAAAACCATAAGTAAGACGCTGGGTGAGAAGGAGACAACTGTTGGTGCAATAGTAAGAAAATGGAAGACATACAAAATGACTGTCAATCGACATCGATCTGGGGCTCCATGCAAAATCTCACCTCGTGGGGTATCCTTGATCCTGAGGAAGGTGAGAGCTCAGCCGAAAACTACACGGGGGAACTTGTTAATGATCTCAAGGCAGCTGGGACCACAGTCACCAAGAAAACCATTGGTAACACATTACGCCGTAATGGATTAAAATCCTGCAGTGGCCGCAAGGTCCCCCTGCTCAAGAAGGCACATGTACAGGCCCGTCTGAAGTTTGCAAATGAACATCTGGATGATTCTGAGAGTGATTGGGAGAAGGTGCTGTGGTCAGATGAGACTAAAATTGAGCTCTTTGGCATTAACTCAACTCGTCGTGTTTGGAGGAAGAGAAATGCTGCCTATAACCCAAAGAACACCGTCCCCACTGTCAAGCATGGAGGTGGAAACATTATGTTTTGGGGGTGTTTCTCTGCTAAGGGCACAGGACTACTTCACTGCATCAATGGGAGAATGGATGGAGCCATGTACCGTCAAATCCTGAGTGACAACCTCCTTCCCTCCACCAGGACATTAAAAATGGCTTGTGGCTGGGTCTTCCAGCACGACAATGACCCGAAACATACAGCCAAGGCAACAAAGGAGTGGCTCAAAAAAAAGCACATTAAGGTCATGGAGTGGCCTAGCCAGTCTCCAGATGTTAATCCCATCGAAAACTTCTGGAGGGAGCTGAAGTTCCAAGTTGCCAAGCGACAGCCTCGAAATCTTAAAGGAACAGTGTCACCACAATTTTTTTTTAATATGTTAAAGATGTTAGTGCTTTATTAAAAACGTTTGGATTAATTTGTGTGTTTGTGTGTTACTTTTTCTTATTTTTACACTTTTTCTTCCCTATGGGGGCTGCCATTTTTTTTTCCATTTCTGTATGTGTCGATTAACGACACATACAGACATGGAATACGGCAGCTCCAGTCCCATAGGGACTGCGAACGGGGCCCGTTCCATCCACTAACATGTACGCCGCTGTGTGGGAACGGCGCATGCGCCGCTCCCACACAGTTCAATTTGAAATGCGCGCCGTCCGGCGCCATTTTCCTGTGGACCAAAAGTCGTGGCCGGACAGTAAGATTACAACTTCCAGTCGCGGCTTCCGGACTTGTGCACATGGAGCAGCGGCAGCAGACGGAGCGGATGGACCGGAGGGAGCGGCGGCGACTGGAGCAGGTAAGGGATTTCTATGTATGTTTGTGTTTCAGTGTGTGTTTACTACTGTATGTAAACCTTCTACACTGTGTGTTAGCTCAAAAAATGGCGACACACAGTGTAGGAGGTTAGACCGTTCAAACCCCTCGTTTCTCCCGGCACTAGCCAGGATAAAGGAGGGGGGGATGCTGAGAGCTCACTAGAGTGAGGGCTTTTTACCCAATTTTGCAGCATAAAGCAATGTGGTTGCTTTACCACATGCAATGCTGCAATTTTGGGAATGGCTCCATCTAGTGACCAGCAATGGGAAATATTATAAATTAGAATCCAATTGAATCCAATTTATAATATTTCCTGACTCGTGAAAAAAAATAAAAAATTAGAACAATGTTTAATCAACTATACACTAATTGTTTAACTAAAAAAAAAACAAAACATGTTTTGCTGGCAACACATTCCCTTTAATGATTTACAGATGATCTGCAAAGAGGAGTGGGCCAAAATTCCATCTAACATGTGTGCAAACCTCATCATCAACTACAAAAAACGTCTGACTGCTGTGCTTGCCAACAAGGGTTTTGCCACCAAGTATTGAGTCTTGTTTGCCAAAGGGATCAAATACTTATTTCTCTGTGCACAATGCAAATAAATATATATAATTTTGACAATGTGATTTTCAGGTTTTTTTTTATATAATCTATCTCTCACTGGTAAAATTAACCTATCCTAAAAATACTAGACTGTTCATGTCTTTGACAGTGGGCAAACTTACAAAATCAGCAAGGGATCAAATACTTATTTCCTTCACTGTACAAGGGAAAGGGGAGAAGCTGTGTGTCACTATATACAAGGGGAGGGGGGGTCTGTGTGTCACTATATACAAGGGGGGGTACTGTGTAGCACTATATACAAGGGGTGGGGGTAGCTGTGTGAAACTATATACAAGGGAACGGGGAGCTGTGTGGCACTATATACAGGGGAAGTGAGCTTTCGTGACACTATATACAAGGGGGTTATCGCTGTGTAGCACTATATACAAAGGGTGGGTGGAGCTGTGTGGCACTATATACAGGGGAGGCTGTGTGTCACCATATAGAATGGGGCGCTGTGTAGCACTATATACAAGGGGTGGGGAGCTCTGTGGCACGATATACAGGGGGAGGGAGATGTGTGACACTATATACAAGGGAAGGGGAGAGCTGCGTCACACTATATACAAGGGGAGGGGGGCTGTCTGTCACTATATACAAGGAGAGGAGGGAGCTTGCAACACTATATACAACGGGAGGGGTGAGCTGTGTGACACTATATACAAGTGGAGGGGATCTGTGTGGCACTATATACAAGGGGAAGGGGGATGTGTGGCACTATATACAAGGGGAGGGGGAGCTTTGTGGCACTATATACAATGGGAGGGGCTGTGTGTGGCACTATATAAAAGGGGAGCTGTGTGACACTATATACAAAGGGGGACTGTGTGGCACTATATACAGGGGGGCTGGGTGGCACTATATACAAGAAGGGGGCTGTGGGCACGATCTACAAAGGGGTAGCTACATGGCACAATATACAAGGGAGTGGGCTGTGTGGCGCTGTCTAAAGGGGATGCCGTGGCGTGATATACAAAGGGCACAAAGGAGGTATTATTACTGTGGGGGCACAAAGGGGGCATGGTTACTGATGGGGCACTTTTATTGTGATGAGCACTGAGGGATTATTATTACCATCTGGGGAACTGTAGATTACGAGTTTGTTTAGAGGATGGGGTATAGGTGGGGAGGATGATGGAAAAGCGAGAAACCAACATGTCTGTGTGTCAAATTCTGAGAAGAGTCGTGGCTGGAATAAGTCGTCACAGTCTGGGCCGGATGGAGAAGAAAAGGGAAAGTGAACTACTCTGATCAAAGGAAACATCACCTGTGAGTCACTAGGTATAAATGTGCTGTAATCACTTATATAGTCTCCTGTGTATAACTGGCATCTACTACTATATGGTCACTATGTGGTGGTATTATTGTTTTTTTGTATAGTGTTTTTTAATCAGTAACAGTATGGGGGTATTATTCAGTCACTATGTGGTTATGGTGTGGCATTATTATACAGTAACAGTATGGGGGTATTATTCAGTCACCATGTGGTTATGATGTGGCGATATTTTTCAGTAACAGTATGGGGTATTATTCAGTCACTATGTAGTCATGTGTGGAGGTATTATTTAGTAGCAGTATGGGGGTATTATTCAGTCACTATGTAGTCATGTGTGGAGGTATTATTTAGTAGCAGTATGGGGGTTTTATTCAGTCACTATGTGGTTATAGTGTGGAGGTATTATTTAGTCACAGTATGGGGGTATTATTCAGTGTGTCGTGGTTAGGTTATCGGGGGCCCTCATACTCTGCACAGGGCCCCTCTGCAGTCTGGCCTCTGTAATGTTTTATATTGCACTGTGATTTGTATTATTCACTCAAGACCTAACAATGTATAATTCTGAATTTCCTTAAGATATATATTCTTTACATATTAACCCCTTAAGGACACAGCCTATTTTGGCCTTGAGGACACAGCCGATTTTTGCAAATCTGACATGTGTCACTTTATGTGGTAATAACTCCAGAATGCTTTTGCCTATCCAAGCGATTCTGAGATTGTTTTCTCGTGACATGTTGTACTTTATGATACTGAAAGAATTTCGTCGTTAAATTCAATATTTATTTGTAAAAAACACCAAAATTTAGAGAAAATTTGCAAAAATCTGCATTTTTCTAAATTGTAATGTATCTGCTTGTAAAACAGACCGTAATAGCACACAAAATATTTACTAGTTAACATTTCCCATATGTCTACTTTATGTTTGCATCGTTTTTTGAACAACCTTTTATTTTTCTATGACCTCACAAGGCTTAGAACTTTAGCTGCAATTTCTCGCATTTTCAAGAAAATTTCAAAAGGCTATTTTTTCAGGGACCAGTTCAGTTCTGAAGTGGCTTTGAGGGCCTTATATATTAGAAACCTCCTATAAAACACCCCATTTTAAAAACTGCACCCCTCAAAGTATTCAAAACCACATTCAGAAATTATTTTAACCCTTTAGGCATTTCACAGGAAATAAAGCAAAGTAGAGGTGAAATTTACAAATTTCAATTTTGTTTTACGAAATTCATTTGTAATACAGTTTTTTCTGTAACACAGAAGGTTTTACCAGAGAAACGCAACACAATATTTATTGCCCAGATTCTGCAATTTTTAGACATATCCCACATGTGGCCCTAGTGCAGTAATGGACTGAAATACCGGCCTCAGAAGCAAAGGAGCACCTGGTGGATTTTGGGGCCTCTATTTTATTAGAATATATTTTAGGCACCATGTCAGGTTTGAAGAGGTCTTGTGGTGCCAAAACAGTGGAAACCCCCCAAAAGTGACCCCATTTTGGAATCTACACCCCTCAAGGAATTTTTCAAGAGGTATAGTTAGCATTTTTAGCCCACAGGTTTTTTGCTAAATTTATTGGAACTGGTCTGTGAAAATGAAAATATAAATTTTTTCTAATAAAATGTTGTTTTAGCTCAGATTTTTTCATTTTTACAACAGATAAAGGAGAAAAAACACCCCAATATTTGTAAAGCAAACTCTTCTGAGCACAGCAATACCCCATATGTGGTAATAAACTGCTGTTTGGACACATGGCGGAAGTTAGAAAGGACGGAGCGCCATTTGACTTTTGGAGCTCAAGTTTTGCTGGAATGGTTTGCGGCCCCATGTCACATTTGCAAAGCCACTGAGGGGCCAAAATAGTGCAAACTCGGCAAAAGTGACCCCATTTAGGAAACTATACCCCTCGTGGAATTTATCTAGCGGTATAGTGAGCATTTTGACCCCACTGTTTTTTTGCTGAATTATTGGGATTATGCAGTGAAAATGAAAATCTACCTTCTTTCCACTAAAATGTTGAATTGTTTTCATTTTCACAAGGAATAAAGGAGAAAAAGCGCCCCAACAATTGTAAAGCAATTTCTCCCGAGTACGGCAATACCCCATATGTGGTTATAAACTGCTGCTTGGATACACCGCAGGGCTGAGAATGGCAGGAGTGCTACTTGGCATGTAGATTTTGGTTGATTGTTTTTTGGGCGCCATGTCGCATTTGCAGAGCCCCTGAAGTACCCGTACAGTAGAAACCCCTGAGAAGTGACTCCATTTTGGAAACTTTACCCCTCAGGGTAATCATCTAGGGGTGTACTGAGCATTTTGATCCCACAGGTGTTTCATAGATTGTATTAGAATGAGGCAGTGAAAATGAAAAATTTTTTTTTTTCCCAAAAATATGTCGTTTTGCACCCAATTTTTTTTCCCACAAGGGGTAATAGGAGAAAAAACAACACATAATTTGTTACCAAATTTCTCCCGAGTACGGCAATACCCCATGTGTGGCCCTAAACTGCTGTTTGGGCACATGGCAGAGCACAAAATGGAAGGAGTGCCATGTGGCTTTTAGAGCACAGATTTTGCTGGACTGGTGTTGGGGCGCCATGTCGCATTTGCAGAGCGTTCTTAGGTACCAGAGTAGAGTGTAAAACCCTGAGAAGTGACCCCATTTTGTAAACTACACCCCTTAAGGCATTTATCATTTGCCTGGACATATGACAGGGCTTAGGAGTGAAAGGCGCATGTGAGACCTATTTTGGTGATTTTCGCAGCATTAGCCCACAACGGCAGGGCTCTGAGGTCAAATAGTAAAACAAACCCCCAAGTAGTGACCCCCATTTTGGAAACTGCACCCCTCAAGGTATTTTGACCACACAGGTTTTTTTTTTCTATTACAAATGAATGCTCAGTGGATGGTGTAAAGTGAAAATTGCAAATTTCCACAGGTATGCCATTTTAGTGCACAATATTTTGTGCCCAGTTCGTGCCACTGAAGACAAATACCTCAAACTGTTAAGCGGGTTCTCCCGGGTATGGCGATGCCATATATGTGGACGTATACTGCTGCTTGGGCACGCTGCAGGGCGCGCCATTTGGCTTTTGGAGAGTGGATTTTGCTTGCTAGTTGTTTTGTTTGGGGTTTTGCTGGTATTTCAGTTTATAATGTGGGGGCATATGTAAGCTGTGCGGAGAACATCAGGGGCATAATAAGAGGGTATAATAATGGGGTAATAAATAATTATCCACAGATGTGTGGCCGGTGTCGCACTGATAAATGGCGCCCGATCTTATCCGCTTTTGGACACTTTGCACATTTTGCATCGCCATATTCTGAGAGCCAAAACGTCTTTATTTTTTCTCCCCCGAAGCTGTGTGAGGGCTTATTTGTTGCGGGACAATCTGTAGATTTCATTGGTACCATTTTGGGGTATATGCGATTTTTTGATCACTTTGTATTTCATTTTTTTGGCAAGCAAGGTGACCAAATACCTGCAATTCTGAGGTTTATTATTATTTTTTTTTTTCACGGCGTTCGCCATGCGCTATGAATGACAATTTTACGACGGTACGATTACGGCGATACCATATGTATATAGTTTTTCTTATGCTTTGCAGTGTCTACACGATAAAATCACTTTTGTTTCAAATAATTTATTTTTGGTGTCACCATATTCTGAGAGCCATAACTTTTTTATTTTTCCGTCCAAAAAGTGCTGGAGGGCTTGTTTTTTGCGGGACGGGCTGCGTTTTTTAATGGTATAATTTTGGGGTACATGCAACTTTTAGATCCCTTTTTTTTATGCTGTTTTGCGAGGGGTAGTGACTAACAAACAGCGATTCTGGAATAGTTTTTTATTAAAACGTTTTACGGTGTTCACCGTATGGGTAAAATAGCGTGATATTTTTATAGTTTGGGTCGTTACGGACGCGGGGATACCACATATGTGTACTTTTTTTATGTTTTTTGGTTCTTCCTATAATAAAAGACTTATTATAGGAAAAAAGGCTGCTATAGTGTTTTTTTAAACTTTTTTTTTCATGAAATGTATTTTTTTTTAACTTTTTTACAACGTTTTTATTAACTTGTTTTACCTTTTTTTTGTGTCCCACTAGGGAACTTGAAGGCATGAAGCCCTGATCGCTATTCTAATACACTGCACTACCTACATAGTGCAGTGTATTAGAGCTGTCAGCTATTCACTGACAGCAAGCCTATTAGGCTTCGCCTCCCGGCGGGGCCTAATAGGCTTCCGTACTAGGAAGCGATTGTTAGGCTATGGTTGCCATAGCAACCATCGGAACACCCGCGGGTGCCGATGGTTGTCATTAGCAACCATAGGGTACGATCTAATCGCTTAGATGCAGCGATAGCTGCATCTAAGGGGTTAATCGGCCGGATCGGAGCCTTGCTCCGGTTCTGGCCGTTAGGGCACGATGTCAGCTGTGACAAACAGCTGACACCCGCGCCCGTGGCAACCATCGTGGTTGCCGACAGGCTACAAGACACTTCGATGCATCGATCACGTTGATCGATGCATCGAAGGGGTTAATCGGCCGGATCGGAGCCTAGCTCCGGTCCTGGCCGTTGCAGAGGGGTGCCGGACATCTGATTCCCGGCGGTGATAGCGCTGGCTCAGCTTCTGAGCCAGCGTCATCACATACACACGTCATGGAGCTGTGATTGGTCAGTCTGCTTTGACTGACCAATCACAGCGATCGCCGGCAGGAGACTGCTGTGAATGGTCCCCTGCCGTCTTACTGTGCCGGTCAACTGTCATAAACAGTTGACGGCACAGTTCTGTCACCTTGTCCTTTGACAGGGTGACAGTTTTTAGCCAGGACGCGCCGGTACGTCCCTGTGCCTTAAAGCACTTCAATGCAGGACGTACCGGTGCGTCCTGGTACGCTAAGGGGTTAAACATGTTGTTTGTGATGTTTGACATATCTGCAATGCTGAAAGCAGGGCCGCCATCAGGGCAGTACAGGTGGTACTCACATCAGGGGCCCACCGAGGGGCCTGCTACAATCGCTGGAGGCGTAGCTGCAAGGGTCGGAGCGGTCCGCGGCCCCCGGTACTATGTCTATTAAAAGTTACAATAGTAACTGGGGCCTATGTAATAAACTGCATTGGATCCCTGTTTCTATACTAACAGTATACATACCCTCCTCGTTCCCAGCGCAGCGGAGGTCCTGATGTCTTTGACGTCATGATGTCACAACGCTGTGTGCCGTGCACCACGTCGCGACACTGGATGGAGTCAGAACCACCACTGAGCCCGGGTACGATGAAGAGGAGGCTAAGTATAACGTTACTGTCTGCTGCGGCCCTGTATCTAAGCCTACCATGTGGCAGGCTTAGATACAGGGTCCAACAGACAGTATCACACATGGGCCCTGTATCTAAGCCTACCACATGGTAGGCTTAGATATAGGGCCCCAGTAGACAGGATCACACATGGGCCCTGTATCTAAGCCTGCCGCATTGTAAGCTTAAATACATGGCCCATGTTTGATCCTGTCTGTTGGGCCCTGTATCTAAGCTTACCACATAGCAGGCTTAAGTTTATACTGTATAAGACTACTGTACGGCTGGGGCCATGTATCTAAGCCTATCTTGTGGTAGGCTTAGATACAGGGTACAACAGACAGTATCACACATGGGCCCTGTATTTAAGCGTACTACATGTGTTTCTAATGGGTTGTTTTTTTGTGTTTGTGCTTTTTTTACAGGTTCGATTGTTGGACTACATCAGATTCAAGGACTACTTCGATGACAGCTTTTTTATTTCCAATAAAATGGTTAATGAGGGTTGTGTGTGTTTTTTTTGTTTCAATAAAATGTTTTTTCTATGTCTGTATTTTTTTAAAACTTTATTACTACTGCCTTAGTATTGGCTGCTGACTGATTGACAACATCCATTACTAAGGCGGGGCTTAGTATTAGCCGATGCAGAGGCTAATACTAAGCCCAATTATTACCCCGGTACCCACCGCCACCAGGGGTTTGGGAAAATCCGGGTACGATCCAGTACCCGACCATCTGTAGTGACGGTCGGGTACTGGGGCGGCCGCAGGCTGGTGCTATCAGGCTGGGAAATGCCAGAAACTGTGGCCCTTCCCACCCTGGTAATGCTGGGCTGCTGTTGATATGTTGTAGCTGGCTGGTTATGAAAAATAGGGGGGACCCCACATAATTTTTTTTTTAAATAAATAAATAATTCGAAAAACCTGCGTCAAAAAACGTCCGAAAACGCCTCTTATTGATTAATTAATGGGAGGCAGAGGCGTTTTTTTCATGTGAGCGGGAAAAAACGCTCACAGGAAAAATAAGCGACATGCCTTTTCTTCGGGCGTTTCCATCTCTGACCTCCCATTGACATCAATGAGAGGCAGAGAAAGTGTTTTTGACAGCGTTTTTTGACCGCAGCGCTCAATGGCCGCGGTAAAAAAAACCGCAGCGAATAACTCTGCGAACAGCGTGCAGGCAGGCAAAAAAAACTCAGTGTGAACAGGGCCTTATGCTGCCCTATCTCAGGGCATCATAAAATATTGACAGACAACCGGATTTCAGGGGTCTGTCATTTGTCAATATGGTGTAGTTTTCATAAAATTACTGATTACCAGTTGCAGCGCAGCGTCCTCCCGCTGCTGATTGACAGCTCTCTCCCTATTACTGTGCATAGAGAAGATAGCTGTCAATCAGTGGCGGTGGGTGGGATTAGCCGGCATATAATGAATATGGAGGACTCTAGAATTGGCGCGTGCACATCATTAGAAGGACTCCTGGCTCGACTCACGCTGAACCTGATAAACTGTGTTTTATTGAAAACGACATCATATTGACAAGTGACACATCCCAAAAATTTGGCACAATGATGTGGGCAATGTATGACACTAATATTTGGGCACTGTGTGGCAGTATGTCACTGTGGCACTGTGTGGAATAATTTGGCACTATGATGTGGGCAATGTATGAGACTATTATTTCAGCATTCTGTGCCACTATTATATGGGCATTTGGCTTTCTCATCTGACATAAATTGAGCAGATTGAATGACTGGTAAAACATTATAATAATTTCAAGATCCATCAAAATATTATAAAAAGGTATTTTTTATTCTTTGTTTATTTTTAAGCAGAAGCAGAAAAACATAAATTGGATTATTAAAACAAAATTGCAACAGTAACTCCTGCTTGTGAGTTAAATATCTACATAACTCTTAACAATATAATCTTATTTTAAAGTGTCAATTCCTCTAGTGCTTGGTCTCAGGAAATGAATTCCAATGAATATCAGATGTTATGGGTTGATGCATAGATATCCTTCTAATGACATATTAAAATAAACTTGCCATCCGCTGTACCCGCTCTAAGCAGTTCATAAATAAAATACACTGGCAAAAGTTAATAAAGAAATAAAGGACATTTAACCTAAAGAAAAAAATATATATATCTATATATATACATATATACATTTAAAAATTCCTGAGTCTGTGAAGAATTCCTGTCTACCACCCTACTCGCGCTCTACGTTCTGCCAAGGACCTCAGATTAACATCCCCATATTCTGAACCTCCCACTCCCGTCTCCAAGATTTCCCTCTCGTGCTGCACCAGTTCTCAGGAATTCGCTACCCCAGACAATCAGATTAATCCCCAACTTCCACAGTTTTAGACATGCCCTGAAAACACCTTTTTAGACAGGCCTATAACATTCCCTAATCTGACTCCTTTCCCTGGCCCCCCTTTACATTAGACATGAGGCCCCTTCATTCAGCAGTATCCCCTCCTTGCACCCTAATGCACTTCATGTCTGTCATACACACACACTGGCTGGTGACCGGCTCATGAAGCTTTATGTTACTACCCCATATGTATAAAAGATGGCCGGACCATTGTACTTTAGCATTTTTTACATTTTGTGTCTCCCTTATTTCCTCATAGATTGTAAACTCTTGTGAACAGGGCCCTCACTCCTCTTGTTTGAATTGTAAATTAGTTTTGTCAATATATAATGTCTGATATTGTCTGTACAATGTACCCTCTGAACTGTAAAGTGCTGCGGAATATGTTAGCGCCATATAAATAAAAATTATTATTATAAGTATTCTAATGTCCTATTTAGCCATTTCTTAGTTATGTCTGTTTTTGGTGGACAGCTGGATTTAAGTCAATATGGCTGCCATCTAGGGTCGGTGTCAGCAACCAACAAGGTCGGACAGATGTCGGTGCCCACTGACGGTCTGGGGCGGATACAGCGGCTAAAAATCACGCAGTGTGCCCAACCTGGAACCCGCAGTACATTCCGTCTGAAAAATTGCACCACATTGTGGTGCGGTTTTTCGAACATAGTATCCGCTGCGGAATAAAGCCGTTCATACTTACCCCTCCCTCCTCTGATGTCCGCACCGGCCTCCCTGGATGATGTTGCAGGCCATGTGACTCTGCAGCCTGTGATTGGTGCAGCGGTCACATGGGATGCAATGTCATCCCAGGAAGCCAGACTGCAGGAAGAAGGTGGGTGTTCTGGGTAAGTATGATTTTTTTTTTTTTCGTAGTTGCGATTTTTGCACCGTAATTGCTGCGAATACACCGCAGAAGTCGCAACACTTCACTTTCCGTTGCAAAAAACGCAGGTCAATTTATTTACGTTTACACTGTGTTTTTTCTCCGCGGATTTTCTAAATCTCATCCACTTTGCTGTTACTGTAAATGCTGTGGAATTTCCCCACACAATTCCGTTGTGGAAATTCTGCAGCTTTTATACTATGTGGGTACCCGGTCTTGGAGCCCACTGCTGTCTACATTTAAGTCCTGTGTTGTTCATTTGACACAGAACTTTCAGCACGCTGCGGTGTTGTTACGTGACAACGAGGGAGGGCCCCTGGACTTCCCTGATGCTCAGCGGTTGCCTGTATATATTTAATTAATTTTCATGTGAACATTGCATTGGCGGCGTTCGTAGTGGGTAAAAGAAGCTACCATAATAATCTTAGAGTATACTCACATACAGCGGATGTGTTGCAATACATTTTTGCGACTTTCTCATACATCTGAAAGAGACTTGCAGAAATCCATGCACATGCTGCAGAAAGTTATCCAGTCATACATCCCTCACTATAGTATTGCTGTATAACTACAGCAGGGGTGGGCACAGCTGTAGGACAACCCCATGTGGGTGGTACAATAGTTATCTGGTGTCTGTATTATTTGTAGGGGTCCGGTGTCTGTATTTAGGGGGTCTGTATTTGTTTAGGGGGCTGTACTCATTTTGGAGTGTAATGAAGGGGAATCATTAATTTTAGTGGAAATGTTCTTTAGCCCTTTAATGACCGGGAGTGTTTTAAGCCTTGTTGCCCACAGCAATTTTTTTCATTTTGGAATGATGCACCCTAAATAAAATGTTCTATTTCAAGGTAGTTTGTTCAATCAATAATATTTACCCCAAAAGATTACCCTCTGAGGCCCCATGCACACGACCGTGCCCGCAATCACGGCCCGCGATTGTGGGCATGGCCGGCCGCTGACTGACAGCCGCATTTCCGGGCCGTGCTCCCATACAAAGTATGGGAGCACGGCCCGCAAAATGCGAAAGAACGGACATGTTCCATAATTCCCGGAACATTTCCACGCACTGACACCCTTCCGTAGTGCTACGGAAAGGTGTCAGTGTTCAATGAAAGTGAATGGCTCCGTTTTTGCGGACCGCAATTGCGGTCCGCAAAAACGGAAGTTTTTTGCTGTCGTGTGCATGGGGCCTAATTCTTCTGTGCATAGCAATGCTAAATATGTGTGTCATGTTGGGTTCGTGGACCCACTGTGCCGTACCGCCTTGGCAGTATGGCAGCTGGCCAACAGGGCGCAGGTTACAGTCTATAGATCGTATAGGGTACCTGTGGCAGCACAGACAGTAGCAAGGCAGGCTCGGCTGGGACTAGGAAGCAGGCAGACGTCAGGCATGGTGTAGCAGGACAGGCGTGGTATACAGCACAGCACAACTTCTGTTCAGCACGGCACTTGACAAGGATAGCATGGGATACAGGATACAGGATACAGGTACGGGAAACACTGGGAACTGGAAAACACTAGAAGACCATTTGCATAGAAAGACTTAGGGTACGACAACAACGCTCAGGCGTGGGAGGAAGGGGCTGAGCCCTTCTTATAGTCCAGGTTAAACATGAAGGTCCGATGCGCGCTGCCCCTTTAAGAGCGGGACCCGGCCGATGTGAGCGGAAGTGAGCGCTGGCGTCTCCTGAGGAGGAGACTGGGGCCAGCGCTCGCAGATCCATGGCTGCAGGCGTCAGGAGGTGAGTGAGCCTGACGGCCCGTGGCCATGGGCGTGACAATGTGTACATTGTCTAAATTTGACCAGAGCCAGACTAAGGGCAACATTGGCCCGGAAATGAAAATGATAAAGGGTCTATTGTAAGCAGTGCTGTGCCACTGGGGATTGGGGGAATTGGGGGAGTGTGATTAGTGTTCTGACGGCATGACCAGCACCATGGGGGCATAGCTGTACATTATACGTTTTGGTGCTACCATTCCCCTAGTCAATAGGATGTGTCCAATCATCACTGACAGTAACAGACTGTGTATTGACACATTCTATTGACAAGGGAAATGGTAGCACACAGTTAGGTCAATTAGTAAATTAGGCTTTGGTTACACAGTGACTTTTTGTAGTACTACTGATTGATTTGAACTATCGAGTGACAACTGCAGTCCACGAGATTGAATGAAACTCAATGTATTACTTTGTACTGCAGCTGTAGTACTATAGTTAAAATCAAGCAGTTGGTTCACAAAAAGTCTATTTAGGCCAGACCTTATTCATACATTTCCAAGAGGAATAACTGAGCTGACAGCTCCTCTATAAATCCAATGACTTACAGGTGACATCTTCTCAAATTGTAGACATTATCTTTCCTTTTTCTTCTCCATCTTTCCCTAACCACCATTAAGAGTTCTCCTGATGACTGCAGTTTGCTGCTGAGAAATCTGTTTCCTCGCTTCTGCAGTCACCCTCAGCCTCTGTAGCAACACAAATAGATTCAGGCCCCAGACTAGACCCCTATATAAGTTATATAAAACAAATAATAGATCACCACACAGTAAAAGTGCAATCTTTTGTCACCCACACAGTAATAGTGATGTCCTCAGTGACCCCAAATAGGAACATTTGAGACCCAAAATTCAATAGTGCTCCTCCTGGTGTCCCCTTTGTGCTCCTACACAGCAATAATGACCCTTTTGTGCCCCCACATAATAATAATGTGCACCGTTGTGCCCCCAAAAAAATAATAAAGCCCCCATTGTGCCTTCTAGACAGTAATAGTTCAATCTTTACAGTAATAATTCCTCTTTTCTGCCTCAACATAGTAATAATGACACCCTGTGTGCCCCCTAGAAAGTAATAATGTCCCCTGTGTGCCCCCTAGTAATTAAAAATGCTCCCTGTGTGCCCCCTAGAAAGTAATAATGCCCCTGGGTGATCTCTAAAAAAAATAATATGCCCTGTGTGGCCCTACTAAACAGTAAGAATGTCCCCTTTGTGCCCCCTAAAAAGTAATAATGCCCGATGTGCCCTTAAACAGTAATTTGTGCCCACATACAATAAACAAAAAACAACAAGGAGAGGACCCAGGTATCTGGTGGGCTTAGATACACACAAAAACACATCAATATCGCCAATGGCAAAAAGATTAGCCCTTGTTTCCCAGACACCTATTGAATGCTTACTAGTATTGTGGCGTAAATTCACTGAAGTGATAAATGAGTAAAATGTATTATTTTTATTTCATAGCTATCTAAAAACAGGGGTACAATCACCACTGTGAAAAGCCCAACCGTGTATTTAAAAACGTATTAAACAGAATACTCCCAGTCCTAGTTCGTTTGCAAACCCTTTGTGACTGGGAATGTAAACAGAGATATCAAAATATGGAATCAGCGTATAACATTGGTAAAACAGTGGTTTGGACCCTCGTTCACACAGGAGCCTGCGTTAACCGCATCAGATTCTCCCAATGTACAGATGCACAACAATGCCACTGCCCCCTACGCAAAAATTTTACCCCTGTTTTTAGATAGCTATGAAATAAAAATAATACATTTTACTCATTTATTACTTCAGTGAATTTTCAAATGTTCATATTTGTGGGAGCACAATATATATCGTTAAAATACAGTGAATTACTAGTATTGTGGCGTATAGCTTTATTTGGATAACTATAAGCATTCAAATGAAGATTAAAAACACAATGTGAACTGAGAAGTCTCCATACAATGATAGTAATGATATTTCGTAGTCAGTACCGTCTAAGTGCAAAGTCAAACTACCCTCTCTGGTGGCCGCTGTAACGGATCTGCCAGACACAGCTTCTGTGTCGACGCCCGTGGGTAATCAGTCTGCACCTGCTCCTAAGTCTGAGAGAGTGACACGATCTTCTACCAGTCTGGCTGGGAGGCTGAGGAGTGGGAGAGCCTATCACAGCCTGGCCAGACGGAGCTAGCTCCCGCCCTCTGTCTATTTATACCTGCATTTCCTGCTCCTCCTTTGCCTGTGATTCTTTTCTGTTTCCTGGCTCTGCTGCTCCTGCTATGATTATTGACCTTGCTTCATTTTTGACCCTGGCTTTACTGACTACGCTCCTGCTCTGCGATTTGTACCTCGTGCACTCCTGGTTTGACTCGGCTCGTTCACTACTCTTGTTGCTCACTGTGTTGCCGTGGACAACTGCCCCATTTCCCTTAGCTTCTGTGTACCCTTGTCTGTTTGTCTGTCGTGCACTTATTGAGCGTAGGGACCGTCGCCCAGTTGTACGCCGTCGCCTAGGACGGGCCGTTGCAAGTAGGCAGGGACTGAGTGGCGGGTAGATTAGGGCTCACCTGTCTGTCTCCCTACCCCGTCATTACAGCCGCACTGCCTATATAAAACAACTAAGATTCGCGGCTGCAGCCACTTGAGTAGGGAATTATCAGAACACATTTATTTTAAAATTGAAATTACATTGTTTACACCAGGACGCTGCCATCATGTGCGTGGTCCTGGCAACTTGTAAACCACAGTCCAACAGTGGAATGTGGCCTATGGCTCCCTGCCTTGCCATAGGTCTCAACTGTATCTGCGCCTTGAGGACGTGGATACAGTTGAAGGTGGCGCTTGACTGGGGATCCGTACCCGGTGAGCAGATTACCAGTTAATGCCTGCTGCTGAGCTCAAAGACCAATTATTTTACGAGGCTTAGAGCTGTAGCTTCGTCCGCCCCGTAGTTATCCGGCTCTGCTTTTGATGTCCCTATAGTGTTGACAAGAAAGACCCAAGTTTAGTTTTACATGTATCTCTATTTCTTAGATTTAGACGGAGTCTCTCTGTGATAGTCATCCAGGTCCAGATATTTTTTAGTGAAGGAGCAAAAGCAGATAGGGCCATTGCAGAACAGATAAACATTGGTCACCGGCCCAGTCTTTTTCCAAAAGCAACCAGCACATTTATGAAAGAACCTCTGTATATGTGTGGAGAAAATAACATAAAAATAACTCAAAATCGGTATAAAAATAGTAAAGCAAAGTATTTACAAATATACTCAATATTTAATGTACAATGTAGATTTAAACTGTGGAATGATGTTGAACATTGTATTCTTTTTGGATAGATTCCTTTATTTGTTGTACTTTTATCTTTATTTGTATGGACCAACATGTTTGTTCTGGATTCATCACGCTAGGGTTTTAGATAGAGGAACTTATTGAGGCTATCTATTGACTTCTTCCTGTTAGAACTGTCTCTTTAATAGATAAAGCATAAGACGGGATGCTAAAATGACTAATGTGTCAATAGTAAAATGTGATCAGTCACAAAACTATTGACTTTTGTCATTAAGTTGTGAAGGATCTGCGGGAAAAAGATGTATGTGCCCCTCTGAAATATATTTATTTTCTAAGAAATAGCCAAATATAGATCAAAGCTTTCTGACTGGGAATTATCTGTGATTGATAATTAATCAATGGAAAGCATGAAGTTAAAGGCACACGTATATGTAAGTAGTGTCACTTAGAAAATAAGTTGTATGTAAAGTAAATTTCAACCTTTTAACACCAGGTCATTTTAGGTCATACATTCTGTGCTGATTAATTTCTTAATATGTCTTTATAGCGGTCAGAGCTCCATTTTTTCTGATACAGGGCTCCATTCCCCTTCATAGAAATAGAGTTAAATGATACAATTTTGGCTACCTGCAGCCACCACTAGATGGAGCTCAGGAGCTTACTGCATACTGTTTATACATTGAACTCAATAATAAAATAGTATCTAGTAACCTCTTAAGCACCCACTAGTGGTGGCTGCAGGCTGTCATAATTGTATAATTTACTTTTTTTTGTCTATTTACGGGATTTGGAGCGCTGTATCACAAAACCATGGCTCTGACCGATAAAAGAAATTAGCACAACATTTAGATTAAAAAAACAAATGTATATTTATTTTAACCCTTTCATGACCAGAGGTGTTTTGGGCCTTGATGTCCAGAAAAAAAAAATCACTTTTTGGAATGCTGTATCCTTAGGCCTTATTCACACGAGCCTGTCCGTTTTGCAAGCGCAAAGAAATGCTGCGTTTTGCACATGCAAAAGGTGCGTGTGTCATCAGCATATGGTGCGTGGCTGCGTGATTTTTGCGCAGCCGGCATCATTATGACACTCTGGTTTTATGTTTACAAACAGAAAAGCACGAGGTGCTTTTCTGTTTTCATTAATTTATTTTACTAATGTAGCGCGCATCATGCGCGGCACCCGAAAGTGCTTCCGTGTGCCGTGCCCAATTTTCACGTACCCATTGACTTCAATGGGTGCGTGCTGCGCGAAAAACACGGGCAAGTATAGGACATGTCGTGGGTTTTACGCAGCGCACATACGCTGCGTGAAAATCACTGACAGTCTGAACGGCCCCATTCACTAACATAGGTCCGTGCGACGCGCGTGAAAATCACGCACATAGCACAGACGTATAACACGTTTGTGTGAATAAGGCCTAAGGGTGATTTTCTTTCTAATTTCTTAGTCTAGCCAAATTTTGTTTTTCTCCTTTGCAGCAGGACACATAAGGCTTTCTTACGGCCCTTTTACATGGATCAATGATCGGGCGAACAATCGCTCATACTGATTGCTTGTTCCCAATCATTGCCCTCAGCCATTGAATAAACAAATGCTCGTTCGTCAGTTGATCGCATCTTTTATGCGGCAAAAAGATGGTTTCCTGTCAGCAGCACGTCTCCCCGTGTAAATAGGAATATGTTCCCGACAAGATGCAAAATGTATGAGGATGAACAATCATATTATCTATCAATCGTACCCATACATTCTGACCATTGCTCCATGTAAATTGAGATAAATGGGCACCGATCGACCTGCTATATCATGGATTGGCGCTAACGGCCGTGTAAATCCACCCTTATTGTTTCAGTTTGGAGCTGATATCTTGTAGGTCCTATTTAGGGAATATGGTCAGAAACAGTGGGGAAAAAAAATTCTGATTTATTTCATAAATGTATCTAATCTAATTAATCCAATTATTCTTTACATAGCAACGACAAATATGTGGATATTGTCAAACGCATTGCTATAGTGCCAAGAACAAAGACCCAATTTTAGTTTAACATGTATCTCCCACTCTTAGCTCAAGGCCTTATTCACACAAATGTGTACCACGTCCGTGATACGCGCGTGAAAATCAACTGATTTTCACGCAGCGGACAAAAACTCACGACATGTCCTATACTTGGCCGTTTTTCGCGCATCACGCACCCATTGAAGTCAATAGTGCCGCACGGCACACGGAAGCACTTCCGTGTGACACGCGTGATTCGCGCAACAGTAGATAAAGAAATGAAGGAAAAAATAAAACCACCTCCTTCATTTATTTTTCTAAACTTCAAAACCGCGTGTCATAAGCATGGCATATGCGTGAAAATCACGCAGCCACGCAGCACATACTGACGACACACGCAACTGCAACGCGCAAAAAGCGCAGCATTTTTTTGCGCGTGCAAAAAGCACATGTTCGTGTGAATAAATCCTTAGATGCAGCCGCTGCACACGGTAGATAATCATCCAGGTACAGAAATATTTCAGTGATAATAGTGCAAGAGCAAATAGAGCCAGCGCAGAACACACAAAAAATGGTAGCCCAGGGTACATTTTTATATGTATATATTCGATTTTATATGATTGTTTTAATGTCAGCTCCAAAGAGGGACACTATTCTGGAGGACCGAGCAAGTCTATGCATTACATGAACAGTCCATTGATTTCAATGCTCAATGAGTAATGCTTAATTTCTCCTGTGGTGGTGCTCCAGGGAAATTGAACACTTATTGCTGGGTTCATCAACAGATTACAAGAGGTTGGAGTTATATTTTTCTTGGTACAGAGCTCCATATCCCCTACATGGACATAGATTTAAAAGATAACATGCTGGTTACCTGCAGCCACCACTAGAGGGAGCTTGGGAGCTCAATGTATACTGCAGTATGCAGTAACCTCTTATGCGCCCTCTAGTGGTGGCTACAGGCAGAAGAAAGCTATCTTTAAAAACCTATGTCAATGCCGGGAATTTGGGGCTTCGTACCAGAAAAATGGAGCTTATACCGCTTTAAAAATATTTTAAGAAATGAATCAGCGCATAATATTTGACCTAAAAACAACATGGTGATAAAGTGAAGATTCACTTTAAGTTAGGCATAGATGATATCCATTTGGTTGAGGTTGATAAGTTATAGTGCCATAAAGTTATTGATTATCATTAACATTCGGAAAATCATTTGGATCATTAGTGATAATCTTCACGTCTATGGCATTAACTGTTTGAATTGCATTACTGCTTTTATTCTTTTTCTGCTTATTTTAAAAGATAGAAGAGAACTAAGTCTCCAGAATGAGTAATGTCCTCTATAATGTGGTAATCACCACCCCTCCCCCGCCATATTAAGTACATATATAATTGTAAAACCCATTCCCATAAATATTGCTCTTCATTTATCTATTTTTGTTTCTCTCAATTAGCACGAGCTACATGCAGTGAAATATAGCAGGCACTTTGGAAACCAAATGACTTCCCCAGTCCTGCGAGAGACATATATATTGCAAGATCAACATTTAGCAGCGTTAACAATTTCTGATAATGCGCTTGAGCTTTCACATCTTCCAGCGAGCCTCCGAAAATACAAAATCGAAACATTTACAATCTGGTTCTGTTCGTTATATAAAATGACACCTTCATCGCTTTGACTGTTCTTATTTAATTGCTGCCGTTTGGTAAAATGTTCATCACTTTAAATAAGTAACCAGGAATTAATGATGTAATTAGCTCCGGATTTTATAGAACTTCAAACAAAATGTTAAAAAAAAGGTGATTTAAAAAGAATTTAAAGGGGAGAGATAAATACAATCACATTCGTATTGAAAATTTTCATAGATTTAACACTTTAGATTGTAAGCTCATATGACAAGAGACCACTGTATTTCTATTTTCACAGAATGTGTCAATTATACAGGTTCGGGTGATCAAATGTTTGGTATGTAATGAAAATTTGGGTAATTGCTCCAATGCATATAACATGAAGAAGGAAGCAATTATAAAATTAGTTTTGTTTAACAAATTACCATTTGGTGTCTACAGCTTCTATGCAGAACCATGTGTCTCCATAGTTACAGACTACAAAAAAAACCTGTGTAGTCTGATCCTGCAGTCACATGATTTAAAGATAAACAATAAAATGCACTATTATAGCAGCATCTTTTATGGTAATGTTCTGAAGCTTCTCTACCCTGACAAATCAGTTCTATATACTTTTTTATGTGTGTCTGATAATCCACAATATTAGATTATCCAGCATTTACTAGATTATGTGGATGCCGGATTAAAGGAACTTTATGTATTATTACTAATTAATAGAAAATATATATTATTTACCCTTTAGAATCTTGAGAAGAAAAGGAAGCAGTCCCCAACCCCGAAACAGAATAAGTGAATATTGCATACCTGTCATTTTTTTGGCCACCCTCACAGGGCCCCATAAACGTTTGAAGCATATTGACCCCTAAGGGTATGTTCACACGGCGGGGGTCCGTAACGGCTGAAATTACGGGGATGTTTCAGCCTGAAAACATCCCCGTAATTTCAGCCGTACCGGCATGTGCAGGCGCTTGAACGCCGCGTCAATTACGGCCGTAATTAGCGCTGCTATTCATTGGAGTCAATGAATAGCGGCTCCAATTACGGCCAAAGAAGTGACAGGTCACTTCTTCTACGCGGGCGTCTATTTACGCGCCGTCATTTGACAGCGGCGCGTAAATATACGCCTCGTGTGAACAGACAAACGTCTGCCCATTGCTTTCAATGGGCAGATGTTTGTCAGCGCTATTGAGGCGCTATTTTCAGATGTAATTCGGGGCAAAAACGCCCGAATTACGTCCGTAAATAGGCCGTGTGAACATACCCTAAAAGTGCACATTACAGTGCCCTGATAGAAGTATCAGTCACCATATCCACATGGCATCCACTCCATAAGTGAGAGTTACACCTCCCAGAAATGATTGAAATCTTACCCTCATATATGCCACCCACCGAATGTGAATGGTGACATTCTCTGTACAGCACTGTGAAATATTGTCACGTTGGGTTCGTGGACCCACTGGGCCGTACAGTCTTGGCGGTAAGGCAGCTGGCCAACAGGGCGTAGGTAACAGTTTATAGTTCGTATAGGGTACCTGTGGCAGCTCGGACAGTAGCAAGGCAGGCTCGGCTGGGACTAGGCAGCAGGTAGACGTCAGGTGTGGTGAAGCAGGACAGGTGTGGTATACAGCACAGTACACCTTCAGCTCAGCACGTCATTTGACTAGGATAGCACGGGATACAGGATACAGGTACGGGAAGCACTGGGAACTGGAAAACACTAGAAGACCATTTGCATAGACAAACTTAGGGTACGACATCAACGCTCAGGCATGGGAGGAAGGGGCTGGTACCTTCTTATAGTCCAGGGTGCTCATGGGCTAATTAAACATAAAAGTCTGGTGCGCGTGCTGCCCCTTTAAGAGCAGGCACGAGCATGCGCGCGCACCCTACGGGACCCAGCCGAGGTGAGCGGAAGTGAGAGCTGGCGTCTCCTGAGGAGGAAACTGGGGCCAGCGCTCGCAGATCCATGGCTGCGGCCGTCAGGAGGTGAGTGAGCCTGACGGCCCGCGGCCATGGGCATGACAAATATGTTGGTGCAATATAAACATCCGTAAATGCCTCCATAAGTACTTCCAGCATTACACTCATCATTCCTATGAACTGATTGGCTACTGTTCTATCCCCTCCCACATCACATCTAAGAAAAGCTTTTCTGAAAATAGTTAAATGTTTCCATAAAAGCATCAAATAGTTTTTTTCATCCTTTCAATGCAAATTATATGATTTTATCACTGAAAGCCGGGAGAGGGGGAAATGTTATTTATTATGTAATAAACATATAAAATTAGGATGCACATGTCAGAGAGAGTTCTTTTCGCAGTCCGCTGTGACAAACAATTGTAAAGGGTGAAGAATTATGTCTGGGTACTTTATGCTACTAAATAAGACATGAATATAGATGAAAAGACGAGTCGAGATCTTATTTGTCTTGCCAAATTTAATATTGGAACGCAGAATGGAGTTGGGAGAGGAGTCACTTGTTTTCATGAATTTATCCAAACGACAACGAGCCGAAAAAAATTATTTGTCATATAAAAAGAACTAAGTAATTGGATCAAGTGTGAAGCTGCGAGAACATGAAGCCATTTTCTGTAAAGAAATATTATATATTCCGTTCCCTATAAAATTACCCACCTCTTAGAAACACTTAAAGCATTGCAGCTAATGTCGCTCTACCACTTATTTATGACTGAAGTCGCTCTTACGGCAATTGTTTCCTTAATCACTTTTCCAACTAGTATGTTGCCTTCACATTCAGCTGCTGTACATAAATGCAGCGCCAGATAGGAACAATGTAAGCTAGTGCCCGGGGGGGGGGGGAGCCATCATCGTAAGGGCATCTGTGGTCTCAGTATGTGGCCTATGCAGGAATTGTCGTATAGGAAGTTAAAACTGTCTTTTGAACAATATTTAGCAGGTTATACACTATTCACCTCCAGAGCTGCATTCAACATTTTTTTGGGTTTCCTGTTAGCACTTATTCTATTCTATAAGACCTCTTATGTTCTTGCTGCCCCCTGCTGGTTTGGTGTGTGTGTGTACAGTATCTATCTATCTATCTATCTATCTATCTATCTATCTATCTATCTATCTATCTATCTATCTATCTATCTATCTCATATCTATCTAAAAAAAAAAAAGCCGTAAATAGGCAGCACTCACAAAGGCTTATGGTGAAAAAAGTGGGTGCTTTATTGATCCCAAAAGTGCGACGTTTCGGCTCTCACAACGGTTTGGAGCCGTTTTTTCGGGCGTAAATCGAGGCGTAAGACGCCTGAATTACGTCCGTAAATAGGGCGTGTGAACATACCCTAACATATCTGTATCTTGCACAGCCTGAAATCTATTTGTGATGTCACAGTATATTAAAGAGGTTTTCCAGCCAGTAAAAATGTATGGCCTATTCTCAGTATAGGCCATCAATAGCTGATGGGACGGGGTCCGACTACCGGGACCCCCACGGATCAGCTGTTTTGAAGGGGGTACAGCGCTCGTACGAGCGCTGCTTCCCCTTCATTTCTTCTTGCTCGCTGTGAATCGTGTACACACATTTAGTGTAGATTCACAGTTATTGCATTGAAGTGAATGAGAAAAGGCTGCAATACCTGTGAATTACCGCTAAACGCGTGTCGAAAATTCAGAGTGAGCAAGAAATTAACTGTTAAAAACCCTGGTGTGATGTCCCAGCGGTATAACTCACTTTAACACTTGTGTTGTTACAGAAGTTGACATCCACTTACCTGCCAGAAGCCCACTTATGGCGTCATAGCAGCTTAAGGCCATGTTCAGACGTGGCAGAATTTTTACGCTGCAAAGGTTGGTGCAGATTCGGGGCAATTACGCAACGAATCTGCAGCAACATTTGCATATTTGACAGGTAATTCAGACGTTGCAGATATCACAGCGGACTTGCCACAGATTTCAGTTTTTGCATTGCAAAGGCTGAAATCTGCAGTGAAATTCCGCTAATTCTCCGCAACAGACAGTGCATGCTGCGGAGGGAAAATTCTGCACCGCAGCCTGATTTCTGCACAGTTATTTTCTGCAACATCTGAACTAAGTTTCCTAAAAATGTATAGAAACAAATGTAAAAAACGGCCGCTGGAGAATTCCACTGCGGACTGTCCACAGCGGAATTCAACAGCAATTCCACCACGTCTGAACTGACTAAAACCCACTTGTGATGTCACAGCAAGGCTACATTCAGATGAGCATGTCCGATTTGCGCGCGTAAAAAACGCAGCGTTTTTTCTACAGTTATTGTCCGTGTGCGTGGTGTATTGGCATCAGTGGGCTTTGCATGTGACATGCGTTTATCACTTCATTTTTTTTACCTTTATTTCTCTGCTTTTCTATGTATTTGATGCGTGAAACATAAACAGCACACAGATACGTCCATGTGATGTCCGTAGTTCTCACGCACTCATAGACTTCAATGGGCGTCTAGGTGCGTGAAAACGCACCAATATAGAACATGCAGAGAGTTTGACGCAATGGACACTCGCTGAATGAAAACTCACGCATGTGCGAATAGACCCATTGAAATGAATGGGTCTGTGTGTTGTGCGTTATTTCGAAGCACAGCACACGGAAGAGGAACACCCTCGTCTCAATGAGCCCTTACTGACTAAAACCCACTTGTGATATCTCAGCAGCTTACCTGACGGAAACCCATTACTGATGTCACAGATGCGTTCCTGACGGAAACCTACTTGTGATGTCACAGCAGCTTATCTGACTGAAACCTACTTGTGATGTCACAGCAGCTTACCTGACTGAAACCTACTTGTGATGTCACAGCAGCTTACCTGACTGAAACCTACTTGTGATGTCACAGCAGCTTACCTGACTGAAACCTACTTGTGATGTCACAGCAGCTTATCTGTATCCGGGTATACACTTGATGGTAGTATTTGACAGTCTGTTACTGTGAATATCCTACTTTTTTGTCATTTATTTATATATTGTAGCTTTATCATTTACATTTTTCACTTGAAACCTGTTTGTTTCAGAACTTTGTTCCTTCCCCAAAAAATAAAAAATGAGACATCCACACAATTGTTGGCCCAGGAACCTCCACAGACTTTGCCCCTGCTTATAATATTTTCCCTATAGTGTCTGTCTAAGCCAACACTTACAGTAAAGAGAACCCTGCTACCAATAACAGGCATTTTCTAATTTTTCTGTATTTGTTTTTGTTTATATTTTACAATTTTATACTTTTTTTTAGGGTTATGTACTTTTTCATTTTCCTTTTGTATTATGTTCTAAACATGTATTCTAATTTTTTACAATATTTATATGATTTGATATTGCTCTATCATAAATATTTCCTGACACATTACAGTCAATGAGATATTTACCACAAATAGAATATGCTAAAATGAAAATAAATTATTTTCTTCTTAGTTTTACTTGAATTTAGGGACATATAATTAAACAGACATATATTTAACTCACGAATGTTGTTCCAATTTGTTGGCCGCTGAGGACTACCCGTTGGTTTCTTATTGTGTTATGAGATCGACTTGTCACCAGGAGACGTCTTGGCAAGTACAGCGTAACCAAAACGAAACACGTTTAATTGATGTTTACGAGTAATTGTATTAAACATAAAATTTACTTCTATTACACAGTGACAATCAGCACACTAGACTCTGTGGTCACATAGGGGCAGCAATATATACACATATACACATATATATCGTATGTAAATAGACACGTTTTCTCCAGATGGCTTATCGCAAAGATTTTGTCTAATTTATCTATAGTCTGAACAGAACCTTTTATTTACTGGTGATTGTTTAGTTGTTATCTGTGATTCACATTTACATTTAGAACTTTACTTTTTCTTGTATCATATGGTAATGATCCCCTAAATACTTCATGTGCAGTTCAAAAGATAATCTGGACATAGATTGGACAGTTTTTGGATCATACAATTAAAAGGGGTATTCCGGTTTCTGCAGGAAAGCTTATTCATTGTATAAAATGTTCTAATATATTCTCTGTATCAATTCTTTGTTTTTCAAGATCTCTGCTTGCTGTCATTTAAAAGTAACCTTCATTTTTTTTACTTCCACAGAATGAAAATCTGTCCTGGTCATATGATGATCACACAGGTGGATCAAATGGCTCGTTACAAGGCAGAGGTCTGATACCTGTACTGTAACGTGCCAGATTCTTACCCTTTGGGTGTAAACAATGAAGGTTATCATTTAATGACAGCAAGCAGAGATCATAAACGCCATGGCATATTAAATCCAGATCTTCTACCATTTTTAACTAAAATCATTATGCAGGGGCGTAGCTAAAGGCTCATGGGCCCGATGCAAAAGTTCTTCTTGGGCCCACCAAAATTCTCTTCACGGCCGGCGACACTCCTAAGTGACCCAATGATGCAGCACTAGCAGCCAGGGGCGTTACTAAGGGCTTAAAACGTCAGGGGCAATAGCCCTAATACATATACCCCCCAAAAAAAAAGTGTGTGTGCATATTTATGTAAGTCACAGCCACAGCAGCCAGAAATCTTATAATTACTCTCCTCTTTGGCTCCAGGCGCAGTGCAGCTCCTGACGCCATTCAGCGTCATGACGTTTGTGAGCAGAGCACGTCCGGACCAGCGCTGTGCCCAGAGCGAGATGGGTAAGTATGCTGTTACTATAGTAACAGGGGTGCATGTAGTTTATTACATAGCCCCCAGTTACTATAGTAACTGTAAATAGGTGTGGTGCGGAGGGACATGGGCCCCCTTGACTTCGGGGCCCGGTTGCAATTGCCATGGGCCGGCTCCAGGTTTATGTTGGCCTTTGGGCGACACAGACTTAGTGGGCCCCATTGTGGGGGAACTCACGTCGGCAGAAAATTGGCAGAAAACTTCACTTTGTGCCCCCATAAAGAAGTTAGGCCTCCAGTTTGTACCCCCATAAATTGAGTGCCCATACAGCCCCCCTCCCAGGTAGTGCCCCACAGCCCCCATACCAGGTAATGCCACAAAGCCCCCCTCCCAGGTAGTGCCCCACAGCCCCCATCCCAGGTAATGCCACACAGCCCCCCTCCCAGGTAGTGCTACACAGCCCCCCTTCCTGGTAGTGCCACAGAGCCCGCCGTCCCAGGTAGTGCCACACAGACCCCCTCCCAGGTAGTGCTACACAGCCCCCCTCCCTGGTAGTGCCACAGAGCCCGCCGTCCCAGGTAGTGCCACACAGACCTCCTCCCTGGTAGTGCTACACAGAACCCCTCCCTGGTAGTGCCACACAGCGCCCCCTCCCTGGTAGTGCCAAATACACCCCCTCCCTGGTAGTGCCACTAGTAAAGGCTCCGCTCTGGTACGCTGGCCCTGGAGAACCCCCTGACATCACTGTCCATATGGATAGCGATGTGAGGGGCAATTCCAGATCCAAGGTCCCGGTCAGAGCGCTACTAGCACTCTGCCTGGGAGTCTGTAGCCCAGTAAATGGAACCTTAGGGAGCTACCTCCCTGCTCTGCCACAGCGTTCAATAGTATCTGCATCCTAAGGACTATGTGGCGTCGCTACCGCTGTAGCAGCCGTAGCGGCTGTAAGCGGGGCCACTGGGAATGGGAGGGCCGTGATGGCATGGGAGGGCCCGTAGCATCAGTTATGCCACCTCCTAGACAGGGGCTCCCTCTAGAAGCAGAATCCCGTTGGCAACACTTTGGTTTCCACCCCTGTAGGAGCCATGACGACAGCAACAGAACACGCCGGCCGAGTGGGCCCCCTGAAGGGCTATGCCACTGTCATTATGTCTAAAGAGCCTTTTACACCTGCCGATATTCGGCCAGTGCAGCGAGTGCCGATCAACGAGACATCATTGATCGGCACTCGTTTGCTCCTGTCACACAGAGCTATGGATGGGGACGAGCGGTTGTTACTCCGATCGCTTGTCCCCATACATTATTATCATGTTGGCAGCGCGTCTCCCTGTTTACACAAGGAGATCTGCTGCCAACAATGATAATATTTTACGTTTTTAAAACGATACGACCAGCAGATGATCGAGCGTTTGTTCGTTCATCTGCTGATCACTTATCTGCCCGATAATCGTCCAGTGTAAAAGGGCCTTTAAGCCCACTTTATCCATAATCTTATTTGCAGCCTATTGACCAGCACGGGGGATTTACTATCATCTTTAGCTAGTTTTCGAAGGTCACGTAAATTGCTCACCCTAAAAGCAAACTCCAGTCATTAACATTCGGAGCAGACAATGGCAATGTAATTAAATCAGGTAAACTGACATCTAACCAAAGCAAAAGCACAAGGTCAGAGCTGAGTTTAGCCCTTCTCTTGAACATCCGGTTGGCTGCTGACTTAACTAACAGCCGTAAATCTAAGAAGAAACTTGTTATCATTGACTTTTTCTCTCCAAAAGCAAATTACACAACCTCCATTATAACTTGGTGTCTGTTATTTGCAATTATTATGATATTGCCCAGCATAAAACCAGCCAAGTGTTTTCCGAGAGCTGAACAAACAATACTGAGGCATTCTGCAAACACATTATTACGGGATCATCATCCTCTTCCTCACACTAGATATGGCATAACTTTTTAAAGCTACAATTTAAGTGCTGCCGCAAGTCGTGTTTTTCGTGTTTTATGTTTTTTGAACCATTTTTTTTTAACTATGAAATTCTTAAAGCTTGGAAAATTCTTATGACAATGTTCTATTTAGTTCCCCTAGAACATGGGGAAATTATGAGTAGCATGTCAAAAATTGAGACATATGGCCGCCCAATAATATATAGACCACGTACCAAAACTACCTCAAACGCTGTGGAGTTATAGTACTACTTATGAACAGTAATAAAAAATGTGGACAGTTATGACTTTATGCATGGCACAAAACCTACGTCACCTGACCCCAGCACCCTAGACTTCACCAACTCCAAGACCTCAGCACCCAGACCTCAGCTCCCAGACCTCAGCTCCCAGACCTCAGCACCCAGATCTCAGGACACGGACCTCCACTCCCAGACCTCGGCAACCAGACCTCAGCACCTCGACCTCAACTCCCAGACCTCAGCTCCCAGACCTCAGCACCCGGACCTCAGCACCGGATCTCAGCACCCGGACCTCATCTCCCAGACCTTGGCACCCAGACCTCAGCACCCAGACATCAGCAACCAGACATGAGTTCCCAGACCTCAGCACCCAAACCTCAGCACCCAGACCTCAGCTCCCAGACCTCAGCACCCAGACCTCAGCGCCCAGACCTCAGCGCCAAGACCTCAGCACCCAGACATCAGCACCCGGACCTCAGCTCCCCTACCTCAGGTCTCAAACCTCAGCACCCAGACCTCAGCACCCATACTTCAGCACCCAGACCTCAGCTCCGCTACCTCAGCACCCAGACCTCAGTTCCTAGATCTCAGTTTCCAGACCTCAGCTCCCAGCCCTCAGCACCCAGGGGGAGCTTACTGTATACTAATTAATACAGCTAGTATTGAATTCAATGAGAACTGTATAACTCTGTGTGCAATGAGTTCCTCTTAGTGGCGGCTGCTGGCATCCAGGATTTTATCTGTATGACTGTCTTAAAGGAATTCTAAACAATTCATTCGAAAAATGTAGCTTCGACTCCTACAAATGTTTATTATTAAGTAAATTATCCCAGAAATTGAAACCAATCTGGGAAGGGCTCCTCTTCTTCACAGTCACCACAATATTAGTGAACAAGCAAGGGGGAAACGGCTGTTTAGGTCACGTCACTCTTCTATCCCACAAGAAACGTATGAGGAGAGTTCTAGCAAATGGTCTTTATTCCCCAGGACCATGGGTAGGTACGGTGGCCTTACTTAACTTATTTTTACTATAGGATGCTCTTATATATATATATATATATATATATATATATATATATGCCCATGGTAGGCAAAATATTTATCCAGCAGGAGAATGGATCTTTTTGGCCAGATACATACATCATACTAAATAGGAGATGCTAGAATGTAGGTGGCAGTTTACATCTCCCTTCTCTACAAGCTACACATCTAAATGCAACAAATTGGCTCATTCTTCCCCATAAAATACATGGACCAATACAATATTGCACTTCAACACAGAAACATGGGGCATGTGTCCATCACAGAGATACTGACTGAAGATGGTGAGGGTGTGAGCTTTGTAATACATATAGTAGTATCCTTCATAACTAAGGTATAATTTATAGAATACCACAAAAATAATCCCAATTGACAATATCCTCAATCCAATAATCCTTGATGCAGGATTACTTCTAGACAAATAAGTGAAACAAGTCAACAAGAGTAAACAGTCAAATGAATAAGTAACATAATTGAAAATTAGAAGGTCCTCTGATCATCCCCAAACTTGGGAACTACCGTAAAACCAATCACTCATTTGTTCTCTATTTTCATGTTAGGCTTGGGCTACACTTAATCCGTGATAGGTATTTCCATGTGACAGATATCATCTCTGTAATAAAGGAGGTTCTTGGCCTTTACAATGATCTTCCACCATTCGTCCTCAAATGGCTCTCCAGTGCCTACACTATATAATGCAGCATCTCAGCCTTGGGGACAATACTCCCATGGCAATATGACTCCATCAGTGATGGCCGTTTGGGTAATGCTGCATGAGTGATAGGACTTTTCATTATCCATCCAGTTTTTTATGGTTCGTGTCCATACGACCTTGTAGCCTTTAGCCATGTAGACTAGTACTGCAAATAACTAGCAGTAACATCTCAGGCAACATCAGGCATTGTCACTCGTGCCTTAAACTTCATGTCTTGGTGCTCCAAGTTCACCCATGCCCAGAGACGCTGTCCTACTCTTGTGTCCTTACTCCAATGTAGGAGGCTCCATCTTCTGCCCATGTTCTCCGGCAGAAATTTGCTAGTAGTGATGTAAATGAAGACACGAAACCCTCTTTCTAACTAAGATCCAAAAAGTATCTAAGAATGTTTGGTATGCACGTAATTTTTTTTAACAAATTACATCTCCAAAAGCCCATTATAGGAATATGCATAAATTATGCCCCTGCACTCTTCTTTATGCATATGCCTGTTAATATTTAATAAGCAAATGTTTTTGCATGCAATAAGCAAGAATTAGAGAAAAAACATGTTTGATAAATGCTACTTACACATGGAAGCGACATCTTTTCATGGTCAGTTTGATCCAGGCATTAGGATTGGGTAAAACAAGTATTAGAATCTGACCTTGAAACAAAATACTTGCAACAGAGATGGATTCCAGTTTACAAAAACCATTTAGGTTTTCAAGTAACTCTCATTACTCAAAATATGCAAATGTCTTAACTTTAAAATGTGATTATATGGAGACTTTATGAGTAATTTCTTATTTTAAACTAAATTAATTTCTGATGAAGACAATGATGATAATAAGTGTGAAGTCATTTACTAATCTAGGCATGGCCAAATGTGATGATATTTGCACCATGAAGAAATAATTCCTAAATGAATAATTGTTTTCCCTTAATAATAATGTAGATTTACCCTCCTTCTTAATCTTTAATGAGATTTCATAAATTCCAAAATCTTCATTGCACTAAGCAATAGATTATCAGTAAGCCAATAGTAAGCAGATGAAGGGGGATCTCCCGTTCAGGGCCCTCATCTATTAGCCAGAGCAAAGAACAACTGCTAATCTTCTCATGCTCTGGTGGATCTGGTACATCTATGCATCATATCGACAGTTTTTTTATTTCAATTAATACTCTGTAACACTTTATTTCTCCTGTGGTGGCGCTGCAGGAAAACTGCACACTTGCTGCCGGGTTCCCCCACAGATTACAGCTGATCGCTGGGGGTAAGAGCAGTAAGACAACTGGTCAATAGCATATCATCAGTAGACCATTGTAAAAAAAAAAAGCAGCGTGCATCAGCTGATGCTCTGCTCGGGAACTCCAGCGATAGGAAACCCCTGAAGTCACTGACCATATATGTACAGTGACGTCGGGAGCAGGACTGGAGACCCCGGGCAGCGCATAAGCTGATGCTCCGCTCGGGGACTCCAGTACTGCTGCCGACGTCACTGTCCATATATTGACAGTGACGTTGGCAGAAGTGCTGGAGTCCCCAGGCAGAGCATCAGCTGATGCCCTGCCTGGGGACTCCAGCCCTGCTCCCAAAGTCACCGTCCATATATGGTCAGTGGCTTCAGGGGTTTCCTATCGCTAGAGTTCCCTAGCTGAGCATCAACTGATGCTCTGCTTGAGAACTCCAGCGATAGGAAACCCCAGAATTCACTGACCAAATATGGACATCGGGAGCAGGGCTGGGGTCCCAGGCAAAGCGCTAGCTGAAGCTCTGCTTGGGGACTCCAGATATAGGCAATGTGACCTTGCGATCATGTTCTTGATAACACACCAACACGAACAGCATAGGAAGCAAGCTGTCAATCACGTGGGGCCGTGTTGGCACGTCATCATTATTAGAAAAGCTCCAGGACTTCCGGGAACAATTCACGAGGTTTGAACTTGCACGATTTAGTACCGAATTTTAAATGAATGTACATTAGTAAGTTACTTCTTTTCACATAAATATATTGTTGCAATGCAATTTTTGGTCCCCGGATAACCCCTTTAAGAGTTCAACAAGAAAACCATGTAATCAAAAACATTATAAGCAATTAAAAAACAAATGCCAAATACTTTCTTTATGAACCATGATGAAATGCAGCAAGGGATAAATTTAAACCTCTTTATGTTGCAAATGTCTTCTGCCTTAGTTAGGAGAGCTATTACCATTTACTCCTAAATGAAAGCCACTGATGAGGCCAATAGTGCCAACCATGACAGTTGTCCGTTTTTTAGTAAACACCCCCCTCTCTGGGCAAGGGGGACCTCAATTTCTCAAGGTGAATATTGTGCAGTGTGCAGGTAGAAAATCTTAATCCTGAAAGGTCAGTTCTTATATTTATAAATATGCCGATTTGGTTTTACGACTTTAGCAAAATTCGACAAAGCAACAGAGATTTACAGAAAATCTAGAGGATTTAGGTCATGAATATTACTTAATACAATACATAAATATATACTGGGTTTCAAATATAGAAAGTGCCATGCAAAGACTCAGAAAGCTAATTCAAAGATTAATTATATGGCAGAGGGTAACTCAGACGTCTTATTGTGACCCTCACATCGCATATCAAAGACGGAGCAGAGGCGATGAGAAGCTGGATTGTTCTTTCTACATATGGAATCTGATATAACTCATTAAACAACATCATTTATTAATGCTATTGAATTTTATTCTTAGCCATGGCCAGGCATGACTTTCCTTGTTCTCCGTAATTAGTTCTGCTATGAGATCACAAGACCATTATGGGGTCTGTGAAAAAAAATCAGACAAGAATTGGACACAAATGGTTCAGAAGATGGGCATGTTACTGTAACTTTGTAAGAATATTCTTATATTTTTTTTAAACACCCATCAGCAAGAATAACATTAAATATCTCGTTACAATGGCGCCTGACAAGGGGTGGGATCTATAAGGCAGAAAGTGAACAGTCAGTGTCATGGGAGCCCATGGCTTATTGATGCACATGGGAAGTTAAGACTAGCTCGTCTGGTCCTATCCTGCAGAATAATTACTGTAGCACAAATTGCTAAAATAGTTACTACTGGCTATAATAGGAATGGCCTGAGGAAGACGCTTGTTCAGCGTCGAAACGCGTAGCCACGTCTTGTTTTAATAAAAGATATTTTATACCTGGACTACACCTCTCTGCTATTCTGTTGATTTTCACCACGCAGCAGCGCCTATAGATGATCCATTTATTTTTCTTCATCCATTCAATTTGCTAAGCGGTTCTCCTCGGGGACCGGTTTTGGATCTGGCAGCAGCACCTGTGGATTTGTTATTGCGATTTATTCATTTGGTCTAGGTGAGCATGGCAATGTTTTCCTCTCCACCTGCCTAACCTATTGACCTGCACAAGGTGGCGCTGTGTTTTTTGTTCTTTTCTTCATAATAGGAAAGTGTCAGAACACGCAGAGCATCGCAGCTTGTTGATTTTAGGACTGCCTAGCCACAGACTGGTCAGAGTGCCCATACTGACCCATTTCCACTGTCAAAAAAGCTTACAATGAGCACAAGAACATGAGATTGGACCATGTGGCAATGAAAGAAGGCGCCTGATCCGCTGAATCACGTTTTCTTTTACATGATGTGGAAGGCCGGGTGCGTCATTGACCTGGGGACGAGATGGCACCAGGATGCGCTATGGGAAGAAGACAAGTTGGCGAAAACAGTCTGATGCTCTGGGTAATGTTATGCTGGGAAACCTTGGGTTCTGGCATTCATGTGGATGTTACATATCACCTATATATCACCTACGTAAACATTGTTACAGACCAAGTACACCCCTTTCATGGTAACGGTATTCCCTAACGGCACTGGTCTCCTTCAGCAGGATAATGCTCCTGCCACATTGCAAAAACTGTTCAGGAATGGTTTAAGGAACATGATAAAAAGGTGTTGACTTGGCCTTTCAATTTTCCAGATCTCAATCTGATCGATTATCTGTGTGATCTTCTGGAAAAACAAGTCTGATCCATGGATGTTCCACCTCACAACCTACAGGACTTAAAGGATCTGCTGCTAACGTGCCAAATACCTCACGAGACCTTTAGAGGTCTTGTAAAGTCCATGGTTCGATGGGTCAGAGCTGTTTTGGCGTCACGAGTGGGACCTGCACAACATTAGGCAGATGGTTTAATATTATGGCTGATCAGTGTATATATTTTTTTTATACAGTCATGAAATGCATTTGGATTCTGTGACATGTTGGGTACTCTTGCTGTAAAAAAATTATTTAATTCAATGACTTTTATGACATTAGAGCTGGTGTTGGTTGAAGTGGAAATCTATCAATGGAGTCATATGGGTCAGGATCACTTCTTTGAATGCTGACAGCCCAAGACAGTGATGCTGAAATGGCAGCCTAGGGGCTAAAAATGGACTGCATGTGAGCCCCTCCATAAAATAGTGAGAAAAAGTAGTCTTCTCCAAAATAACTGGACTAAAACATAGGTGGCCTATTCTTAGGATAGGTCATCAATGTATGATCAGTTGAAAATCATCCAGGCACACTGGCTTGTCCATAAACATCAATGCATGAACATTAATGGCCTATTTTATTCTCATTCACTTAAATTCTGCAATCCCAGATACAGACTATAGATGAGTGATGATGTTTCTGGGGAAAAAAAAACAGACCCTTTTTTTTTAAGTAGACGAGGGTCTCTGGTACAGAGGCAGGAGTTAAAAAAAAGGGCCACTAATTGGGTGCTGCTCACCACAACTTTCTACTAGAAAAGGACAGAACAGCATGAGGGAGCATAGGGTTAAATGTCTCCATGTGGCTGAAACTTATGGGGGGGGGGCACTTGGACTTGCTTTAACCCTATTCTACAAGGGCCAGGACACACACACATATATAGGGTTGGTTTTATATTTGGTTTTATATATTCTGTGTGTCGGACGTTTTTCTATGAGGCCGTTCCCATGGCTGTCGGTTTTAACGGACGATGTGAAGGGCCCATGAAAAAATAGCACATGTCCTATTTTTGTCCATTTTTACGGATCCCTCAATAGGCTCAAGTCTTTGAGGTATCAGTGAAAACAGGTCCCGCATGGGTGCGACTCGGAAGTGAAAAATGGCTGTTTTTACATCCTAGTTTACACTCGTTGTTCTGAGTAAGCCCTTATGCCCACACCCTCTCCATGACCCTTAGGCCCCATGCACACGACCGTGTTTTTGCGTCCGCAATTTCCCCGCAAATCCACGGGAGAATTGCGGACCCATTCATTTCTATGGGCCCATACACACTATCCGTGTTTCCACGGGTCTCCGCATGTCCGCAAATCCGTGCCGCAAAAACTCAGGACATGTCTTATTACGGGCCGCAAATTCGATGCGGACATGCCAATAGAAGTCAATGGGCCCGTGGAAATTGCGGATACACCTCCGTGTGCCATCCGCAGTTTGCGGATTTGCGGAAGTGTTGCTAGGCGACGACCGGGAATGAGTTCCGTCGTCGTGAAGGCTGGAGACAGTGCAGGAAAGCAGCAGAGAGCAGCAGAGAGCAGCATGGCTTCAATAAACGTTGAGAAACTAATCATCCTGGTCCAGCACAAGCCCTGTCTGTGGAATAAGCGCCTTGAAGAGTATGCTGACAGGAATCTGAAAGATCTTGCCTGGCAGGAGGTCTGCAGTGAGGTGCATCCTGAGTGGGAGAAGGCAACGAACGTGCAAAAGAAACGCATGGGTAAGTTTCACACCTTGATGCGGTTTCTGAGTACTCCTGTCATGTCATGTCATGTCATAATGAAATGCCTGAAGTTTTGATTGGTGGGGGTTGGATCACTGAAACACCCACCAATCTCTGATATGAAGCTGCAGAAGTGCACGTGAGATTGTGGGGGTCTCATGGCTCGGACCACCACCGATCAAAACGTGACATGTCACTATGAGGGTATGTTCACACACACTAATTACGGACGTAATTCGGGGGTTTTTGCCCTGAAGTACGTCCGCTAAATACGCCGCAGTAGCGTGGACAAACATCTGCCCATTGAAAGCAATGGGCTGACGTTTGTGTGTTCAAGCGTGGTGTATATTTAACCGCCGCTGTCAAATTACGGCGCGTAAATATACGCCCGCGTCAAAGAAGTGACCTGTCACTTATTGTGCCGTAATTGGTGATGTTATTCATTGACTCCAATTAAAAGCAGCGCCAATTACGCCCGTTCAAGCACCTGCACATGCCTTTACGGCTGAAATTACGTGGATGCTTTCTCCTGAACACATCAACGTAATTTCAGCCGTTCAGCTGTCGTGTGGGCACGGGCAGACGTGGTTGAATTGATGTTGAATTAAATGAGAAAACAGAAAACTGTGGCAAGTACGCAGTCGTTTCTGCAACGTCTCAATTACCTGTCAAATATGCAAATGTTGGTGCAGATTTGTTGCGTAAACGCCCCAAATCTGCACCAACATTTTCAGCAAAAAAACAACGTTTACTAAGATCTAGTAATGTACACTTCAAATATGTTGATCTGTGATTGTTTTATTTTATATCATAGTTGAATACGTGAAAACACGATGGAACACATGCCGTGACCAATTTAAGCGTGAGCTGAATGACAAGGGGAAGAGCGGAGACGGACGACAGAAAAAAAGACCATACCTGTACACAAAACAGCTGTCGTTCCTTCTGGATGTCATGCAGGTTGGCCCGTAAGTATTGCTTATATACTTTGATCATTGTAGTCTGGCCATGTAGTCAGTGGCGTAACTACCGCCGTAGCAGCCGTAGCGACTGCTACGGGTACCGCGGCATGAGGGGGCTCCACCATGTCTGTAGGCTCCGCTAGCAGCCGCTATGACTGCTACAGCGGGACGCCACTGAACACTTTTATGGGGGGGGGAGGGGGCCTGTATGGCGTTAGCGCCATACAGCCCCCTCTGTAGATAACGCCATACAGTCCCCCTATAGATAACGCCATACAGTCCCCCGGTAGATAATGCCATACAGTGTACAGTGGGGCGCTATATGGCGTTATCTACAGGGGTGGGGGGGCTGTAAAAAAGGCACTATCTACAAGGGGGGGGGTTGTGTGACACCCAGTGTAGGGTGGGCCCCAGTCAAAAGTTTGCTAGGCGGCCCAGTCTTTCCTAGTTACGCCCCTGCATGTAGTGATGCATGGAAGTATGTTAAAAGAGTACGTATTGTTGGTGTGACCAATTATACGGTCTATTCAAGCACATAATTCCCTCTAGGCAGCCCATCGGATAAGCTGCATATGTTTACATAGTGTATTTGCCCTGCTGTAGACATGACGTTAAATTACTACGTAAATTCCCTAACATTATGTTTTCATTTTCCAACAGAACCAAGGATAATCTGGAGGCAGAAGACTCTGATGCCACTCAGATAGAAGAGGCCGACGTCGGTTTGGGGATTGCTAGGTCCACTTCCACTCCAGTGCCTGCTGAAAATACAGCAGAGGATAATCCAGTCGTCTGTGCCACGGAACCGGAAGACGAAATTATACCCCGAGGTAAACGCAGACGTTCTGCCAATAAAGGTCCAACATGTACAGAGCCAAGGCAGGCGGTCGACTTGCGGGTTTTAGAACACCTGGAGAAAAGAGCGACAGAAACCGAAGAGGGCACCTTCTGTCGCGCTCTTTCAAATATCCTAAAAAGAGTGCCAATTGAGAGGCAGATCAGGTGCCAAACAGCCCTAATGGAAGTGGTCGAAATTTTTGCCACACATCCTGACCCACGTGAAATCCATCATGCCATAGAGTTTCATAGGCGGGGGTGTGATGGAAGCACCTTCCGCTCTGTCCCTCCAGCACCTGCAATAACCGCTCAAACCAGCCAGCAGCCACCATATCAAGCCTCAATGCCACTATTCAGTGAAGATCGACCAGGGTATGGCATGCCAGGACCTTCTCAACAGCAGTATCGGCACATGCAGCAGGGGGAGGCTGTTCCACGACCCCATCATGACCCTGCACCTTCTCAATCATTTTACAATTTATAATTTTGTAATATTATATAGTTTTGTTTTTGTTTGATGACACTGTTTTGTGCAAAGAATAAAAGAAGTTTATAGTTAATTATGTGTTTGTATTTATTATTATTGAAAAACATAATGAGGTATTGGTTTGCATTTCTGCCGAATGCAAAGAATCACATTTTTTTTTTTTTAATTTAATAAAAAATTTAAAAAAAAAACAACAGAAATACATTAGCTCGCAACCCGCGTCAAGGGTCCTCATTCTCTTGCGAATCCCTACTCTACTACTGCAACTTTAACTACTAAAACATTTGTAACATAAACAGGAAATACAACAGTCCCTATTAAATTTTAATTTGGCAGACGAAGCACATCCCTTTGCCAATGAACTGCTCCCTCAGGTGATACAAAATAGTCTGTATACAAATTACGGACTGCCAGTCCAGACACTCCAGGTCTTCCATGTTGTGTGTAGTCCAAAGCGATGGAATTAGTTGAGAAATGGTTCAGCTCTGCGTCCACTGCCGACTCATGAATCCTCAGAAAATTGTGGAGGACAACACACGCTTGGATAACCTTTGTCACATTTTCAGGATTCATCTGAATGGAGCTCTGGAACACACGCCACTTGCTGCTTAGAATTCCGAAGGCGCACTCCACATACCGTCTTGCACGGGTAAGGCGGTAGTTAAAAATGCGCCTCCGTTCATCTAAGCCACGCCTAGGGAATGGACGCATCAGGTGAGGGGACAGTCCGAAACCTTCATCACCCACAATGACAAAGGGTGCTGTTGGTCCTGTAGATCCTGGAAGCTGTCTAGGTTCCGGAAGGTCGAGCTGGTTAGATGCTAGCCGTTCACCCATTCTGGAAGCCCTGAAGATGCCAGCATCCGCAGAGCTTCCATAGGCCCCAATATCGACAATTATAAACCGATAGTCACTGTCAGCCAAGGCCAACAGCACCACCGAGAAAAACTGTTTATAATTGAAATTCTGAGACCCTGAGTGAGCAGGCTTTTTTACGCGGATGTGCTTACCATCCAGCACACCAACACAGTTGGGAAACTGTGCTCATTCTAAGAAGCCATCGGCAATCCGAATCCAGTCCTCAGGCTTGGGCTTTGGCATCACTGCTGCTCGAAGTTGCTGCCAGATGACTTCGCAGGTAAGCTTGACAATCTTCGAAATAGTAGAGCACCCCAGCAGAAAATGGAAATGGAGCGATGCAAAGGAGTTGCCGGTTGCAAGAAATCTGTTTAAAAAAAATATATATATATATATAAAAATATGCACATACAGGAAAAATATCTGCAGCACGGTGACATGGCGGCAATATGCACAGGGGACAAGTATACTAATATTGTTAGCAGGGTAGAGACATGTCGTAGAAGGGGATAGGTTTCCTTACCTCAGAGTGACGATCAGGCGTTCCTCTGGAGAAATGCAACGTCTCATGGTGGTGTCCTGGAAGATGAGTCCAGGACGAAGGTCCGCCAGCAGACAGTCAAAAGTTTGAACGGACATACGGCAGTAGCTGAGGAACTTGTCCGGGTGCTGCCGCAGGTCTGAGTACAGCATGTTAAAATGCCCCTTCCTAAGCCGTTGGGAGACAATGGGGTGAACCCAATATCTCCTCCTCGGTTCTTCGTCCAGCATTGGTGGTTGCTGTCCAAATCGCCTGGAGAGGAGCCAGTACAGGAGTACATCGTCCACATCATCAGAAGACATCTTCGCAGTGAGGAACTCACAAAAACCACAGCTATATCAGCAGCGCAATGTGTCCGAACTCGCCCAAAGCAAAGATCTGGAAAAAAGCACAAGGAAATGGCTCCTGAGCGATCATGTGACCTTCTAAAGGGGTTGGACCAAGCTTTTGACATCCTGTTTCAATTTTCCTTTTTTTTTTTTTTTTTTTTCATCCGCATTTTGCGGATTACATACGGATGAACTGCGGATTACATACGGATGAACTGCGGATGACTTTTCACGGAACACGGTCCTGGAATTTGCGGACCAGAAAAACACTACGGTCGTGTGCATGAGGCCTTAGGACTATTCTGCATCCCCTTGTTTGCTAACAACGCAGTTCCTCTGGAGAGGGGTGTCCTGCTCAGGTACTTGCAACCCAATAGCAAAGGAGATGGGACCAACCCCTCCCGCCAGGCTTCCTGCGCTGCTTCTATGGTACAAACATATTTATTTTGCAAAAAACTAGAGCAGACCCTGGGAAAATGGAGAAGAAAACTTTTACTTTTAAAAAGTTTTTTTTTAAATATATCTCTGCTGTAGAATAATTACGTTTTGGCTAAATATATATGAAGACGACACAGACCATAAATACGATAGTGTAAATTAGTCCTATATCTGTCTAGATGTCATAGGTCTTGCTAAACGTGACACCCCCATAATTTTGCAATGTTGCACCAAGAAAGAAGCCCAATTTCTACCGGACCCCCAATCATGTGAAAAACATGATCTGTTTATTTTTGTAATAATCTGTTTGTGTTAAACTCAAGTTTGATAGTTTGTTGCTCTTCCATGCTTGTTGCATAAATCAGTCTGGATTTGGTTGTATTTCCAGGCCTTCTCTAATAACCCCATCTTCAATCTCTTATTTGAAGCTCATAACCTAAGAAATTGGTTAGAATAAAAACAAATTCAGATTTTTTTTTCCTAAAGAGACAGCTTTTGATATTTGCCGTGATCCCATTTCCCATATTACACATCTTTTATTTATGTCCTGCTCGTATCTCAAGCCTTTCTGCGTTTGAAAACATGGATGCCTTGGATCTGAAGTGAAATGCGTTTGGTATTGATGGTGTGTAGTTAATCTCTGGTGAGTACGTGTCCAGCGGTGCAACCAACTGAAGCATTTCTTCCGTCTATTAATGCTCAAGTACAAGCGTGGTTTTGTATTATGCACTTCAAAAAGTAAATAAACTGTAACAAATGATAAAAGCCGTCTCAGATATTAGAAGGGACAATGGAGATTGTCTAAAGGTTTGTGGATTCTGTCCGGTTTAAAGAGCGAAATCTGCAGCATCTCCGCCGACAATGCATGTAAATGAGGTTTTTATGCCCCATTCACATACTCTGGAAAAAAAACTGCGCTGAAAAGACACGACTTAGCTCTGTTGAACATCATTGGAGCTATTCCGCCTCAGGCACAAATCCTGAGCTTGGGCTGAGAATTACTATCGTAGATTTCCATGAAAATTCATGGCGGATTTGCTTCAGCTAAATCTGACCACCTGGACTTAGACTTATTGTTTCATCTGAGAGAGAAAATCTGTTTTAAAGTAAATCTCCGCCTTTTATCATCATATAGGGGGGAATTGAGCAACCTTTATATGCCAGTTATCCTTTGAAGGAAAGTGGCAAAGGGCCTAAAAGATCTTTGAAAATTGTGGCTTTTGGGCTTTTTATACTGCCGTCGCCACTATTGGAAAAGGGGACGGGGCCACTGCACCCCAACAAATTTATTAGAATTAACACCAAAAAACTGGTGTAAATTATAGCAAAAATCTACGGCCCCGCATCTTGCCATCCCCGATCAGACAACCTTTTCCCTTCCCCATCGGACAATTTAAAAAAAAATTGATATTAAGTGCTGCGTCGTAAATAAGTCTTAATGCTGATCGGAGGCAGGACCTTGTATGAGCCGCGGCACGCTGAGGGAGTCGGAAGGAAAAAGAGAAGAGGAGTAGTGAGACGAAAGATACGACACATTTATTAAGAAGTGGATCACAAATTGTTTATTAAGACTAAAGTATGAAAAAACAGTCTTAATAAATCTCCCACCTAGTTTTACTATCTATCTATCTATCTATCTATCTATCTATCTATCTATCTATCTATCTATCTATCTATCGATCTCATATCTATCTATCTATCTATCTATCTTTCTCATATCTATCTATCTATCTATCTATCTATCTATCTATCTATCTATCTATCTATCTATCTATCTATCTATCTATCTATCTATCTATCTATCTATCATCTATCTATTTATCCATCCATCCATCCATCTATCTCATATCTATCTGTCTCATATCTATCTATCTATCTATCTATCTATCTATCTATCTATCTATCTATCTATCTATCTATCTATCTATCTATCTATCTATCTATCTATCTATCTATCTATCTATCTATCTATCATCTATCTATCTATCTATCTCATATCTATCTGTCTCATATCTATCTATCTATCTATCTATCTATCTATCTATCTATCTATCTATCTATCTATCTATCTATCTATCTATCTATCTCATATCTATCTATCTATCTAATATCTATCTGTCTCATATCTATCTATCTATCTATCTATCTATCTATCTATCTATCTATCTATCTATCTATCTATCTATCTATCTATCTATCTATCTATCTATCTATCTATCTATCTATCTATCTATCTATCTATCTATCTATCTATCTATCTCATATCTATCTCATATCTATCTCATATCTATCTGTCTCATATCTATCTATCTATCTATCTATCTATCTATCAGATATAAAAAAATGGCGACAGCACCCTGCAACACTAATGCCACCTAAACCACTAAATATAAATAGATATGCACTAAAGCTAAATCTACCTACAAATAGGGAGGTTCTTAGTGCACATTTTGATCAAAAAGTGTTAGCCCACCTGCCACGACAAGGCGACCTCTGTAAGGTGGGAACCTACTCTGCACATACACCCAGAACTGGGACTAAGCCTACATATATACCTGGGGATGGTAGGATCCAGCATTGAACTGATTAAAATCACCCAGGGCAGAATGGGAGGAGCGCAAGAACAACAAGTGGAGGCAGTCACTAACCCCACATATATGGATACCATAAACACAACAAAAATTGAACAGCACATTCCAACTAAATGATACAAAATACGCAGGTGCAAGAACACCTATGACTGCAGATATACAGCAGATATAAAAAAAATGGCGACAGCACCCTGCAACACTAATGCCACCTAAACCACTAAATATAAATAGATATCTGTCTCATATCTATCTATCTATCTATCTATCTATCTATCTATCTATCTATCTATCTATCTATCTATCTATCTATCTATCTATCTATCTATCTCATATCTATCTATCTATCTCATATCTATCTATCTATCTATCTATCTATCTATCTATCTATCTATCTATCTATCTATCTATCTATCTATCTATCTCATATCTATCTATCTATCTATCTATCTATCTATCTATCTATCTATCTATCTATCTATCTATCTATCTATCTATCTATCTATCTATCTATCTATCTATCTCATATCTATCTATCTATCTCATATCTATCTATCTATCTATCTCATATCCTATCTCTATCTATCTATCTATCACATATCTATCTATCTATCTATCTATCTATCTATCTATCTATCTATCTATCTATCTATCTATCTATCTATCTAATCTATCTATATCTTGTTTGTCTATGTATCTATAACAGAATAACAATTCACCCAGACCTTCACTAAAAAAAATGGGTGTACTTTGTTTTCAATTTAAACTTTTTTACACTCTACCCCCCACTCCCTCTTACCACCCATGAAAAAATACAGACAAATGTTCTTTTGTGTGGGATTATAACCACAGGTTCCTATCAGCTTGTGAAAATTGAGTGTATCTCTGATTGAAATTGCAGTAGTTAGCGGTTTACCAGGAGTTACGGCAATTTCCCTTTTGAAAGTTCATAGAAGTGGCCAAATGGGTCCCCTACTGCACTGTAAGACTATAAAAGCTTCCCTCGCACCGGCTGTAATGGCTTCACTTGATTGCCTTTGTACTCTTTGCTGTGTTGGTTATCCATTTCCGAGCATCTCAGGGCACAGATAACAGGTTACTGCATTGCACTTCATGACAACTTCCCACTGCTCCGTCCTTCTCCGGAGATGTTCTTTCAATGCATCAGTGACCAATGCTCCATTTTAATTGCATGATAATAAAGCCGGGAACAGGGCGCAGTCATCCTACTGTAATAGTGATCCTTATTTAAAGGGAAAAATAGAAGTAGGACAAGGCTTGTAGATAAATGGACATGTTATAATTGTAGTGTGAGCGGGGTGTACCGGCTGCTGATTGTGTGCCATTTATCTGGAGCCGTTCATCTTGGAGATTGACTGCCCATTTAGAATGTGAAAGACAAATGATGAACATGTCTGGTTTCTCACTACACAGCAGAGTCTCCTGCCTATAACTGTGTCTCTAATGGCTTTACCTGGAGAACAAGCACAACACAAATCATCTGCAACTTTCATGCTCACAGAAAACTCATCCAGAATTCTTGTGTCCTTCTCTTGTAGCACCCGGAATAATGGCGGCTGCAGGGTGCAAAAAATAACAAAGCAAGAGCACCTGATACAGCGATAGCTGCATGTCTCCATATACAGTGATAGTCACAAGGCTCCTAAATACAGTGCCCCCCACATGAACCAACATAAAAAAGAAGCACAGGTGCAGCACTCCCCACAAATTTAGGGGCAGTAATGCACATTACCACTAGGGCGGATCCAGGGGCGTAGCTAAAGGCTCATGGGGCCCGATGCAAATGTTCTTCTTGTGTCCTTCCCCAAGTTCTCTTCATGGCAGACAGTCCGCAGGTGACAGCTGTATTCCTGGGTCTCTTAAGTGACCCAGTGATGCAGCACTAGCAGCCAGGGGCAGAAAAAAAAATATATATATATATAAGACTACCACCCCTGTAGCGCCACCACTGGATACGATTAGATAAAGCAACTCAGCAGACAGTATCACACATTATAGAATTAGATACAACAGCTCAGAAGACAGTATCACACTTGATAGGATTAGATACAACAGCTCCAAAGACATTATCACACATGATAGGATTAGATACAGGGCCCAGCAGACAGTATCACACATGATAGGATTAGATACAGGGCCCAGCAGACAGTATCACACATGATAGGATCAGATACAGGGCCCAGCAGACAGTATCACACATGATAGGATTAGATACAGGGCCCAGCAGACAGTATCACACATGATAGGATTAGATACAGGGCCCAGCAGACAGTATCACACATGATAGGATTAAATACAGGGCCTAGCAGGTTTCAATGGCGGATCATTATACGGGCATTTTGGCCCAAAGTATAAAAAATATATATATATATATATAAGACTGCCACCCCTGTAGCACTGCCACTGGATACGATTAGATAGAGCAACTCAGCAGACAGTATCACACATGATAGAAATAGATACAACAGCTCAGAAGACAGTATCACATATTATAGGATTAGATATAGGGCCCAGCAGACAGTATCACACATGATAGGAGTAGATACACTGGCTCAGCAGACAGTATCACACATGATAGGATTAGATACAGGGCCCAGCACACAGTATCACACATGATAGGATTAGATATAACAGCTCAGAAGACCGTATCACACATGATAGGATTAGATACAACAGCTCAGAAGACAGTATCACACATGATAGGATTAGATACAACAGCTCAGAAGACAGTATCACACATGATAGGATTAGATACAGGGCTCAGCAGACAGTATCACACATGATAGGATTAGGTACAGGGCCCAGAAGACAATATCACACATGATAGGATTAGGTACAGGGCCCAGAAGACAGCATCACACATGATAGGATTAGGTACAGGGCCCAGAAGACAGCATCACACATGATAGGATTAGGTACAGGGCCCAGAAGACAGCATCACACATGATAGGATTAGGTACAGGGCCCAGAAGACAATATCACACATGATAGGACTAGGTACAGGGCCCAGAAGACAATATCACACATGATAGGACTAGGTACAGGGCCCAGAAGACAATATCACACATGATAGGACTAGGTACAGGGCCCAGAAGACAATATCACACATGATAGGACTAGGTACAGGGCCCAGAAGACAGTATCACACATAATAGGATTAAATACAGGGCCCAGCAGGCAGTAACACACATGATAAGTTTCAATGGCGGATCATTATATGGGCGTTTTGGCCCAAAGTACATTGCCTGCGAATCGCAGCAAAAAACTATCCAGAACTGCATTGTGTATGTCCTGCAAAAGGACGAGCAGACATAAGCTCACATGACCATATGTCTGCAGTTCTTGTTACTGTTTGGAGACCTGCAGGTGACATGACCGCAGGTCCTAGAACAGCAGCAACACTTCATAGAGACGACTGAGCTGCTATGTAAGTATAAGGGGATGGATTCGATTAAGTGCTCTGTATTTAGGTGGTCTAGGGTCTGTATTTAGGGAGTTTGGACTGGGGTCTGTATTAGTTTAAGGAGTCTGGGGTCTGTATTTAGGGGGTCTGGTCTGGGGCCTGTATTAGTTTATGGGGTCTGGTGTCTGTATTTAGGGGTCTTTATTTAGGGGTCTTTATTTAGGGGGTCTGTATTAGTTTATGGGGTCTGGTCTGGGGTTTGTATTAGTTTAGGGGTGTTTATTTAGGGGTCTGTATATAGGGGTCTGGGGTCTGTATTAGTTTAGGGAGTCAGGTCTGGGGTCATTCTTAGATTAGGGGGTCAGGTCTGGGGGTCTGTATTTAGGGATCAGGTCCAAGATCTGTAATTAGGGGTCTGGCCTAGGGTCTGTATTTATTTAGGATGCTTGTTCTGGGGTTTGTATTTGTTTAGGGGGATTAGTCTGGGGACTGCAATAGTTTAGAAGGTCTGGGGTCTGTATGTATTCTAGGATCTGGTCTGTGGTCCAAACTTATTAGTCTGAGTAAAAGGGGTTGTCCGGGGACATCGATAGGTCATCAGTATGAAAAACCAGTCCGTGCCCAGACAACCCCTTTAATGTATGGGCCTGGGCCTTGGTGTCTGAATTTTTGTGTTCCTATAGAGGCTGGAAATGGCTGCAGAAGCGAGGAGCAAAGATGTTTCATCAGGAAACTCTGCAGTCATCAGGAGAAGTTGCCATAGCAGTCTGTGTCAGATGGAGAAGAAAAGAAAAGAGAACGACTTCCATCAGAGAAGACATCACTTGTGAGTCACTGGATCTATGGAGGATCTGTCCCCTCTCCTGACATGTCTGTTGTAGGAAATCCTTGTATTCCACATAAAGTCTTTGTGTAGCCAGGACTAATAGACAAATGCGTGTTACTATTCCCATTATCAGGAGGATGTGTCCCTACACAAAGTGTTACTGTCCGCGATGGTTGGAGACTGTCAGTATGTAGGGACACAGCCCTTTGACAAGGGGAATCGTAACACCCATTTGTCAATGCTCACACAGAAAGGTGGTGTACACTATAGACACGGCAGAGCGGCGGTGGGGAACATGGTCTACTTAATCCGCCACTGATAGGTTTAGAAGCAGGGCCCAGCAGACAGTATTCATATACTTACCCTGCTAGCATCTAAGCTGGGTTCTCTTTGGTCCCGGGCGCAGCGTGGTTCATGACGCCAATTAGCGTTGAAAGGAGTCAGGACTTAGAGCTGTGCCTGGACTCGACTCAGTGAGGAGGGTAAGTATAAGGAGATGTTACTGTAGTAAGAGGGGCTCATGTAGTTTACTTCATAGGCCCAGTTACTACAATAACTGTGGATAGATGTTATGCGGATGGGCCGTGGGCACTCCTGGCTTAAGTGCCTGTTCACAATTGCAACCAATGTGACCCCCTATAGCTACACCCCTGGGCAGATCACCCCCTTGTCCACATTCCATGAAAAATCAAGACGTCAACAGCACAGACTTCACTTCCAAACTTCAAAAACTTGCTGCTTATTTCACCACCACATGTAAACACGCGATGTTTCAATCACATCTAATTAATTCATAATTTATTACATCAATCAAAAATAAAAGTGAAATATAATAAATATGTGTAATATTTCATCAAGGAATAAGAAGAGGGGGGGAGGAATCCTCCAGCTCACCTGACACTGTGGAGTGTGTCGCTGCAGCGCCTGGGATCTCGTGTCGGCACACGTTCGGAAGCACGGAAAGGAGAGGAAAGAGTTGATCCAGCGCTGCGTGAAGTTTAAAATGGAAGCAGATTTCCAAGTTTAATGTTCTTTGGTTTAAAAGATTGTCCAGAGGTATAGTCCTGGTGTGAGGGTAAGCGGGCAGTGATGTCCTCAGAGCCTACGCGTTTCGGATGCTACTGCGTCCTTAGTCTTGGCTGTAATGTCTATTTTGAGAAGAGCGCGTTGTCTCGTTTATATCCTCCTCCTTGTGGTGCAGCTGATTGCTGAGTGCGTTCCACTGTTGTTATCCATTTGGAACGCAAACCGGAAGTGAGAATGGTTACTAACCATTGTGTTTATTTGCGTTTTCTTTTGCGTACTACAAGCTGACAGTTTCATCAGTATTGTGATTTGCGGTATAGGGTTGTGTGAAATTAGACTAACTTGAATGTATTTTGTATTTCAGGTGGTGTTTATTATGCGGAAGCCGGATGGATGGAAAGTCTCGTCGTTCACTGTTTCCCCATACCCCAAATATTTACCTACGGACGATAGTATGTATGAGATTGATAAATGTTGTGTATATGTGCTTACATAAATTGTTGATTGGACATGATTGTTTTATGGTATCATGTAGGTGTTGGGATCTTTTCTTTTAATTTGTGGAATGGTATGCTTATATTGTCTGTAGGTAGTTCGCTATAGTTTCTTGATGTAAGTGGGCGGTAGTAATGTGTAATATTGAACAATATTATATGAGGGGTATTACCACTATTTTTCTTTAAAAAGGGACAAGGACAAGCGCTCGATTTTGAATGTTGAGGATATGACATGGGAAGGAAATGAGGGTAGGACAACAACTGGAGCAAAAATTGTGTGAAATGACAAACATAAAATGTGAATGTGACTGACGAAAAGGTGGTTTAAAAAGGTATAAACAGTGATGTACATGGCAAAAAGCACATGTTATGCATGTACATACTGTAAATATACAGGGGAAGGTGTCTTGGAGAAATGTAATATTGGATCTTTCCAATTGATAATATTATTATTATATTGTCTTTTGGTTAGGTTTCGTTCTTGGTCTTTGGTGGAAGATAAGAGGGGGTTCAGAGAAATAAAATGTTACTAATTAGTCTGTTGTTAATATTGAAACATTAAATCTCTTCTGAGGTTGAGGCCGTCTGGATATCTGGTTTTCAGTCTATAGATCCAGTATGCTTCCCTGAGGTGAGTTTTGTGTTTAAGGTCGCCTCCCCTTTTGGGGGGATAGATTTTTTCAATGGCATAACAGCGTAAATTTTTGGTGTAACCAATTCACACAAATCAAAAAGATAGTGACCAATAACTTACCCATCCTCCATGAAGACGACAATTTACGCTCCATCCTGGCTGAAGGATGTCGAATCGTGGCAAGAAAGGCACCCTCTCTAGGCAGTATGTTATCTCCGTCACTGTTCACACCAAACGAAAATACCAAAACAACATGGTTAGAAACAAAAGGTTTTTATAAATGTGGACAGCATCCCTGCAAGACTTGCTCCTTTGCCCATCCAACCAAAACTTTTAGCAATTCCACACAAACAGACACATTCAATATTCAAAATTATATCAATTGCAACAGCGAATCAGTCATTTATATTATTGAATGTACCGAATGTCAACTGAAATATGTGGGCTGTACAAATAGAAAATTAAAAACAAGAATTCTTGAACATCTTAGTTACGTGAGAAATATCAACATTATTAATATCTCCAACGCGTCAAAACATTTCATTGTACAACATAACCGCAACACCAAAAATTTACGCTGTTATGCCATTGAAAAAATCTATCCCCCCAAAAGGGGAGGCGACCTTAAACACAAAACTCACCTCAGGGAAGCATACTGGATCTATAGACTGAAAACCAGATATCCAGACGGCCTCAACCTCAGAAGAGATTTAATGTTTCAATATTAACAACAGACTAATTAGTAACATTTTATTTCTCTGAACCCCCTCTTATCTTCCACCAAAGACCAAGAACGAAACCTAACCAAAAGACAATATAATAATAATATTATCAATTGGAAAGATCCAATATTACATTTCTCCAAGACACCTTCCCCTGTATATTTACAGTATGTACATGCATAACATGTGCTTTTTGCCATGTACATCACTGTTTATACCTTTTTAAACCACCTTTTCGTCAGTCACATTCACATTTTATGTTTGTCATTTCACACAATTTTTGCTCCAGTTGTTGTCCTACCCTCACTTCCTTCCCATGTCATATCCTCAACATTCAAAATCGAGCGCTTGTCCTTGTCCCTTTTTAAAGAAAAATAGTGGTAATACCCCTCATATAATATTGTTCAATATTACACATTACTACCGCCCACTTACATCAAGAAACTATAGCGAACTACCTACAGACAATATAAGCATACCATTCCACAAATTAAAAGAAAAGATCCCAACACCTACATGATACCATAAAACAATCATGTCCAATCAACAATTTATGTAAGCACATATACACAACATTTATCAATCTCATACATACTATCGTCCGTAGGTAAATATTTGGGGTATGGGGAAACAGTGAACGACGAGACTTTCCATCCATCCGGCTTCCGCATAATAAACACCACCTGAAATACAAAATACATTCAAGTTAGTCTAATTTCACACAACCCTATACCGCAAATCACAATACTGATGAAACTGTCAGCTTGTAGTACGCAAAAGAAAACGCAAATAAACACAATGGTTAGTAACCATTCTCACTTCCGGTTTGCGTTCCAAATGGATAACAACAGTGGAACGCACTCAGCAATCAGCTGCACCACAAGGAGGAGGATATAAACGAGACAACGCGCTCTTCTCAAAATAGACATTACAGCCAAGACTAAGGACGCAGTAGCATCCGAAACGCGTAGGCTCTGAGGACATCACTGCCCGCTTACCCTCACACCAGGACTATACCTCTGGACAATCTTTTAAACCAAAGAACATTAAACTTGGAAATCTGCTTCCATTTTAAACTTCACGCAGCGCTGGATCAACTCTTTCCTCTCCTTTCCGTAATATTTCATCAAGTTGTAAAATATATATTACAGTGACCAGAGCATAGAAGGATCCATACTCCATAATAAATCTGTGCTTTTAATGAGATGAGTGTTGATCCTTCTATGCTCCGGTCACTTTAATATGTATTGTGTAACTTGATGAAATATTACATGTATTTATTATATTTCACTTTTATTTTTGATTGCTGTAATAAATTATGAATTCATTAGATTTAATTGAATGAATTTACTAAACACTCAGTAGAAAGCCGAGATGTGGCGTTTCCACATGTGGTGGTGAATAAGACAGTACGTTTTTGAGCTTGGAAGTGAAGTCTTTCTGCTGTTGACTTGATTTTTCCCCATTTGCTGCAAAACACATAAATGGCATCAACATGCCACACCATTCAGTGTGTGCTACATGTCCCTTATAAGTGCCAATTATATGTCTCTCATAAGTGAAAACTACATGCCACACAATCCAAAGTACATACCACATGCCCGCTATAAGTCTCTGCCACATGACCCCAGTTAGTGGCTGTGCCAGCAACATGCATCTAATAAGTGCTAGCAACGTGTCCTTCATGTACAGTGCTGTCACATGCCCCCCATTAGTGGCAACGATATAAGAGACCGCTACATGCATCTAATATACAGTGCAGCCATAAGCCCCCTGTACAAAGTACTTGCCTGAGACCCCCATACATGCCTGCCACATGAGCCCTATAAGTGCCAATGACATGTCTCCCTTAAGAGACAACTGAATGCCCCTGATACAGGGCCCAGAGTGGGACTTAAAATCCGCCCTGGGGAGAGTGTGGGTTGGGCAGGCATAGTAGGGGGCAGTTGCATTTTATTTCACAGTGAGACTTAGTGGCCGCATAGCGGACCTACGCTTTTCTCTCTAAGGTACTGATCGGGGTTCACGGAAGACCAGAGGAGAACAGAATGGGCCTAGATAATAAAAAGGAATATATGGACCGACCGGCCCACATTTGCCAAATATTATATATGGCAAATTCGGCCCTGCCTGGATATACAGTGTAGCCATATGCCCCTCATACAAATTGCATGCCACGTGCCGCCATACATGCCTGCCTTTAAGTGCCAGCAACATGCCCCTCATAAGTGACAGATACGTACACCTCATATACATTGCGGACATATAACGCGCATATGAAGTTCCTGCCACAAGCCCCCTATAAGTGCCTGTAACATGCCATCCATAAGTGCCTACCACATGATGCAACTTATAAATGCCAACGACATACCCCTCAAAAGTGACAGCTATATGCCCCTCATATACAGTGCAGCAACATACCTCCCATACAAAGTGTCAGTCACGGTGGGCTCATCCATAACGGGTTTTACCTATAACTCCTCCAATCCTCCAAGTTCTGTTATAGGTGTAGGGAAGCAGATCCAGAATAGTGTTCCATTTATTGACTATGGGGCAACATTTTATTAAAGTAAAGAACCCCTTTACCTTTATAAGGGCTTTTTTTTACGCCGAAACCGATTCGGAAACAGCGCCAAAAACCAGACAAAATCGCCTCCCATTGATTTCAATGTGAGGCGGAGGGTTTTCTCCTGTGAGCAAAACAAAAAAGTGTCATGCGCTTTCTTCCTGCGTTTCCATCTCTGACCTCCCATTGACATCAATGGGAGGCAGAGAAAGTGGTTTTCGCTGCGGTTTTTGCCCACGGCGCTACATGGCCGTGGCCGAAAAATGCTGCAAAAAAACGCGGCAAGGAAAGTGCAGGCAGGTTAAAAGCTTTCTGCCTGCAAAAAAACACTGTGTGGACATACCCAAACACTTTCTTATCCTTCGAATTCGAGCCATTTTTTCCACTTCTACGCCCTACTTTTAAATAATTGGTTGGTATCAAACGCAGTTCATTCCTTTCACCTCCATAGGTTTAATCACACAGAGCAATCTCTATAATACTTCTATTGCTGTGATTTCCTAAAGGGTCAAGTAGGCAGAAAGTGTTATAACATATGTACTTTTAATTTTGAAAACTGAATCTCCATCCTCTAGTGCGAATCTCGAGAGTGAAGGAATTTGAAATGAAATGTAAAGTAATCCAATTCTTTCATGTTGTGAATATTCAGAGGTTCACAGACACGGCGAGTACACAGCGGAGAATTGGATGGTTTCCATGGTGACGACACGGTTATTTGACAGGACGTAAAATTAATTTGAAATCAAAAGGATAATGATATGAGTGATAGAAATATCAGGCCCATTATGAAATATGGATGTTATTTCATTACTAGACATACTTTCTGCACAAGTTACAAGTTTGGTAATGTATTTCTAAATGCGGAGCCGGTGTGCTGTAATGCACAGACAGCTTTATGGTACCTGGAAATTGACAATCTCGTGTCTCCTGCAGAAGTCCGGAGGCATTAGCATGACGTCTCGAGTCTTGAAGGCAATCAATGCGCTAAGAGTTCTGTTCTAGGCAGCAAGCCACTTATTGGGGAGAGGACACATGGGCAGTATGATTTGCTTTATTTCCAATACCCTGTTGTGGTACAATTTATTATAAGTGGGATAAGGACCCTGCTTTAGATCTAACAACTCTTGGGACCCTTGAAGAGGAGGAAAATAAGTGTTGACTGTTGATGCCCACAGCAGTCCCTCTAGGTCCATATTACAGTCCCATGCCATTGCTTCCTCAACGAGGCTATGTGTTTGCTGACATTTATCTTTTAGGGTATGTTCACACGCAGTGGTTTCAGACGTAAATTCGGGCGTTTTACGCCTCGAATTACGCCTGAAAAAACGGCTCCATTGCGCCTACAAACATCTGCCCATTGCTTGCAATGGGATTTACGGTGTTCTGTTTCCACGAGGTGTAATTTTACGCGTCGCTGTCAAAATACGCTGCGTAAAAAGACGACTGCGAAAAAGAAGTGCAGAACACTTCTTGGGACGTTTTTGGAGCCGTTTTTCATTGACTCCATTGAAAAACAGCTCCAATAACGGCCGTAAAATATGCCGCGATAAACACGAGTTGCTACAAAAAACCGGCTGAAAATCGGGAGCTGTTTTCGCCTGAAAATAGCTCCGTATTTTCAGACGTTTTTGAGTTTGCGTATGCCAATACCCTTATTGGTTAATACCTATTGGTAGCCTGGATTGATTCTCATGGATCAGGGGTCCGCAGACAGACTCAGCCATACTAAATATTACCTAGGACATACTTGATGATGGTTATGGTACTGCCTAAAGTCTGTATCTAGTGGGCATATATTGAGAGTTATACTCCACATCTGATTTGCACCACTTTTTGCATGAGCAACAATATGTTTTGCTTTGTATTATTTTATTATCTGTACTCAACAACTGCCCAAACCCGACTCAGTCCCCTAATGAACCTCCATATTGGCATTTGGATTTGCCTATAATATCTGGAACCACTGTAGTTGTACTTTTGTACGCTTCGTGTACCACAATCGTGGTCACTGTCCATGGTTACAAAGCTCTATGCTTGTTTGTATGTGCCTTTATGTAAGTACTCTTACTGTCCAGTCCAACTTTTTTATATGCTGGCACCCTGCATGACATCTGTAGGGATTCATCGGGGTTGCCCTTCTCAGGGTGGGTGCTCTGATTAGGTAAGGCCACTTTGGGTAGGTGTGCCTTTAGTATTGCCTATTTTAGAAAATACTAATAATAAAAGTTAAGTTTTAGTTTATTTTTTGGACTGGGTGACTTTAACTCTGTGATGTGTCCATATTATAGTCCCAATGCTGAATGGCGTCTTTAATAATATGGCATGAGATTTCCATGAGAGAAAATCCATGTACGTCCAATTATTAAATCAGAAATACAGTATGGGTCCATAGATTTTTATAGGCGCCGTATCATGAATCAATACAACACAGATTAATATACAGTTGTGTGCATACGGTCTAAGACAAATAGGCGTAACTATGTTAACCAGTACCAAGGTCAGAAGAAATAAAAGTTGCCAGAAGGTGCCCTGGAGCCTAAGCTAGGCACTGCCATCCAACTAAAAGGACTCTCTCCGTAAGTAAGATAATGTTGGAGCCGGTTATGTCTTCTCCAGGATCAGCCATTACAATCACTGCTGCAGGAAGACTGACACTTTGATATAACTAGTCCTAGCTGTCGCCAGTCCCTCTCCTCCAAGAATCCAGGAACGTAACTACTAAAGTTAATAAGTCCTTTTCCACCAGGAACCAGTAATAATACATCCCCCTTCTTTACTGAGCTACAAATAATAAAGCCTTTTCCACCTGAACCTCTAACGTGATGCAGTTCCCCGAATAATTTACCAACAAGTACACCCCACCTTCCGTACTGAGCATGTGCAGGGCGTGAACATAGTGGGGACCTGCCAATGAATGGGGCTTCCTTTCAGCCATCAGAAGGATAGGTCCTCCATGTATGATCAGTGTATGAAGTCATTGCATGTGATGACTGGGTGGGCCTTGGCCTACATTTGTATCAGGGTCCCGAAGCTTCAAGCTTTACCAATAGGTTATAATCTGCCCAAATATTAAAATGTGCACCTTCTGCATTGCATTATCTTTGAATAGCTGCAAGGTGGGTGCTCAAATTAATTTTCTCTGGTAGGCACAAGTTGGACTGTTATGATTAAGACCCGACTGGTCTGAAACGCGTAAGCGTGGTCCCGGGATTTTTTGTTATAACTTCCTTGTTTTAAACATGACCAAATAAACCTCCAGACGAAGGCGGAAGCCGAAACGCGTTGGGGCCAGCCGCCATTCTTGGAGTCTCAGCTACATGGGTTAGTACTTTGCTAGTACTCCTTGGTCTATTGTTCGCTGCTTTTTGGTATTTGGGCCTTTACATATATATAGTTATTAGCCTAGTATCTATACATACATTAGCTCTCTTTTTTGGACATTATAACACATTGTTCATTCAGTCCTATTTCTATTGCACTTTTCATGCATGGGAGTAACATCCCTCTCACCGACTTTTTGAAGCAGTTTAACATATAACCTGTAGCCAGTATACCTCACCTTATCTATATCATGCTACCTATACTGTTGTTTTGAGGTATACTTTAATATGTCTTTACTTACATGACCATATTTGATTAACAGTTGACCCATGTGGCGGCCATGCTTTTATTTGTGATTCATTTTTAGAAACTCGTTTTGTGTAAACAGTGTAATATTGTCAAATAAAAAGATTATGTATATATTTTTTTGACTTAGAGACTCCTTGGTTCTTTCCTTGTTCGGTGTAACTTACAACTTTTATTTTTGAGTGCTGGATATACCTTCACCATACACCACTATTGACTTGATTGCCTGCTGTCGACACAGGACCAGTTTGGGAATATCTACGAGCACCTGCAGTACTTGGATCTATTTACACCAACTTGCATCAATCAAACGCAATGGAAACGCAGTCGGAACGCAACAGAAACGCAGTGGATATGTGGTGAGCCAACTTTTTGTAACACTTCCCCTATTTTTGGACTGGGGTGTGCAGCAACCACGAGGAAGAGCTTCCCAGGAGGATGGGAGCAGTAGTGAAGTGCACGGTGTATGGCCTGAGGTATCTGTAGGAATCTCTACCTCTCCTCCCTCGCTCCTTCTCGGGCTGGCACAGTGACAGGGGGGCTGCACTATGGATGATGGTGGTGATAGTCTTTTCCCCCGTAGCAACTCCCGTGATGGTGGTAGTAGTATGTGTGCGCCTGGCAAGGTGGTATGTGGGGTGCCCTTGATGTTATGCAGTGCAGGGACCAGACGACACAGGGGATTTGAATAACTCACGTTTACTGAAGAACTTTATACAGTCTTCCAAAATGGAGGCACGTTATCTTCTGTCCACTTCAACAGTTGAGGGGAAGAAGGGACCAGTGGGTGACCAATGAGGGTTTCAATTGTCCAGCTATATCTAGAAATCATTCACTTTTCCAGCAGCGTGTGTAATAAATGAACTCACTTTTCTCAGTGATGAGGGTTGTAGTTGAGTGACTTGATAGACACTTCTTATATTAATTGTGGCATGCGGCAGAACCGGTAACAGCGCCAGCAGGAGTTCTGAGGCCCAATATTATATAGACTTCTCCTCAGAAACAGACAGACAGCTTTTCAGCTAAATAATACTTGCTGTGGTGATGATAGAGATGATATGCTGGTTACAATCTCCTTACTGTTCCTCCTCTTGCATTGGGCTGCAGGTGCTGAGACCTGTTGCCAGTTGAAAGGATTGTATTAATCTGCTGTGTCAGAGAAGCTAGCAGACATGTCTGTCTCCTCACAGACACGACCCGACTCCTCTGTGCAGACTCTGAGACAGAGTCAGAGTGAGGCTCTAGGGCTGTAGCCAGGCTCCACCCCCTTTTCAAACAATGCTAGATGTACAATGCACCCTCTAGTGGCTCCCCACTGATACCTTCATCCTTCTCTTCAGCTGGTGAACAGCACACTGTGTGAAAAATAATAAAGACATGTAAAACACATACAATGCATGACATACAAATAACAGGGAACCAGAAGGGTATCTTCTGGGATGCTGCATACTCCCGGACTTAAGACAAGACGTCCTCGTCGTTTTCTTGGATATGAACAGCCTAAAAGATGTAAAAAGGGTTAACATGAAATGCAAACATCTTAATAACATTGTATTCCTGTATTCTTGACTCTCGAAGGGGGAATAGGGGCGAAGATTTCTTCTGTAACAGTTGGAAGATGAGGGGCAGAAGTCTCAAGTCAAGATGAGCGGCAGTGTCCAACAGTTTATGGCACTTAGGATATGAGGGGCTCTGGTACGTCAGAGTCTATGGGGATATTCCCTCTTGAACGTAACAAGGGTTGGTAGGCTTCGGCCTAACTTGGATAGGAATAAATGAAGAAATGAAGAAGGGGCTCTAGAACATAAGAGTCTTTCTTGTTCCCTACTTGCAATTATATTCAATCCCTATAGCGAACTGGTTTCACTCCTTTAGTGGTTCTCTCTGATCTCCTGACAGGTTCAGGTACAACAACAGCAGGTACATGATGTGATCTGTCCTCTGTGTGAGTTGTAGACACTGTAGGTGTAGGATCAGGTGCAAGAAATGACAAAATTGGGGTAAACCACCAACTCAGTGGGTTCTTTATGTCCAAGTGTTGCTCTTGAGTTGAGGACTCAGTAGTTGTTGCTTCAATAGCTTCAGTTACTTCTGGTAGATCAATTGCAACTGGTTCTTCAATTGATATTTCCTGTTCAATGGTAGGCAACTGTTGATCTTGTAGGCACAGTTTAAGCCTGTTACGGTGGACAATTTGCGGTTGTTTACCATCTCTTTGGATCTCATAGATCTCTGTTCCTCGGTATGGGACAGCCTTGATGGTATAAGGGATTCTTTCCCACTTAGTGTCCAATTTGCTGGTTCTTTGAAAGTTTTTCAACCAGACAAGGTCTCCAACTTGAAAGGGTTTAGCATTAGCATGTTGGTCATAATCATGTTGTTGCTTCTTTCTCGCTTCTTCCATCCTAGCTTCAACAATTTCATTTGCATCAGCCATGCGTCTTTGGTGTTCACTCACCCACTCTGTGGTTGGTAGAGGGTTCAAGTCATCTGGAACGGACACATTCAATGAAATGTCTGAAGGCAGCTTTCCTTGTCTTCCGAACAATAGGAAGTATGGGGTGTAACCTGTGGAGGCTTGCATAGTGTTGTTGTAGATGTACACCAACTCAGGCAAATGATTTGGCCAGACAGCTCTCTGATGAGGCGGTAAAGTTCTGAGCATCTCAATCAGAATCTGGTTCATCTTCTCACACAACCCATTTCCTTGGGGATGGTAAGCGGTTGTTCTTAGTTTCTTACAGTTGTACAGCTGACAAAGTTCCTGAAATAGTTGGGATTCAAATGCAGAACCTCTATCTGTCAAGATCTTCTCAGGACAGCCATAGGGTAGAAGGAAAGTTTTTAGGAAGACTGCAGCGGTGGTCTTTGCTGTCAAGTCCTTTACTGGTACTGCGACTGTGAATTTGGTGTAATGGTCGATGATGGTCATGGCATAGGTGTATCCTGTTCTACTTGGCTCCATTTTCACATGGTCGATGGCCACGATCTCCAGCGGTCGATGACTCACGATAGGATGCAGAGGGGCCTTTTGGTTTGGCTTCTCTCCTCTTGCTAAGGCACAAGCAGTACATTCTTGACACCATTTCTCGACATCACCTCTAATTCCGATCCAATAGAATCTTCTGCGAATTGTAGCTTCTGTCTTTTGAACTCCAAAGTGTCCAGACTTGTTGTGGTATGCCTCAAGGACAACTTTGGCATCTCTCCTTGGGATGACAATTTGGTGCAGCCGATTACTGGTGATGGGATCCAGCACTCTCCTCAGCAGCAGACCATTCTCTTCAAAGAGACGTTTCCTTTGTCTCCAAAGGCGAAGTAGTTCTGGGTCTGTGTTGCCTCGGCGGATTCTAATGGGTAATTTTTTGGTATCCAGGTAGTCTAGGATATCTCCAATCACTCTGCTCTCAGCTTGCAACAGGGCCCATTGTTCTTGTTCTGGTGACTGCTTCTTGGCCTGTTGGGAAGAACAATGTACCTGGGTTTTGTTGTTGATAGCATCAGGATCTGCAAAGCGGTTGTAGAATGCAGGCATCTCTACTTCCTCTTTGTGGTTGTCATCATCAGGATTCTCCGGGTCTTCTCCTGTAGGCAGGCGGGACAAGGCATCCGCATTGATGTTGGACTTGCCTGTTCTGTATTTGACCACGAAGTTGTAATTTGCTAATCGTGAAGCCCATCTCTGTTCTAAGGCTCCCAGCCTTGCGGTGTTCAGGTGTGCTAGCGGGTTGTTATCTGTGAAGACAGTGAAGGAAGAAGCGGCAAGGTAGTCCTTAAACTTCTCTGTGATGGCCCAGACCAATGCAAGGAACTCCAGCTTGAAGGAACTATAGTTCTGATCGTTTCTTTCAGCTCCTTTGAGTGCTCTACTTGCATAGGCGATCACTCTTTCTTTGTCTCCTTGTTGTTGGGCCAGCACTGCACCAAGTCCTTGGTTGCTTGCATCTGTGTAAAGATGGAAGGGCAGGCTGTAATCTGGGTAGCCCAGAATGGGTGGTTCAGTCAATAATCTTTTTAGTAACTGGAAGGCAATTTCTTGTTCTTCTTTCCAGTTAATGGGAATTCTCCTCTTCAAGTGTTCTTTAGGGTGCCCCCTCAAGAGTTCTTGTAGCGGTTCAGCGATGCGGGCAAAATGAGGAATGAATCTCCGGTAGTACCCGGCAAATCCGAGAAAGCTTCTTACTTCCTTCACAGTGGTAGGTGTAGGCCAACTGTGGACAGCAGCTATCTTCTCAGGATCTGGCTTTATGCCTTCTGCGCTCACTATATGTCCCAAGTACTGGACTTGAGGTTGGAGGAGTTGACACTTGGAGGGTTTGATTTTTAAGCCATTTTTGGTTAGGACCTGGAACACTTCAGCTAGATGCTTGAGATGATCTTCATAGGACTTGGAGTAGACTATGACGTCATCCAGGTATAGGAGCACAGTCTCAAAGTTCCTGTGACCTAGGCATCTTTCCATCAGCCTTTGGAATGTTCCAGGAGCATTGCACAGTCCGAAGGGCATGCAATTGAACTCGAATAAGCCCATTGAGGTGGTGAAGGCTGTCTTCTCCCTATCAGCTGGAGACATTGGTACTTGCCAGTAACCACTTGTGAGATCCAGTGTAGAGAAGTAGGCAGCTGATCCCAGGGCTGTCAGAGATTCTTCAATCCTTGGAAGAGGATAGGCATCCTTGTGGGTAATGTTATTAATTTTTCTGTAATCCACACAGAAGCGAAGGTTGCCATCTTTCTTCCTGACAAGAACTAGTGGTGCAGCCCAGGGGCTGTGACTTTCTTGGATGACTTTGGCCTCTTTCATGTCGTGGACCATTTGTTTCACGTCTTGGTATAGGGCAGGTGGTATAGGCCTGTGTCTTTCCTTAATGGGAGGATGAGTACCAGTGGGAATAGTGTGCTCAATGTCTTTTGCTCTCCCATAGTCCAGAGGATGCTTACTGAAGGCTTCATGGCTATCCTGAGCCACTTCAAGTACTCCTTGGATCTGGTAGGCAGGTGTTGTTGCAGTTCCCACATGGATTTCTCCCCACCAGGGTGTTACTGGTGCTTCTTCTGACGTCTTTAGTTGCTGTGCAGCCTGTTTAGCGGTGACAGTTGGAATGTCCACCAGGTCTTGCACACTGAGTTGGGACAGCTGTGCTACAGGGTAGTACTTCCTCAGGGTTACTGAATGGTCTCCTAAGTTGAGAAGACGGATGGGTACTTTCCCTTCGACCACAGTCACTAAACTTCGGGCAGCCATAACCATTGGATGTTCATCTAGTGGTATTGGTTCCACTAGGGCTTGGTAGTCAAGTCCTTGTAGGCCTGAACGGGCCCGACACCATAGCAGTGTTTCTGTGCCAGGTTTTAGGGTTACTGGATGGTGGTCCTTGATGCGAGCTCTGCAGATCTCTCCTCTGGCGTTGGTGAATCGTTGTTGGGCAGCCAGTACACGGATGGTCTTGTGTATTACCTTCTGGGCAGCCTGGGAAGCCGTGGGGACGGATTGTCGTAGGGCCTCTAGCATTTCTCCATAGCAGTGCTTTAGGATGTTCATTCCCAGAATTACTGTGGGTTGTCCTTGATCTTTAACTTTGATCACGAGGACTCCTTGCTGAGGTAAGTGCACTCCTCCCACTTGGACAGTAGGCTCCCAGTACCCGTGCAGAGGTAGGGACTGGCCGTTGGTAGCGATGACGTCTAACCAGGCTTCTGGAGGTTGCATCAGGATCTCGCTACTCCAGTGTTGTTCAAAGGCGGCCTGCTGGATGGTTGTCACTTGGGATCCCGTATCCAGGAGGGCAGCAAATGGTACTCCATTGATGCGGATGGTAACTTCTGGACGAGGTCCGACAAACCGTGGCTGCCATTTTGGATCTTTGGGACCTATTATTTCTCCTCCCGAGGAATGGTCCTCTGCCTCGGGAGACGTCCGTTTAACGCCCAGCATTGACGTTCTTGGTGACCTATCTTATGGCAGTGTCTGCAGGCAGGTCTCCCATGTTCATCAAAGCGATCTGTCGACGTTTTGTTGGGACTATTGCGGTAGCCCTTGCTAGGACTATTTGGATAACTGTCTCTAGATGTTGGCAGCTCACATTTTACTGGAGAGCTGGCTTCTAGATTCTCCAGTCGTTGGCAGACTTGCTCCAGGCTTTTGGCAATGAGTTTCAGTTGATCTTGGTACTGATCTCCTCCAGCTGTGATTTGAGCCTGTGTAGCCTGGTAGGTGATGGGCTTGCAAGGTGTTGGATGTGGTGCTACTGGGGCAGGTTCCTCTTCTGCCTTTTTAAGAGGGGTGGTAGCCCTGACTGTTCTTCTTCTGGGCCTTCTTTCTAGTACCTCTATGGCCAGTTCTTTAAACTCATGGAAGGTGCTGTCAGGGTTCTGGACGGACATCATTTGTAGTTGATGACTCATGGAATCTGAGGCGACTCCTTCAATGAACTGCTCCCTCAGGATTCTGTCTGCTTTTTCAGCCTCATGGGGGTCGGCTTGTATCATGGCCCTCATGGTCTCCTGTAAGGAAAGAGCAAAATTTCGGAGTGTTTCACCTGGTTGCTGAACTCTGTCCATGAACCTCATCCTGAGCTCAGAGATGGATTTGGGCTCAAAGGTGGTACGTAGCTGGACCAGGATCTGATCCACAGCCTTCTTTTGGATACGTGGCCAGGACTCCACTTCTTTTAGGGCCACATCTTGTAGTTGTCCCATTAAGATCTCTACCTTCTGTTCTTCTGGAATGGGGTAGAGGCGGAACATGGCAAGCATCTTTTTTCTAAAGTCTTTTAAGGTGTGTGGTTCACCTTTGTAGTGGGGCAGCCATGGGGCCCCTGCATAGTAGGGCATGGACAGCGGCATGATGCAGGGTGCTGCAGCAGGTGTTGTTCTTTCTGTCATGGCCGGTGTAGTGACCGTGCTGAGACCGGGCTCTTCTGTGTCACTTGAGTCCGACATTGTTACTGTCCCTTTAAATTTTTCCAATGTCTATTATTGGCGCTCCCGGACTTTTAACTGAGTCGGGGGTCTTGTTAAAGATGCTGCCGGACTTTTTATTGGGTCCGGAGTGATGTCCAGGATGCTCCCGGGCTTTTTATTGGGCACCGGTGGTGGTACAGCAGGGGTTAACTTGATGGCCAATTGAATCGGGACTCACCGATGGTATGCTGTTGCTTCCCTCTGGGCTGTACTTTGTTACCGGGCTGTTCCGTTGCTCTCCTGTGATGTTTTTGGGAGAGTTGCTGGTTGCAGGGGATCCGCGGTGGAGGTGCCGTGCAGAGGCTTCACTCATCCAAGATGGCGGCGCCTAGCAGTTTTCGGCCGTTCCCTCTTGCCTGTGCTGGATATTGTGAGTTCCTATAATCATCCAGATGGTGGCGCTAGAATGGCGCCGCAGGTTAACCTGTCTGGAGCGGGTAAATGGAACTGTGACGCAGCAGTTTGTGAGGTAAAATGGCGGATTAACCCCTTTTGGGCTGGAACTGCCGGGAAACAGTGATTTTAACCCCTTTTGGGGCTGAAATAGTCTCTTGCAGCTGCGGTTGCAGCTTTGTACGGTGGGGACCAGGGCTTTGGGACAAAGTCTCTCTGGTTTGGGGCCCACATGAGATTTAAACGTATCCTGTTCGTGACGCCTTAGTTTATATGCAGCAACCACGAGGAAGAGCTTCCCAGGAGGATGGGAGCAGTAGTGAAGTGCACGGTGTATGGCCTGAGGTATCTGTAGGAATCTCTACCTCTCCTCCCTCGCTCCTTCTCGGGCTGGCACAGTGACAGGGGGGCTGCACTATGGATGATGGTGGTGATAGTCTTTTCCCCCGTAGCAACTCCCGTGATGGTGGTAGTAGTATGTGTGCGCCTGGCAAGGTGGTATGTGGGGTGCCCTTGATGTTATGCAGTGCAGGGACCAGACGACACAGGGGATTTGAATAACTCACGTTTACTGAAGAACTTTATACAGTCTTCCAAAATGGAGGCACGTTATCTTCTGTCCACTTCAACAGTTGAGGGGAAGAAGGGACCAGTGGGTGACCAATGAGGGTTTCAATTGTCCAGCTATATCTAGAAATCATTCACTTTTCCAGCAGCGTGTGTAATAAATGAACTCACTTTTCTCAGTGATGAGGGTTGTAGTTGAGTGACTTGATAGACACTTCTTATATTAATTGTGGCGTGCGGCAGAACCGGTAACAGCGCCAGCAGGAGTTCTGAGGCCCAATATTATATAGACTTCTCCTCAGAAACAGACAGACAGCTTTTCAGCTAAATAATCCTTGCTGTGGTGATGATAGAGATGATATGCTGGTTACAATCTCCTTACTGTTCCTCCTCTTGCATTGGGCTGCAGGTGCTGAGACCTGTTGCCAGTTGAAAGGATTGTATTAATCTGCTGTGTCAGAGCAGCTAGCAGACATGTCTGTCTCCTCACAGACACGACCCCACTCCTCTGTGCAGACTCTGAGACAGAGTCAGAGTGAGGCTCTAGGGCTGTAGCCAGGCTCCACCCCCTTTTCAAACAATGCTAGATGTACAATGCACCCTCTAGTGGCTCCCCACTGATACCTTCATCCTTCTCTTCAGCTGGTGAACAGCACACTGTGTGAAAAATAATAAAGACATGTAAAACACATACAATGCATGACATACAAATAACAGGGAACCAGAAGGGTATCTTCTGGGATGCTGCAGGTGCCCTACACTGCTAGAAGATGACCCCCCTTCCCTCCCCACGTTCTTTTAAATCTCATATCCAAACTAAGTACAAGCGTCACATTCAGATTCCATTTATATAGCAAAGAAAAACCTTGAGTAGACCGGGCCATGCCGCAGCTTCTAACTACATCACAATGAGAACCCGGCCAGCATTTAAATATTTCAGTCGACATCATTAGACAACCACAGGATATAATCAGCGGACTCCTACGACTTCTGCAGCGCTGCCTCACTTCCCACTAATGTCATTTATAATGTCTTACTAACGCTTTTAACAAATTCAACAATATCTGGAGATGTTAGTATGTGTTCCCATATACTCACAATACATATGATCAAAAGAAACACAAGAGCTGCGGCCCGGAGCGCTGGTATACCCCCCACCGAGAGTTCTGACAAGTCTTTTCTATGTATTTCATTAATAAAGCTTAGTAACTGTATAAATGAAAAATTCTACAACTTCCTAATATCATTTGTGTTTCAATACCTGACCATAATTTTGCCGTCAGTGAATGAAAACACTGTTGTTTACATTCAGAGGTGTTACATACCTAGTCCTGCTCTCAACTGAGAAGAGGAGACAATTGTATCCAGTCTGGGCAATGCTCTATGAGCTAAATACATCAGCAATAGCTGCACAAATCTTTTTGCTAGTTTGCTACAATTTATCAGTGTGGAGTCCAGACTGTTTATCTCACAGAGCACTCATAGGCCCTGTTCACACCGCAGATTTTGCGTGGCGGGTCCCGCCGCAAAATCCACCGCGGAACTATTCCTCCCTTCTATTAACTTCAATGGGAGGTTGGGGCGTAATCTGCCCGAAGATCGAGCAGCACACTTCCTTTTCCCGCTAGCTGGATGAATCAGCTAGCGGGAAACAGAAATGTCCGACCCCCATTGAAATGAATGGGAGGCAGAAATTGGATTCCGCCGCAAATTTCCTCCGTGTGGACATACCCATAGACCTCAATTTTAAGGCTGGGTTCACACGTGGCGGAATTTCACTTGAATTCCGCTGCGGAAACTCCGCAGCGTTAATCCGCAGCGGAGCCGTTTCTCCATTGACTTCCACTTCTATTTAGAAGTGTTCGTTTAGACGATGCGTAAAATTCCGCTGCGGAGCATAGGCTGCGGAGCGGAATTTGGTGTCCGCAGCATGCTCTGTCTGTTGCGGAGCAGTGGCGGACTGGTTGCGGACTCATGGCGGAATTTCTCAATTGACTTCAATGGAGATTCTAAATTCCGCAATGAAGTCCGCAGCTGTCATGCACATGTTATGTGTGCTGCGGATGCGTCTTGCTTTTTAGACATGACATTTCTTCATTCTGGCTGGACCTATGTATTTCTAGGTCTACAGCCAGACTGAGGAAGTCAATGGGGCTCCCGTAATTACGGGAGCGTTGCTAGGCGATGTCAGTAAATAGTCACTGTCCAGGGTGCTGAAAGAGTTAAGCGATCGGCAGTAACTGTTTCTGCACCCTGGACAGTGACTACCGATCCCAATATACAGCAACCTGTAAAAAAATAGAAGTTCATACTTACCGAGAACTCCCTGCTTCTGTCTCCAGTCCGGCTTCCCAGGATGACGTTTCAGTCTAAGTGATGGCTGCAGCCAATCACAGGCTGCAGCGGTCACATGGACTGCCGCGTCATCCTGGGAGGTCGTGCTGGATGCCGAAAGAGGGACGCGTCACCAAGACAACGGCCGGTAAAGTATGAAATTCTTTTACTTTCACAAGGGAAAGTGCTGTCCCTTCTCTCTATCCTGCACTGATAGAGAGAAGGGAAGTACTTTTACCGCAGTCCGCAGCAGCTAGTCCGCATCAATTTACTGCACATTTTGGGCAGATCCGCCGCAGAATCTGCAACGCAGATTCTGTGCGGCATTGATGCGGACAGTAGCGGAGGAAATCCACCACGTGTGGCCATGCCCTAACAAAGACTGCACCAAAATCTGCAACCGCTTGTTTGATATGTATTGCAGTTTTTGGAGCAGTTATTTATCACACGAAAAAAAACATTTGTAAAGGAGGAAAAATGTAGATTTAGTTCTTTAAAAAACACATATATAGACCATAAATTGTGCCAAATTATAAACTTAGCTCTGCTACATCTGCACCTGCTATTTTCACTTCGTTCCCACAGCCCATTTACAACACTACACCATTCTGCACTCATAGTACTAAAGAAAAACAAAGAATAAAAATGTCAGATCCGTCAACAGCAACTTGTTGATTGTTTCCAGTTAGCATTAGGTGTTTTTCTACATTGCACAAAGCAAACGATAATGAAGATATAATAGGCTGTGGTCACATCAGCGTTGTGTTTCCGTTGAGTGGTTCGGTCGGAGCTTTCCATCTGGGGAACCCCTTAACGGAAAGGCAAACGGAAACCATAGCTTCCGTTTGCATCACCATTGATCTCAACGGTGACGGAAACTTTGCTAATGGTTTCCGTTTGTCACCGTTCGTAAAGGGTTCAGTTTTTTCGTGGAATCAATAGCGCCGTCGACAGCGCTATCAATTCTGTCAAAAAAACGGAACCCGTTCACAACAGTGACAAACGGAAACCGTTAGCAAAGTTTCCGTCACCATTGAGATCAATGGTGATGCAAACGGAAGCTATGGTTTCCGTTTGCCTTTCCGTTGAGGGGTTGCCCCGACGGAAAGCTCCGAGCGAACCCCTCAATGGAAACACAACGCTGATGTGAACAGGGCCTTACAAAGATTCTGGATTTTGCATCCATATTAATCGAAAATAATATTATGATTAAAATGTTATACGTTTACAAGCCCTTAGGGCTGTATTTTACTTGCTGTATCAATGGGACAAGTGTGTTTGTATTAGACGTCTCTCGTAACGATGAAGATGAGATCAATGTTCACATGTTAGCAGATGTTAAACAAATTAATAACTCCGCATCCAAGGGATACATTTAAAAAAGAAGGAGAGGAATGTACTAAAACCGCGGTCTAGTTGCACTCCGCGCTACCCACATGCAGATGAGAATAACCTTTCAAAAACCCTCATTATGGAGTTGACATATTTTTATAGTGATAATAATTACCTCGTTACATAAAGAAAACCTAATGAGATTAGAGAATAGGAATAAAAGCTCCATTTATAGTGGCTGGGAAATAACGAGGACAAGTCGCACAATGGAGACGGATTGTATTTGATGAATGGTTTTTGATTCCAGACATAAACATTGTGAGAGAGATCAGAATAAACTTGCGAAACAATGGGCTATTTTCATGGCATTATAATGAGTTATCCAAAGAAGTATTACATGTCATTCCAACACCATCTACAAGAAACGACGTTACCAAACAGTCAAGAGTGGGGAGTTAAAACAGTGAAGAATATGCTAATCTACATTCAACGTGTCCACACATGTATAATATTATAGCAGTGGGTATATAGTGATAGATCCTTTGGACGTGGAGCTGGCCTGGCACATATAGTTCACACATAAAGTCCAACAAAAACAGGGACGTAGCTATAGAGGTAAACATGTTGCAGTCACAACCGGGCCACTGAGCCCGATGGTCCCCCAAGGCCTGTCCGCCACATAAGAAGTATTACCAATGGCACATAGTTGGTAGGGGCCCTGTTACAGATTTTGCATTGGAACCCAGGAGATTCAAGTCACGCCTTTGAAAAACAAGGTTATATTGACCCGCATGGATTTTTAAAGGGGTTATGTGGGGACCAAAAATGATTACTAGTGTAGTCCCTGCATTATGTGAGTACAATCGCTAATATACATTCCGGTCCCCCGTTGCGCTGATTCTGAGATTTTCATATATTTTTATAGCGCTGCCGGGGGACTGGAAGTCAAGTTGCACAGTCTTCTTTGATGACGACCCAACTCTTCGTTATGTGACCGGCCCTGCTCTAATGTGAGTACAGTGGGACCGGTCACATAACGAAGAGTCATATCGTCATCAAAGAAGGCTGTGCAACCTGACTTCCAGTCCCCCGGCAGCGCTATAAAAATATATGAAAATCTCAGAATCAGAGCGACGGTGGACCGGAATGTATATTAGCGATTGTACTCACATACTGCAGGGACTACACTGATCATAATTTTTGGTCCCCACATGAGCCCTTTCATTTTCATGATAAATTATTAAAGTATTATGAATTCAGCAAATAAAGGTTATTCTTTGTGTAATTAAATAAGTTATACAATTGTACAATGTACTTTCTGCATAAATGTCTCATCGTTTTCAAGATCTCTGCTTGCTGTCATTCAATGAGAACTTTTATTGTTTAATTCTAGGGCTGGGTACACACGACCTATTTTCAGACGTAAACGAGGCGTATTATGCCTCGTTTTACGTCTGAAAATAGGGCTGCAATACGTCGGCAAACATCTGCCCATTCATTTGAATGGGTTTGCCGACGTATTGTGCAGACACCCTGTAATTTACGTGTCGTCGTTTGACAGCTGTCAAACGACGACGCGTAAATGGACTGCCTCGGCAAAGAAGTGCAGGGCACTTCTTTGCCACGTAATTTGAGCTGTTATTCATTGAAGTCAATGAAGCACAGCTCAAGATTTACGAGCGTATCAGACGGCTCGCAAAATGCGAGGAGGAGCATTTACGTGTGAAACGAGGCAGCTGTTAACAGTCTGTCTTTTCACACGTAAATGCCTCTCATCGTGTGAACATACCCTAGCAGTTAAAAACGTGTCCTGGTTATGTGATGGTCATACAGGTGCACGGCTCGTTACAGGACACAGCTCTGATAGCTGTACTGTAACGAGCCCTCTACCTGTGTGATCACACTGTATTGCACTGATTTTTCTTCTTTTGTCTTACACGCTATTGTTTTTCCCCTTCTTTCTATTTGGACCATTCTTTCTTATTCTCTCTATCTCCTTTTTATATTTATGCATTGTAAAATGTAGTGGCTCCCCTCCAAATATAAGCCCTGTTCACACAGAGTTTTTTTGCAGGCAGAAAACATATTCCTCAGAATTCCTTCAGGAATTTTGAGGCATATTTTGACCTGCCTGCACTTTTTTGCTGCGGCTTTCGCAGAATTTGTTGCCCGCGGCCATTGAAACTAAAGCAAGGATTGCAGGCAAAAAACGGCACGAAAAACTCTCGGAAACGAGTGCCACAGGTTTTTTCTGCCTCCCATTGATTTCAATGGGTGGTCAGAGGCAGAACCGTAGCAAGAAAGAACATGCTGCTTTTTTCCCCACGAGCGGCTAAAAGACGCGCAGGGGAAAAAACGCCTCTGCTTCGCATTGAAATCAATGGAGGACAATTTCTGCCGATTTTAGCGCTAATTCCGACATGGTTTTGCATAAAAATCAGCGCCGAAAACCTCTGTATGAACAGGGCCTTACTCCTTCCAGTTAAGATTATATAAGATTGCTGTAGCAGCAGTTTTATAGCACATATATACCCAGAGCAATAAACGACTTAGTTTACATCTACAGCCAGATTATAAAGCTGATCCCATTTAAAGGGCCCCGCACTGAACATGACATCATATCTGTTCTGTAAACATGACTGTTCTTGCTATTTTATATAACATTTTATTTCTTTTTTTACTTCGCACTTAAAGGAGCAATTTAATCAAACTGGAATAGTTCCTTAATTTGTCTGTAACACAATCATTACAAGAATAGTGGTAGTTGCCCGTCGCTTTTCTTATGTTTATATTTCCATTCCTTCAGTATGGACTTTTTCCCAAGTAATAACATTGGCCCTTCTTGTTCAAACCTAGACTTTGAGATTTCACATTCGTTCATTATATTTTGAACTGATTAGGTTCCAGTTAAGTTACTGACTGTAGGAAGCAATCTAATTATATTGATGCTCCAGGCGGCAGGCCATTTGGATAAATGACTCTCCTAATTTAAAATTTAAAAACATGCAAAAAAAAAAAAACAACAAACAATTTTCTACAGTTGCAATTTATTTATTTTAACATTTAGTCTCATTTTACATAAATCAGTGGAGGAAAAACCTTTATCGTCTTTTGACTTGCCTGCAAGGATGTACGCACTATAGAGACAGCACATGTCACTGCTATGGGGCTCCTGGAGAGTGGGGGTTCATTCCAGATTGGTCTCATCCCTATTTTAACCCCTTAAGGACGCAGCCTAGTTTTGGCCTTAAGGCTCAGAGCCCATTTTTCAAATCTGACATATTTCACTTTATGTGGTAATAACGTCGGAATGCTTAAACCTACCCAAGCGATTCTGAGATTGTTTTCTCATGACACATTGGGCTTCATGTTCGTAGTAAAATTTGGTCGATATATTCAGTGTTTATTGGTGAAAAATTGCAAAATTTAGAGAAAATTTTGAAAAAATTTCATTTTTCAGAATTTAAATGCATCTGCTTGTAAAACAGACGGTTATACCACCCAAAATAGTTACTAGTTCACATTTCCCATATGTCTACTTTAGATTGGCATCGTTTTTTGAACATTATTTTATTTTTCTTGGACGTTACAAGGCTTAGAACATGAACAGCAATTTCTCATATTTTTAAGAAAATTTCAAAAGCCTTTTTTTTAAGGTACCTCTTGAGTTCTGAAGAGGCTTTGAGGGGCCTATGTATTAGAAACCCTGATAAAACACCCCATTTTAAAAACTAGACCCCTCAAAGTATTCAAAACAGCAGTTAGAAAGTTTTTTAACCCTTCAGGCATTTCACAGGAATTAAAGCAAAGTGGAGGTGAAATTTGCAAATTTCCTTTTTCTTGCAGAATTTCAATTTTATTAATTTTTTTTCTGTAACACAGAAGGTTTTACCAGAGAAAGACTACTAAATATGTATTGTCCAGATTCTGCAGTTTTTAGAAATGTCCCACATGTGGCCCTACTGCGCTCGTGGACTAAAACACAAGCCCTAGAAGCAAAGAAGCACCTAGTGCATTTTGAGTCCTCTTTTTTATTAGAATATATTTTAGGCAGCATGCCAGGTTTGAAGAGGTGTTGAGGTGTCAAAACAGTAGGAATCCCCAATAGTGACCCCATTTTGGAAAAACTACACCCCTCAAGGAATTCATTTAGGGTTGTTGTTACCATTTTGACCGCACAGTTTTTTCACAGCACGTATTTGAATTGGGCTCTGAAATGAAAAAAATGTCATTTTTTTCAAATAAAATGTCATTTGTGATCAAAATTTCTTATTTTCACAGGGAACAAAATACCCCATTTTGTTGCCCAATTTATCCTTAGTGTGGCAATACCCCATTTGTGGGAATAAACTGCAGTTTGGGCCCATGGGAGGGCTCAGAAGGAAAGGAGCGCTATATGTTTGTTGGAGTCCAGATTTTGTTGGATTGGTTTTCGGGTGCCATGTCGCATTTGCAGAGCCTCAGAGGTCTCAAAGCAATGGAAACCCACCAAAAGTGACCCCATTTTGGAAACTACACCCCTCAAGGATTTCATTTATGGTTGTTGTTGTTAGCATTTTGACCACACAGTTTTTTCACAGCACCTATTTCAATTGGGCTGTGACATTAAAAAAATGACATTTTTTCAAATAAGATGTAATTTTTTACCAAAATTTCTTATTTTCACAGGGAACAAAATACTCAATTTTGTTGCCCAATTTCTCCTGAGTGCATCAATACCACACTTGTGGCAATAAACTGCCGTTTGGGCCCATGGGAGGCCTCAGAAGGGAAGGAGCGCTGTGTGTTCTTTGGAGTACAGATTTTGCTGGTTTGGTTTTCGGGTGCCATGTCGCATTTGCAGAGCCCCAGAGGTATCAAAGCAATGGAAACCCACCAGAAGTGACCCCATTTTGGAAACTACACCCCTCAAGGAATTCATTTATGGGTAATGTGACCATTTAGACTCCATAGTTTCTTCACAGAACTTATTTGAATTGGGCTGGGAATTAAAAAAATATATATTTTTTCCAATAATATGTAATTTTAGCTCAAAAATTCTTATTTTCACAAGAAATAAAATACTACATTTTGTTGCCCAATTTGTCCTGAGTGCGGCAATACCCCATTTGTGGTGATAAACTGCCGTTTGGGCCCATGGGAGGGCTCAGAAGGAAAGGAGCGCTGTGTGTTCTTTGGAGTACAGATTTTGCTGGATTGGTTTTCGGGTGCCATGTCGAATTTGCAGAGCCCCAGAGGTATCAAAGCAATAGAAACCCACCACAAATGACCCCATTTTGGAAACTACACCCCTCAAGGAATTCATTTCTGGGTGTTGTGACCATTTTGACCCCATAGTTTTTTCACAGAACTTATTTGAATTGGGCTGGGAATGAAAACAAAATTATTTTTTTCAAATAATATGTAGTTTTGGCTGAAAATTTCTTATTTTCACAAGAAACAAAATACCCCATTCTGTTGCGCAATTTGTTCTGAGTGCCGCAATACCCCATTTGTTGTGATAAACTGCCGTTTGGGCCCATGGGAGGGCTCAGAAGGAAAGGACCACCATTTGGCCTACTGGGGATTTTCTAGTGCGAAGTCATGTATGCAGAAGCCCCTGAGGTACCAGTACAGTTGAAACCCGCAAGAAGTGACCCCGTTTTAAAAACTACACCCTTAAGGCATTCATTTAGAGGTGTAGTGAGCATTTTGACCCGAGACCTACACCCCATAAACTGTAATGTGGGTTCTCCCGGGTATGGCAATACCCTACATGTGGCTGTTATCAGCTGCCTGGACACACAGCAGGGCCCAGAAGGGAAAGACGAGGGGGGATAAGCTGTGCGGAGTGCATCAGGGTAAGTAAAATTGGGGTAAATTATAAACCAAGGGATGTATGATAAATTTTAAAACACTTTCATACAGAGTTCTGGTTATTCGGGACACGTGTCACATTGATATATTGTGTCATCCCTTACCCCCTCTTATAGCAGACTTTGCACCTCTTTTGACTTTTTCCCTTCTTGCCAGTTTGGGGAACTTCTCCTGGAAAGTGTTGCCCTGGTACGATGCGTGTGGGCTCGCTTCCAGAAGTACTGGGTGCCCCCCCTTCTTGGTCCCTAAAGATTAGGTTCTTGATAATCACCTCTTGAAATTCCAGGAAAGTTCCCGTCTGGCCTGCACATCGACGTAGCATGTACGCATTGTACAATGCCATCTGTATGATGTGCCCGGCCAGCTTCTTATACCACACCGCATGGCGCTGTAGGGCTTCAGGGCTTGATCTTACAAGTCCATCCCTCCCATGTACCTATTGTAGTCCAGGATGCAGTCTGGTTTGGGGGTGGCCTTTCTTTCATATATCCTAAACCTGTAGGTATACCCTGATGCACTCTCACAGCTTATACATCTTCACGCCATACCTTGCCCTCTTACCCGGCAGGTACTGGCGGAATTGAACCCTCCCTTTAAAATGTACCAGGGACTCATCAATAGAAATACACTTCTCAGGGGTGTATGCTGGGGCAAAGTATCCACAACAGCATTTAGAAAGTTTATGAACCCTTTAGGTGTTTCACGGGAATTTAGAGCAAAGTAGAGGTGAAATTTACATTTTTTTTTTTGTCAGAAAATCCTCTTTATACCATTTTTTTTATAACACAAAAGGATTTATCAGTGAAACGCAACTTAATACGTATTGCCCAGATTCTGCAGTTTTGAGAAATATCCCACATGTGGCCCTAGTGCGGTAATGGACTGAAGCACCGGCCTCCGAAGCAAAGGAGCACCTAGTGGATTTTGAAGCATCTTTTTTATTAGGCACCATGTCCGGTTTGAAGAGGTCTTGTGGTGCCAAAACATTGGGAACCCCCCAAAAGTGACCCCAATTTGGAAACTAGACCCCTTGAGGAATCCATTGTAGTTTTCTTGGGGTGCATGCGGCTTTTTGATCAGTTTTTATTCTATTTTTAGGTGGCTTGGTGACTAAAAAACAGCAATTGTACGATTGTTTTTTTTTTCGTTTTTTTTTACAGCGTTCACCGTGCGCTATAAATGACATATTCACTTTATTCTGCGGGGCGATACGATTACGGCGATACCAGATGTTTATAGTTTTTTTTTATGTCTTATGGCGTTTGCACAATAAAATACGTTTTGTAAACAATCATTCACTTTTTGTGTTGCCTTATTCTAAGAGCCATAACGTTTTTATTTTTCAATCAATAAAGCCGTGCGAGGACTTATTTTTTGCGTAACGAACTGTAGTTTCGATCAGTACCATTTTTCGGTACATGCGACTTTTTGATCTCTTTTTATTCCATTTTTTGGGAGGTGAAGTGACCAAAGAATTGTGATTGTGGTTCGGTTTATTATTTATTTTTTTTACGGCGTTCACCGTGCGGGATAAATAATGAAATAATTTTGTAGTTCAGGCCGTTACGGACGCGGCGATACCAATTATGTATAGTTTATTTGTTTGTTTATATATTTTTATTAATAATAAATGACTGATAATGGAAAAGGGGGGATTTTTACTTTTAATACTTTTAAATCTTTTATTTTCTTATTTTTACACAACTTTTTTTAACTTTTTTTTAACTTTATTACTTTGTCCCACTAGGGGACATGAGGGCAGGAGGCTCTGATCGCTATTCTAATACATGCGTAGTGCAGTGTATTAGAACTGTCAGCTACTCACTGACAGCAAGCATAGTGGGTCCTGACGTTGTCAGGACCCACTAGGCTTCCGTCTATGGCATCGCCGGACGCCATTGTTTGGTGTCCGGTTGCCATAGTCACCATCGCCGGCCGCTATCGCGTAGCAGGCCGGCGATGGCAGCTTAACCCCTAAAAAGCCGCGATCTCTATAGAACGCGGCTTTTAAGGGGTTAATCAGCGGGGACACAGCGATCGGTCCCCGCTGTAGGAGCTGTGACAGCTGCTGAACAAGACAGCAGCGTCACAGCTCCTGTATGTGTCGGGAGGACGGCCGAAACGGCCGTTACTCCCGAGACGTACTATTACGGCATGGAGCGCGAACGATACAGCTGCCATGACGTAATAGTACGTCAAGGAGCGGGAAGGGGTTAAAATGTACAAGGGACTCATCAATAGAAATACACTTCTCGGGGGTGTATGCTTGGGAAAACCGGGCACTGGAACAGTCTAATAGGGGTCTCCGTTTATACAAACGGTCAAAACTGGGGTCATCTCAGGGTGGGCACGGCTCATTATCAGTATAATGTAAGAAGCGAAGTATTGCCTCATTTATTTATTTTTTTAGGTTCCAGTTCAGTTCTGAAGTTGCTTTGAGGGGCCCATATATTAGAAACCCCTATCAAATACCCCATTTTAGAAACTAGACCCCTCAAAGTATTCACAACAGCATGTAGAAAGTTTATGAACCCTTTAGGTGTTTCACAAAAATTTAGAGCAAAGTAGAGGTGAAATTTACATTTTTTTTTTGTCAGAAAATCCTCTTTATACCATTTTATTTATAACACAAAAGGATTTATCAGTGAAACGCAACTTAATACGTATTGCCCAGATTCTGCAGTTTTGAGAAATATCCCACATGTGGCCCTCGGGCGGTAATGGACTGAAGCACCGGCCTCCGAAGCAAAGGAGCACCTAGTGGATTTTGAGGCCTCTTTTTTATTAGGCACCATGTCCGGTTTGAAGAGGTCTTGTGGTGCCAAAACATTGGGAACCCCCCAAAAGTGACCCCAATTTGGAAACTAGACCCCTTGAGGAATCCATTGTAGTTTTCTTGGGGTGCATGCGGCTTTTTGATCCGTTTTTATTCTATTTTTAGGTAGCGTGGTTACTAAAAAATAGCAATTGTACTATTGTTTTTTTTTTCGTTTTTTTTTACAGCGTTCACCGTGCGCTATAAATGACACATTCACTTTATTCTGCGGGGCGATACGATTACGGCGATACCAGATGTTTATAGTTTTTTTTTATGTCTTATGGCGTTTGCACAATAAAATACGTTTTGTAAACAATCATTTACTTTTTGTGTTGCCTTATTCTAAGAGCCATAACTGTTTTATTTTTCAATCAATAAAGCCGTGCGAGGACTTATTTTTTGCGTAACGAACTGTAGTTTCGATCAGTACCATTTTTAGGTACATGCGACTTATTGATCTCTTTTTATTCCATTTTTTGTGAGGTGAAGTGACCAAAGAATTGTGATTGTGGTTCGGTTTATTATTATTTTATTTTACGGCGTTCAACGTGCGGGATAAATAATGAAATAATTTTGTAGTTCAGGCCGTTACGGACACGGCGATACCAATTATGTATAGTTTATTTGTTTGTTTATATATTTTTATTAATAATAAATGACTGATAAGGTAAAAAGGGGGATTTTTACTTTTATTACTTTTAAAACTTTTATTTTCTTATTTTTACACATCTTTTTTTCACTTTTTTTTTACTTTATTACTTTGTCCCACTAGGGGACATGAGGGCAGGAGGCCCTGATCGCTATTCTAATACACTGCACTACATGCGTAGTGCAGTGTATTAGAACTGTCAGCTACTCACTGACAGCAAGCATAGAGGGTCCTGACGTTGTCAGGACCCACTAGGCTTCCGTCTATGGCATAGCCGGACGCCATTGTTTGGTGTCCGGTTGCCATAGTCACCATCGCCGGCCGCTATCGCGTAGCAGGCCGGCGATGGCAGCTTAACCCCTAAAAAGCCGCGATCTCTATAGAACGCGGCTTTTAAGGGGTTACTCAGCGGGGACACAGCGATCGGTCCCCGCTGTAGGAGCTGTGACAGCTGCTGAACAAGACAGCAGCGTCACAGCTCCTGTATGTGTCGGGAGGACGGCCGAAACGGCCGTTACTCCCGAGACGTACTATTACGGCATGGAGCGCGAACGATACAGCTGCCATGACGTAATAGTACGTCAAGGAGCGGGAAGGGGTTAACCTGCACAGGGATGTGGTTTCCACAAGTGCTGTAGTATTAGCAACCAAGTTAGGTTCGTTCACATCTACGTCGGGGCCCCGTCCATGGGTTCCGTCTGAGCTTTCCGGCAGGGGAACCCATGAACGGAAACCATAGGTTTCTGTTTGCATCACTATTGATTGCAATGGTGACGGATCCGGTGCTAATGGTTTCCGTTTGTCACCGTTGTGTAAGGTTTCCGTTGTTTTGACTGAATCAATAGCGTAGTCCACTACCCATTGAAATCAATGGTGATGCAAACCGTTTGTTTGACTTTGGTTTCCGTTCATGTGATCCCCTGACGGAAACCTCAGACGGAAGCCATGAACGGAGCCCCGACGCAGATGGGAACAAAGCCTAAGTGAAAAATACACATGAAAATAGGATATGGGCAGCAGGACCTTAAAAGTGTGGTGGTGTCAAGCAGCCCCTGAAAGCACCCTCATTTTTATCATTGCTATGGGGCATTGCTTATCTGTTAGTTAATATATTTATGCATTGAATCATACGTTATACATGCATAAAAATCATACTAAACCCCCATACCCATATATTTTCTGAAAGTAGACACCTGGGCACACTCTCAACATATACTTAAAGGGATCCTGTCATCACCATCTTACCTTATAAAACGTCCTGACCCTGTAGTGGCCACAGCTGTCCATAGTTGATTGATGTGTTCTTCTCTCCTCACGTCCTCCTCTTGCCCGAAATATTATCATTTAAAGCTTTACCGCCATTTATGGTAATTACATTTAGCTTAGTGACGCACGATCTTAACTCCGCCCACGTACGCTGCCTGTACAGCCCTAAATGCCGAAATCGTGTTTCAGATCTCGCGCATGCATGCCTCACCACCCTTCCCTGCTTCATTCATCCTGAAATATTTAACTGCGCATGCGCCGCGCGGGTACACACCCCCTTTCGTCGTCGTATGTTATACAGCATAACTGTCTCAATGAGCAAGCGCGGGATTTCATGTGCAGTGCAGTGAGAGGAGCTGTCAATCAAAAACAAGGAGGCGGAGCCAACTCTGAAGCGCCGGAGGAATGAAAACCTGACTCTTTTCGAGTGAAGATTTGACTCTTTTGTGCTCATTTGCATATGGTGCGGGACCACTGAAAACCGGAATACTGAAGGTACAGAGCCGACTTTTAACATATTTATAGGTTAGCTAACAATGATTTTTCACCCACTTTCACAAGGTATTGCTGGCTTGATACCGAAAATGCTGGTGACAGGTTCCCTTTAAGCCTCCTGCTTCATAAATATGATACCAGAACTACAGATGTACTATGAGGTAAAGAAGGAAGGTACAAGGGAGGTAATTCTGCACAACAACGTATTTTTATATATAATTCAGAGTCTGTAGAAAACTGTAGTTATGGGACTTATAATTTGTACATAACGCACGCGCTTTAACTGTGTTTAAAGGGGTTGTTTGCTTTTTACATGGCCTTTTTTGTTAGAGTCCCTCAAAAATAAGCTCGCTGCCAGAACTCTCAGTGAGGGGCCTCTTGAGAAAGCTGACGGCGAAACGCGCGTCGGGGTGTTGTGTGTGGAGATAGTTTGTTTTTTGACTTACCATGCAACAAACGGGTCGGTACAGCTTTGTGGTCCTTTATGTTGGGTGATTTTTCCTCTGACTTATGTACTTTCATATTGGACCTATATTGATACTTTTTAAATAATCTTGTGTGACTGGTTATTTGTGTAGTTTATCCATGGCATTTTGCTCAATGATATTTCTTGCTCTATTTGAACGAATTCAGTATATATACATCTCGTTTTTACCAGGTTTTCTGTACATTACCGCATCACTTGATGTTTATATGTTATTAACATGTTAATGGTATAGTCTTCATTGTATCGCCACACTATTTTTTAATTTGTTTGTATACTTGTTTTTTAAACTCTTGATGGCCAAAATGTTCTTATGATTAATGCAATAAAGTATATTTATTTATTCATGGTACATATTGTGTACTTTGTGATATTCATTCCATTTTGGGATATTTGATATGTCCACACGTATTCTTATAGGTACTCAATCTGTTCTTTGATATGTGCGGACGCCTAATGTTTGTCTAGGGTCTATATTTGTATAGGTATTCAACACCCCTAAGTTCGGCCAAGCTTGGCACTCCCCACTCCCTAATAGGTTTTCCTAGCTCAACCTCTTTAAAAAAAAAACAACATAAATGATGGCTCTGTATCTCTAGGTGACTCCATTATAATGCTGCATTAACGAAACACTACAAAAGAATTCTCTGTGGAGTTGGAATGAACCGTCATAAACTCCAGTATAACCACAGGTTTGGTTGTATTACAGGAAAATCTCTTCATTACCATTCTTTAGAAAGTATAAGACTGGCATAGGGTCAGTAGCATCGGAAGAAGATGAAAGCCACAAATGGAGGATTCTTCAATAACCTTTAAGACCTGTCTTGTTTATCTACAGCTGGATACAGCTCCGTAATGTGTCCTTTGTGGTGAAGATCCACACGTGGTCTGTTATTATGTGTTAGACATCTGATATTATTCTGCTATGAAGAACCAGATTATTGTAATTATCAAGTGCTGTATTTCAATATCATTCATGACTAATATATAGTATTGTTGCCCTCCAATGCATTTATCAGGAAATGTGTAGGATAGCACTTCTGATTATGTCAGGCTGAAGATATGAAGACATATTAAACATTAATCTTACCCAGCAGAATAGTTATTATTTCTCATCCCTGCTCTTATTGTCTTCTATGACATTTTAAAGAGCAGTTCCAGACACATTTTGGCTTAGCATGGTTAAAGGGATCATCCATATGCCCTATTAGAGCATATTGACATCATAAAGGGGAGTCCTTTCTCGGGAGCCCCTGGATGTGCCAGTGGCACCCACTCTGGTGGACCTGGGGTGTCCTTGCATTACATTTTACTCCCATCACGTCTCAGGATGGAGCACACATTTCATATATTTTGGGTGGAGCTTTCTCTTAATCAATTTGTAAAGCGTTTGCCAGACACAGGTTCTGTGTCGACGCCCGGGGTTAATCAACCCTCATCAGCTCCAAGGTCTGCTAGAGTGACGCGATCTGTTACCACTCAGGCTTGCAGGCTGAGGAGAGGGAGAACCTATCACAGTCTGGCCTTACGGCTCTAGCTCCCGCCCTTGGTCAATTTATACCCTCACTTGCAGTATGCTCCTTGCTTTGTGATTGTCTGGTTTCCTGGCTCTGCGATTCCTGCTATTCACCCGATTGACCGCTGTTACTTATTGACCCTGACTTGCCTGACTATTCTCTTGCTCTGATTTGCTACTACCTACTCCCCTGGTTTGATTCGGCTCGTTTATCACTGCCTGTTGCTCACGGTGTTTCCGTGGGCAACTGCTCCTACCCCCCCTTGCTTTTGTGTGCCCTTGTCTTGTGTTGTTCTGTCTTGCACTTACTGAGCATAGGGACCGTCGCCCAGTTGTACGCCATCACTTAGGACAGGCCGTGCAAGTAGGCAGGGACTGAGTTGCGGGTAGATTAGGGCTCACCTGTCCGTCTTCCTACCCCGATTCATTACACAATTGCTGTGGGCATATTTTTCGCTCGGACAAGTAGTTGTAGCTTTTAAAGCCGGGTCAGCTGCCAAACCTGAATATGTGGGCTAATGCACATAAATGTATTATGTCTAAGTACAACCATTGAGTCTAGAGGCCCTACTGTATCTTCGTATGCAATTTCATATAGATTATATGGAGGTTTTTCTGTCAGATTGCATATGAATCCTATAAAGAAAAAAAAGTGGCCTGTTACATTGGATCCAGTCAAAGAGAGAAGCAGCACAACAACTTTATCCTAATCGATAATTCTGAAGCATTAAAGAGGACCTGTCATCTTTCCTGACATGTGTTTTAGTAAATCATTGTATTTCCCATGAAAACACAAATCTAAAGAATCTTTTCTTTGAACTTTACGTTATGCTGATCCTCTGTTATTCCTCCTAGAAATTCATAAACAGCTGGATATACGCATAATTAACATATATAGATGATCTATATGTGGAAAATACTCTCCGTTGCTTCTCTGACTTATCATTCAGATACAAACTAGATAGAACTCAATTCTAAAAATTTCTACAAATAATAACTATTATGAGAGAAATTCCATATCCATTACTTTCCCTACCTATGCCGGCTTCTACATACTTAAATAACCAATTAAAGACGATTTAATGTATTAACAAGTTTTATCAGATTGGTTCTCAATCACTTACTTTTGAAAATCAAACACGTATCTAAATGGCATAGAGATCTGAACAGACAATTTTCAAGAGACCAGTGGTTAAAGGGGCTCTGTCACCAGATTATAAGTGCCCTATCTCCTACATAATCTGATCGTCGCTGTAATGTAGATAACAGTGGTCTTTATTTTGAAAAACTATAATTTTTGAGCAAGTTTTGAGCAATTTTAGTATTATGCTAATTAGTTTCTTAATGGCCAACTGGGCGTTTTTTTACTTTTGACCAAGTGGGCGTTGTAAATAGAAGTGTATGACGCTGACCAATCAGCGTCATACACTTCTCTTTATTCATGTTTAGCTGTACTCACAGCCCAACGTGATCTCGCAACATCACGCCTTGCTGTCACATACTCACACAGTAACTTTTCTGTGGGGCTTACTCACACAGCACATCGTGAGATCACGCTGTGAATGACAGCACACACTGTGCTGTGTGTAAGTCCCACAGAAACTTTACCGAAGTGTCGGGAGTGTGAATAGACATCGCATCCTGGCTGGAAGCGATGTCTATTCACTCTCAAGACACTTCAGTAAAGTTACTGTGGGAGCATGTGACAGCACAGCGTGATCTCACGAGATCAAGCTGTGCTGTGGATCAAGCTGGGCTGGAATGAAGAGAAGCGTATGACGCTGATTGGTCACTGATTGGTCAGCGTCATACACTTCTCTTTACAACGCCCACTTGGTAAAAAGTAAAAACACACCCAGTTGTCTATTAAGAAACTAATTAGCATAAATCTAAAATTGTTCATAACTTGCTCAAAAATGAAAGTTTTTCAAAATAAAAACCACTGTTGTTATCTACATTACAGCGCCGATCACATTATGTAGGAGATGGGGCACTTATAATCTGGTGACAGAGCCTCTTTAAGAGTATTCTCCATCTCTCTTAAATCCTCTTCCTGTACTAATCATCAAGAATTATATCATAAAATATTCTATAGATGGTATCTCACTCCATATAAACTTTCCAGAATATATAGTAATGCATCCCCTCAATGTTGGAGAAGTTGTAACCCTTTAGGATCTATACTTCACATATTTAGGAGATGTCCTTTATTATTAACCTTCTGGCAATCAATTAGCGCACTAGTAAAGGAGATTACAAGTCAAAATATCAACCTGGGTTACTACGGATTGGGATTGAAGTTATTCCCAAACAATTCCAAATTGTAATCTAATGTATATTTTGGAAAGTTTGTTTGAAGCCCGATTTTTCATTGGTTTAAAAGCAGTCCATGTGACCGCTGCAGCCTGTGATTGGCCTGTGATTGGCTGCAGCGGTCACATGGGATGAAATGTCATCCTGGGAGGCCAGACTTGAGGAAGAAGCAGGGAGTTCTGGGTAAGTTAAGTTTTAATACTTTTAACTCCAGCGGTAGTCACTGTCCCAGGTGCTGAAAGAGTTACTGCCGATCAGTTAACTCTTTCAGCACCATGGACAGTGACTATCCCCTGACGTTGCCTAGCAACGCTCCCGTAATTACGGGTGCACACACGTAGCCACCTGTAATTACGGGAGCCCCATAGACTTGTAGGCCTCATGCACACTTCCATCACCATTTTCACGGCCGTTTTTCACGGATCCGTGTGTCCGTGATTGGATCAGTGTGCTTCCCATGTGTACTCCGTGTACACTTCCGTGTTTCAGTTTCCGAGAGGAAACTGGAACCCGTTCACACTATCTACACGATATTGTGAGCGCCGCACATACTATTCCCTGTCCAGCGGTACTCAATGTCCAGAGTGCTGAAAGAGTTACTGCCGATCAGTGCAGCCCTTTAACTCTTTCAGCACTCTGGACAGAGACTACCGCTGGACAGGGAATACCATGTGCGGCGCTCACAATATAGATTCATGGTTCATTAAAAAAATCCGCAACAAAAAAAGTTACTATTTACCCTGAACTCCCTGCTTGCGTGCTTCTTCCTCAAGTCCGGCCTCCTGAGATGACGTTTCAGACCATGTGACCGCTGCAGCAAATCACAGGCTGCAGCAGTCAAATGGACTGCCAGGGAGGTCTGACTGAATGTCAGAAGAGGGACGCGTCACCAAGACAACGGGAGGGGTACGTATGAACTTATTTTTCTTAATATCGTTGCGTTCCAGCACTGATCAGTAGCCTCTTCTCTCTATCAGTGCTGACAGAGAGAAGGGGCTGCCGATTAGTGCAGTATCTGTCTGTATGTGTACTTCTGCCCGCCCGGCCGTTGCTAGGCAACGGCTCCATCACACATGGACGGCACACGGATGCCTTCCGTGTGCCTTCAATTTTTTGGACAGCCCCATTGACTTGCATGGGCCTCACGGTCACAGAATCTCGGACCAAAGTAGGACATGCTCTACTTTTGTCGGAACGGAGCAACGGGACCGTCAAAAAAACTGAAGTGTGCATGGCCCCATTGAAATGAATGGGTCAGGGTGCTAGCCGTCTGAAAAACGGCTAGCACCCTGAAGAAGAAGACTGAAGTGGGCATGAAGCCTAATATATATGGGCCTGCCCATGCCGTAATTACGACCTAAAATAGGACATGTTCTATATTTTGCAACGGCCCGGGCACCTTCCCGTAAGCAAACGGGAAGGAACCCGTGGCCAATCGAAGTCTATGGGCCCGTGATTACGGGCGTTTCTATGTTCGTGTGCATGAGGCCTTAATCTGTAATGAATATATTGCTTCATTTAATTTCTTTTATACTTCCAATAACATTATTTACACTCTCTAGCAATTAAATTCATATCGAGAGGTAGCAATTAAATTGAACGGCTTTTACCTATAATTGTTGATTTTAGACCATGTGTGTCCAAATCGGATTTCGAAACAGGGAGTGGATAAGACCCCTGGTAGTTGGCGGGCACATTAACAATTGCAAAAAGAAAGGTTGCCTGCAAGCAACCAAGCCCAATTTCCCAACTACCAAATGATGGTAAAAATAAAAATAAAAAATAACCTTTATTAGGCTACGTATAGCCAGACAGACCACATAGATTTAGGTTAAAATTGTCACTACCTAGAAACCGGACTTAGACGTGAATTACCTGTGTGATTACAGGCATAAGTAGTGATTGACTTAGGAGTAGTGTTCCATTCCCTAGCCAGTTATATTATTAGATTAGCTAATCGATACACAGTGAGTCCGGTCAGCAGTAGGTGTTAAAATCCTAACAGCCCCCCCGACATGTTTCGCTACCAAGTAGCGTCCTCAGGGGTACACGGGGCTAAATCGGATTTGCACTGACTAAGGCCCCATGCACACGATCGTATTTTTTCCTCTACCGTAAATACTGGCCATAAATACGGGTCCTTTGTCACACGTTGATAACCAGTATTTAACCCGTATTTACGGACCCGTGCCTGCAAATACGAGTCCGTTGTCATCCGTGTTCCACCCGTATTTACGGACCCGTAAAAAAAAGGGGGGCTGGAAATGGGTCACATGATCGCTCAGATGCCATTTTCTCTGCTTCTCTTTACTCAAAAATTGAAATCCCCTCATGTCGCCTAGCAACGCTCCTGTAATTACAGGTGCACACACGTAGCCACCCGTAATTACAGGAGCCCCATAGACTTCTATGGGCCTGCCCGTGCTGTAATTACGGCCTGAAATAGGACATGTTCTATATTTTTCAACGGCCCGGGCACCTTCCTGTAAGCAAACGGGAAAGTACCCGTGGCCAACAGAATTCTATGGGCCCGTAATTACGGCACGTAATTACGGCCCGCGATTACGGGCGTTTTTACATTCGTGTGCATGAGGCCTAAATCTGTAATGAATATATTGCCTCATTTCATTTCTTTTATGCTTCCAATAACATTATTTACACTCTCTAGCAGTTAAATTCATATCGAGAGGTAGCAATTAAATTCATACTGAGAGGTATTTAAATAGTGAGCTTTTACTTTATCCATGCCGTAAGTCAACCTCCCGAGCAACGCCGGGTATAAAAGCTTGTATGTCATATTTTAATATCTGCCACATCAGCTGTAGCGTTCAGATGGAAAACATGTAACATCCCGACCATCACAGACATCATTAAAAAAGTCAATACAAATGATCAATATGAATATATTTATGGAGAGGCGTAGCTAGGTTCTCCAGCACCTGGGGCAAAGATTCAGTTTGGCGCCCCCCCCCCCCCCAACCTCTTTCCCGACATCTCCTTCCCCCTCGCCGTGTTTGTTTTCTCTACCAATCAATGACGTGTCATTTCTTTTACACATTTCTTTTTATGTAACTCGAGCATAAAAACATTTGTACATTTTACAAGCAATATAGTTCTATACACAACACCAGAACCAAGCTCATTACATAAATACAGCCCCAGAACCAAGCTCAGTGTTAGGGATCTGCCAGGTACTACGTCTAGGTATACTCCTGGGATTAATCAATCCACACCTGAGGCCAGACCTGTTCGACTGATACCATCTCCCACCAACCAGGGTGGCAGGCTCAGGAATGGGAGAGCCTATCGCGGCCTGGTCAGTCGGAGTTAGCTCCGCCCCCTGTCCTTTATTACCTGCCGTGTTCTCTTCCTCAGTGCTTGTAATTCTTCTGTATTCCTGGCCTCACTGCTGCTTGCTCCAGCCTGCTTCTGCCGTGCTTCTGCCTTGCTGCAGTTCCGCTTAACCTGCTTTGCTTTGCCCCTGGCTTGCTTCTTTCTCCGTGCTCACGTTTGTATACTCCACTACATCCTGATCCTGACTGACTCATTCACCGCTCCGTTTCCTCGCGGCGTTCCGTGGCTACTGCCCCTTCCCTTGCGTGTTCCCTGTTTGTTCTCCCGTGCACTTAGACAGCGTAGGGACCGCCACCCAGTTGTACCCCGTCGCCTAGGGCGGGTCGTTGCAAGTAGGCAGGGACAGGGCGGTGGGTAGATTAGGGCTCACTTTCCCTTCACCTCCTTCCTGCCATTACACTCAGTACATATATACAGCACCAGCACAAATACAGCTCAATTTAGTGCAACCCCTACAGCTCCCAGCATGGCCTGAACAATGGTGAGGATATGCAGGGAGATGCTGTTTCACAAAAATAAATCCTATCATAATCATACCACCATCATCTCGCTGCAGATCATACAGTGACTACAGTGCTGATTAGAGGCAGAATAAACATTTACATTAAGTGACTCACCGGTGACGTCTCAGATTCTAGTTCTTTTTCTCCATCCAGTCCAGACCTCTATGATAACTTCTACCGGTCGCAGCCCATTTCTGCAGTTTGCCGCTCAGACGTCTTCAGCTTCTCACTTTGACAACATTTCTACACCTATAAATATAGATAAAGTTCTCATTATACCACACACTACACCCCTAAATATAATAGCACCATACACTGCACATCTAATTATAATAGCACCATACACTGTGTCCCACACACACACACACACACACTGTGCCCCCTGTAGATAGTGCCCCCATAGAGCCCCCTGTAGATAGTGCCCCCATATAGCCCACCCCTGTATATAGTGTCCCACAAATAGCTCCCCCTATAGTGCTCCACAGATAGCCCACCCCTGCAAATAGCCCCCCTGTAGATATAGCCCACCCCTGTATATAGTGCTCTACATATAGTCCACCCCTGTATATAGTGCTCCACATATAGTCCACCCCTGTATATAGTGCTCCACATATAGTCCACCCCTGTATATAGCCCCCCTGTAGATATAGCCCTCCCCTGAATATATAGTGCTCCACAGATAGCCCACCCCTGTATATAGACCCCTGTAGATATAGCCCACCCCTGTATATAGTGCTCCACATATAGTCCACCCCTGTATATAGTGCTCCGCATTTTTTTCACCCCTGTATATAGCCCCCCTGTAGATATAGCCCACCCCTGTATATGGTGCTCCATAGATAGCCCACCCCAGTATATAGCCCCCCCTGTAGATAGCCCCCCCGTAGATAAAGCCCCCCCCCCCCCGTGTAGATCAATCCCCCCGTAGATAAAGTCCCCCTTTTAGATAAAGCCCCCCCGTGTAGATAAAGTTCCCCTTGCAGATAAAGCCCCCGCCATAGATAAAGCCCCCCCTGTAGATAAAGCCACACACTTTTTATAACAATAAAAAAAACAACTATTCAAACTCACCTTAATCCCGCTCCCACGCCGGCCGGCAGCAATGTAGACCTTCTCTCTTTTGCGCAGGTCTCCTGGGGTTTGAACGAAGTGTCTATGAAATGCGCTGATTGGCTGTGCAATTGCCTGTCATTCAGCGCCTTTCAGCGACGGAAGTGCGACTTGTACAAAAGAGCTGAATGGACAGACACGGAACGTACCCGACCATTCATTGCTTCTAATTGTACCTATGTCCTATAGACACACGTACAATTATAGTGCAGTAGGAGGTGGCGCTGGCGCCCCCCTCTAAGTTGCGCCCAGGGCACATGCCCCGCCTGCCCCCCCCCAGCTATGCCCCTGTATTTATGCCTGTAGTATACAAAGACATGACCAGTTCTGTAAAGATTGGATGTGCTGGAATGTCTCTGTATATGCCGTACCACTCCCTTTCTAGGGGGCGTTCATACAGTGTCTGTTGTATACATCTTTTTTCTTTATGATGACCTGTATAAGTTCTTCGCAATATTTTTTTATATATCGTTCTCTTATCCATATTATTTTGATTTACATTTTCTCAAAATGTTAAAACTCATAGGAATCAAATATGTAATTACTATTTAAGATTTTAACTATTTACTTCTACCTGCGAGTAGAACTGTTCATATATACTTTCTGATGTCTCAATTGTTTAATGAAGACATATTGAAACAGAAATGTATGGATAAATTGACAGCTGGGTGTTACTAGTTTGGAGTGCGTTCCTACACAGACAGACAGTGGCCAATCAGTGCTGACAGAGTGAGACTGTGTAGGGACAAAGGGGAATGGTAACACCCAGTAGTCAATTTTTTCATACATTTCTAGGAGGAATAACAGAGGAATGACACAAAACAGACGTCAAAGAAAATATGTTCCAGAATTGTTATTTCATGGGGAATACAAGTATTTTCTTAAATAGACATGTCAGGACAGGTGACAGCTCCTCTTTAAAGGGCACTCTGCAGAATAAATTGTAGTTCCCAAGACACCACTAATTATAATATGTACAGAGAAACGTCAGCACTCCGACGCTGATTAGAGATTTAATATTTTATTCGCCAAACGTTCGCAGTGTTTCGGCCCAAATGGGAAAAAAGAGCTTGTTTGGGTCAAAATGTCGCAAATATTTGGTGGATAAAAACGCGTCTCTAATCAACATTGGAGTGTTGCAGCTTCTCTGTACGTATTATGTTCCATCGGATGTCATGTTACGGTGCTATTCTGAACTATAGAGACAGTCAGGCAGCAGAAGCTGGTACTGTGGAGTCACACTCATAGGCTAGCGAGGTGTATTAACTGGTACGTAGAGACAGCTGAAGCAGGCGGCAGCGGCTGGTACTCCGCAGTGGTACTTTTAGACCGGCGAGGCGTTTTAGCTGGAGCGTAGAGAGCTGTAGCAGAAGTCAAAGATAGGAACAAGGTCACGATCGAGGGAACCCGTCCATGGATGGATAAATAATCAGAACCAACATACCACCGGGCTTGTAGAACCGAGCAAGCATAGGGAAAGTCTCATTTTGAATTTGGCGTGTCAATCCGGGCATGCTGGGAGTTGTAGTTTTGCAACTGCTGGAGAGCCACAGGTTCGAGACTACTGCTGTAAGCGATACGTTACCAGGATGATATATAAGATATAAAGCATATTTTGTGTGAACTGCTGAAATGTAATTGCTGTTAAAAATAAAATGTATTTACACCCTATTTATGACAAAAAAGAAAAAAGCTCACCCACACGAATAAATTATGGTGCATATGTAAATTTCATGTATGACCTTTTTGAATAGATTCATTCAAACCAAGTGGTGATATTTACAAATTCAAGACTTTAGTTGTGATAAAAGGAAAGCACCAAGACTATAAATCATTGCTTTATAGCTCAATGTCAGTCTGCAGCTATGAATATAAAACAGCATGCATGTAATACATACATTATACTGCCTCCCATTATAGTGTGTGTATATATATATATATATATATATATATATATATAAATATATATATATATATATTGATGGAATATTATCCTAATCAAATATTACTGCTGGAATAAATAAGCATATATTAAGAAATATTCTTTAAGAGTGGCGTTACAGCACACACGTAAAGTAATAGTTCTGTGATTTCCACCCAACTTTTGGGAATAGGCGTATAAGCTTTGGTAACACAAGAATGAGGATTTAAATCACCGGCTCATTAAGGCATGCAGAAATTGTTTTGAGCTGTTAGGTGTGATCGATGGTTGGGAGAAATCATCTTGAGGTTGACAAATGTTGTCCTTTAAAGAGAAAATCAAGCCCTAAAAATGAAAAAAAGACAATGTACTCAATTATTTCAGAATGCTGCATATTGTCTCCTAGTTATTTCTCTCTTTGTGGTCTATATTACGAGCCACAATAAAAATTATAAAAGAGACCATAGTGCTGAGGAACCGTGGGGTAGCTATAAGGGGTGTAGAGGTAGCAGTCGCACCCTGATCCCGGAGACTGAAGTACGCAAATGCCCCCCTGCCACAAAAGAAGATATCAGTATTATAAATAGTACATGGTAGGTGGGGCCTCCATTACAGATTTTGCAATGGGGCCCAAGAGTTTCAAGATATGGCTCTGCTGAAGAACATACATCATGGTGTTTCCATGTTTTGTCTGTTTATGCCACCAAATCACCCATTTGGGGACAGTACAAGTCCTTTACACTGGCCCATTTTGGCCGGTACAACGAGAACCGATCAACGAGACAGCTCTTTTGATCGGCGCTCGTTTGCTCCTTTGACAAGGAGCTAGTATGGGGACGAGATATCGTTACTTCGATCGCTCGTCCCATACATTTCTATCATGTTGGCAGCACGTCTCCCTGTTTATGATAATATTTTGGGCATGTAAAACGACACGTTTGCTCGTTCATTGGCTGATCATTGCCCTGTTTATACATGGCAATTATCGGGAACGAACATTCTGTGAACGCTCAATTGCCAGATAATTGCCTGGTGTAAAAGGGCCTTAAGTCTCTGTTTAGTTATAGGATGTAAGGGACGTGGCCTTTGGCTAGGTTCTCACTCTTGTGCCTGCTAATATTGTGGCTTAATTTGTCTACAGAATCCTTAGGCCTTATTTAAAGCACACCTTCAGTAGAAAATGAAAAGCCCACGGTGCTCCTTTTCTGCAATCATACAAAGGAACTATAAAATAAAATTTTATTTGCATCTGCCATTGCCGTTTGTTTTGATCTATAACATCTCGTAGATAGGGGAATTGTATCAGTGCTAGTGCTACGCTAGTTATACCCAGCCGTTCTGTCAAATGACTGCTCTTGTGATTGCCACTGCCTCTACTGTATGCCAGGTATTCATTGAGTATTTTATATCTAACGATTAAGAAGACTGAAACCGTTAAAAACTGCCCTAAAAAAATGGCGCTATAGTGAATCTACTCTTCACAGGATACTCCTAAAAGCAACAAATCTACCCTAAAGTGTTTGCATGCTATGTTGCCAGTGTATCGGTCCTTTTGATAGCTGTGTCCTATATATTATATATACCTCCTATCGGACACTGATTGGAGGTGCCGATATTAAAACAACTGAAAACAGCCTCCCCAACATGTGTCGCCGATTGGTGGCCTCATCAAAGGGACTGAGGCTAATGACGTGGGTTCAGGTCTTTTATAACCTCGTAGGATAGAACCCGGTCACGCCCTCTTCCTTTGAGCCAATCAAAACCACAGTATTAAATTACGATTTCTATCTGACCAAATGCAGTTTAACGCTTACCCGCCGCTCCATTCAAAATCTATGGAAATGCCGGAAACAGAAAAATACAGCGCATTGCTGTTTTCATTAGTCCAATACACATTGAATGGAGCGGCTGGCACAAGCTACTCCTCACTGCGGGGGCCCCCAGTGATCAGACAATTATCACTTATCCTGTGGATAGGTGTTAATTTTGGTACAACCACTGAGCAGCCTACTTTAGTCCTCCAGGACTAAGTCATTTTATTTTTTTTTATCACCGCATTCCAAGAGCCATAACTTTTTTATGATCCCATCCCCATAGCTGTATGAGGGCTTGTTTTTCAATGCCACCATTGGGAAGTACATATAATTTATTTTATTTTAAAAAATTGGGGAGAGAAAATGAGGAAAAAACGAATTCTGACATTGTTTTTGGGGATTTTTTTTTGCATGTCATTGTACTTTTGCGAGAGCTATAACATCTTAATTTACTTTCAGGGTAGCTATATGAGGGTTGTTTTTTTGAGGGATGAGTTGTAGTTTTTAGTGGCAAAATTTTGGGGTAAATATAATTTATTGATTACGTATTATAAAAATAAATTTGGGTTGACTGGAAAAAATAGCAAATAATATGTTATTTTTTTTCTACAATTCTACAAGTCGTTGTGATTGTACATGTATATACGGTATGTATTTTTTAACATTATATTGAAGAAAAAAATGCAATCTCTGGACTGCATGTATAATGCTTTGGAATACTTAATATCCTAAAGCGTTATTGCCTTTCAGTGTGTCACTGACAGGCAATATGTTAGGCAATGCCATAGGCCCAAACCTATGGCAGACCTGGAGGCCTTTGTTAGCTCCCACCCTCTTTCAAACTTAGGTGTCGGGGTCGCTATTGTTACCTCAGGAGCATAGCTTTAAATCAGAGCCACAATCCAGCAAACCTCTGAACTTTGAAACCCTACCCTGTAATACCCACAAACCCTTCCATAAATGCCCACTTTGGGGCATATTTGCATAAACTCCACCCCTTCTAGGTCCGTTTTCTCAGTACAATCCCAGAAAAAACGGGACAGTTGGGAGCTAAGCTCCTGTGAGTAAACCCACGGGCGGCACAGCGGACCCACAGGAGTACCTGTACGTCCAAATTCTTTAGCCTCCTGTGCGTTTTACTATAAGTGTACATCCAAATGCGCCAAAGGGTTAAATAAACACCAATAATAATAATAATAATAAAACTGGTGGATACTTCAGAAAAACAAATCACCTTTGTTCGTATTGCAATGCTCAGTTAAGTTGAGCACGTCTAAACTATTCAATATTCTCTAGGTGCTGTTTTTATATATTGTTTTAGTGTTAATACATTTGTTTTCATTTGTAAGTATAAATTTACTACAATTTGCTACAGTTTTGATTGCTCACTAGATGCCCTGAGGAGCTATATTTCCAAGCATATTGATGAACAGGTATAAAATATGTTTATAAGAATCAATACCATCACTCTAAACCTGGCGCAGCCTTTCAATGTTTGATTTAATTTGGTTTATTTACTACTGATATACAAAGCAAAATGAAAATAGACAAAAAATAATAAAATCGGTTAATTATTGCAACTTCTCGCAGGACTTCATGTTCTAAGGGATAGATTCAGGAAAATTCCTCTTCTTAAAACTACTGTATCCGAGGTGGCATTGACAACTTTCCACACCCCTCCCACCCCCAAAAGTTGGATTAGGAAGAAAGAGTCTTTAGCTGTCCATAGTCTTTATATGACCATATTATTCAGTTTTAGGAGTATCCAGGACCTTAAATGAAGATAAGCTTAGAGAATAGCTAGAGTAGCTGTAAGGAATCCTATGTCTAGCACAGAAATTGGGCTATTAGAAGTCAGCTATGCAATAAAGCTGCTTTATAATATATATTTTTTAACTTTTTGTCTGTTTTTACTTATTTTTAGTATGTCATTACCCTTTCTTAGAAAAAAATAAAATGATCACAAGGTATCCCACTGCTATAACCCACAGTGATCAGCTGTAATCTTTGTTGGAACCAAGTGTTCAATCTTCCTACAGTGCCTCCACAGGGGAAATTAAGCATTACACAGTTCTCATTTAAATCAGTGGATGTCCGTGAAATGACCGGAAGTATTGGGTCCTCCAGAGTGAGAGACACTATTTGCAGGCACTCTCCACTATATTAACTCTGAATTCCCTAATAGTATATTTCAAAATGGGTTTTTCTAAACCAAACAACCTGTTTGATCAATCATGCAGTCATGTGTATTAAAACTTTCCCGACGTACAAGATAAACATAGGGCAATAACGTGATGTGAATGGGACCTAACACCTATATATAGATAACACAGAATCCACCATTTACAACAGACTAACAAACTCTATCTTCCCTTATTAGCATGTAAAGATGGCAATTATAAAACTAGCCGTGGCATTCTCATTACTGTTGAAGGTGGAAGCTAGACAATACACCTTTCTTTCTTCTTGTTGCTGTCATGTCTATCTATTCCCAAAGCTGCCAATAAACTTGACTCCTGTAGGTGCATGAGGCCTTCATTGTACAAGCCCTAAACCTTTTTTGAACTTTTGCCACCATTGCTGTCATTCTCAGCTGGACACTAAACAACCCTGGTACAGAACCTTTCCTCAGCTCTGATGGAACTTTTTTTGGTCTTGAATGCATGATCTGGTATTGTTAAAGATGTGGACACTGTTGATTGGCAGCAGATCTCAATGTTGCGCCCGCAGTCGCTGACCGCCGGCACATCCTACCTACCGGCAGTTGCGACCGCAGATCACTTTCTTCATGTTGGCGTCTCCCTCCCTGGACTATAAAAAGGACTCTGCCCTTCCTCTCTTTGCCTGAGCGTTGTTGTGACTGCCCATGTTCGTTAGCAAATGGTCCCTTAGTTGTATCCTGTTCCCAGTGTTCCCATATCCTGTTTCCTGTATCCCCCTATCCAGTAATTGTGTTTGTTCCTGAGCGAAGTCTAGTGTTGGAGTAGACTTCATCCTCTGTGCCACGTGTCATCTGCCACGCCAAGCATCATCTGCCATGCCAAGTGTCATCTGCCACGCCTAGTGTCATCTGCCATGCCAAGCATCATCTGCCACGCCTAGTGTCATCTGCCACAACAAGTGTCACCTGTGCCGAGGAGTCTGCCACGCCATAGTGTCTGCTACGCCACGTGTCTGTCAGAAACTTCTATACAGGTACTCCAGTTCCAAAGACTGTTATTGACTTTTGTTTGGCCAGCTGCTACTCCGCTATGGCGGAGCGATCTACCCCACAGCCGTGATACTCAACAAGTTATTGACATTGCATGTGGCCATTACATTTAGTATGTTAGCAAGTTGTAGAAGACATGTGGACGGGAATATGATGCAGAATCTGACTACACAGGGTGTGTTTGTAGTCTGTAACCATGGACACACATAAGTCTGCATAGGAGCTGTAGATACAAATTGGTAGGATGATTTTAATCACAACTATTTGCAAAGTTGCTTAATTTTTCATTAAACATGCACTAGAGCAAAATGTTACTAAGATGTATATACAACTAAAAACAGAAAAATAAGAATATAGCACTTTTATTGAATTTTACAAAGTTACATACATACCGTGTCATTTATTTTTTGTCTGCTTGTATAGTGTGTATATATTACATAATTGATATAAACTAAACACCAGATTTCATACGTTTTACAACAATCTTTTATTTAATCGGCATGAAAATGCGACCTTTGGCAAATGTCGTCATTCACTATTGTCAAAATTCTTATTCACTTTTGTATCTATAATAACCTTTTATTCAGTATCAAATGTGAGAATCACTGAACTTTACCGGCAAGACGTGGAAACTCAGCACCAACCCCCCTCCCCATCATCTCTAGCACATTCACCAGGCTGAGCTTACTGCAGAATGAGCCGGTAAAGGACCTTGTATATTTATGGATTGGACTCCCTTGTAAATATAGTTTTCTGTAAGTAATACTGTCATGCAGGAAATATAATCAGCAGCTCAGGGAAATCTTTCATATTTTTCTTTGCCGTGCTGAAGATTTTGTACTTTATACAGAAAATGTAAATATGTCACCGCATATTGTTTGCCTGGTGTTTTCCTATTCTGTTTGGTTTGATTTTAGCACCGCGGTTAGAGACAGAGGAGGAATAGATTGATTGCCTCATTTTCTGTTTAGTCCTCTGTGGTCGGCAACATGTAAATCAGGCAGCCGGGCTCACACTGTGTTCTTACACCTTCCTAATTTTACATCAAATTATGAAAACAAATACAGGGGATTCTGAATACTAAGCTTTCTTATGTTACCTTTTATTTGACATTATTTAAAGAAAAATTCCACATACAAATATTTTTTACATCAAATATATTTTCACAAAAAAAAAAAGCTCAGAGCGCTGAGTTCAAACATTGCCTGTCCCTGGGAGTCCTTCTGCTTCTAGCGAGCTTCTCTTACTTCTATGTGTAGGAATGGAATTAACAGCCCCAAGAGCACCACAACATGTGGGGCTGTTAACGATAAGCGACCCTCCAGTCCCAGGACAAAGTAATAAATGTGATGGGGTATATTGCATTACATTACTTGGTGCCCTCTAGTTGCGCCCTCTGCCGTGGATCAGCCACTTTGGGGTCCCCCCTGTGCTGCCCCAAAATGGCCACAGCGCTTCACAGACTGAGTCTAAGGCAGTCCCTTCGTTTTCGGATTGGCCAGGGCTGCTCACATGAGCAACCCGAGAACAGTGGGACTGTCTCAGACTCGTAGTCTGAAAAGTGCTGCATCCATGTTGGGACAACACAGAGGACACCCAATGTGGTAGATCCACAGCAGAGGTCCGCAACTAGAGGGCACCAGGTAATATTACTCCATATAGCTCGTCACATTTAAAATGTTGTTGCAGGATCGGTGGGTCGCTTTAAATAGGTTTTCCAAGTTTATGAAAAAAGTAGACCTGAATGTACATCAGATGACGCCACCATAGCTCAGAAGTAGTTAATTTAATTTTCATTATGTTGCCCAGCTCTGTGCAGCATTGTTGTTTTCATTGTACTTGGGCTCAGGGGCGTAGCTAAAGGCTCATGGGCCCCGATGCAAAAATTCTTACTGGGCCCCCCCCCCCTGCAAACTTCTCATGGCCGACGGTCCGCAGCTTTCAGCTGCATCGCTGGGTCTCCTAAGTGACCCAACAATGCAGCACTAGCAGCCGGGGGCGTCACTATGGCTGGGTTCACACACCCTATTTACGGACGTAATTCGGGCATTTTAGAATTGAATTACGTCCGAAAATGCGGCTCAAAAGCGTTGGCAAACATCTGCCCATTCATTTGAATGGGTCTTACGATGTTCTGTGCCGACGGTCATTTTTTTTTACGCGCCACTGTCAAAAGGTGGCGCGTAAAAAAGACGCCCGCGTCAAAGAAGTGCCTGTCACTTCTTCAGACGTAAATGGAGCCGTTTTCCATGGACTCCATAGAAAAACAGCTCCAATTATGTCCGTAACAGACGCAGCGAAAGACGCCTGCACATGCCATTACGGCTGAAATTACGGTGCTGTTTTCTCCTGAAAACAGCTCCGTAATTTCAGCCGTAACGGACGCTGCCGTGTGAACATACCCTCAGGGCTTAATATGTCAGGGAAATAGCCCCAATACATATGTGTCCGTCCAAAAAAAAGTGTGTATATGAGACAGCATAGCATATCTATAGCACTACGACCCTATAAACTATGGATAGGATTAGATACAGTGGCTCAGCAGACAGTATCACACATGATAGGATTAGATACAGTGGCTCAGAAGGCAGTATCACACATGATAGGATTAGATACACAGCTCAGCAGACAGTATCACACATGATAGGATTAGATACACAGCTCAGCAGACAGTATCACACATGATAGGATTAGATACAGTGGCCCAGCAGACAGTATCACACATGATAGGATTAGATACAGTGGCTCAGCAGACAGTACCACACATGATAGGATTAGATACAGTGGCTCAGCAGACAGTACCACACATGATAGGATTAGATACAGTGGCTCAGAAGGCAGTATCACACATGATAGGATTAGATACAGTGGCTCAGCAGACAGTATCACACATGATCGGATTAGATATAGGGCCCAGCAGAGAGTATCACACAAGATACGATTAGATACAGGGCCCAGCAGACAGTATCACACATGATTGGATTAGATACACAGCTCAGCAGACAGTATCACACATGATTGGATTAGATACAGGGCCCAGCTCGCTGACATTGCGTCTCCAGCGCTGGACCCAGGATAGGTAAGAATAATAATTTTGCTTCTTTATGTGTTACTGATTATTTTTGTGTGTTTGTGTTTTTTTACAGGTTCGGTTGTTGGACTACGTCGGATACGAGGACTTCAATGACGGCGTTTTTTTTATTCTCAATAAAATGGTTAATGAGAGTTGTGTTTTTTTATTTCAAGAAATATTTTTTCTATGTGCTTGTATCTTTTTAAACTTTATTATCACCGCCTTAGTAATGGCCGGCGGCTGATTGACAACCTCCATTACTAAGGCGGGGCTTAATGTTAGCCGGTGCAGAGGCCAACACTAACCCCCATTATTACCCCGGTACCCACCGCCACCAGGAGTACTGGGAAGAGCCGGGTACGAACCAGTACCCGACCATCTGTAGTGACGGGCAGGCACCGGGGTGGCCGCAGGCTGGTAGTATTAGGCTGGGGAAGGCCAAAAACAGTGGCCCTTCCCACCCTTGTAGTGCTGCCTGCTGCTGTGTTGTATCTGGCTGGTTATGAAATTTTATTTTTTTTTTAAATGATGTGGGGTCCCCCCCATTTTCATAACCAGCCAGATACAATAAATCAGCAGCAGCCTAGCATCACCAGGGTAGGAAGGGCCACTGTTTTTGGCCTTTCCCCTCCTGATAATACCAGCCTGCGGCCGACCATCACTACAGATGGTTAGGTACTGGATCGTACCCGGCTTTTCCCAGCACCCCTGGTGGCGGTGGGTACCGGGGTAATAAAGGGGGTTAGTGTTAGCCTCTGCATCGGCTAACACTAAGCCCCGCCTTAGCAATGGATGCTGTCTATCAGCCGGCGGCCATTACTAAGGCGGTAGTAATATAGTTTAAAAAAAAACACAAAGACATAGAAAAAATATTTTATTGAAATAATAAAAAACCCCACACAACCCTCATTAACCATTTTATTGATAATAAAAAAAAAGCCGTCATCGAAGTAGTCCTGGAATCCGACGTAGTCCAACGACCGAACCTGTAAGAAAACACCCAAAAAATGATTAGTAACACGTGTGTTAGGCTTAGATACAGGGCCCATGTGTGATACTGTCTGTGGGACCCTGTATCTAAGCCTACCACAACGTAGGCTTAGATACAGGGTCCAGCAGACAGTAATCTTATACAGTATAAGATTACTGTGTGCTGGGGCCCTGTATCTAAACCTACAGTGTGGTAGGCTTATATACAGGGCCCATCAGACAGGATCAAACATGGGCCATGTATCTAAGCCTACCATGTGATTGGCTTAGATACAGGGCCCAGCAGACAGGATCACGCATGGGCCATGTATCTAAGCCTACCATGTGATTGGCTTAGATACAGGGCCCAGCAGACAGGATCACGCATGGGCCATGTATCTAAGCCTACCATGTGATTGGCTTAGATACAGGGCCCAGCAGACAGGATCACACAATTTGTGATCCTGTCTCATGGGCCCCCTAAGCCTGCTACATCGTAGGCTTAGGGGTTGTACAGTCCCTAAACATTGATGGCCTATCCTCAGGATAGGCCATCAATTGCTGATGTGTCTCTCGGGACCCGCAAATCAGCTGTTTTGAAGGGGCCGCAGCACTCGTACGAGAGCTGCTTCCCCTTCATTTCACTACTCGCCCACGCTGTGAATCGCCGACACGGATTCACAGTGTGACCGGAATGAAGTGACAGGAATGAAGGGGAGCAGCTCTCGTACGAGTGCTGCGGCCCCTTCAAAACAGCTGATTGGCGGGTCCCGGGAGTCGGACCCCGCCAGTCAGGGCTAACCTTACCTTCCTCTTCGGCTGCGGCGGGAGTTCTGTCGTCTCGATGCTGTGCGCGGCGCATAGCGCTGTGACGTCATGCGCTGCGCACAGCGCTTGACGTCAGGACCTCCGCTGCGATCCGGAACCAGGAAGGTAAGTAAAGTCTGTTACTATAGTAACAGGGGCCCGCGGCCCGAGTTACTATAGTAACTTTTTATTGATGTGGTGCGGGGGGCCGTGGGCCCCCCTGGCTTCGGGGCCCGGTCGCAATTGCGACCGCTGCGACCCCTATAGCTACGCCAGTGCTTGGGCTTGCTGTGAGTGGGAGAACCTTGTAAAGGAAAACAGATCCCATGATTCCTCTACCCTCTTACAGAAATTGCCTCTATTTACAGCTGCCTGCATGACCCTCTAATACAAGGTATAAGGTAGTGCTGTAAATACTCACTGTCTGCTGCTAAAACACAGCTTGTTGTTCTGCTGCTAGACTTTGCACTATCTGCTGCCCAGCATGTGAAACACGATCCCTCCAGAGACAGGGAGCAGTGGATATAATAGCAGTATGATTTCCCCGTACTTTACACGCTAAACTGCTAAGATGTTACCACCTTGAGCTCAGAAAGCATTTGAATATTAGACTAAAAGCAGTTTACCTTTATCGTTATATAAAAACTGATTACAGATCCATTTCCACCCTCTTTCAGTCATATGGATATTCTAAAAAAAACTTTCATCCAATTTATTGTAACGTCCAATGGTGTTGTGGATTCACTGGGCTACTCCACCGTAACGGAGCAGCTGCTGGCCAGACAGGTGTTAAACAGTCATAGGTAGATGGTACTTTGGTGGCAGCTGGATACAGTCGGACTGCAGGTAGTGGATACAAGCTGGTGTCGTAGAACTGGAAGCAGGCTGGTACCGGATTACTGGAAGCAAGCAGATGCCGGATTACTGAAGGCAGGCTGATGCCGGATTACTGGAAGCAGGCTGGTGCCAGATTACTGGAAGCAGGTTGGTACCGGATTACTGGAAGCAGGCTTGTACCGGATTACTGGAAGCAGGTTGATGCCGGATTAATGGAAGCAGGCTGGTGCCGGATTACTGGAAGCAGGCTGGTTCCGGATTACTGGAAGCAGCCACAGGATACAGGGTACAGGATACCGACTGGTCATGAACACAGAATGCAGGATACCGACTGGTCACGGACTCAGGATACCAACTGGTCACAGACACTGGAAGCAGGATACCAACTAGTAATGGACACAGGATGCAGGATAATGACTGGTAACGGACACAGGATACGGAACTTTCACAGGTTAACAGTAGGTTAGTACAACGTTGCTCAAGCACTGTTATAGTAGGCAGAGTTGCTTTAATAGTCCAGGGTATGCAGGGATATGCTGGGGACACTTTTACTGGTGCCGACCCTATAAGAGACTGCCAGAGAGCGCGCACCCTTCGGGCAGATCGTGCTCTCTGCCTGATACAGCCCAGAGCTCGCTGGCTTCCCGGAGGAGGCGGGCGCCGATGAACACAGTCCAGCTAGCGCTACACTTATGTTATGGACCATGTTGCAGAATGGGTTCTTTTTTAACGTTAGTTCTGTGTAGTAAATGTACTCAAACCTTCAATCTCTAGGCTAGAATTTTGACCAGAGAAAAATCTAGTTCTGGACTTTCTGTCTTTCTACCAAAGAATCCTTTGATGGGCTAACGTTTTTACACAGCAATGGGTTCTATGAGGTCCAGCAGAGCACAACCCTTATCTGTAGCTGAAAAAGGAGCAAATCCATTTATCACTAGTTTGGGTTGGCCGAATATATTTATAACTTCATAGATCTGCAGATGTTTGGTTGAGTAGGACTTGATGCCCGCAAAAAGCTTTCTAACCGGCATTAAAGGACTTTTTGGTTACTTCAAGATCTATTGACCCTTTGTAAACAACAAAGTAGACCTTGTCTCCACATATTGTACTGAATGCTTAGTTGGTGACTAGGGGCATAAAGGAACAATTTTCGGCCCACCATGCAAAGATGAGGATTAGTTTCCTTTTATATATATATGATGGAAGTGAGATGGGTAAATGTCTTCTATTTTAAGAAGGCCTTGCTGTGTTCAGTTGTATACATAGAAGAGAGGGGGCTCCCATTATGGTGTTTGGTTTTACCACCCAGTACAGAAGGGCCTAGTGTTTGACCCTTGGGCCAATCGCCACCTTTTTGCTTGTAAGCAATGCAGTTTCCCTGAGAAAAGGAGTCCAGCACAGGTTCTCACCACCAAGTAGCAAAGGGGATGGGACCAACCAGGACTGGGCCCCCTCTCTTCAAGGGCCACAAAGAAATCTTGTGGTCTGCCTCTATGCTATTTATGTCCTTGCCTGTATGTTTAAAACTTTCAGTAAAGTTCACTTGGTTACTTCTGCCATGTTAATTTTGGTTTTACTAATGGGATTCATGCACAGAAGTATGGTAATTAAACAAGAGAATCAAAAAAGTGTGCATTTGCATAATTATTTATGTATCACTTGAAAACCTTCTCTGCGGAAATATTCTAGAAATTGAAACTGGGTTGGAGTAAAACAAATGTATTCTCCAATATTTGACTTTGTTACTCCCTATGACTTCCCTATGATGATTACTGATTCACGTCGATAAAATTCAACATGGTTGAATAACAAATACGGTTTTATTTTTTATTATTAAATTTTTTAGGTTTCATCGTGAAAGAATTCCTTAGGTAATATTTGAATCAGTAGCAAGTATATTCTGTATACACCCCTTCTATTATGATAAAGAGATGTTTTTCAAAGTCTGTAATTGAATTTCACACATAACTGCTTGCTCACTGAACCCTACCCCATATACAGGTGCTCAGCTGCACGACAATTCAAATGATCCTGCTTCATCCTAGAAATTTGCACTTGCAGGAATATTTTGGTGCCAGTTAGTATCGACCTGAAAAAAAACATGAAAAAGAAATACAACTTCTCTCTGATTCTTGAAATTTTTGACATTTACCACCAGCAACCTATTGACTTCAGTTTCCGTGCTGTATTTGGTTTTGATCACTGTTTTTATGCTCATCCATCCGCCTTTGTTATGCAATGAACTGTAAAATTTGTCATTTCAGCTGCAATTCACATAACTCTTTATGGCCTTGGGGTTACAACATTTATTGACCCAACTTTCAAATTGGGTGACCACTGTCTCCAGAAGGCAATGAGCATGTGATGAATTATGTTGGTATGAAGGATTTCAGGAACAGGAACTTTTTGAGACATTTTCTGGGTGATGGTGGTTGGGACCTATTAGGATATGTGGGCATAATTAAAGGGACCCCTAACTTGGGACCCCTTCTCTATTAACCAGAGTGAAGAGCTCCTTCTCTAGCGCACTCAACGCAACCATTTGAAGGTTGGTATGTACAAACTACATTTGTGTCTGTTGCCAGCAGCCTCCCGCAGCAATATCAGCTGATCACCAGGGTGGCTTGCTTTCGGGAAGGGCCAACTTAGGGCAACCCCGTTAAAGAATATAATGACGTACTTAGGCCTCATGCACACGACTGTAAAAACACCCGTTATTGCGGGTCGTAATTACGACCCGCAATAACGGGCCCATAGACTTCTGTTAGTCACGGGTACCTTCCAGTTTTCTCACGGGAAGGTGCCCGTGCCGTTAAAAAAATAGAACATGTTCTATTTTTTCATTTTATGGGCCGTGCTGCTATGATTTATAATGGGAGCACGGCTCTCAAAAGCGGCCAGCTGCCCGTGGCCGGCCGTGATCTTAATTACGAGTCGTAATTACGAGCACGGCCGTGTGCATGAGGCCTTAGGCCGAGTTCAAACGTTGTGTAAATATTTCGGTTTTTCTGCAACTTTTTCCGCTGCGGAGTATCCGCAGCATTATACAGTAGAAGCAAAGAAGATGAGATTTGAACAAATCCCATTCACACGCTGCGTAAATGATGAGCGTCAAGAAATTGAACTGCGGTGCGGTTTTTTAATCCACATCATGTCAATTGTATTTGTGTAATCGCTGCTTTTGTGTTGCGGGTTTTCCCCCATTGAATTTAATGGGAAGGTGAAACCCGCAACAAATAGCAGAAGTTGCATTTTGTGCGACGGAAAAGCTGCGATTCTGCTGCAAAAAATGCAACTCGGAAAAAAAATTAAAAACTTATACTTACCCAGAATTCTGTGCTTCTTCGTCCAGGCTAGCCTCCTGAGATGACATTTCATCCCACGTGACTGCTGCAGCCAATCACAGGCTGCAGCGGTCACATGGGATGAAACGTCATCCCAGGAAGCCGGTCTGCAGGACGTGAGAGGGTAGTATGTGTTTGTTTGTTTTTTAACGTGCCATTTTCCATAGCAGACATTCCGTCCGAAAAACGCACAATTTGGTGCGGTTTTTCAGTCAGAATTCCCAGTAGCCGCCAGAACGGATACTCTGTGTACCTTTACGCAGCGTATCCACCCTGTGTGTACATAGCCTTAGAGTTAAAAGGGCCCCACTGTTTGTGCTCGTTCATGTCACCCCAACCTCTCATTCTGGGTCAAGAGGGTCCATCTGTTGGGTCCTGTCAAGCAAAATGACTCTTTAAATTACAGATGCATTTTAGCGCCCACCATACGATCTGAAAACCCCCATCTCGCTTCCAAACCAAAGTCCGAGCAATTAGCATTGCTGATTGGAGGAGAGCCGCTAACTGACAGGACTCTTCTCCTCAAGTGCCACCCACAAGTCATATTCACAGGGACTACAAAAGCAGCGAGGCACCTGCACACGGCCATAGCCATGTTCACGGTCAATAATTACGGGCAGAGGCGGCCGCGGACTGTCACCCGCATTTGCGGGCAGTGCTCCCATTATAAAGTAAAGGAGCATGGTCCGCAAAATCAAAAAATAGGACATGTCCTATTGTTTGCGGGTCATTCCTACGGCCCGGACACCTACCTGTAAATATATGGGAAGGTGTCCATGGGCCATGGAAATGAATGGATCAGTATTTTGATTCGCAAATACGGATCCGTAATTGCGGATCAAAATTACAGTCGTGTGCATGGGGCCTGAGCAGTATCCCTTAGCTTGTCTGCACCTGCATTCTTAATTTCTGATAGGAATCTCATGACAGTGGTACTTTAAACAGGTTGTATGAGGCTAAAAAAACATGTCTACTTTCTTCCAGAAACAGTGCCACTCTTATCTGTGGGCCATGTCTGGTATTGCAGCTCAACTCCATTTGAGTAATTGATGCAATACCCGACATGGCCCATAGACAAGAGTGGCGCTGTTTCTGGAAGAAAGCAGCCATGTTTTTCTATTCTCATACCACACACGTTTCTTAAAGGTTATACATCTGCAGAATTTACTTAAGGAGGACTCTAAATGATTTCTGCATAAAATGTGTTTTTTTTTAATCTAGACCAGGTTGCTAAAAACACAAAGTTTATATTAATAAACATAATTTCATCATGATGATAATCTGCAGAGAATGTGCTGTTTTTCCACTGTCTGAACAATTTGACTTCCAGCGGAGTTGTATGGTTGCTATGTAACTACAATGTGAATCAGGACATCGGATTTGAAAACTGATGGGAAAACTTCGGAATGTGTCTCTGCAAATGGTACTAGAAAATAAGAAACGGTTCCCGCAGAACACCCCATAGGCGGCACTCATCAGTAATTACACTGTACGTTGTCGGCTGTAATATATACGAAAGGTTTGCTGCTACTAAATATTTATTATTCTAAAAAATTAATTATATATTGTTAATGTTTTTATAATTTATAATTCGAGGCTATTAAATGGACAAATTGTTGGGTTTTTTTCTTAACAGAAATTAGAAAAATATACATGCCTCATTTCCATAGACTTAAATGGAGTTGTATTACCTTTTCAAGTCTACGGGAGCGCTATCAAAATTTAGCTTGGAAATTGTAGCAGATTCAGACATTTATTATGCATTACACAATTTACTATATACGTATGTATTCATACAAAAATATTTTTTTTCCAAGAAACTGAATCAAACAGGGCTGATCTGCAATACCAGACATAGCCTATGGACAGACGTTACATAGTTACATAGTTACACAGTTACATAGTTAGTACGGCTCAAAAAAGACACATGTCCATCAAGTTCAACCAAGGGATGGGAAAAGGGAAGGTAAAAATTTCTAATACATAGGAGCTAATATTTTTTTTTCTAGGAAATTATCTAAACCTTTTTTAAAGCCATCTACTGTCCCTGCTGTGCCGGCTCCTGCGGTGACTATTCCATAGATTCACCGTTCTCACAGTAAGGCCTGGTTTACACGAGCGTGTGCATTTTGCGCACACAAAAACCGCTGCATTTTGAGAGCGCAAAAGGCACTTAATAGCTCCGTGTGTCAGCCCTGTATGATGCTTTTCGCACAGCCGCCATCATGATGACACGTTTGGATGTTTGTCAACAGAAAAGCACGTGGTGCTTTTCTGTTTGCAAACATACTTTTGACTGCTGTTGCGCGAATCACGTGCGTCCCACGGAAGTGCTTCAGTGTGGTGCACGTGATTTTCACGCACCCATTGACTTCAATGGGTGCGTGAAGCGCGAACAGCGCACAAAGATAGGACATGTCGTGAGTTTTTTTCAGCGGAGTCACGCTGAGCAAAACTCACGGACTGTCTGCACTGCCCCATAGACTAATATAGGTGCGTGCGACACGCGTAAAAAGCACGCGCGTCACACGCACGTATATCACGCTCGTGTAAACGAGGCCTAAAGAAGACTTGTCGCCTTTGCAGGTTGAACCTTTTTTCTCCAGACGGAGAGGGTTTTACATGGAACAGGATTTCACCATATATGCCTCTTTTAACACACGATAATATCTTGATGGCCTTTGAAGCAGCTGATTGACACTGCATGCTGTTATTTAGCTTATGCTTTACAAGTACACCCAGATCCTTCTCAACAAGTGACTCCCCCAGTGTAGCTCCCCCTAGGACATATGATGCATGCAGGTTGTTCATACCCAGGTGCATAACTTTACATTTATCTACATTAAACTTAATTTGCCAAGTGGACACCCAAACACTTAGTGTGTTTAAATCCGCTTGCAATTCACGAACATCTTCCATAGACTGAACTATATTACATCGCTTGGTGTCATCTGCAAAAATAGAAATAGTGCTATTAATCCAATCCTCTATATCATTAATAAATAAGTTGAATAATAGTGGTCCCAGCACTGAACCCTGGGGTCACCACTAATAACCGGGGACCATTCAGAGTAGGAATCATTTACCACAACTCTCTGGATACGGTCCTTGAGCCAATTCTCAATCCAATTACAAACTATACTTTCTAAACCTATAGTCCTTAATTTACCCATTAGACGTCTATGAGGGACAGTGTCAAATGCCTTTGCAAAGTCCAAAAACACTATATCCACAGCGGCCCCTCTGTCTAGGCTTCTGCTCACCTCTTCTAAAAAACAGATTAGGTTAGTTTGACAACTTCTGTCCTTAGTAAAACCGTGCTGGCTGTCACTTATAATACTATTTTTTTGTCACATAATCCTGTATATAGTCCCTCAATAGCCCCTCAAACATTTTCCCCATGATGGATGTTAAGCTTACTGGTCTATAATTACCCAGGGAAGACCTAGAGCCCTTTTTGAAAATAGGCACCACATTTACCCTGCGCCAGTCTCTTGGCACTATACCAGTCACTAGAGAATCTCTGAATATTATGAAAAGGGGGACAGAAATAACTGAACTAAGCTCTTTAAGAACTCTAGGGTGTAACCCATCTGGTCCCGGAGCCTTGTGTACATTTATTTAATTTAGCTTGGGCCATATCTACATTCATCCAATTCAGTATATCAACTGATATATTAACAGCACTGGCAGCGGCTACATCAGCTGCTCTTTCTTCTGTTGTATATACAGAGCTAAATAACCCATTTAGTAACTCTGCCTTCTCTTGATCCCCTGTGATCAACTCCCCATTACCACTATCTAGGGGTCCTACATGTTCAGACCTTGGCTTTTTTGCATTTATATACACTACCGTTCAAAAGTTTAGGGTTACTTAGAAATTTCCTTATTTTTGAAAGAAAAGCACAGTTTTTTTCAATGAAGATAACATTAAATTAATAAGAAATACAGTCTATACATTGTTAATGTGGTAAATGACTATTCTAGCTGCAAACGTCTGGTTTTTAATGCAATATCTACATAGGTGTATAGAGGCCCATTTCCAGCAACCATCACTCCAGTGTTCTAATGGTACATTGTGTTTGCTAACTGTGTTAGAAGGCTAATGGATGATTAGAAAACACTTGAAAACACTTGTGCAATTATGTTAGCACCGCTGTAAACAGTTTTGCTGTTTAGAGGAGCTATAAAACTGACCTTCCTTTGAGCTAGTTGAGAATCTGGAGCATTACATTTGTGGGTTCGATTAAACTCTCCAAATGGCTAGAAAAAGAGAGCTTTCATGTGAAACTCGACAGTCTATTCTTGTTCTTAGAAATGAAGGCTATTCCATGTGAGAAATTGCCAAGAAACTGAAGATTTCCTACAACGGTGTGTACTCCTCCTTTCAGAGGACAGCACACACAGGCTCTAACCAGAGTAGAAAGAGAAGTGGGAGGCCCCGCTGCACAACTGAGCAAAAAGACAAGTACATTAGAGTCTCTAGTTTGAGAAATAGACGCCTCACAGGTCCTCAACTGGCAGCTTCATTAAATAGTACCCGCAAAACGCCAGTGTCAACGTCTACAGTGAAGAGGCGACTCCGGGATTCTGGCCTTCAGGGCAGAGTGGCAAAGAAAAAGCCATATCTGAGACTGGCTAATAAAAGGAAAATATTAATATGGGCAAAAGCACACAGACATTGGACAGAGGAAGATTGGAAAAAAGTGTTATGGACAGACGAATCAATGTTTGAGGTGTTTGGATCACACAGAAGAACATTTGTGAGACGCAGAACAACTGAAAAGATGCTGGAAGAGTGCCTGACGCCATCTGTCAAGCATGGTGGAGGTAATGTAATGGTCTGGGGTTGCTTTGGTGATGGTAAGGTGGGAGATTTGTAGAAGGTAAAAGGGATTTTGAATAAGGAAGGCTATCACTCCATTTTGCAACGCCATGCCATACCCTGTGGACAGCGCTTGATTGGAGCCAATTTCATCCTACAACAGGACAATGACCCAAAGCACACCTCCAAATTATGCAAGAACTATTTAGGGAAGAAGCAGGCAGCTGGTATTCTATCTGTAATGGAGTGGCCAGCGCAGTCACCAGATCTCAACCCCATAAAGCTGTTGTGGGAGCAGCTTGACCGTATGGTACGCAAGAAGTGCCCATCAAGCTAATCCAACTTGTGGGAGGGGCTTCTGGAAGCATGGGGTGAAATTTCTCCCGATTACCTCAGCAAATGAACAGCTAGAATGCCAAAGGTCTGCAATGCTATAATTGCTGCAAATGGAGCATTCTTTGACGAAAGCAAAGTTTGAAGGAGAAAATTATTATTTCAAATAAAAATAATTATTTCTAACCTTGTCAATGTCTTGACTATATTTTCTAGTCATTTTGCAACTCATTTGATAAATATAAGTGTGAGTTTTCATGGAAAACACAAAATTGTCTGGGTGACCCCAAACTTTTGAACGGTAGTGTACTTGAATAATTTTTGGTGATGTGTTTTACTATCCTTGGCCACCTGTCTTTCATTTTGTATTTTTGCTAATTTTATTACATTTTTACAGATTTTATTACGCTCTTTATAATTTAAAAAGGCTACAGCTGTACCCTCAGATTTTTATTTTTTAAATGCCCTTTTTTGTCATGTATTGCCCTTTTTACAGAAGGTGTAAGTCAAGTGGGATTTAATTTTAGTCGTTTATACTTGTTAGCTATAGGAATAATTTTTGCACTATAATTACCCAAAGTAGATTTGAAAATCTCCCATTTATCATTTGTTTCATTATTTAACATTAGTTCTTCCCAGTCCCTGTCCTGAATTGCAGCCCTCATCCTGGGGTAATTGGCTTTCTTAAAATTAAGTATTTTTGCCCTCCCAGCCTGTGTTTGTTTTTTACATTATAGGAAAAATATAACTATATTGTGATCACTGTTACCGAGGTTTTCACAGACATTGACATTCCCAACAAGCTCTCCATTATTAGAAATTACCAGATCCAACAGAGCTTCACCTCTAGTCGGGTCTTCCACAAACTGGCACCTTAAAATTCTCCTGCAACTGGTTGAGGAAATGTCTCCCCTTTGTAGTTGAAGCCAAACCATGACGCCAATTAATATCCCGGTAATTAAAATCTCCCATTATTACTACAGTACCCGCCTGTGCAGCCCGCTCCATCTGTTTATATAGCTGACCTTCCATCTCCTCAGTTATATTGGGGGGTCTATAGATTACACCAAAAGTATGTTTTTCAGTGTTTACCTCCCTTTCTAGTTCCACCTACAAGGTTTCAACCTCCTCACCATCTTCACCCACTATTCTCTCTTTCACACTCGCCTTCATATCACTTCTCACATACTTACATACACCACCGCCTTTATATCACTTATCACATACAGACATACACCACCGCCTTCATATCACTTATCACATACAGACATACACCGCCGCCTTCATATCACTTATCACATACAGATGTACACCACCGCCTTCATATCACTTATCACATACAGACATACACCACCGCTTTTCCTATTTGTCCTGTCTTTCCGAAAAAGTGTAAAACCCTGTAGATTTACAGCCCAGTCATGAGAAGAGTCCGGCCATGTTTCAGCAACACCAACTATATCTATATTTTCTTCCAGTATCAAGGCCTCCAGCGCCCCCATTTTGCTTGCTAGACTTCTGTCATTTGTGGACATACACTTTAACTTGCCTTTCAGTTTTTCACTTTTATTATCAGAAATGTGATTATTTGAGATTATTTGGGCACTTTTATTTTCACTGCTGTTTAGTAACAAAAGGATCTCCTTATCCTGCTGTCTAGTCCTCTCCCCACAGTCTGTTTCCCCTCCCCAAATCAGCTTGACATACGATTTTACAATCGGAAAAAAACCACAATAATGGTTATCCATTACTATGTGACAAAACGAAAAAGTAGAGATTATAAGTATAAACAGAATTTAACATATATATATATATATATATATATATATATATATAAGAAAAAATTGATATTTAAGAAAAATATTAGTGTAAATCATAGGTCATTAATATTTGAAATACTGCTGCAGAAATATCTGTCACTTACGCAGCAGAAATTTAGAATGTCAAACACAAGCGCTAAAATGTGCCGTATTTAAACGGCATTTATACATATCAGTGTTGTCAAAGTGACAAATAAAAAAAATGACAAAATGCCAATATTCTATTAGTAACAGGATCACAAAAAGCTATCAGCGAAGTGCAAAATATTAGAAGGAGTAAACAGATATAACTATAAGCAACAAAGGAAATAATCGGATTATTAAAAAATGATCCTAGTATAATACATAATATTTATGTTTAGAATATAAATATAAAAAAAGAAGAAAAGAATAAATAGATGACACTTAGTCAGCCATATTTAGACGGTACTTATGGATGTCTTATATTGTCCACCCATAATTGAAAGTATTAAATATATTAATTAACAAAGTCACAAAGGGCAATTAATGAAAGGCAAAATTTTAGAAGAATAGTTATTTAAGGGCAAACAAACAGTGAATTTTTGATTAACCAACAAGAATTAACGGGTTATTAAAATAGTATGTGATATTATCTCCGTAGCTAAGCAACCAAGAGGATCGTCAACAATATTAAAGAATCCCTAGGGCCAGTGTTCAAATTCAAAGGGGACACATTCAAGGGGTCAACGTCGTGCTAGTTGCTAAAACGGAATTAATTCCAATACATTTCCTAACAGCTGACGTGAATGCCCTTTATAGTAATATTCCACATAACAAGGGCCTAGAAGTAATTAATTCCGTTTTAGCAACTAGCACGCCCATTCCAAAAGCGCAGGCTAGTTTTTTAAGTAACTGTATTAAATTTATTCTGACACACAACCTTTTTACCTTTGGGAATGAGTTTTTTAATCAAATCAAGGGTTGTGCCATGGGCACACGCTTTGCCCCATCATATGCGAATCTATATATGGGAGCCTTCGAAGAAGAATACATCTATGGAGACCACCCTTTTAAAGATAACATTTTATTGTACAAACGTTACATAGATGATCTCTTTTTTATATGGAAAGGTGATAAGAATGGGGCTTTTAAATTTATGGAGATTTTAAATGATAATAATTTCGGATTGTCTTTCACACACACCTTTTCCGTAACATCAATTGACTTTTTAGATCTGACAATCAGTTATGACCTTACTAACCATGTTTTTAACACCAAAACACATTTTAAGTCAGTTGATTTTAATAGTTATTTAGATTTTAAAAGTGCGCACTATCCTCCTTGGATTAAAAATGTGCCCTTCGGACAATTCCGAAGGGTTAGGAAAAATTGCACTAAGGACAGTGATTTTAATAGAGAATGTACGGTCCTTGAAAAGAGATTCAGGGAAAAGAATTTCCCGACTAATCTGATTAAGGGAGCACGGTGCAAAGCCGCTAAGCTGTCTCAAGAGCTTTGTATTAACCATATCCGTAAGAAAACTGAGTCTACCTATAGAAATACTAATTTTATTACGACTTTTAACAGTGAGAACAAAACTATTAGAACTATTTTATCCAAACATTGGAATATTTTAAAAAATGATCCTCATCTGGTTAACGATTTATCAGATATGACAAAAATTATTTTTAGACGGGCACAGACTTTGAGAAATATCCTTGCGCCTAGCAGAGTACGCAAATCTAAACTACCAAGCTTTAAATTGTTTCCTACTATTTGTGGCGCATTTAAATGTGGTCACCCACGTTGTTTGTGTTGTAATAACATCCTTCATAGACGAACCACTTTTACATCTACAGTCACAAAGGAATTTTTTAAAATTAAAACTTTTCTTAACTGCGGCAGTTCGTATGTAGTATACCTGATTGAATGTCCTTGCCACTTGCAATATGTTGGTAGAACAACGCAATGCCTACGTACTAGAATGAATAACCATAGATTCAACGTCAACACTGGTTTTCTCAAACACAGTCTCTCCCGACATTGTGCCTCTTTTCACAACAGACAGTTTGACACATTAAATATTATTCCCATTGAACACATTTCATGTGATGTCCCTAATAGATTTTATAAATTGAAACAAAGGGAGAACTATTGGATTTTTAAGTTACAGACATTGAATCCACGAGGTCTTAATGATATTTCAGAATCTTCCTTGGACTGATGTCCTATTGACCTCTCAACTCATATGGAATTTTATCGTATAATGTTGTTCAATTTTTAAAAAATTAATTTTATATAGATATTTATATTTAATCTTATTATTACAGGATACAAAGGTAATTGATTTGATATACATTTGTATATACACATTTGATTCACATGAATACATATAACGTTGACCCCTTGAATGTGTCCCCTTTGAATTTGAACACTGGCCCTAGGGATTCTTTAATATTGTTGACGATCCTCTTGGTTGCTTTGCTACGGAGATAATATCACATACTATTTTAATAACCCGTTAATTCTTGTTGGTTAATCAAAAATTCACTGTTTGTTTGCCCTTAAATAACTATTCTTCTAAAATTTTGCCTTTCATTAATTGCCCTTTGTGACTTTGTTAATTAATATATTTAATACTTTCAATTATGGGTGGACAATATAAGACATCCATAAGTACCGTCTAAATATGGCTGACTAAGTGTCATCTATTTATTCTTTTCTTCTTTTTTTATATTTATATTCTAAACATAAATATTATGTATTATACTAGGATCATTTTTTTAATAATCCGATTATTTCCTTTGTTGCTTATAGTTATATCTGTTTACTCCTTATAATATTTTGCACTTCGCTGATAGCTTTTTGTGATCCTGTTACTAATAGAATATTGGCATTTTGTCATTTTTTTATTTGTCACTTTGACAACACTGATATGTATAAATGCCGTTTAAATACGGCACATTTTAGCGCTTGTGTTTGACATTCTAAATTTCTGCTGCGTAAGTGACAGATATTTCTGCAGCAGTATTTCAAATATTAATGACCTATGATTTACACTAATAGGTCGGTTTGCATGCTACCAATGGGGTTAGTAATGTGAACTGTCCTTATTATCAAACCATTGCGGCTTTTTTCAAAAAAAATTGTTAATTTTTTTTTTTTAAATTTTTTTTCTTAAATATCTATTTTTTCTTATATATATATATATATATATATATATATATATATATATATATATATATATATATATATGTTAAATTCTGTTTATACTTATAGTCTCTACTTTTTCGTTTTGTCACATAGTAATGGATAACCATTATTGTGTTTTTTTTTCCGATTGTAAAATCGTATGTCAAGCTGATTTGGCTACCATTGACACTTTGCGTTTTTGTACACCGGTTTTATACATCTGATGGTTTTTAAAATATATATTTTTATACATTCTATTTCCTTTATTATTTTTTACATCATCTAACAATAATATTAGAGACACATTTACTGTATCAAACTACACGCGCGCATATATATATATTTATTTTTCTGTCAATTCATTATTTAATGTAATGCATTCCTTGTTTTTAATGATATTTTTACATGTATATTTGTTTATACACTATTTCAATGTTGTGTATGATGGATTCAACATTTATTTATGTATTCATTCATTCATTTATTCTATGAAATTAATACGGGTGTGATTCCCATTTTTTTCTTTCCCCTGTGCAGGTGTTAATTTATGTGTTAATGATTTTTTCTAAGTTAGCCCTTTGATACAGCTGTTAATCATGACGTTCTAATTAACTTCTTGACCTCTCCCACCTCTGACTCTTGTTTGTCTAATATCTATAGGTATATAAGGAACCCCTCTGTATATGTTTTTAATGGCCTGAGGAAGACACTAGTTCAGTGTTGAAACGCGTAGCCACCTATTGTTCAAATAAATAATTGTTATATATCTTCTATTTTTCATTGACTTTCCACCACAACCACGCAGCAGCGCCCTATAGGATCCTCCTTTTTACTTCCTTCGTATGCTTCAATTAGCGGTGACCATTCGGTTTCACCGGTTTTGGATCCTGGCAGCAGCATTAGTGGAGTTACTTATTGCCTTTACCAACTTCCACGTGGTGAGCATATTAACTACGTTCTGCATTTATTTTTAGTCTGATTGACCTGCACTATGTGGCGCCGTGCCTTTTGCTTCTTTATTTACTTATTGTATATTCATGGAAGTATTAAAGTACACTGTATGGCCAGAAATATGTGGACACCTGACTATCACACCTATATGAGCTTGTTGGACATCCCTTTCCAAAACCATGGGTGTTAATATGGAGTTGGCCTCCTTTTGCGGCTATAATATCTTTCACTCATCTGGGAAGGCTTTGTTACAGTTGGCACTATGTATTCTGGAAGGTAGCATTCTCTTGGCATCCGTCAAACCCAGATTCCTCCATCAGACCTCCAGATAGTGAAACGTGATTCATCCCTCCAGAGAACACACTGCTCCATAGTCCAATGGCCTCGTGCTTTACACCCCTCCACCTGACGCTTGCCATTATTCATGGTGATCATAGACTTGTGTGCAGCTGCTCGATCATGGAAACCCATTTTATGAAGCTCCGGATGGACAGTTCTTGTGCTGATGCCACTTCCAAAGGCAGTATGGATCTCTGTAGTGCAGTGGGGGATACATCAGGTGATTTTTATAAGCCTACAGTAATAATTTCATAGTGTTCCTGTTGCACTCTACTAAAACAACCAAAAAACTGGAGCAGGAATAAAAAAAGTTCAACCCACAACACTCAAAATAAGTACAAAATAAGATTATTATATCGCTCTTTATAACAGTTTTAAGGACTTACAGCCTAGAAGAAAAGTCCTCAGTAAATGTCCTTTCCCCAGCACGTATGCAGATGGAAAATTAATAAAGTCCCAAAAAAAGTTTCACTATTCCTCCTGAGACCTGTAGTTCTGCACACTAAACACATCCAGCCTGACCCTTCCGGCTTGACAAGCCCCGGTAGAAGCTGGAAGAACCCTTGACGCATATACGATGATTGTGTCCACAGACCCCTATAAACGGATGCCAAAAGAATATACTGTTGGCATTCGCTGGGTAGGTATACATTATTTTACCTTTTTCTTTCTGTATAGGAAAGAGTAGCCAGCTGTGCCTTCCTATATAGTTGGCCACCGCAATAAAACATTGCAGTCTATGAATGATGTATGCTACTGTATGGCATACAGTTGCATACGATGGGGTTTTTCCAGCATGTGCGCTGAACGTAAATGTCTAACGTTATGTGAACATAGCCTTATATGCATTTCAACCTGACTTATATAGAGAGGTGAAAGAGACTCTGTCACCACATTATAAGTGCCCTATCTCCTACATAAGGAGATGGGCGCTATAATGTAGGTGACAGTAATGCTTTTTATTTAAAAAAATGATCTGTTTTCACCACTTTCTTAGCGATTTTATATTTATGCTAATGAGTTGCTTAATGCCCAAGTGGGCGTGTTTTTACTTTAGACCAAGTGGGCGTTGTACAGAGGAGTGTATGACGCTGACCAATCAGTAACCAATCAGCATCATACACTCCTCTCCATTCATTTAGTCAGCGCATAGGGATCCTGCTAGATCCTTATGTGCTGTCTTATACTAACACATTAACGATACTGAAGTGTTTAGACAGTGAATAGACATTCCACGGGATGTCTATTCACAATCCCTGCACTTCGTTACTGTTTCTGTGGTAGTTACAGCAGAGCAAGCGTAATCTCGTTGTAACCTGTCATCTACACCGTAATCTCGCGAGATTACGCTTGCTCTGCTGTAACTACCACAGAAACAGTAACGAAGTGCAGGGATTGTGAATAGACATCCCGTGGGATGTCTATTCACTGTCTAAACACTTCAGTATCGTTAATGTGTTAGTATAAGACAGCACATAGCGATCTAAAAGGATCCCTATGCGCTGAGTAAATGAATGGAGAGAAGAGTATGACTCTGATTGGTCACTGATTGGTCAGCGTCATACACTCCTCTGTACAACGCTCACTTGGTCTAAAGTAAAACAGGCCCACTTGGGGCATTAAGCAACTCATTAGCATAAATCTAAAATCGCTAATTAAGCTGTGAAAATAGGTCGTTTTTTTAAATAAAAAACACTGCTGTCACCTACATTATAGTGCCGATCTCCTTATGTAGGAGATAGGACACTTATAATGTGGTGACAGAGCCTCTTTAAGTGAAGTCTTAAAGGATAATACCACTTTTTATAATACCATTTGTGAGGACATGATGATATTCAGATGAAGTTGAGAATGGAGAACACTTTTGCAGGCATTTTTTTAATACTCCAATACATCTTATATTTTTTTTAAAATAAGCAGTTTTAAAAATAGTCATGATTTAAAAGCTCCTATGCCGATTTATATGTGTCCATGGTTAAAGAGTACAAACAAACCCTGTGTAGTCTGATCCTACAGTCATGTCTTACTCCACTCTCACTGACCCTCTTCTACAAATAGTAGAAGTAACACATGTCTGTAAACTCATTAGCTCAGACTACAAACAGGATTTGTTTGTAGTCTGTAACCATGGAAACAAATAGGTCTCCATAGGAGCTGAAAACACGAAAATTTTATATTTTTAATTAAACCTATTTGCACTGGAGCAATAAAAAAAAAAATAAAAAAGCCTTTTAAGTATAGACTTCTGCAATTACATACATTTTAATGAATCCCTTTAATGCTTCAGCTCTTTCCTTCACCCCTGCTTCCCGAGGCAGATTACCTACAATTATTAATGCACACCTGAGTATATACATGCAATGCATGCTTTGTATATAGAATGTAAAGAGATGGAACACTTTGCACACCGGAATTATTCAAGCTTTCAAAACACAATGAGAACTGACCTAGAAATAATACTCAATAAGTAAAGTGATGCTTATTTTAGACTGCGCTCTGCACCAATTTTACAATGATTTTAAAAGACAGTGATTGAATGTACTGAGAAATGAAACCTGTAACCTCTCATATGCTCATCCATCACAAATGGAGGAACCAGTCCTAAAACAGTTATATATTCCTAGGAGATGCTTTATTCCAGTAGGATAATAACCATAAAGTGCAGTCATTGTTATTGTCTTATCTGCTAGGAACATCAATCACCTCCTGTCCCTTGAGTAGACCCTTGGTATTCAAGGTGTTTTCCAGGAATACATATTGATGGGCTATCCTTATACGTATGACCTGTTGGCAGGGCCGCCATCAGGGGGGTACTGGGGGTACTGCAGTGAGGGGCCCGGGCATAAATTTTTTTAAAAAAGGGGCCCGCACTCTTCCGCTGGAATTAATAGACTCACGGCAGTGTGGCTCTTACGATTTCATTTCGGTGAAAGGAACAGGTCCCATCACGAAGCAAGGGCCCATTCCTTACATCAGAATAAAACCGTAAGGGCCCGCTGGAGAGTGAGATGTGCCCGCCCCTCCTCCTCCACAACAGCGTGACAGCGTGTGGGGAGGAGACATCACAGCAGCGGGAGTTATGAGCTCAGCCTCGGAGGATACGTCCAGCAGCAGCAGCAGCAGTCGTCGTTGTCTTCTACTTCAGACACAGTGAGTACTGAGTTATATCTGTGTCCGGCTGCTGCTGCCCGGAGCCTCCTGAAAAAATCTCCTCCTGCCCCCATAGAAAGTAAATATTTTACCCACCTCTGTATTATGTTAACACTGCAGCATAGGATTGTATCAGCTCTGCGGCTCTTATCTTCCGTCCTGTGTAACATGTGACAATAAACCTGTCTTCTCCCTCTGTTTACACAGGACAGGTGATAAAGAGCCGTCCTGGAGCTGAGTGATACAATCCTATGCTGCAGTGTAAACTAATACAGACGTGGGTAAGATTTTTGCTTTCTATGGGGATGGGGTAGATGATAATGGGGGCAGGGAGATGATAATGGGGGCAGGGAGATGATAATGGGGGCAGGGAGATGATAATGGGGGCAGGGAGATGATAATGGGGGCAGGGAGATGATAATGGGGGCAGGGAGATGATAATGGGGGCTGGGAGATGATAATGGGGGCAGGGAGATGATAATGGGGGCAGGGAGATAATGGGGGCAGGGAGATGATAATGGGGGCAGGGAGATGATAATGGGGGCAGGGAGATGATAATGGGGGCAGGGAGATGATAATGGGGGCAGGGAGATGGCATTGGGTAGGGAGGGAAATGATGCTAGAGTGGGAAGGAGATAATAATGGAGGGAGGATGGCACTTGAGTAGGGATGCACGATGCATCAAAACTTCGATACGGTTTCGATACCGTGCACCCCCAAACAGTTCGATACCGTTATTTCATGTATTTCGATACTAAGCTGTGCGGCCGCACAGCTCAATATTGTAATACATGAATGTATGAGAGCGGGGCTGCGGCTGTGTAATAGTCACGGCTCTGCTCCAGATTCCTGACATGTGCGCGCCGCCAGGATTATGTGATGCGGCCAGCACTGCACTAATGAGCGGCGGCACTGAAAACAGAACATGGCGGGCGCACTACAAAACACCCCCATGTTCTGTCTTCAGTGCCTGAACCGCCACTCATTAGTGCAGCGCCGCCCGCATCACCTCGTGCTGACCGCGGGCGGGGCAATGGTTGTATTACACAGCCGCAGTCCCACTCTATAAAGGCAGAGATCAAAGAAACCTCTCATCTCCGCCGCTATTCCCCTGAATGCTGCGATCAAATCTGACTGCAGCATTCAGGGGAAAATAAGAAGGGGGGATGCCCCTAGGATCACGTCACAGGAATCCCTGTGATGCGATTGAGGGACATACCATATATGGGCAGACAGCCCAAGGTCCAATGAAGGACCCCAGGGCTGTCTTACCATATTTCCTGTTAGGGCATACTCAGGTCTCTCCTAACAACTGCCTGTGTACTATCCGTATATAGATATGTACCAGTACATTAAAGTTTAAAAAATAAAGTAAAAACATAAAGTAATGTTAAATAAAAAAAAAATACACATACACCTTTTTTACAAAACACATTAAAATAAGTCTCAATACATAAAATATACACATTCGGTATTGGCGCGGCCGTAATAACCTGCACAACTATTTTTTTGCGTCATTTATGTGTACGCTCTAAAAAATAAAATAAAAACTTCTTTCACTTAATAATTTGGGGCACGAGGTGTGATAAATTTAACCTCCATGTGCCTCACATTAATAGTAATTAACCCCATCATGTACCTTACACATTAACCCATTATAATTGAGGAACATGATGGGGTTAATTACTATTAATGTGAGGCACATGGAGGTTAAATTTACCATCACACCTCACGAGTCACATAAGAAATGGAAGAACTGTTTTGTTTTTTATTACTGTTGGCAAAGTATCGCTTTGTTATCGAAATCGCAATACTACACAAAGCATCGGTACCGAAGTCCATATTCTGGTATCGTGACATCCCTCCACCGGAGGAGGTATTATACAATGGGGGGGGGGGTAATAATTGGGTGAAAAGTGATGATATCTGAAGGGAGGGGAGAAATTATACATGGGGAGGGGTAGAGGAAGGAGAGAGTATACCTGGGTAGGGGGAGAAAGCTTATGCCGGAGGCATAGTTAGCAACAGTCCTGAATTTGCAGGGACTGTCCTGAATCTACAGAGGCAGTCCCGGCAAATTACTGTCCCAGACGTGTCTCAGCCACTGCCATATTCAATTGTATCTGCGTCCACAGGATGCAGATACAATTGAATACTATGGCAGAGCAGGAAAGTATCAGCTTCCTGCTCTGCCATTCACCCATCCAGGAGCGGAATCCCCGGCCAGAGAGTTGCCGACACTCTGGCCGGTGATTCCTCTCCTAGAGGTAGCCCCTGAGGTCACTGTCCATATATGGACAGTGAGGTCAGGGTCTCCTCCTGGACTGGAATCCCCTGTAGAGAGTGCCACACACTCCCCTGTAGTTAGCGCTGAACATACCCCCTGTAGATAGCGCCACACACACACTCCCCTGTAGATAGTGCCACACACTGCCCCCTGTAGATAGCACCACACAACCCCATGTAGATAGCGCCACACCCACCCTTTAGATAGCGCCACACACCCCCTGTAGATAGCGCCACACACAGCCCCCTGTAGATAGCGCTACACACAGCCCCCTGTAGATAGCGCCACACACAGCCCTGTACATAGCGCCACACACACCCGCCTGTACATAGCGCCACACACACCCCAGTACATGGTGCCACACACCCCCCTGTAGATAGTGCCACACACCCCCCTGTAGATAGTGCCACACCCCCCCCCCTGTAGATAGTGCCACACACCTACCCTGTAGATAGTGCCACACACCTCCCCTGTAGATAGCGCCACACACAGCCCCCTGTAGATAGCGCCACACACACCCCCTGTAGATAGTGCCACACACACCCCCCTGTAGATAGCGCCACACACAGCCCCCTGTAGATAGCGCCACACACACCCCCCTGTAGATAGTGCCACACACACCCCCCTGTAGATAGTGCCACACACACCCCCCTTGTAGATAGTGCCACACACCCCCCCCTGTAGACAGTGCCACACACACCCCCCTGTAGATAGTGCCACACACCCCCCCCTGTAAATAGCTCCACACACTGCCCCCTGTAGATAGCGCCACACACACTCCCCTGTAGATAAAAGTCTAAATGCTAAACTCTGGCCACAGGTAGGGGTCTGGTGGAAAGGTGTCTGAATTACCTAACAGGTCTGGTCTAGGATCTGAATTTTTTTCTGGTTTGGTGTCTGAATTAATTTTGTTGTGTGGTTTTTACACAGATAACGTGTGTGCAGCGTGTGAAGAGAATGCAAAAGCATCATCCAGGCATGCCTGTGGCGTTGGGAGATCTTAGGGACTACATTTTGGTGAGTGACTCTGCTGTGTAAAGGGCTTCAGTGCAATGATTTTTGTTTATATTGCCCTCCTACACCCTGACAGATTCTATACGCACGCACACGCACACTTTCCCTTTTTGCCCCCCACAGAGCCGCTGTCTCTTGTCTCTTCCCTGTCACTCCACAGAGCCCCTGTGAGGTTGCGTCTCCCCCCTGGCTACCACTGCTACCTTCAGTTCTCCCAGGCCTGGCACTTAGTCTCTCCCCTTTGCCCTCCGACACCCACCTCCTGTCTCTGCCCTGCTCCTCCAAAGAGTTTTCTTTTTAATGTGCCCTACCTCCCGCCCCTTTACATTTCACCCAACGAGGGGGGCGGGGGCCCAGACTCATTGGCAGTATGGGGCCCAGAAATTCCTGATGGCAGCCCTGCCTGTTGGGGTCCAACCTCAGAGACCCCACTATTTAGAAGAACAAAGGGGCCACAGGGCTTACTGGAGCATTTTGGCCCCTTTAAAGAATTGTGCCCTCTACATTCTGCTGGTTGGTGGGGGTGGTCCCGGGGATCAGACCTCGAAAGATCACACAGATCTTGAGTATAGGTTATTAATACTGAAGGTCTACTCAAGAGTCATGAGGTGATGGATGATCCTGATAGATAAGATAATAACAATGATTACATTGTTGTCTGCACTTTATGGTTATCATCCTACTGCAATGCAGCATCTCCTTGGAATACACATTGATGGCCAATAGTGAAAGGGGTATTCTGACGAAAGACAGACAGAAATGTGTGAGTTATGGGCCCATGCACTCATCCGTATTACAACTCTATTTTGTACAGAGCCATAATACAGTTTTCATGGAGGTACATGGGAATAATATCTCCATACACAGAGATTGCATGGCAATGCATGGAAGCTGTATGTCTTCTTAGTGCAAAGCCGTACAGGATCCGTGCACCGTTCCCTGCCTTATGGTCCCAGGGTCCTCATTTATATAAAAGGTGGAGGTCCCAGAAGAAATAGCGCTCAATCATTCTAACACCTACAGTATGTAATGCAAAGACATTGTGAACGATTGGTCCAATTTCCCCATCCAAGATCCAAATAAGTCTACCGCGTGGTATACTTTTAATTGTTCAACAAGTAATATAAAGGCAGCATTTCAGCTCTTTCTCAAGTTCAATGTCTTGGATCATAACTTGACTTCATCCTGCAGATAGAATTTGGTACCTTCTTATGGCAAGTACTAAAATTACCATTTAGTTCTATTGTTGATATGGCGATTAATATTCTGCCGTAGGACCAATACTTGAGCTGTAGACCGGTGAGAACTTATACCTTGTAAGATGTGAATGAACCAAGGCAACGGCCTAGACTCATGGGTGAAACTACAGCCATATAAGCCAGTTTTGGAGTCCTGAGGCTAAGGGGGCTACCCTAATTTCCTTTGTATCATGATGGTATTCTGCTACCCAGCTCCATTCCACTACTACTCTTCCTTCGTTTTCTGCTCAAGTAAAAGTAGTTATGTTGCTGTTTGCATTGCTATGATTCAGTACGCTGTCAACAAGGTTGGGGCCCATTCCTGACTGTGCTATGGGGCCCTATAAATTCTAACTATGTTCCTGTCTAGACTGTGATGAAAATTCACACCTGACAGGATCCATAATGGCCCATAGTTGTGAGTGCAATGGCCTCTATCTGTATAAGGGCTCACAGGCAAATGATTTGGAATCTGATTTCCCCACCTCTGTCCTACTCTATTATCGGATTGCTTCCTAGGAAGCACTTCAGTTCACATCAGTACATTAGCCCATGCAGTTCCCTATAAGCATATAGTATAGAAGCGCAGGTGACCCAAGAATGATCCTGGAAAAACTCCCAGAATATGTCACGTAGGATTCCATCATTTCAAAGTGTCCAGTGGTGTAAAGATAACCCAGCACTAGTGTTCTGTCTTCTCTTCAATAGTCCTATTTCTCTTTTACTGGCTTGTGTAGTTATCGGCATACATGAAATAAAAACTTTTTCTACAGCTACTATGGGGCATGTGGAGAGGAAAAATCTAAATCAGGCTCTTCATATATTCATCTCTTCCCCAAAAAGGTATGAATCTGCGTGGGGCTACCCCTTTCCACAACCATCATAATGTTAGCAAACAAGGTGATGGAGGCCAAGCCAAAGGACATTCCACCCTACTGTCTTTTAAAGCATGGGACGGTAGGAGGGAAAACGATGGGTCCCCAACTCAGGATACAGGCTGTGATGATATGAACCAATGCATCCACTCATGGGGAAGGAGAATGTTCAAACCCTCCCCGCAACTGGCCCCATGTGGCGACCTTAAAAGGAATGTGTTGCTAGAAATTATTATTATTATTTTTTCAGTTAAACAATTTGTATTTGAGTGATTACACATTGTTTTAATTTTTTACATTTTTTCACAAGTCAGGAAATATTATAAATTAGATTCTAATTTATAACATTTCCATGTGCTGGTCACTAGAGGGAGCAGTTCCCAAAATTGCAGCATGGTCACTGTGGTAAAGTAACCTCATTTATTTATGCTGCAAATTTGGGGTGGACACACTCTCCTCTAGTGTCCTCACACAATCCCCCCTCCCTTCTTTTGGCTAGTGCCAGGAGAAGGAGGGGTTTGAAGGTCTTCAAACATCCTACACTGTGTGCTGCCATTTCCTGAGCGACTGCACAGTGTAGGAGGATTAGATACAGGGCTCAGCAGACCGTATCACACGAACAAAATACACACAACACATACACGAACATGATACACACATCACATACACGAACATAATACACACATCACATACACGAACATAATACACACATCACATACACGAACATAAATTATCTGAACCTGCCGCCTCCGCTGGTCTACGCTCCCTGCGCCTTCGCTTCGTTAAACATATGGCCGGAAGCCGCGGCCTGAAGTCGTCATCTTACTGTCCGACAGCGGCTTCCGGTCCACATGAAAATGGCGCCGGATTTCGCTCTACGAACGAGCTTCGTTTTGGTCTGTGTGGGAGCGGCACATGTGCCGTTCCCACACAGATGGCGTACGCTTCTGAGAATGGAACGGCTCCCGTTCGCATTCTCTATGGGGTTGTAAGTGCCGTATTCCATGGAAAAAAAATGGCAGCCCCCATAGAGAAGTAAAAGTAAGAACACAGTAAAAAGTTTAAAGTCACAACACTAATAAATACAATTTTTGTTTATATTTTATTAAAATCAATATAATAAAAAAAAATAAAAAAATCATGACACCTTCCCTTTAAAGGTGTGGTCTAGTTTAGAAACCCCAATTTTTGTATACCGTTTTAGGGAATTCTGATTATAAAAGGATGGGTCCCCTGTTCAGGATCGTCATCTCTTGGCTTGAATAGAGAGTGGCTACAAAGAGTGTCCCTTGCTCTGGAGGACCTGCTTAGAAAACCCATTCATTTGAGTGGCACAGTGCAATGCTTAATTTCCACTGTGGTGGCGCTGCTGCAAAATTGAACACTTAATGTCACGTTTCCCAACAGTTTACAGCTGATTGTTTGGGATCCCAGCAGGGGAACACTTTATGATCTTCTTTTTGTCAATGGAACCTTCTAACAAGTAAAGGTTGTCCAAAGAGAACCTTTTTAATTGTATGCATGACCTTTTGTTAGTCTAAATATTTTGTATTTCTGGATAAAAATGTGATTTATTCAAATGATATTGATCTAGAGAAGTTCAATCCATTCAAGGCCATTTCTAGAGAATGTCCGGACTACTTGTTTCCATCTGTTTCCTCATCTGACCCGACTCGCTCTGTGTTTCTCCTGAATATGACATATACTGCAACACTATTTGCTAGTCTGCCATCTGTGACTGATCTATAAATTAAGCTTCGACTCACCTCTACTTTAGCAGACACAACAAGTATAATTGGATGTCCTTGTTATCACGATCAGACTATAGTAAAATGTGATATGTATTTGCTGCTATCACTGCTGCTGGTCCGCACTAAAGTAGTAATGAGTTGCATTGATTCTCAGATTTTTCTGCTGATCTGGGATACTGGGCCTTTTGTCGACACGTGGCCGGGATCCAACTTTCTAAGGTTTGTCTTTTTCAAGAGAAAACTGCTTTGTTATGTATGCAGAATCTCTGTACCAGAGCTGCAGTGCAGTCAGCGCTTCCAAGTGGATCCTTGATTGCCTGGAAAGAATTATATATCTACTGGGTCTGTGTGTCTATGTAAATGATATCAAACCCGTCCTCGTGCCAATTCCTCCAAAAAATGTAAAAAATAAATTACATTTTTATATACTTACTGTTAAATTCTCTATCCTGTCTCCCACTACCAACGCGGTCCCCATTGGACAAGCGGCCACATGACTTTATGTAATGACATCATAACGCCACTAAGGCCAAATAAACAATTACGCCGGTCTGACAGGGATGTGGGCGAATGGCAATTTTTTGTTTTTACAGTAATTATAAGGGTTTTTTATTTTATTTTTTTATATATAATATCGATAGGGCCAAAAATTAGTGCTAGACCAGATTGTCCTTTTGACCTCCGTCAGACTCGTTATTTTAACATGCGAGTCTATGGGTGATGTATGTCACAGGTATATGTTTAACGTATACACCATGGGCTTTTCAATAGCCTTTTATGACGTATACGTTAAATGGATACCGGTATAGTCTATGTGTGACGGATGGGTTAAACGGATGTCTAACAGTGGTATCTGCCACCCATAGACTATAACGGTATCCGTTTAACATATAAGTCATGAACAGGGTCATGAGCATTCATAACATAAATACGTTTAATATACACTATTAAACGCTATAGTAATGGATGCCACTGTTAAGCCATTGATCACAGCCTACATTTAGGTATACATCGGGAGGTTTTCACAGCGTTAACATTAAATGTAGGCCAAAAACTTGATGTGCACAGAGCCTTACTGGTATCATACACGTCAGTTATATGCCAATAAAGGTATTCCTTAAGTAATAAATGTACAAATTAGTGCAATTGCAGATAAGGTTAAGTATGTCTGTACATATACACCAGGTCTCATCCCCCACCCACGATGTGCATTTCGGCTTTGTCTGGGGTGGTTGGTGATTAGGAATTCACCCTATTTAAATTCAGATTGACCAATCATGTGACCAATCAGTTTATTACGTAAATTATGGAATCAGTAACCTACCAATAACTGCAACCGAGGGTCAGGTACAGCGATCGCCCACCAGCCGTGATCTGCTGTGACATCAGCAATATGCGTCTTTGATACAAATTTCTCAAAAATCAATCTCTGGTCTAGCACTAATTTTTGCCCTATGGTGGTTAATTGTACGTTTTGGTTCATTTTGGGATACATATTGTATATATCAGTGTCTATTATTCTTTTTATAGTTTATGGCCTGTAGAAGAACTGTCCGAATCTTGGAAATCCTAAAGGGGTTGTCTCATGTAGACATTTGATCCAGCTACAGGTCTAATGATTATTTAATGACTTTCATTCATTGGCGGTCTCGTAATACGCAGATGGGCTAGGTTCACTAGAGCGAAACCCACTTTTTTTAGGATTTCCAGCAGGGAAGACCCTCTATGACGTCCATATGCCCTATGGACAGGGTCAGTCATAGTGAGGCATCCCCTTTACTTTCCCCACAATAGCCTTGCCATATGTGCAAATTATTCCCACTACTTATCAAAATGATTCCATTATTAATGTCTTCAGATTGCGATTTAATACATTTTATAAGAACTTCCATCCTTCATCTTTCCTACAAAGCTGTAAAGGAACACTCCAGCAAAACTAACATTCAGTGTTATGTCTAGTGCAGGGCCAGAGTGGGTGGAGCATGACACAGGGATCAATAGAACACCAATGAGAGGGTCCTGGTGTCATGCACCGCCCCTTTCAGGCATACCGCAGTGTATCAGTTTTGTCCGGAGTGCTCCTTTAATTATCTAACATGTAGGGATCGGGAGACATTGCTGAACCTCATAGAGCCTAACAATTTCACTGACAATTTTTCCATTGAGGAAGATAACAAGCATTCTTGCCTGTAATGTCGGCGTGTCTTAGGTAACAAGACAATCATTTCTAACCAGTAGAAGTCTGTTGCGATGGTTGAAATATTTCTCGGATAGATTTCATCTTTTTTTTCACTGTAGATTATTGTTATCACTACACATCAGAGTAATTGGTACGTAGATCTTTATTAATGTATCATGTTGAACGATTACCATCCCAGTCATTAAAAAAATATTAGAACAGTCAGCACATAAGGGGTTAATATCTGTATCTGTAGGAAATGTCACATTTGATGTCATATGCATAAAAATAACTGAGGACAGGAATTCCCTTATATAATGTTATAATTGCAATCAGTAGCAGGGGAGTTAGAATAATAACCCGCAGAGCTACTCATCCTATGGCGGGTCCTACTGAACCAAACCAAAAGGGGTATTCTCATCACACAATGTGATGGCATATCGCTAGGATATGCTATCACTTTGCGATCAGTTGGAGTCCGAATACCGGCCACCTACTGTGTAGAGTATTGAAGCACGGTCCCATTCATTAACTGGAGTTGTGCAGGGAAAACACTGAAGGGGCTACAGCACTAAAGCAGCACTGCGGCCCCTTCAATCTCAGGATCAGTGGCTGTTTTAACCCCACGGGTTGGAAAGGAATAACAAATCCTACTGATATTCGATGACTTGGTGTGACGGCATTACCCCTTTAAATCAACATAGTGTGAAATCGGCCATAGGATTAGTAGTACTTAAAAATAAAAAATTCAGTAAAGTTTACCCCTTTAGCCCAACCCCATCATAATGCTTCTCTTCTTTTTTTCCATTAGACAAGAATATAACCTGTTAATGTGAATATTACTCAGTTTCTGACAGCCATGTTGCTTTCTTAAATCCTATTGGTCTCCCAGGGCAGGAAGAAGAGGGGTATCATCATTAATATATGCATTGTGGTGGCATTGCAAGGTGCATTACTCTATAGGGAGAGAGGTAGATGACTGTACTGTATATCAATAGCTAACAATTATCTACAGATGGAAGTGGAAACAGAAAATGACACAGGAGGCTGGAGATCTGCGGTTGTCACCGAATGCATGTATGGACTGTTGCCATTCATCAGTCCAGGTAAAATCCAGTAGATCTCTTTTTATTCATTAATAAACCATACAAATCCACAGTGACTTCAGCCATCATGATTTCAAGTAACAATTCACATGGGATACTCTACTTTTTAACAGAGTTTCCCTTAAGATTTCTCTATAAGGCCACATGCACACTGCAGAACCATGTGCATGGAGCCTGTATAGAGGCACATGTGGTTCCTGCATTCCGGAGCCGGAGCCACTCTGCGGGTCGGTGTACAGTGCTTACATATTACATAGTACTGAGATCTTCCTCTGCATACCTGTGTAACACGGCATATGATAAACGATGCCACAATTATTTTTGGATCCAACAGAAAAAAACTTTGTTCCACCCCATGAAATCAGAGGCATACGGCGGTACAGTAAGTCCTTATAGACTGTTATGGCTGCTGAATTACAGCTACATACAACTCGGAGTAACTAAATTGAAGCTGTATTTGTACTATGCACCAGCAATTAGATCATTGGCATAAAAAAAATAATTTCCATCTACTGTTCTTAAATAAAAACAAACCTCACTCCCGTAACCAATTCACTAAGGTTTTTTTTTTGGATATGTGTAAACATTGTTTTAAGCAGACCTTCCTATATTATAAGTTATTGACCTGCCACATTCAACACAACTAAACGTTGCACTTGTTTTACTTTATTATAGTTTGATAAATGATAGCGCCCCCAGTTTCTTTCTAACCAGGCTCTCCTGACTGTGAGTAAGGACGTCAGCACTTTCAGGCCATGCAGTGTTATATGTCAGCACCCTTGTCTTCTTATTACAGGTAATAAAATAGACAGGAATAAAAGGCGTCATCTTCCATTCAATCAGTGCAGACCATTATATCAGACTCATTTAGGTTATTAAAATGTAAAGAATTTCTGCAGCTACAAGATAAGTATAATGAAGGAAGCCAATGCCCCAGCCAAGTCAGGCCTAATAATAACTAAAATGTGGAGTCCTGTCTGTTGAGAGAACCTGTCAAAGGGCGCAATACTGAGCATTCGGCTGGCAATTTCCATCTATGAGAATGACATTGATTTTATTGGAAGTATATATTTATATTTTTTCTTAATTCTTTATTTAAAGTTTTTCATGTAAAATTACCACAAGATATATAACAAGACCGGATACATCGATAGCCATTAGGATGTTGTAAATAAAAAAAATCAATAAGCAATGTGGTACACAGTAAGGTGGCATTGTGCCCAATGTAGACATACTGTAGCTGTCAACGTAAATAAGTAGACATAAACAAATACAGAATGAAAATAATAAGTGGAATGACTAGCCAATGAATAGAAAAGAAGGATGAAAAAAAAAGAAAAAAGATGAAAAAAAGAAAGATGAAAAAAAGAAAGATGGAGTGAATGGGTGAGAAAAGTGGTGTGTGGGGGCGGATAGGAAAGACTCGGCTCCATTGTTTTTCTAAATGAATTTTAGGGTATAAGTGCAATATTATACATTTTTATTTCCCAACCGTACCATTTGTGAGATTGTCCCATGAAATAGTCCTTAAACCGCGTGACTTATGCAAATATTCCATAAAGGGGTGTTTCTGAGAGCAGGCCAAGCCGGGGCTTAAATGTCCTGCAAATGAAGATTCAAATATTGGGAAGTATGTATATTCATTGAAGTGCAAGACATAGAGAATTGCTATTAAGGGTAAAAGTAACATATACAAGTATTCAATAAATGGTCCAGCAAGTATAACAGGTGTATAGACATGCTTAGCGAAAGGGCAGGTTTTTGTCCCCCAGTAGACCCCATTAACAGAAATACATGAAGACGGATGTCACGAAGGGTCTGTGGACCCACTGGGCCGTACCGCTTTGGCAGCTGGCCAACAGGGAGCAGGTGAAAGTCTATAGTTCGTATAGGTACCTGTGGCAGCTCAGACAACAGCAAGGCAGGCTTAGCTGGGACTAGGCAGCAGGTAGACGTCAGGCGAGGTGAAGAAGGTTAGACGTGGATACAGCACGACACGACTTTGGCACAGCACAGTGCTCGACCAGGATGGTATGGAATGCAAGGAATAGGAACTGGAACAGGAAACACACTAGGAGGCCATCACATAGGCAAACTAGGAAACAACAACAATGCTCAAGCATAGAAGCAGGGTGCTGGACCCTTCTTATAGTCCAGGGTACTCACGGGTCAAAGTTCATCAAAAGGTCCGGTGCGAGCGCTGCCCTACGGGATCCGGCTGAGTTGAGTGGACGCGAGCGCTGGCGTCTCCTGAGGAGGAGACTGGGGCCAGCGCTTGCCGACTCGTGGCTGCGGCTGTCAGGAGGGGATTGGAGCTGACAGCCCGCAGCCATAGACATTACAACGGATTTTATGTAAACCCAGATTAGCACTCCTCAATTGATTATCACACACATATGTATATAATGTATATTTTATGCAGACAAACATCCCCCTGCCAGCTCTTTTACCAGTCCTATGTACAGTATACATGCCATGTCTTCCTGGTTCTTCTCTTCAGTCCCTCGGACCCCTCCTCACACAGAGCGCCTGGAGTCACCCTATCCCTGGGCAATATAAGACGCTCCCCTCCACATTCTTGCTATGGAGCTCCCATTAATGCTTCTATAATACGGCATGTATGCCATCATTTTTTTTATGGATTCTGTATAAAATCAAAATAATTGGAAGCTTGCAGAGATAATTTTTGGCCCTATAGTAGGGTGTGGATGCCGTATTATGGATCCATACAACATCCGCAATATGGCTGTGTACATGAGGCCTTAGGCGCCCATCTGTATCATTGACGTCTACACCCATTAGTAGAAAGGTGTCGGCCAAAGAGGAGAGCAAAGTGAGATTCAGAGGATATATAAATATGGCACACATGAACCACTATTTCTCCCAAATATTGGCTGTACCCGTTTTAGTACCTGTAAACTGAACATCTAGTTTGGAGCCATTACATAAGGGAATAGGATTATGAGCAATTTATGAATATAATGTTATCAGAACGACTACGCTTCTAAAGTGATTCAAGTAATCATGCGGAAGAACTCCGATAATACTCCGCAGTAAATGGAGCCAATATTCTGTGGCCAGGACATTGCAGCAGTCCTCTGATTAGTCCCTTTCACAGTATACAGGCTGCCATAAATGGCACCTGCATTCATCAGATAGTACTTGCAGGGCAGCAGAGAGGAATTTTCCAGCTTATGTATAGACTTATTATTGGACTCGCTCCCACATGTAATTCGAGTGATAGCATTATATTAGGGGATTGCTTATAATGCAATTCTGGAATATAATCATTGTCAAGGGTATGTGTATCTAATGCTAATTTGAAGTGATCACCTCTTCATTTTGTTATGAGAAAGTTTATCCATGCTGTAAATTTGATTGTTATGTCATGTCGGAAACAGTAGGTGGCAGTGTTCACAATGGCGAATGCTAAGAATGTATTTCATTACGTCTAGTTTTTATTGCATCTTCATAAAGAAGAACTTTCTTATTAGTAGGAATTTGATTCCTATTTTTAGTAGATATTAACACTTAAATCATATGGGGAAATAATAACAATGATGCCTAATGCCACTGAAGCACTGGCAAGGCCGTTACCTGGTGTATTTATTTATGCTTATAGCTTATATAGCGCCAACATATTTAACAGCTCTGTACAGAGATGGTCATCACTCAGACAATCAGTCCACGTCCTCAAAGAATTTCAAAATCTAAAATCCCATCTCTGTACGTCATTTTACGACAAAGTCGCAGTGATCCTCTTGTCTACCCCGCCCTCAGCTTGAAAAGCATGGAGCATATTAAGTGGTGGTAGCCCTGAGTTTTGGGCCATGAGTTCCATTCCAATCAATGTGCTACCTAAAGTATATAGAATTTGTATATTCTACATGGGTTTCAATCTATCTACAAAAACATAGCAGTATTTTAATTGTTTTACCATAAACTAGCCTTCGTACATATAGGTAGCAGATTACTGAATCACTGGAATCAGAGGCTGCAGTGCTAGTAAAGCAAAGAGGCCTTTTGGGATTTTTCCTGTACAGCACCACTACCAGCCTGACACTGTGCAGACACTGCAACTTATATATTTGAATGCACAGCAACCGGTCAGAGCCTTCTTTTATTCTAAGGATTGGTGGAGATCGCCGTAGATGAACCCCACTGATCAGTGAGTTATGGTATGTCCTTGCAGCTGTAGGCTTTTTTTTAAATCAACTAATGATATTAAAAGAACCTTAGAGCAAACGACATACAGTCCTTGTTTAAATAGACACTGCACTGCATAAATTAATAGTATAAGCGAATATAAGAAACTTTGCAATACAGTATATATAATAATTACCACTTGGGTAATTAGGCATCTATAAAGAGGAAATGGGAAGCAGGAGTAGCGAGAAAGAGAGGCAGATAGAGATGCTGATGCAGCTTCTGGTAGGTGCTATATATCACTCCAATGCTGGATCCACAGCTACACTGCTCATTACTGCTGCGTAATGTTCTCCATTTTGCTGCAGATTTTATATATATATATATATATATATATATATACACAGTATATAGTATTCAAAAGAAGATCTTGCAGCACTCCAATAGGTGATAAAGAAGTTTCGTTTATGCAGGCAACATCAAACATTTCAGTCCTGCAATAGGACCTTTCTCAAGCATATAGATAGACAGACAGACAGACAGATAGATAGATAGATAGATAGATAGATAGATAGATAGATAGATAGATAGATAGATAGATAGATAGATAGATAGATAGATAGATAGATAGGAGAAGCAGGATGTTCTCTTCTCTATGTGGCAGACATGATAGCTGTTAGGCTGCACCCACTGAAAACTGGGAATTAGCGATAGATCCTGCAGAGGGAAAAATGCTAAAAAAAATAAATGCAATAATAGCTATATAATACCCAGAAATATAATTATTGCTCATGTACACACATATGACAGCTTATTCTGAATGGTCATCTGAAACGACAGGTACACTTTAAGAACTTTTTTCTTTAGGCTATGTTCACACTGTGTACCTTCAGCGTATGGACAGGGAAATGCTCCTTGCGCATATCGCATATGCTGAACCGGCTCTTAGATCCTTATGGGTCTGACAGATGTTAAACAAATGTCCTTTAGGCATCCGCTGGGCAGGTTTACGTCAGTTTACTTACTTTTTATACAGAGCCTGTTGGGCTTATCTATATAGTTGACCACCAGAAAAAAACATCTACTGCGCGTCATAAATTTTTTTAACATGTGTTCCTACGGACGCCGCATGCAATTGTATGGCATAAGTCGGGGCATATGTGGTGAGATTTTCCCGGTGTATTCACTGAATGTAAAGTCCAAATACGAGTCTTAATCATACATTTTCATCCTTCTCATGATTCCAGTTGGCTGAGCAGGAGCAACCTAACATAAGGCAGTGTAGCGGGGAGGAAAAGTCTATTGTATAGCAGGTAAAACCTCTTTTGACCACTTCAATACTTCTAGCCACAAGCACTTAAATAGTGGTCACCCAGACAAGAAGTCAAGTGGTTGCTAGGCAACCAGAAGAACCACATCCTGTAGAATAGAAATAGGAGGAGATAAAAGATTCTACATAACTTTGTGGATATGCAAGATTGTGTTCTTAGGGAAAACCCTCTTTTTTATGTTAAACGATGAGGTGCATTTAGTGTATTACGTTACGTTTGCATTGTACTGTGGTTTGTATTCTGCACTTTAGAAATGTTGAACTTGCAAAGTGCTTTCTCTTGCATGGTGGCATTTGTCCCATTGTCAGGGGGTAGACCTGGGCAGCAGGGTGGGGCACAAGCCTCTTGGCCATGTTTAACGGAGTGACGCCGGCAACTACAGTCTGTGAGAGGTTTGTCATGCACAGGGTCCATCGTTTGGGAGCTCAGCGATGACGTCAGAGAATGTGAGGGGGCAGGAATGTTGCGCTGTAGCGTTCAGTGGGCGGGGTGTAAGACCATATGAAAAGAGTAGGTTGGCACCTAAACATTGGATGTACGTCTGTGTTATGTGCGCAGTCCCTTTGTGAAGTAGTCGGTTACCCATGTTGGACGCAGGGCTGTGACAGCCTGTTCCGATAGATGTTCTGGGCTTAGTAGGGCCAAGGAAAAGGAGCCTGTAGAGAGGTGATACCCATCTTAGACTGTGGAAGAAAGTGAGTATGTAGCTAAGAAGAGACTGGGGCCCATCAAGCCAGAGTGGCAGTAGTGAGTGAGAGCCACAGAGAGATTATGAGAGTAGCCAAGTGGGATGAAGGTGGAAACCCCCACGAGAGTACCCTAGGCCTGTGGGTCAGTCGCCATTATTCATGCCAACCAATTGACTGTTGTCTGATTCTGCTAGTGTGCCGGAGGAAGCGGTTGCACCCCAAGGGAAGTTTGTTGTTAAAACTAAACTGTTCTGCCTATTCACAGTGCCTTTGAGTTGTAACCATACAGCTTGTGCCTCTTCGAGAGTAAAGATTTCTTTCATCTCCTTGTATCTGCGACAATCCTATTAGGAAAAGTTACCATATCATGCCCCCCCCCCCCTCGACCATCACAGATAGGGCATGTTCACACAGGTCAGGTGCGTTGCGTATCCAACCTAGAAGCCGCATGGAATTCTAGCCGAAGAAATAGCATCAAATTGTGGTGCAGATTTACTGTGGTTAACAGAGTTGGAAAAAACAAAAACGCCAATACTTACCTCACTGACGTTACCATAGCGCCCCTCTGTTTTCCGTGCAGCCTGGCCTCCTGTGATGACGGTGCAGCACATGTGAGCCGCTAACAGCCTGTGATTTGCTGCAGCGGTCACATGGGATGAGACGTTTTCTCAGAGTATAGCGTGTGGATGAGATCTCTTCAAATCTCCTCCGCTTTGCTGCTGCTGTAATACGCTGCGGATTTTCCGCAATGGACTCCCTTGCGGAAAATTTGCAGCTTATCCGCCCAGTGTGAACTTACTCATATAGTTACTGCGTTAGAGCTCGGCTTTAGTATAGTGCAGGCAAAATACAGACTCAAGTACAGAATCATTTGTCTTCTCAGAATGTAACAACAACCAGAATTTAATTCAGAAAAATCATCCATCACGGCTGCAATATAGTAAATACATTTTGGAAGTAAATTAGTGAACATTGTTGTTTTGGGCTTATTTTTTTTTTTCTCTTCTCATCATTATCCAACCAATCTATGATCCTGTGTTGTGGAAACATTTGGCAATCCATCTTACTGTGAAGCTCATTTAGATAAATTCAGTCTCCTATATTTGTGTTCTAACCCTCAAGCGATTCTCTTGTATTTTCCATTTCAAACAGCAAAACTACAACTTCCTAAGCAGAAGAAATTACAATGACAAAGTGTTGCTTACAGTTCTGTCACGTTCCACATGGCGTTGACCTACACCAGCCGCGTTATATTGTTTTGCAGGGAAGATTTCAAAGATGGTGAAATATGGTATCACTCCGGCCAAGATTCATTTACTGTATGGAAGCCGACGTGCCATAGCCTTGCATTTAACCCCCCTGCGTTCCACTTAACAGTTCACAATAAATATTTCAGCTCTACACAAGGACAAAGACCTCTGCAGATCTGTGAATTTTCACGTTGCTGGACATCTTCATTTTTCATGCCAGTTCTATTGCCTGAAGTGAATAAATGGTCCTTGGAGTAATGTAGATTCTGACAAGTAGTAGTGATACATTCCCTAGTTGGGGTGTGCTAACATAAAATGAGAATTAGACGTTTACTGCATTTTTTTTTTGTCATATTTATTGTATTAGTGTCGATTTTTATCCAGCACATGCTTTTACATACAGTTAGCACCTATGTATAAATATTGTCTAAAGTATAGGTTCACCTTTAAACATATAATGAAAGCTGGAGTAAAATGCAACACATTTATTAATGTGTTCCCTCTTTCAGCCAACAGTGCACCATTCATTAGACCCTTCCCATTGGTAATAAAAAAAAAATATATATATATACCTCACCTCTTCCCTCCAGCTCCCTCTCCTTCCCTCCAGCTCCCTCTCCTCCCCTCCCTCTCCTCTTCTCTTCTCCCTTCCAGCTCCCTCTCCTCCCCTCCCTCTCCTCTTCCCTTCTCCCCTCCAGCTCCCTCTCCTCCCCTCCCTCTCCTCTTCTCTTCTCCCCTCCAGCTCCCTCTCCTCCCCTCCCTCTCCTCTTCTCTTCTCCCCTCCAGCTCCCTCTCCTCCCCTCCCTCTCCTCTTCTCTTCTCCCCTCCAGCTCCGTCTCCTACCCTCCCTCTCCTCTTCTCTTCTCCCCTCCAGCTCCCTATCCTCCCCTCCCTCTCCTCTTCTCTTCTCCCCTCCGGCTCCCTCTCCTCTTCTCCCCTCCGGCTCGCTCTCCTCTTCTCTTCTCCCCTCCGGCTCCCTCCTCTCTTCTCTTCTCTTCTCCCCTCTGGCTCCCTCTCCTCTTCTCTTCTCTTCTCCCCTCCGGCTCCCACTCCTCTTTTATTCTCCCCTCCGGCTTCCGCTCCTCTTCTCTTCTCCCCTCTGACTCCCGCTTCTCTTCTCTTCTGCCCTCCGGCTTCCTCAGCATGCTGAGCTAGAGGGGAGAAGAGGAGCGGTGAGGTGAGCACTAATTTTTTAGTGTCCGATGGGTTGTGGGAAGGTCGGGTGGGGGGGGGGGGTCGGGAGGAAGGGGTTGCCTAATTGGGAGGGGGCAAGATACAGGGTACAGCATAGGCCTCTAGCTTGCTATGTCCCAGAGAGGGAAATATGCGCCAGTTAGGAGCTGGTGTAGGTTTCCACTATAATTCACATCAGTTTTCTGGCGTAATTATAATAAATTTGTTGGGCCGCTGTGGTTCCACCCCTTTTAGGAGGCCAGGCCCCCTTGCCACAAAAGTGGCAAGGCCGATGTAAAGTGACTTTTGGGCCCTTTTATGACTTTTCTATGCCAGAAAACTGGCGTACAAAAGTTGATAAATTCGATAAAAAGTGATCAAAAAGTCGCACGTACTCCAAATTGGTACCAATAAAAACTAGAAGTCGTCCCGCAAAAAAAAAGCCCTCATACAGCTGCATCGGCATAAAAACAAAACAATTATGGCTCTTACCCCTTCAGGGCGAAGCCATTTTTTGATTTTTCATATTTGTTTTTCCCTCCCCGCATTCCAAGAGCCATAACTTCTTTATTTTTCCGTCAATAGAGCGGTGTGAGGGATTATTTTTTGCGGGAGGAGTTGTAGTTTCTTTTGGTAACACTTAAAGTTCAATATAATGTACTGGAAAATGGAAAAAAAATTCTTTGCGGGCTGAAAATGGAAAAAACTGTGATTCCTCAATGGTTTATTGGGTTTCGTTTTTACGGCTTTCACCGTGCAATAGAAACGACAACTTATCTTTATTCTGTGGCTCAATACGATTATGGTTATACCAAATTTATAAAGTTTTTTTTATATTTTATGACTTTTATTGCCAATAAACTTTTTCTTAAAAAAAAGTTGTCGCCACATTCTGAGAGCCCTAACTTTTTTATTTTTTCACATTTTATTACAATTTGTTTGAAAGCTAAGTTGACCAAAAAAAAGCAATTTTGGCATTTTACTTTTTTTTTTACAGTTCACCGTGCGCATTAAATAGCGCTATACAGTCTTTTACGGATGCAGCGATACCAATTTTGTTTACTTTTTTATTTTTTACATTACTTTAGGGGGAAAATGGGAAAAAGGTGTTTTTTGAACTTTTAATATTTTTTTTATTTTTTTTTCACTATTAAAAACTTTTTTTTAACTTTTTTTCCACACACTTTATTAGTCCCCCTAGGGGACTTGAACCAGCGATCAATAGATCACTGGTACAATATACTGTAATACTGACGTATTGCAGTACACCGTAATTTTTACAGGCTTCTGTTAAGCCCTGCCAGGCAGAGTGAAAGCAGCCCTGGGGACCTTCATTAGGCCCCTGGGCTGCCATAATAACCGTCGTCACCCCCCGATCTCACTGCGTGGGGGGGGGGTGAGCTGTCGGAGGGGGCCTCCCCCCTCTTTTCAACGCCTCAGATGCTGCGGTCGCAATTGACCAAAGCATTTGAGGGTTTAAACAGCCAGGAGCAGCACGATCGCTGCTCCCGGCTGTTAGTCGCGGGTGTCCGAGGTCAAATGCAGCCGACACTTGCATCATATGGAGTGCGCTCAGCGCGTAAGCTCGCTCCAAACATCACGCCCTGCACCCGGACGTAATGGCACGTCAGGGGTGCGCGAAGGAGTAAAAACATGGAGACACAAAAACAAATAATTTTGAAAAAATATGTTTTTAAAGTAGTAAAACATAAAAAAGATATATAAATTTGGTATCGCCACAATCATAATTATCCACTGAATAAAGTTATTATGTTATTTATACCACACAGTAAACGGTGTAAATCTATGACGCAAAAAAGAGTGACGAAATTTATGGGTTTTTTTTCCATTAACCCCCAAAAAACGTAATAAAAGTTAATCAATAAATTATATGTACCCCAAAATGGTGCTATTAAAAAATACAACTTGACCCCCAAAAAACAAGACCTTTTACAGCTATGTTGACGCAAAAAAAAAAAGGTTACAGCTCTTGGAATGCGACGATGGAATAAAGCAAAAAATTGCTTGCTCATTAACCCCTTCCCGACATTAGACGTATGCCTACTTCATAGCCGGGTAGGGGAAGTATTGAACAGGCTCACGGAGTGAACCCGCTCCATACGATGCAGGTGTCAGCTGTATGTTACAGCCGACACTTCACAGTAACGAGCGGGATCGCGCTCAAGCATGATCTCGCTAGTTTAACTCGTCAATAGCGACCGCAGCATTTAAATTGTTAGAAAGAGGAGAGCAGGGCTTAATAGAAGCCTGTCAGAAAGACGATATACTGCAATACTGCTGGTTGAAGTCCCCTTGGGGGACTAATGAAAAAAGTTAAAATTTGTAAAAATAAAAGGGTTTTTTTTGCGTAAAAGTTCCAAAAAAAAACCTTTTCCCATTTTCCCCCTAGAGCATAGTAAAAAAATAAATAAATAGACATAATTGGTATCGCCGCATCCGTAAAAGTCTGAACTATTACAATATATCATTATTTTAACCCGCACTATGAACACTGTAAAAAAAATTGTAAACGCCAGAATTGATATTTTTTGGTTACCTCATCTCCCACAACAAATGGAATACAAAGTGATCAAAACATCGCATGTGCCCCAAAATAAGCCCTCATACCACTTAATCGACGGAAAAATAAAAAAGTTACGGCTCTCAGAATCTGGCGACACAAAATAAATGTTATTTTTTACACTCAGTTTTTTACTTGTAAAAGTAGTAAAATATAGAAAAAACGATGTATATTTGGTATCGCCGTAATCGTATTGATCCGCAAAATAAAATTAACATGTTGTTTTAATTGCACAGTGAATTCCGTAAAACAAAGCACAAAAAACAATGTCGGAATCGCTGTTTTTTTCATTTTCTACCCCACAATTAATTTTTTTTCCCGGTTCCTAGTACATTATATGGCACAATAAATGGTGCTACAAAATACTACAACTCGTCCCGCAAAACTCAAGCCCTCATAGGACTGTATAGACGGAAAAATAAAGAAGTTATGGCTTTTGGAAGGTGGGGAGGAAAAAACTAAAATTAAAATCTGAAAGTTATTTACGGCGGCAAGGGGTTAAAGTTTAAAATAGGCTGTTCATTAAGGGGTTAAACATAATTCAGAGAAAGGTATTCTAGATTATATATATTTGAAAAATGGTGTTCAAAGATGGGCTCATGCTTTAAGGTAAATGTCCTCCCTTGAAAACACCATATTGTTTATATTTTATCTAGATACAGTATGTCCAACATTGCTCCCTCTAGTGGCGGCAACAGGAAGCCAGAATGTTACCTTTTAACCCCTTACAAGCCATTTTTTTTTCCCATTTTCATTTTACACTCCCCGTCTTCTATGAGCCATAACTTTTCTATTTTTCCATCAATGGAGTGGTGTGAAGGCTTGTTTTTTTGTGGGAGGAGTTGTAGTTTCTATTGGCACCATTTAAAGTATCATATAATGTAATGGGAAACTGAAAAAATACCATGTAGGGTGGAATTGCAAAAGACTGTCATTCCTCCATTTTCTTTTGGGTTTTGTTTTGACATCTTTCACCGTGCAGTAAAAACGACAAATTTACTTTATTCTGCTGGTCAATACGATTACAGTGATACCAGCTTTATATAGGTTATCTTAATGTTTTACTCCTATTACAAAGAAAAAACTATTTGTTAGAAAAAAAAAATTTTACATAACTTATTTTTTGCGGCAAGAGCTGTTGTTTTTATTGGTACCATTTTTTTTAGTACATACAACTTTTTGATCACTTTAAAAAAAAAAAATTTACCGATCAATTGAACAAAAAAACTGTGATTCCAGCGTTTTATATTTTTTTCATTTTTACGGCGTTCACCATGCGCATTAAATAATGCTATATTGTAATAGTTTGGACATTTACGGACGCAGGGATATCAATTTTGTTCATTTTTATATTACTTCAGAGGAAAAATGGGAAAAGAGTTTTTTTTTTAACTTTTAATTTGTTTTATATTTTTCACTACTAAAAACTTTATTTAACTTTTTTTTACACAATCTATTAGTCCCCCTAGGGACTTGAACCAGCGATCGTTGGATCGCTGGTACAATACACTGCAATCTAATCTATTGCAGTGTACAGTAATTTTTACCGGCTTTTGTTAAGACCTGCCGCAGGCAAGGCTTAACATAGGCAGAGTGAAGACAGTCATTTTGTGGGGGCGCCGATGAGCTGACAGAGGGGGCTGTCCCCTCTCTATAATGCCTCAGATGCTGCGGTCGCAATTGTCGCAGCATTTGAGGTGTTAAACGGCCAGGAACAGTGCGTTTGGTGTTCTTGGCCGTCAGTGGCAGGTGTCAGCTATAGTAAACAGCTAATACCTGCAGCGTATGGAGCACGCTCAGTGAATGAGCGCGCTCCATACTTCTCCCCCTGCACCATGACGTTCACTTACACCATGACGGGCAGTTAAAGATAACCTCCAGTGGAAACACAACTTTCCATGTCAGCACCCCCCACCTGAATATATACACCACACTCTCCACTCCTTTTATGTATACTGTACTTACTTTTTAACTGCTGCTTTCTTTGTGCTTTAAAAAAGCCTCCATCTTGATTCTTAGATTTCCCCAGCTTTCTCTTCCTCTCTGCTTTGCTATCAATCTCATGATGCTTCAGCACAGCATCACATGACCAGCTAAAGACCATACCATTTCTGCATGCTGGGGGACACTGGGATTATCATTCTCTCTATATTATCATAACTAAGCTGAGAAATCATAAGTATACAGACAGGGAGGCTGCACTATATTCTTCTACATTATACCTGTGTGACAGGAACCTGTCTAAGTATCAGTGGTAGCTGATGATATAAGTTTCTGCCCCCCCCCCCCTGTGTAATAGTGTGATACAGGAACTGCTGAAGCCTGTGATGGGTGACACATAGATCTCCATAGACTCAAGAAGGGAAAGCGTGTCACCGAGCCTGATTCACACTGCGGCTAAGCAACCATCCCAGTCTGATATATGGAGAAGGAAGCAGAAAGAAAAATAACAGTTGAGAGACGGACACATGGAATATCATAATAATACACATGGGAAATTTTAGTTTTGTCTGGAGTGTCCGTTTAACCCCTTCACGCACCCTGACGTGCCATTTCCGTCCGGGTGCGGGGGGTGATGTCTGAAGCGCGCTCAACCACTGAGCGCGCTCCATATGCTTCGGGTGTCAGCTGTATTTGACAGCGGACAGGCGGGAGTAACAGCCAGGAGCAGCGATTGCGCTGCTCCTGGCTGTTTAACACCTCAATTGCTGTGATCAATCTCGACCGCAGCATCTGAGGCGTTGAAAAGAGGGGGGTGGTCCCCTCCGACAGCTCATCGGCCCCTCAGAGTGAGATGAGGGGGTGACGACGGTTGTTATGACAGCCCAGGGGCCTAATGAAGGCCCCCAGGACTGCCTTCACTCTGCCTCTGCTAAGCCCTGCCCGTGGCAGGGCTTAACAGATGGCTGTAAAAATGATGATATACTGCAATACGTTAGTATTGCAATATATTGTACCAGCGATCTAACAATCGCTGGTTCAAGTCCCCTAGGGGGGCTAATAAAGTGTGTGGAAAAAAGTAAAAAAAAGATTTTAATAGTGAAAAAATTTTTTAAAATATTAAAAGTAAAAAAAAATAACTTTTCCCATTTTCCCCCTAAAGTAATGTAAAACATAAAAAAAGTAAAACAAAATTGGTATTGCTACGTCCGTAAAAGTCTGAACTATTACAATATAGTGTTATTTAATGCGCACGGTGAACGCCGTAAAAAAGGAAACATTTAAAACGCCAAAATCGCTGTTTTTTGGTCAACTTAGCTTTCAAAAATTTTTTTATAAAAAGTGATCAAAAAGTTCTAGGTAACAAAAAATGGTACCGATAAAAACTACAGCTCGTCCCTCAAAAAATAAGCCCTCACATCGCTCAATCGGTGAAAAAATAAAAAAAGTTATGGCTCTCAGAATGTGGCGACACAAAACATTTTTTTTTTAACAAAAAGTTGATTATCAATAAAAGTAGTAAAATATAAAAACACCTACACCGTGTTCCAAATTATTATGCACATTGGATTTAAGTGTCATAAACATTTAATTATTAGTTTTTCAATTAAACTCATGGATGGTATTGTGTCTTAGGGCTCTTTGGATCATTGTAATCAATCTCAGACACCTGTGATAAATAGTTTGCCAGGTGTGCCCAATCAAAGGAAAACTACTTAAGAAGGACGTTCCACATTATTAAGCAGGCCACAGGTTTCAAGCAATATGGGAAAGAAAAAGGATCTCTCTGCTGCCGAAAAGCATGAAATAGTGCAATACCTTGGACAAGGTATGAAAACATTGGATATTTCAAGAAAACTTAAGCGTGATCATCGTACTGTGAAAAGATTTGTGGCTGATTCAGAGCACAGACGGGCTCGCTCAGATAAAGGCATAATGGGGAAGGTTTCTGCCAGACAAATTAATAGGATTAGGAGAGCAGCTGCTAAAATGCCATTGCAAAGCAGCAAACAGGTATTTGAAGATGCTGGTGTCTCTGGAGTCCCGCGAAACTCAAGGTGTAGGATCCGCCAGAGGTTTGCAAGTGTTCATAATGCTATTATTCGGCCACCCCTAAACAATGCTCACAAGCAGAAACAGTTGCAGTGGGTTTAGAAATACATGAAGACTAATTTTCAAACCGTGTTGTTTACTGATGAGTGCCGTGCAACCCTGGATGGTCCAGATGGATGGAGTAGTGGATGGTTGGTGAATGGCCACCATGTCCCAACAAGGCTGTGACATCAGCAAGGAGGTGGCGGAGTCATGTTTTGGGCTGGAATCATGGGGAGAGAGCTGGTAGGCCCCTTTAGGGTCCCTGACGGTGTGAAAATGACCTCTGCAAAGTACGTAGAGTTTATGACTGACCACTTTCTTCCGTGGTACAAAACGAAGAACCGTGCCTTCCGTAGCAAAATTATCTTCATGCATGACAATGCACCATCTCATGCTGCAAAGAATACCTCTGTGTCATTGGCTGCTATGGGCATAAAAGGAGAGAAACTCATGGTGTGGCCCCCATGTTCCCCTGACCTCAACCCTATTGAGAACCTTTGGAGAATCTTCAAGCAAAATATCTATGAGGGTGGGAGGCATTTCACATCAAAACAGAAGCTCTGGGAGGCTATTCTGACATCCTGCAAAGATATTCAAGCAGAAACTGTCCAAATACTCACAAATTCGATGGATGCAAGAATTGTGAAGGTGATATCAAAGAAGGGGTCCTATGTTAACATGTAACTTGGCCTGCTAAGTTTTTTTTTGATTGAAAGAGCTTTTGATTTCTGTAAATATGACCTCCTGATGCTGCAAATTCAACAAATTACCATTTTAGTTCTCTTTACAACCTTTAAAATGTTTTGATCTCTGTTGTGCATAATAATTTGAAACAATGCATTTTGAGTTTTTTACTTCTAAAAAAAAATCTGTTATCATTAGGAGATTTGTTCAATAAAATTTGCATTATACTCCAACGGTTGATGGCTTGAAGATTATACTGACTGTCATTTGCATCGACTATTTAGGAAAATCGGCGAAAAATAACATTTGCATAATAATTTGGAACGCGGTGTATATAAATTTGGTATCACCGTAATCGTATTGAGCCACAGAATAAAGATAAGTTGTCGTTTTTACCACACGGTGAAAGATGTAAAAACAAAACCCAAAAAACAATTGAGGAATCACAGTTTTTTCAATTTTCAGCCTGCAAAGAATTTTTTTTCAGTTTCCCAGTACATTATATGGAACTATAAATCGTACCAAAAGAAACAACAACTCCTCCCGCAAAAAATAAGCCCTCACACCACTCTATTGACTGAAAAATAAAAAAGTTATGGCATCTTGGATTGCTGGGAGTGAAAAACGAAAATGAAAAATCAAAAAATGGCTTCGTCCCGAAGGGGTTAAATCTATGTCTACACAGGGGATTTGGAGCTCTGTATACAAAAAATAGAGCTTCACACACTATAAAGATATATTAAGAAATTAATCAGCACTGAATTTTGGATCATGTAGGTCCATGACACTTTGGGGAAGTCTATGATATAAAAACTTCGCCCAACCTGAGCAGGTGTTTTCCCTGGTGCTGGAAAACCTCCACCCACAGATTAAATTTAAGGCATTCTCCGCAATGACAAAGTATTTCCCTGTGAGAGCATATTCTTTACTAGTCTGAATGTATGCTGTGTAGCTGACCATTAGAAATTGAATATGTATCTTGGATCTTACTGACATTAACAATTTCACTTTGGAGTCATTTCAAAGTATGGACAGAACGTGGTCACTACATAGACTATTATGGCGCCTGTGTCATCTTCCATTGATAGGTCTTGTGCTGTACTGTGACATAACTTCAATATTTGAGCCTTCATCATTGACTTCACTTTATGACATTGCCTACCATTGTCGCCCAGTAACAATCCTTCTATCTGAACCCTTGATGATGTTTTCCAAAATCCAGAAGAGCATATTTATCAATGCACTTATGGCAGTTTTCTGGTACATTTGCATTGAAAAGAATGATATTCAGGCTGAAAGTCATATCTACTAAGCCCAAAACCCTTTTTTTTTCCAATACTTGCCTAGTGTCGGAAAAAGAGGGTGTGGGTTTTATAGTCACATGCAGTAAAACATATTCACAAGTAAATACATATGAACCTGTCGCAGCTTAGTAGCTGCACCGTGTGCCCTGTTGATGTATATTGCACAGACTACATAGAAACAGTGCACCGGTATCAGTAAATATGCCCCAGTTTTTCCAGATATAATAGCTAGGATCCAGCTAAGTACTTTCAAACATAACTATTTCTTTGGGAAAGGAGTGTGCTATAGGTTAATAACATGATCTGCTAGGTCCTTACCTCGGGTTTTATCTGAAAGAACATAGGACAACCAATTATCCTACCTTATATTATACAATATCAAACATAACAGTATAGCAAAAATGCATATACATTATGTCTGTTACATTACTGCAATTTTATGTTAGTGGGTGATATATTCATGCCATTATTCTAGATGGGCAATTGAGTGAACGCCAAAGACAATGCAAGTGCAGACAATTTCTGACCTTTGGAAGCAAATTTATAGATGTGTATTAATGGTCATAACCAAAGATGAGTCCCCCAAAAAATAACTAGAGGCAAGAGAGAAAATCTAAGGGATAAGAAATGCGGGGTGCCGAATGCAAATATGTATGACCTTTAAAGAGACACTAACTTTTCAAACAACTTATGCTAATCTAATAGTATACCTGATATAGATCAACTTTATCATTTACTCACTGTTAAAATTGAGTTGCTTTATCCATGTAAATTCTGTGTGAAGTTACTGCCACTATCTCTCTCCCTTACTGATCTGCTGCCGCCCCCTGTTGTCAAGCAAAGTCTGTATCTGGTTACAGAGCAAAATTGACAGACTGCAGAAGGTGCGGGTAGGTCACGTCACTGCCTATTCATACAAGTCTGTGGAGAGGGGAGGGGGAGCAGGGAGAGAAAGAGACACAGACACGCTGCATACAAGTCTATGGAGAGGGGAGTGGTGAGCAGTGGAGGAAACAGAAGCAGAGTGAGTAAGACACAGTCTGCTGGTAAGATTTCTATGTCACCCCAGCGCTGGATTCACAGCTACACTGCTCATTACTACTATATAATCTCATCCATGCTGCTGCCTCTATATATATGTGAAAATAGATAGGAGAGCTGGATTCTCCTCTTCTATGTGTACAGTGTATAGAAATCATAATAGCAGTTAATCTCGATACCACTAGCACAGACACAACTGAGAATTAGAGTGAGAGCCTGCACAGGGGAAAACTGCTAAATAATGCAGAATACAAGTCATATAATGGTCAGAATTAGTGTTATTCCTCTCGTATGCACATATGACAGCTTATTCTGAAAAGTCACCTGAAAAGTTAGGTACGCTTTACGCTTTCTACCTGGCTCCTGGGATTGTCCAGTCCTGTTCTTGATTGTTAGGCCAATAACTAAATAAGTGTCAATAGAATCAACCACTTTTCAGTGCCAGAAATACAGTATGTTTAGAGCAGTTTTCAATTGATTTTCCAGTCATCTGGGCAGGACATACAAACTAAGTTACTCTGTAGGGGGAAACAATGAGCATACAAGAAAGCTCCTCCCAGTGGAGCATTTGAGGCATGATATATAACTACGAATGTTAAATGCACCATTGAATATAGTGTTAATTGTGACTGCCATTGACCTTCAAAGCATTAGTAGCACAACCACTGACATCATAGAAGGGTTCCCTGCTCGGTATGCCCCTCTATTAGTCAGAGAGGAGAGTTGCTGCAAAGAGCGGCTTCCGCTTTGGAGTCAGTGCAACCATTTATTTCATAGTTGCCCGAATGTGCAGCACGTAATACCACATTTCTCCTGCAGTGGCCACTGCAGTATTCTGCAGCTTCTCCTGGCTATAATAGCTGATTGAGGAAGGTTTCAGCTACTGGACTAATGTCAATCAGCTGATCATCCGCAGGTCCTCATTTAGAAAAGGGGTCATCTGGATCTTAGTAGAATAAAAACGTACTGTAAAGAATCACGTATTAAAACATTATATTTTCACTTCAAAATTTTGTCAAAAACTGATAGCTCCTCTAAACATTTATAGATGGCCAGGGATCATAAACAATTTCTCTTTGGAGTCTCTTGTTTTGCCAAATGACAGCTAGGTTCTCTTATCCAGTAAAGGAAACTTGATGGAATTTTGATAAATCTGGAGAAGGACTGTCATAGTTATGAGACATTATTACCCCGTACTGACCTGCACTGTAATCTCCAATGTGTGTCATTTTCTTCTCTCCTGAGCAGACAGTCGTCTCCGCCAGAAGTTCACATCTTCTGTTTGTTAAATGCAAAATGTTCCTATTTTGGCACAACAACTTTTTTTTTAATGGAACATGACATTTCTACAATATTACATAATAGAAACGTGTTTAGTCAGACACAGTCCTCGTATAAGAACATAGAAACAGATGCAGCGGCTGACCATCTGCAGTCCTGTAATGCGGTGTAAACAGTTCCCCTACAAAACAAGATCTTTTAAGGTCAATCATAGAACAGACTTTGCTGAGTGAAGAAGCCACAGTATTTAGTAAGACCAGTATACAGTATATAGATTATATAGATAATAGTAGATTAGAGTTCTGCCTTTACAGGGATATTTTTTCTGGGATAGGAACATAAAATAATCTAATACAAAGAGATAAATCATGTTTATTATACACATAATAGGAAAAAATAGCATTGATACACATAGAGTGCCACAAGATAAAAAAGTGAAACATATAAAGGTATACAGGTTGTTGCTCTCCTGCAAGGTAGCGCGTAACAAGAAACAATGGGGTCCCGTAGCTAAATTGGGAATGGGGCCCCAGAAAGGTATTCTGTGCAAAAAAATAGTATTATTTGTCACAAAATATGATCCTGTGTCACAGAATTTAGCAGTGCATACTGTGTTACAAAATAATATTCCGTGCCACAAAACTACAGCAGTGTTTTCTATGTCTCACAAAATGACAACAAAGTATTCTGTGTATAAAAAAAATAGTTTTGTATCTGTACATGCTAATCTGTGTCACCGAACACTATTTTGTGTTACTTTAAATATTATGACACAAAATAGCATTTTAAGATACAAAATCACATTTTGTTAGACAGAATACATTTTTGGAAGACAGAATTTTTTTCCCCAAGTCTAGTAATATATATTCATGTTATTCCCCACAAGGGGATCTTCATTCCATTCCATTTACAAACTACAATAAAAGTGATAGCAGTGAAAGGAAAGATTTATATACAGGTCAGATAATGATCACATCTGATCATTTTGACAGTTCACACATTGATATATGATACCCAATTGATATAATTCAATGTTCTCATTCAGACGGAAGTAAATTCATCTTTATTCAAATGGTGCAGCTGTGGTGTTTCGGCATGCGAGGTGATGTGGTTGATGATTGATAATGAAGTGCTCTTAAATATTTTACCGAGCAAGGTTCCTCATATTTTAATAAAAGCTGTTGCCGTCCCCCACTTTTACCCACAAAGATGTCTTAGTCTCGTTATCGTTCATTTGGTATGACAGCCCACAGAACGTGGTTTTGTCCCAACAGTTATCACTTTGTGCATTATGCCTTTACTATGACATCACTGTGTGCATTATCATTATACAGTGTGGGCCATTTATATGGATACACCTAAATAAAATGGGAATGGTTGGTGATATTAACTTCCTGTTTGTGGCACATTAGTATATGGGAGGGGGGAAACTTTTCAAGCTGGGTGTTGAATGGCCCCCTAGGTCTCCCGATCTGACCCCCTTAGACTTTTATCTTTGGGGTCATCTGAAGGCAATTGTCTATGCTGTGAAGATACGAGATGTGCAGCAACTGAAACTACGGATACTGGAAGCCTGTGCTAGCATTTCTTCTGCGGTGTTGCTATCAGTGTGTGAAGAGTGGGAGAAGAGGGTTGCATTGACAATCCAACACAATGGGCAGCACTTTGAACACATTTTGTAAGTGGTCAGAAACTTGTAAATAACTCATGAAAGAATAAAGTAACGTTAAAACCAAGAACACCATTGTTTTTCTTGTGAAATTCTCGATAAGTTTGATGTGTCACATGACCCTCTTCCCATTGAAAAAACTAAAGTTGGATACAAAATGGTCGACTTCAAAATGGCCACCATGGTCAACACCCAGCTTGAAAAGTTTCCCCCCTCCCATATACTAATGTGCCACCATATACTAATGTGCCACAAACACGAAGTTAATATCACCAACCATTCCCATTTTATTTAGGTGTATCCATATAAATGGCCCACCCTGTACAATGACTATGACATCACTACTTGCATTATCATTGTATTATGACATAACTTTGTGCATTATCATTGTATGTGCATTATCATTGTACTATGACATCACTGTGTGCATCATCTTTGTACTATGACATCACTGTGTGCATCATTGTTGTACTATGACATCACTGTGCGCATGATCTTTGTACTGTGACATCACTATGTTCATTATCCCACTACTGTGACATTACTTTTGTTTAAACCATTGCCGTAAAATAAAAGTAGGTAATAATGACAGATCACCATCTTAGGAACGAATTGTTGAATTCCAATTAGTTAATGATATACATGAAATAACATAATAAAATCAATCTACAAAAATTCACAAAAATGGCACCTTCAAGTTTGTTACTTGTCTTTGCACTTACCAAACGCAACAAAATGAAGAAATATACTGTCACGAAGGGTCTGTGGACCCACTGGCCCGTACCGCCTTGGCGGTAAGGCAGCTGGCCAACAGGGAGCAGGTGAGAGTCTATAGTTCTATAGGTACCTGTGGCAGCTCAGACAGCAGCAGGGCAGGCTCGGCTGGGACGTAGGTAGCAGGCGGACGTCAGGCGAGGTGAAGCAGGTCAGACATGGATGCAGCACGGCACGACTTTGGCACAGCTCAGTGCTAGACCAGGAAGGTATGGAATGCTAGGAACAGGAACTGGAACAGGTACAGGGACTGGAACAGCTAACACACTAGGAGGCCATCACATAGACAAACTAGGGAACACAACAATGCTCAGGCATCGAACTAGGGGGCTGGACCCCTCCTATAGTCCAGGGTACTCACGGGTCAAAGTTCATCCACAATGTCCGGTGCGCGCGCTGCCCCTTTAAGAGCGGGCACGTGCGTGCGAGCGCACCCTACGGGATCCAGCTGAGGAGAGTGGACGCGAGCACTGGCGTCTCCTGAGGAGGAGGCTGGGGCCAGCGCTTGCCGACTCTTGGCTTGCGGCTGTCAGGAGGGGAATGGAGCTGACAGCCCGCAGCCACGGACATTACATATACATTATGTGTAGCACCCATGCAGCATTACCATGAAATGTGTATAGAAAGAGCTGGGAGGTGTTTTAATAAGAAATGACTGTACTGTTTAGGAAATCCGGGAGTCATTGTCATCTGTTGTGTGAATACATCTACGTCCACAAATATGTCTCCTGGCTCAGTTAGAAGCAGAGGGAAGAAGAAGTATGAAAAATGGGCTGCGTGGGTTTATGCAATTGCAGGCAGATGTATTTGTGCGTCTTCCAGGCCTTATTACAATGCTTATTGTTAATGTAGTTAAGAACCTGCCATAGTCATTCTCAATCCCGGGGGTCACCTTCCTCAACGCTTTCGTACATTTTAATAAGAACGTGGCAGGTGCACATTTTAATAAAAATACAATCTCGGCGTATTTAAGAAATAGTCATTGTTCCTCGCTGTAAGCGTAGTTTATCATGATAAGGCCAAGAAATGCGTAGCTTTAATAATATTCCAGGCATACCGAATCGACGCCAGTCTACCCAATGAGGGAATGTTGGCATAACAATTGCACTTTTAAACTCGACGAATTTCTATTGGGAAACAAACCTTTGTTCAGATGTTGATGTAGCTAATTGGAATAAAAATGTTAAGTGTGTCCTTTGAGACCCATAGGCTCATTAGACAGCAGGAATGCCGGTTGCGGTAATTATACTCACACAATTTCTCTTGTACAAGCTGAAATGGTTACTCTGAATATGCAATCACATAGTCCTAGAAAAGTGAGACTTTCTCCTGCAAAGCAAAAAAAAATTATGAATCTCAAAACTTCCACTATTATTTCACATCAAGCGTCAAATGATAGAACAAATCTCCGGCTATGAATTTTTAGCTGTATGTTGTTTATCAAACGAAAATGTTTCAAGGATCACGGAACAGTGACAGCGCTGCAGGATACGCAACGAGTTCAACAAAGACAAAGGTTTGGTTATAGTTTCTAAGAAAACTCCGATAAAACTTAAATTAGGAGATTGAATACGGCTTCTACCTATTTTAGGTGACCTAGTTAAGGTGAACATTGGAAATACAATGCTGGTGGTCCTCCTTTTCAACTGCAGTTTTTTCTGCCTGCTTTTTTTGTGTAGCATCACAATATACGATATATAGAATCGGTTGTGCCCCCACCCACAATGCTAGAAAATGTTCTATAAATAAAGCCGATCGATCAACTGCTATGGGTGGCCACACAATTCACCTGCAGGGGCCATCCGCTCAGGTAAGTCAAGGGACCCAGGAGTCAAAAGAGTCCGGCAGCACTGGCTCGCCATAACACTGGAAGCAAATCGGCCTGAAAGAAGTAATCCACTGGGCATCAGGTATAAAATAAATCCCCTTCACCACCATAGGCCTCCAGGGATCTTACCATTACCCTTCACCATCCTAGAGTGGTAGGGATGTTGCCATTTACCCCTTCACTATCCTAACAAACTTACTATCCACCAGAGTTATTACTATTACCCTTCCCTACCCTAGAACACCAAGAATAAAATGTATTAACATCTATACCACCATTGACAACTACAAATACCATAATTACCCCATAAAAACCCATACGCCACCATGTATATTGAGCCTGTATGCCCCATAAATTGTGTCTAGATAAATAAAGTAAATAGCAGATAGGGAGGAGGGGATGCAGCTGCAGCTTCTCTCTCTCTCTCTGTTGGTCTGTGAGTCTGCATGCTGTGAGAGAGTCAATGTGGAGAAACAACCAACGGGCTCAGAGAGCTGATCATTACCCCACTGGTAACACACCAGTAAGAGCACACAGCACGCAAGACACAGAAAATATACAGTTTCAAAAGGCACAGGAATTGAAAAAAGCTTAAGGAGGGATTGTTACTTTCGTTTTTTTGGAACCATAGATAAACTTTAAATTTAACCTCAATCCACACTAGGATAGAAGACACAATGGGGAGAATTTATCAAATGTATTACGCCACTTTAGAAAAGTAGCAAATGCATCAATAGTCGCAATTTCTGCAAATAAATTGAGGCTTTTTTTGCATTTACACAACTCACGGTACTTTAGGGGGGGGGCTTGGTGGAAAAGGGCCACCCCCGGCCCAACACATTTACTATAAGTTACGCCAGAATTGAGCTGGCATAGATTTATCTTTCTAGCGTGCACCTCTTAATAAATTGGCTGCATCTTACTCCTGCGGGCTTCATACTAGGACTGGCGTATAAAATGTCAGTCTTTGTACATTTGCCCCAATATGTATCAACCCCTTAACCGAAAGCGATATTATTATCAACCCTAAGCTACCCTAGATCACAAGCAATGTCCAGCATTAACCCTAATATTAAAAAAGTACTGCAATATCCTTGCATGTAAAATTGTATTCTCTTCTATTTAGCTACAGCAATTACCCCCAAGTCAGGTTTTCTGGTTGCACCCCTGACTACAGAAGGTAGGGAGGCCCAAAATGTTGTATTGTGAGGGGACCTAGAGATTTTATAGGCATCCGGGTTGCAAATTGGGCCACTGTAGTAAAAATTTTCAGCAGAGGAATTAACAAAAGGACAATTTGGCTTAAGTTTTTTTGTCTTTACCAGTGTAACCATGTAAAAGTCAAGCTTTACTGCATCAAATATCTGATAACAGAGGACAATAGAATATACTGAGCTGCTAGTACAGAAACATACAATCACTTATATAACAAAAAAGTTACCAAAATTATATATTTCCTTGTTTTTCAGAATATTTTGCTGTCTGTGTTGAATGGACACATATCTGTATATAGAAGATAGTCCAGAGCGAGGAGTCTACAAAAAGGTCAAGATTTCCCTGGGAAGCTCAGCAAACGATTTTCAGATTTTTTTTGTTAATATAGATGTGAAGACAGGGCCGGCACTCTGAAAACTTGCCAGGATTTCTTAATCTAGATCTGTGTTTTACTGCGGAGCTCTGTGATCTTCTGGAACCTTTACACATTGACCTTAAGGCAAAGATCATACAACATGTCCAACGTCTTGGTCAGTATTGCTCAGTTCAGCATGCTGATTGTTTTTTCCAGTGGTCACTAAATTAGAAGGGCAAGATGTCTGGAAACCTGGATTCTACACGGAGAGACTAACTGTAATATCTTTAAACCCTAAAGGAGGTATCCAAGCTCTTACCTGTTCTTTAACCCCCCTTCAGCGGCCAAACTTTACCATAAACTGTTTACCCCTTTACCATTACCCCTAGCTCACCAGCTTCCCGTGTCCCCCACCACTCTGACCTTAATAGTAAATTTGGGTCCTATTGACTAAAATAATTTGTTCCGCCTTTACTATTTTCATTCTAGTTTTTGAACATTTTGATATTTCCATCTATATAGATCTACTATATTTTCTTTAGTTTTTTTTTCAAGTAGTATTTCTACATTTTGGGTGTTTTGGGAATTTGAGGAAAAAAATATAAACAAAAAACAATTTAAACGAGTTTTCCTCATCTTATCGTTTATTTTCTTAATTAGTTTTTACATATATTTAAATATTTTTTTTTTATTAGTTAGCAGAACTCCAAAATTAAGTTTATTTTCCTAAGAGTATTTTTTCTTAGACATTTATGGCATAACCACAAGATGCCATAAATATCTAATAGATATATTTTCCATCACTTGCACCCCCCATATCGGGAGAACGGCCCTCTGAACCCCAGTCGGTGATTTAATGCGGCCATCAGCATCCACCTTTAGCACAATAATAGACTTCAATAATGTGAGCCACCTCTCCATTGAAGTCTTTGCTGCTTTTCATTAGATAACCCCCATTCGCCTAATAGATATTGTTCCCAGAGGAAGGACCCTACCGATTAGACATTTATAGCATATCATGTAGGTTTGCCAAAAAGGCATGGGATAGGAATGCCTGGTTGGTGCAATTTTAGGGATTCCAAATATGTGTTTGATAACAGTTAAAATTATGCTGGATGCAAAAATATTTCTTTGCAAAAAAAGAAAAAAAAAGTTTTTTGTATAGTGTTTTTTTATTTTATGTTACTGTAATGATAGGAGTAGGGAAACGGACAAGTGAGCCCTAATCTACCCGCCACTCTGTCCCTGCCTACTTGCAACGACCCGCCCTAGGCGACGGGGTACAACTGGGCGGCGGTCCCTACGCTCAGTAAGTGCACGAGACAAACAGACAAGGGTACACAAAGCTAAGGGAAATGGGGCAGTTGCTCACGGCAACACTGTGAGCAACAAGAGTGGTGAACGAGCCGAGTCAAACCAGGAGTGCACGAGGTACCAAACGCAGAGCAGGAGAGTAGTCAGTAAGCCAGGGTCAGTATGGAGCAGGATCAAATAGTCAGAAGCTGTAGCTGGGCCAGGAAACCACAAGGGAAGAATCACAAGCAAGGAGGAACAGGAAAGGCAGGTATAAATAGACAGAGGGCGGGAGCTAGCTGAGTCTGGCCAGGCTGCGATAGGCTCTCCCACTCCTAAGCCTGCCAGCCTAAGTGGTGGAAGCTGGAGTCAGTCTCAGAGACATAGACTCAGGTGAAGACTGATTACCTATGGAAGTTAACCCCGAAGCTGTGCCTGGCAGATCCTTTACAGTACCCCCCCACCTTTTATGAGGGACCACCGGACCCTTTCTAAGTGGACCTGGTTTATTGGGGAAACGAAGGTGGAACCTCCTGACCAATACCCCAGCGTGAACATCCCGGGCGGGTACCCAAGTCCTCTCCTCAGGCCCGTATCCCCTCCAATGGACCAGGTACTGGAGGGAGCCTTGGACCATCTTGCTGTCCACAATCTTGGCCACCTCGAATTCCACCCCCTCAGGGGTGAGAACGGGAACAGGAGGTTTCCTCGAGGGAGCCAAGGACGGGGAGCAGCGTTTAAGGAGGGAGGCATGAAACACGTCGTGTATTCGAAAAGATGGGGGCAACTCCAGTCGGAAGGAGACAGGATTGAGGACTTCAATGACCTTGTACGGCCCAATAAACTGGGGAGCAAACTTCTTGGACGGGACCTTAAGGCGCAAGTTCCTAGACGATAACCACACCAGATCCCCGACCATAAACAAGGGGTTAGCAGAACGTCTTCTATCAGCCTGAGTTTTTTGTATGCTCTGGGACGCCTCTAGGTTCTTCTGAACCTGGGCCCAGACTGAGCACAGTTCCCGATGAACGACCTCTACCTCAGGATTGTTGGAACTACCAGGTGAGACGGAGGAGAACCGTGGATTAAACCCATAATTACAGAAAAAGGGGGAGACCCCTGATGAGTTACTGACCAGGTTATTAAGGGAAAATTCGGCGAGGGGAATGAATAAGACCCAATCATATTGACAGTCAGAGATAAAACACCTTAAATATTGTTCTAGAGATTGATTAGTCCTCTCAGTTAGACCATTAGTTTCAGGATGGAAGGCAGAGGAGAAGGACAGATCAATCTCCAATTTTTTACAGAAGGCTCTCCAAAACAATGAAACAAATTGTACCCCTCTGTCAGAAACAATTGACAAGGACCCCATGGAGACGCAGGATGTGTTTGACAAACAAGGTAGCTAACGTCTTGGCAGTAGGTAGTTTCTTGAGGGGCACAAAGTGGCACATCTTACTGAAGCGGTCTACTACCACCCACACCACCGACTTGCCTTGAGATGGAGGCAAATCGGTGATAAAATCCATGGAGATATGGGTCCAAGGTCTCTGGGGAATGGGCAAAGAACGTAGTAAGCCCGCTGGTCGGGACCTGGGAGTCTTGGACCTAGCACAAACCTCACAAGCGGCGACGTAGGCCTTAACGTCTTTAGGCAACCCAGGCCACCAATAGTTTCTGGCAATGAGGTGTTTGGTACCCAGGACGCCTGGATGACCAGATAGTGCGGAGTCATGATTTTCCCTAAGTACCCTTAGCTGGTATTGCAGGGGAACAAACAGCTTGTCCTCAGGAAGGTTCCCGGGAGCTGAACCTTGATCAGCCGCAATTTCAGAGACTAAATCAGAATTAATAGAAGAAATGATTATACCAGGAGGTCAAATACAAGCAGGATCTTCCTCCGAAGGAGGGCTGGCCATGAAGCTACGCGACAGCGTATCGGCCTTAATATTTTTAGACCCAGCCCTATAGGTAACCAAAAAGTTGAATCTGGTAAAAAATAGCGCCCATCGAGCCTGTCTCGGGTTTAGCCTCCGGGCAGATTCTAGGAAAACCAGATTCTTGTGGTCGGTAAGGACCGTTACCTGGTGCCTAGCCCCCTCCAGGAAGTGGCGCCACTCTTCAAATGCCCATTTAATGGCTAAGAGTTCGCGGTTGCCAATATCATAGTTACTCTCAGTGGGCGAAAACTTCCTGGAGAAGTAGGCACAGGGACGGAGATGGGTGAGGGACCTGGTACCCTGGGACAAGACAGCCCCCACTCCCACCTCGGATGCGTCAACTTCCACGATAAATGGCTCCATTTGGTTGGGCTGGACCAGCACCGGGGCCGAGATAAAGCACTTCTTAAGGACCTCAAAAGCCTGGACAGCCTCAGGGGGCCAGTGGAGGAGATCAGCACCTTTGCGAGTGAGGTCCGTAAGAGGCTTAGCGATGACCGAGAAGTTAGCAATAAATCTCCTGTAATAATTAGCGAACCCCAAGAAACACTGTAACGCCTTCAGGGAGGCAGGTTGGACCCATTCCGCCACAGCCTGGACCTTGGCGGGGTCCATGCGGAATTCATGAGGAGTGAGGATTTGACCCAAAAATGGTATCTCCTGTACCCCAAACACACATTTTTCGGTTTTCGCAAACAGTTTGTTTTCCAGAAGGACCTGGAGCACCTTCCTGACATGCTCAATGTGGGAGGACCAGTCCTTGGAAAACACCAGTATGTCATCAAGGTACACTACAAGAAATACCCCCAGGTAATCTCTTAAAATCTCATTTATGAAATTCTGGAAGACCGCAGGAGCATTACACAACCCAAAGGGCATGACGAGGTATTCGAAATGACCTTCGGGCGTGTTAAACACAGTCTTCCACTCATCCCCCTCTTTGATGCGGATAAGGTTATACGCCCCCCGTAGATCAAACTTAGAGAACCATTGGGCCCCCTGAACCTGATTAAAGAGATCAGGAATCAAAGGAAGGGGATACTGGTTCCTTACAGTGACCTTATTCAAGTTACGGTAGTCAATGCATGGCCTAAGACCACCATCCTTCTTCCCTACGAAGAAGAAGCCAGCACCTACCGGAGAAGTAGAGGGGCGAATGTAACCCTTGGCCAGGCATCCCTGGATATACTCTCTCATGGCTTCACGTTCGGGACAAGAAAGATTAAATATCCTACCCTTAGGGAGCTTAGCTCCTGGTACCAATTCGATAGCGCAATCGTATTCTCTATGAGGAGGTAACACTTCGGAGGCCTCCTTAGAGAAAACATCAGCGAAGTCCTGAACAAACTCAGGTAGCGTGTTTACCTCCTCAGGGGGAGAATTAGAATTAACAGAAAAACATGACGTCAAGCATTCATTACCCATTTGGTAAGCTCCCCAGTATTCCAGTCAAACGTGGGATTATGCAACTGCAACCAGGGAAGGCCTAAAACCAAATCGGACGATAATCCCTGCATCAACAGTACAGAGCACTGCTCCAAATGCATGGAGCCAACAAGGAGTTCAAAAATAGGGGTATGCTGTGTAAAATAACCATTAGTAAGAGGAGTCGAGTCGAGTCGATACCCACTACCGGGACAGGTTTAGGCAAATCAATTAAAGGCATAGCTAGAGACATGGCAAATTCCACAGACATGATATTAGTAGAAGACCCTGAATCCACGAAGGCACTGCCGGTAGCAGACCTACCCCCAAAAGAGACCTGAAAGGGAAGCAAGATTTTATTACGTTTCATATTTACGGGAAATACCTGTGCACCCAAGTGACCTCCCCGATGATCACTTAGGCGCGGAAGTTTTCCGGCTGCTTTATTCTTACGCCTAGGGCAGGTGTTCACTTGATGCTTGTCATCCCACAATAGAAGCAGAGACCATTCTTCCTGCGGAACTCTCTACGTTGTCGGGGGGACACGGAGGCCCCGAGTTGCATGGGTACCTCCGAGTCTTCCGTGGAAGAGCGAAGCAACGGGACCTCGGGAGGCATCATGGGGGAGTCAGAGGGGAAAACACAAAAACGTTCAAGTTGTCGTTCCCTGAGACGTCGGTCAAGTCGTACAGCTAAAGCCATAGCCTGGTCAAGGGAGTCAGAAGAGGGATAGCTAACTAGCAGGTCTTTCAGGATGTTCGACAGACCCAACCTAAACTGGCACCTTAAGGCAGCGTCATTCCACCGAGAAGCTACGCACCACTTCCTAAAGTCAGAACAATACTCCTCAACAGGTCTCTTACCCTGACGTAAGGTCACCAGCTGACTCTCAGCAAAGGCAGTCCTGTCAGTCTCGTCATAAATGAGTCCGAGAGCAGAAAAGAAACGATCAACGGAGGAAAGTTCAGGGGCGTCAGGAGCCAAGGAGAAGGCCCACTCTTGGGGCCCTTCCTGGAGCCGGGACATAATAATACCCACCTTCTGGCTCTCAGAACCTGAGGAGTGAGGCTTTAAACGAAAGTAGAGCCTACAACTCTCCCGAAAGGAGAGAAAAGTCCTCCGGTCCCCTGAGAACCGGTCAGGCAACTTGAGGTGGGGTTCAAGAGGTGAGGTGAGGGGGACTACCATGGTAGCGTCAGGCTGGTTGACCCTCTGAGCCAGGGTCTGGACCTGTAGGGAGAGACCCTGCATTTGCTGGGGCAGGGTCTCAAGGGGGTCCATAGTAGTGTCAGGGACCAGGGTAGACTAGGTATATGGGCTTGTGATTATGTAATGATAGGGGTAGGGAAACGGACAAGTGAGCCCTAATCTACCCGCCACTCTGTCCCTGCCTACTTGCAACGACCCGCCCTAGGCGATGGGGTACAACTGGGCGGCGGTCCCTACGCTCAGTAAGTGCACGAGACAAACAGACAAGGGTACACAAAGCTAAGGGAAATGGGGCAGTTGCTCACGGCAACACCGTGAGCAACAAGAGTGGTGAACGAGCCGAGTCAAACCAGGAGTGCACGAGGTACCAAACGCAGAGCAGGAGAGTAGTGAGTAAGCCAGGGTCAGTATGGAGCAGGATCAAATAGTCAGAAGCTGTAGCTGGGCCAGGAAACCACAAGGGAAGAATCACAAGCAAAGGAGGATCAGTAAAGGCAGGTATAAATAGACAGAGGGCGGGAGCTAGCTGAGTCTGGCCAGGCTGCGATAGGCTCTCCCACTCCTAAGCCTGCCAGCCTGAGTGGTGGAAGCTGGAGTCAGTCTCAGAGACATAGACTCAGGTGAAGACTGATTACCTATGGAAGTTAACCCCGAAGCTGTGCCTGGCAGATCCTTTACATTTACTTTTTTCTGCTTTTTTTTTTATATTAATCAGTATCCGTTATTACATCAATTGTTTTTATTGTTTAGCTTTTAAACATCAAATGACAAAAGATTATATTTTATATCCCAGACATGTAAACTAATGTGAACTCATGATAACACGTGTTGACATAATCTGGTCAGACAGGCTATCCACGTCTCTCTAAGACCCAACACTGTCTGATCTTCTCTACAAGGAAAATCAGTGAGAATTATTTTTTCGTGAGCACCCTGGTCATCTCAGGTTATCACCAACAACCAGCCCCTTGTGCGGGCTGTCTGGGCATCTGAAAACTCTGCACAAATATAGATGCTGCAAACAACTACAGGTCTGGATGTCCATTTACAGGAGAAGAGAGGCTGAATTTATCATTAAACATTTTATTTTGTCATAACTCACCGAATAAAAACAATGTAGTAAATTTACCTGCAGTCCTATGTAAAAACAGATATCAGTTCGACTACATCTGTACATCATAATACATCAGGGGGTAAAGTAAAGTTATGACCGAATTGTTTAGAGCATTTAGAGCATTAACATTTAGAAAAAAAAAGTACAGATTTATAGCCAATAGGTCTATGTATATGAGGTAATCAATCAATGAACCATATGGCATTATTACTGCAAAGCTTGCTTAAAGCTGCAGGTGCTCACAGCCAGACATGCAATATAAATCTAGATATCAGGGTTTTCTATGTATTTGCTAATTTTACTATGTTAGTGCTTATGGAGGTCATGGAGAGTAAAGTCCCAATGAACACACCGATCACAATATGATTCCTTAATCTCCGTAATACATCACGATGACAATGGGAGATACACGTGTCCATCTTCTTCCCCTCTCTCTATCCTCTCCTTCCCCCTTCCCCCTCGTCTTATGTTTTATTTAGTAGGTTTTCTGTCCTATGGTTCAATGACTTTTGACATTTGTTCTTCATTTTGTTTTTGTGGCAAAATGTCTGATCCAATTATCACTTTATCAATGATCATTTGATATATACTGTGCAATATGTACAATATCGGTATAAGTGTTTGGAGATGCTTTTGCCATGGGACATCTTGTTCATCCTTTGTTTGTTTGTTTGTTTGTTTGTTTGTAACATTTGAAAAATAAAAAGAAATATTTAAAAAAAATAAGAAAAAAAAAGTCTTAATGAATTGGCTGTAGCCAATCGGTGATGCTGCTATGAACGGCACGTTTAAAGCAGCATCACCGATTGGCTGCAGCGGCACCCGAAAGATGAACGGCACGTGACCGAAGCCCAAGCTTACCGTTACAAGAGCGGCAGCGAATGGAGATGTCACTGCTGGAGCGGGGGCGTTTAAAAGAATGAGTACTTGTTGGTTTATTATTTTATGCCCTCTCCTCCTGTAAAATTTAAAAAATCCAGGTAACCCCTTAAGCCAGAATAATCATTATTTGCGTTAAGGGTGTTGTCCCACCATTAAAATATCATACTCATTGTGTAGATCATAAAACATTAACAATGTTTTCCATTAACATACTGTTAATAAAATGATCCAGCGAAGAGTTATGACGTTTACTTACAGTATATAGTATAGCGCCACCTGGTGTTGAAAGTGTATAGCAATGTGCACGTCCACCTACTGAGCGTAGTACTGGTGGACACACATACTCAGTCATTCTTCCCACAGCCAGTTCTCTGCATAGCAGAAAACCCTACTGGTGACTGCAGAACAGCCAATAGAAATAGCTTTCTGCCCTGCTTGTCAGGGAAGGAGCAGATCCTCTGCAGTAGCATTGTAGTAAAGCTGAGGAGACTCCTTCTGCAGGGGAAGTTTTAGGGGACTATGTCATCTGATGCCAAAGGGCGAAGTAGACTGATTATACTCAAAGCCCCTCTCCCCAGCAGCACAGATTAGCAGCAGCACCAAGAATGAAGAGAGATGTATTTTTTTTATGCTAAAAAAATCTTTACCAGTGCCCACAAACTTTGACGTGCCATTCATATCACTGTTGTCCTGTTATGTAGCAGAGGCTTGTTTGAGCCCAATCATACACCATGGCTCAGGTGCAACTACAACCTCTGCACCCACTATAGATAAAGAGGTGTTTCATTTCCAAAATGCCACATTGCCCTATGCTAGTGTGAATGTGCATCATAATTGAATACTCTCCTCGATTGTTCCAAAAGTAAGCGGAGATCTCCTGGTTGAGCAGGCAAATCTCCTGAAAAAGACTGTTGGCAGCTGCCTCAGGGCAGTTTGCTGCAATGTATTTATATTGCTGGGAGATGGGAGATATATAAATATGTACTGTATGTAGTGAGCTCCCCCTTGTGGCAGCTGCAGGCTGCCACTATGCTGGCACTATTTGTAAGGGGGACACTCTGTTGGTACAGTTTGAGAGAGACACTGCTGGCAGTGTTGTTTATGAGAGACACCCTACTGGTACGATATATGGGGCACTTTGCTGCCACTGATGTTTCTGAGGCAATTTAAAAATGAAAGAATTGGATATAATGGAAAGCACTGCTGAACATGTAAACGTGTTTCGACAACAGAACCTGTGTCTTCATCAGGCCTGATGAAGACACAGAATCTGTTGTCGAAACACGTAGCCATGTATTACAATTATTAAGACACCACTTTTACTACCATTATTTACATGTTCAGTAGCGCTTTCCATTATATCCAATTATTTCATTTTTAAATTGCCTCTTGTTTCCGTACTGCGTTTATGGTACCGGTTTCTGGATTGGAGCGCTGCAACTGATTTTATTACCACACGCTTACCCCAGTGTTGTACCTGAATTGTACAACCTCTATAGGTGAGCGCAACTGCTTTTCCTTGCATTGTATTCATCTTACCAACGAGGTTGATATTGCACCATGTGGCGCTGTGTATTCTTTTTCTCCTTTTTGGTATTACTGTTCTTTCTGAGGCAGTCTTCTGGCACTGTTAGTGGAGGCACTTTGGCACTTGTTAAGGGGGTGTTGCCTCTACTTGTGGGCAGGATTTACCTAAGGGTAAGTCCAAACAAAGTTGTCCTGACACGGATGCGACACGACCAACAACCGTGCTGGCACCATGTTTAGCATAGCTGTCAACTGGCCTGTTAATGGGTAAAATAGCCCTTTACCTGCAAAATCGTGCGGCTATAAAGGGTGTATTAATTAATAACCGCTCGATTTTTACAGGTAAAGGACTATTTCACCCGCAATAACGCATGGACATTAACACGCTAGTTGACAGTCGTGCCGAACATGGTGTCGGCTCGGTTGTTGGCCGCGACGCGACCGTGTCAGGACTGCTCGGTTTGGACTTACCCTAAAGGAAAATTTCCATGGCCTGCAAACCACTCCGCATCTCGAGTCTTCCTGAATTCTTTTCTTAAAAGTAGGCAGGTAAATGTACCTGTATACGACTATAGAAAGGATTCCCAATAATTAACCTTCAGCCGGCAACAAACATAATGCACAAATATTGCAGAACTTGATACAGATGCAAATCAACATTTTTCATCAGATACTACAGATTTCCATTGCAAATGCCAACAATCTCATGTCTATGGAGAAAGCCCCATCGGGGGAAACAGGGATTGCAGGTTGGAAAAACGGCGCCAACGATGTCTGGCAGCCTCTTATCTCCCTCCAGAGACATAATATGACTTAACCATTCAGTGATGTTAATAGGGGAGTCGGTGATATCTTACATATATGGCCAAAGGACACCTTATCACTGCATAAAAAAAAAGTGCCAACACTAGAATAATGCAAATTTATGAAATAATTCTCAATAAAACCGGACTGGCTCATTTGTTATAAAAAGTGACACTAATACAGAGCAGAAATATAGATCTTAGCAATATATAGCATGCTCCCAGAACATTCGAGAAACCTTGCTAGTAATTTGCTTTATGTACTCGCCTGTGTGGCATGTTCACCGTCAGCTGGATTAATGGTACAATGTGTTTTATGGGCTGCAGGGCACAGCACAGGGATATTTATTGCAGCATCACAATACTTCTGTATATGATTAGGACACAAGGTTGGGTGATCTATCTGAGACTCTCGGTGGAGGTCATCTCAGAAAGCAGTAGGATTTAAAAAAGCGACGTTGTATGGAAAGACTATTAAGGCAACTAGGAGCATTAGGGTATGCGCACACAAAATAAAAAATGTCTGAAAATACGGCTGCGTAAAAAAATTCCCCGTTGGAACAGAACGCTGTTTTTCCCATTGAAATCAATGGACAGATGTTTGGAGGTGTTCTGCTTCCAACTTTCCAGCTGTTTTTCGAGCCGTTTACGGCACAAAATATGCCCGAAAATAGCACGTGTGAACATACCCTTATAGAAAAATACACTATAATGGTGTGAAACCTATAACACTGCAGATTCCCCTAGCTTTATAAGAATCTGTGCAATGCCAGCTACAAGATATGGAAAAAAAAAGTTTAGTGTCTCATAGTAAGATTCAATGGTTTATGTGAGTGTTTTGTCAATATATATAAAGTGTTTGGAGCCAAGCACTGACATTGTTAATAGTTTCATATAATATTATGGTAAAGAATAGGAGGCTGCAGTCAGGACTAGGATCGGAGAAAACAGTAGCATTTGTGATTTAAACAAAAACTTAGATCGCTTGCAATGTCGAGTGCACGGCCGCTGTGCTGCAGAATACTAAATCCAGACAGGTCCGTAATGCAGACACGTAGGTACTCCGCGTGCAGTCATAAAGGTGCCTCTGTGCAATGCTTTTAGGGCAGAACAGCTCCATAATGCCGCATTTGATGGAACATGCCATGATTTTTTTCTCAAGCAGTATAGGCCCAAAGATCTCTGTGGGTGCCATATCACAAATGCGAACAACATGGATCTGTAATATGCAGAATACATAGAGGACAGGAAACCCTTTTGACGGCACCCGTGTGGCACCCGATAGTCTTCACGGACCCATTCACTTTAGCGGGTGAATCGCGTCTGTGAAAAATGGTCCGAGTCTCCGATCCGAAGGAAAGATAGAACATGTCCTATCTTTCCTCGGATCACTGACGGGACGCGGACGGCACACACGGTCGTATGCATGAGGCGTATAGCAAAGATAAAAATGAGGCTCCTGTCTGGTGCTGCTTGACACTGTCACATTGCTCTGATTTTAATGACTCTGGTTACTAGTACAGTTTGCGCTTCCTTCACACACACTTTATGTATCATGTTTGTTTGGGCAATAAAATGCATCTAAAAAAATTCACGTTCTTTAAAATGGTACATTTTTTATAGCTGCCACCTATAAAACACAATGTTTTCAGTGCATTCTATATTTCACCATTATTTGGCCGCAGCTTTTTTTGCCATAAAAAATGCAGCAAAAAATGCCGGGAAAAATGCCACAAAAAAAGTGCAGTTTTTGCTATAAAGGCTGCGTGTGAAACCACCCTTCAACTCTTTTTGTAGCATTTTAAAACGCATGTTAGAATCTACATGCGTTTCAAGCGTGTTTAATCCCATTTTTTCCATGTGTTTTTGGTGGCGTTTTTTGTTTAGCGTCATTCTGTAAATGCATTTTTCTTGGTGTTTTTGAAGTCCCATAGAGAAGTCTATGGAAATAAAAACACCGGAAAAAAACACCACTGACCGCAGAAACACAAAAAAAAAAAATGCCACAAAGCAAAACACTGTGTGTGCATTCATCCTATCATTGAATCACACATATAACCTACAAAAAATCCTCAAAATGTAGCACTGGACACCATCCAAATAAAAAAACACCTCTATAACTAATGAAGGCTTCAAAACGTCCACCATATAAAAATAATCAATTATATATATTAGTCATAGCACAATATACACAATCGCTCCAAAAAAGTTATTATAATTCTATTTGGTGGTAATAGGGAAAATATTCAGACACATTCAGAAACTTTCAGATGCTATTCGAACCCTAAGATGTTTATATAATAGTTAGAAAATAATGATGATGACACTTGATCCCAAAGAATATAATTAAGGGTCACTAGACAGTTATATGCCACTAAGGCCCCATACACACGAACGTGCTTTTGCGGCCGCAATTCCCAGGAAAATCCACGGGAGAGTTGCGGCCCCATTCATTTCTATGGACCAGGAGCCCGGACCGCAGAAAGAACGGGCATGTCTTATTACGGCCGTGTCCAGGCTCATAGGAAATAATGCACACGTCCATGTACACGGCCCGTGATTTGCGGATGGCTCGCGGGTGTCACTCTGTGGCCGGCCGACCCGAAAATCACGGCCGTGCACATGGCTACGGTCGTATGCATGAGGCCTTAGTCCAAAATCAATAAAAATATATATAAAATAAGAGTAAACAATAGTAAAATGTTTACAGTGCATTCAATATTTCCCTATTGACTTCCAACTAACATCTGGCCGCAACGTTTTTTTGCAAATAAAAACACCAAGAAAAGCGCCACAAAAAAGTTGCTTGTGAAGGAACCCTAATAGTGAAGATCAAGATCCCAACACAGCTCAGGGTATCTATGCAAAATGCCCCAATTCTAATCCGCCGCTGGTTTAATCCTTGCATTGTGTATTGTGATGGTGAAAACTAGGAAAGTGCTACAAGCCGCCAGCAGATAATAGAAATCACTCTTAAGCAGTTAAGAATAATAACCTCTTCCACAAACCTTCTTCGCATTACGTTGCAGTACTCATCATAGCTCCCCACTGACCTCTTCACCAAAAGATTCTGCAGCATTTTCATCCAAAATAATCACAAAGCAAGTTTGTTTTACCTAATTATATTTTTGCTAAATGGTTTTCTGGATCCAGATATCAGAGTATACATAACAAATTAGTTAAATGTATATTTTACAACATTTCTTAAACGGTAACTCCGGTAAAGATACCTTATAGTAATTCACAAGGGAAACCAGTGGCGTAACCAGAGTCCTATGGCCCCCATGGTGAATTTCGCACAAAGGACCACCCCTTGTTGCTCGGATGCGTGGTGGGCTGGTTGCCATGACAGCCATCAGTAACTCGCAGTCACCTAACCAGGGTGCCTATAGGAAAACAGAGGGATCCCCTCCTGCTGTTAAACTCCATAGATCCCCCGATCGCTATTGATTGACAGTGGCATCTAAGGGGTTAAATGGCCAGTTATCAGAGTTATCCCTCATCACGGCTGTTGCAGTAGGATGTTGATTGTATGGTACAGTCGACACCCACTGCTGATGGCGCGGGCATAGCTTCTTTGCCTGCCACATACCCACGACATAGCTGTATGACAAGGTGTGGGCCGTTAGTTCTCAACACGACATACAGTTAAATTGTGTTGTGAGTAGGGGTTAAAGGGGTTGTCCACTTTGGTCAAAGCCTTTTTATTAGAACGGTCTCCTAAAAATTAGGTGATCACAGCGATCAACTGTGATCTGCAGGGTAAACTTTTAACTTCAAGTTTCCCGCAGCGCCACCACAGAGGAATTGAAGCATTACATTGTGCCCATTGAAATCAATGAGCTGTCCAAGTAATCCATGGATACGATGGGGCCTCTGAAGAGAGAAAGACGCTCTCAGCCTTTTGATGAAGGTCCTGAGTGATGGACTCCTCTATAAACTCAAAATGCCCTGGTACCGTATTTTAAATTTCTTTCCTAAACCACACAACCTCTTTAATACAAATATTCCAGATCACTACAAGTAATTTGTGTGCCTCCATGGTGTGTAAAAGAAAGATCTAATGAGCTTGTCTCTGGTGGTTATAGAGGAGGCAGTATTCAGCACCCTTCTATGTCCGGCCAGCTCTCTGCATCCTCAGTTTGTGTATTAACATCTACAAAGGTCTCTTTGTTGTGCTTTTTTATCATTTGAGTTGTTGAAGCGGATAAGCAAAGACTGAAAAGTGTGCCACCATTTATGTCACACCACTCGCTGAAAAGCTCCTTCTTTCAGCATGTAAATTCACATAGCACCCCGTTTACTTTTGATACTTCCATTAAGAGATGCAGTCATGTTCCAATGCAAAATGTATCCCTCTTTATAATAATGATATCCTCTTAGATTAGTCTCCTGTCATAACAGATGTTCATAATTATAATCTGCAAATAGTTTAAAGAAGAGATGATAGGGGCGGGGCTTAGCCATGGCGGAGTGAGCACGCGTTTCGGGGGATCTCCGTGCAGTGGTGCCGCAGAATCCAGGCTTAGCCCGTCCTGAGTACCGGGAGATGCCAGGAAAACGTAGGGGACAAAGTTCTACACCCTCCCGCTCCTTGTCCCGATCTCAGACACGGAGTACAGGCATGGATCGCTTCCTCTCAGCGTCTCAGGCCGTTCCCGAAGTACTGGGTGTCATGGCGCCTGCAACACAGATAACAGACACGTGGAGAGCAGAGGATCGCATGAGCGCGGCTATGGCCGGGGCGCCTGGCATGCAGGGGCAGCTGGACAACCCACCGAGGCCTGCTTCACTCCTAGGACTCAGCAGTAATGAGGTACCGCCAGTATCCCCTATCACTTCCCTGTGTGCCTTGCCATCAACCACTGCCCCCAGGCCTGGTAGCTCTGAGGGCATCCCCCTTCAACCTGCCCTGCATGCAGACTTACACTTACTCAGGGAACTAATACAAGCTCTCCCTACTAGACAAGACTTAGACTCCCTGGTGACCAGAATTGAACTATCCCACCAGCAAGATATCGCAGACTTGAGATGCGAGGTAGACAGGGTGGACACCAGGATTACTGCCACTGGCGGTGCGGTCGACGCTATTGACAGCAGGGTTCATGTATTGGAGCAGGCGGCCATTGTTAATAGAACACATATGCAGTCCCTTGCACTTCAACTGGATGATCAAGAAAACAGGGGCCGCAGAAATAATATTCGACTGAAGGGCCTCCCGGATTTAGGTCCCAGAGACGACCTCCCTAATAGAATTACTGCCATCTTTAACAAAGTTACTGACAGACCCCTGGAAGCGACATTCCTATTGGACCGCGTGCACAGAGTCTCGAGACCCGGTCCGATCGACCCTTCAAACCCGCGGGATGTGCTGTGTCGGTTGCACTATTACTCTGACAAGGATTTGATAATTAGAGGAGCCTGGTCGCATGGTCCGGTTTCGGTTGATGGAGGCAGGGTTGCGATTTATCCGGATGTATCGCCGCGGACACTTTACATGAGACGTCTACTGCATCCGCTGCTAGAAAAAATCAAAGCGGCGGGAGCCACTTATAGATGGGGACACCCATTTCACGTGGTCGTCAGAAGGGATGCTGCCTCCTTTATCCTGCGTCATTCCTCGGATTTAGAGGCCCTATTTCGGTTTTTGCAAATTGCTCCGTTCCCGGTCCCGGATTGGCTGTCATTAGAGCGGTCTGAACCGCCTCAACGTCGGCGTAATCGGCGCCCGAGTCAGCCGCTCAGCAGATCCACATTACTGGAATCAATAGGAACTCAGCCTGATCTCTCACAACGTTTACCGCCCGAGGCCTGATTGGTCTCCGGATCTAAGAGTTGTTATGCTGATGACATATCAATGGCTTCCTACGGCTATCGGGTTTCCTAAAGTACCAAATGGTTCTTCTTGTTTGCTCTTTATTTATCTTATTACCTACAGGTACTCTCTACATCCTACTGAAGAAGTGTCCATGCTCACGGGGCCTAGTGAGCAACTCCGTTACGTTTATTTCTCGCCCATGATTGATGGGACTTTCCTGGAAGAGGGTCGACACTTCTGATCCTTTGCTACCCACAGAACAGTAGATATACCCAGTCCTCTATATTGTCTACATCCTTTGTGCCTAACTTCTCCCTCCCCCCTCCCTTTACCCCTAACATGGTGGTATGCTGTAGTATACATGCCCCCCCCATTTCATTACTTAGAGCCCGTTTACGGTCACGTACATGAGGACAATCAGGGGGCGGTGTGTGTATTACTATGCTAACGTGACAGTATTTTTGCCTAGGGTCCTATTATATTACATGTTATGTTATATGTGCACTGTAACACTAGTTAAGGGGCTAACCCCTGTCATTGTAGTTTTTCATGCGGTCTACCGTGTTGTATATCCATATAGCGGCTGTTTATTTGTCCGGGGGGATACCACATGTTCTAGCCTTCTATTCATATCTCATATGCATATCTTAATGTTCTTATGGAAGGGGTTTCTGGTGATTATAACGGTTATATGTACTGCGGTATCCCCTACTAATCTTATGGCTCACCTTTTGGCGGGCATCGACTGTATCTGTCTGCTCTTCCCTTGTGCCTGCTTCCCACATTCCTCTTCTTCCCTTCCATCCCCTTTCTCTCCCCTCCCTTCTTTTTAGTTACTACAGGCGAGGCGGCGGGTATTTTCATGTGGCGGGGCATCCGGGCAGGGTTATTGTACTGGCTGGCAGGAAGCTACGTTAGGTCATGTGGTGCCAGGCGAGGCCTGCTGGTTTATTGGCCCTCTATTAAGGACCTGGATAATATCTTGAGCTCTTAGTCCGCCGGTGGCCCTGCCCTGGTGTCCCTCTATATCTCGCTCTTAGGTGTCTCAGTAAAAAGGGAGGGTACTGTTTGTTGGGCCTTTATTGTTGGGCCTGGTTATATGTGATGTTCCGGCCTCCCTTGTCCTCCCCCTGGGGGGCATTGGACGAAAGTTGTATTGTTCATTTAATATGCTGCTCACTGTGCGGGGCTCCCCCTCCGCTTTGCTTTGGTTTTCCTTGTTCCTGTTGTATCACTAACTTTTTCTCCACAGGTCTTCTTGCCACGTAGGAGTTGGCCTTGGGGCCACCTTTTCTGTATATTTTCTTTTTTTTTTCTGTCTGATCTTTCACTTCTTCCTTCCTTGTCCTCCCTTCCCTCTACCCATTCCCGCCGGGGACATGGCCCGTCATTCCCAGATAGACCTACGGATAGGCTCATTGAATGTTAAGGGCTTACATAGTCCGGGGAAGCGATCCATCCTGCTCAACATGCTGAAAGGCAGACAATTACATGTAGCTTTCCTGCAGGAAACGCATTTGAGTGAACAGAAACCCTTTAAGTTATCCAACTTATGGTTTCCTCACTCATATCATAGCTTTTCTCCCGACCCGAAATCCAGAGGGACAAGTATACTTCTTTCCCGCTCTATCCCTTGGGAATACCTGGACGCTCGCAGTGATGGAATGGGGCGAATGCTTTTGGTCAAGGGTAGCATCGACTCACAGATTTATACCTTCGCCTCCTTCTATTTGCCTAATATGGGTCAGGGTACAGCATTGAGTGGTTTTTTAGACACATTGGAGGAGTTTGGGGAGGGTACCATTGTCCTAGGAGGTGACTTCAATGTAGCATTGGACCCAACCATGGATGTTTCATCAGGTTCATCATCAATCCCCCACTCCCAATTGCGTCGCATTAAACGAGCCCTCCATGATCACAACTTTGTAGACACGTGGCGCCTTCTTCATCCATCGGATAGGGACTTTTCATTTTACTCCTCAGTACACGACATTTATTCCAGACTTGATTTGTTATTTATCAAGCACAGCGCTCTACCATCGCTACAAGCGGCTGACATTGACTCGATCTCTTTCTCAGACCATGCTCTTGTCACAATGTCTATTTCATTGCAATCTCCGTTATTGTTCCAATCCCAGTGGAAACTCAATCCCTCGCTTCTTAATGACTCCCTCGTCTCATCAGACGTTCAGCGAACGCTTGATGACTATTTCATCACAAACACAGCCGTTGACACGAACCCGAGGGTGCTATGGGAGGCACATAAATGCGTTGTTCGCGGCACTTTCATCAAACATGGAGCGCGATTGAAAAAAGAGCGCGCCGTGACTATCGTTCGGCTATTGTCGGAGATCAAAGCTCTAGAAGTCACACATAAGCGTACCCATGAAGTTGAATGTAGATCTGCATTAATTCAGAAACGGGAAGAGTTACGCACCATATTATTATCCAAAGCTAAAGCCACCCTCTCTAAATGTAAGCGCCATTTCTACGAGTATGGTAATAAATGCAGCAGATCGCTAGCTAGAGCCCTGCGGATCCAACAAGCGCGCACTTATGTCCCCTTTATTACATCCTCCCCCAACGTACGAGCCAACATGCCTCTGGATATAGCGGCACAGTTCCGTAACTTTTACGCTGCTCTTTACAACACCGACTCCACCAACCCGGCCACGGCATCAAACGACTTTCGTGCGCATATCCAATCCTATATTGCGGACTCAGGTCTGCCATTCCTGACAGAAGAGGTACTCACTGCCTTGGAAGAACCGATTACCATGACCGAACTAACTGATGCGCTCAAAAACTCGGCTGCGGGGAAGGCCCCGGGGCCTGACGGCTTCACGTTACCCTACTATAAGAAATTTATCTCCTGCATTGGGCCGCACTTGCTGGCATCCCTGAATTCTCTATCCTCCTCCTCACACGTTCCATCAGACGCTCTTAGGGCCCATATAGCGGTGATTCCCAAACCGGGAAAAGACCCTTCTCAGTGTGCTAGCTACAGACCAATCTCACTGCTTAACGCAGACATTAAACTCTTTGCCAAGATATTGTCCATGCGTCTGGCCCCTCTGCTTGGTGGGATAATCCATCTTGACCAGGCGGGGTTCATGTTGGGACGTGAGGCCCGGGATAACACCACAAAGGCGATCAATCTCATATATAAATCCCAATTGTCTCGTGTACCACTTATGCTCCTGTCCACTGATGCTGAAAAAGCATTTGACAGAGTCAATTGGATTTACATGGAGGAAACACTTCTCCGACTCGGTTTAGGTCCTCAAATGATGGGATGGTTAATGTCATTGTACTCCTGCCCATCTGCCAGAGTCAGGGTGAACGGTATCCTCTCGGATGATTTTACAATCCATAATGGGACACGACAGGGCTGCCCTTTGTCCCCCTTGATCTTTGTCCTTACCCTGGAACCCTTCCTCAGACATGTTCGTGCAAATCAGGATATTAAGGGAATAGGAGAGGGATCCCGGGTCACTAAAGTGGCAGCGTACGCAGACGACCTGCTATTCTTTCTTACTAACCCCACCGTCTCCCTCCCGAATCTAATGCAGGAGTTTAGTCGATTTTCCAACCTCTCTAACTTTAAAATAAATTTCTCCAAATCCGAGGCCATGAATGTCTCCCTTCCCCCTTCCCTGCTGTCTTCATTGGAGCAATCTTTTAGTTTCAAATGGAACCCGGTGGCCCTTAAGTACCTGGGAGTGCGCATTCCTGCGGACCTTAAGGAGCTCTACAACTTAAACTTTCCAGGATTTCTCAGGGATGTGAAAGCAGATTGCGCCAGATGGACGGGGGGCACATTTACTTGGATGGGACGTTGCACGATTTTTAAGATGAATATACTTCCTCGTCTGCTGTACCTCTTCCAAGCCCTTCCTATAGCGGTCCCCCCTTCATTTTTCAAAGCGATTAATACCATTCAAAAGTCCTTTGTTTGGAATGGCAAACACCCACGTCTCAGTCGTGCGCTCCTATGCCGCTCCCGGGAGACGGGGGGATTAGCACTCCCTGACATTCGCTCGTACTACATTTCAACGCATCTGACGCGAGTGGTTGACTGGTGTAGGCACGCCCCCTTTAAGGCCTGGATAGGCCTTGAGCAAGGTTTCTCGGAGATTCCTTTAGAGACGATTCCTTGGTTGAAACAGGGACTTCCCACGTCCCTACACCGTCATCCCACGATAGGCCCCACGCTCCGTTGTTGTGCACTTCCAGTGGTCCGATCAAGTCTCCTCCCTCTCTGCTCTCCCATGACTCCGATTCTGGGAAACCCTTCCTTTCCCTCTGGAGTGACAGATCCGGTGTTCAAGTCCTGGTCGTCGGCAGGGGTATTTAGGGCAGAACACTTCTTGAAGAACTCCGAGTGGCTCTCTCTCGCAGAGTTGACACGGATGCCTGACCTCCCCCCATTGGGTTATTGGCGTGTATTCCAACTCCGTCACTTCTACTCTTCATTGCCCTCTTCGGCCCTATTCCACGCCCCTAGATCTCAGCTGGAAAAGATATGTGCCGAGGATGGGTCGGCGCGCCATACTCTGTCCACAATTTACCGTCTTCTACTAAACCCACCGGACCTACCGACGCCTGGGTACATTTCGGAATGGGAGGCTGACTTGGGAATCACATTTACCACAAGCCAATGTTCCCGAATTCTTACCCTAGCTCATAAAACATCAATTAGCTCACGATATCAGGAGGCTAGCTTTAAGTTGCTCTCACGATGGTATAGGACCCCGGTCCGCCTTCATCGCATCTTCCCGACTGTCTCACCTCTCTGTTGGAGATGCGGTTTGGACAATGGTACCCTTCTACACACTTTCTGGTCATGCTCACGACTAACTGGATTTTGGGACGGGGTCAAAAGGGTGATCCTCAAGGTTACAGACGCTACCTGTAACATGGACGCGGCCTTCTTCCTCCTCCATCACTGTGACATTCCGGCTAACACATACAAACGCTCTCTCCTTCACTTTTTAGTGATGGCTGCACGACATTGTATCCCTTTACGCTGGAAGAAATCCTCTCCGCCGTCACTGTCTCTGTGGATCTCGAAGGTCAATGACCTTATGCATATGGAGGACCTAACCTCCTCCATTCACGATGCACACACTAGGTTCTGTCGCACGTGGGCCCCGTGGATCGTGTTTCAGGACTCCGACTTCTACACTGACATTCTTGGAAGTGTGGACACTGATGGATAGCTCGTGGGGTCCTGCTCGGGGGTGGTGGGGGTCTCCCCGGTGGGAGTTACTACTTCTCCTCCCCTTCTTGCTCTTTCACTCCATTCTGTACTTTTAACTAAATATGTCTTTCTTATGCATAGTGGGGAAGTTCATGTTTATACCTTAAAGATGACATATAATACTACCTCGTGGTAGGTTTACATTGTAAATTTCAAAAGCATACATCTTGGTTTTTTGCAAGTTGATATATTTTCCCACATGTACCTGCTGTATTGTGTATTCTGAAAATATGTGGCTGTTGTCACGAAAATAAAGAATTTCAAAAAAAAAAAAGAAGAGATGATAGATGGATGGATGGGTGGATGGATGGATGGATGGATGGATGGATGGATGGATGGATGGATGGATGGATGGATGGATGGATGGATAGATAGATAGATAGATAGATAGATAGATAGATAGATAGATAGATAGATAGATAGATAGATAGATAGATAGATAGATAGATACGAGAGAGATAGATAGATAGATAGATAGATAGATAGATAGATAGATAGATAGATAGATAGATAGATAGATAGATAGATAGATAGATAGATACGAGAGAGATAGATAGATAGATAGATAGATAGATAGATAGATAGATAGATAGATAGATAGATAGATAGATAGATAGATAGATAGATAGATAGATACGAGAGAGATAGATGATAGATAGATAGATAGATAGATAGATAGATAGATAGATAGATAGATAGATAGATAGATAGATAGATAGATAGATAGATAGATAGATACGAGAGAGATAGATAGATAGATAGATAGATAGATAGATAGATAGATAGATAGATAGATAGATAGATAGATAGATAGATAGATACGAGAGAGATAGATAGATAGATAGATAGATAGATAGATAGATAGATAGATAGATAGATAGATAGATAGATAGATAGATAGATAGATACGAGAGAGATAGATGATAGATAGATAGATAGATAGATAGATAGATAGATAGATAGATAGATAGATAGATAGATAGATAGATAGATAGATAGATAGATAGATACGAGAGAGATAGATAGATAGATAGATATATAGATAGATAGATAGATAGATAGATAGATAGATAGATAGATAGATAGATAGATAGATAGATACGAGAGAGATAGATGATAGATAGATAGATAGATAGATAGATAGATAGATAGATAGATAGATAGATAGATAGATAGATAGATAGATAGATAGATAGATAGATAGATAGATAGATACGAGAGAGATAGATAGATAGATAGATAGATAGATAGATAGATAGATAGATAGATAGATAGATAGATAGATAGATAGATAGATAGATAGATAGATAGATAGATAGATAGATACGAGAGAGATAGATAGATAGATAGATAGATAGATAGATAGATAGATAGATAGATAGATAGATAGATAGATAGATAGATAGATAGATAGATAGATAGATAGATAGATACATACGAGAGAGATAGATAGATAGATAGATAGATAGATAGATAGATAGATAGATAGATAGATAGATAGATAGATAGATAGATAGATAGATAGATAGATAGATAGATAGATAGATAGATAGATGATAGATAGATAGATAGATAGATAGATAGATAGATAGATAGATAGATAGATAGATAGATAGATAGATAGATAGATAGATAGATAGATAGATAGATAGATTTCTTAGTTAAATCTTTATAACATTAGTAACATTCCCAGATGTAACATTGATCAGGAACCTTGATGAGGATCACCATATTTATTCATTGATATTCAGGATTGTGAACATCCACAAGAAAGTCCATCACTGCTTTTATTTTATCTTTCTTTCATTCACATTCCAAACTCACTCCTCCAAACATCTGATATTCATGTTTATCTCCTAAAAATGCAAAGTAAGCAATAAAAAGCTAACATTATTACCTCTGAGAATAGGGGTTCCCAGTTATTTCAATTTTGTCAGGATAGTCAAATATAAATAATAACATGGAAATATGACCCTTAACCTCTTCCCGACATTTGACGTATCCATACGTCATAGTAGGGTAGGGGAAGTATGGAACAGGCTGAACCCGCTTCATACGATGCGGGTGTTGGCTGTATGTTACAGTCACCACTTTAGAGTAATTAGCGGGATTGAGCGCGATCACACTCGTTTAACTCATTAGAAAGAGGGGGGCAACCTCTAACAGCTCATCGCGCCCCCCGCAATGTAATCGCGGGGTGGCGTTGGCTGCTCCTATTAAGCACTGCCTCCGGCAGTCTAATAAAAAAAGTACAAATTTGTAAAATAAAGTTGTTTTTTTTATGTAAAAAAAAATATATATATTAAAAGTTAAAAAAAAAAAATACTTTTCCCCCTAGAGCATAGTAAAAAAAAAATATATATATAATTGGTATTGCCGCATCCGTAAAAGTCTGAACTATTACAATATATAATTATTTAACCCGCACGATGAACGCTCTAAAAAAAATAAATGTAAACGCCACAATCCCTATTTTTTGGTCACCTCATCTCCCACAAAAAATGAAATAAAACGTGATCAAAACGTCGGATGTACCCCAAAATGGTATCATTAAAAACGACAAAATTAACTGCAAAAATTAGCCCTCATACCACTTAATCGACAGAAAAATAAAAAACTTATGGCTCTCAGAATTTATCGACACAAAAGAAATTTTCTTTTTTACACTTAGGTTTTTACTTGTAAAAGTAGTAAAATATAGAAAAAAACTATATATATTTGGTATCGCCGTAATCGTATTGACCAACAGAATAGAGTTAACATGTTGTTTTAATTGCACAGTGAATTCTGTAAAAACCAAGTGCAAAAAACAATGGAGGAATCGCTGTTTTTTTCATTTTCTACCCCACAAATAATTTTTTCTCCGTTTCCTAGTACATTATATGGTATAATAAATGGTGCTACGAAAAACCACAACTCTTCCCGCAAAAATCAAGCCCTCATAGGACTATATCGATGGAAAAATAAAAAAAGTTATGGCTTTTGGAAGGTGGGGAGGAAAAAACTAAAATGAAAATCTGAAAAATGGCGGTGGCTGGAAGGGGTTAAAAAAGGAAAAAACGGCAATTTCCAGGTCATGCCCCCGATACCCTCAATCACATTTAGCTCTTTTGTAGTTCACACCCTCAAACTCTTTCGCCCATTCTCCCTCCGAGTTGTCTACCACCCCCGGGCTCACCACGTCAATTTCTGGATCAATTTGCTGCCTGGCTTCCACAATTCCTATCCTCTGAAACACCCACTCTCATCATGGGTGACTTCAATATCCCCATTGATAACCCAATCTCCTCATCTGCCTCCCAGTTTCTGTCTTTAACCTCGTCCCTAGGTCTGTCATAACTTACTATCTCTCCTACACATGAAGAGGGAATTCACTTGACCTGGTCTTCTTCAGTCTCTGCTCAGTTTCTCTCCTCTCCCGCTTTCTGATCACAACCTTCTCTCCTTTACTATCAAATATTCCCTGCCTCCTCAGGACATGCCTACCCATCAGACATACAAAAATCTACTTGCCATTTAGGGTATGTACGCACGAGAAGTGGCTTTTACATCTGAAAAGACAGACTGTTTTCAGGAGAAAACAGCTGCGTCGTTTCAGACGTAAAAGCTCCTCGTCGCATTATGCGAGGCGTCTTTGACGCTCGTAAATCTTGAGCTGCTCTTCATTGACTTCAATGAAGAACGGCTCAAATTACATTGCAAAGAAGTGTCCTGCACTTCTTTGCCGAGGCAGTCAATTTACAGCTGTCAAACGATGATGCATAAATGACAGGTCGTCTGCACAGTACGTCGGCAAACCCATTCAAATGAATGGGCAGATGTTTGCCGACGAATTGTAGCCCTATTTTCAGACGTAAAACGAGGCATAATACGCCTCGTTTACGTCTGAAAATAGGTCGTGTGAACCCAGCCTAACACTCAGCAACTCATAGAAAGTCTACAGTCCACATTGTCCCCTATCTTTTCCCTCTCCTGTTCCAATCTGGCTGCCAAATATTACAAGAACACTCTCAAAAATGCTTTCTATGAAAGAGCCACCCCTACCCTCCGAACGACCCGGCAAAGAAGTCCACAACCCTGGCACACGCCTCAATCCCGCTTTCTTCAGCGGCGCTTGTGATGTGCCGAACCTCTGTGGAGAAAATCGCACATGTCAGCAGATTTCCTCCATTACAAATTTATGCTGAGAATTTACAACTCTGCCATTCACCGCGCCAAACAAGTCAATTTCACCTCTCTCATCTCCACATTATCTAATAATCCTAAATGTCTCTTTTATACATTTCATTCCCTCCTTAGTCCTAAAGTCTAGACCCCAATCACAGATCTCAGTGCTGAAGACCTGGCCACTTATTTTAAAGTTAAAATTGACAACATCCGGCATGATATTATCCCCCAGTCCCCTAGTAACATCGATCCCCTTCCCTCCCGCACTCCCTCTTCTTCAGCATTTGACCCAATAACAGAAGAAGTGTCCAGGCTCCTCTCGTCTTCTCGTCCTACTACATGTTCTAGTGATCCTATCCCCTCACACCTCCTCCAGTCCCTCTCCCCAGTTGTCACTAGTCACCTGACTAAAATATTTAACCTCGCTCTTTCTTCTAGAATTTTTCCCTCATCTTTTAAATATGACGTTATAAAAACCCATTACTGAATCTTGACCCATCCAGCGCTGCTAACTACAGACCTGTCTCTAATCTGCCCTTCATCTCTGAACTCCTGGAACGCTTGGTCTACTCTCGCATTATCCGCTATCTCTCTGCTAACTCCATTCTAGACCCCTTACAATCTGGTTTCCGCACTCTACACTCCACAGAAACTGCCCTTACTAAAGTTTCAAATGTTCTCTTGGCGGCTAAATATAACGGCAAATCCTCTCTCCTGATTCTTCTGAATCTCTCTGCAGTCTTTGATACTGTAGACCACAAACTCCTACTTAACTTGCTCCACTCTATGGGCCTCAAGGACGCGGCTCTCTCTTGGTTTTCCTCCTATCTCTCTGACCGCTCGTTCGATGTGTTATTTGCTGGTTCTAGTTCTTCTTCTCCTCTTCCCGTTGCTATCGGGGTTCCTCAGGGATCAGTCCTCGGTCCGCTCCTCTTTTCTCACTACACAGCCCCTATTGGACAAACCATCAGCAGATTTGGCTTCCAGTACCATCTCTACGCTGATGACACCCAATTATATGCCTCTTCCTGTGACATCACCCCCGCTCTAATACAAAACACCAGTGATTGTCTGTCCGCTGTCTCTAACATCATGTCCTCTCTCTATCTGAAACTGAATCTTTCTAAAACTGAGCTCCTTGTGCTCCCACCATCTACTAACCTCCCTAAACCTGATGTCTCCATCTCAGTGTGTGGCACTACCATATCTCCTAGGAGCACGCCCGCTGTTTTGGGATTATTTTTGACTCAGATCTTTCCACTACTGCTCACATTCAATCACTTTCATGCTCCTGTCACTTTCACCTCAAAAATATCTTTCAGAATCTGCCCTTTTCTTACTGAGGAAAGAGCCAAAACTCTCATTGTTGCTCTGATTCACTGTCGTCTTGACTAATGTAACTCATTACTAATCGTTCTTCCTCTCACTAAACTCCCCCCTCCCCAATCGATCCTTAATGCCGCAGCCAGGCTCCTCTTTGTGACAAATCGCTACACCAATGCCTCTACCCTGTGCCAGTCACTGCACCAACGCCTCTACCCTGTGCCAGTCACTGTACTGGTTGCCCATTCCCTTCAGAATTTAATCTTATTACTCTCACCCACAAAGCTCTCCCCAGTGCTGCACCTCCTTACATCTCCTCCCTCATCTCTGTCTACCACCCTACTCGGGCTCTACATTCTACCAACGACCTTAGATTAAAATCCTCCATAATCTGAACATCCAACTCCCGTCTCCAAGATTTTCCTCTCGTGCTGCACCAGTCCTCTGGAATGAGCTACCCCAGACAATCCGATTAATTCCCAACATCCAGAGTTTTAAACGTGCCCTAAAAACACATCTTTTTAGACAGAACCATCACATTTTCTAATTAAATTCCTTTCCCTGGCTGCTCCTTTTTACTTTAGTCATCAGAACCTGACCCCCTCACTCAGCAGTATCCCGCACACTACTTGCACCCTAATGCACTTTATGTCTGTCATACACAGATACTGGCTGTTGACCATTGTACTTAAATAGCACTTATTACAGTTTGTGTCTCCCTTATTTCCTCATAGATTGTAAGCACTTGCGAGCAGGGCCCTCACTCATCTTGTTTTAATTGTATATTAGTTTTGTCACTACATGGACTCCTTATGTACGACCCTAGTGATAATAACTTGATATAAATTGGGCTCACAGACTTTATATTGAGACCGTACACCAATTGCTCAGCTTTCCGCGAAAAACAGATCAGAAACTGAGCGGCTCAGCGCTCACCAGAGCGATTCTGCAGCTTTGTTTTAGCGATTGGTGGGGCTCTCAGTGTTAAGACCCCCACCGATCAGAACTTCTGACATGTCACTATGACCTCTTAGCCAATTGGGAACATTAAAGGGGTTGGTGAACCTACATAGATTCTCTCACTACACAGTATGACATTGTCAGCAATGACTGGACAGTGTCAGACTGGGTCCTGCCCCATTGACAAGGGGAATGGTAAAACACAGTTGTTCATTTATCCCTACATTTCAAGGGAGAATAACAGAGGAAAGGAACAACGCAGAGTTCTAAGAAAAGATGTTCCAGATTTTTTATTTTATGGGGGATAAAAGTATTTACTAAAGAGACCTGTCAGAAAGATGAATATAGAAAAATAATTATTAGAAAATTAATCACATTGTGGGCAAACCTGTGTCTTTTTAAGGTTAAAGGGAACCTGTCACCAGCATTTCACCTATTAAACCAGCAATACCAGGTGGTAGTGGGTGAAAAATCATTTCTATATAACCTATAATTGTCTTTGTAGTCGGCTCTGTAGCTTTAGTATTTAGCTTTTTAGTGTTCCCACGCCGTATGCTAATGAGCATAAGAGAGTCAGGTCTTCATTTGAAAAGAGTCATATCTTCATTCCTCAAGTCTTTCTGAGTTTACCCCGCCTCCTTACTTTTGATTGACAGCTCCTCGTCTTCCCCAGCACACAAAGTACCACGCTTGTGCATTGATGTCCTCTTTTGGTGTGTGCGCACGAAGGGACACCGGATTATGATGATAAAAGGCGCAAAATGTTTGCAGACCGTTATTTAAATTCGGAGGAAGAGTTTAGGAGAGGGGATAACGCCAATGAACTTTTTATAGCAGTGGCCAGTGAAGGAGAAGTAAAGCTCAATAGGTGAAATGCTGGTGACAGGTTCCCTTTAAGTATGCACACGCCAAATATAATTTGCCACAGATGGTTTAGAAGAGACAGTATAGTGATACATACAATAAATAAACAGGTAATGCAACTTCCTCCTTAACCCAGAAAAACATAAGTATAAAGTTCACTGGAAGAAAGGACGTGCTGCTAGTAAAAACCATAAAATCCCTGCATATGGCTTATTTGTCACGGGAACAAAGGATCGGGCATATTGAAATCCAACATGGTCGAATCTGATTTGCCCCGACAGAGTCAGGACACACCATACACATTAGATAGTCGGCCAGGTTCCTATCATCTAATATGTATGGGCACCTTAAAGGGATATGCCAGCATAAAGCATGTTTTTACCTAGCCACTGGATAGGTGATAAATGCTAGATAGGCGGGGATCCGACCCCTACAAACAGCCTGTTTTTGTCAGTGTCATAGACACTGACTGGAGTGGCAGGATACCGCTTCATTCAAACTTTGCCTAGCCACCCTCTTGCGGCTGGGGGGAACGGAGGACAGGGGTCCCCCATTCGGGCAATCACTGGGGGTTCCAGCGGTTTGACCCTCACTGATCTAGCATTTATCACCTATACAGTGGATAGGTGAAACATGCATTAGAGTGGAAAACGCCTTTAAGGCCTTGTTCAGACAGAGCAGTAGTAGTGGAGTCAATTTATGTTTTTTTTTACATGATAGGTGGTCATGATTTGAATCACTGAATATTTTTAGTACTACTTTTGAATGCCACATTGTAGTATCTGATTTTCCCAGAAACATTAAGGAGGCTTTTTTCATCATAGCATGTCAATAGGATACGCCATAAAAATCTTTTCATGGTGGCACAAATGCTGATCCCAAGAACTGTAATGCCTGATTCCTTTACTTTCTGATGTATTTTTGTAATCCATAGTAGCTGCGATACATGCAAATACTGCAGTCGGTTACAGATGTAAGGGCTTTCTATATGACACCACAGGGCATCGCCACAAGCATTCGCCAATCTACTATTCTCAAAGTGTTCTGTGTATGTGCAGGATCAGGAGCTGGGATGTTGCAGTTACGACCTGACGCCAAACATTGCAATACCAAATGGATGCGAAACAATGATTGCTTGGTGGATTGAATGCATGCACCGCTGCTATGATTGATATAAAAACAATAAACAGTGAAGCCGCCCATACACAATAGAAATATGATGGACTACCAATTTAGTATATATCAGGACAGTAGACATATAGGGAAAGAAAGCAACAGCCATGATGGTTTTCAAGATACCGATTCGGGGTATGCACGTTCATTTTAGTGGGGACAAAGAGACACATTTGTCAGCGGCTTCTCTCCCACTCACGCAAAAGATAAAAGCTGAATTTTTGCATTAAGTATATAAATATTTTTTGGAAGTTTTACTATTTTTTTTTTACAGGTCTGGCGTATTTTAGAATTTTTGGCGAATCTTAAAAACCCTTTATAACGGCGCACACATACTTGTGCTGTTAACTACTTTTTAGACTTAAAGGGGTTGTCCGAGATAAAATGACTATGTGTTAATTCTTGTAATTTATTAATGTAAATACATTTGTAATATACTTACATTTTCCAAAGTGGCTCCGTTTCCAGATCCTGCCGCGGGGTACTTGACGGGTGACGTCACTCCCTGGCCGCTGTGTTGATCTTCAATTATTTTCTGGGTATACGACACGTCACTTGTGACGTGCCATGTATGGGCTGTTCTGCTGTACAGCCCGTAATGTGCATGCGCGGTCCCTACTGTTCTTTTGGTCCCTGCTGTTCTCGAGATGACAGCAACGACCGTGCATGCGCGTTACAGGCGGTGCAGCAGAACAGCCCATACACGTCACGTCACAAGTGACGTGTCGTATACCCGGAAAATAATAGAAGATCAACACAGCGGCCAGAGAGTGACGTCACCCGTCAAGTACCCCACGGCAGGATCTGGAAACGGGGCCACTTTGGAAAATGTAAATATATTACAAATGTATTTACATTAATAAATTACAAGAATTAACACATAGTCATTTTATCTCGGAAAACCCCTTTAACCCCTTTCCGCCCCAGCCCTTTTTCAGATTTTAATTTTCGTTTTTTCCTCCCCACCTTCCAAAAGCCATAATGTCTTTATTTTTCCGTCGATATAGTACTATGAGGGCTTGACGAGTTGTAGTTTTTCGTAGCACCATTTATTTTGCCATATAATGTACTGGGAAACAGGAAAAAATTATTTGTGAGGTAGAAAATGAAAAAAAAAGCGATTCCTCCATGGTTTTTTGCGCGCTGTTTTTACGGAATTCACTGTACAATTAAAACAACATGTTAATTTTATTTTGTGGATCAATACGATTACGGCGATACAAAATATATATAGTTTTTTCTATATTTTACTACGTTTACAAGTAAAAACCTAAGTGTAAAAAAGAAAATTTATTTTGTGTCGCCAAATTCTGAGAGCCGTAACTTTTTTATTTTTCCGTCGATTAAGTGGTATGAGGGTTTATGTTTTGCGGGACAAGCTGTAGTTTTTAATAATACCATTTTGGTGCACATGCAATGTTTTGATCACTTTTTATTTAATTTTTTGTGGGAGATTAGGTGACCAAAAAATAGCGATTCTGTCATTTATATATTTTTTTTTTACGGCGTTCACCGTGCGGGTTAAATAATGATATATTGTAATAGTTCAGATTTTTACGGACGCGGCGATACCAATTATGTTTATTTATTTCTTTTTTCACTATGCTCTAGGAGGAAAATGGGAAAATAATTTTTTTTGTACTTTACATTTTTTCCATTTTTTTTTACACAAAAAAACCCCTTTATTTAATTCATTTTTACTTTTATATTAGTCCCCCTAGGGGACTTCAACCAGCGATCGTTAGAGCGCTTGCACAATATCCTGCAATACCAATGTATAGCAGTATATCGTGATTCTGACAGGCTTCTATTAAGCCCTGCCAGAGGCAGGGCCTAATAGGTGTACAAAGATGGCGGACCTGGGGGCCTTCATTAGGCCTCCAGGCAGCCATAGCAACCATCGCCCCCCCTGCGATTGCGCTGCGGGGGGCGCGATGAGCTGTTAGAGGGGGTCGCCCCCTCTTTCTAACGATTTAAATGCTGCTGTCGTTATTGACTGCAGCATTTAACGAGTTAAACGAGCGGGATCGCCCTCGAGCGCGATGCTGCTCTTTACTTTGAAGAGTCGGCTGTAACAAAGAGCTGACACCGGCATCGTATGGAGCGGGTTCACTTCGTGAGCCCGCTCCATACTTCCCCTACCCGACTTTGGCGTATGGATACGTCAAATGTCGGGAAGGGGTTAAGGGCGTATTCCCATCTTAGATATTTGTGGCATATCTACAGGATATATCATGGCAAGGATCGGGGTACCTCCTCTGGGACCCCCAGCTATTGAAAGAACCACTTCCAGGCGCAAACTGAATGAAGAGATGGACGCGCATGTATGCAGCTCTTTCCATACAAATCTATTGAAGATTTGGGAAAAGAAGAGCAAGCTTGGGGTTGCCTGCTCTTCTCAGAAAGGAGTACCCTGTGGCTATGCCAATAGGGTGTATTTACAAGAGTTGTTTTTTTCGCGAGTTTCGTAATCGTGACAAAACTGCAGCATTTCTTTTTATTTTTCAAAAATCGCACTTTTGCTTCATACGAACTACACAGTGTATTTCCCATTGAAATCAATAGGCAGCTGTTTGCAGGCGTACTTCAAGTATACTTCAGAGTGTAATACGAGCGTTTTACGCTCCAAAATACGCTTGAACATATGGTGTGTGAACATATGCGAGTACTTGGTGCATTAGGAGGAGCATTCTCGTCCTGTGTGACAGCTGTCTCTGCGCGCGATCGAGAGCGGGGCAACGGCTGTAATACACAGCCACGGCCCCGCTCTGACAGCAGAGAGGAGAGAAACAGCTTCTGTCCGCCGTTAACCCTTTGAATGACGAGATGAAAGCTGATCGCGGCGTTCAAGGAGTGGGGACTGCACTTTGATCGTGCCACAGAAGATAACTGTGACGCGATCAAAGCCCACAACTCGTATGGGCAGACAGCCCAGGGTCCATTGAAGGACCCCAGGGCTGTCTGAACATATTTCCTGTTGTTAGGGCATACTGAGGTGCGCCCTAACAACTGCCTGCGTACAATTAGTAACAGGCTAATGTACTGGCATATAGATCTATGCCAGTACATTACAGTTACAAAATCAAAATGATAAATCCCTTTATGGCAGGGGTCTCAAACTCTGCCGGGTAAGTGGGCCGCATATACAAAAAATGGGAAGTTGACGGGCCGCATTACTTTCAAATTTGATACAATTCAAAATTATTGTTAATCAATTAGTTATTTGAACTACTATAACACTACATTACTATAATAATACCGCTAGGTTTAAAATTTGAAATATTTCTCCAACTGCTTATTTCAACAATCCAGCTTTCCAGTTTAAGTGTCGCTAAATGCAGTCCAGCGGCTCAGTTAGCACACATGTCAAGATTGGGCAGCCCCTTTTTAGATAGTGCCGCAGTGCCCTCTGTGAATGCTGCCGCAGTGCCCTCTGTGGATGCTGCCGCAGTGCCCTCTGTGGATGCTAACACAGTGCCCTCTGTGGATGCTGCCGCAGTGCCCTCTGTGGATGCTGCCGCAGTGCCCTCTGTGGATAATGCAACACACCCCTAGATAAGGCCACGGTGCCCTCTGTAGATAAGGCCACAGTGCCCTCTGTAGATAAGGCCACAGTGCCCTCTGTAGATAAGGCCACAGTGCCCTCTGTAGAGGCTGCCCCAGTGATGTCAGGGGCTTGCCCAGAGCTGGAGTCCCAGGCAGAGCGCTAGTAGGCTCTTCCTGGGACTCCAGCTGTGCTGCTGACATCACTGGGACTCCTGCTCTGGGGAAGCCCCTGACATCATTGTCGATCTATGGACAGCGATGTCAGAGGCTTCCCCAGAGTCCCGGAGCAGAGCCGATAATAGCGCTCTGCCCGGGACTCTGCTCTGGGGAAGACCCTGACACACTGTCCATATATGGGCAGATATGTCAGGGAATTCCGCAGCGTCCCGGAGTAGAGCCTATACTAGCGCTCTGCCCGGGACTCCACTATGGGGAAGACCCTGACACACTGTCCACATATGGGCAGCGATGTCAGGGAATTCCACAGTGTCCCAGAGCAGAGCCTGTACTAGCGCTCTGCCCGGGACTCCGGCTCTGGGGAAGCCCGAGACATCGCTGTTCATATGTGGACAGCGATGTCAGGGAATTCCACAGAGTCCCGGAGCAGAGCCGACACCAGCGCTCTGCTCGGGACTCCGGCTCTGGGGAAGCCCCAGACATCGCTGTTCATATGTGGACAGCGATGTCAGGGAATTCCACAGAGTCCAGGAGCAGAGCCGACACCAGCGCTCTGCTCCGCTCTGGGCAAGACCCTGACACACTGTCCATATATGGGCAGCGATGTCAGGGAATTCCACAGAGTCCCGGAGCAGAGCCGATACTAGCGCTCTGCCCGGGACTCCGCTCTGGGGAAGACCCTGACACACTGTCCATATATGGGCAGATATGTCAGGGAATTCCGCAGCGTCCCGGAGCAGAGCCTATACTAGCGCTCTGCCCGGGACTCCGCTATGGGGAAGACCCTGACACACTGTCCACATATGGGCAGCGATGTCAGGGAATTCCACAGTGTCCCAGAGCAGAGCCTGTACTAGCGCTCTGCCCGGGACTCCGACTCTGGGGAAGCCCCAGACATCGCTGTTCATATGTGGACAGCGATGTCAGGGAATTCCACAGAGTCCCGGAGCAGAGCCGACACCAGCGCTCTGCTCGGGACTCCGGCTCTGGGGAAGCCCCAGACATCGCTGTTCATATGTGGACAGCGATGTCAGGGAATTCCACAGAGTCCAGGAGCAGAGCCGACACCAGCGCTCTGCTCCGCTCTGGGCAAGACCCTGACACACTGTCCATATATGGGCAGCGATGTCAGGGAATTCCACAGAGTCCCGGAGCAGAGCCGACACCAGCGCTCTGCTCGGGACTCCGGGGAAGCCCCAGACATCGCTGTTCATATGTGGACAGCGATGTCAGGGAATTCCACAGAGTCCAGGAGCAGAGCCGACACCAGCGCTCTGCTCCGCTCTGGGCAAGACCCTGACACACTGTCCATATGTGGACAGCGATGTCAGGGAATTCCACAGAGTCCCGGAGCAGAGCCGACACCAGCGCTCTGCTCGGGACTCCGGCTCTGGGGAAGCCCCAGACATCGCTGTTCATATGTGGACAGCGATGTCAGGGAATTCCAGAGTCTCGGAGCAGAGCCGATACTAGCGGCTCTGTGTCCCGCGGGCCACAGATGACAGCCCCAGGGGCCGCATGCGGCCCGCGGGCCGCGTGCTTGAGACCCCTGCTTTATGGGAATAAAAAAAAAAAAAAGTTAAATGAATGTAAAAAAAATGAATGATAAATAAATAAATACAACGTAAAGAAAATACACAGAAACACATTTTTTTTATAATAAACTTTTTTAAATATAAGTCCCAAAACAAGAAATAATATAGACATATTTGGTATCGCCACGACCGTAACAACCTGTACAACAAATATGTAACATTATTTATGATGATCGGTGTATGGTGTAAAAAAATAAATATTAAAACTGCTGTGGAACTGCATTTTTTCTGCATTTTCGCCAAAATAAAAATGTATAGAAATTAAACGATAATGTATTTGCACCCAAAAATGGTACCTACATAAAGTACAACTCGTCCCGCAAAAAAAACAAGTCTCATACAACTACGTTGTACAAAAAATAAAAGTTATGAGCGTCGGGATGCAAAGAGGGGAAATGTAAAAAAAATTGTTCTGTCCTCAAGGACAAAATTGTCCATGTCCTTAAGGGGTTAAAAACAAACAACACCCTAGTTTACAGCAGTGTTCTATTACAACCAATCAGCTTTCAGCTCTCATTTATCCACAGGTTTTAACAGAAAGCTGCCATCTGATTGGTTGCTATGGGCTACGACTCCGCTTTGTTTTTGCGCGCGCTAGCGCTCTTGTATGAGGTCCCCCCTCGGGCCAGCTGCAGCCCCAGCCCAGCCCAGCGACGGTGACGTCACGGTGCATCACGTGACCCCAACAAAGTTCTCTCCCACTCTGTTCCGTTGTTCCAAAAGGGGGCCGGGAAATGGCGGCCTGAACGCCGTCTTCTCCACACCTTCCCTGTGTACCGCCGCAGCCATTCTTCCCACAGTACAGGGAGGAGCTACCTCCAGGAAATCCCTGACACGCCGGCCAGGGCTGGGCTATTACCTCCCCCTCCACCTCCCTCCTCCTCACAAAGTTACTGTGTTTCCATCCCCAGTTCTTCCCTCCTTGTTGTTATTATTAGTTAATTTCCAATTGTTGAGAATTAAGCTGCCAATGTCCCGATGACGGCTGCCCGTTACTGAGCTCAGGATCTGGGGGAGCAGGAGCCATCATGAGTCGCTGGGTCCCCACCAAGAAAGAGGAGAAGTATGGAGTGGGTAAGTGCAGGAAGTTGTACTGAGCCTCCCAGTGTGAGGAGACGTCTTATGTCAGACTTATCGGCTGGGTGACATTATATTATATTACAGTACGGATCCGTTTTCTGCTTCTCCAGACCTGGTCAAACTACAACTCCCAGCATGCACTGAAGCTTTGCAGCAGGCAGAGGGTCACCGTTTGCAGACCACTGATCACATATATAATATACATAAATAATACTGATATAGAATTGATCAGGGGTCTGCAAACTGTGGCCCTCTGTCTGCTGTAAGAATACAACTTGCAGTGCATGCTGGGAGTTGTAGTTTGACATTGACAGGAGACAGAACAGATACCTATTCTTATTATGTAATATAATGTCCTATATATTTTATATATGCTGTAGGTACTAAATACCATTATTGCAATGAATTGTTTTAGACAATTGCTTAAATAACAATCCCCCGTCTATAGTCCCTCTGGCCTCGTGCATTGTATTTGTGGGCGTGATCCAATCCTAAACGGTGGGGGTCCCCTATATGTTGTAGGTGGGGGTCTGTCTGCCGGGGGGCTGCAGTGTAAATCCTCTATACGCACCGTGTCTTGGAGCCTCCGGAGATGGATGTGGGGGGTCTCTGCTTTATCTAGTAGAGGGGATTCGCAATATAACCACAGTATTGAAGAGTATAGCGCCGTATACAATGGGTGTCATGGGTGCCCATTGATCCCAGCGGCATTGTCGCTCCGTCACGTCCATCATTGGTCGAGAGCAGATCCTGACCGGCTTGTGGGATGAGCAGCAGCAATCGGAAATGGGGCCATGAAAACTGAAGTCCTTATTATGATATTCCCAACTAAATATAGTGCAAAACATGTGGTCATGCTTTATTATATCCACACTAATAAACTGGGTCCTGAGCGATGATTGTGGGGGCTGCAAGCGGGGGGAGGGCAATGTTTATTTACACCTGCTGGTTTTATGTTATAGGGCCATTGGTAGAGCTCTGTGGGTGGATTGCATGGTTATGGGGTCTATTAGCCATGGCCGAGATCGGCGTCCACTGGAAAGCTGCATTTTTAATATTTGTAACTGGTCACGGCTGTGGTTGGCTGAGAGGCGCCCGGTGACGGTGTGGGGGGCTCGCCACAGTGATCATTTTGGCAGAGGGAGATACAATTTTTGCAATGGGACTGAAAATTTGGAGGCTCCCAGAAGGTTTGACTGTAGTGAAAACAAAGCAAATTGGTGCTCTCTAAAAAATAAATAAATAGTGAGCTGCTGCAGAGCCTCTTTAACCAGCACGGTCACTGTCTTAGTGAAACGACTGGAGTAATCGTGTGCATTAAATAACTCAATATTCACAATCGGGGGTACAACGTGATGTAGATTGGTTTAGGGCCCAGGTCTAGTTGTGTGGTCCCAGACGGGACGTGCCACTTGCATCACATGATAGGACTGTTGTGTTGCGCACATCTAGCGCTTAGGCCATACAAGTCACTTCATAGTCCTTTTAAAGGGGCAGCCTCGTCGGAGACATGGGTGGTATATTGCTAGGACATACCAACAGTGTCTGATCCGGGAGGCCTATCAAAAATCTCAGCGGTGCCCCTGTGTCTCCTGAAGGCTGCAATTGGATATTTCATGGCGACCGTTGCTTATAAAGGGAACCATTAATCGGGAGTTTCTTTGAACCATATTATGGAATTGTCTTATGAGGAATTGTCTGAGGTTTCCAGACTTTTTTTCCTTCTATAGATGGGAACGTTCCGATCATAAACCTGCACAGATCTCCATCCCCCCCCCCCCCCTGCCCTGTATATGCAGTCACTATAGGACACGAGTCATGCAGTGTTTGGTGTAATTACTATATATGTGTATTGTATGGATGGGTTTTCAGACTTTTGGATATGGGAAGTCCATTTGAGTAATTTGCCAGTCACTGATTTTACGCGGGGAGGCCAAAGTGCCAGCTTTTTGTACAGAAGAAATTTAAAGAGGATTTGCTGCGTGGGCACAGCTTTGTTTCTTGGTGAATATTTCAGCTTCTTTTCCAGCCCGCACTTGGTCTGGAGAACACAATCTCTGGGCATTTTAGCATTGGTTGTGCAAATGACCAACATCTTAAAGGGAAATCCAATCTTACAAATGTTCTCGGACTGTTATATTTGCATTTTGCCTGCTGCAGTAATGTAAAGCACCAGCCAGATGTTACACGAAAATGGGATTTTAGACTCCTGCAAAAAATAGTGCCGTATCAGGGCACGTTGCAGGGGTTAATACCACGTGGTCTATCCGTTATACGTTTTCCCCATTGACTTCAACAGGGAGAAATGAAGGATTGAACGTTTCCTAGAACCGCTTTTGAGGTGAAACCACGGCAAGTCACATGGGACAGGTATTTTTTTGCTGTGAGGTGTTGTTTTTTTGCAGCACCACTATAGATACATGTAAAGAGATTTTTTTATATGCATTCCGACATGATGTGGTGACATGTCAGGAGCCATTGATGGGCCGGTGTATTCCTGTTTCCTTGCCAGGACTTTGTAAAACTTTTGAACCTCTTCAGTATTTGGAGATTCAGGTCACTGGATCTCTCTGACCCTACTGATTTTGTACAAATCCGATCATGACTCTCTTTATCAAATGCCATAGGGGAGAATAGCTCCATAAAGTCCACGTCTGATGGAGCAATGGTAGTAAGGAGCAGCACGGGCCTCTGTGCCACCATACAAACTTCTGCAACCCGCTTTCTTTTCTCTGAGGCCTTACAGCAAGGCCGGATTCACAAGAGCGTGTGCGTTTTGCGCACGCAAAAAACGCGGCGTTTTGCACGCGCAAAAGGCACTTGGCAGCTCCGTGTGTCAGCCCCTGCGTGATTTTCGCGCAGCCGCCATCATTATGACACTCCGTTTGGATGTTTGTAAACAGAAAAGCACGTGGTGCTTTTCTGTTTTCATTCATAGTTTCACAGCTGTTGTGCGAATCACGTGCTTCCGTGTGGTGCGCGTGATTTTCACGCACCCATTCACTTCAATGGGTCCGTGATGCGCGAAATACGCACAAAGAACGGACATGTCGTGACTTTTTCGCAGCGGACTCACGCTGTGTAAAAATCACGCAACTGTCTGCACGGCCCCATAGACTAATATAGGTCCGTGCGACGCGCGTGAAAACCACGCGCGTTGCACGGACGTATATCCCGTTCATCTGAATAAGCCCAAAGGCTGCATTTACACGAGCGTGTGCGTTTTGTGCGCGCAAAAGGCACTTAACAGCTCCGTGTGTCATCACCATATGATGCGCGGCTGCGTGGTTTTCGCGCAGCCGCCATCATTATGACACTCTGGATTTTTGTAAACAGAAAAGCACGTGGTGCTTTTCTGTTTTTAATCATACTTTTTACTGCTGTTGCGCGAATCACGCGCGTCCCACGGAAGTGAAAACGCACAAATATAGGACATGTCATGAGTTTTATGCAGCGGACTCACGCTGCGCAAAAATCACAGACTGTCTGCACTGCCCCATAGACTCATATAGGTCCGTGGGCGGGGCGTGAAAATCACGCGCGTTGCACGGACGTATTACACGTTCGTGTAAATAAGCCCTAAGGGTAATGTTCACACAGCTTATTTTCGGGCTGTAAACGGGCTCCAAACATCTGCCCATTGTTTTCTATGGAAAAAACGGCGTTCTGTTCCGACTGGGCCGTTTTTTCTATGTAGCTGTTTTTGGAGCCGTTTTTCATTGACTATAGAAAAACCGCTCCAAAAACGCTGTGAAAAACGTGAGTTTGCTTCAAAAACGGCTGATGATCAGGAGCGTATTTTCAGACGTTTTTTAGTAAGCGTGTGAACATACCCTAAAGCCTCATTCGTATAGTGCCGATTTTATCAGTATTTTGCATAAGTATTTTAAAGCCACAGGATATCTCATAAATGTCAGATGCGGGTCCCACCTCTGGGACCCACACCTATCTCTAGAACGGGGCCCCCTAAATCCCGTACTACCTCTGTGTTGCGGCTGAAGCGTGTGATTCCCGACCGTTAAGAAGAACACTGCGTAGCTTGCTGAGCTACACTGTTTACATATATGTCCCATAGTAGTGGATGGCGGTTATTGAAGCAGCGTTGCATGCGCGCTACACTATTTCTGTAATTACCATTCCGTTCTATGGGACTTACGGAAACTGTGTAGCTTAGTGAGCTACGCGGTTTTCTTCTTAATGGTCGGAAATCACATGCTTCAGCCGCAGCACAGAGAGGTAGTATGGGTTCAGGGGGCCCCGTTCTAGAGATAGGTTCGGGTCCCAGAGGTGGGACCCGCATCTATCTGACATTTATGGAATATCCTGTGGACAGGTCATAAATGTCTCTCATGGGAAAACCCCTTTAATGCAAAGAAGAGAAGTATAAATCTTTACATTGTATTTACCCTGTGTTTTGTCTAAGGCTTAGTTCACACCAGAGTTTGCCATTCTGTTCTGCTCCGTCAGAGAAGTCGAACAAGGGAAAAACCGAAAGTGCCGCAGACACCACCGGCGGCAAACAGAATCAATTGACCTTAATGGGTGTCGTCGGCGTGTCCGTAGTTTTACCAGAAAAGATAATACTGCGCTATTGTTTTCGGTAATTTTAGCTGGTTCTGCGACAGGCCCCTAACTGAGCTTCCAACGCAGATGTGAATGAGGCCTAAAAATACTGATGCAAAATACTGACCAAATCTGCAATCTGGGAATGAGGTCTTGGGCATCCTTCACATGTAGAATTTTTCAGCCAATTTAAACTGCATCAAAAAACATGCCGTTTTTGGTGACGGTTTTCCTTTCAGTGTCATTCTGTACATGCTTTTTTTTTTTTTTTTTCCTGCCATTCTTGAAGTCCTATAGGGAAGCCGATGGAAGGAAGCCGGAAAAAATGCCACTCGTTCGGAAAAGAACGCCTATGACCACAAAATTGTTTCAAAAACAACCCAAAATGTATGTAGGTCATTTTTGTATTTGACTATATTTAGTGTAACATCTGGCCACACAAAAAAAAAAACGCATCAAAGAACGCAGTAAAACGCTGCAGAATCCAGTCTAACGGCTCGATCATTGGCCCGTGTAAAAGGGACTTTAGGATTTCAAGCACTTTTTTGAATGCTTCTTTTAACTTCGGAATGGATGAGGGTCAAAGCTCGCAGCCTCCTACCAGGTACCTATTCAGTCAGATGTCCTGTATGTTTGTCTTATTCGCTTGTCATACAGCCTTGTGCCCGGCCACTTTACAAGGCTGATATTTGCAGCTGGTCAGTTGCAGCCAGAACTGGCGCAGAATACAGTAACACCTGTGTCATTTTGGGTGGGCATAAATGTAACAGATCCTTCATAAAGAATTACAGATCGCCTATCACTAGCTGTGAGTACAATCTGCAACATGTGTATCGTAATTCCAGGGACTTTAGTTCTTTGTAACCTGTCACAAGAGGAAGTGGCTTCATGTGGCAATGCACTGTAGTAATGTGGCAGCAGCTGGTCCCCTCCTGCTCCAGGCGCTGCGTCTGTGAGATCGCTGCTGTGGCTCATCCCGTTGGAATGGCCTGTAAGGCGCGCCTATTCCCCCAGCACCCAGTACAGGAAGGCCCTCTTCATCCTCCTCCCCCACCCCTCATCCCTGGCACTGCTTCCTTGCAGCCGCACACACTGAATACTTTGCTTTACCATCGATCTCTTCAATTGAGATTGCAACAAAAAAAAAAACCCCTTCCAATCCTGGAAGCAAAACTTGTTGTAGCCGGTAGGCACGTCATTATGAAATGTTATTGGATTTCATCCAGCCTGCTGGTTATACTGCTATTAATTGAAGATACGTTTGTTTTCCGGGAATCTAATATGAAGGAACTTACAAAGTAGAATTGCTGTAATGTAGGGAGCTATATCTAGGCAATGATCTCTGCATCTAAGCACCATTAATATGAAGAGGTCGGTAAATATTGGCCTGTTCTGTAAAACTTGGCTACAAGCTGAGCAAAAAAAATTATGACAAAGTCCACTCCTGGAGGGAGCCACGTCAAATGTCCATATATGACAGTGATGTCAGGAGCATCTCCAGTCCCAGAGTCCATGGCCAGGGAGTCCCCAGGAAAAGCATTAAGTAGCATCCGGACTGGGAAGTCCGTTCCTGGGGAAGCCCCTGACGTCCCTGTCCATATATAGACAGTGATGTCAGGGCCTTGCAGCTATGGAGTCCCCGACCAGAGCATCGGTGGAGCCCTGGCCGTGGACTCTGGGACTAGAGATGTCCCTGACGCCCCTACATATAATGTATACCTCTGATGGATGCCATAAAGTGGCATCTGTCATACATAGGAACCCATGTTATAAAAAAAAAAAAAAACATCTACCACACTATATATACTTTCTTTTTTTTTTCTTTTAGCGGGATCCTTCAGGATGGAATAGCATAGTATACTACGTTATTCCATTCTGCAAAAAAAAAAGTACATGGACGTATTCCAGCCCAACAGAGGCCAAAAGGCCACTAATGGATCCCTATGGAAATGTATATTGTGTACGTCTGAAGCTTTCCTGACGTACACTATAAACGTAGGGCACAAACGTGATGTGAATCAGGCCTAAGGTGTGTCCTCTTCTGGATCCAATTTTGGTTTTGACTTAAAATATATAAATAAATGCATTCAAAATCTGCATCAAAGCTGCACTGTGTGAACAAAGGCCTTTAGATAGATGTCAATTTGAACGCTCAAATGGACTACAGTCAGCCCCCTTTTCTGAAATAATCTAATGTATGTGGCCAGCTTAACCTTTCCTGTCCTATCTATGATAGGTAAGTGTAGCAAGATGAATTCTCATGGACAAGTATGGTATTGGCACGCTACAGGTACATAGACACTACTAGTATAAGTAATTTCCTGCAGCTGTCATTGTATGCTGAGAGTTGTATTTTTGCAGCAGTTGGAGATTACAGCTCTGAAGCATAAGTAACAGTCCACGGTGTTAACTCTTTGCTTGCTTTTGTTTACAATTTGAAGGACAGCCTTTTGTTTTACAATAGAGAATGCCTAGCAGTGTTCAGGAAGGTTCTGTATGGGATCTGCACTGCTCAGCCAGAATGTCCGGCCACTGTCCAAGTTCCCATTGTTGTCAGGACTGATGATAAAATGTGTCTATTCTGGAAGGTTTTGCCTGTGAACTGCGTGTTGCTGCTGTTTTCTTTTCTGGCCTTGCAGTCATTTGTATGTTAGAAGTCGTGCAGTTAAGTATTCATATTGGAATTCTATAGGTTTAGATGTATCTTCTGCACGTATGGGCCTCATGGGGAGAATTCTGGGAAAAATGGGGCAGATCTATCAAAGATTTCAGGTTGCATCAATTTACAAAATAGTAAAAAAAATTACGTAAAACATGGTAAATTTAATAAAACATGCACATGGCATATTATGCCCACTTGTTTGTTTATGCCAGAATGCATTCCGTACTTGTACACTTTCATTTAATTCCAAAAAAATTGGCCACTTCATCAACAAACTGCACATTATATAACTTCTTAACCATTTGCCTCTTTCTCTAAACGGCTTTTAGAACTTCTGAGGTGGGGGTAAAAAGTCTCTAAAATAAACCCATGCTTTACACTGCAGCTCTGCTTGCTCACATTGGTTGCTGTGTATAAGCACGAGGCCTGTGCAAGAGATCCATTGGTATGGGGCAGGAAGCATTTCTGGATAAATATCGTTTATCTTTTGCAGGCAGTAATTTTTGATGTACATGCACCATAAAACACGTGCCGAGCTGAGCGCTTTGCACCTTTTGGCTTTGAGCGGCGCTCCTCTTTAGGCTGAAGACGTGCTTATAGACTTTGTCTGAGGCCTTTTTCTGGCTTACAAGGAGCGCTAATCACAGTTGAGAGTTCTCAGCTGACTGCTTCTTCGTTTCAGTGATGGTTCGGATCTCAGTACCTGGACTCCCACCAATCAAAACTTCTATTATGTCTCTATAACTTATCAAAAGTTTTCTGAAAGTACACTTACTATTTTTAAGTAATTTTTCAATAGGTCTTAATTCACCTTTTTTCTATTATTATTTCTGCAGCGCATATGCAGCCTTATGCGACTCCATAGTAACAGGCTACAAACAAACTCTGCAGTGATTCGCCTAGGGAGAGATAAAAGGGAGTTTGACTGCAGGATCAGATTACACAATTTGTTTGTAGTCTGTTACCATGGAGACACATAGAAGTTATAGAAAAAAAATAAGAGGACCTTTTGTAAATTTGCTTTGTTTTTTATTTCAGATACTTCGGGACAAACAATAATAAATACTTGCAAAGTTTGACATTGTTATTATAAGAACTTGAGAAAAGAAAGCACACTGATACATCTAGGGCCTCTTCACATTTGTGTTGGAGGCTTCATAAGGGGCCTGTGGCACAAATCCAGATGAAAATACCGGAAACCATAATGCAGCATGGTGCGCTATCGTTTCCAGCAAAACCACGGACACCATGCTGAAAACCAGATGTAACCTATTAAAGACCATGTCAGGCGCTGATGGTGTCCGTCGTACAACGGAACCAGCACATCCATTTTTTTTTTTAGTTCTTCTGCTCCTCTGATGAAGCAGAACGGAAACACCATTGCCAGAGTGAACAGTGCCTTAGGCCTCATTTACACGAGCGTGTGAGTTTTGCGCACGCAAAAAACGCAGCGTTTTGCGTGCGCAAAAGGCACTTGACAGCTCCGTGTGTCATCCGTGTATGATACACGGCTGCGTGATTTTTGCGCAGCCGCAATCATAGAGATGAGGCTAGCCGACGTCAGTCACTGTCCAGGGTGCTGAAAGAGTTAACTGATCGGCAGTAACTCTTTCAGCACCCTCAACAGTGAATTCCGATCACAATATACAGCAAACTGTGAATAAAAAAAAGACGTTCATACTTACCAAGAACGTCCTGCTTCCTCCAGTCCTGTCTCCCGACCGTTGCCTTGGTGACGCGTCCCTCTCGACATCCGGCCCCACCTCCCTGGATGACGCGGCAGTCCATGTGACCGCTGCAGCCTGTGCTTGGCCTGTGATTGGCTGCAGCTGTCACTTGGACTGAATCGTCATCCCGGGAGGTCAGACTGGAGGAAGAAGCCGGGAGTTATCGGTAAGTCAGAACTTCTTTTTTTTTTTTTTTTTACACGTTCATGTATATTGTGCTCGGAAGTCACTGTCCAGGGTGCTGAACCAGTTGAACTCTTTCAGCACCCTGGACAGTGACTCTCCTGACGTCGCGTACCGCAATTTTTTTTGCCGGGTTCGGTCAAAACGAGTTCGGCCGAACCCGGTGAAGTTCGGTTCGGACGGTTCGCTCATCTCTAAGACACTCCGTTTGGATGTTCGTAAACAGAAAAGCACGTGGTGCTTTTCTGTTTACATTCAGAGTTTGACAGCTCTTGCGCGAATCACGCAGTTCGCACGGAAGTGCTTCCGTGCGACCTGCGTGGTTTTCACGCACCCATTGACTTCAATGGGTGCGTGATGCGCAAAGAACGCAGAAATTTAGAACATGTCGTGAGTTTTTTTCAGCGCACTCACGCTGAGAAAACTCACGGACTGTCTGCATGCCCCCATAGACTTGTATAGGTCCGTGCGACCCGCGTGAAAAGCACGCGCGTCGCACGGACGTATATCACATTCGTGTAAATGAGGCCTTATTCTGATTAAGGCCCTGTTCTTATCTGCGTTGTAAGCTCCGTCGCAGATCTAGCAGAGATTACTGAGAACAATACCGCAGCATGGTGGGGTATTATTTACGGTAAAACCGCAAAGACCCCGAAGAAATCCCAGAAGTACCCATTAAAATCAATGGGTTTCATCGGCCGCCTGTGCTGTCTGGTGAAACAAACGGAAACCATAGCTTTCCTTCACCATTGATTTCAATGGTGACTGATCCGTGGCCAATGGTTTCCATTTGTCTCAGTTGTGCAAGGGTTCCGTCGTTTTGATGGAATAAGTACCGTAGGCGACTACGGTATTGATTACGTCAAAACGACGGATTCCTTGCACAACGGAAAGCTCAGATGGAACGTCTGAACGGAGCCCTAACACAAATGTGAACGCAGCCTTAGGGCTGGTACACATCTCCATTCGCTTTCCGTTCAGGGGTTCCTTGCGTTTGCATCACCATTCATATGAATGGTGACGGAAAGATTGTCACCATTCCGGCAGGTTTCCATTTTTGTGACTGAATCAATAGCGCAGTCGACTGATCTGAACAGGCCTTTATTCTGTTTAATTGTTTCTGAAACTTGTTACAGTTCACAAAATATTGTTTCATGTCCAGGGCTTGTTTACATAGATATTTAGCCTTGTGAGAAAAACACAAAACAAAATGCTTTAGTTTGTTGACCCCTTGCAGAGGCAAGCAGCAGACTGAGTGATGTGCAAGTTTTAACAGATTCCCGACCGCTGGCCGTATTTATACGGCCAGCGGTCAGGGTCTCTGAAGTCCGCCGTATAGACTATTTACGGCGGCACTTCAGAGACTGTGCAAGCGCGATCGCGTGCACACAGCTCTGTGCCCTGGCTGTTGCTAACAGCCATGGGCACTGGGCAGAATGTCAGGGGCCAATCTTTTGGCCCCTGAACATGTGATCGCTGTGACAACCAATCACAGCGATCACATGCATTTCTGCATAGAAAACAGTGTGCACGCGATCGCGTGCACACAGCCCTGTGCCCACGCTGTTACCAACAGCTCTGGGCACTGGGCAGAGTATCAGGGACCAATCTGATGGTCCCTGATCATGTGGTCGCTGTGAAAACCTATCACAGCAACCACATTTGTTTTATTTTGACTTTTCTGGCAGTAAATCTCCTGCCTCTTTTCTTCTCCTCAAACATTGTTTCAGTTTGAGGAGAAGAAGAGACTCGGGAGAATTGCTGCCAGAAGATTACAGTGAAAAAAAATACAGTTACTCTCTAAAACACTCTGTATAGATAGATTTCTATCTATCTATCCATCTATCTTTTTTTTCTATCTATCTACCTTTCTATCTTTTATTATATTAGAATAGGCAGGTAGGGAGTATATAATTATATATATATCCACATATATATAATATATATAGCAATAGCGGTTTCTTTTTTTGTTAGCTGTAGTGTAGATATATATAGCAGTTAGTTTGTGTGTTTTTATATTAAAAAAAACCAAAAAAAAAAACAATTTGTTTAGTTAGTGTTAGTGTTAGTTACGTTATGGCGAGGAAGTTGTTTAGCGCCGAGGAGGCATACGCCATGCTGTGGTCTGAGTCGGAGACCGCATCAGAGATGGCGTCCGAGATGGAACCTGTTTTAGGTAGTGACGATGACAGCGTCACTTCAGGTTCATCTTCAGGGGACGTTGTCCCTGATGCAGTTGAAACTGCAGAACTTGAAAGCGCAGGGCCAAGTAGCGCTGTAGCACGGGACAGCCTGGTCCCTTCAGTCCAGGCTCTTGTATGGGCACCTGCCCCATCTTTTGGGCCTAGAATCCACGGATTTACTGCCACTCCTGGCATAACCGTGGACAATACAAATTTTGTCCAAATGCATTACTTCCATTTATTTATAACGGACGACATCCTAAATCAGATTGTCCACGAAACAAATTTATATGCCACTCAATATATAAGGCAGAAACCTTCATCCACCCATGCCAGAGATTGGACGCCCACCAATTTGCTGGAATTAAAAAATTTTTTGGGGCTCACCCTAAATATGGGTATTGTCAAAAAGCCCTCCATTAGGTCTTACTGGTCAACCAGACCCGCCCAAGCCACCCCAGTATATTCTGCAGTAATGCCCAGGTCTTGTTATGAGACAATAATGAGGTTCCTCCACTTCAATGACAACGCACAGGCCCCCCCAAGTACCGATGCAAACCGGGATCGGTTGTTCAAAATAAGACCGCTAATAAATTCCCATAATAATTTATTTCTGCAACTCTACACCCCTGAGCAGAATGTAAGTGTGGACGAATCCCTCCTCAACTTTCATGGCAGACTTAGCTTTCGCCAATATCTACCTTCAAAAAGGGCAAGATATGGCGTTAAGCTCTACAAATTGTGTGAAAGCGGGTCAGGATATACCACCGCCTTCAGGATTTATGAAGGGCGGGACCGCACAATAAATGTTCCTGGATGCCCCCCTGATCTTTCCACCAGCAGTAAGATCGTGTGGGAGATAATGCAGCCTCTGCTTCACAAGGGGTACCACCTGTACTGTGATAATTTTTATTCGAGTGTGCCCCTGTTTAGGCATTTGCATGCTGCAAGGACTGGGGCATGTGGTACCATGCGCAAAAACCGAATTGGTTTTCCACAGCAATTAGTGGGGAAGCGCATGGTAAAGGGGGACTCCTGTGCTTATGCATCTGAAGAATTGCTGGCGGTCAAGTTCAGGGATCGCAAAGATGTGCATGTGCGAAGCACGATTCATACCGCAGGAACAGTGGCAGTGAGGGAAAGAGGGGCAACATCGGACAAGCACAAACCAGTGAGCGCGTCCGAATATAACAAGTACATGGGGGGGGTGGATTTAAGCGACCAGGTTTTACAGCCCTATTTAGTAAAACGCAAAACTAAAACCTGGTACAAAAAGGTGGCCATTTATTTGTTACAGGTGGCCATCCACAACTCATTTGTGCTCTATAAAAAAAACAGAGGCAGAGACACATACCTGGATTTCCAGGAAAAAATTATTGAAGGCCTCATTTTTGATGTTCAGGACACCCGAGAATGCCCCCAGTCTGAGGATGTCACGCGACTGACTGAAAGACACTTCATCAGTCGGATTCCCTCAACACCAACCAGAAGCAACCCCCAGAAAAAGTGCCGCGTCTGCAGAAAAGACGGGCACCGCAAAGATTCCCGATATTTCTGTCCCTCATGTCCCTCGCAACCAGGCCTGTGCATTGAGCCATGTTTTAAAAAATACCACACTGTTCTGAATTATTAGATTTTAGTTAATTCGTTGAAAATATATTTGCCCTACATTACGTTTTTATTTTTCCCCTGATTTTACTCCAAGGGTGAGGGAGGGAATGGGTGGGGGGTGGATGTCATGTTTGCATATTCTCTAAAGTTCATCTGCTGGAGAGCTCCATTTGCATAAACCTGCAATTTCTTATTTTAGAAAACCCAAAAAAAAAAATTCCCATTATACCCCTAGATGAATATTTTGGGATTTCTGCTTTAAGAGCAGATATTTTGGAAGTCTTATAGAAACTCTGTTGAGTTTTGTAAAACCAGCTTAGAAGAAGCTTATTTCACAAATCGCTTTTTTTCAATCGTCCGCCCTCCTACATCTCTATGTGATAATAAGGCCCACATATTTGGTATCCCCATGCTCAGGAGAAGTGGAAGAATGTGAAAGGAGATGAATTTTGGCCGTGGTCTATGCCGTGTGTGAAAAATGCTAGTATAAACTGACGCATTTGCTAAAAAATTGCTAATTTTATTTTGATCCATCTTATTCAAGAAACTTTCAGAAGAAAACTGGACTGTCTAAAAATATGATAAACCCCTTGAAGAAAACCTTGTGGGGTCTACTTGTGTGAATGAAGTAATTTATGGGGTGTTTCTAATCTTTCAGCAGCATTAGGCCCCCCAGAAAACAGTATGCGGCTATAAAATCAAGTGCAGAATTCCTGGACCGAAAAGGCCAAAAAGCCTCCTTTTATGCCAAGCCTTGGCACATGCCCGTGAATAAAGCACACATATTTGGTATCCCCATGCACAGGAGAAGTGGAAGAATGTGAAATGCGATGAATTTTGTCCGTGGTCCATTTTGTGTGTGAAAAAGCTAGCATAAACTGACGCATTTGTTAAAAAAAAAGGTAATTTTATTTTGTTCCATCTTATTCAAGAAACTTTCAGAAGAAAACTGGACTGTCTAAAAATATGATAAACCCCTTGAAGGAAACCTTGTGGGGTCTACTTGTGCGAATGAAGTAATTTATGGGGTGTTTCTAATGTTTCAGCAGCATTACACCCCCCAGAAAACAGTATGCGGCTCTAAAATCAAATGCAGAATTCCTGGACCGAAAAGCCTCCTTTTATGCCAAGCCCTGGCACATGCCCGCACAGTGAATAAGGCACACATATTTGGTATCCCCATGCACGGGAGAAGTGGAAGAATGTAAAAGGAGATTAATTTTGTCCGTGGTCCATACCGTGTGTGAAAAATGCTAGCATAAACTGGCGCAATTGCTAAATTCTTGCATTTTTTTCCAATTTTGCCCACTTTAGAGAAAAAAATAAAAATGATATATACTGACAAATGCCACTAAAACAAAGCCCTATCTGTCCTTTAAAAAGAGTGTAAAATTCAAAGATAAACTTTATTCACCTGCTGAGTTATAGTCATCTAAAGAAGCGCATAGCAAAATTGTGAAATTTGCTCTGGTCATTTAGCTGCAAAACAGCCTAGTCCTTAACCGGTTAATGACTGGATAAGGCTTTGCTCACATCTGCGTCGGGACTCCATTCATGGGTTCCGTTGGAGCTTTCAGTCAGGGGAACCCATGAATGGAATCCAAAGGGAAACCGTTGTTTAAGGGTTCCGTCGTTTTGACGGAATGAATAGTGCAGTCGACTACGGTATTTATCCGGAAGTTATAAGGGCTGTAAAACTGTATTACTATAGTATTTTCTGTAGTTCCACAAAGAAGCAAAAGATGGACTTGTCAGTGGTCCTCAGAGGTAGCTGTCACTATTGACCGCGCCATTTAAGGGGTAAATCTGCGTCCCAGTGGCCCACGGACTTATAATGGGGTTCGTCAGGTTCTGGCATTGTCTGTCATCTTGACATGAAAAATAGCGCTGCATTCAGCGCTATTTTGTTACGTAAAAATGTAGAATCTGCGATGGAGGCTCCTGACAGATTGTCCGACGCAGGTGGGAACATAGCCGCGGAAGAAACATTAGTTAAATTATTTTGTTAGTATAGTTTGGACTGAAGACACAAGTCCGTCTAGTTCATCCTGTTATTCTCCGGCTCTTTTCATCAGGGTTACAATGACTGGAATGTGTTCTTTATGACTTTCTTTCAAATTGTGCAAAGTTATGTGCCCAGCACTGAAATAGTTGTTCTACAAGATCTTAAAGCGGTTCCCCGCCTAAAGTTAGACAATTGCGATTAAAGAAGTTATCCGTGTCCCGCGGTCCCTTCAAACACTAATAGTCAGCGGTGCCAGTAGTCGTACTCCGAGCAAACTAATAAGGATGCGATATAAACTTTAAAAAACTAGGATAATACCTTTTAAAGTGTAACTAAACGTTTAAATAACTTTTAACATGTTGTAGTGACCTGTCAGAAGTTTTGAACGGTGGGGGTCTGAGCACTGATTCCACCTCCGATCGCTAAAACAAAGCTGCAGAAGTGCTCGGGTGAGTGCCGTGCCGCTTCATCATTCTTATTTCGGCTTTCCTTGGAGCGGCGTACGTACACCGCTTGCTGAGGAAAACCGATCAGAAACAAAGCGAGCGCTTCTGCCGCTTCATTTTAGCAATCGGTAGGACTCTCCATGCTTGGACCCCCCCCCAATCAAAACTTCTGACTGACATGTCAAAAGTTTTTTTTTAAAGTTACCCTTTAATACCACATGCTAAATGAGAAGATGATATGATGGCTGGCAAACTTTTTCTGTTTTTCCTATTCGCACAGTTCCAATCCAGCTTTAACCCCTTAACGCTCAGTGACGTACTATTCCGTCATGGAAACAATCCCGTTCGCGCTCCATGACGGAATAGTACGTCACAGGACGTCTTCCCGACACATGCAGGAGCTGTGACAGCTGCTGTCTCGTACAGCAGTTGCCGCAGCTCCTACAGCGGGGACCGATCGCTGATTAACCCCTCAAAAGCCGCATTCAATAGCGTTCGCGGCTTTTTAGGGGTTAAGCTACCATCGCCGGCCTGCTACACGATAGCGGCCGGCGATGGTGACTATGGCAACCGGACACCTAACAATGGCGTCCGGCTATGCCATCGACGGAAGCCTAGTGGGTCCTGACAAAGTCAGGAGCCACTATGCTTGCTGTCAGTGAGTAGCTGACAGTTCTAATACACTGCACTACGCATGTAGTGCAGTGTATTAGAATAGCGATCAGAGCCTCCTGCCCTCAAGTCCCCTAGTGGGACAAAGTAATAAAGTAAAAAAAATAGATTTGTAAAAATAAGAAAATAAAAGTTTTAAAAGTGATAAAAGTAAAAATCCCCCTTTTTCCCTTATCAGTCCTTTATTATGAATAAAAATATATAAACAAACAAACTATACATAATTGGTATCGCCGCGTCCGTAACGGCCTGAACTACAAAATTATTTCGTTATTTATCCCTCGCGGTGAACGCAGTAAAAGAAAATAATAATAAACCGTACCAGAATCACAATTGTTTGGTCACTTCACCTCCCAAAAAATGGAATAAATAGAGATCAAAAAGTCGCATGTACCTAAAAATGGTACTGATCGAAACTACAGTTCGTTACACAAAAAAAAGTCCTCGCACGGCTTTATTGATGGAAAAATAAAAAAGTTCTGGCTCTTAGAATAAGGTAACACAAAAAGTGAATGATTTTTTACAAAACGTATTTTATTGTGCAAACGCCATAAGACATAAAAAAAACTATAAACATCTGGTATCGCCGTAATCGTATCGCCCCGCAGAATAAAGTGAATATGTAATTTATAGCGCACGGTGAACGCTGTAAAAAAAAAAAAATCAAAACAATACTAGAATTGCTGTTTTTTAGTCACCACGCCACTTAAAAATAGAATAAAAACTGATCAAAAAGCCGCATGCACCCCAAGAAAACTGCAATGAATTCCTCAAGGGGTCTAGTTTCCAAAATGGGGTCACTTTGGGGGGTTTCCACTGTTTTGGCACCACAAGACCTCTTCAAACCGGACATGGTGCCTAATAAAAAAGAGACCTCAAAATCCACTGGGTGCTCCTTTGCTTCGGAGGCCGGTGCTTCAGTCCATTACCGCCCGAGGGCCACATGTGGGATATTTCTCAAAACTACAGAATCTGGGCAATACGTATTAAGTTGCGTTTCTCTGATAAATCCTTTTGTGTTATAGGAAAAAATGGTATAAAAAGGATTTTCTGACAAAAAAAAAAAGTTAATTTCACCTACTTTGCTCTAAATTCCTGTGAAACACCTAAAGGGTTCATAAACTTTCTAAATGCTGTTGTGAATACTTTGAGGGGTCTAGTTTCTAAAATTGGGTGTTTGATAGGGGTTTCTAATATATAGGCCCCTCAAAGCAACTTCAGAACTGAACTGTAACCTAAAAAAAATAAATGAGGCAATTCTTCGCTTCTTACATTATACTGATAATGAGCCGTGCCCACCCTGAGATGACCCCAGTTTTGACCGTTTGTATAAACGGAGACCCCTATTGGACCGGTTCAGTGCCCGGTTTTCCAAAGCATACACCCTCGAGAAGTGTATTTTTATTGATGAGCCCTTGGTAGATTTTAAAGGGAGGCTTCAATTCCGCCAGTACCTGCCAAGTAAGAGGGCAAGGTATGGTGTGAAGATGTATAAGCTGTGCGAGAGTGCATCAGGGTATACCTACAAATTTAGGATCTATGAAGGGAAGGACAGCAGTATTCAGCCCCCAGAATGCCCCCCCCCCCCCTTTACTGGGAGTTAATGCAAAAATTGTGTGAGATTTGGTGCACCCACTGCTGGAAACAGGGTTACCACCTCTACCTGGATAATTTTTATACCAGCGTCCCACTCTTCAACTGCCTCGCTGCCAGAAGTCCTGCGACATGCGGCACTGATAGAAAAAAATCTGAGAGGCCTCCCTACGACTCTGCTTGGGCAAACACTCAGAAGGGGTGAGAGCAGGGCACAATCTAGCAGCAACATATTGTGTGTCACGTACAAGACAAGAGAGATGTCACACCAGTACCCATGTACCAGGACGAGGTACCAGTACAGAGACCCCCCAAACCAGACTGCATCCTGGACTACAATAGGTACATGGGAGGGGTGAACTTGTCAGATCAAGTCCTGAAGCCCTACAGCGCCATGCGGTGTGGTATAAGAAGCTGGCCATGCACATCATTATCAAGAACCTAATGTTTAGGGACCAAGAAGGGGGCACCCAGTACTTCCGGAAGCGAGGCCACACGCATCATACCAGGGCAACACTTTCCAGAAGAAGTTCCCCAAACTGGCAAGAAGGGAAAAAGTCAAGAGGTGCAAAGTCTGCTATAAGAGGGGGATAAGGGAGGACACAATATATCAATGTGACACGTGTCCCGAAAAACCAGGGCTCTGTATGAAAGTGTTTTAAAATTTACCATACATCCCTTAGAGTTTTCATCTACACTGACACACTCCGCACAGCTTATCCCCCTCATCTTTCCCTTTTGAGCCCTGCTGTGTGCCCAGGCAGCTGATAACAGCCACATGTAGGGTATTGCCGTACCCAGGAGAACCCACATAACAGTTTATGGGGTGTATATCTCCGGTGGCACATGCTGGGCACAATATATTGGATACTGAAATGGAATAGGTATATAGAAAATGGCAAATCTCACACTGCACCTTCTGCTGCGCATTATCTTTTACACAGTACCTGTGGGGTCAAAATGCTCACTACACCTCTAGATCAGGGGTCTCAAGCATGCGGCCCCTGGGGCTGTCATCTGCGGCCCGCGGGACACAGAGCCGCTAGTATCGGCTCTGCTCCGAGACTCTGGAATTCCCTGACATCACTGTCCACATATGAACAGCGATGTCTGGGGCTTCCCCAGAGCCGGAGTCCCGAGCAGAGCGCTGGTGTTGGCTCTGCTCCTGGACTCTGTGGAATTCCCTGACATCGCTGTCCACATATGAACAGCGATGTCTGGGGCTTCCCCAGAGCCGGAGTCTCGAGCAGAGCGCTGGTGTCGGCTCTGCTCCGGGACTCTGTGGAATTCCCTGACATCGCTGCCCACATATGAACAGCGATGTCTGGGGCTTCCCCAGAGCCGGAGTCCCGGGCAGACCGCTAGTACAGGCTCTTCTCCGGGACGCTGCGGAATTCCCTGACATATCTGCCCATATATGGACAGTGTGTCAGGGTCTTCCCCAGAGTGGAGTCCCGGGCAGAGCGCTATTATCGGCTCTGCTCTGGGACTCTGGGGAAGCCTCTGACATCGCTGTCCATACATCGACAATGATGTCAGGGGCTTCCCCAGAGCAGGAGTCCCAGTGATGTCAGGAGCACAGCTGGAGTCCCAGGAAGAGCCTACTAGCGCTCTGCCTGGGACTCCAGCTCTGGGCAAGCCTCTACAGAGGGCACTGGGGCAAGCCTCTACAGAGGGCACTGGGGCAAGCCTCTACAGAGGGCACTGGGGCAAGCCTCTACAGAGGGCACTGGGGCAAGCCTCTACAGAGGGCACTGGGGCAAGCCTCTACAGAGGGCACTGGGGCAGCCTCTACAGAGGGCACTGGGGCAGCCTCTACAGAGGGCACTGGGGCAGCCTCTACAGAGGGCACTGGGGCAGCCTCTACAGAGGGCACTCTGGCGTTATCTACAAGTGGGTGTGTGACAGTATCTGAAGAGGACACTGGCATTATCCAGGCATGTGTTGCATTATCTACAGAGGGCACTGTGGCCTTATCTACAGAGGGCACTGTGGCCTTATCTACAGAGGGCACTGTGGCCTTATCTAGGGGTGTGTTGCATTATCCACAGAGGGCACTGCGGCAGCATCCACAGAGGGCACTGCGGCACTATCTAAAAAGGGGCTGCCCAATCTTGACATGTCTGCTAACTGAGCCGCCGGACTGCATTTGGCGACACTTAAACTGGAAAGCTGGATTGTTGAAATAAGCACGTATAGAAATATCTCAAATTTTAAACCTAGCGCTATTATTATAGTAATGTAGTATTGTTATTATAGTAATGTAGTATTATAGTAATGTAGTATTATTATAGTAGTTCAAATAACTAATTGATTAACACTAATTTTGTATAGTATCAAATTTGAAAGTAATGCGGCCCGTCAACTTCCCATTTTTTCTATATGCGGCCCACTTACCCGGCCGAGTTTGAGACCCCTGCTCTAGATGACTGTCTTAAGGGGTGTAGTTTTTAAAATGGGGTCACTTCTCGGGGGTTTCAACTGTACTGGTACCTCAGGGGCTTCTGCATACATGACTTAGCACCAGAAAAGCTCCAGTAGGCCAAATGGTGGTCCTTTCCTTCTGAGCCCTCCCATGGGCCCAAACGGCAGTTTATCACCACAAATGGGGTATTGCCACACTAAGGACAAATTGGGCAACAAAATGGGGTATTTTGTTCCCTGTGAAAATAAGAAATTTTGATCACAAATTAAATTTTATTGGAAAATTTTTTTTTTTTTTTCATTTCACAGCCCAATTCAAATAGGTGGTGTGAAAAAAACTGTGTGGTCAAAATGGTAACAACAATCATACATGAATTCCTTGAGGGGTGTAGTTTCCAAAATGGGGTCACTTTTGGGGGATTCCTACTGTTTTGGCACCTCAACACCTCTTCAAACCTAGCATGCTGCCTAAAATATATTCTAATAAAAAAAGAGGCCCCAAAATGTACTACCGTGTTTCCCCGAAAGTAAGACAGTGTCTTACTTTCTTTTTATCCCCAAAAGCCCCACTATGTCTTACTTTCGGGGTATGTCTTATATTGGGAAAAAATTGTCGAATTATTATTTATTTTTTTTTCACAAACTTTATTTAACTGTTTTACATTTTTTTTTTTAGTCCCACCAGGGGACTTCACTATGCGATGTGCCGATCGCATATATAATGCTTTGGTATACTTAGTATACCGAAGCATTATTACCTGTCAGTGTAAAACTGACAGGCAACCTATTAGGTCATGCCTCCGGCATCGCCTAACAGGCAGATGCTGAAGGCAGACCTGGGGGTCTTTGTTAGACCCCCGGCTGTCATGGAAACCCGACGGCGACCCGCGATTTGTTTGCGGGGGCGCCGATCGGGTGACAGAGGGAGCTCCCCCCTCTGTCAAACACATTAAATGCCGCTGTCACTATTGACAGCGGCATTTAATGGGTTAAACTGCCGGAATCGGCGCGCGCTTCGATTCCGGCAGTTGCAGCAGGAGCCAGGCTGTGTATAACAGCCGTGCTCCTGCCGCTGATCGCGTGGGTACAGTCTCAGTACCCGCGCCATCACAGGACGGCGCGGTGACGTATGGAGAGGGGGGCGGCGCGGAAGTGGGCAGGAGGCGGCAATACCCCCGTGTTTCCCCGAAAGTAAGACATATGTCTTACTTTCGGGGTACGGCTTATATTAGCCGACCCCCCTGAAACCCCCGATACGTCTTACAATCGGGGGTGTCTTACTATCGGGGAAACACGGTAGGTGCTTCTTTGCTTCTGGGGCTTGTGTTTTCGTCCACGAGCACACTAGAGCCACATGTGGGACATTTCTAAAAACTGCAGAATCTGGACAATACATATTTAGTAGTATTTGTCTGGTAAAACCTGTGTTACAGAAAAATAATGTAATAAAATTGAAATTCAGCAAGAAAAATGAAATTTGCAAATTTCACTTCCACTTTACTTTAATTCCTGTGAAATTCCTAAAGGGTTAAACGTTCTAAATGCTGTTTTGAATACTTTGAGGGGTCTAGTTTTCAAAATGGGGTGTTTTATGGGGGTTTCTAATACATAGGCCCCTCAAAGCCACTTCGGAACCGAACAGGTACCTTAAAAAAAAGGCTTTTGAAATTTTCTTCAAAATATGAGAAATTGCTGTTTATGTTCTAAGCCTTGTAACGTCCAAGAAAAATAAAAGAATGTTCAAAAAACTATGCCGATCTAAAGTAGACATATGGGAAATGTGACCTAGTAAGGCTGGGTTCACACGAGCACATTACGTCCGTAATGGACGGAACGTATTTCGGCCGGAAGTCCCGGACCGAACACAGTGCAGGGAGCCGGGCTCCTAGCATCATAGTTATGTACGATGCTAGGAGTCCCTGCCTCGCTGCAGGACAACTGTCCCGTACTGAAAACATGATTACAGTACGGGACAGTTGTCCTGCAGCGAGGCAGGGACTCCTAGCATCGTACATAACTATGATGCTAGGAGCCCGGCTTGGGTCCGGGACTTCCGGCCGAAATACGTTCCGTCCATTACGGACGTAACATGGTCGTGTGAATCCAGCCTAACTATTTTGGGTGGTATAACCATCTGTTTTACAACAGATGCATTTAAATTCTGAAAAAGACAATTTTTTTTTATCAATTTTCTCTAAATTTTGCAATTTTTCACCAATAAACACTGAATATATCGTCAAAATTTCACCACTAACATAAAGTCCAATGTGTCACGAGAAAACAATCTCAGAATCTCTTGGATAGGTTTAAGCATTCCGACGTTATTACCACATAAAGTGAAATATGTCAGATTTGAAAAATGGGCTCTGAGCCTTAAGGCCCAAACTAGGCTGCGTTCCTAAGGGTTTAAGACTGTCTGGTTGCTAAGAAGGCATGAATTAATAGTTGTAGCCTCTTATATAGGGCACCAGGGGAAGTTACTGGCATCTACTACATAGGGAATATAGTATTACATGGCGCCAATTAAATTCAATATAACATGGTGGGGACCAGTCCTCCAATGTGAGAGCTGCTCTTTCTGGCTAATAGATGAGAGGTGTTGATCACCCCTCCTTTCTCTTGTGCAGCCATATGGTATGACAACCCCTTTATTCAGAGGTGTAGAAATACATTTAGGTGGAAGACTTCAATAAAGGGGAATTCTGCAGATAGATCAAAGTATATAGATGTGGAGAATTCCCAAAATTGCATTGCAGACGCTAATCTAAGGGTGGTGCGTAGGTAAGGCTCTGTTCCCATTGCATTTGAGCCTTCCGTCTGAGGATTTCCTGACATATACCTCCGACAATGGCATACGTTACCTATAGTATTTATAGTAAATAAACGTACACATCTGTATAGAATAGCGAAGTTGCTAATCTATACAGTATATGCCCAGTAAATGGGGACCTATGGATATGTTTGGCATATACGCCGGAAGCTTTCCCGCGACATACACCGATTGTAGGGCTTGAACCTGATGGGAACTAAGCCTGAGCACACCTTTGCTTCCAATGTGCAATTTTGCCTTTGTATTGGACCTATTCATGAAGAAGAAATCTAAAAATGTGTCGTGTTGTGAACTTATTTAGGGACGAACCTTTATATATATTTTTTTGTTTTTGTTTATCAGAAGTTAATTTTAGACTCATTTGCCCTGCATTCACACCTCAGACTTGTGTTGGCAATAAGTTATTTTTATAGAGTAATTGATTGCTTGTAAAGAATGGTAATAAAACCAGTCTGGTCTCTAAATGCAGAGCGTTGCTTCATGTAAATATGTGGTAATCACCACGGATGAGGTTGTTGTTATGATAAATGAAGTCTGCGGAGTGTGGGCTTAGAGGTGAGAGGGTCCCCTTGTGTGAGCATGACCCCCCCCCCCTCCTATTGTCACTCCTGGTGCGCCGCCAGCTGATTGCAATCAGACATGTTGTATATTTAATTATTCCATTTTCCTTTGCGTTATTTGCATTTTCAGGGACTATCCATATTCATCTGATTTATGTTTGAAATGCAAGAATGGGGACATTTTATTCTGCTGAAAGTTTAGAACAAAAAAGAAGTTGATTATTTTGTTCTTCGTTTTTCTGAAATGCAAATGATCTGGGAGGGAATGAATATTGATAATACTTCAGGATTTATAAAAAGAAAAAAAGCTATATTATTCTGTCCTCCCGTGCTCTCTTTTCATATGCAGTGTATCATAGGCACTGTTCACACAGAGTGTTTTGCAGGCAGAAAAATTCGCCTCAAAATTCCTTCAGTTCTTTCTTTGCCACGTTTTTTTGCTGCATTTTTTTGCTGCGGCCATTGAGTGCGGGCAAAAAAACATTGCGAAAAACGTTTTCTCTGCCTCCCACTGATTTCAATGGGAGGTCCGAGACTGAAACTGCGGGAAGAATGAGAATGTCAGTGGAAGGTGATTCCGGACATTTTTGATGCGGTTTCCGGTTCAAAAACAGCACCAAAAAACTGTGTGTACTAGCCCTTAGGTTAACACTTGTAGGTTTCGCCATATTTGACGCACGACTCTTCACATTAAACAGACGGAAGGACGCCATGATGGAACCTCACAGACCCCATTATAAGTCAATGTGACAGAGCTGAACAACGGTATTAACAATGTGTTAAAAACTGAGCCTTGGGACTTCCGGTTCCGGCGCCTGCATGTGAGGACGCGCAAGTGTAAGTGCTCCTGCCCTTGATACCAATTACTTACTAATTATCGCTGGGACAACAGAGTCTGATCCCCTACAGCACGGAAGACATACCTGTCGGTATATGGACAGATTCGTCCATATTATGGGCAAATCCAGAGCGCAGAACAAGTCCGGCCGCGTGGCCGACCAGACAGCCATCATGGCGGACGAGTCCTCTATGCAAACCACACAAGATGAGTCGGAAGTCCCTCAAGCTCCACTGCCCTCAACGTCTGGTGAGTCTACATTATCTACCCTGAATATTGACTATAAGCAATTGGCGATTCAAGTAGCGCAATTAATCTCCCCGGATTTACAAGAATCCCTGTCAAAAACGGTGAATACCTCCCTATCACAACTACATGACACGGTGACGAAGCAGGGGGAGCGCATAGACACGCTGGAGACAGCCATGCACCGCGTGGATACAGCATTCATGGACCTCCGCCAACTAGTCCAAGATACCAGATTGGACAACTAAAAGCTCTGGGATAGAGTGGAAGACCTAGAGAATAGGTCGCGTAGGAATAATCTGCGCATCGTGGGTTTACCGGAGTCGGTGTTGGCGAAAGATCTCAGGCGATTGTGCGAGTCGGACTTACCGGAGGCTTTGGGAATCCGCCAGGCCTGTAAAGTAGAGCGAGCTCATAGAGTTGGACCTGACTTACGATCCACAGACAAAGGCTCACAGGAGACGAGACCTCGCCCGCGCCAAGTCATAGTCAAGTACTTAGACTATTCAGACAGAATGGCAGTGCTGAAGGCCTTTAAAAGTAGACGCGATGGCCTGGATTATAAAGGACACCGCATTTTGATTTTTGGCGACTTCTCAGCGAAAGTCACGAAAAAGCGTCAAGCATTTTCACAAGTCTGCTCGGCACTATACAAGCGCCATGTCAAGTTTGCATTATTGTACCCGGCAGTTCTCAAGGTCGCGAATACGGATGGATCCTATGTCACCTTTTCTACACCGGAAGTGGCGGATTCCATTTTGAAATCCTTACCGCCTGACCGCTCCTCTCCTACGCGTAAACCAATGGGTGAAGCGCGAGAATTATCCAGGGAGGACAGCTCTACATCAGATGGCTTTTCTTTTTCAGCTCCTAAACCGCAGAGGAACAGGAATCTTCAGCAAAGTCACACTTGATGAACTCCCATATCCTGAGGCTCAGGAACGCAGAAGCACTCGAGACTCCTATGAGATATCCTTTTACACATATGGGAATATATTGCTCAGTGCTTATAGATGTTTGTACATGATATATATGCATTGTTTCTTGATCGTTTTGCACAACTAGATGACATATGCAAGATAGACCACTCTTTGTTTATATCTTTCGTGCTCGATTTTATAATGATATGACCAGACCAGCACTGTGGCTGGGAGCGGTATCGTTACGGTGAAGTTAAGATAAGAAGTGCTTTTACATGTGGGAAAAAAAAGTGAAGTCGCATGTCACATATACGTGGATGTTGCAATGGTTCTGCAAGGACCATGGTGTGTTAGTTACCTGTTGTTGGTTATACATTTGGGTTTGAATACGGGGTTGGGAAGGGGAGGGGGGCAGTTAGACATCCACATTGATAAACTAAATATATCACCCGTTTATGAGAATCGTATCATGGAACGTTAAGGGACTCGTGTCACCCCATAAGCGCATGATGGTACTACGCCATCTCAAAAGGCTAAAGACCGACATTGCGCTCCTACAAGAAACTCATCTCACGGAGTTAGACTACCAACGTATGCAGAAACTGTGGGTGGGCCAGGTGTACGGATCCCCCGCCCAGCATTCTAAGGCGGGAGTTCTGATACTCCTTGGTAAAAACCTCCCCTATTCTGTCACGGGCTCTACATCTGATTCAGCAAAGAGATGGGTGAATGTACACCTCATGGGTTCAGCAGATTCCATTAGCATATATAATGTATATGGGCCTAATGTACGTAGTCCTCACTTTTTCAAGACGCTAAACTGAGTTATTGCAGTTGATACGACACCCTCTAAACTTCTAGGGGGAGACTTGAATGTAGTCTTACAACCTGCAGAGGATAGGAGTAATCCCCATAAACCGTGTCTTCACAAGGATCTAGCTAGAGAAACTATCTTGCACACATTCCTTTCAGACACGGGTTTACATGATCCCTGGCGTCTGCATCATCCTGATGGCAGAGAATACTCGCATTATTCACATGCCCAACAATCATGGTCACACATCGATTACACTTTAGTGTCGACGCCGCTCCTTCAGCGGGTGCACCAGAGTGTTATTGAACCCATGGTTATATCAGATCATTCTCCGGTATTGCTAGAATTACATGACTGCTTTCCGAGGGGCTCGGACATCCTATGGCGCTTCCCCAGTAACTTGGCATCTGATGAATCTTTCCAATCTTTACTTAAGGGTTGGTGGTTAGATTTTGAGGTTACCAATGGAGCTCACTCACAGGATCCCCAGCTATTCTGGGACACCTCCAAAGCAGTCATGAGAGGGCAACTAATTGCGTATGTCTCAAAACTTAAAAACCAGACCAAATTGAAAATTAAGGAATATGGCCTGGCTTTGAGGCAGACCTACACACGTTTCCAAGCAATACCAACTCCCTCAAACAATTAAAAATGGCAGAAAGCAAAGGGGGAATATGAATTGTGGTAGGGATGTCACGATACCAGAATTTGGACTTCGATACCGATACTTCGTTTAGTATTGCGATTTCGATACCAATTTCAATACTTTTGCCAACAGTAATAAAAAAAAAATTCTTCCGTTTTCTGAGGTGAGGCGCGACGGGTGATGAATTTTGAACGCGCCTCACATTAATAGTAATTAATCCCATCATGTTTCTCAGTCATATTGGGTTAATGTGCGAGGTACATGATGGGGTTAATTACTATTAATGTGAGGAACATGGAGGTTAAATTCCTCGCACCTCGCGCCTCACATTAATAAGTGAATGAAAGCCGTGTTTATTTCATTTTTTTACAGCGTACACATCATAAATGATGCAAAAAAAATTGTTATGCGCGCCATTACTGGATATGTGTATTTTATGTATTGAGACTTATTTTAATGTTTATTGTAAAAAAGGTGAATGTGTATTTATTTTTTAAATGGAACAATACTTTGTTTTTACTTTATTTTTAAACTTTAATGTACTGACATATATCAGATATGTGCCAGTACATTAACCTGTGGACGGATAATACACAGGCAGTTGTTAGGACATACTTGGGTATGTCCTAACAACATGAAATATGGTAAGACAGCCCTGGGGTCCGTCAATAGACCCTGGGCTGTCTGCCCATATATGGTATGGCCCTCGATCGCGTCACAGGAATTCCCTGTGACGCGATCCAGGGGCATCCCCCATTCTCATTTTCTCCTGAATGCTGCAGTCAGCTGTGATCGCAGCATTCAGGGGAATAACGGCGGAGATGAGAGGTTTCTCTGGTCTCCGCCGTTATAGAGCGGGGCTGCGGCTGTGTAATACAACCATTGCCCTGCTCCTGACATTAAGTGCGCGCGCGGTCAGCATGCGGTGATGCGGCCGGCGCTGCACTAATGAGCGGCAGTTCAGGCACTGAGGACAGAACATGGGGGTGTTTTGTAGTGCGCCCGCCATGTTCTGTCTCCAGCGCCGCCGCTCATTAGTGCAGCAATGGCCGCATCACATCACAACTTATCATGACTCAGGAGCGGGGATGTGGCTGAATTACACAGCCGCGCTCCCATACATTCATGTATTACTATACTGAGCTGTGCGGCTGCGCAGCTCAGTATCGAAATACAGGAAATAGCGGTATCGAACCGTTTAGGGATGCACAGTATCGAAACAGTATCGAAGTTTCGATGCACCGTGCATCCCTAAATTGTGGTTGGATAAAGGGGAAAAGATGAAACGGTCCGCTTTTGAAGCGAAGCTGTTTCGATACGGAAACAAAGCGGGAAGGTTGCTGGCACTGCTGTCCAAACCTTTGGGATCACAATTCCATATTCCCACATTGAAGGATAAAATGGGAACTTTGCAGTCACACCCTAAACAAGTTAACTCCATCTTAAAGCAATTTTATGAGGATCTGTATACAAAGCGAACATATACTCCTACCTCGCTCCCTACGGTCTTAGACTCCCTACATCTTCCCAAACTTACAGAGGAGGAACGGACATTCCTGAACTCCCCAATTACAGAAGTAGAGTTAAAATCTTGTATAAATTCGCTGAAAATACAGAAAGCCCCAGGCCCCGACGGATATTGATGTGCGGAGTTAGCCAGGACCAGAGCCGCTGTTTGCAGCGACTCTGACTTGTGTGGGGCCCCCGAGGGCGGGAAACCCCTCTATAACCTCTATACACCCTAACCGGGCATATGGTCAGCGGTCATCATGATGAGACGACCCCTTTTTATCGTTGACTGAAAGTATCACCAAGAAGTACACCTGTAAGCTATGACCGATACGCTAAAACTTAATTAGTTGGTACAGTTGTAACACATTCACAGCCCTGTCCACGCGCCTGGTCCAGGGCAACCACCCATATACTCATAACTCATATACTCCTAGTTTGTTCTGAATATAATGTACATAATCTGTATTTCAGTGAATAGTTAATGTGAGAAAACTGCTTTACAATGTAGGAGATTTGAATAAACAATCCATTATGAATGAAACCTCTTCCAAAGTTACTTTGTGTGAGTTGGGGAAATTACATTTGCATGTGGTTTGTCTGGATTTCAAGAGCAAATAAAAGCTTGTAGTGAAACGGAAGGAGACGCCACTGCTAATTGCTTCAATAGCTAAAGTTGTGAGCATCGCGTTACACCAAAATAAATTGCATTTAAAAAAAATAAATACCATTCACATATTGCAGTTTTGGGGCCATGCTGCTCTCTTAAATAACACTCTGGCAATATTGTGATATGTACCCATTAATCTTTGGAGAATAAAAAAACTACAGTACAAACCAAAAGATGGTATTTGCTTGTGGTATTTATGTTGTAATAGGAAAATAGTTTTGCTCGTTACATGTTGTAATAAGGTCAATGTGGGTAACGTCACATCAATAATGACATGGAAGACCTGGATGCTTAAACTGTAAGGGTATGTTCACACGATAAGTGGCTTTTACGTCTGAAATTACAGACTGTTTTCAGGAGAAAACAGCTGCGTCGTTTCAGACGTAAATGCTCCTCCTCGCATTTTGCGAGGCGTCTTTTACGGCCCATCATTTGAGCTGTTCTTCATTGAATTCAATGAAGAACGGCTCAAATTACGTTGCAAAGAAGTGCCCCGCATATAATGTATATAAGTGTCCTGCATATAATGTATATAAGTGTCCTGCATATAATGTATATAAGTGTCCTGCATATAATGTATATAAGTGTCCCGCATGTAATGTATATAAGTGTCCTGCATATAATGTATATAAGTGTCCTGCATATAATGTATAGAAGTGTCCCGCATATAATGTATATAAGTGTCCCGCATATAATGTATATAAGTGTCCTGCATATAATGTATATAAGTGTCCCGCATGTAATGTATATAAGTGTCCCGCATGTAATGTATATAAGTGTCCCGCATGTAATGTATATAAGTGTCCCGCATATAATGTATATAAGTGTCCTGCATATAATGTATATAAGTGTCCTGCATATAATGTATATAAGTGTCCTGCATATAATGTATATAAGTGTCCCGCATGTAATGTATATAAGTGTCCCGCATATAATGTATATAAGTGTCCCGCATATAATGTATATAAGTGTCCCGCATGTAATGTATATAAGTGTCCCGCATATAATGTATATAAGTGTCCTGCATATAATGTATATAAGTGTCCTGCATATAATGTATATAAGTGTCCTGCATATAATGTATATAAGTGTCCCGCATGTAATGTATATAAGTGTCCCGCATGTAATGTATATAAGTGTCCCGCATGTAATGTATATAAGTGTCCCGCATGTAATGTATATAAGTGTCCCGCATATAATGTATATAAGTGTCCCGCATATAATGTATATAAGTGTCCCGCATATAATGTATATAAGTGTCCCGCATATAATGTATATAAGTGTCCCGCATATAATGTATAGAAGTGTCCTGCATATAATGTATAGAAGTGTCCTGCATATAATGTATATAAGTGTCCCGCATATAATGTATATAAGTGTCCCGCATATAATGTATATAAGTGTCCCGCATATAATGTATAGAAGTGTCCTGCACTTCTTTTGACGAGGCGTCATTTTACGCGTCGTCGTTTCACAGCTGTCAAACGACGACACGTAAATGACAGGTCGTCGGCACAGCACGTCGGTAAACCCATTCAAATGAATGGGCAGACGTTTGCCGACGTATTGTAACCCTATTTTCAGGCGTAAATCGAGGCATAATACGCCTCGTTTACGCCTGAAAATAGATAGTGTGAACCCAGCCTAAGGGTATGTTCACACGATTAACAAAATACGTCTGAATATACGGAGCTGTTTTCAAAGGAAAACAGCTCCTGATTTTCAGACTTTTTTCGCTGCGTTTTCGCAGCTGTTTTCAATAGAGTCTATGAGAAAACGGCTCCAAAAACGTCCCAAGAAGTGTCCTGCACTTCTTTTGACGAGCCGTCATTTTACGAGTCGTATTTTGACAGCGGCACGTAAAATGACAGCTCGTCTGCACAGAACATCGTAAGACCCATTGCAAGCAATGGGCAGATGTTTGCCGACGTATTGGAGCCGTCTTTTCAGGAGTAATTCGAGGTGGAAAACTCCTTCATTACGTCTGAAAAGAGGTCGTGTGCACATACCCTAAGGCCGGATTCACACGAGCGTGTGCGTTTTGCGCGCAAAAGGCACTTGACAGCTCCGTGTGTCAGCCCCGTATGATGTGCGGCTGCGTGATTTTCAATGGTGACGGATCCGGTGCAAATGGTTTCCGTCTGTCACCGTTGTTTAAGGGTTCCGTCGTTTTGACGGAATGAATAGTGCAGTCGACTACAGTATTTATCCGGAAGTTATAAGGGCTGTAAAACTGTATTACTATAGTATTTTCTGTAGTTCCAAAAAGAAGCAAAAGATGGACTTGTCAGTGGTCCTCAGAGGTAACTGTCACTATTGACCGCGCCATTTAAGGGGTAAAACTGTGGCCCACGGACTCATAATGGGGTTCGTCAGGTTCTGGCATTGTGTCTGTCATCTTGACATGAAAAATAGCGCTGCATTCAGTGCTATTTTGTTACGTAAAAATGTAGAATCTGCGATGGAGGCTCCTGACAGATTGTCTGACGCAGGTGGGAACATAGCCGCGGAAGAAACATTGGTTAAATTATTTGTTAGTATAGTTGGGACTGAAGACACAAGTCCGTCTAGTTCATCCTGTTATTCTCCGGCTCTTTTCATCAGGGTTAGGCCGGGTTTACACGAGCGTGTACATTTTGCGCACACAAAAAACGCGGCGTTTTGTGTGCGCAAAAGGCACTTAACAGCTCCGTGTGTCAGCCCCGTATGATGCGTGGCTGCGTGTTTTTCGCGCAGCCGCCATCATTATGACACTCCGTTTGGATGTTTGTAAACAGAAAAGCACGTCACAGGGAAGTGCTTCCGTGTGCTGCGCGTGATTTTCACGCACCCATTGACTTCAATGGGTGCGTGATGCGCAAAATCCGCACAAAGAACGGACATGTCGTGAGTTTTACGCTGCGGACTAACGCTGCGTAAAAAATCACGGAACTGTCTGCACGGCCCCATAGACTAATATAGGTCCGTGCGAGGCGCGTGAAAATCACGCGTGTTGCACGGACGTATATCACGTTCGTCTGAATAAGCCCTAAGGGTAATGGAAATTAAATACTATGTCTATGGGGTGACGGACACAGCCAAGTACAGCGCCCGGCTGTTTCCATCAGCCCAATAAACATTTGAGAGGCAGGACGCATGTGTGGCCACTGCTCCATTCAATATCCTCCTCACTGCGGTCGTGCGGCGAGGAGAAACGGGGGTTCAGGACCCCCATTCAAGAGATCAGTGGGGCCTCCATTGATCAGACATTTTATTACCTATTCTGTGGATTAGGAATAAATGTCCTTCATTGGATAATCCCCTAAAGGGGTTAAGAACCAAAATTGTGTACAAATAGGGCATCAGCGGGATATCAAAATTCCTGCTGCTGCCCATCTGCCAAACTACATACTGCTGGCTGCTTAATCAACTTATTGACCTCCGACTACAGACTGATTAGAAATTGACAGTAACTACGCAGACCGCGCATGTCACCGTAATAATTTTAGAAAATTGCAGTTTTACAACTCCAAACAAGCCATATATTTGGTGACAAGTGTGGGAACATATCCTATCCTGGGAGGTCAGAAAAGCCTTTCCAATCGTTTCTTTGGTAAAAGCGTTCCTGATCTTCTAGAAAAGCATCCACTCTTGGAAATTGGATCAGTCGCACTAAATATATCACGGACAACCCCTTTACTCCGACAGTCGCTGCGGCAGTCGGCAGCTCAGAGGAATTGTAGTATTACAAGCTGGACGTAGGCCTGAGTCCGCCAATGTGAGAGACGCTGATTGGAAGTGGCCCTCTGCTCTGGTTGAAAGATGAAGTCCCAAGCAAGAAAACCCCTCTATGCCATCCATGTGCCCTAATTGGGGACATGCATAGGGATTGCCCTGTTGAAGGAATTGCAGTCAGATATGAAAATTCTCCCACCTGTTCAGATCTATAGTCTGGTCCAAATGAGGCAGTATGAGACTAGTTAATGCTGGGAAAGACTCAGAAGTGGGCTCTATGCAGTTGTTCGCCTGTATAAAGTTCATAACGCTCCTCTCGGGCCAACAAGAAAGAGAGCAGTTCTCCATAAAAACATGATGGGAGTTGGGGCTTATTTAGACGAACGTGATATACCTCCGTGCAACGCGTGTGATTTTTACGCGCCTCGCAGCGACCTATGTTAGTCTATGGGGCCGTGCAGACTGTCCGTGAGTTTCACGCAGCGTGTATCCGCTGCGTAAAACTCACGAAATGTCCGATATTTGTGCATTGTTCGCACATCACGCACCCATTGAAGTCAATGGGTGCGTGGAAATCACGCGCAGCTAACGGAAGCACTTCCCTGTGACGCGCGTGATTCGCGCAACAGCAGTAAAGTATGAATGAAAACAGAAAAGCACCACGTGCTTTTCTGTTTACAAACAGAGTGCCATAATGATGTCCTTAGGGTATGTTGACACGGCCCATTTTCAGGCGGTTTTCGGGATGTAAACTCTCCAAAAAATGGCTAAAAATACGTTGGCAGACCGCCTCCAAACATCTGCCCATTGATTTCAATGGGAAAAACTGCATTTTTTATTTTTTTTAAATGCTCCGTAAAAAAGAAGTGCATGTCACTTCTTGATCCGTTTTTCATTGGATCAATAGAAAAACCGCTCCAAAATCACTTGATGCATAAAAAAAAACAGCTGAAAATCAGGCTGTTTTCCCTTGAAAGCAGCTCTGTATTTTACAGCCATTTTTTGTTTGCCGTGTGAACATAGCCTAATGTTTAGAATAGAAATTGTAGATATTTTACAAAATATATTTCGTATTGCAATATTCTAGTGTATAACTGAGAAATGTTTACTTTGTCCTTGATGGATAGATCCGCTAAGACTGTTATTGCTCTTTTGAATTGCTTTGTCTCTTCTTGAAAAACACATTGGCAGGTCTGACCGCTTTATGCGATTGTCCTTTTAGCGTTTGTCTGGCCAGTGTACATCGGTATAGTTTTTGTCTTGAGGTTTGGAGTAGCGTAGTCTGAGTCTTTCCCATACAATTGAAATATGCAATAAACCGTATACCGTGCAGTGTAATGTTTTTCATCATGGGAGTCTATGGGTGACATATTCCAATAAATGGCATGCGTCACAGGATGCCATAATAGCCCATGGGTGACGGATGCCACTGTTCAGCTTCTGTCGCAGCCTCTGTTTATGTCAGGTTTTCTTTACGCTTCACGCAGGCACAAAGCGTCATGTGAATGGGGCCTGAAATGATTGACAAAACAAGAACATTGACGTGGAGGTAATAAGTGATGTGACCAGTGTCTCCGAGCAGGCATCCATTGCGTTGAAGTCCTCTTTGTTGAGGAGGGGACGGGTAGTGAATATGTATATTTGGTTTACGCGTCGCATGTTTAGGTTCACAAGCGCGGCCTCGGCTCCACACAGCAGATACGTGTCTACTTCAAGTGATGTTTTTCCTTAGTGTCTCTCCAATGTTTAGGTGTGATTCTAACATTTAGATATGTTTTTGTTTATTTGTCACACCTAAAATCAATGAACCATGCTGACAACCTCATTGCTTTAACCCTTTAATGACCAGCCTATTTTAAACCTTAATGACCAAGCTATTTTTTACGTTTTTCCATCGTCTCATTCCAAGAGCTATAACTTTTTTATTTTTGCGTCGACATAGCTTTTTAAGGTCTTGTTTGTTGCGGGACAAGTTGTATTTTTTAATAGCACCATTTCGGGGTACATAGAATTTATTAACTTTTTTTTTTTTGAGGGGGGGGGGGGAAATAGAAAAACCCAGAAATTTTGCCACACTTTTTTGCGTCCTAAATCTACGCCGTTTACGGTGTGGTATAAATAACAAACTAACTTTATTCAGCGAGTTGTTACGATTGCAACAATACCAAATTTGTATAGATTTTGCATGTTTTACTACTTTTACACCGTAAAAACACTTTTTTTTTTTTTTTTTTTCAAAATTAGTTTTTGTGTCTCCATATTTGAAGAGCCATAACTTTTTTTTATTTTTCCGCCGATGCAGTTGTATGAGGGCTTTTTTTTTTTGCGGGACAATTTGTCGTTTTTATTGGTACTATTTTGTAGTAGATGCGACTTTTTGATCACTTTTTATCTTCTTTTTTTTTTTTTTTTTTTTTTTTTTTAAAGCAGGGTTCACAGAAAACTTCTATTTTTCCATTGTTTTTTATTTTAGTTTTTTATGGCGTTCACCGTGCGGGTTAAATAATGTAATAGCTTTTTAGTCGGGGTGTAATTGTATTGATGGTAATAAGTGTATAGTAGTAAAACCGTAAGGTTACGAAACATAGAAATCTTCCCTGTTGGTCTAATGTTTTTTCTGTCCGATTTTGTATGGAATTGGAGAGATGTGGAAGTATGGTAGGACCCCATGGAAGTCTATAGGTTCTGTATAATGGCTCCGTAACAACTTGGAGGTTTACAAAGCTCTAATACGGCCATGTGCATGAGGCCTAAATGGAATCTTTCACGAACACAAGTTATTATTTAGCTGTATTATCTAATTCATAGGAAATTTGAACTGTAAAAAATGTAAATATATGCTGAATATGCAAACCTTTTTGTATCCGTATTCTTGCAGCGTGCCTCCCCCATATTATCCGAGCATGGTGCGAGCAGTACGGGAAGTGCACCTATCTTCAGTTTACTTTCATGGTCATTCGCCTTATAAAGTATATGTTTTACTTCATTTCTTTACGTTTCACGTCACTAAAAACCACGAGCAGCAAAGAGGTGACCACTGTATTGTTAAACTCAAGCTGCGGTCGCCTTGTTCTAAACTACCGCTATCATAGGTCATGTTGACGCATGGTCTCCAGCAAAGTACAGTGAAAAAGCAGCAGAAAAGAGTTTCTCATCCGTAGCGTGCTCTACTCTGCTGCGGATTTGCTCCAAGTTTCGCTGTCGATATCCAACCTGGTATTGCAAAGGATAAAATCCACGGCCAAGTCTACAGCAAAATCTGCAATTGCGGGTTTGTTGGCCTGTTCCACAGTGAAAAATGTATACGTAGCGGCAATTTTTCTTCGATTTGTCTTAGAATTATAATAATGTCTCTTGAGTTTCCCTTTTTACAAAACCATTTTTTTTTTCTGGAAATCACCTCCTGGAGGTTCCCCAGTAACCAAAAATAATCCATGTCATAAGAAGGGTGGATGTGGTTTCTTTTGATGGTATCCTATGAATTATGAGAGATTTGAATCAATTTACTTCCCTTTTTGTGTTCAGGGTCAATAAAGGAAGATAAAGTGCTAAAACATTGTGATGTGGGCAGCCTCCGTTTACAAGGAAGTGCACCGAAACTGGTGCAGAAAATTAAAGGGGTATTCCCATTACAGTAGGTGATGGCCTTTTGATCAGTGGGGGTCTCCGACTGCCTGACCCGTACGATCCTGAGAAACAAAGGGCCACAGTCCTGATATAGTCCTTGCACATCGGCGCTCCCAGCCACTGGCTCTGCAGGTACTAGAACACCGCTCTAAACGAACCTTCTCGTCGGTTTTTTTATTTTTACTTGGCAATAGATCTCTGTAAAAATTGGATGTGTGGACCTTTTTATCTGTTTTCTTTCTTGGTATGATAAACTGTGTTATGACTACTGCAGGCCCTGAGGTGGCAGGTTTATGACTTGGGGATTTCAAGGAGCACTAAATAGAGCAGTCATGCACCCCCTGCTGGAGCTTAACCTAGGCTTAAATGGGTTTTCCCATTATCATTATTTATCACTTATTCACAGGATAGCTGATTAAATAGCAGATCATTGGGACCCCCACCGATCACAAGAACGGGCTTACCTTGCCGTTCCTGGGAGCCCCATATGAATGGAGTAGTAGTGCACATGCTTTGCCACCGCTCCTTTTATTTCTATGGGGCTCCCAGGAACGGCAAGGTAAGTCCATTTTCGTGATCGGTGGAGGTCCCAGTGGTCGGACCCTGATCGATCAGATATTTAGCACTTATTCTGTGGATAGGTGAGAAGTGAAGCAATACACGATTATCATTGAAATTAATGGGCTGTCTGTGTAGCGCATCGGCCATCAGAAAGTGGAGATCACGGTCAGCCACTCACCCAAATAGGCGGTTTAGTGGTGTTGTTTGTTGTAAAAATGTCAAAATGATGGAACCCTTGCACAACTGAGACAAACGGAAACTATTGGCATCGGATCAGTCACCATTGAAGTTAATGGTGAGGGAGACGGAAAGCTTAGATGGAACGGAGCCCTGACGCAGATGTGAACAAAGCCTAAGAGGAGGCCAAATGAGTGCATCATTTTTTATCATAATAGATTGCTTTAAATGTATGACCCCTATAGGGTGATTTCTCAGAGTTTTATGGTGCTGATCTTGACATCGAAACCGCATCGGAATCTGCACCTAAAAACCGTCTAAATCAACCCCCCCCCAATTGATTTTTCTATTTTTAGGGAGGCAGAAGCGGGTCCCCCCCCAGGACGCCTTTTGCCTGCTTACGGGAAAAAAAAGGCATTTTCTTTCCTGCTGCATTTTCCACCACTGACTTTCCCATTGAAGTCGATGGGAGGCATAAAAAAAAAAACCTGTGGTGTTAGTTCTTCACGGTCCTTTTTTTTTTTTTTTTTTACACGATCCTTGCGTTAGATTTATTAGCAGTGCAGAAAAAGTGCAGGCAGTTCAAAATCTGCCTCCACATTCCTGAAGGAATTCTTGGGCTATGTTCACACGGAGTATTTTGGGGGAGGAATATCTGCCTCAAAATTCCGTTTGGAACTTTGAGGCAGATATTCCTCTCCCTGCACGCCGATTTTCGCGGCAATTATCGCGCCGTTTTTCAACCGCGGCCATTGAGCGCCGCGGTCATAAAACAGCGAGAAATACGCTTTCTCCTGCCTCCCATTGAAGTCAATGGGAGGTCAGAGGCGGAAGCGTCCGAAGATAGGGCATGTCGCTTCTTTTTCCCGCGAGGCAGTTTTACTGCTCGCGGGAAAAAGACGCCGACGCCTCCCATTGAAATCAATAGGAGGCGTTCTCGGGCCGTTTTTGCCGAGTTTTGCGACGCGGTTTCCGCGTCAAAAAACTCGGCAAAATACCCCGTGTGAACATAGCCTTGGGCAGGTTTTTATCTGCCTGCAAAAAACTGTGTGAACTGGGCCTTAGTATTTTTCAGTCACATCTCATCCGTACATACGGCTGGTACTGCAAAGTGCTGCGGCCTCTTTATTCTGCTGATCGCGTGGGTCTGGCCGCCACTGATTACTCATTGATGACCTAAGTCTTTAATGTCTAGTCCTGGAAAATACCTCTAAGTTTTTTGATTTTTTTTGGGGAATAGTCTTTCCTAACTGAATGTTATGTACATTTTCACTTTTTTTTTAATTTTTTTTAATTGTTTCATTTATATACAAAATGTTCTATATATGATGTTCATGTTACTGTTCTGGTAATTGCTTAACAACAATTAATGCTGTGGTTTTATTTGTGACCAAGTGCTATAAAAATAGATCTTCTTATATACATGAATACGTTGTGAAAACCTCAAGAAAATGTAACCACTCACACATTGCAAACTCTTCTAGTTCTCCAATTCCGCATTGCATGTGTATTGCTGGGTGCACCGTGTTGGCAGTGAGAGTATTAACCATACTGTCTGCCAAGACGTTGTCACAGGAAGATTTACATGTGGAGTAGAATGTAGTGCAGGACATATACTGTGATGCAGCGCTCATATGTCACTGCTGTTCTGTATTTGCTGCAGCCAAATGAACGTGCCCTTGGTTTATAAAGATTACATCTACAGTGCGGAGTATGAAACTGCATGTCTGCAACATAGTGACATTGAGCGTGAATGAGAAATACTCCAGCACTCTAAATAAAATAAAAAACAACACACAAGTATGATCACATACAACGGTTTTCCCCAAGTTGATTTCATTATTTGGGCGGACGTTGATGGTTATAGGTGCGATACATAATCTGCACCAGGATCCCCAACCATCATCTTGATGTACTACTATCTCCTGTATTATTGGCGTTTTGGACCCACTCAGGTGCCCGGGTGTAGGTGTATACTCTTTACTTCCTATATCTGTGGTATCCAATCTATGGTTCTCTATTTTGGGGGGTTGTGGTATCGCAACAGCTGGAGAGCCACAGGTTGGGGACCACTGCCCTATAGCTACACCACTGAGAGACCTGGTATTTTGTTGTGGTTTTTTTGTTTTTAATTTGGGAAATAAAAAATAAAAAAAAACAATTTCCAAGATCCGTTCGCCAGTAAAAAGGCACGTTGTACTATAGTTAAAATTTACGCCACAAATTACAAAGCCCCACAGTTTGAATCTACATAAACCGTGAGAAACGTTGCAAATGCTTTGCTTTTCTTGTCTTTACTTTTATTATATTTTCATACTTGTTTGTCTAAATCTAAATAATGATGTGTTCATATAACTAGTGCATTGTGGGAGCTTAGATGAGAAATGTGCAGTTAGAGCGAAGCTGCTAAGTCACATGTCTGACAGGAGGGAGGAGCTGAATGCTGTCTGTTTCTAAGGGCAACCAACAGAATTATATGTATATGAATTCGGAAAACATTAAATATAACTGAAAATTGGAACAAAATCCGTATAAAGTTTGTAAAACTGCAACTTTTTATGCAGATTCAAACTGTTAAATATAGGTAACAGCCGAATTCTGTGCATTTTGAATTGAACCTCTGCCTAGGTACAAAATGATATATAATCCTACATCCAGGATTTAATTTGTATATTATTTAATAGATTTGTTATTTGTCATTAATACTTAGAGGCGTTGTTTTATGAAGATGAACCCAGTCCATGTGTCCTATTAGGGTCATTTCACACAGAGTTTTTCGATGTGGAAAACCTGCCAAAAAACGTCCGAAAATGCCTCCCATTGATTTAGATTTGAGGTGGGGGCTTTTTTTCCCTGCGAGCGGAAAAACCGTCTCGCGGGATAAAGAAGCGACATGCACTATCTTCGGGTGTTTACGTCTCTGACCTCCCATTGACATCAATGGGAGGCAGAAAAAGCGTATTTCGCTGCGTTTTTTGTCCGTGGTGCTCAGTGGGCGAAAAACGCTGTGAAAATCGGCGTGCAGGCAGAGCAAAATCTGCCTCCAGATTCCAAACGGAATTTTGAGGCAGATTTTCTGCCTGCAAAAAAAGGCCTGTGAACCCAGCCTAAGGACAGATAACCGTCCTAGAGGGGGGTCCTCTGGGAGTCCGAACCGGAAGCTGCTCTGTAAGCGCGTCTCCCAATCTGGCGGACTTGCGCTGCCTATGTATTACATGGACAGCCGCTCGTATGAAATTCTAGCTCCCATATGAAAAAAAGTGATGACAATCCCTTTAAAGGGGTTATCCATCCTGTAAAAAACAAATTTAAAATGGCAGCAAATGTTATTAAACAAAAAAGAATCAGTACTCCCCTTTTTTCTTTCCCTCTGCAATCCATCGCTGATGCTCTGGTGGTCCTCCCGGTCTTTGTTTATTAGTGGATAGCACGTGAACACTGCAGACAATCAGTGGCCTTAGCGGTCACGTGCTGTACTCCTGGCATCACCGCTCAGCAATGGGAGCCATGATGCCAGGAATACGGCTGAAGCCCCGGAATGGCTGCAGTGGTCACATGTTAACCGCTTGCAAACAAAGACTGGGAGGCCCGCTGGAGAGTCCAGGCTGGGTCGCAGGAGGGAAGATGAGGGGAGTACTGTTTTTTTTTGTTTTTTTTTTTTATAACATTTGCAGCGTTTTTGTTTGTTTTTTTTCTATTTGGATAACCCGTTTAATAAGAGATATGTTAAAGCAGATATGCAGTTCTATAAGTAACCACCTATAGGTAATACATACCTGCTTCTTTTTAGCTAGTCTTCATCAGAGCCCAGTTATAATTACTATATCTAGCTTTGCTGAATTTGTCTATATAAAGGCAGTCATAGGTGTGTCGGAAATGACCTCCTGTCTCATCCTAGGCTGTTGCTGTAGCTCGATCCTTCCCTCATGCTTTATACTGCAGCCATGCATGTTCAGATTGACTGCTGTGTATAAGAAAATCAAAAATAGAATCGTTATAAACTAAACCATCAAGTAAGGAAAACAACCTGGCATATATACAAGAAAGTCAAATGAGCCCCAACACTGGAGGATCTTGGATTTTAATTATTTGGAGAGCAAGTTTTTTACTGTGTTCTTGTGTAGAATATCCATATATTCAGTGGGAATCCTGATACCCTTATTAATGAGTTGCTTTGTAGTCAGTACTACAGCTGGTCCGCAGCGTGCTCAGGTATACTGCATGTCACACATTGACAGCTATTTCTAATGATGCCACGCCTGTGTATACGCAGCACAGGGGAAATAGGCTGCCGTCCACACTGAAGGCTATATCTAGATAACAGGGACCAGTGTGTGCGTGTGAGTTTTTAATATACTACTAGGCAATACATGTAAGGCCCTGTTTACATCACGTTTATGCTCTCCGGCGAATGTATACGCTTGAATATATAAAAAAAGGTATTCACGCCATTCTGTCCTCCAAAGAAAAAGTTTTCTCGACGTATACGTTTCTTTATTTTACATTATAGGCAAAAGGTAACGTATGCGGACGTGTGTATATATATAATAGATACACAAATAGATACATATATATGTAAAAAAATGTGGACTGAAACATTAGAATGGCATACTTTTGTCTATGTTTATAGCGTATTTATTAAACGTGTATGCTAAAGTGAACTCAAAACGTGATGTGAACTGTGCCTGATCAGTGGGATATTCAGACAAATCTCTATTGTATATGGCCAGCTTTAGACCGTTGTATATGTCACTACTTGTATCCTGGTTGTATTGTATCACTTTTTTGTGTCGCCCTCGTTTTTTTACTATCTCGTAATGTTTGATTGTTTCCTGTGAATCACTTGTAAGTTTAAGAAATGTTTCAGCATGAATCAAAGGGTGAAGGTTTGGCCGTGTAGATGAAGACTTTTTGTGTTTTATCTGTTGGGACACGTCCTACATTCTTTGTGAAGATCCAGAGCATTCTGCAATTACGTAAGTCACATACCTGACCATATGGCTCACCTGTGCAGAATAAGAAATAATGTAAGTCATCATCACGTGTACCCATGTCCATGTATGAAACCAATCATCAAATAACAAGCCCGTAAGGGGGTTCTGTGCTTTGAACTAACCCCTTTTTTTAATTTTTATTTTGTTAGGGTACCCAATGATAAGCTGATTGTGGGGTATTACAACTGCTGTGGCCCCCAGTGATCAACTGTGATTTTGGTGGGTACAGCGGGAGACACACTTTGTAGCTAATTTTTTTGATTCCTCATATGCCAGAATGCCTAATTATTCTCAGTTATGCAGGGTTTTAAACTTCAAGTATGAACATGGTACAGAATTTAGGCATTTAAATAGAAAACCCCTAAAATGAAAAAAAAAAAAAAAACAACCATAAGTACGTAGACCATTAAATAGCCAGCACATAAACTAGTAAAGCAGTAGTAGTAGAAAATAAACCGGTAAAGTAGTAGTAAATAACCAGCACTTAATCCGGTAAAGAAGTAGTTTTGCAACACACCATGAGTAAGGACAAATGACTCGTCCGAAACGCGTAGGCCTACTATCTGATGCATCTGCCCCTTTTGAGTATGGACTTTTTGATACATTTGGCATATTGCTTCCTTTTAAACTCAGCACTGGATCAATTTTATTTTTTTCTGCCTTGATCTTCATCGGGTGCCGCCACGAGGATCCGTGAGCTGTCCGGGCTCGGATATAGGATCGGTGAGCTGGAGGATTCCTCCCCCATTTACTTCTAAATAACTAGAACTTAAACCGGTAAAGTAGTAGTATATAATCCGCGCATATATCGGTAAATAACCCTTCATACTCTTGAATGTTGTAACGGCTGTGACCCGGTTTGTTGTATTGCTGTGGGGACTACATTTGCGATCTTGAAGCCCTTGGTGTCTTCTTTCAGAGAATCCGAAGAATTTTCTGCGCAGTGTTTGAATTTATTACAGAACACTTTATGCCGGTCATTAACACACTCTTTTCAGGACTGAACATTGATGGCCTATCCTTTGTATTGAATTGTGCAAATGGACCTTAAATGGATGGCACACCTTTGGTTTCCAACCTAAATTCCAATATCCCGTTCTGATGAATTTCTTCTTTGTATAAGTGTCAGAGCTGTTTTTTTCTGCTACTCCAAATCCCCTATATAGACTTAGACCCACATTTATCAAAAGTGGTGTCATTTTGGCAAAAGCTAAGCTAATTTACCAACATATTGTAGCAGATTTATAACTTCTTGTGCCCTATTTATTACTTTTGTCACAACATACATCACTGCAATTAACTTTTATAGCGGCTAAAATTATGGCTTCAGGCAGCTTGCATTTTATCATTTAAAGCAACCTTCCAGGCTCCCCCTTAGTCTACATGCACAAGACCGTTTGCATTTTGCGGCCCGCAAACAATGTATCCACTGTCCGTTTTTGCGGTCCGTATGTCTTCAGTGTATCCTCGTCCGTTCCTTATGTCCACAAACCCAGTCCGGATTGCATCTATATGTTATCCTTATTCACAGATCCGCAAAAGAAAACAGAAGGCAGTAAATGTCAAGAGTTGTCCCAAACACCCTGATCGCCGTCGCATAGTGACTCCTGCTAAACATGGACGGCATACGGACAGAACACGGGTGGTATTCACGTCACCATAGACTTAAATGGGCGAGACTGAGCTGCAAGAAATAGGACCTGCTCTGAGTTTTGCAGCTCAGTCCCACGTCCCCCACACTGATCCGTAAAAGACACAATAGTGTGCAGGAGGACAAAGAAATTAATGGGCCAGTGTGCTATCCATTAAAAAAAAACAAAAAATGGATGACACTGATGAAAACAACGGTCGTGTGCATGTAGCCTTACTAGGACTCATTTACCTCATTACATGTGTGACAATTACTTGATCATCTTTTTCTCCCAGGTTACTAGTAGTCTGTACTTCATTCTGCTATTGCTCTAACAGAAATCCGTTCTCTGACTTCGGTGCTGGGCCTCTTTTTATAAGCCACAGCCAATCTGAACAGAAAGAGCTGCAGTGTGAGGGGAAAAAGCAGCAGCCTGAACCAATGATGAGACGGGGTGTGTCCCAGACCACCGCAGACTCTTTGTAGACACCGTAGCTGAGCTGTAGTCGCAGATCACCGCTCTGCTCTTATGGAGCTGAGCTAAAAAGCTTCCAAGCAGCAAGAGCTGATGAGAATAAATATCTGATAAGGATCACCTCTAGGTACTGGCTTGCATATTATTTTTATGGATCCACTTTGATCACAACTGAGCTTAGAAGATCGCTGAGGAGCACACAGGAGCTGCTGCAGACCGAGCCATCATAGTGACATGTCAGAAGTTTTGATCGATGGAGGTCGGAGCACAGAGACCCCCACCGATCGCTAATACAAAGCAGCATAAGCGTTGGGGAGCTCTGAGCAGCTTGGTTTTAGACTTCTATGGGGAGTCCGTGCTGGAATTATGGACAAGAATAGGACGTGTTCTATAATTTGCGTATCATTTCTACGGCGCGGACACACATCACTAAACATATACAGAAAGGTGTCTGTTGTCCATAGAAATGAATGGGTTCACAATTTCATCCGTAATTACAGATGAAAACTGCGGTTGTGTGCATGGGGCCTAACAGTAGTTATTGCCAGGGGAAGCATCGTCTAAGAAATGTAGCATTACATGGCAGCCATTCAAATATATGGTCATCCATGTAATGCATGAACCCAACGGGTCCACCAGAGCGGGAGCTTCTCTTACAAAGCGGCTCCCACTCTGGCACGTAGAGGGGAGTCCCAAGTGGGTAACACCCCTCTGAAGTTAAGGGTGAACTCACACGTGCAGATTGTTTTAGTGCAGTTTTTGAAACCAAAATCCGGTGTGGATTGTAAAGGGAGGGAAAGTATAAAGGACGGACACTTCTCTTATTTGAATCCACTCCTGGTTTTAGCTATAAAAACTGCATCAAATGGACTGGGGTTGTCTTGCTGAAACAACCCCTTTAATTAAAAATCATATCCTGGTAAAATATAGTTTGTCCTCGTCGTGCTTTTTAAACACTTAAGTCGGTTTTTTTTTTGGTCTCACTTTTTTTTTATTAGTCTTTTTGTCTCTGTGGAATTTTATGTTCTTTTCATTATTGACTTTGTTCAACACTGGAGTTGAGGAGTTCATTCTGTGCTTCCTATTTCTACACATGTGGGCGCAGGTGTTCTAGTAACTTTCTGTAAAACACGTGACCAGTTTCTGCTCCTTGTATTTCTATATTCTAAATTCTATTTTTTTCTTCTTGTACACTATTTTTAAATAATAAAATATTTTTTAATGAAAACGGGCACATATATATAATTTTTTTAGGGTGGATGTCTGTACTTCATAAAAGGATAACTAAAGTTTAAAAAAAAACGCTGGGTCACTTAGTTTCTGATTGGCTTTGCTCGGAGCGGTGTACAGGCTCCATAGAAAGGTTTTAGGTCCATACACTGCTCGCTTGGCTTTCCGAGGACAGTTGATAAGAAACAAAGCGGTATAGAGCTCACCTGAGCACTTTGCTTTAGCGATCAGTGAGGATCTCCGTTCTCGGACCCCCACCGATCAATACTTCTGAAATGTCACTGGCATGTCAAAAGTTTCTTAAAAATGTGGAAACCCCTTAATGACCGGGCCTGAAAAGACCTTAATGACAAGCTAAATTTTTATGTTTTTGCCTCTCTCCCATTTAGCAGCAATAACTTTTTTTATTTTTTCATTGCGTGAAGATAGGAAATAGCGATTCTCGGCACTCTTTTTCTTTATTTTTTATTCCATTCACGTTTCACGCTGAATAGCCTGTTAAATTATTTTGTCTGGTTATTACAGTCGTGTAGATGTCTAATATGTGTAGGTTTTTTGTTTTTATGTAATGTGGGGGCAATAAAATATATTTTATGCAAAATAACGACTTTTTTGGGGACTCTTTTTTTTATTTTTATTAATCCCATTAAGGGATAACTTTATCTTTTACTTGTAATGTATTAGCATACTCCTGTATGCTAATATATTACACTGTGTCACTATGACACAGGCTGCTGTTAGGGCAGCACATAGTGTTCCCGAACCGCAGGTAAACTGAACAGACAGCCCTTGGGTCCTTTGTAGGTTCCCAGGGCTGACTGCAGAGGGATTCCCCTGTGTTTGATCGCATCACCGGAATCCCGGTGATGTGATCAAAGTGGGGAATTCTTGGATCAAGCCGCGATCACGGACCGCGGCGATCGAAGGGTTAGGGCATGACCACACGTGGCGGATTTCCTCCGCAACTGTCCGCATCAATGCCGCACAGAATCTGCGTTGCAGATTCTGCTGCGGATCTGCACAAAATGTGCAGAAAATTGATGCGGACTAGCTGCTGCGGACTGCGGGAAAAGTGCTTCCCTTCTCCCTATCAGTGCAGGATAGAGAGAAGGGACAGCACTTTCCCTAGGGAAAGTAAAAGAATTTCATACTTACCGGCCGTTGTCTTGGTGACGCGTCCCTCTTTCGGCATCCAGCCCGACCTCCCTGGATGACGCACCAGTCCATGTGACCGCTGCAGCCTGTGCTTGGCCTGTGATTGGCTGCAGCCGTCACTTAGACTGAAACGTCATCCTGGGAGGCCGGACTGGAGACAGACGCAGGGAGTTCTCGGTAAGTATGAACTTATATGTTTTTTACAGATACATGTATATTGAGATCGGTAGTCACTGTCCCGGGTGCAGAAACAGTTACTGCCGATCGCTTAACTCTTTCAGCACCCTGGACAGTGACTATTTACAGACGTCTCCTAGCAACGCTCCCGTCATTACGGGAGCCCCATTGACTTCCTCAGTCTGGCTGTAGACCTAGAAATACATAGGTCCAGCCAGAATGAAGAAATGTCATGGTAGTAAAAACAATACGCTCCGCAGCACACATAAGATCTGCGGACTTCATTGCGGAATTTTGACTCTCCATTGAAGTCAATGGAGAAATTCCGCCATGAGTCCGCCACTGCTCCGCAACAGACAGAGCATGCTGCGGACACCAAATTCCGCTCCGCAGCCTATGCTCCGCAGCGGAATTTTACGCCTCGTCTAAACGAACACTGCTAAATTAAAGTGTAAGTCAATGGACAAACGGCACCGCTGCGGATTAACGCTGCGGAGTGTCCGCAGCGGAATTTAAGTGAAATTCCGCCACGTGTGAACCCGCCCTTACACAGCTGGGATCCGAATATTTTCCAACCCCAGCTGTGTTCAGGAGGCTCCTCTGAGATCAGGAGCTGTTAGTTACAGCTCCTTCTTAGAGGATGAGCGCTCATCAGCCTCCACTATAGCAAAAGACGTCGTCGTAGACTGGGCACTTTCACCGCCTGACGTCAAAAGATGGTGGGTGGGCGGTCGGAAAGGAGTTAAAAGGGTTATCCAGTCCCAAAAAAATTTGATTGCCATCAATATGTGATTGGTCGGGGTCCGACTACTGGCACCCCTGACTATCAGCTGTGTTGAAGGGGCCACAGCGCTAGTACGAACACTTTTTTCCTCTTCCCCCTAATAAACAAACAGATACATTTTCCCCTGAAGTGCCCCCCATTCCAGCACTGAGACACCATTCGCTGCCGTGCCGCTCCCTTCACAGAAGCTCCTACAGCGTTCATGTGCCATTCATGGCAGCATCACCAATGTGGTCTGCTGTGGCACGTGACTGATGATTGGCACGTGACTGTTGCAAGAGCTTCTGGGGCCAGCGCCGTGGAGAAGCCTGTTACGTAAAAGAAAATCCCAATATCTCTGTGAATAAAAAAAATAAAAATAACCATTACCAAAGTTTTGCTGCTGATTTACACAGGGCAATTTATTGTTACAAATACTCCAAATCCGAAACCCTTTAAACCTGGTTATATTTTCTAGTAATACCCTGATTTATGAAGTCAAGTCACATTCATGTGCACGGCTTTCCATAAGTTTTTTTTGTTTTTGTTTTTTTTTTATACATTTATTATGTATGCAAGCACGACATGACATACATTAACCTGACACCTCCCTCCTTCCCTTTTAGTTAACTGATCAACTTTCAAGTTGATCCTCATACACGTGAGACCAGGGATTACTGGCAGTGTTTTCAACACGAGTGAATATTTATTAGCAAGTAGTGGATTATCTCAATTTGTCTCCTTTAATCCAAGGCTTTCTCAGCCTGTTTTTGTGTATCCCACCCACTGTGTTCTGCGGGCGCGCCGTCTACTCACCGAAATGCAAGTGTTTGATCCTTTCCTTTGTTACTGTTATTTCTTCTAGGCGAGGATCACACAAACCGTTTTGATGCAGTTTTAGGTTTCGAAAACACAGGAGTAGATACAAAAAAAGATGCATCAATCTTTTCTTTATACCTTTCATTCCGTATGGATCCACTTCTAGTTTTGGCTTCAAAAACTGAGCCAACAACTGCCACAAACAAATCAAAACGGTGTGTGTGAATCTGGCCATAATGTGTTGACCAAAATTTATTTTTTTGCATATTTTTTTTCCATTTTTTTTCTTCTAGTTATTATTCAATGCCATCAAGCGGGCCTACTGCATAATTACATAATTAGTCATTAACGATCTGACATCTCATGATAATCTCTAAATTTATGATCCATTGTCAACATTACGGTTGCAGCATATAATACATACAACATGTACGGATTACCAAAGGAAGAAGGAACATGTAGTAGAATTTGAGGGAGCGTTATTTGCCCCACTTTATTGGAGCTTTCCATGCTAATAAGTGTTAATGAAGAAAAGTCAGAATGCTTATTTGATTTGGGGGGACGGACCTGTGACCAGGGGTGTATATAACAGAGGCAGACCATGCGGCTGCTATGGGGCCATTGGAGGGAGAGGGGGCCCTGCTCTTGTTTGTCCTGTCCCCTTTCCGACGACTTAGCAAAAACCTATGCTGGACTCCCCACTTCAAAGGAACAGCATTGTTAGCAAGCAGAAGAGTGGGGAATTGACCCAAGGGTCATAAATATGTCCATGGAAAACCCCCTCTGTCCTGTGTGACAAAACCCAGCACCATAATATGTGGTCCATTTTTTTATGCTGTCAATTTGAGTTGTTTTGAGGAGTTTTTTTATTTATTTACTTTTATATAAAACATTCGATTTTTATTGAAGATTTTAAGGATAATACACAATGGACCCTAGTCCAAAGAAAAAAAACAAACAAAAAAATACAAAATAAGACAATAACAGAAACTAAACACTGTCAATGCTGTAAGTTACATGAGGCAAATAAACATGTAATTACTAGGCAGGACCACCACATCTGTAAAGGGGATCCTAAATGTCCGCAACCACTCCAGCATAGATTAGAAAGCAGCGATATTAAGAAAAATAAGTTCATACGTACACCGGCCGTTGTCTTGGTGATGCGTCCCTCTTCTGATATCCAGTCCGACCTCCCTGGATGACGCGGCAGTCCATGTGACCACTGCCTCCTGTGATTGGCTGCAGTGGTCACATGGTCTGAAACGTCATCTCAGGAGGCTGCACTTGAGGAAGAAGCAGGCAAGCAGGGAGTTAGGGGTAAGTAGTAACTTTGTTTTTGTTGCAGGGTTTTTTTTTTTAATGACCCATTAATCTATATTGTGAGCGCCGTGCATGATATTCACTGTCCAGGGTGCTGAAAGTTAGAGGCTCTGTCACCACATTATAAGTGGCCTATCTTGTACATAATGTGATCGGCGCTGTAATGCAGATTACAGCAGTGTTTTTTTATTTCGAAAAAGGATCATTTTTGACGGAGTTATGACCTATTTTAGATTTATGCTAATGAGTTTCTTAATGGACAACTGGGCATGTTTTACTTTTTGACCAAGTGGGCGTTGTAGAGAAAAGTGTAACTTTAGCTGAAATTTTTCACATTTTCGAGAAAATGTCAAAAGGCTATTTTTCCAGGGACGAGTACAGCTCAAGTTTTGGTGTAATGGTTTTCGGGTGCCATGTTGCATGCATTTGCAAAGCTCATGCGGGACCAAAGCAGTGGAACCCCCCCCCCCAAAAAAAGTGACCTCATTTGGGATACTACACCCCTAAAGGTATTTATCAAGGGGTATAGTGAGCATTTTGACCCCACAAGTTTTTAGCTGAATTGAATGGAATTAGGCCATGAAATTGAAAAGCTAAATTTTTTTTTCTGATAAAACGTCGACTTTTTACAAGGAATAAAGGAGAAAAGGCAACCCAACATATAAAAAGCAATTTCTCCCGATTACGGCAGTACCCTATGTGTGGTCATAAACTGATGTTTGGACAAACGGCAGGGCTCAAAATGGAAGGAGCACCAAGTGCCTGCGGGGCCAAAACAGTAGGAACCTCCCAAAAGTGACCCATTTGGGAAACTACACCCCTTACGGAATCTATGTATGTGGTATAGTGAGCATTTAGACCCCACTGGTCTTTTGCAGAATTTATTGGAATTAGGCCGTAAAAATGAATATCAATTTTTTTTTTTACACTAAAAAGTTTAATTTTTTAATTTTCACAAGAGACAAAGGAGAAAAATCACCCCAATATTTGCAAAGCAATTTCTCCTGAGCACGTGAATATCCCACATGTGGTCATAAACTGCTGTTTGGACATACAGCAAGGCTCAGAATGGCAGGAGCGCTATTTGGCATGCAGATTTTGCTGGATTGGTTTTTGGGCGCCATGTCGCATTTGCAATACCCGAAGGTACCAGTGTACAGTGGAAGCCCCCAAGAAGTGACCCCATTTTAGAAACTACACCCCTCAAGGCATTTATCATTTACCTGGACATATGACAGGGCTCAGAAGTGAAAAGAACCATGCGTATTTGAGGTCTATTTTGGTAATTTTCACAGCGTTGGCCCAAAATTACAGGTCCCTGAAGTCAAATAGCAAAACAAACCCCCAAGTAGTGACCCCTATTTTGCAAACTACACCCCTTAAGGCATTTTAAGGGGTGTAGGGAGCATTTTAAGCGCACAGGTGGTTTTTCGTTGGTAATTAATGCGCAGCGGATGGTGCAAAGTGAAAATTGCAATTTCCCACTGATATGTCATTTTAGTGCACAATGTGTTGTGCCCAGTTTGTGCCACCAAAGACATACACCTCATAAGCTGCTAAGCTGGTTTACCCGGGTATGGCGATGCCCTATACGTGGACATAAACTGCTTTTTGGGCACGCTGCAGGACTGAGAAGGGAAGGAGAGCCATTTGGCTCTTGGAGCGCAGATTTAGCTTGGTAGTTATTCTGTTTTGGGGTTTTACTGGTATTTCAGTTTATAATGTGGGGGCATATGTAAGCTGTGTGGAGTACATCAGCGTATATGTAAGCTGTGTGGAGTACATCAGGGTATATGTAAGCTGTGCGGAGTACATCAGGGTATATGTAAGCTGTGCGGAGTACATCAGGGTATATGTAAGCTGTGCGGAGTACATCAGGGTATATGTAAGCTGTGCGGAGTACATCAGGGTATATGTAAGCTGTGTGGAGTACATCAGGGTATATGTAATCTGTGTGGAGTACATCAGGGTATATGTAATCTGTGTGGAGTACATCAGGGTATATGTAATCTGTGTGGAGTACATCAGGGTATATGTAATCTGTGTGGAGTACATCAGGGTATATGTAATCTGTGTGGAGTACATCAGGGTATATGTAATCTGTGTGGAGTACATCAGGGTATATGTAAGCTGGGCGGAGTACATCAGGGTATATGTAAGCTGGGCGGAGTACATCAGGGTATATGTAAGCTGGGCGGAGTAGATCAGGGTATATGTAATTTGTGCGGAGAACATCAGGGTATATGTAATCTGTGCGGAGAACATCCGGGTATATGTAAACTGTGCGGAGTACATCAGGGTATATGTAAGCTGTGCGGAGTACATCCGGGTATATGTAATCTGTGCGGGGTACATCAGGGTATATGTAATCTGTGCGGAGTACATCAGGGTATATGTAAACTGTGCGGAGTACATCAGGGTATATGCAAGCTGTGCGGAGTACATCAGGGTATATGTAAGCTGTGTGGAGTACATCAGGGTATATGCAAGCTGTGCGGAGTACATCAGGGTATATGCAATCTGTTCGGAGTACATCAGGGTATATGTAATATGTGAGGAGTACATCAGGGTATATGTAAGCTGTGCGGAGTACATCAGGGTATATGCAAGCTGTGCGGAGTACATCAGGGTATATGTAAGCTGGGCGGACTACATCAGGGTATATGCAAGCTGTGCGGAGTACATCAGGGTATATGTAAGCTGTGTGGAGTACATCAGGGTATATGCAAGCTGTGCGGAGTACATCAGGGTATATGCAAGCTGTGCGGAGTACATCAGGGTATATGTAAGCTGTGCGGAGTACATCAGGGTATATGCAAGCTGTGCGGAGTACATCAGGGTATATGTGGCCAGTGTCGCACTGATAAACGGTGCCCAATCTTATCCACTTTTGGACACTGTACATTTTGTGTCGCTATATTCTGAGAGCCAGAACTTTTTTTATTTATCAGTCAAAAAGCTGTGCAAGGGCTTGTTTATTGCAGTACGGTTTATAGTTTTTATTGGTACTATTTTGGGACACGTGACTTTTTGATCACTTTTTATTCCAATGTTTTGGGAGGGGTGCTAATAAAAAAAATAGCTATTTATGATGTTTTTTTGTTTTTTTGCGGCGTTCACCGTGCGGGAAAAGTAACATTATGGTTTTATAGATTGGGTCGCTACGGACGCGGCGATACACTTTTTTTAATGTCTTCATTTTTTCCTATAATAAAAGACTTCTTATAGGAAAAAAAGGCAGTGTTTATTTTTATTAACTTGAAACTTTTTTTGTTTGTCCCACTAGGGGACTTGACGGTCTGCACTTCTTATCTTTACTCTAAGGGTATGTTCACACGGCAGCGTCCGTTACAGCTGAAATTACGGTGCTGTTTTCAGGAGAAAACCGCACCGTAATGGCATGTGCAGGCGTCTTTCGCTGCGTCCATTACGGACGTAATTGGAGCTGTTTTTCCATGGAGTCAATGGAAAACGGCTCCATTTACGTCTGAAGAAGTGACAGGCACTTCTTTGACGCGGGCATCCTTTTTACGCGCCATTTCAAATGAATGGGCAGATGTTTGCCAACGCTTTTGAGCCGCATTTTCGGACGTAATTCGGGGCTAAAACGCCCGAATTACGTCCGTAAATAGGGTGTGTGAACCCAGCCTAAGGCTTCATGCACACGACCGTAGCCATGTGCGCGGCTGTGATTTTCGGGTCAGCCGGGGGAGGAGTGTCAGCCGCGAGCCGCCCGAAAATTGCGGGCTGTGCACATGGCCACGTCCATTATTTCTTATGAGCCTAGACCGCAGAACACGGCCGTAATAAGGCTTGCCCGTTCTTTCTGCGGTCCGGGCTCCTGGGCCATGCACGGACCGTGGAAACCATGGTCGTGTGCATGGCCCCATAGGAATGAATGGGGCCGCAATTCTCCCGTGGATTTTCTGGGGAATTGCGGCCGCAAAAGCATGTTTATGTGCATGGGGCCTTATACATTGCACTACCCACATAGTCATTCACTGACAGCAAGCCTATTGGGTCCCACCACTGGGCGGGGCCTAATAGGCTATCGTACGTGGGAGACCAGAGGCCATTGTTAGGCCTCTGGTTGTCATAGCAACGATAGGCATTCTCATGATCACATCGTGTCTATGCGGATCGCTGCAAACCACTAAGATGCCGTGATTGATTTTGATCGCGGCATCTACGTGGGGTTAATGGCAGGGATCGGAGCCAGCTCCGTTACAGCACGGTGTCAGCTGTAACATACAGCTGACACCGGCGGCTGATGGCACAGCCTCCGCATCCTTTAAAAAAAAAAAAGTGATCTGTGTAAAATATATTAGCAGCAATTTTCTGCAGCTAAACATCTAGGGTGTATTTACTTAAGTTGATTTTTATAAATGTGGCAAAACCACAGTGGTCTCTACAGAAATGTCGCCGTTTTAGTTTAATTAGTGAAATGTAGAACAAAAAAATGTCAAGATTATATGTCCTAATCCTTTTATATCCAGTACATCATCCTGATCTCCTGTTTTGAGCTACATTTGCGTTAAAGTGGTTCATGTCCTAACAAGAAAGGTCACATAACTTGCCTGTAGGAAGAAAAAGTGCGTCTCTCACCGGATCTGTAACCTGCGCTGCGGGACAGGGGATCATGTAAACAATAGCAACACAATGATGGACGAGGCGGTCATAGCGTCCCCTGCATGTGCAGCCATCTACAAGCGGCACAATTAATAACTTAGATATATGCCCTTCTATGCGCAGACAAGGGACGTCGCATCCGTTTCTGCCACGTTTTTAAAATGGAAAATCACAGCGAAAACACTGCAACGTGTCAAATAGCTATTGAGCTGATAGAGAGGTGGCCCCTTCTATGAGCTAAATGTATCCTAATTCTGCGGATGACATGACTGTCTGACTGTAACTTGTAAGAGTAACTTTTTTGTTTTTTTATTATTTGTCTCGGTAGCCCTTTACAACTTTAGTTCCAGAGGATCGGACGAGTTGACTCTACAGATCGGTGACACTGTGCACTTACTCGAGACTCATGAAGGTGAGATCATCATTTGGATTTGAATAAGTTTTGAATATTTTGATCATTCCCTGTTTTTTGTCAATAGTTTATTAATACTGATAAGGCTCTGTTCACATCTGCATTGCAGGCACCGTTAGAAGCCTCTGTCACAGATCCAGCAGAGATTACCGGAAACAATATTGTATCCGGTAAAACCGCGGACATCCCAATGGGAAACTGATGGAACCCATTAAAGTTTATGGGTTTCGTCGGCCGCTGGTTGTGTCCGTGGTGCAATGGAACTGTCCTGGTTTTTTTTTTCTTGTTCTGCTCCTCTGATGGAGGAGAACGGAAAGCCCGACGTAGGTGTGAACATGACGTATGTCACTCTTCTTATATAAAGATGCTACTAAGATGACCATCCACAATTGGATCCGGAAACCCCCTAAGGCTATGTTCACACAGAGTATTTTGCAGGCGGAATTTCTGCCTCAAAATTCAGTTTGGAAGATTCCCTACACGCCGATTTTCACTGCGTTTTTCGCCCGCGGGCATTGGTCGCCGCGGCATAAAACGCTGCGAAATACGCTTTCTCTGCCTCCCATTGAAGTCAATGGAAGGTCAGAGGCGTAAACGCCCGAAGATGGGGTATGCTGCTTCTTTTTCCCACTAGGCGATTTTACCGCTCGCGGGAAAAAGACGCCTCCGCCTCCCATTGAATTCAATGGGAGGCATTTTTGGGCTGTTTTTGACAAGTTTTTTGGCGCGGTTTCCGCAACGTACACGGACAGATTTACGTGGGTAAATCTGCTACGCTTGTGTGAATGTAGCCTAAAGCGGTCGTCTGAGACTAGACTAATAGGCCTGCTTTTTTTTCCTTATTGAAATGAGCTGCAATACCAGGCACAGAACATGGACAAAAATTTTTACATTTCTGGGAAACATATTCTCCTTTGTGGTCATATGGGGCACAATAGCTATGTGCATGTGATCATCGAGGAAGAGGGTGATCACGCCATAGATATAGATGCCTTCACAAAAAAAGAAAAATCTAAAAAGTTTACTAAAGCGAGAGAAGTTTTTTTTTTTTTTGTTTTTTTTAAATATATAATTTTTAGTAAAAGGCGTTGTCTCATAATGACAACCCCTGTACTTCTGCTTTAGTAGAGCAAATGGAGATCATAGCGAGGAATTTCAAGCATGTGACACCCCTCTATCTTCCAGAACGCTTGTTCATGCATTATATGGACGGCGATTCATTAGAATGGTGAATATAGACGTGGTTTCCCCCAGTAATAGCAGCTGGTCTTCATGAGACCACCCCATCATTTAGCCCCCCAACGTATTCTCTTTGAGTATATGAAACAACCATTCCATGTAATGCTGTGTTCACATCCGCTTTGTCTTTCCGTTGAGTGGTTCCCTGCGCTGTTGATTCCATCAAAACAGCAGAACCCTGTCACATAGGTGACAAATGGAAACCATTAGCAAAGTTTCCGTCACCATTGAGATAAATAGTGATGCAAAAGGAAGCTTAGGTTTCAGTTTGCCTTTCCGTTAAGGTGTTCGACGGAACCCCTCAACGGAAAGAAACGCTGATGTGAACAGGCCCTAAGACCATTAGAAGGCTATTTTGGCTTTTTGTCTAATAATTGCCTATCTTCTTCCTGAGTCCTATTCTTTAGGCTATGTTCACACGGAGTATTTTGCAGGAGGAATATCTGCTTCAAAATTCTGTTTGGAAGTTTGAGGCAGATTTTCCTCTCCCTGCACGCCGATTTTCACGGCGATTTTCGCGCCGTTTTTCGCCCGCGGCCATTGAGCGCCGCGGGCATAAAACAGCGAAATACGCTTTCTCTGCCTCCCATTGAACTCAATGGGAGGTCAGAGGCGTAAACGCCCGAAGATAGGGCATGTCGCATGTCGCTTCTTTTTCCCACGAGGCAGTTTTACTGCTCGCGGGAAAAAGACGCCGACGCCTCCCATTGAAATCAATTGGAGGCATTTTAGGGCCGTTTTTGACGAGTTTTGCGCCGCTGTTTCCGCGTCAAAAAACTCGGCAAAATACTCTGTGTGAACATAGCCTTAAGGGGTTTTCTGATGAAGGATATCCCGTTTAAGATTAAAGACATCCTATTGATCTGAATTGAAATCTGAATGTCAAATCCTTAAAAAAAATTCTGGACCGACCTATAAGGCAAAGGAATGAAGCATTACTGGGTTTATGTGCCTATGATCTGGATAGTTGGAAATCCTGCTGTTCTCATATTGAGGTTTTGTCTGTATTGCTGTACAATACTGGGGACGTTCTGTTTATCTCGGATTAATCATAGATATCTTTATAGATGTCATTTGCTATTCAGGTTTACATAGATCACATAGAGTGAAGGTTTTCCAGTAATATCCAGTACATCACGGTTGATGGTGACAGCTGACAGTGAAGATTTGTGAATTATTTTTTCTCTGACAAGTATTTAATGCCTCAAGCCTTTTACGTGTATGTATGTTTGTATATGGAATACCTCCATTGACTCTGTCGAAGCCTATTCGCTCAAAACAATATAAAGTATAATTTTTTTTTTAACATTCTGATGTTTATTGCTGGGTTATCAGAAAATAATTATAAAACAATCGGGAGGATGAGGTATAAAGGGCAGAAATTAAATACAGGTAGACCTGGACTAGCAGGTGAAATAAGCAAAACGTTTATGAAATCAAGACCGGCTTAAAGGAACACTAAACCTAAAAAAAATTATAAAAGTGAACAGGAAATATATTTGCTCCCACTGTATCAGTCTGTAGGATTTTCTGCATGTTCCTGAAATAAACAGTCTTGTATAAATCGCGCAGAGAACACAGGAGTTAATTTTCTGCTGATCTGTGCTATTTTTGGATGGTGAACAGCCTAGGTGGTGGCTTACTCAAGGGGGCAGGGCTTAACGTGTTTTTTTTTTTTTCCCGTCCTACTGCAGCCAGTTGTCTTAAAGCCAGACACACAAATGTGAGGAGAAGCAGCAGGGAAATTGCTGATCTCCTGGGACACACTGAGAAGATTTCTTTTTTAGTAGTCTTTGCAATCTAAGACACAATAGTATTCAAGTAGAGGAGGAGCTGAAGAGAGGAATTATGCAAACAAATTAATTTTTCTGTGCATTTCGTGTGTTTAGTATTACTTTCTATAAGCGTAACAAAGGTGGTAAAAAGTTTCACGGACATCGGAGGACATGTGAAGACATGGGGAACAACAGTTGATTTAAAACCATCCAATCCTATTGATTCCCTCAAGTTAAGCAACACTAGAGATGTGGGGGTGCCTTGTATCACTCTTACCAAATAGATGACATGCCCACTCACCAGACCTCACTGTTACCACTCAGTAGTCTTCATTTATAATCTCCTACCATTTTGTGTCTACAGCTCCTATGCGCATCTGTGCTTCTCCATAGTTACAGACTACAAAACAACTCCGTGTAGTCTGATCCTGCAGTCATACTTTCCTTAATCTTACCGTTGTTGCTTGATAACATACATTTGGAAGGTTCGCAAGAAGTAGTGGTAAGATGGAGCCGTATGACGACAGGATCAGACTACATGGGCGTTGTTTTTAATCTGTTACCATGGAGAGACTTCCCTGCATAGGTGCTGTAGACACACAACTGTTGGAAAATTTATTAATCAAAACTATTTGCAACGTTTCATTGGAGCAATGGAAGAAAAGTTAGTTGCAAAGGTGTACATAGCCTTCAAGGTCTGCCCTCCTGTATCTGATTTTTACTATTCTTTCTCTGCAGGGTGGTTCAGAGGTTACATTTTGAGGAAGAAATCTAAGAAGGTATGTCGCCACTTTACTTACAGATGTGAATTGTGAAATCTGTTACTAGTTCTTTCCATTGTCATTTGGGTGATTATCCAGGCTCTCTAATGCCAATTCCTTTTCATTCCATATAGTTTTCCATTCATTACAATCAGACCAGCCACCTCTCTATTCTCACTTTTTATTATTACTATATTATTATAGTTTTTGATTTCAGTATTGTAATGTTCTTGTCTGATGTGCTTAATGCGTTCAATATTCTTGTCATTAGGCAGGGCAGGGGCTCCTCATTTCAGCACTGGCTATCAATACAAGAAAGTTCAGACTGCTCTATTCTATACACTTCAACAAATGCAAAAATACTGAGATTCTAGCTGACGAAACTGGTTAACATTTGTTGAGGATGTCCAGTTTATATTCCCATCTTATACTGTGATGGGATATCGCTAGGATAGGCCATAACTATATGACCGAGGGTGATCCAAACTCTTTGATCCCCACCTATTCTGAGAATAAAGGGGCCCCTGTGCTGATGTAGCGCTGCGGCTCCTTCAAAGTTTTCCCTGCAGAGCAGCGCTCCCATACACCCAAATGCTCATGGCCCCATTTGCCTTCAAGTTCCCTGCACAATGAGTGGCTGAGGCGCCAGAGAAAAACGGTAAAGGTGATGCAGCGCTGCAGCTCCTTCATTTTATTAGGATCGGTAGGTGTCCCAGAGGTCGGACTAATCTTCAAGTGATTGCATATCCTAACAATATGTCATTGCTTTATAAGATGGGGATACCCCATTAATGCTTGTGTAATGAATACTCCTTCAACTTTCTCATGTATTTAGTGATTTAGTTCTCCACAAGTTCCAATAGCTCTGCTTGCGGTTAGTGAATAGAAACATTATTCATTGTCTGAAAACCTATCCGGATAATGTCCCACTATCACAGCTGCTCAACTGGTTAGAAGAAAAGTATGTGATACTGTAGCAGGCTGTGCACCTTTGTCAGTTTGACCTGGCTATGATTCTATTCACTGACTGCAAGTAGATGTCTTCCAAATGGTGAGCAAGGAGTTCCCAAAGTATACAATGATTTGTATAGGTAAGACCCCTTTAAGTTCTGGTCATTTAGAACCATCGAAAAAAAGGGTTCCATTGTGAAACTTCATGATGTTAACAATCTTCTTTATTGGATACACATTTTTAAATAACTTTTTGTTTGTTTTCTCACCAGGGCATATTTCCTGCCAGCTATGTTCATCTTAAGGAAGCCACAGTCGAAGGAAAGGGGTAATTAAGCTTTCGTTTATGTGGTGGGGGTAGCACTTGGCCTTTTATACAAGCCCTGAGATGTGTGTAGCTTCAGATATCTTACGGTGGCAGGGATTCGGGTCTTCCTGTCAGTCGAGGAACGCTACAGTCCAGCCTCTTGACAGCCCGGATTGGATGATAGCAGGGAGCAATAGATTGCATCCAGCTGCACAGTAAATGGAGACAGGATATAATTTAGGTTTAATGTCATGTCACATGGTTAAATGAAATTGATTATTGATGTAAATTCATCACATATATTTATATTTTTTTATTCTGTTTTCTGTACATGATTATGGGGCATCCATTTTGCCTGAGCTGCTGTTAACAGCATTTAGATAAATGCTATACATCAGCCAAGTGGACCAAAGGAACCTGTGAATAGGAGGGGATCCATTGACTTCTATGGGAGAGTTTTCTAGGCATGCTCTGTGACCTTTGCAGAGGTCACTGTGCAGGGAGGGGGAGTAGGGGAGCTGCGTCCATCACCTATTGTGAATGGGGGATCCTGTGTTATCTGTATAGGGGTGCTATCTGTCATTGTAATCCTGCCTGTGATGATAATGAGATGACTGCTGTGAAGTGATCTCTACAGAACAGGAAGGGTCAGTCTATTATGAGGCTCCGTGGCCAGAGTGAAAACTGCAAGGCTTCAGGATTTATTTTAATATCTATATTACACACACATAATGACATGGACAATTAGAAAAACCTCACCAAACATTCTTAAAAAGTATGTTTTAACATGAACACTTGATTTTAACAATAGTGATGAGACCTTTAAATAAATGTATTTTCCTGTGCGTTGTACTGTGTAATTACAAACCTCTCTCCAGCCTGCGGAAGTCGTGGAGCCCTGTCAAGAAGTTCTGCTCAGGATTATGTTTTGTTGTTGTCTTTCTCTTCCCCTCTAGATTAGAAATGTTGAGCATCTGTATTCTAATCATCTGATTACTGCATAATGACATCGCTAGTCTGATTACAGAATTGATTTCTAGAACCGATTTACAGGATGAAAATAGCAGCGTTTTATTTTTATAGACACAGAACGATGTAAGGAAAGTTATGACGCCAACAAGTTTAGTGTTTCCGAGCAAACTTTGATCCCGGTGTTAAATAATGACAAATCAATTTGCGTTGGAAGACTTTCAGATCCTACTAAATAGAGAATAGATGATGTGTTAAGGCTACTAGCCCGGCAGATATGTAAATACTAGAAAAACAGAGGCGACAGAAACCAGAGCATAACCTATGTCTTTCACAAGGTATAAGTAGCTGGAGGTCCGCCAGTAATTGATGCAATTTCCTTTTGAAAACTGAAGGAGCTGCAAGCAGGTACTGCTCTCAATACCAAGGATTGTGCGGGTCCTGTCCTAGAGATATAACATCACACACTATGGTGGGAAAACCCATTTCATGCAGTCCAAGATTGATTGGAGATATAGTTGTGTAGTATAGTAATTTCCGCGTAGCAACCCCTGTGTACTGCTTACGATTTGCATTTCTTGCAAACTCTTGTATGGGTTGTCTTAAGACAACTCCGTCTCATGACCGCCGCTCTGGTGATCAGCTGTTCTTCGCTGGTACAGCTCCTGGAACCTCCGGTAGTCCGCTATTACCACCAGGAGATGTTGGGTTGGCTCACAACTGTAGTATTACATAAAATTATGTCAAAAGAACACCCAACCACATAGATGAACCGGGTCTGCCAGATTGAGAGGCTCTGGCTCATAGAAGAGGGTGCAGGGAACTGTCCACGATGATGTCCATATACATAATAGGGTATATAGACGGGATGGCTTTATGAAAGGACCTCTTTCAAGAAAACACTAACTTTTAATGCTGCCTTTCTCTCCTCGAGACTTAATCGAGGGGCATACGGTCTTTTCACCTGTCGGGTAACTAGAAGTTTGCAGGGGATACTGAAGATGAACAGACACAATGTGACTGAACTCTCTTATTACCCAACTTGTTCCTTCTCATAGAGCGAGGCGTTCAGGTAAAAGGTCCATATTGGGGGATTGATGTGAATGCATTTCTCTAATATACAGTATGAGCAAAGTTTCACCTTGGAGCTAAACCTTTTACAAGCATATATCAGGAGAGTATACTGTAGTATAACAGGTAAACTCTGGGTATTCCATGAAGGAAAGTGATATTGGTGGCCTTATTAATGTACCTACTGCCTGTGCAACTTGTTCCACTGCACGTGGGGACTGCAGATTACGATGTTTATTTTGAACTTACATTTGTAATTCTTTTACGGAGACTTGTCATTACAGAAGGGTCCCCACTGAGTATGGGAATCTTTTGAATGGATTACACCGGCAGCACATTGATTATAACTGTGTAATGCTTCATTTCCCCTGCGGCTGTGCTGTAGGGGATTGAACACGGTCAGGTTCCCCTGCAGATTACAGCTTATTGATGGGTGCTGCAGAAGTAAGACCCTGTGATGAACTTCTTTTTTGTGCGTCATTTCTAACAAAAAGTGGTTGTCCAAAGCAGACAACCCTTTCAAGCTTCGTCCAGCTATATAAGCGTATTGTGGAGGTCTAGCAAGATAGCGGTCTCGTTTTTTTTGGCCAGCTCCACAACGCTGCCCGTGGGAACTCCAATCTTAATGGAGTTTTCTGATTTCATAAAATAATTTATGAAATAGTCTATGAAAATAAAATAGTAAAAAAAAAATAGACTTCTAAATGTACCTACCTTACTGATTTTCTCCTGTCAATCGTTGCTCATCATGGTCAGGTGACGTGTTGTCACTTTGGATGACACGTCATCCCTATTATTTTAAGCGGGTTTATTATTTTACTATTTTAGCCCCATAGAACATGGGTTTGGGTACTGGAGTCCTTCTGATTCTCTATGGAAATATCTTTGCTTTCTAGTTGGCTGTCTTCAGCGATGTGCGAGTAGCAGTAGGTGGAATCCCACTATTATCTTAAAGTATAACTCCACCTTTGGCACGGAGTTGTCTTTACTACAGGCAAAGTGCTGTACACATTACCTTGTTCCTGTGACCAGAGTGACATTGGTGAGGGAGGCAGTTGTCCATTGGTCTGGAGTCAGTCAATGTCAGATCACTTTCTTGGAGTATTTTTGTAAGGTATTGGATGTAAAGGGGTTGTCTGGGGTCCTGTATCAATAGGAGACAATGAAACCATATTTATACATTTTCTTTATTTACCAAACTTCCATTATTGCTCATGTTGTCTCTATTTTCCTATTTTGTGCACTAATTCATCCTTTTGTTCACATTCCATGTTTACATTTCTATATTTTCTTTTGTGGATTTTTTACAATTGTAGGCAACTCGAAGCTGTGGTGCCTTGTGAGATTCCTCTTGTACAAGAAGTAACTACGACGTTACGGGAATGGTCCATCATATGGCGGCTGCTCTATGTGGTCAGTATGGCTGAAGGTTTATAAATATTATATAAGAATACAAGGGGTCCCTCAACATACAATATTAATTTTGTTCTGGGGCGACCATTGTATGTTGATACCATAACCCTTTGGAAAACTGGTAAGTAGTTCTGAAGCCCCCAAAATGTCCACCCGAAACGATAAAAAAGGTGGATTGAAGACAAATGAGCACAAAACTACAAATAAAGCATGTATTGTAAGTACAGTGGCCCCTCAAGTTACAATATTAATTGGGTCCGGGGCAACGATTATAAGTTAAAAATATTGTAACTTGAGACAATAACTCTATGGAAAAATAGGAATTGGTTCCAAAGCCTCCAAAATGTGAACCACAAATAAGAAAAAAAGAGGATTTAGCAAGTCAAATACTGTAGCTGCTGGAAGCTGTAAATCACTTTCTATGATGAGGACAGGAGCTTCTCGAGGAGATTGTGCGGAACACAGTGTACCAGAAATATAACATTCAGCTGTCCTCACCTGGTGTCCGAAGGAGAAACTCATCCTGGCGCAGGTATAGAGCATTACAGGTTGTGTAGTACTGTAGAGACGCGCTTCTAGACAGCCAATCAGGGCATGCACTGCATTACAACAGGTGTTTTATCAGCACAATGTTGATTGGCTGGATCTTCCAGCCAATCGCACGCGCCCAAGATCCAGACCTTTTGTGGCATTGTATGTGGTTTCAAGTTACAGGAAAGACCATTGTATGTTGAAAATATTGTAACCTGAGGCCATTGTGCTGTAACTTTCTTATATAATCGGAGGAATCTACTTTTTCTCTGCTGGAAACACATGGCGAAAAATCAGACTGTTTGGATTATCGGACACCTTCAGATCTACTCATGTATTGCTTAGTGTAACCGAACGAACCGTTAACACTTAGTTACCATAATGCTCCAACAAAAGAGTTTAAATTCAGCTCTGCTACTCGACAAGTATGATCTATATTACCAGAGTTATGCATTACCCTATTCTATTATATTGATGCTTCCTTTTTTTTTTTTTATATCGTTTATATTAGCAAGATAATCGAGAAATGTTTAATTGTGTACGGAACATGATCTGTGACCTTGTGGAGTGGCGATCACAGATCCTCTCGGGAACGCTACCGCAAGATGAACTGAAAGAACTGAAAAAGAAAATCACTGCCCGGATTGATTATGGAAACAGGTTTGTAGATTTTAATAAGCATTATTTGTTTTTATAAGTGACGTAACAGGGGTCATAATACAACCAAGGCGAACTTCTGGATGAGCAGGCTTCAGCTTTAGATCTTGCAATTTTCACTGTTCAATTCTGACAGAGTTGTAACCTGTAACATATATACTTACACACACACACATATATATATATATATATATATATATATATATATATATATATATATATATATATATAATTATTTTTTTTCGTGACACTGTACACACTCATATAATCCGTGTTGCAAAGCAACAATGATAATAGTAAAGTGAAGGATGTGCATTCTTAGCAGCAGCAAGCAAGACTTTGAACCCAAAGTTACACAACACCAAGTGTATATTCTGCTCCAGTGTTTTTTTTTGCCTCTACAGAATTTATTTATTTATTTTTTCTACCGATCTCATATCTGTAATCTATGGAAATTAATGTTTCAAAGCCTTATGTTCCATTTTCCAAAATCGTCATTTAAAGGGGTTGTCCGGCACAGGGCGGATTTTCATACTGATGACCAGTTGCAGTTCTGCAGCACGGCTGCTATACAGTATACGGAGCCGTCTAATCCGGTTGGAAGTTCTGCAATGTTTTACGCTGTTATACACTAAGCATTACTTATCTGCGGAAGATCTCCTGTATGTAAATCAATGCGGGAGATCACACCTGGAGTTACACTTTAAATTGTAGGTTTTGTCCAAAACCAATAAGTGGACACATTGGAAGAGGCGCGCAGGTTCAGGGTTCTTCTGCAGGCCATGGAAATTGGTGATTACTCTCAATATATGGAGTAATTTACCAATATTACACTGTTCTCTTAGGCTGCAAACAACTTATTTTATAACTGGTTTACAACATGTTGGTCTTTGTATGAACAGGTATTTTTTTCGGCACATTTTCAGCTATATTTTCTCTTCTGAACTGACTGTAACCGAGTGATTTGCTTATCTAAATCTTCAGTGATTACCATTGCAGCTCATGAATATTTAGTCATTTATTATATCCAGACGGTTACCTTTCTGGGGGTAGTTGGTGTTTAGGTATGCGTTTTGCCTTTTAGCCTTTTAACAGTCTGACTGCTTCATGAAAATCTAATTTTGTGCATGGTTCAGTGTGATATGGCAGTTTTGCATTTTACGTGACCGAGTTTAGCTTTGCATAGAAACCATTTTGAGACAGATCCTTGATTCTATTCATAATAAAGAATTTAAAGCCTAACCTTCTTCTCAATTAATGAATTTCTTGTTTGTTATTGTGTCTCACCATCTGCCAATGTATTTGCTTAAACTTTGCCTAGCCTCCAGATGCTCCATGTTCAAACAGGAACCAACATCTTGAGAATTTGTTTTGTTCTGAAACTTCTGACAAATAGAAACAAGACTTGCCGCAAAGTAACGGATGCGATATCCTCTGAGGCTCCGAAATACAATGTTTATGCTGCATCTCGGACATATGCATTCTTCATATTACAGCGCATCATCACAGCGCTTAGTTTAGGCAGGAGAAGCCCGCTCACAATCCTCTGATGAGTTTTAAAGAAGCGGCAGATTTTTGGAGATTGTTCAGTTCGCCGTATTTAAAACTCTTTTCTCTTTACATTTTTAATAGTTGGGGGTTAACGGCTTTAGTTTATTGTTTTATTAATAAAACAATGAAATGTTCCATTGGATCACATTCTTACTAATTGGGAGGCATATTGAACAAATGTGGGTCAATTAACAGTGTAATCTCATTTTATAGCTGGATATATATATATATATATATATATATATATATATATATGTGTGTGTGTTCTTTTTACTTTTGACCATCACTGCTTTTTCCCTCCCTCACTAACTTTTTTCTTTCCCACTACCAACTTTTTGACCCTTTCCTCCCTTCTCCACCTTTGTTTCCTTTTTATCTTTTATCCATCTCTTTCCACTTTTCCTTCCCCACCTTCCTTTTTTTTTCCTCTCCCCTTACCCACTTTTCTTTTCCTTTTTAACAACCTCCTTTTTTTCATTCCCTTTCTCTCCCTCCCTTAATATTTCACCCTTTCTTTCTTTCTTTTTCTTTTTTCTTTCTTTCTTTCTTTTTCTTTTTTCTTTCTTTCTTTCTTTCTTTCTTTTTTCTTTCTTTTTCTTTCTTTCTTTTTCTTTCTTTCTTTTTCTTTCTTTTTTCTTTTTCTTTCTTCTTTCTTTTTCTTTCTTCTTTCTTCTTTCTTTTTCTTTCTTCTTTCTTTTTTCTTTTTCTTCTTCTTTCTTTTTCTTTCTTCTTTCTTTTTTCTTCTTTCTTTTTCTTTCTTCTTTCTTTTTTCTTTTTCTTTTTCTTTCTTTTTCTTTCTTTTTTCTTTTTCTTTCTTTTTCTTTCTTTTTTCTTTTTCTTTCTTTCTTTCTTTCTTTTTCTTTCTTTTTTCTTTCTTTTTTTCTTTCTTTTTTCTTTTTTCTTTTTTTCTTTCTTTTTTCTTTTTTCTTTTTTTCTTTGTTTTTTCTTTCTTTTTTCTTTCTTTCCATCCCCTCCCCTTCACTATTATTTACCTTTTCCCGTTTCCCTTCCCATTTCCGTTTCTTCTTGTATATTCCCATCATTTATTATTTGTTTTTTGTTTACGGAGCTGATATATTCTCTCTCTGTGCATTGTTTTTCAATGTTTGCCTTTTTACTCTAGGATTCTTGACTTGGACCTTGTTGTGCGAGATGAGGATGGTAATATTCTAGATCCAGAGCAGACAAGTACAATAAACCTTTTCCAGGCACATGAAATTGCATCCAAACAAGTGGAGGAAAGAATCCAAGAAGAGAAGGTATTCTCTAAGTATTAATATTGTGCTTAACTTTCATTTCTACGTTTTATTTTTCTTTAACAAAACTTCCTGCTTAGACGTCAAACACATGCTGTTTACACCTGGCTAGACAAATGTTTAGCCAGGTCTAGGGGTCGGCTCCAAATGTTAGAAGTCAGCAACAATATGTTGTAGGGCCAGGTCTTTACAACACAACTGAGGAGTGATTGATTCACATTAAAAAACAAAACACACTTCGAGCAGATATGCAGCAACCAGGGATGTGTGAGCCTGGTCTAATGTATCAACCCCCCTCCTTATAGTCAGAATTCTGCTCCCCAGTAGTGCTGGCACAGGTAGCACTGCAGACATTCCTAGGAGACACAGCAGCCCCCTCCTTCCACTAGTGACTCCCGCAAGGCCACCCTCACCCTCCTTCCTCAACATGCCGTTGCAACAGAAACCCTCGCTTCCTTCGCAGTAGTTGCAGCAAGACCCCCCCCCCCCCCAGTGATTTCCATCCATGGGTTACATATTTAATTGGAAACCTAAGGCTGGGTTCCCACAGTGCAGATTTGCTGTAGATTTTGCCTCCATTTTGTAAGCCAAAACCAGAATTGGATCCAGGAGAGCAGACCTAGAAGGCCTTTCTTTATATATTTCTTCGGTTCAGGTCTCTTTCCTGGTTTTGGCTTAAACGCATGCAAAATCTGCACTGTGGGAACCCAACCTAAAAATTCCAAATAGTATGAAATTGGTCATTGCTGCAAATTCTTAGTAATTTTGGACATTCACAAATATACATATTGGACATCCAGACTTTTGGAAAAAATACTTTACCTGAATTGGCAGCACACAAGAAAATGATGACAGCACACTGCGAACACTAATGCCACCTAAGCCACTAAATATGCATTACTGCTAAACCTACTTACAATAGTGAGGTTCTTAGTGCACATTTTGATCAAATTGTGTGAGCCCACCTGCCATGACAAGGCAGCCTCTATGAGGTGGGAACCTACGCTGCACATAAACCCCACATATATGAATCACATAAACAACAAAAAAGTTTGAACAGCACATTCCAACAAAATGAAACAAAACAGGTATACTGTACATGTGCAGGAACACATGAATTGGCAGCCATCCTGTTTTGTGTTCTCTACTGCAGTATTAACATTTGATCTTGTTTCCTATTCTATTACTTGTTTGTATTTAGTGCCAAAAGCAGAGTGACATCAACAGACAAGCCAAGTTTGCCGCCACGCCGTCTTTTGCATTGTTTGTCAATTTAAAAAATGTGGTCTGCAAAATCGGGGAGGATGCGGAAGTTTTAATGTCACTCTATGACCCCTCGGAGTCCAAGTTTATCAGGTCAGTGCTGCTGTTAACCATGTTCTGTATGTCATCCATGGTGCGGTTTTTGAAGGTGTCATTTTTAATACAGCACCTAGAATCTGATCACTTTCTTGTCAATGACTCATTATAATACAAGATGATGTAGTAATGAATCTTGGCTATTATTGTTAATGACTGGCCACTACTCCGTAATGGATTTATGTGTCCTGCCTTCAATTTGGGACCTAAAGTTAGGCAGCCATGAGGGATTGGGCTAGATTAGCAGAATAAAGGTGGTATATAGTCATGTACTTCCTGACAAAGTTTTTATGATGGCTCCAAAGTCAAGCCCAAATTTTTATTCTCTTTCATATTCCTTTTTAGAGACTGTCAGGCTACTCCCTTACACATTAGATTACCGGCAGATCTACATCTATATAAAGTTTGTTTTTTTCGTTTTTTTTTCTCGATTGTACTCTCTGTCATAGTTTGCAGTTTACTATTTAGGAGCTCTGCTTGCTGTCAGTAAATGGGATTTTTTTATTTTATTTTATTCTGATGCTGAAAAACCTGTACTGGACAGCCTTGTGTCCAGGATAGGATAGAGTTTTGTACTGCTGGTGTGTTGAACTCAGAGGATTTCCTAGCCTTAGATTGATACATTGTAACAAACTATCCGCTGTGTGAGTAGCAGTATAGGTTTTCAGCCCCTGAATGGAAACAATAATATTTCTATTCATTCAATGGCCATGCTCTTGAAAATAGCGAAGTTGAAACACAAAGTAGATCAGAAAGTTGCAGAACTTTTTGTTATACAAAATCCCTTGAAACTCCCCTTCAGGTGTAGGTTTAGGGACGTAGGAATGATGCAGTCTGTTAGGAAATTATAAATAATTCTTCATTAATAGTGAAGTATTCCAGCATAGGCACAGGTGCCAGAGTATCAAATATTCTGGATTATTGGATTGAGATGCAACAAATAATAGCAAGTGTAGGGAACAGAAAACATGCAGCCCAATGAGACGAGATGAAAAAAATTAATACATTTACAGAATTTGTTAACTTTTTCTTTTTTTAATTCCTTGATCGTTTATTCTTTTGTAGTCTCTATCTCCAATCTTGAGAAATGTTAAATGCCCCCAGCAAACCGCTGTTATTGGGGTGGGGAAGAGGCCAGAGGGTCCTCTGTTTTTTATATTTAAAAATCCGCAGCAGTTTATAGTACAATACACATGGATGGGGTTTTTAAAACCCAACCACATGTAGCGGAAAAATCAGCGCAGAATTGAGGGCATTCTGCAAATTTTCTAATTTGCTACAATTTTGTTGTGGATTTTCAATGCCAATTTTACCCCTTGCAATGCATAAAGTGAAATCTGCATCAAAATCCACATGTAACAAAAAAAATCTTTGTGGGGAATTGTCCACAGCATGCAGTACTAGCGCTGGTCTTAACCAGACAAGTGACTTTCATCAGGTAAATCACCATGGTATATTATGTTGCAAACGGTTGTTTCTCCATTAAAAAAAAACATTCATGGTGCAATGGCCGGTGACTGGACAGCCCGAAGGAATCGCAAGTAGCCAAAATAAATTGCTTGTTTACTTCCAGTTAGGGCTGAAAACCGCCTTCTAGTCTTTACAGTTTCCTTAAGTCTAGTCCCGCTACAAGTAATCACCTATTGTGTATTTGTATGTTGACACATAAATGTATGTATGAACCTGTCGGCTCCTATTTGCCTACTAAACTGGTAGGTTTTGTAATTCTATGATCCCACATACCTTTGGATTGCTTGTATTACCTTCTTTGTCCAGATAAACAAATGTATTGCCTTATGCAAATCACTCTGCAAGTGCCACTCAAGCAGTCGGTTTTCCTGCATGTTAGGACTGTGCAATTTTGGCCCAAAAAAAAAAATATTTTTTTTTTTTTTTTTTTTGAACCGTATGGACTATTTTTAAATTAAATCTCAATTTTCTTATTTTTGTTAAATAAAAAGGAAAAAAATACCAAGACATTATATACATACTGCATTCCTAGTATACAATGTACAGTATATATGGTTATTTTCACCACTCTTCTGCCACCCTCTGGTTTTTACGCTACAGTTATTGGCCTGCATGTATTGACCAGCCGAGCCCTTTTTATATTACAAGCTCTAATATAAAGTGCTAGGCTAGTGGATATGTGTTGAGTACTAATCGTAGCATAAAAACAAGTGTAGATAGTGCCCCCTGTAGATAGTGCTACACACTTCCCCCTGTAGATAGTTCCACAGCGTCTATGTAGATGGTGCCCCTGTAGGTAGTGCTGTACTCGCCCGTCCCCATTCCCACGCAGTTCTCTCCTCCAACGCTGCAGACCTGGTCTCTTCTGACCAGGCCTGGCCCCGCCGAAAGACGCAGACATCGCGATGATGTAATCGTGCCGCCTCCATTAGTGGTAAAACACCTAACCGGCTAGACGAGTGATGTTTTGTCAAAGAATCGATTTAACGATTTTGTGGAAAAAATATAAAAATCTTGATGCGCCCACATGGCAAATTAATTGAATTATTTTGACCATTCAGCCCTACTGCAAGTGCTAAGGTTTGCGCAATTTTAACTCCTCCCCCTTCCTCAGGATTAACGTGTTCACGCTATTCCACAGCAGATTTGAGCAGGCTAAAATGGCGAGAACAGGGGCACTTGCATGGAAACGTAGCCCGGACCGCCTGAGTGACACCTGTAGAGTCATTTACACATGACAATAAAGTCGTTGGACAAACCATGCCAGGACCAGTTTGGTAGGCAGATAAGAGCTGACAGGTTCCCTTTAAGTTTTTTTTTTTCCTGTAGTTTGGAAGCTACATCCATGAAACTGGAAATAAATTATATTTACTTTTTTTTCTGACTGTAAATTTGTAAATGAATAAAACATAATTGAAAATTAATGAAGGGAAAAGACTCCTGGAAACTTCTTCACAGTTCATAACTAGTTAATAAATCCCAATCGCAATCTAGTAATTAAAGCAAGCATCCGAAATTAATGTCATTAGTTTAACGATTCCTTCTCATCTAATGCACTTTTGAATTTTTGAGTAGAAATCTAAAATGTAATTTTACAGTAAGGAACACAAAATTTATAATTATTTTTACATGTGCTTTGCATCTATAAAATGAAACGTGGGATGAAACGATGTGCTATTTATTAGCAGTAAGAAAGTTTTTCTCTGCTAAATAAGAGAAGAGAGGGAAAATCAAAATAAAAAATGAGCATAAAATGATGCCAAAAGTGTCAACCAATTGCGTACTGTCCGGCCAAAAATAATGATCCATAAACGCATGCTTAGGGTGAGTTTCAGACATTAAAGGGGTTGTCCAGGCACAGACAACTGATGACCTATCCACAGGATAGTTCATCAGTATGTGATCGGTGGGGGTCCGACAGCGCCTCCAGATGTTATGCAGTATTTGGAGCTGGAAGCAGTTGGCTCTGTATATTGCATAACGGCTGTGCTACAGTACTGCAGCTCTGCTCCTATTCACTTGAATAGGAGCAGAGCTGTAGTACTGCAGCTCGGCCGCTATTTTGTGACCGGAGCCATCTGCTTCTGGCATGGACGTTTGGTGCCGGAGAACCCCATCGATCATATACTGATCCAAGCCCAGACAACCCCTTTTAAGTTGTTTCTCCGTATAATGAAAAGTATACAGTATTCCTTCTGCATCAATTCCTCATAGTTTTTCAAGATCTCTGCTTGCTGTAATTCAATCAGAACTTTCTTTGTTTGCTTCCATGTGCTACTACTTATTCAGTTCACATGTTGCAGTCAAAATGCGTTTTTTTATTTTAATTTTTTTGCCCAAAAAAGTAATTTTGCTTCTTGACCGCGATGTGTGAACCCAGCCTTTGAAGCTCTGATGCACTGTGCTGTAAAGAGCCCTGCGCCTGTGGGTCAGTCACAGCAAGACAGATCTTTATTCACTGGAAGTGTCCGGGCCCTTTTATACGGGTCAGTTATCTGGCAAACGAGTGTTCACAGAATGCTGGTTCTCGATCATTGCCTTGTGTAAACAGGGCGCTGATCGATCGATGAACGAGAAAATGCTCGTTCATCGGCTGATTATATCATTTATGCTGCAGAAAATATTATCCTTGTCGGCAGAACATCTCGTCGTCTTTACAGGGAGATAAGCTGCAGACATGATAGAAATATGTGAGGATGACCGATCGTAGTAACGATCGCACGTCCTCATGCATTGCCCCTTGTGAAAGGAGCAAAGGAGCGCCGATCAAAGAGTTCTCTCGTTGATCGGCGCTCGTTTACACCGTCCATGTCGTGTAAAAGGACCTTAACTCAAGTGTCAGGCAGATAAGTGAATAGTTTACATTGATGAAATCTCTATAAGCCGCTACATGTTCATGTACATTGTTTGCATGGAAAAGCCACGGATTAGCCCCAAGTTACAATGGGCTAATTCGCGTCTGGATCCGCTAGCACATCCACAGCAAGAAATCAAAGTTTCACTCTCGGATTTCTGGCGTGGATTCTTTTTAAATATCCCCAGAGGGTTTGGCTTACAGTGAATACAGTAAAACAAAAGCTTTTACCGCCCAGACGGCACAGAAAATGAAAAATATCCAACATGTACTCAATCAGAATAGGGAGTCCCAGTCTTTCTGCAAGCGGATAAGTCCACGATCCAGTGTCGGTGCAAACAGTTATTCTGGTCCCTGTAGTTCCACAGAGTTACTGCTGGTCTTCCAATGTCGACAATCCTGGCAGCAACCTAAAACTTCAACATGGAAAAAAAGCGGGACACCCCTCGACACTGTGTTGTTCACGCTTCTTTTATTCCATACTTACGAAAAGAACATAGTATAAAAACTGATAGAATTAGTGCTGCATAAGTGAATACAACGAGTGCAACGTTTTTCTACTATACAGCTAGAGCGCACATATGATTGACAAACAGCGATTGAGGATCTTGATTGATTGTATTCCTCGTTTACAGGGGTCCTTGTTAAAGGGCTGTTCCAGAGAGAGACTGAACGGTTCTATGCAATCTGGATGATGGGATATAGAGTATTTTAGGTCCATGTTTCTATAATCTGTCGATCTATTCCTGTTCGGAATCCAGAGAAATGTAGTACTCGTTACATGCTGACATTGCGACCCACAGTAATGAATAGCCGTGCATAATAGTGTGACAATCTGTTAGACCCACTGCACACGGATTTGCGAGTGGAAAATCTGCAGCGGAAAACTGCAGGCGAGTGGATGAGATTTAAGAAATCTCATCCACGTGCTGCTGCACATTGTCCGCACGGGAATCAGAGCGTACTGTGTATTTTTAAGTCTGCAACATGATCGTTCTGTTCTTGATGTTCGCGGCGGATTTTACCCGTTTCAATGTAGAAGGGGTGAAATCCGCAGCAAAATCGCTGCAGATACACCGTGGAAAATCCGCAACATATCCACTTTGTGTGTTTCCCTTATTGTTGGCTACAAAGGATTTTCATTCTAAAAATTTACTTTTTTTTATTTTAAAAGAAGAAAATAAAATAAATAATTTCCTTTGCTAATGCATCACATTACTTCTTTTCAGTGAAAACTACTTGGTGCGCTGGTCAAGTTCAGGCCTGCCGAAAGACATTGAGAGGCTGCACAATCTACGAGCCGTATTCACAGTAAGATATTTTTATAGGTATTTCAGTTCGATGTACTGAATAACTGGTTTATTTGCTAGGAAGTTAAGAAATATAAGTCCTCAAGTAACACTTGTTGTATGGAAGAGCTTAGGCTGACTTAAGAATAATCACTCTAAGGCCGGTTTCGCATGAGCGTAGGTCATATGATGCTGTTAGTCCTGATTTTATACCCGCGGTAGGGATGGGATTTCGCAGCCGGGTGAGATATATGGTTTAATATGGGAGTTGGAGAACACTTTGCCTGTAAATAAACCATAAAATGCGCTTTCTGCCACTGCAAATTCTGCAATGGGTGGAATCACCCGGATGACAAATGCAGGAAGTAAAACCCAGTCACCAGGACTGAATTTCTATTCACCATGCAATGGCAAACAGTTTTTTTTTTCCAGCCTTATAGTATGGTTTGTAGTTTATGCCAAAACGTAACACTAATTTAGCAGCAGGGCTGGTGTTAGGCAAAGTGTGGCCCTGGGCAAAGTTAAAAGTGGGGCCCGAACTTCTGAATAGAGTCAATTCAAAAGGCGGTGTGCAGGGAACTGCATTTCTGATTTCAAGCACGTCCAGGAGTGTTGCAAACCCCAAAGCATATGTCCCCCCCCCCCCCCTCTCACATAAAAAAAATGATCTATATATGTACAGTTATTAAATCATACCACTAGACCAGATGAAATGTTACCTGCATACGGTTACTGAACATCACTCACTATTATAAGAACAATATTACCAATTTTAACACAATATAAGATCTAAATAATACCGCCACACCATAACCACATAGACTGAATAATACCCCCATACTGTTACTGAATAATACCACCACACCATAACCACATAGACTGAATAATACCCCCATACTGTTACTGAATAATACCCCCATACTGTTACTGAATAATACCTCCACACCATAACCACATAGACTGAATAATACCCCCATACTGTTACTGAATAATACCACCACACCATAACCACATAGACTGAATAATACCGCCACACCATAACCACATAGACTGAATAATACCCCCATACTGTTACTGAATAATACCACCACACCATAACCACATAGACTGAATAATACCGCCACACCATAACCACATAGACTGAATAATACCGCCACACCATAACCACATAGACTGAATAATACCGCCACACCATAACCACATAGACTGAATAATACCCCCATACTGTTACTGAATAATACCACCACACCATAACCACATAGACTGAATAATACCGCCACACCATAACCACATAGACTGAATAATACCCCATAACGTTACCAATTAAAAACCACTCTACAAAGACCAATGTTACCACCATGTAGTGACCACATAGTGGTAGTTGCCAGTTATACACAGGAGCTCTGCAGACCATATAAGTGATTACAGCACGTTTTATATCCAGCGACTCACAGATGATGTTTTCTCTGAATAGAGTTGTTTACTTTCCCTTTTTTCTCTCCATCTGGCCCATTCCAATGTGACTACTTATTCCAGCCACAAACCAGAGACAAGGCAGCACATCCAGGAAAAAAGGGGGAATTTATTCACCCACCATGCAACGTTTCCGTTCAACTGGATCTTTCTCAAGCATGCTTGAGAGAGGTCCAGTTGGACTGAAACGTCGCATTGGTGGGTGAATAAATTTCCCCTTTTTTCCTGGATGTGCTGCCTTGTCTCTGGTTTGCGAATCTAAACCAAGGGACTTTGGATCAAGTCTCACTGAGGCCTGAACCCGGTATTTTTATTATATTTTTTTTTCGTTGGGGCGGTGATATCTTTACCTTTTTGACTTATTCCAGCCACGACTCGTCTCTGGAGAATTTGACACACAGACATGTTGGTTTCTCGCTTTTCCAGCATCCTCCCCACCTATATCCCATCCTCTAAACAAGCTCTTAATCCACAGTTCCCCACATGGTAATAAGGATCCCTCAATGCTCTACGCAATAACTGTGCTCGCACACAGTAATAATGCCCCCTGTAGATAGTGCCACAATGTCCAATGTAGATAGCACTACACACCAGCCCCACCTTGTAGATGGTGCCACACAGCCCCACAAACAAATAAAAAAAATATTGTACCCGCCTAGCCCTGTTCCCACGAGGGACAAAGCTGCTCCACAGCCTCGAGATGCCAAGAAAGGACCCTTGCTTAGGCCGGTGTAATCCAGTGACCTCATCACGCGTCTTATATGCTGCAGGCCTAACGTGGCCTGTATCCTAGTGGATGGTCGGAGCAGGGAGCTATTCCGCCATAATATTCAATTGTATCTGCGTCCTGAGGATTCAGATACAAATTAATCTGTCAGTCACTAGTTCCGTGGGCGCCCAAGGGCAAGCAACACCACCAGGCATGAGGGGACCCCTGTCGCCCGCCCCATAAATGTTATGTGCTGGGCCCCCTAATGCCACGGGCCCGCAGAAGCCGTTATGGCTGCTATAGTGGTAGTTCTGCCATTATGCAGGGGGCCCTGGGCAATTGCCCAGTTTGCCACCCTTTAACGCCGACCCTGTGTATGAATGACATAATACAGGGATAAGTGTAACAGCTGCAATAGTGGGAGTGTGCTAGATCAGCTGACCACATCTATTTAGGGATATTATGGTCTTCACATCACCCCTCTGGTCTGATGTAAAGGTTGTGGAATAGCTAGATGGCCTTGGACTTCAGTGAGATAGCCATGCCGTTCCTCAACTCGTCCTCTAGATTAGGGGGTGCACACCCTACGGCCCACAATGCGATTTTGTGTTGCCCCCAGGCATCTCTGGCATCTGGAAGAGATTGAGGTGGAGATGTGGCTGTGCGTGAATGTGGCTATCTCCATTGCAGTTTGAGTGTACCTCCTATAAATTACAGTGGAGATAGCCTTGCTTATGCGTGACCACAATGACTCTTGCTTTTTGGATTGCCGACCTATGGAGCAGGGGACCTGTACTATCCTGATAGGTGTGGGTTCCACTTCTGGGACTTTGATTTATCAGCCCTTTATGGCATATGCTGTCTATGTCTCAGATTTTGTGGCCTTAGTATGCGAACTGTGAGCACCCTTTATTGCCCAAATATCTTGATCCCTAATAATAGCAACTCCGTGTTGTATGAGCAAAGTTCGTGCTCGGCTGAAGGGATGGAATTACCCCATGTATGCCATAGTCCATACAGCAATAACTTTGTAGTAGCTGCAATTGTTGTCTGGACGGGGTGATTGACACTCTGATAACACAGAGTGCCAATGTCAAGTTCTGTGGCATACATGGGGCAACACTGAGTTGCTATTATTAGGGATCGAGATATTTGGGCCATAAAGGGTGCTCACAGTTAGCATACTAATATCAATAACTACATCTAGCTCATCCTTAATCGTTGCCCATCAATTTTTTTAGCTGGTATGTCTCCGGAGATATATATATATATATATATATATATATATATACACACACGCACAGGTCACGGTGTATGTATGCGTGCTCCATTTAAGTGTGATTGAGTGTGGTATGTAGCTATAGGCAGCATGCATGCTCTATGTCCCTAGACAGACCCTTTAATATAGGGCATCTATATAATGAAAAGTTAATAGGTGTACGCCTTCTAAAATGTCAAATATTCCTCTTGACGGGGGTATGAAAGTTTTCTCTCGTTGCCTGATCAGAAGCATGTAGAGGACTTGCCTGACTCTGCACCGACCGTTTAAAAGAACAGAGTGGACATCAAGCCTTTCTTCTTATTGGATGAGAGGACTTTACTGGGTTTGGCCTCCCTCATTTGCATACAAACTGTGGACACTCCCAAAATTAGAGGGTAGTTTAGAAGGTGCATATAAATCTCCATTAGGCTGGGTTCACACTGGGTTTATATTGTGTTTTTTGGTAGATAAACTTCCATGTCTCTCAATAGGAGTTCATCAACCAAATAAAAAAAAATGCATGTTAAAAATGCAGCAAAAACGCAGTGTGAACCCAGCTTTAAGACCTCAAAGGGTCTATTCACACGGTGCAGGGAAATTTATGGTTATTGCCAAAGGGCCAGAATTTGCAGTAAAAGAAACATTGCAGTTAGACCGTACCGTACGAATAGACCCCGAATAAGTGTTCAGTGTTGTATTTGACTTCTAATAATATCTTCTCTTTGTACTGCAGGATCTCGGAAGCAAAGACCTGAAAAGAGAAAAAATAAGTTTTGTGTGTCAAATAGTGAGGGTCGGACGGATGGAGTTAAGAGACAATAATACGAGAAAACTAACAACCGGACTTAGGAGACCATTTGGAGTCGCAGGTAATCATTTCAGTTCAGGTATATTCTGTTATCGATTTAAAGGGGTTCTCAAGAATGTTATAAATAGGGGTAAAATAAGTGTCCATGTGTGTAGCCTCAACTTATTCAAGGTAAGAACCTGTCCCAGTGACCGGAGTTCTTTAAAGTGACACTGCCACAAAGTAGTACGTAGCTGAATCTCCTGCTCTGCCGGAATGGCTTCGCAAGTTGTTGGCAATCTAACCGACCTGTCTGAGACTGCATCTCCCACTACCAATTGCCACCAACTGGTATCGGCATCACCTGCCGATTTTAATTAGTGACAAATTAAAGAGAACAATTCACCTATACTAACATGTCTATTTTTATTAAATACTTGTATTCCCCATGAAATAACAATCTGGAACATATTTTCTTAGAACTCTGCAAAGTGCCATTCCTCTGTTATTCCTCCTAGAAATGTATAAATTGACAACTTGGTGTTACCATTCCCCTTGTCAGAGGGTTGTGTCCCTACACAGTCTCACTCTGTCAGGAATGATTGGACAATGTCAAACTTTTTAGGGACACCCCCCCAACTAATAACACCAAGTTGTCAATTTATTCATACATTTCTAGGAGAAATAACAGAGGAAAGATGCTGCTGGATTGTTATTTAAAAGTATTGTCCAAAATACTGTCTGTCTCCAGACAGCTGACATCATGGAGCTCTGCCCAGAGACTAATCCGCGTGGTCTCTGGGCATGTGATCATTGTGACAAGCTATCACCGCGATAACAATACATGCCCCGTCGGCGGCGCTTCCCTATACGGTGTTATATCAAGTACAGAGTCAGCACAGCCGTCTACCAGGAAATGTTAGAGCACTTTATGGAGATACTTATTTCATTTTCCAGCAGGACTTGGCACCTGCCAAAAGTACCAATACCTGGTGTAATAACCACAGTATCACTGCGCTTGATTGGCCAGCAAACTCACCCGGCCTAAACCCCATAGAGAATCTATATTGTATTGTCAAGAGGAAGATGAGAGACACCAGACCCAACAATGCAGACGAGCTGAACGCCGCTATCAAAGCAACCTGGGCTTCCATAACACCTCAGCAGTGCCACAGACTGATCACCCCATGCCACGCCGCATTGATAACACCTCAGCAGTGCCACAGGCTGATCACATCCATGCCACGCCGCATTGATGCAGTACTTCATGCAAAAGGAGCCCCCCCGACCAAGTATTGAGGGCATATACTGGACATACTTTTCAGTAGGACAACATTTCGGTTAGGGATGTCACGATACCAGAATTTGGACTTCGATACCGATACTTCGTTTAGTATTGCGATTTCGATACCAATTTCGATACTTTTGGCAACAGTAATAAAAAAAAAAATCTTCCGTTTTCTGAGGTGAGGCGCGACGTGTGATGAATTTTGAACGCGCCTCACATTAATAGTAATTAATCCCATCATGTTTCTCAGTCATAATGGGTTAATGTGCGAGGTACATGATGGGGTTAATTACTATTAATGTGAGGAACATGGAGGGTAAATTCATCGCACCTCGCGCCTCGCATTAATAAGTGAATGAAAGCCGTGTTTATTTCATTTTTTTACAGCGCACACATCATAAATGATACAAAAAAAATTGTTATGCGCGCCATTACTGAATGTGTGAATATTTTATGTATTGAGACTTATTTTACTGTTTATTGTAAAAAAGGTGAATGTGTATTTTTTTTAATTTAACAATACTTTGTTTTTACTTTATTTTTAAACTTTAATGTACAGACATATTATCAGATATGTGCCAGTACATTAGCCTGTGGACGGATAGCACACAGGCAGTTGTTAGGACATACTTGAGTATGTCCTAACAACATGAAATATGGTAAGACAGCCCTGGGGTCCGTCAATAGACCCTGATCTGTCTGCTCATATATGGTATGGCCCTCGATCGCGTCATGGGAATTCCCTGTGACGCGATCCAGGGGCATCCCCCCTTCTCATTATCTCCTGAATGCTGCAGTCAGCTGTGATCGCAGCATTCAGGGGAGTAACGGCGGAGATGAGAGGTTTCTCTGATCTCCGCCGTTATAGAGCGGGGCTGCGGCTGTGTAATACAGCCATTGCCCCGCTCCTGACAGGAAGTGCGCGCGCGGTCAGCATGAGGAGGTGCGGCCGGCGCTGCACTAATGAGCGGCAGTTCAGGCACTGGAGACAGAACATGGGGGTGTTTTGTAGTGCGCCCGCCATGTTCTGTCTCCAGTGCCGCCGCTCATTAGTGCAGCGATGGCCGCATCGCATCATCCTGACCCCGCGAACTTATCATGACTCAGGAGCGGGGCTGTGGCTGAATTACACATGTATTACACAGCCGCAGCCGCGCTCCCATACATTCATGTGTTACTATACTGAGCTGTGCGGCTGCGCAGCGAAGTATCGAAATACAGGAAATAGCGGTATCGAACCGTTTAGGGATGCACAGTATCGAAACAGTATCGAAGTTTCGATGCACCGTGCATCCCTAATTTCGGTATTAAAATTTTTTGAGATTGGGCTTCTATAATAATCTAATTTTCTGAGACACTAAGTTTTGGGTTTTCATTAACTGTTCCCATAATCATCAACATTAAAAGAAAAGAATGCTGGAAATGGATCACTCTGCGTGTAATGAATCCATAGAATAGGAGTTTCACTTTTTGAATTGAATTACTCAAATAATTAAACTTTTTGATTTTCTAATGCATTGAGAAGGACGTGTGTGTGTGTGTGTGTGTGTGTGTGTGTGTGTGTGTGTGTGTGTGTGTGTGTGTGTATATATGTATATATTTAGTGTGTGTGTGTAGATCATCTATAGGTGTACAGTTTTAGGTCCCATGAACGCGGCCGTAATTTTGATCTATTATGGTCAGCAAATGCGAATGTCTGTGCGCAGCCGGCCATACCTGTAATTACGGGCACGGCCGTGTGAAGGGGGCCTTAGGCTGGGGCTACACGGGGACTTTGCGTATGTGACCAGTGTCGTGGCCAAAGATCACTTTGCAACCAGCTTGGGAAAATTTGCTCTCCAAAAGCCTGTGTCTGCATCTGTCATTGTAAGCCCCGCCTTGTGCCCAGCATGCATGAAATGTGCACATATAAAGTCGGCAGAAGTTGCCAAATATGTATTCAGGTGTGTTTACCCAGTGGCATGCGCCAGATGTCAGAAAAGATCACCTGAATTCACATATTTGGAAAAAACAAATGGCAGTTTTCATTTTTTCCATCAAAGTCAATGAATTGTCTGGAAAAAAAATAGAGGCTAAAATCTTTTATATGTCACTGATCGAATAGCTTGGGGGTGTAATTTCCTAAAGAGTCATTTCGGGGGTATTCAGTGTTTTGGCACTTCACAACAACTGTAATGGTCGTATGGTGTCTGCAAACCAGCTTTGGGAAATTTGCTCTCCAAAAGCCAGTTTGCGCACCCTTCTTGTTAAGCTCCGCCTTTCGCCCAGCATGTAAGAAATGCGCGCACACATGTAGTATCGCTGAAGTCGGCAGAAGTTGCCAAATATGTATTCAGGTGTGTTTACCCAGTGGCATTCACCAGATGTCAAAAAAAAAAAACATCTAAATTCACATATTCACATTTTTTTTTACATTTATTTCCCATTTTTCCCTTTACAATTTTTAAAAAGTTAAATATATCTATTTTTTTTTTACAAAACACGGAAGCCCAACATGTTCTGCAAAAATATGACCAAATACATGTAGGTTTGAAAGAGTAATGGGCTTGGTCAGGAATGGGGGGGGGGTAAAGCCTCTGGTCAGGAAGTGGTTAATTAACTTCACGTGCATATTTAATTATTGATAGGAAGGTAATTGGCGCAGCCTTCCCTATTTACAATCTGAACGCATGAAAATAATTCAGCAATGTAAATGTGATGTCACACATGGAATAAAATCTCATTTATATTGGCTTTTATCTGTTTTCGCGATGAGAAGTGCTTACATATCTTAGTGGAGGTGTCGCTGTTCGGGAAAGTTCATGTGGCAAACATTTTACCATACTGTTCAGCGGCTGAAATTAGCGAGGAGAGTGGCGACAGATGCTAAATAAAGCTTGAATATAGATTTTAGAATGTAATGCACATTTTGTATATTCCATTAAAGCATCTCGCCGATTAAAACGCTCGCACAACGCCATCCACTCTGTTAATTTGATGTCTTTCTGTTTTCAGTAATGGATGTGACTGACATAATTACTGGAAAAGTTGACGACGAGGACAAACAACATTTTATACCTTTTCAGCCGTAAGTAGCGTTACACAGAATTATATTCATAATGTACTTTCTATGGCCCTTGTTTTCCTCCGATGCAGAATGACACAATTTTAAATGATCATCTTTGTATAATTATTTTCACTGCGCAGAAAATCCATTTTGTATGCAGATATATATGGTAAAACATAGGTTTACTTTTCAAGCGTCAAAGGTAAGCAGACAAATAGATAAATTGCATATACAGCAGTTCACCAATATACTACGGCTATCAGATTTGACTTCATTTTTGAGTGGTCGTGATAAAGTAATAGGGCAGGGCAGTGGCGCGTACCTGTCCTTGACCAGCAGAATTCAGGATGCTGTTTATGGTAAGCTGTTTCCTGCCCTGTTCGTGTCTGCTGACACACTGCAGGACGTTCCCTACAGGTTATAGGGTTTCTCTTTTAGATATTAAGTCTATTATGGAAATAAGTATATGTACATTTCCCATACATGCAAGTGTAGGATCATCTTTGGCTCACTGATTAAAGTGTACTTCCAATTATATAGATCATTTTGCAAAATAATAATTTTTCTATATAACTTGTTAAGCAGATTCTGCTTCTAAATAGCCGCGCAGACCGGCCAGCTGCTCATAACTCTTTAGTAGGAGTCGGAGTGTCCTCTGTCTTCTAGGCTCCTGTCTACAGTACGGCAGACAGCACTGTGGGATCACATTCCACAGTGCTGGCTTCCGTACTGGAGACAGGAGCCTATAGGACAGCATGTTGCTTTGTCTCCTACTGAAGAGGTATGAGCAGCCTGCAGCACAGACCATAGTCGCTCCATCCTGCCTTTTAGAAGCAGAATCCACTAGGCAAGTTATATAGAAAAATGATTATTATGAAAAATCTTGCTATAATCGTTGTTCTATGTAATTGGAGGTACACCTTAAAGGGTTCTTAAAGTTTGTGTAACTTTCATTATACAAAGGAACAATTTTCCGATATACACTACCGTTCAAAAGTTTGGGGTCACCCAGACAATTTTATGTTTTCCATGATAACTCACACTTATTTTTATCAAATGAGTTGCAAAATGACTAGAAAATATAGTCAAGACATTGACAAGGTTAGAAATAATGATTTTTATTTGAAATAATAAGAATGCTCCATTTGCAGCAATTACAGCATTGCAGACCTTTGGCATTCTAGCTGTTAATTTGCTGAGGTAATCGGGAGAAATTTCACCCCATGCTTCCAGAAGCCCCTCCCACAAGTTGGATTGGCTTGATGGGCACTTCTTGCGTACCATACGGTCAAGCTCCTCCCACAACAGCTCTATGGGGTTGAGATCTGGTGACTGCGCTGGCCACTCCATTACAGATAGAATACCTGCTGCCTGCTTCTTCCCTAAATAGTTCTTGCAGAATTTGGAGGTGTGCTTTGGGTCATTGTCCTGTTGTAGGATGAAATTGGCTCCAATCAAGCGCTGTCCACAGGGTATGGCATGGCGTTGCAAAATGGAGTGATAGCCTTCCTTATTCAAAATCCCTTTTACCTTGTACAAATCTCCCACTTTACCAGCACCAAAGCAACCCCAGACCATCACATTACCTCCACCATGCTTGACAGATGGCGTCAGGCACTCTTCCAGCATCTTTTCAGTTGTTCTGCGTCTCACAAATGTTCTTTTGTGTGATCCAAACACCTCAAACTTCGATTCGTCTGTGCATAACACTTTTTTCCAATCTTCCTCTGTCCAATGTCTGGGTGCTTTTGCCCATATTAATCTTTTCCTTTTATTAGCCAGTCTCAGATATGGCTTTTTCTTTGCCACTCTGCCCTGAAGGCCAGCATATCGGAGTAGACGTAGACGTTGACACTGGCGTTTTGCGGGTACTATTTAATGAAGCTGCAAGCTGAGGACCTGTGAGGCGTCTCTATTTCTCAAACTAAAGACTCTAATGTACTTGTCTTGTTGCTCAGTTGTGCAGTGGGGCCTCCCACTTCTCTTTCTACTCTGGTTAGAGCCTGTGTGTGCTGTCCTCTGAAGGGAGTAGTACACACCGTTGTAGGAAATCTTCAGTTTCTTGGAAATTTCTCGCATGGAATAGCCTTCATTACTACGAACAAGAATAGACTGTCGAATTTCACATGAAAGCTCTCTTTTTCTAGCCATTTTGAGAGTTTAATCGAACCCACAAATGTAATGCTCCAGATTCTCAACTAGCTCAAAGGAAGGTCAGTTTTATAGCTCCTCTAAACAGCAAAACTGTTTACAGCGGTGCTAACATACTTGCACAAGGGTTTTCAAGTGTTTTCTAATCATCCATTAGCCTTCTAACACAGTTAGCAAACACAATGTACCATTAGAACACTGGAGTGATGGTTCCTGGAAATGGGCCTCTATACACCTATGTAGATATTGCATTAAAAACCAGACGTTTGCAGTAAGAATAGTCATTTAGCACATTAACAATGTATAGAGTGTATTTCTGATTAATTTAATGTTATCTTCATTGAAAAAAACTGAACTTTTCTTTCAAAAATAAGGAAATTTCTAAGTGACCCTAAACTTTTGAACGGTAGTGTACTTTCTGTATTCATTCCTCACAGTTTTCAAGATCTCTGCTTGCTGTTATCCAATAGTAATATTCATTGTTTACTTCCAGTGAAATATAATCTGGTCACATGATGAACACACAGGTTGACGGCTTGTTTGTTGCTATTTAATGACCGCAAACAGATCTCTGTAAATTCCTCACAATTTTCAAGAAGCTGTTCATTATACAAAGTATACGTTTCCTATTGAAACCAAAATATGCCTCTAAAGGGCTGTTGTGGTTGTGGAGCGTTTTAACCAGTTTACACCTATCCACTGGTGGCCAGGGAGTGTGGGGCTGATTTCTAGTAGCGCAAGGATCGATCTAATCAACTACAAGCCACTAAACCAGGGTGATTGTCATATATCATAGATGGTCAATGAACCTTAGTCAGGGGGGAGCCTGCAGATCTGCTTTGTTATAATCTTCTCTCAAAAAAAAATGTCAGCACATTTTGGGTCCTTCCCATTAAAATCCTTAGACATCTGTGATCTCCCCCAATTTTTGTCTGCGCACAGATTGACATTTTACCGTCAGATCGTGTGTGAAGCCTCTGAATTGTTACAGCAGTTCCTTGTGAATAATTTACAGAGACAGCTGTTTTATGATCTTATATAACAAACCACACCGAGTCATTGTTCCACATTAATTAGGACTGAACGCCTCTGCTCGGCCCACTCTGACCTCGCTGATAATAATGTTCTCTGCTTTACAGGGATTGCTTTTAGGGTTTTCTTTTATCCGTGTGCAGGAAATTTCCTCTGACCTCTAAATACCTGAGATCCAGGCCTCACGGCTCTCCTTAGGCTACATTTACACGAACGTAGCCCACCTTGAACGGGAAAAACTGCAGTTTTCCACGTCCGAGTTGCACCCGTGTGGCCTGCGATGTCACGGATCCCCCACAGACTACAGTCTATGGAGGGATGCGTGACACGCAATAAAATAGGACATGTCCTGCTTTTCAACGGAGCGTTCACACACTCCGTTGTTGAAACAATGGTCGTGCGAACGGCCCCATTGAAATGCATGGGTCTATGTGACGGCCGTTGTTTTAATGGCCGTCACACGGATGAGATTGACGTTCGTGTGAGTGAGCCCGAACTGCGTTCTTGTGTTTATTGTTTTCCTATAATATGTCGGCCGTCACGGAGTCAGACGATCTTACTTCTATAGAAGATGAGCGAATCCAGCCCACAATATATCACAATAAGAAATGACTAGTAAAGTTACATTTTGGACTGTGAATTTTTTTTCCGCCTGCAAAGCTGGTTAGGCCTTGTTCACTTTAGCCTCATGGCTTTCATTTATAATGGACGGATCAGTTTTCATAATGATCCAAACAGATCTCGGTAGACCCCATTGACTGTAATAGGGTCCGTCAAGCGGCCCAATATTTTGGCTGATCAGAAGAGTGCTGCAGAGGGCATAATCCTTATTGGAAAGCCCAAAAGATTGAGAGACAGAATCCGAACCTATCGTATCCATTATTTTCATGCCTTTTATTAGTGAACTGTTGAGATATATGTAAGGTTTAATTGGATGCTTGTGGTTTTCATTGGTCATATTTTTAGCGTACAAGTACATAACTCTAGACAGAAAATAACTCTTTAGAAAATGAACCAAACTAAGGGGAATAAACATACCCGAGTATTTTTATCGAATAGTCCCCCCGTTTTTTAGGGATGTTATGCCATAGTCCTTTACACTGTCTCCTTTTGGCAGTTGCTGCTTTCCCCTTTGTAGAAATCGGGTTTGCATCTCAATTTTTTGGAGGAATTTTATCTGGCACAAGATAACATTAAGCAGATTTGCCATATATCATGTGCCAGGTTCCTTGATCTTCCATGCTTTCAGTGGTGCCCGCAACGTCCATACGCAGGCATTTATTGCTGCAGGTGAGCTGTGTTTCCCTGTGTCAGTGTATGGTTCCTCCCTGTATGTAGCCGCAGACTTTTCCCATTGTCCCATTGTCCGATTGCAGATTCTGTGTCATAGTAACAGAATTATTTTTATTCATGATGCTCATGTTCGTTCCTTACCCCTGAAAATGCAATACCTAAAAGTTTAGGCAATCCACGATCCAATGCTGAGTCCTGGCCCCCAATCTTGCTTTTTTTTTGGCATCCGGCTCCAGAAGACCTGGAAGGGCACATAGATATCTGTCTCCAGCCCTCGTGTTGTATGTGAGAGGTCACAATTGATCTACATAACTCTCAATCTTAAGGACTCCTTATTGCCTAGGTTCTTAACCTGTGGTACGTGTGCCCCGGGGCGTACACACCATGTCTCTAGGTACATACAGTGACATCTTATGGTCTTCTGTTAATAGGTGTAGCACAATGTATGCTCATAGGAGGTACTTGGCTTAGGAATGTTAAAAAACAATGCCCTAATGAATTATGGCTGGCCAATACTTGTTTTTCCCTCTTCCTGCCATATTCTGTTGACTCCCCTGACACGTCTGTGTTATTAGTAAATACTTGTATTCCCCTTGATATAAGAATTCTGGAGCATCTTTTCTTAGAAATCTGCATTGTGCTTTTCCTCTGTTATTCCTCCTAGAAATGTTTGAATAAATTGACAACTGGGTGTTACCATTCCCCTGGTCTAGGGGTCTTGTCCCTACACAGTCTCACTCTGTCAGCACTGATTGGGCAGTGTCAGTCTGTGTAGGGACATGCCCGCAACTGATAACAGCCAGTTCTCAATTTATTCATACATTTCTAGGAGGAATAACAGAGGAAAATCACAATGTAGAGTTCTAAGATGTTCCAGAATTGCTATGTTCTGGGGAATGCAATTATTTACTAGAACAGACATGTCAGGAGAGGTGACAGATCCGATTTAAAGTTAGCCAGAGCTTTATTTTATACAAAACCAGATTAGTCAATTTTTAGTATTTACAGTATTTGCCATACTATGAAAGTATTCGTGTTCTTGACTTCCATTACTCACACGTACAGGAGATGCAGAATGTCCTTGTTTTATTGTTTGTTTGTTTTGCCATATCCGGAATTTAGAGATTGTTGGTATTTCACCACCATGGCACGTTCCGCACTGTGACACTATGCGTTGGGAAGTGAAGGCGCACGTTGTTATGCGTTGTCTGCTGTCCAAGTCTAATGGATCGCTTTTACCTTCTGCTTCCTGACTTCATAACAGAAGCTCGGCATATTAGGAAGCAATATGAGACACGATTTCATATGGTGTATGCAATCATTTATGTTAAGTAAAAGCCATTAGTAAAGCGGTCATGAATGATAGATAAGCTTGAGCGTTGCTACATATTTATTTAGTTAATTAGAGTTCCATTTTTTTAATGGTCCGAAGACATAAAAGCTACACAATCATTAGGATAGAAGGGAAAGATGTATATTTTTTTTAGAGGGGCTGAACCACCATTAAATGTCACGTTCATTGTATAGACCATAAAAATGAACAAAAAATGAAAAATAAAAATGAGCTTGCTGTTAAAAAGTGTATAGTAAAGTGCTCAGTCACTCTCACCACAGCCTGGTTTCTGCCTAGTGATTAACTGTTCGCTGCAGAGCAGCCAATAGAAATGGCTTTCTGCCCTGTTTGTCAGGGAAGGAGCAAAGTCTCTGCGGTGCCATGGCAGTATAGCTGGGCAAGTAAGACGGAACTGTATCGTCAGCTACTAGAGGGGAATAGAGACTGATTCTGCTCAGAGCCCATCTCCCAACAGCAAAAGGACTAGCAGCAGCACCCAGGGGGACACATGGAAGAAAAAAAAACAACTAATGTAAATGGGTATTTTGCTATGCTCAAAACACTGCAAATTACGATAAAACAACTTTTAACAGCATTTCAGGATTTTGGTATGCTGATTGTTCTTGGTATAACCCCTTTTGAAAGGGTTTTTTCCCGACCGGACTACTGATAACCTATCCACAGGATAGATCATCAGTATATGACTGTGCAGGTCCGACTCCCCGCACAGACTACGGGCGCCAGTTATTTTGAACGGTATGCTGCAGTTGGAGCCGGAGGCAGATGGCTCCGGTCACGGAAAGCGGCTGAGTGAACAGGAGCGGAGCTGCCGAACGGCCGCTATACAGTGGTCGGAGCCATCTGCTTCAAGCTTCAACTACTATATACCGTTCAAAATATCAGGAGTGGCTGATCGGTGCGGGGTCCGGGTGTCGGACCTGCACCAATCATATTCTGATGACTTCTCCTTTGGATGGGTCATCAGTTGTCTGGTCGTGGAAAGCCCCTTTAAGTGTATAGACTACTTATTGTTCACATTTCTTAATCTGTCTATTTGATTTCTTCTAAGCACATTGTCCCTTTTGCAGTGAGTCTCAGTGATTTCTTGCATTCTGACTAGTTCCTAAAACATTTCCTAATCGATACATCAATGTTTTGTTAAAGTCCATATCAGTAATCGTGTTTCCATCTGCCTAGCCTGTGGGGACTCTCACAGACTCTACTTAAGGGTTTAGGGTCATAAACTTGAATTTCTCCTCTCTACGTTCAATACCTGATCACTGATCTTTCCATATCTTTCTTGTCATCCTATTTCTGTTCTGTGTCTGTTGTGAACTAATACAAAACTTTTGTGCAATCTCTGCTATGACCTTATCCATTCCCTTGTTTCTGTGGTCTCTGGTTTTCTGTGACCCTATGTTCCCTGTGGTGGTGTCCGTGATGTGCACACTCCAGGCTAGCATTGGATGACGTCATCCGACACAAGCAGCTCAACCTATCATCCCGTTTTTCATCCAGGGTGGCAGGGGAGAATGATTTTCTACAGGCTGTTATAAACAAAGTGATTGCTGCCAAGGAAGTTAACCACAAAGGTCAAGGTACGTACTTTCATGCAAAATTAACATCAGCACTTGCAGCTGGGAAGATCCCCCTTCGCTGCTCTGTAATTAAAATATTACTGTACTGGGTAGAGGGTTTTTATTTTAATTAAAATAAATGATTGTACTCGAACGGGGAGATCGCTTCTCACCACTGCAGGATACGCACATCCAGTAGGTCTTTAAGGAAAAATCTCATTATCATAGAAATAACAACGATGTCTTGTCCAAATACAATTCATCAAATGTTTCCTGTTGTAAATACAAAGCTGGAATCCTATTTTAGTTATGTTGATGGTGATTAACTAATAAGTGACTCCGCTGCTAGAAAGTATTAGTCAGTGGGGTCCCTAGTTATGGTCAGCAGTTAATATCTAGTCTGCAGGCTACTGCCGGTTAACAGGTTTGGCCCTGTCATTTCTCTAGCTATTAACACCATGTAGTTTTTAGGTCTAAAATTCTGTGTTGCTTAGTTTCTTAATATATCTTTATAGCAGTCAGAGCTTTGTTTCAGGTACAGAGCTCCAAATCCCTTCATAGACGTAGATTAAAAACATAACGTTATTGTTGCCTGCAGCCGCCACTAGGGGGAGCTTACTGCATACAGTGTTATTAAGTTCAATGTATAAACAGTATGCAGTGAGCTCATACGCTCCCCCTGGTGGCGGCTAAAGGAAATGGTGTCAGATTATTGTTGACTGATCCTGCTGTTCTCAACTAGATCTACTGACCATCTAATGTCTAGGGAACTTGGCATGCAGTCGCACAATGTCTGCCATCAGAGAAAACTAGGATCAAGCAGGTTGGACCTGTCTGATTGTTTTCCAATATGGGGCACTGTAGTTGCCCGGTATCCCCCTTATCTTCTCTACAACATGGACTGTTGGCCAAGTCTAACTTGCAGATTAGTAACCAGGGTAATACCTATTGGGCGGATAATCATTTAGCTGACAACCATTGAATGTCTATGTCCAGCTTTAGCCTTTATAAAAAAAAAAAAGGGATTGAGCTATGTTCGTTCATACAGGTCAAAAATATTTTGGAGGGTTAGCTCTCCAGTATTGAGTCAGTTATTGGTGTACGGTTATGATAACACATGTCAGATAGGGGTCATCTAAATTGATGGTTTGCAACGTACTAGAAACATGGGTATATGAGGGCCCTTATAGCAGACCTATCGGTCCGAAACCACCTGACAAAATAATTTTATTCATGGCCCCCATTGACTGTATATGCTAGAAAGAATAGTTTAACTGTTCCTCCTAATGTACATACTGTATTATAGCCTTGTCGAAGTTCATGCCTACTAAAAGGGTATTCTGTTTTTAGGGCAATTTTAACTAATCGGTTTTGTGGACTCTAACCTTAGGTAAAGCAGGGAGTCTTCTCCTGTAAAGCTCTTTGCACTAGGGGAATAGACTTCATGGGCGGCCATTGATTGAAATCCACTTCTATATTACTGCTTCGGTATGATTGTTTGTGGACTAATGTAAATCAAGTGTGATTCAGATTCAATTCTTGGGAAGGGCTCAGTTATAAGAAAGCGTCGCTTGATGATAATTCATATAGCTTGACCAGACATAACGGAAAGTTTCTGCAGCAATTCCGCAGAAACGAGCGGAAGTTTCCTGTGTTTTTTACTGCAGAAAATGGTGCGGATTTTGTTGCGTTTTTTTCCATGCTAGGAGATGGTGTCATCTCTTCTGAAAAATGCAGCAATTCAGTCCACTTTCCGCAGCAGAAATTGACATGCGGTACGAAAAATACGCAACGCAGGTGAATTTCTGCTCAGAAATTTGACACATGTGGATGAGATTTGTTAAATCTCTCCCACTTTGCTGCTACTGTATTCTGCTGCGTGTATTCAGTCCGTATTTACGGACCGAAAATTACAGCAATTCCGTTACGTATGGACAAGCCCTAATGAGGTAGCATTGTAATGGATCAACGCAGCTGTCCGCTAAATAGATCTACTGAGGTGTCATTCACGAGAACATGTCACCCTTTCCTTCTCTCCCTGCAGGTCTGTGGGTGACAATGAAGCTGCTTCCTGGAGACATTCATCAGATTCGAAAGGAATTTCCTCATCTCGTGGATAGATCTACAGCCGTTGCACGTAAAATGGGATTCCCTGAGATTATCATGCCAGGTGTGCAGTGCTACAATTACTGGGGTTAATGGGGAAGGCCAGTGTTTTTTCAATACATGTAGTTTAATGCTGTAGCAATTAAAACTAGATTAGAGGGATGTTCCTGGAAGGAAAAATGTATTTGAAGTACCTTTGGTTGGTCACTGACCATAAGTACCTCGTTATTTCAATCGGTGAGTCACAACGGTCTGACCCCCGCCGATTAGACTTTGAAGGTATATGCCAGCGATATGCCATCAATGTCTTAAGGGAGAAAATCCCTTTAAAGATAGAGCACCTGTAACCTCTCCTGACATGTCTCTTTTAATAAATAATTTATTTCGCATGAAATAACAATTCTGGAACGTATTTTCTTAGAACTCTGTAATATGCCGTTCCTCTGTTATTCCTCCTAGAAAACATAGGAATAAATTGACAACTGATGGTTACTATTCTCCTTGTCAAAGGAGTGTATCTCTACACGGTTTTGCTATGAAAGCATTGATTTTGATAGTCAGTCTGTGCAGTGCCGCCTCCAGGTTTATGTGGGCCCTTGGGCGACACAGACTTAGTACGCCCCTTTGCGGGGGAACTCAGAGCGGCAGTAAAATGGCAGAAAACGTCACTTTGTGCCCCCATATAGACGTTAGGCCCTGTTTATGCCCCCATATAGAAGTAAAGCCCCCAGTTTGTACCCCCATAAATTTAGTGCCCTCTGTAGATGGTGCCACACAGCCCCCCCCCCTCCCTGGTGGGGCCACGCAGCCCCCCCCCCTCCCTGGTGGGGCCACGCAGCCCCCCCCCTCCCTGGTGGGGCCACGCAGCCCCCCCCCCTCCCTGGTGGGGCCACGCAGCCCCCCCCCCTCCCTGGTGGGGCCACGCAGCCCCCCCCCCTCCCTGGTGGGGCCACGCAGCCCCCCCCCCCTCCCTGGTGGGGCCACGCAGCCCCCCCCCCCTCCCTGGTGGGGCCACGCAGCCCCCCCCCCCTCCCTGGTGGGGCCACGCAGCCCCCCCCTCCCTGGTGGGGCCACGCAGCCCCCCCCCCTCCCTGGTGGGGCCACGCAGCCCCCCCCCTCCCTGGTGGGGCCACGCAGCCCCCCCCCCTCCCTGGTGGGGCCACGCAGCCCCCCCCTTCCCTGGTGGGGCCACGCAGCCCCCCCCCTCCCTGGTGGGGCCACGCAGCCCCCCCCCTCCCTGGTGGGGCCACGCAGCCCCCCCCCCCCTGGTGGGGCCACGCAGCCCCCCCCCCCCTCCCTGGTGGGGCCACGTAGCCCCCCCCCCCTCCCTGGTGGGGCCACGCAGCCCCCCTCCCAGGTGGGGCCACGCAACCCCCACCTCCCAAGTGTCTGTAGGTATCACCTTTGGGATTCCCTCTAGGAGTGGAATCCCCAGCCAGAGCATTGCTGATGCTCTGGCTGGGGATTCCGCTTCTGGAGAAACCCCTGACGTCACTGTCCATATATGGACAGTGTCAGGAGCAACCCCAGAACCATAGTCCCGGGCAGAGCACTACTAGCACTCTGCCTGGGACTACTGCTCTGCTCCTGACATCACTTTCCATATATGTCTCCGATCCGAGGAAAGATAGAACATGTGCTATCTTTCCTTGGATCACTGATGGGACTAGGACGGCGCAAACGGTCGTGTGCATGAGGCGTAAATGTTAAAGAGCTGCAACAGTGTCTATCTATCTATCTATCTATCTATCTATCTATCTATCTATCTATCTATCTATCTATCTATCTATCTATCTATCTATCTATCATCTCTCCTATCTCTCTATCCACACACATCACAGGCTGTACGTTCACATGGGATGAAAAGTCATATCAGGAGGTAGGGACGCATTGCCATGGCTATGTGCAAGTATGAATTATTATTTTTTAATATGCAGTTTTCCGCAGCGGACATTTTGGCCGAAAAACTGCACCACAATTTGGTGTGTTTTTTCGTACGGAATTCCCTGTGGCGCCCAGGGCGGATACGCTGTGTTCTATTACGCAGCTTACCCACCCTGTTTTAACATACCATTATTCCTCCTGAAAATGTATACATAAATTGAGAATTGGGTGTATCCATTCACCTTGTCAATTGTGCGTGTCCCTACATACTCTCACTGTCCATTAAGGGTATGTTCACACTGCTTAACAAAATACATCTGAAAATAACGGTGCTGTTTTCAAGGGAAAACAGCTCCTGATTTTCAGCCGTTTTTTAATAAACAAGCTGTTTTGGCGTTGAGTCAATGAAAAATTTCTCAAGAAGTGACATGCACATTTTACGCGGCATCTTCTAACACGCCGTTATTTAAAAATGCGGTGTAAAATAACGCCCCGTCAGAACAATACGCCGTATTTCCCATTGAAATCAATGGGCAGATGTTTGTAGGCGTTCTGCTCCCGATTTTAAAGCCATTTTTTGGGCCGTAAAACGGCTGAAAATAGCCTGTGTGAACATACCCTAAGTGTTCACAACATTAAAATCTGTAGGGACAAACCCTAGTGACAAAGGGAATGACAAATTTTCATTACTAAATTATATATTATTTACACCAGGGAATGATCACACTTTGGCCACTTTCACGTGGCTGTGTTTGGGTCAGTATTTTGCATTCGTATTTAATAGCCAAAACCAGGAGTGGAACCTACACAGAAAATATAATGGAAAGATTTGTACCTCTTTGTTTTGGACCTACTCCTGGTTTTGGCTTTCATATATTGATGCAAAATACTGACCAAAATACTTCCATGTGAATGTGGCCTAAATCTAACTTTCATTCAGTGTATATGTCGGGAAATGTTCCCAATTTATATTCCAAACATATGGCCCAGACGTATACAATTATATGCCTTTAGGACACTCTTTTGGCATACATGCGGCCCATTATACCCTATGGACTTGTTCAAATCGAGCCTTGAGCGTAACCTTAGGGTTTATTCACATGGTGCAGAGATCTGCAGAGAGCATAATTTTTTAAGAACACTTTAATCTCCGTAAAACTAAGGCAAAATGTGTATTTGAGTAGTGGTTTTTTCATGTCTTACTTCCGGTAATGGTGAAGCTCTCTGCCACATCATTCTGCACCCTCCAAATACACCCTAAGGCCGGAATCACACGAGCGCAAAGCATCTCGAATGTGGAAAAACTGCAATTTTTCACGTCCGAGGTGCATCTGCGCTGCGGGACACGATATCTCGCATCCCCCATAGACGAGTCTATAGAGGGATGCATGAAGTGTGCAGAAATAGGACATGTGCTATTTTCTCACGGACCCTTCACAAGGTACGTTGAAACAACGGCTGTGTGATTTTTGTGTTTTGAAAAGCTGCCAAAAATCGTATCTCATGTGTTTCTTAAATACCAGTTTTTACAAAGCGTTTCAGCTCTAAGCCTATGACCATTAAATTGAAAACGAGATAACAGGACTTAGGGTTATCCATTCCGCTACACCTAAGAGGTGACTTTTCCCAGCGAGCAGTTCAGTCCTGTAATGCATTGACGGGAATGTATCACCTAGATTTTTTTCTTTCTAATTAAAAACAGGGAATCCATCCTAATTCTTTTTTTATTTTATTTATAAATATTTGTATTTTATTTTCTATACATGATTATGGAGCAGCCATACATCATGAGCTGCTGTTAACAGCATTTAAGCCCCATGCACACGAACGTGCTTTTGCGGCCGCAATTCCCCTGAAAATCCACAAGAGAATTGCGGTCCCATTCATTCCTATGGGGCCATGCACACGACCGTGGTTTCCACAGTCCGTGCATGGCCCAGAAGCCTGGACCGCAGAAAGAATGGGCAAGTCTTATTCCGGCCGTGTTCTGCGGTCCAGGGTCATAGCAAATAATGGCCGCGGCCATGTGCATGGCCTGTTATTTGCGGTGACGGAATAAATAGCGTCAAACGGAGCCCTGATTCAGATGTGAACGAAGCCGTAGCCTGGTCTTCGTGTCTGGCTCCGCTTCTTGGTTAAGCATACATGATATACAATGCTGGACGGCTGGTTCCCCAAGAGGAAGAAACATGCTCAAGACAAATTGCATTTGGAAACAAATTAAAAGGAACAGGGGTCCAAATAGACCAGATCAGAAGGTGAGTGAGGAGCGTCTGCCCACACGGGAAGGAGAGAGGATTCTGGGGTGGTAGAAAGGGGTATTGGTGTGAATAAAAATAAGTGGGGGCAAGAGGGGAAAAAGTGGTTACAGCTTTCTTTCTTTCTTTCTTTCTTAGACACTTTTTTCTTTTCTGTTCCTTTTAATCTTTGTCTTTTTAGCTCCCACCTTGTATTACCTTTTTTATAGAATCCCCTCCATACAGATATATTACTTTCAGATACACCTGATTGAGCATTCCCTTTTATATATTCACCACTTTTCAGATATGTGCCGGATGGAAAGTGCGGTTAGATCTATCTTTAGCTGTAATATTTACCCCTTGATGGCCGCTGTGATTCGCTTTCTTTTAGAAGAAATCATAGCCTAGAACCAGAGTGCATTGTGTTGGCCTGGATTTCTTCTTGGTAGTTTTATAAGCCATGAAAGCACAGTGATGTTCTTTTATTAATTATGCATGAGCATCGCCACAGCAATAGAACATCCTGGCTGTTACATTAAACTCCAGTAAGGTTTTGGGAGTTCTATCCGGAGGCTCTTTTTTTTTTTTTTGCTATACTTGTTCTTAAAGCTGCAGAGGAAAATGTTCCTTTTTAATATTTCAGAACTCTTACATCAAAACTGGATAATACTTAAAAATGCAGGTTCCATAATATAATATAATATACAGCCAATAACGTCAAAGCCAGACCACCTATGTTCTAAGAATACTGTTCTGTAAGGATCTGTTCACACTTTAAATTTGCATCTAGTCGGAGGTATACGGCTGGTCGAGGGAAGGCTTCCATGTATGCCGCTGTAAAGGCGTTCATTGGCCATAGTAAAAAAGAAAAAAAAAAAGTATAGTCTGCGGTGTATCTATTTTAGTTTTTTCCTTTTTTTTTGTTTTACTGTATGCCTCTGCATAGTTCTACTACGTTATTCCATACATCGAAAAAGAAGGTATTCCAACACATACCATCCCGGCGTATGCTAGAAGGACACTCTTTTGGCATATACCGAATGAACACAGCCTTATTGAACCTGCACTTATATATTCGTTAAATTCGTATACCGCTGTTTCCTAACATATACCTATTATTGAAACTGTCCTTTAACAATGCGAGAGATCCAATACTATTAATGAGAAGATGTGGGGAATAGGGCTTCCCTCTAGGCAGGCACAGCTGTTTTATGGCAGTCTGTCTATTGCTTTATTGCTCCAGAAGCAGAATACAGGCTGTGTGACCTTTTATGTTGGTGTTTAAAGACTTCTGTTGACTCGTAGACTGTAATCTTTATAAAGGTGGCCATACGCATAAGATTAATGTTGGCCGAATCTGCCAATTTTGTCAGGATAGGTTGAGCATCTAATGTGTACAAGAGCCTCCCTACTCGCCCCTGATGGCAGATGTCGGGGAAGAGAAGAATCGGGTAGTTGGATTTCAACATGCCGATCATTCTGTTCTCAGGGCAGATATGCCGCTGTCCGAGGTGTTTGGCAGCGACTAACTCCCCACTCCCCGTTTACAATAAATGCAAGCTCGGCTGTCCGTGCACGTGTGTGTGGAGGGATCATAAGTATCTGCGGCCAAACAATCATCCAAATATTATCTAATGTATTTGGCCAGCCAAAGAGCCTTGTGTATGCTTTTCAGTATTCTGCTCGTAATCACTATGACGGCTAATGGCATTTTCAAAATATTTTCCAGGTGATGTTCGCAACGATATCTACGTTACGCTGTTTCAGGGTGACTATGATCGAGGCAACAAGACCACGGCTAAGAATGTGGAGGTCACGGTGTCCGTATATGATGAGGATGGGAAGCGTTTGGAGGTAATTTCCTTCTCCTGGTTTAAGAATGACCTAAAGACGACTCTTTGAGTAAGCGTTTCCTCCCTGCATTGCGTCTGAGCAGAGTGTAGAAGAATAGAAACCAGAGCCATCTTGTCTCGCCAAGACAGCCCCTTTTTAAAATGACAATAAAAATGACCATATAGTGCAATACATTAGTAATAGGGGGACTAATTAGTCCTAGGGGCACTAAGTAAATGTGTATAAAAGATATATATATATTTTTTTTGTTTTATAGTACTAAAAAAACAAACCACCTTTTCCCATTTTTCCTCTGATGTAATGTAAAAAATATTCAAAATTGGTATCGCTGCTTCCGTGAAAGTCTGAACTATTACAATATAGCATTATTTAACGGACACGGTGAACGTCGTAAAAAAACAAAAAAATATAACGCCATAATCACTGTTTTCCATGGGTGTTGTACATAATGGGTTGTCATGTGATTCAGTTGCTACCAGGTGAAACTTCCAAGCTGATATATAGGTAGGCAGTTAAAGGGGTATTAGAGGGCTTTGATATTGATAAAACTGTCCTTAGGATAGGTCATCAATATGAGATTGGTGTGGGTCTGACTTCTGCCAACCCCACCAATCAGCTGATTGAAAGGGCTGTGGTGCTCTGGCCTCTTTGTGTACCAGGCACAGCTCTGTATGTTTGGTAGTGGCTGTGCCTGGTACTGCAGCTTAGTCCCTTTCACGCTGCAATACCGGGCACAGCCACTACCAAATGTATGAAGCGCTGCCTGGTAAACAATGAACAGGCCGAAGTGCTTGTCGAAGGGATGAGGCCCCTTCAATCAGTTGATTGTTGGGGCTTCTGGGAGTTGTACCCACCACTGGTCTGATATTAAAGACCTATCCTAAGGATACATCATCCATATCAAAGTCCCGAAAAAACATTTAATATATATATTCCGTATGACAGCGGAGATCTAGGAATATTCGGAAAAGGAGAGAGTCTCTTGCAAATGTTGAACCTATGTGTTTGTGCTATAATCTTTACATTGCACAGTAGTATAAAGAATATGTATGATTTAAGGTTATTTTCCTATTCTAACTTGTGATAAAATATTAGCTCGCTTGATAGTTGCATTTCTGGTGCTGAATTATGTAGTCTAATGCCTGTGCACAGGAGCCTAGAACACCTACGTTTATTTGTTTTTGTCTTTCCTTTTGTTTCTCTCTCCAGAATGTGATTTACCCGGGGGCTGGAGATGAAGCGATTTCAGAATACAAATCGGTAATATACTATCAAGTGAAGCAGCCCCGGTGGTTTGAGACTGTGAAGGTAAATTGTGCAGTAATAAAAAATACTTTTACAAATCTTTCTTTCCTAATGTTTTTAATCCCCTTTGCAGTTCATAAATGCAAAAGACAACCGCACTGAATAGGTTGAGGAAGATGGTAGCAATGTTTTGCATATGCATAATTGTGACCCAGGGGGCATTCTCTTTGTTTCACTCCACAGTGTCCGTGGATGAGAAACAATAGGTTTAGAGAGAAGAGAACCGGGGGCTAAAGGGGTTGTATGAGATGAGAAAAGAGGGTCTTCTCCTTTTGTAGATACAGTCCATGGATAAGTGTGGCACTATATCTGGTATTGTAGCTCAGCCCCATTTAAATGACTAGGGCTTAGTTGCAATACCCAAGAAAATGCCAGTGGACAAGAGTGGTGCAGTATTGAAGGAGAAGGGGGAAACCAGGCCCTTTTTTTATTTTATTTTTTTACAAATTCTGGATAACCCCTTTAAAATGACCATACGTGGGATAATTTACCACCAGTCCTACTATTCGATTTACGCAAAGATTTACCAATCTTGTAAATATTGTTTATCTGCTTTGCTGTTTACATGCAGAAAAATTTAAAGCAAGTTCTAGGTCTGTAATGAACAATGAAACAAATTTCTATCTGTTTGTTCTGATTGGCATATCTACAAACACAAAGCAATATTTGTATCGTCATCAAAGAAGGCTGTGCTGTAAAAATTTATGAAAAATCTCAGAATCAGCGCGACGGGGAACCGCAATGTATATTAGCGAATGCACTCCCATACTGCAGGGAGTACACTTATAATAATTTTTGGTCCCCATATAACCCCTTTTAAAGAGTGGCATTAAAAAAACATGGCTGCTTTCTTTCAGAAGTAGCACCACTTTTGTCCATAGGTGGTGTCTGGTATTGCAGCCTATTCATTTAATAGAGCATAGCTGCAGTACTTCACACAACCCATAGACCATTGTAGCGCTGTTTCTTAAGGAAGGCAGCCCAGTTTTGTTTTTTAATCTACACATCCGCTTAAAGAATCATGTTTCCCATTGGATCACGGTAATCTTTAGGCTATTTTGTCTAGGGCTTGAAGGCAGATTGCTGTTGCACAAATCTTCGCTCACTGCTCTATCTGCCATTGACACCAGGCAAGCTAAGCACTGCCCATGTCGTCAAATCCAATCCCTTCGATATTCCACTAGATGAAAATGAAAGGGGTTATGAGGAGGTGGACTTATTTTCTTCACCACATTTCTTCAAGATGGTCTTCAAAGTAGTTTGCAGAGAGTCTTAGTCAGATTTTTTTTTTTTTTCTCCGTTTAGTGTACCTTGAATTGCATGTCGCAGCTTGAAGCATCAGTTGACTTAAATTCTGCTGTACCACTTCTTAATCCTGGGATGAAACAAGTTCTCTGCCTTTTGTTTTACTCGTCTCTGATAGTCCTCATTTCCTCCCATAGGAGAGTGTCTTATGCCAAAACCTTATCCCATGCCAGTTTGATTATAGCAATCTAGTGCTGTGTAAAGCTCCCAGTTCTTAGATGTTGCTGAATAAATCCCACTTCTGTTAACCTCCCTTGAGGTCCAACAGCCGGAGATTTCTTTAATATTTGTGTTGATATTGTTCCTGATACTTGACTTCATGTTATCTATTTATTGAAGGTCGCTATCCCCATTGAAGATGTGAATCGGAGCCACTTAAGATTCACTTTCCGCCATAGATCTTCTCAGGAGTGTAAGTAGTACATATCATTTCTTGTATCTTCATGACTTCTTATAATTTAGGGCATGTATGGTTTAATCCTCCTTTCTAATTACTGCATGTAAATGTTATCATTAAAGTGCACCTTTTGAGCCGCTTTCAAGAATATATTGGTGAACTGCTTAAAGGTAAATTCGTGTAAAAAAACCTTTTCCCATTCTAATGAGATTCTTTCATTTGAGCCATCATGTGTTCTAGTGAGGGTGCTGATGGTGCATATTGATGCCGGTCACCAACTCTTCACCGCTCTGCACTTTACATGGGAAATGTGGCCTGTAGCACATTGTTGTTGGTTTTTTCTTCTCCTAACTGCAGTTCAGTAGAGTGGTAGGTAGAAGACACAGGATTTTATGTAAGGTAACGGATTTTGGATAAAGAGTGACCTTAACCTCTCAGCTCACCTGTTTAGTGCAGTAAAGAGGTCCAGTCTGCTCTCCTGTGTGGTGTAGTATAGAGGAGCTGTCAGTCCTCCAGTGTAGTGTAGTGTAGTGTAGTATAGGGGAGGGGATCTGTTAGTTCTCCTGTGCGGTGTAGTATAGAGGATCTGTCAGCTTTCCTGTGCGGTGTAGTATAGAGGATCTGTCAGCTCTCCTGTGTGGTGTAGTATAGAGGATCTGTCAGCTCTCCTGTGTGGTGTAGTATAGAGGACCAGTCTGCTCCTGTGTGGTGTAGTATAAAGGATCTGTCGGTTCTCCTGTGTGGTGTAGTATAGAGGATCTGTCAGCTCTCCTGTGTGGTGTAGTATCGAGGAACTGTCGGTTCTCCTGTGTCTTGTAGTATAGAGGTTCTGTCAGCTCGCCTGTGTGGTGTAGTATAGAGGAGCTGTTAGTTCTCCTGTGTGGTGTAGTATAGAGGAGCTGTTAGTTCTCCTGTGTGGTGTAGTATAGAGGAGCTGTCAGCTCTCCTGTGTGGTGTGGTATAGAGGAGCTGTCAGCTCTCCTGTGTGGTGTAGTATAGAGGAGCTGTCAGTTCTCCTGTGTCGTGTAGTATAGAGGATCTGTCAGTTCTCCTGTGTGGTGTAGTATAGAGGATGTCAGCTCTCCTGTGTCGTGTAGTATAGAGGAGCTGTCAGTTCTCCTGTGTGGTGCAGTATAGAGGATCTGTCAGCTCTCCTGTGTGGTGCAGTATAGAGGATCTGTCAGCTCCCCTGTGTGGTGTAGTATAAAGGATCTGTCAGCGCTCCTGTGTGGTGTAGTATAGATGATCTGTCAGCTCTCCTGTGTAGTGTAGAGGAGCTGTCAGCTCTCCTGTGTGGTGTAGTGTAGAGGATCTGTCAGCTCTCCTGTGTGGTGTAGTATAGTGGATCTGTCAGCTCTCCTGTGTGGTGTAGTATAGAGGAGCTGTCAGTTCTCCTGTGTGGTGTGGTATAGAGGAGCTGTCAGCTCTCCTGTGTGGTGTAGTATAGAGGATCTGCCAGCTCTCCTGTGTGGTGCAGTATAGAGGAGCTGTCAGTTCTCCTGTGTGGTGTAGTATAGAGGATCTGTCAGCTTTCCTGTGCGGTGTAGTATAGAGGATCTGTCAGCTCTCCTGTGTGGTGTAGTATAGAGGATCTGTCAGCTCTCCTGTGTGGTGTAGTATAGAGGACCAGTCTGCTCCTGTGTGGTGTAGTATAAAGGATCTGTCGGTTCTCCTGTGTGGTGTAGTATAGAGGATCTGTCAGCTCTCCTGTGTAGGGTAGTATAGAGGAACTGTCGGTTCTCCTGTGTCTTGTAGTATAGAGGTTCTGTCAGCTCGCCTGTGTGGTGTAGTATAGAGGAGCTGTTAGTTCTCCTGTGTGGTGTAGTATAGAGGAGCTGTTAGTTCTCCTGTGTGGTGTAGTATAGAGGAGCTGTCAGCTCTCCTGTGTGGTGTGGTATAGAGGAGCTGTCAGCTCTCCTGTGTGGTGTAGTATAGAGGAGCTGTCAGTTCTCCTGTGTCGTGTAGTATAGAGGAGCTGTCAGTTCTCCTGTGTGGTGTAGTATAGAGGATCTGTCAGTTCTCCTGTGTGGTGTAGTATAGAGGATGTCAGCTCTCCTGTGTCGTGTAGTATAGAGGAGCTGTCAGTTCTCCTGTGTGGTGCAGTATAGAGGATCTGTCAGCTCTCCTGTGTGGTGCAGTATAGAGGATCTGTCAGCTCCCCTGTGTGGTGTAGTATAAAGGATCTGTCAGCGCTCCTGTGTGGTGTAGTATAGATGATCTGTCAGCTCTCCTGTGTAGTGTAGAGGAGCTGTCAGCTCTCCTGTGTGGTGTAGTGTAGAGGATCTGTCAGCTCTCCTGTGTGGTGTAGTATAGTGGATCTGTCAGCTCTCCTGTGTGGTGTAGTATAGAGGAGCTGTCAGTTCTCCTGTGTGGTGTGGTATAGAGGAGCTGTCAGCTCTCCTGTGTGGTGTAGTATAGAGGATCTGCCAGCTCTCCTGTGTGGTGCAGTATAGAGGAGCTGTCAGTTCTCCTGTGTGGTGTAGTATAGAGGATCTGCCAGCTCTCCTGTGTGGTGTAGTATAGAGGATCTGTCAGCTCTCCTGTGTGGTGCAGTATAGAGGATCTGCCAGCTCTCCTGTATGGCGTAGTATAGAGGATCTGTCAGCTCTCCTGTGTGGTGCAGTATAGAGGATCTGCCAGCTCTCCTGTATGGCGTAGTATAGAGGATCTGTCAGCTCTCCTGTGTGGTGCAGTATAGAGGATCTGTCAGCTCTCCTGTGTGGTGTAGTATAGAGGATCTGTCAGCTCTCCTGTGTGGTGTAGTATAGAGGATCTGTCAGCTCTCCTGTGTGGTGTAGTATAGAGGACCAGTCTGCTCCTGTGTGGTGTAGTATAAAGGATCTGTCGGTTCTCCTGTGTGGTGTAGTATAGAGGATCTGTCAGCTCTCCTGTGTAGGGTAGTATAGATGAGCTGTCGGCTCTCCTGTGTGGTGCAGTATAGAGGAACTGTCGGTTCTCCTGTGTCTTGTAGTATAGAGGTTCTGTCGGCTCGCCTGTGTGGTGTAGTATAGAGGATCTGTCGGCTCTCCTGTGTGGTGTAGTATAGAGGACCAGTCTGCTCCTGTGTGGTGTAGTATAAAGGATCTGTCGGTTCTCCTGTGTGGTGTAGTATAGAGGATCTGTCAGCTCTCCTGTGTAGGGTAGTATAGATGAGCTGTCGGCTCTCCTGTGTGGTGCAGTATAGAGGAACTGTCGGTTCTCCTGTGTCTTGTAGTATAGAGGTTCTGTCGGCTCGCCTGTGTGGTGTAGTATAGAGGATCTGTCGGCTCTCCTGTGTGGTGTAGTATAGAGGAGCTGTCAGTTCTCCTGTGTAGTATAGAGGAGCTGTCAGTTCTCCTGTGTGGTGCAGTATAGAGGATCTGTCAGCTCTCCTGTGTGGTGCAGTAGAGAGGATCTGTCAGCTCTCCTGTGTGGTGTAGTATAGAGGATCTGTCAGCTTTCCTGTGTGGTGTAGTATAGAGGAGCTGTCGGCTCTCCTGACACTACTGTCACCACTATCTGGTTGTCCTAAGGCTGTAGAGTGTTTTTCTGGAATATTACATTGTGGAATTGTTATGTAAGTTGTATAACCGTGATGAAGATTTGTTTTTAAACTGGTACAAAGAAAAATGAGAGCTTGAATATGATTGGTTACTGTGGGCATCTTCTCCCCTTTCTTTATATCACAACTGATTCCTTTCTACCAGTTTTGTTGTGTACTTGGTCTGTGGATCATCTTAAATTAATTTTAAAAAAAACCTTCACATAATTTGTTTTTTCTTTTCTTAGCTAAAGATAAGTCGGAGAAGATTTTTGCAGTAGCATTTGTCAAACTTATGAGATATGATGGAACGACACTAAGAGATGGAGAGCATGACCTCATAGTTTACAAGGTAATATAATTGGGTATCTACAAAATGAGAATGCTTAGAATTGATATTATTAGACCCCCAAACCCTCAGATGTTGGGCCTCATTCAGATGTTTTATTAGTTCTAATGTTATGCAGGTGTGGCCATAACTTTTTTTTCAGGGTGTCCATCTCATCACAACATATGAAATAAAATGAATTCAGGTGAAATCTACCCGGGCCATTATAATTTCACTGAAAATAAAGACCACCTTGCTGTGGTTCAAGTTATTAAAATTTCTATTCATCCTTTCTTAAAGGGATTTTGTGAGATTACAAAAAAGGGTCCGCCCCCCCCCCCCCCCCAAAAAAGAACAAAAACACAGTACACTCTATAATTTCAGACAACCCCTTTAATTGCAGCTTACTTGGGGAGAACTAGTGCTGCCATTTGAGCCCCCACACGGGCTGTCATCCATCAGTCCTTGCTTCCAGTTTGCAAATCTGCTTATATATCCTGTGATACATTCTCTAACCCCTCAGCCCCTCTGTTCAACTAAGCAAATTTGCCATTCAGGAAAGCTGGAGGACTGCTCCCATTACAACTCTCACAGCGGTAGTCACCAAAATCTTCAACACTACTGAATGGCAAATTGCCAAGTAATAAAAAGATTTAATTAAATAACAGATCAGCAGCTCCTTAGAAACATTCAGAGCTGTTTTACATACTCTGCTTGCACAAGATACGCAGGTTTGGGGTTTCCTGAGATCTAACGTAAGGCTCTGGTTATGTCACAGTACATGAAAGTGAGGTCATTGTATATGCTGGGGCCAGTTACTGTGGTGTACCTCGACGTGCCACAAACTATTATTTGCTGTGTTTATGTCAACTGCATTGAAAAGCATCGTCCACTACACTTGTCAAGGCAAGTGATCATGCAAAAAAAATAGAAAAAGTGTATATATATGAGCGAGATCTATATCTGTCTATCTATCTCTCTAGATATCTCTCTCTTGATCTTGCACTCCTCCCATTCTGCCCTGGGTGATTTTAATTAGTTTAACGCTGGTTCCTACCATCCCCAAGAATATGTAGGTTTAGTCCCAGTTCTGGGTGTATGTACAGCGTAGGTTCCCACCTCATAGAGGTCGTCTTGTCATGGCAGGTGGGCTCTCACAATTTGATCAAAATGTATGCCAAGAACCTCCCTATTGTAGGTAGATTGAGCAGTAATGCATATTTATTTAGTGGCTTAGGTGGCATTGGTGTTCGCAGTGTGCGGTCGTCATTTTCTTGAGTGCTGTATCTCTCTAGATAGATATAGAGATAGAGGAAAACAGTACCTTGGTAATTTCAATATGGTGTTAGTGCCAGCGTATGCGACCTTGATCCACGGTCCGTGCCACACAAGAGAGAAGAAAAGATCGCAGCACTCCAGGAATTTGAATACATGCGATCTGATTTATTCACCCATGTAGAAAAATAAAATGTTTCATCCCTCACAGGGATATATACTGCACATTCTACAGCTTTTTACAATAGAAGTCAATGACCGACATGTGCAACTATATCGCCAAACATTTGCATATGTTTGGTGGCACCCTTAAAATTCGTTTGCCTTAACTACAGCCCCGAACTTGATGTGAACAAAGCCTAAGAGTTATAATGACGGACGTATTGGCTGTCACCGGCCCTGCTCAGAAACCGATTTACGTAAAAAAAAATTACAGAAAAAGGATTCAATAACTGTGTACTGAAGTGGACGACTGACGGGATTTACATGTACTGCTGATATGTCTTATCTTGGGGGTTGAGGGATTTGAAGTTATACGTGTAATATGATTTATTGAAGGAATCCCATGTCGTTTGATTGCCATATAAAAGAGTTTTATATTTGTAGTCCCACCATTTCCATATTGGTTTGGTTATAAATCTTCTGAAATCTTGGTTGAGTTTTTATGTTAATATCGGGTCTGTCTCTGCAATAAATAACCTGTATGATTAATATTAATTAATAGATTTGTGAGCTTTCACGGCATTAATCGCAATATGTGTTTGGGTGAATAAATCTCACATTATTTTAACATTTAATTGGATGCCGGTGATTGGTAGAACAAATTCATGAATCACAAGTTGGGGATTAAAGTATTGTTGTAATTAACCAGTTTATTCGTGTAAATGGAGGTACGCCAGCTGATCGGAGCTGTGAATAAAGTATTTGTTTGTGTTCAGAAGATCTCCTGTTCTCCTGGTAAGTGGACGGCTTCATGAAGACTACATTATAATGAGACGTTTCCTGCTGCTGCGGTATTGTAAGAACCGCTCATTTATTTAGACTTGACTCGGAATGACTTAGCAAATGGATATTTCTATTTTATTTTTTTTAATTTTCCTTTGCTTTCTTTTTTCCATCAAAAGGCAGAGGCAAAAAAACTTGAAGACGCAGCGACTTACCTGAGCCTTCCTGCGACGAAGATTGAATTGGAAGAGAAAGGTCATTCAGCCACAGGGAAGAGCATGCAGAATCTGGGGAGCTGCACAATCAGCAAAGACTCTTTCCAAATATCCACTCTCGTCTGCTCAACTAAACTCACGCAAAACGGTAAGATTGGAACAATTTGACATAGTAGTGAACGTGATTTTTATAGCTGCTGGTATATTCTCCATTGACTTTACCTGGTAGAATAACTGCGCATTAAAGGGGTATTCCCATTACAGATTTTTATGGCATATCCACAGGATAGATGTGAATCGGCTAATTCTGTAACTCCAATAGAAGGGAATGGAGAGAGTCAGGCAATTGTGCAGCCACGCCTCCATTCATTCACCACCTGGATGCTGTGGCCTCCTCACCAGGTGGGTCAGGGGATAATTGTCCGTAAAGGAAATGCCCCTTTAAAGGGAGTCTGTCACCAGAAATTTGCAGCAGCAGCACATTATTATAGTGTAGCCTCACCTGAATCTAATGCTGTTTTCAGTACATCACTGAAGTTTCACCGGTCTAATTGGCTGTACTGCGCATGCGCCGATTATATCACACTACACCCGGCTATAGTGTGATGTAATCGGCACATGCGCAGTACAGCGGATTAGACCGCCTGAAACTTCAGTGATGCACTGATTCGGAAGCGGAGTTGCGAGTGCGCTCAGAAGAATACGGGGCCAGGTGTGATCACGGCTTCTATACTGCCTGGCCCGGTTAATAAAAGAAGGAAAGGAGGGTCTGACTGGGGAGCAACCGTGACTCCCTCGTTGCTCCAAAAAGCTCATTTGCATATAATGAATAAAGTGATTATCGCTGCAGTGGAGCCCGTCCGCTAAAAAAATTAAAACCAAGTTATATTCAAGTGAGGCTACATTATATTACTGTGGTGCTGCTTTGATAGGCAAATTTCTGGTGATGGACTCCCTTTAAAATAAAATTAAAAAAAGAAAGAAAATGCACTCGCAAACAAAAATAAGTCAGCATTTTCTATGAAAATAATTCTAACGACATTTACATGTGGCTACTGCCAAATCTATGAATAGTAGGTCTGAAAATAACTTATGCAATACTGATAAGTGGAGGATGAGCAGGGGGCATCTTCCTAACCTTTTATGCAGCCAAATGGAAAGATTGTTTATTGCTGAAAATTTATCAGAAATTCTCATTCTGCAATAACCAGGTCCAATTCTTGCACAATATTTGCACCGGCTGAAGGGTCCGTCTGTGTACAGCTTCACACTCACGTTTCACAGCTGCGTATTGCAAATGAGCCATTGCAGTTTGGAACATTTTTATTAGGGTTTGTGTTTTATGTACTTCGATTTTATATTATAATCTGATTATCTTCTTTCTCATCTTAGTTGATTTGCTGGGGCTCTTGAAATGGCGCTCAAATACAAACCTACTACAGCAGAATTTACGGCAGTTAATGATTGTCGATGGAGGTGAAGTAGTTAAGGTAAAATATCAAACTAATTTGCATTGTATGCTCAAAACACTAGAAATACAATCAGACATTACATACAAGGAAGTTAATTTACTTTATTACTAGGCTTTGTCTAGGGGGCAGCCTCGTGGCTTAGGCTCTGTTCACATCTTCTTTGTTGCTGACGTTTATAACGGAAGCAACAACGCTGTGACGGATCTGTAGACACCAGCAGCACCAGACTGGCTTATAATGGGGCCCTTCAGGTTCTCCCGAGGTGTCCTTCGTTTTGACTAGAAAAAATGGCATTGCATGCTGCATTGTAACCCTTCTTTAGACGTTGACCCAAGATTTGTATCTCTAGTTCTTGCAGGACACTTTGGACGCGCTGTTTAACATCATAATGGAAAACTCTGAGTGTGAGACTTTTGATATATTAGTCTTTGATGCCTTGGTAAGTTATATCAAAGGAAACGTGATGATAAAAAAAAAACACAATGTTGTTTGTCGAGGTTTTTACGGCTGGGAGGCTGTTTACTTGATTTGTCAATCTCTTTTATGTTTAGACAATTGCATGTTAGTGAGTGAAACCAAAGTATGAAAAATTGTAATGCATGCTAAAACTTTGATCGGTGAGGGTCCGAGCACTGAAGACCTCCTTCGATCGCTAAAACGAAGCGGCTGAAGCGCTTAGGTAAGTGTTGAGCTGCTTAGTTTCTGATCGGCTTTCCGAGGAAAGCGGAGTGAGCGGTGTACGGGCTCAATAGAAAGTTTGAGTCTACGCCGTTCGCTCGGTTTTTCGAGAAAAGACGAGCAGAGACCATGAGAACCGAAGCGGCTCAACGTTCACCTGAGCACTACTAGCGATTGGAGGTCAGAGATCTCCGACACCCACCGATCAAAACTTTTGACATGTCGCTATCACAGGTACACCTTAAATAGTGGTTTCTTGATATATTGTAATATTATAATCAGAATCTCCTTTTTAAGGCACTGAATAGTGGTGATCTGACCACTGGGCCCTCGTCCGATCTCGAGAAGAGAAGTGTAGACATGTATGTATCGTCACTCCATTAAAATGAGTGGAAGATAGAGAACCTCAAAAACTCACCGACCATAGAGATTTTTTTTTTTTAGATCATATAAGGGTAGAGTAGCTGTGAGAACTTTGGAAGTAGCTTTGTTTGCATAGTGAGTTTGGTACTAGCTCATAACACGCTATTCTATGGGATGTATATGAATTCAGGTATAGTAGCCATATGTATAGCACCAAGCCAATAAACAAGCTCTATTAATAAAAAATCTGTGACACTATGTACAAGGAACATTCTCCACCTCCTGAAAAATAATGGCAAAAAGTTTCCTGAACTTTGAGAACAGGTTGAAACTTCCTGTATGATAGACAATTTTGTGCAGAGTATCTGGGACTGTTACAAAATTCTGTTTAATATGTGATGAACATGTTGTCTGGTTAAAGTTTGGCTCATTCTCTCTCTGTGATTTTCTGATATTCATTCAGAACGGACGCCCTGTGCTGTAGGCATATGCTGCGTGTGACAGAAAGCTCCCGAGCTCAGTATGTGCCTCCTACAAGCATGCATTTTTTATAAGAGGAACACTTTTATTTTTTCTTTCAGGTATTCATTATTGGTCTGATTGCTGATCGGAAGTTTCAGCACTTCAACCCAGTCCTGGAAACTTACATAAAGAAGCACTTTAGTGCAACCCTGGCTTACACGTATGTTTAATCTTTCCCCTATTAATAGATCAGTAGTGACAGTGAGCTGGAAGCATGAATACCCAAAGAGCAACTGGTATATCAGTGCCTGAGGTTTAATAATTCATCACAAGTTTTTGACCTATTTAAAAAAATAAAAAAAAATGCAAATAGATGCAAAATTGTCAAAAAAAAAATGTTGTTTTGCTTTTTTTAATATCCAAGGCAGGTACTTCTACTAAAATATCCTATATTTAAATGTATTGCCATGCTTCCAAGTCAATGCAGTTTTGGGCAACGTAGATACACTTTAAAGCAAGGCTAAAGGTAAACCAACATTTCAGATGACTTTTCAGAATAAGCTGTCGTGTGTGTACATGAGGAACAGCAATATTTCTGACCATTACACGATTTGTATATGGCATATTTTAGCATTTTTCCCCTCTGCAGGCTCTTATCTCTATTTCCAAGTTTTCTCTGAGTTAGTGGGTAATTTAAGGCTGGGTTCACACTGAGTTTTTTGCAGGCGGAAATTCTGCCTCAACATTTTGTTTGGAAGTTTGAGGCAGATTTTCCTCTGCCTGCACGCCGATTTTCGCTGCGTTTTTCACCCGCGGCCGTTGAGCGCAGTGGGCATAAAACGCAGTGAAATACGCTGTCTCTGCCTCGCATTGATGTCAGAGGCGTAAACTCCCGAAGATGGGGCATGTCCCTTCTGTCTCCCGCAAGACGGTTTTACCGCTCGCGGGAAAAAGACTCCTCCACCTCCCAATGAAATCAATCGGAGTCATTTTCGGCCGTTGTTTTCCGAGTTTTGCGGCGCGGTTTCCGCGTCATAAAACTCGTCAAAAAACTATGTGTGAACATACCCTAATAACTGCTATCATGTCTCCCATGCACCGCACAGCACACACAGAGCAGAGAACATCCTGCTCCCCTATCTCTATTTAAAATGTGTACATATATATATATATATATATATATGTGTATGTATGTGTGTATGTATATATATATATATATATATATATATATATATAATTAGTATAGAAAACCTAGCGAAAGAAATGTAAAAATAGAAGTGTATTCTAAAACCTAATTACCAAAATTTTAAACCTAAGAAAAATGCGGTCGCGTTTGCTGAATAATAGATTATTCACCCTGGGTAAAGGATGTGGACCTCCTTCCGTTTGTATCCTATAATGTAGTAGATGTTACCTGCAGTCCTATGTAACACCACAGATAACTCAGTGATCGCTGTATGAGTACAGATAATGTAGATGTTTTATATACTGATTGGTCATCAGTATATGATGTGTGGGGGTTCGACACCCGGACCCCGCACCCCTCAGCTTAAACTCTTTTTTTAAGAAGAGGTCTTAAAAGTTTCTTATACACTACCGTTCAAAAGTTTGGGGTCACCCAGACAATTTTGTGTTTTCCATGAAAACTCACACTTATATTTATCAAATGAGTTGCAAAATGACTAGAAAATATAGTCAAGACATTGACAAGGTTAGAAAGAATGATTTTTATTTGAAATAATAATTTTCTCCTTCAAACTTTGCTTTGGTCTTGGAATGCTCCATTTGCAGCAATTCCAGCATTGCAGACCTTTGGCATTCTAGCTGTTAATTTGCTGAGGTAATCGGGAGAAATTTCACCCCATGCTTCCAGAAGCCCCTCCCACAAGTTGGATTGGCTTGATGGGCACTTCTTGCGTACCATACGGTCAAGCTGCTCCCACAACAGCTCTATGGGGTTGAGATCTGGTGACTGCGCTGGCCACTCCATTACAGATAGAATACCGGCTGCCGGCTTCTTCCCTAAATAGTTCTTGCATAATTTGGAGGTGTGCTTTGGGCCATTGTCCCGTTGTAGGATGAAATTGGCTCCAATCAAGCGCTGTCCACAGGGTATGGCATGGCGTTGCAAAATGGAGTGATAGCCTTCCTTATTCAAAATCCCTTTTACCTTGTACAAATCTCCCACTTTACCAGCACCAAAGCAACCCCAGACCATCACATTTCCTCCACCATGCTTGGCAGATGGCGTCAGGCACTCTTCCAGCATCTTTTCAGTTGTTCTGCGTCTCACAAATGTTCTTCTGTGTGATCCAAACACCTCAAACTTTGATTCGTCTGTCCATAACACTTTTTTCCAATCTTCCTCTGTCCAATGTCTGTGTGCTTTTGCCCATATTAATATTTTCCTTTTATTAGCCAGTCTCAGATATGGCTTTTTCTTTGCCACTCTGCCCTGAAGGCCAGCATCCCGGAGTCGCCTCTTCACTGTAGACGTTGACACTGGCGTTTTGCGGGTACTATTTAATGAAGCTGCCAGTTGAGGACCTGTGAGGCGTCTATTTCCCAAACAAGAGACTCTAATGTACTTGTCTTGTTGCTCAGTTGTGCAGCGGGGCCTCCCACTTCTTTTTCTACTCTGGTTAGAGCCTGTGTGTGCTGTCCTCTGAAGGGAGTAGTACACACCGTTGTAGGAAATCTTCAGTTTCTTGGCAATTTCTCGCATGGAATAGCCTTCATTTCTAAGAACAAGAATAGACTGTCGAGTTTCACATGAAAGCTCTCTTTTTCTAGCCATTTTGAGAGTTTAATCGAACCCACAAATGTAATGCTCCAGATTCTCAACTAGCTCAAAGGAAGGTCAGTTTTATAGCTCCTCTAAACAGCAAAACTGTTTACAGCGGTGCTAACATAATTGCACAAGGGTTTTCAAGTGTTTTCTAATCATCCATTAGCCTTCTAACAAAGTTAGCAAACACAATGTACCATTAGAACACTGGAGTGATGGTTTCTGGAAATGGGCCTCTATACAACTATGTAGATATTACATTAAAAAACAGACGTTTGCAGCTAGAATAGTCATTTAGCACATTAACAATGTATAGAGTGTATTTCTGATTAATTTAATCTTATCTTCATTGAAAAAAAACTGTGCTTTTCTTTCAAAAATAAGGAAATTTCTAAGTGACCCTAAACTTTTGAACGGTAGTGTATGTTTTTACTATTGATTCATGTAAAGTATGTCGTGACGTTGGTGATCATTTAAGCTGTGGACTAAACTTAGTTGAAGTCCATAGTTGTTATAGAAACAGCCGGTTGCATTGGCTTGCAGAACAGGGGGCAAGAAAAACATGTTTTCCCACGTGGATATGTCATTTAAGCCTAAATTGGGACATCCCTTTTAAAACATTAACACTGATTGCAAAGCAAAATGTCCCCTTCCAGCCCTCACCTGTTCAATAACATTCTTATTGTATTTCCCCTTAACATGTACGCTTTTGCAACCACTTTTTTGTCATTGCTTCAGTGCATTTAAAATAAAAAAATGAAGCAAATTTGCGAATACTGCTGATCTACAAATATCATGCCGTTTCCAGTATACAGTTCATATGCAGACCTATATGTCTCCATGGTTATAGACTGCAAACAAACCCTGGGTTTAATTTGATCTTGCAGTCACTTGTCACTCCACTCCAACTGCCTGTAGGGTAACAAGAAGAGGGGATGATGGAAGGAAAGTAACACCCGAATGCAGGATCAGGCGACATGCAGGTTTGTTAGTAGGTGATTACTATGGAGACATGTAGCTTTGCATAGCTCAAGACTTATTGCAATGGTGCTTAGTTTTTATTTTTATTTTAGATACTCTAGTGTAATAAAAATGGTTGGGAAACTGTACATAGCGTATAGTCCCATCCAATAACGAAGATGTTGTAGTATTACATATTCTGTTTTGACATGTGAGTGTTACTGGGTTCATCTGGCAAATTGGTAAAACTGAGAGGTAGGCACTATGGATGAGGGAGCAAGCACGGACCCAAAGCCTGCACTTGTCCAAGTTCTTTGCTTAATAGCTTTAAGATTTTTGACTTTTACTCTCCATTAGTGATTTATAGTAATTCACTCCTCATCCCTGCCAATTGTGGTCACTAATGCGCATATTCACGCATCTGTTCCAGAAAACTGACAAAGGTGCTGAAGAACTATGTGGACAATGCAGATAAACCTGGTATAACGGAACAAGTATTCAAAGTCATGAGAGCCTTGGAGTATATCTTCAAGTTCATTGTCCGCTCCAGAATTTTATTTATTCAGTAAGTATTTTTTTCCATCTAACAGAAAGATCTTAATGTTCCAAGCAACATTGGAGTATACGGTTATATGTAGTAAATGACATTTCTCCGCTGTTTATACCATTCTATATAATAATATGGTAGAATTAAAGGGGTTTTGTTCACTTTGGAAATCCTTTTTTGTTAAAAGGGTCCCCTGACGATAAACTTATCACAGGTGTTCAATTTCCCTGCAGCGCCACCACAGGGGAAATTAAGCATTACACGGTTCCCATTGAAGGCAATGAGTTGTCCGTGTAATGCACAGTAGTGCTTGGTCCTCCAGAGACACTCTTTATTGCCATTTTCTGCTTAGGCTAATCATTGAGGGTCCATAATGGGGCAAATCCCCTGTATTAGCTCAGAATACACTAAAAATGTATCTGAAAATGGGTTTTCTAAACCGGTCGACCACTTGGTTTGTGGACTCGCTTTTTGGGGCTGCATTGTTGGATCATGACCATATTTAGAGTTAATTGGGGTTTCCTACCATAAATGTTGATTTCTAGCAGTTTGATATGTCCTTAATGTTTAATAGTTGTGGATCTGACCCCTCGGACCCCATTAAGCTGATGACTGAAGGGACTGCTGTGTTAGGTTAAGCACCAATTATGTTACAGTCCCTGACAGCGCTAGGTTGGCAGCGCACCGTCGTGGAACAAAATTGCGGCACCTTTCTAGGTAACAATTGGACCCCACTGATCGGACACTGACGACCTCTCTATTGAATATGCCATCAACATTTTCAACAGTGCAGTTTTTTTATCAACAGAATCTCAAATGCAGCTTTTTATGTGACTAGAGTATAAGAACTAATGTAGATTAGAATATTTCTGGAGTTTCTTAACATGAGATGTAGATTGTTACCCATAAAACAATCCCCAAAAGTGGAGCTTTGATGAAATTGTCTAGAATAGTATATTCACCACTGGGGGACGTTACTAGATGACTATGAAGTTCCTGATCCACGATTACTGTAACGCAGCGGCTGGCACGATGGGTTTAAACACGGCTTCTGACATCTATTGTGCTTTTCTTCATTGAATCCTTGCTGTCTTGTCATATGTAATTGCAGGATTTGATATGGTTGTCTGGTCCAGCAGGACCATTTATTGTTGTTTTTTTTTTTTTTCAGATTGTATGAAAATAAGGGAGAAGCGGAGTTTATGGAATCCTTGCTGCAGCTGTTTAAGTCCATCAATGAGATGACAAGCAGCCAGACTGACCAGACTGTCATAGTTAAGGTAAAAATAAAAAATTCCTCCTTCATATGTTCCGTTTTTTACTTTGTGTAGGGTTAGATTTATTGTTGCTGCACCTATCTGTATAGTTTGGGCCTCTCACACGGAGCCTGTACGGTGGCACACAAATACCCTTTGGTTCCGTATTACAGATATATTGGCACTCGATGTGCCGCCGTACGCTGCCTCCGTACGGCACCATGTTTTCCGATAGAAGCAGATAAAGCAAGGCAAAGAATCAGATAGTAAGTTGTAGAGCAAGTTCACACTGCAGACTTTTCCATTGCTGATTTCAAAGCCAGTCCACCATGAAATCTGCATGCATTACATGCATATTTTGGTGCGGATTATATCCTTTGCATTGCAAAGGGTGAAATTCGTGTTTAAAATCTGCAACAGAATTAGAAAATCCACAGCATGCCCTCAATTTTGCAGTTTTGGTTTTTTAATACCCCTTTCACATGAATTGCTGCGTATTTTCATTGCGGAATCGGCATTGAACATCTGCAGCAAATCTGCTACGTCTGAACTTGGCCTCGGAAGCTGTAGAATCAGTATAAAAGGCCTAAAAAAATGGCTGAAGGTTAGAGATGTTTTTTTTCTTTGTTCGTAGTGTATTCAAATTGTAAGGGTGTAAGGGGTTTTATTCTGTGGCTTAAGATTGCATATTGCTTATTTAGATGTTTCTGCTTTAGGCTTAAAAAGAAAGAGAAAAAAGTAAAGAAAAACAACACAAAAAACGTTCTAGTAATACATTAATTAAGAGTAGTGAAACTTGTAAAATGGAAAGAACTGAGATATCAGATAAAATATTGACGGGATGGGAAAAGGTTAGACGTGCAACAATGAATGAACAATGGAGAGAGATGCATTGTAGAATTATTCATGAAGCTACATATGCCTGTGACTTGTCATACAGATACGCACCAGCACACTGCTTCAGAAAGTGTCCTTAATGTGACCTGGGGAGAGCTAATCAGCTGCTTGGGTTGTGGGAATGCCCCCATATTAATTGAGTATGGGTGTAGGTAGAGGGTTAGGTCCAAACTGTTCGGAAAGTAGACATACCACTCACACGGCAAGCGATGACCTTTATATTTACCGATCAGAAATCAGACCAAAGGTTAGGGCCTCAAAAATACTTCATATAAGGCCTTGTTCACATCTGCGTCGGAGGCTCCTTTGGGGGCTCCCATTGCAGGTTCTGCTGAAAATACCGGAAAACATATGCATCATGCTGCGCTATGGTTTCCGGTAAAAGTGTGAACACCCCTGACGGAAAGCCGATGGAACCCTTTAAAGAGGCTCTGTCACCAGATTATAAGTGCCCTATCTCCTACATAGTCTGAGCGGCGCTGTAATGTAGATAACAGCAGTGGTTTTTATTTTGAAAACGATCATTTTTTAGTAAGTTTCGATTTATGCTAATTAGTTTCTTGATAGACAACTGGGCGTGTTTTTACTTTTTACCAACTGGGCGTTGTGAAGAGAAGTGAATGACGCTGATCAATCAGCATCATACACTTCAAAGAGAAGTGTATGACACTGATTGGTCAGCATCATACACTTCTCTCCACAACGCCCAGTTGGTAAAAAGTAAAAACACGCCCAGTTGTCTAATAAGAAACTAATTGGCATAAATCTAAAATTGCTCATAACTTTCTCAAAAATGATTGTTTTTCAAAATAAAAACCACTGTTATTTACATTACAGCGCCGATCCGATTATGTAGGACATAGGGCACTTATAATGTGGTGACAGAGCCTCTTTAAAATCATTGGGTTCCGTTGGCCACCGGTGGTGTCCGTGGTACAATGGCTCCTGTGCTTCTGGTTATTCCCTTGTTCTACTCCTTTGACGGATCAGAGCAGCGGAATGCCGAACCCAGATGTGAACTGGGCCTAACTCTTTTGGCTACTAAGAAATGTATTTTGCGACACTGGCTTCATACAACGATGCTCAAACTTTCTTGAAGTAGCGTGCACAATGAAAAAACCTAAGGATCCATAACAAAATGGGCCGAAAGACCAAAAAAAGAAGTGACACAGGCAAATGCAAAATTGAGATAATTAATCGAACATAATTATTATCAGACAGAAATCTCACAAGTGATGCGGGCATTTCAATATACTTCTTGGTGTAATACAGAAAATATCAAGGGTACATTGGGGAAATAAAATGGGGGGGGGGGACCGTCACTGTGGGCGACGGACTGAGATGTATTGTTGTTTTATGGCTTTATATGGTTTTGATGGGTTTAAAAGCCATGTAAACCTTCAAAAGCTATTTTTATATATAATATCTCACAAAATATATTATATGGTTTTTTAAAAAAAATAAAAAGGTCAATGAGTCTTGTTTTCTGCAACTTTATAATTGTTTTTTATTAAAAATTATTTTTACTTTTTGAGATACAGCTCCTGCAGTTATGAACTTAGATGTGATCGATTTAAAGGTGGATCCTGAGTGTCAGACTCGCAGAACCCGCTTTCACTGAAACAGTCATCCCGTGGACCTGACATATACAGGATTCAGCATAAGATACAGCTGCTCTGTATACAGTATACAAAGCACCGGTATCTCACAAAGTAAAAAGAATTATAAACTATTTATAAAGTTGCACAAAACACACTGAGACATTTTTGTATAATCGTTTTCAAAGGTTTACATAGACTTTAATAGAAGGTTATTATAAAATAGGAAGAAAAGAACGACCTTGCTTCACCGCATCACAAGAAGTGAAAGATGTGATCAGTGCTATTATTTATTTATTTTCTATATTCCGTACTTTGCTAGCTTTGTATTGATCAGAAAAGACCTGTAATTTGGTGTGTGTGTGTGTGTGTGTGTGTGTGTATATATATATGTGTGTGTATGTATGTTTGTGTGTGTGTGTGTGTGTGTGTGTGTATATATATATATATGTGTGTGTGTGTGTGTGTATATATATATATGTGTGTGTGTATGTATGTTTATATGTGTGTGTGTGTATGTGTGTGTGTATGTATGTGTGTGTGTGTGTGTGTGTGTATATATATATGTGTGTGTGTGTGTGTATGTATATATATAATGTGTGTGTGTGTGTGTGTGTGTATATATATATATATATATACCATCAACACAACAAAAATTTGAACAGCACATTCCAACTAAATGATACAAAATGTATGCAGGTGCAAGAACACCTGTGACTGCAGATATACAGCAGACAAAAAATGGCGACAGCACCCTGCGACACTAATGCCACCTAAACCACTAAATATAAATAAATATGCACTAAAGCTAAATCTACTTACAAATAGGGAGGTTCTTAGTGCACATTTTGATCAAAAAGTGTTAGCCCACCTGCCACGACAAGGCGACCTCTGTAAGGTGGGAACCTACGCTGCACATACACCCAGAACTGGGACTAAGCCTACATATATATATATACCTGGGGATGGTAGGATCCAGCATTGAACTGATTAAAATCACCCAGGGCAGAATGGGAGGAGTGCAAGAACAACAAGTGGAGGCAGTCACTAACCCCACATATATGGATACCATCAACACAACAAAAATTTGAACAGCACATTCCAACTAAATGATACAAAATGTATGCAGGTGCAAGAACACCTGTGACTGCAGATATACAGCAGACAAAAAATGGCGACAGCACCCTGCGACACTAATGCCACCTAAACCACTAAATATAAATAAATATGCACTAAAGCTAAATCTACTTACAAATAGGGAGGTTCTTAGTGCACATTTTGATCAAAAAGTGTTAGCCCACCTGCCACGACAAGGCGACCTCTGTAAGGTGGGAACCTACGCTGCACATACACCCAGAACTGGGACTAAGCCTACATATATATATATACCTGGGGATGGTAGGATCCAGCATTGAACTGATTAAAATCACCCAGGGCAGAATGGGAGGAGTGCAAGAACAACAAGTGGAGGCAGTCACTAACCCCACATATATGGATACCATCAACACAACAAAAATTTGAACAGCACATTCCAACTAAATGATACAAAATGTATGCAGGTGCAAGAACACCTGTGACTGCAGATATACAGCAGACAAAAAATGGCGACAGCACCCTGCGACACTAATGCCACCTAAACCACTAAATATAAATAAATATGCACTAAAGCTAAATCTACTTACAAATAGGGAGGTTCTTAGTGCACATTTTGATCAAAAAGTGTTAGCCCACCTGCCACGACAAGGCGACCTCTGTAAGGTGGGAACCTACGCTGCACATACACCCAGAACTGGGACTAAGCCTACATATATATATATACCTGGGGATGGTAGGATCCAGCATTGAACTGATTAAAATCACCCAGGGCAGAATGGGAGGAGTGCAAGAACAACAAGTGGAGGCAGTCACTAACCCCACATATATGGATACCATCAACACAACAAAAATTTGAACAGCACATTCCAACTAAATGATACAAAATGTATGCAGGTGCAAGAACACCTGTGACTGCAGATATACAGCAGACAAAAAATGGCGACAGCACCCTGCGACACTAATGCCACCTAAACCACTAAATATAAATATGCACTAAAGCTAAATCTACTTACAAATAGGGAGGTTCTTAGTGCACATTTTGATCAAAAAGTGTTAGCCCACCTGCCACGACAAGGCGACCTCTGTAAGGTGGGAACCTACGCTGCACATACACCCAGAACTGGGACTAAGCCTACATATATATATATACCTGGGGATGGTAGGATCCAGCATTGAACTGATTAAAATCACCCAGGGCAGAATGGGAGGAGTGCAAGAACAACAAGTGGAGGCAGTCACTAACCCCACATATATGGATACCATCAACACAACAAAAATTTGAACAGCACATTCCAACTAAATGATACAAAATGTATGCAGGTGCAAGAACACCTGTGACTGCAGATATACAGCAGACAAAAAATGGCGACAGCACCCTGCGACACTAATGCCACCTAAACCACTAAATATAAATAAATATGCACTAAAGCTAAATCTACTTACAAATAGGGAGGTTCTTAGTGCACATTTTGATCAAAAAGTGTTAGCCCACCTGCCACGACAAGGCGACCTCTGTAAGGTGGGGTTAGTGACCTCTGTAAGGTGGGGTTAGTGCAGCGTAGGTTCCCACCTTACAGAGGTCGCCTTGTCGTGGCAGGTGGGCTAACACTTTTTGATCAAAATGTGCACTAAGAACCTCCCTATTTGTAAGTAGATTTAGCTTTAGTGCATATTTATTTATATTTAGTGGTTTAGGTGGCATTAGTGTCGCAGGGTGCTGTCGCCATTTTTTGTCTGCTGTATATCTGCAGTCACAGGTGTTCTTGCACCTGCATACATTTTGTATCATTTAGTTGGAATGTGCTGTTCAAATTTTTGTTGTGTTGATGGTATCCATATATGTGGGGTTAGTGACTGCCTCCACTTGTTGTTCTTGCACTCCTCCCATTCTGCCCTGGGTGATTTTAATCAGTTCAATGCTGGATCCTACCATCCCCAGGTATATATATATATGTAGGCTTAGTCCCAGTTCTGGGTGTATGTGCAGCGTAGGTTCCCACCTTACAGAGGTCGCCTTGTCGTGGCAGGTGGGCTAACACTTTTTGATCAAAATGTGCACTAAGAACCTCCCTATTTGTAAGTAGATTTAGCTTTAGTGCATATTTATTTATATTTAGTGGTTTAGGTGGCATTAGTGTCGCAGGGTGCTGTCGCCATTTTTTGTCTGCTGTATATCTGCAGTCACAGGTGTTCTTGCACCTGCATACATTTTGTATCATTTAGTTGGAATGTGCTGTTCAAATTTTTGCTGTGTTTATGTGATCCATATATGTGGGGTTAGTGACTGCCTCCACTTGTTGTTCTTGCACTCCTCCCATTCTGCCCTGGGTGATTTTAATCAGTTCAATGCTGGATCCTACCATCCCCAGGTATATATGTAGGCTTAGTCCCAGTTCTGGGTGTATGTGCAGCGTAGGTTCCCACCTTACAGAGGTCGCCTTGTCGTGGCAGGTGGGCTAACACTTTTTGATCAAAATGTGCACTAAGAACCTCCCTATTTGTAAGTAGATTTAGCTTTAGTGCATATTTATTTATATTTAGTGGTTTAGGTGGCATTAGTGTCGCAGGGTGCTGTCACCATTCTATGTTTGCTGTATATCTGCAGTCATGGGTGTTCTTGCACCTGCATACATTTTGTATCATTTAGTTGGAATGTGCTGTTCAAATTTTTGTTGTGTTCATGGTGTCCATATATGTGGGGTTAGTGACTGCCTCCACTTGTTGTTCTTGCACTCCTCCCATTCTGCCCTGGGTGATTTTAATCAGTTCAATGCTGGATCCTACCATCCCCAGGTATATATGTAGGCTTAGTCCCAGTTCTGGGTGTATGTGCAGCGTAGGTTCCCACCTTACAGAGGTCGCCTTGTCGTGGCAGGTGGGCTAACACTTTTTGATCAAAATGTGCACTAAGAACCTCCCTATTTGTAAGTAGATTTAGCTTTAGTGCATATTTATTTATATTTAGTGGTTTAGGTGGCATTAGTGTCGCAGGGTGCTGTCACCATTCTATGTTTGCTGTATATCTGCAGTCATGGGTGTTCTTGCACCTGCATACATTTTGTATCATTTAGTTGGAATGTGCTGTTCAAATTTTTGTTGTGTTCATGGTGTCCATATATGTGGGGTTAGTGACTGCCTCCACTTGTTGTTCTTGCACTCCTCCCATTCTGCCCTGGGTGATTTTAATCAGTTCAATGCTGGATCCTACCATCCCCAGGTATATATGTAGGCTTAGTCCCAGTTCTGGGTGTATGTGCAGCGTAGGTTCCCACCTTACAGAGGTCGCCTTGTCGTGGCAGGTGGGCTAACACTTTTTGATCAAAATGTGCACTAAGAACCTCCCTATTTGTAAGTAGATTTAGCTTTAGTGCATATTTATTTATATTTAGTGGTTTAGGTGGCATTAGTGTCGCAGGGTGCTGTCACCATTCTATGTTTGCTGTATATCTGCAGTCATGGGTGTTCTTGCACCTGCATACATTTTGTATCATTTAGTTGGAATGTGCTGTTCAAATTTTTGTTGTGTTCATGGTGTCCATATATGTGGGGTTAGTGACTGCCTCCACTTGTTGTTCTTGCACTCCTCCCATTCTGCCCTGGGTGATTTTAATCAGTTCAATGCTGGATCCTACCATCCCCAGGTATATATGTAGGCTTAGTCCCAGTTCTGGGTGTATGTGCAGCGTAGGTTCCCACCTTACAGAGGTCGCCTTGTCGTGGCAGGTGGGCTAACACTTTTTGATCAAAATGTGCACTAAGAACCTCCCTATTTGTAAGTAGATTTAGCTTTAGTGCATATTTATTTATATTTAGTGGTTTAGGTGGCATTAGTGTCGCAGGGTGCTGTCACCATTCTATGTCTGCTGTATATCTGCAGTCATGGGTGTTCTTGCACCTGCATACATTTTGTATCATTTAGTTGGAATGTGCTGTTCAAATTTTTGTTGTGTTCATGGTGTCCATATATGTGGGGTTAGTGACTGCCTCCACTTGTTGTTCTTGCACTCCTCCCATTCTGCCCTGGGTGATTTTAATCAGTTCAATGCTGGATCCTACCATCCCCAGGTATATATGTAGGCTTAGTCCCAGTTCTGGGTGTATGTGCAGCGTAGGTTCCCACCTTACAGAGGTCGCCTTGTCGTGGCAGGTGGGCTAACACTTTTTGATCAAAATGTGCACTAAGAACCTCCCTATTTGTAAGTAGATTTAGCTTTAGTGCATATTTATTTATATTTAGTGGTTTAGGTGGCATTAGTGTCGCAGGGTGCTGTCGCCATTTTTTGTCTGCTGTATATATATATATATATATATGTGTGTGTGTGTGTGTATATATATGTGTGTGTGTGTGTGTATATATATATATATATGTGTGTGTGTGTGTATAATTTTGTTTATATTCTACTGTGCTTATAAGTGATTATATTACTACACGATGTATTATACTATGTATCTCTTCTTCCTCCTAATGTAAAACATTTATAAAAAAAAAAAAATAGTATTGAAGCTACGATAGAAAAAAATTATGTATCAAATAGTTTAATATGAGCTCGGAAAGAGACGAATCTGAAAAAAAGCCACAGGCTATGTAAACTTCTCTATTTTCCCAGGGTAGTAAGTCGAGTTTAACATTTCTAGCTTTTCACATACTGATTATCATGTTGGTGCAGTAAAGGGAGAAAACCAATGGTTTATTTTGGTTAATATCAGGAAGCAAGGGGAGGGGGGCTAAAGAAGGAAAAAAAATTCCAGGGTGCCATTCACATTGGCCTATTTCGGTGACCTGGAAGAGTAAGACATCTCTAATCACGAAATGACTTGTAGGTTTATGTAAATTGGTTTTGTTTTCATCTCTACCACTTAAGGATTTGATGCCAATCAATGCACTTTGACGGTGCATTTGTAAATAGAAATTCGGTGCCATTTATTTTAGGTATCAGTGATAGATTGCCGACTATTGATCATGCACTTACAGTTTTGGGAGAAGTGTACATTTGCCCTGGAGAAAATAAGGAAATTAAATATATATACGTGGACATTTTTATGTCCATGTATGTATATATAGTGCTACACATACATACCCAAGAGTAAAGATGAAAAAATGTCCAGGTAGTAGGTTGCAGCTCCTTCTTTTACCCAGGTCTAGTTCACATCTGCATTAGAGCCTCTGTTAGGGGCCTTTGTTGCAGACCCAGCCGAGATTATCAGAAACTATAGTGATATGGTTTCCGGTAAAACCACGGGCACCCAGACAGAACCCATTAAAGTCAATTGTTCCATCGGTTGCCAGTGATGTCTGTGGTGCAAACCACGTGCTTGTACATAGGCAAACCGTAATTGAGTATATAAAACAGAAGCCTATTGACCCTCAAAGGGATTGTCTCATTTTAGACATTCATGACAAATCACTGAGATATGTCCTCAATGTCCGGTCGATGTGGATCTGACTTCTGTGACCCCCACAGATTGCTAGTGCCACGTTGTCTGCTTCGCTTTGGCTTTTTTCAAAGGCTGCAATGTTGGTCGTTGACAGAACATACGGCTAGTAAAGCCAACAGGAGATGAAGTGACACGTTGATTTCTTTGTGCAGCTGTGACATCTTTATAGTGATCGGCAGGGATCGCAGTGGTTACATCTGTACCGATCCGTCTGTCTTTTAATGAGAAATCCCCAATTTTTCCCGTCCCACGGCTGCATAAAAATCAATGTATTTCTATGGGGCTGTTCACAAAGGCGTTTTTTTAACAGAACGTGTGACCGGCCCGTAAAAAAGTAGGACATGTCCTATTTTTGCCCGTTCTCACGAATCCCTCAATAGACTCAAGTCTGAGGCATCTGTGAAAACGGGTCCCGCACGGATGCAGACCGGTCGTGAAAAAATGGCAGTTTTTCCCGTTCTATTTGACACACGTTTGTGTGAGTAAGGCCTAACGCTTGGGCAAGAAGCAAATAATTAAGCATAGATATGGAGGGGTGCTGTCGACAGGTTGGAGTATATCTGACTCTTACCCATGGTGGAGATATGTGTATTTCTAATTTTTTCCAGGAGGGCTGTTTTTTTTTTGGGCAAATATCTGGACCAAATGTATCCAATTTAAAGGGGGGCTTATCAAGGCGCGCGCTTTCCTTTAAGGCAGCCATCTTAAATGAGACTTCTCAAATCCAGATGGAAATTTTGCAGTAAAATTTAGAACATTTTTCTCTTTGGAAATGAATCTATGAAGAAAAAAGAGAATCCCTTTTATATGACAACGGTTTTTTTCAGTTCTATTTAATAAATTAATTCCAGTGGTATTTCCAAGGGAACAGGTCTGACCGCAAATGATCCAAGCATGTAAAAAAAACTAAGGCGTGTAAGCAGGAGTGACCTCTTCAGCCATCTACGTGACCTTGAGGAGTTCGTTTAGCGCTTTCCATTCATTTAGTATATTGATCTTTCACCTCTCTGGGGGACGTCATCTGGTTTCTCACCATTTCTAATAGTAAACATAAAAAATGCAATCTTTCCGTAGCTGTAATTCCTCATTTGTTGAAATCCCAGTATAGCAGAAAGGCGAAATTCCTACGCTAAGTGTTACACGCTCCATGTTCTGCTAACGACGTCTGATTAAAGTCCTATATTGATTATAAGATATAATTAAAATATCTGACACTTCAGCTGCATGTAACGTTCACAGTTCTGATTAATGTGTAGAGAAGAACATCTCACCATGACACTGCCTAGTCGGTTGCTAATGCATACGTTTTAATAACCCTCACCGACAGATGTAGCAGAGTTGAATGTGTCATTTAAATCTTTGGTGTAGCGTGGTGTGATAACCACTCGTATCGGGTGATAACTGTGGATTTAACTGCGTGAGTTTTACAGCAACTTATATTCTGCCCATGTACAGGGCATTATTAGTGACCGCCATTGTGGGGGTTTTCCTGAAAAAAACCAGTGATGGTCTGACCTTATGATTGCCGTCAATGTGACTCGCAACAAAGGGGCCCTGGCACCACAGCTCTCTAATGTTTATCCTGGCACAGCGGTAGATCTGGAGATCCTGGTGCTGCAGCTCAGCACCATTTAATATTAGGTCATGAATGTTTTTTTTTATCCTAGGTTCCCACTGCGTTTTTGTCCTCTTTGGCACGTACAGCTCCTGATATATACGTTAAACGGAGGTTGTGACAATGAGGTCCGTTTTACGGATACATCGTGGGCTTTTTCATGACTTATCCATTAAACGGCCACCATTATAGCCTATGGGTGACGGTTGCCGCTATTAGGCATCCATTTAGCATATCTACTGGCCATAGACTACAATGGCATCCGTTTAACAGATATATCATAAATAGCCATTGAACAGCCCATGACTTACACGTTAAGCCGATGCCTGTGAGGGATTCCGTACATTGGCATCCGTCACCCATAGGCTAATATGGCATTTTTTTAATGGATATGTTTTCATACAGGATGGTCTACTACGCTATTCATACTTCATTTTTTGCAGCATACTGACATACACAGGCCAGACAGAGGCCAAAAGGACACTCTTTTGGCCGCTGTTTGACTAATGCACCCCTATGTATATGTTTAGTGTGTACAGTGGGAGTTTCTCCGACGTACGTGCTAAACGTAAGAGAAAAAAAACAGTGTGAACCCAACCGAAGTCTGAGAAATCCCAGTTAAGGGTAGGTGCATGCTAGTCAGAATCTACACAGCGTATCTTCCCCGGTAGCCGCAGGATATTCCGTCTAATAAAAAAAAATGCACCAAAATGTGTAGCCCGGCCTTTTGTGATGACGCTGTAGTCCATGTGACCGCTTCAGCATTTGATTGGCTTCAGCAGTCACATGGGATGAAACTTCATCCCATAAGGCCGTGCTGCGCTCAGAAGAAAGGATTATGTCGCTAGGACTACTGCACGGGGTAAGTATGATCTGTATTTGTTATCTTCAAAATATATTTTTTCGCATTTTTTTTTTCCATTTGCAATTTTTGCACCGGAATCGCAGCATTTCCGCCGCAAAAGCCGCAACACATGGCACTTTGTTGCGGGTTGTAACACCCCATCGAATTCAATGGGGAAAAACAGCAACAGAAGAGCAGCGTTTCCGCTGCATTCATTGACCTACTGAGGATTAAAAAAAACGCTGGTCAATGTCTAAACTTTTTTTTTACTGTGTTTTTTTTCTGCTGTGTGGGGAGGACGTTTGTTCAAATCTAACCCACACTGTAATCCGTTGCGGAAAATCCGCAGTGTTTACGCTGTGTATGTCCAAACCCTATGGGAGTTATCCAAGACAAGTTCAGCTTTATGGACCATCATTTAGAAAGGTCATCTCTAAACCTGTCAGCTGCGTTTTTAGGCTATACGGATGTCCTAGAGGGATCCCCTCCTGCTTTGGGGAGCCCTGCATGACCATCTATCACATTATTATATTACATTTCCTCTATTCCATTATTGGCTGTGCTTCCATCAGCAGGTCTGCGTTTAGGTAATTTCCTGTCCTGATGATACAACCCTATTAATTACCCTTTGCTGCACTTGTTAGTTGGCAGGTGAACGCAGTAACGCTTCAGTTAATCTCTGCCCAGACAGAGAGGTTTAGAAAAAGTCCATGTGACCTATAAAAAAAAAAAAAGTTTCCATTTTCTTATTTTCAGGCCGCACACTATATTCTACATATTTGTACATTGCGGTTCCAGGTCTCGTCTGTTTATAGAGCTACAACTCATTGTGTTGGATGTTTCAGTGACGGTCATTTCATCATCTGCTCCTCAGTCTCTGCTTCCCACTGATATTTTTATCACCATCCAGAACCTCTTACAGAACCTGCCGTTAATCTATGTCACATTTTGACCTCTTTACGCTCTAATTTCCTGTACGTTATAGTTATATACAGTTTCAGGTCTTATATACAGATTTATTTTCGTTACATCAGTACCACAGCGGCGACTTTAAAATCCGGATTGTCTATATTGTACTGCGGAGTTTAGTTTGCAGCTGATTATTATTATTATTTTATTACTTTTACCTTCTGGATTTTATTTACTACTCCAGCTTGCACCCCTGTAATACTTTGAGAGATTTAACACAGGATTGTAGATTGTATTCTCTGTTATTGTACTGTAACGGCTCAACCACACGTAGCGGGATCTCCCAGCATTATGAAAATCGTAGCAAAATACGCACCGTTTTCCGCAGTAAAAAAAGCTGGAAATGGTTCGTGTTTAAGTCTATTTGCAACGGAATTGCCGCAGAAATTTTCTGCAGCATTTCCGTTACATGTTTGTTGTACTCTATATGTGTATGGTGCTTTTTTATGTTCTATTTATGTGATGGTTTTTTTGTTTGTTTTTTTGCTCTCGTCTAATGTTTGTTTGTGGGTTTATTCCTTTTTGTACTTTTGTGTTAATTTTTAATGACAAAATAGTAATCTGCACTTCAGGCACAAAAAAATGTGGTACGTGCCTTGGGTATAATAGATTTCATAACGCATACGAGATCTAGATCTTCATCCTTTAGTATTATGCGGGGCCATTGCAATAACATTTGTTTAAATGACTCCCGTGAGGGTTTACCAGGCAGATATTGGCGCTGCAATGAATTTTTCTGCGTCCTTCAAAAAGGCTTCCTGTTTCATCTATGATATAAGATGTTACCCCCGAGGGGAGACCGACAGAGATCATGAATAGTTTTATTATTGTGCAACTTGCACCGGCTCCTTAATCCTCCCCGCAGTTCTCAGGTCTTTCTTTAGAGAGAAAAAGTTGCTCCAAATTTTAAATAAGTTTTTTTGTTTTGCTTTTTCTTTGTCCTGTTTCTGTACACAGTCAGCCTTTTCTATACAATGTGCTCTAGGTACACAGCACCTCTGTATTCTCTTATATATATATATAAGTAATGTCGGTGCATATAAAAGTTTGCCTTGTAATATAATTCTAACATCTTGTGGTTTTCCAGGGTGCTGCACTGAAATACTTGCCAACCATTGTGAATGATGTCAAACTTGTATTTGATCCTAAGGAGTTAAGGTAAATTTCCGTCCCAACCACCACTATATCCTCTGGTCCTTTATACACGTGCTGAATTTCAGATATGTTTGTTAAATGTTTATTTCTATCCTATAAAGTGATGGCATACCCCCAGTATATACCATCACTTTAAGATTAGTGATCCCCCACCGATCCTGAAAATAAATGGGACCACAGCGCCAACAGGCTCTGGTAAGCCTGGGGACTTTATTAGGACCTGGCTGCCGTGACAACCCATAGGCTTTCAGAGGAAGACCCCTGCCCCTCTGTAAAAGCACCTAGGTGCTGTGGTCCGCATTAGCCAGAGTGGTTAAATGGCCGGGATGGTAGTTAACTCCAATGCTGGCCATTGCAGCAGGGTATCCGCTGTATGTTACAGCTGACATCCGCTGCGGATGGTGCAGGCTCGGGAGCTACCGCTACATCCCACCAGCTGCGTAAATGTACGGCAATGTGCGAGAAGGGGTTAAGCTTGTAAACTATTCGCAGTGGTTACATCAGGCAGCCGAAATGTTTTCATTTTACCCTGTGCAAATGCTGGATATTTGTAGCTTTTATATGGAAAAAAAAAAAGAGGTTCTTCCACTATAACGATATATTAATAAGACATTAATCATTCACAAAGCACTTACCCGTGAGAAAAAAAATCACCCCAAAAAAAATCCTTGTCTTCCTCCTCTGTCAAGTTGGTATAAAATGTATTCTGCTTAGTTCGATTTATTTCTGGCAAAGCTGGATGACAACCATTCAGTAGTAAGGAAAACTGGGTAACAATCCCTATAGGAGCTGTAATGGTAGCCATGTTAGTGGTCACCCAGCTTTTTCTAGAAATTGCAAAATTGCTCATTTTTATGACTTCAAGGGATTGTTCAGGTTTAGAAAAAATATTACTTTTTTTCCCAAATAAAGCGCCACACCTGTCCAAGGGTTGTGGGTGGTATTGCAGCTCAGTACCCTACTCGGCTGAAATATCAGACACAACCCATGGAGAGATGTGGCGCGGTTTTTTAAAAAAAAATAAAAATTGAAAGCTGCCATTTTTCTCTAATCCTGAATCATTCCTTTAATAGTTCCTAATTTCATGCCTGTGTGTTTGTACTCGAGACTTAACTTTCCTTTCCACAGCAAACTATTTACAGACTTCATCATGAATGTGCCAAGAGATCGTCTCGTGCGGCAGAAGCTCTACTGCCTTATCGAGATCGTGCACAGCGACCTGTTCAGTCAGCTCGGTAAGAAGGGAACTGTCCGCGTCAATGCTTTCTTATGTGCGGTGATATTCATTTATCTCAAGGAAAGCCACAATATACACTATTGTAATATTCTTTATTGAACGAGTAATGTCACTGACAAGTAGCTTCAAGGTCACTTCATGTTGACTCACAAACACGGGGCTGCGGCAGTACAATAGCATTTCTATAACTTTCCGGTTTTAAGTTACACATTTATATTTATGTTTTTATGTGCTATATATACGGTCGTCGTTTCTGCTGTTTTCTATTACACCGCGCTGCTAGGAAAGAATTCCTCATATACATTCGTACCGATAAATATCTTCTATTATGGGTATTAACCCTTGTTGCAGATACATTACCTTCTAGATGATTAAGTTTAGGTTAGAAATGAAAGTAGTGATCTGCCTCACTCCCTGAAGTCACAGCCTTATGATTTTATTTCCCTTTGTGTGTGTACATCTAGATATATATGTGTTTGTATGTAGCGCCATTATATTACGCAGCACTGTATACAGATTGTCATCACTCACATAAGTGCGTGTGGAGCTCACAATCTAATTGCCCCATCTCACACCTGTACTCGGGGCAATTTTACAGCATGCCAATAGGGTTACATTAAAGGGAATGTGACGCTAGAAAAAAAATATTTTTTTTTTAGTTAAACAATTAGTGTGTGGGTGATTAAACATTGTTCTAATTTTTTTAATTTTTTTCCACGAGTCAGGAAATATTATTAATTCGATTCTAATTTATAATATTTCCCAGTGCTGGTCACTAGATGGAGCAATTCCCAAAATTGCAGCATTGCATGTGGTAAAGCAACCACATTGCTTTATGCTGCAAAATTTGAGAAAACTCACTCGCTCTAGTGAGCTCTCAGAATCCCCCCTCCTTTATCCTGGCTAGTGCCGGGAGAAACGAGGGGATTGAACGGTCAAACCTCCTACACTGTGTGTCGCCATTTTTTGAGCTAACACAGTGTAGTAGGTTTACATACACTAGTAAACACACACTGAAACACGAACATACATAGAAATAACTTACCTGCTCCTGCCGCCGCCACTCCCTCCGGTCCGTCTGCTACCGCCGCTCCAAGTGCACAAGTCCGGAAGCCGCGACCGGAAGTAGTAATCTTACTGTCCGGCCGCGACTTCCGGTCTACAGGAAAATGGCGCCTGACGGCGCACAGTTCAACTTGGACTGTGTGGGAGCGGCGCATGCGCCGTTCCCACACAGACGGCGTACACCATAGTGGGTGGAACGGGCCCTGTTCGCATTCACTATGGGACTGTAGCTGCCGTATTCCATGTCTGTATGTGTCGTTAATCGACAAATACAGAAATGGGAAAAAAAATGGCAGCCCCCATAGGGAAGAAAAAGTGTAAAAATAAAAAAAAGTAAAACACAAACACACAAATAAATATAAAAGTTTTTAATAAAACCCTAAAATCAAACTGATGTAAAAAAAATATTTTCGTGACACTGTTCTTTTAATGTTCCTCTTCTTAAAGGTGTATTATGGTTTCAACAAATAAAGGTTGTTCTTTGCATAATGAAAAGTTATACAATTTGACAATATCATTTCTGTATGAATTCCTCGCCGTTTTTACGATCTCTGCTTGCTGTCATGCAATATGAACTTTAGGCTACATTCACATCACGTTGTGGGAACACATTTGGCGTATGTGATGGAAATGCTCCCCGGTGAGTATAGGAAAGCACAGCAGACTGCGCTTCTTTATACAGAGAGTCACCGCAAAAAGAATATCGCACTGTATATATTTTTTTCTTTTATTGTGGCCGACGTATGCCACTCTACATTGGTAGACTTCTGAGGTATACGTCAAGGAATACTCCCGATGTATACATTCGACAGATAGCCCCACCGTGATGTGAACAGAGCCTAAATTTTTTGCTTCCAAAGGATTCAAATCGGTCCTGGTCATTGGATAATCACACAGGTGCAGGACCTGTAACTATTTGGAGAATGTGGGTTCCCATCATGCCTAGAAAGTTAGCCGCTGTTTCCGTAACGCGCATAGAAGTGAATGGAGAGAGCCGCACACATTCGCCTCCCCATTCATTCTCCCTCTATCATATACCATAGAAAGACGGATATGTGCAGCTCCACCCTCTGGGACCTGCGCCTAATTAGAGAATGAGGGTTCCCTGACCCTCTGTCCTGCCTAGTGTTGAGGGGGCGGCTATTTCCATATCTTTCGTAGAACTGAATGGAAGGATCCACGCCGTTCTTTATCCACTTGAATGTGACGGCCCCTGTTCTTTAGAGGTGGGACCCTCACTGATCACACATTTTATGGCATAGCCTGAGAATTCAAATGTCTGATTTCAGAATACCCCTTTAATTAATTTTCCTAGTTTTGTAATTGTATGGGATCTCTGAACTGGAGCTTAGAGGAATCCATCAGTGGCTGCCATTGGCATTCAGTGCATGCTGTCTGGGCTGTTACATAGGAGTTTATCATTCACAAGTTCAGACCGTACATGAGCATCTCTTTTTATGGAGATTAATATTGTTCTCTCTCCCCATCTCTGCGGTGTTAATCACGCAGTATTAGCAGTAACAGATGCACAGCCATTTATGGCTGAAACTTATGTCATTATCGCTCAATCTCCTCCATAGGTAGCCGCTCAGCCCTCACTACATTATTATCTAATGTACATAATACATAGTTATCGAGAATGGCCAAATACATAATGTTCAGCGGTTGTTATAGATTTTGGGAATGAAAAAAAAAACAACTGGAATTGACTTAAAAAATAAATATTCGCTGCATTTTTCTTCTGTACATATTAAAAGCCATATGTCATCACAACAAACAGCTAATACCTTTTCTAACACAAAATCAATGGGATACATCATAACGTTTGGTTCCATACATTTTCAATCCAATAAAGTTATTAGTAGACATGGCTGTAACCTCTTCTGCCAGGTTGGAACTTATGGCTTCCTAACAACTAAAAGCTGCACTTACTCTTTTGAAGTAATGGAGCGAAGTTTTAGGTGAGGGAAATATATTTTATGCATCAATTCTGATCCTTCTATGAACAATCCCTTTTTGTTAGAAGAGTACTCCGACGGGAAGCTGATCACCAGGTTTCTTGCTGCTGGGACCCCGGAACTAATAGCTGTAAACTCTGTTGGGATGTGGAAGCAAGTGTTCTATTCTCCTGCAGCACCACCATAGGAGAAATAAAGCATTACACAGTTCCCATTATAATCAATGGGTTATCTGTGTAATGATGGACATGCTTGGTCCTCCAGACCAAGAAATGCTCTTTTTAGATGTTTTCCATTCTGGATAATAGATGAGGGTCATGAATAGGGAATGGGGGAGTATTACACAAAAAATATGGAGCAGGATGCAATTTCTGGTGCGAGACTAAAATTGTGCGGAATATGTTGGCTATAGAAATAGAGGACCACTAGTTCTCTGAGGACATGTACACTTACAATACTAATGAGATTTGTCTCTTTCATGGCTATCTAATCTCTGAAGATCCATTTCTCCTCGTTTTAATAATCTGCTTTTTCTTCAGAGTGCAGAGAAATCTTACTCCCAATGATGACTGATCAGCTGAAGCATCACTTGGAGAGACAGGAGGAACTTGAAGCCTGTTGCCAATTGCTCAGCAACATCCTGGAGGTGCTTTACAGAAAAGACGTGGTTAGTACTGGCAAAAGCTCTCACTATTATAAACCCACAAATTGTGTTATGCCTACTTCTATATGAGATTCACAATGCGCTTCCAAGTAGAGACACCGATTCACCTCAATATGTTTCCATTGAATGATTAGACTTAAAGCGAATGTCCATCCTCGAACACCATTTCTTTTTAAAATCTAAATAGGCCCAAAATTCTGGTTTTTTTTTTATATATCTTTGTACAGGCTAGAGCTCCATTTTCCTGATAAAGTGCTCCAAATCTCATACAGACTCCAAGTTAAAGAAGCGCTCCAATGAATTACTCTCCCCCCCCCCTGTTTTTTTTACATATGAAGAAGTGTAATGTTGTGTATTGACCTACCTGGTTCTCTATTTTAACCGTAGCCATTTACGTCCGAGTCCCACGTGATCTTCATTCTGACTCTGAATTTTACATCATCTGCTGTAGCGTAGGTCAGACACTCAATACAAGTATGAGACACATGGAGGCTCTCATAGACTTGCATTCTAACGTTGACTTCTGGAAAATTCACTGGAGTGCTTCTTTTAAATGAAAAAATTGTGGCTACCTTCAGCCACCACTAGAGGGAGCTTGGAAGCTAACTGCATACTGTTTTTACATTGAATTCAATAATAAAACCGTAATCTTCTCAGCTAGTGTAAAGTACACAGTGCAGTATTTTATCATTTAACTCATTAGTGACCAGCCTATTTTAGGCCCTAATGACCAAGCATTTTTTGTTCATTTTTCTAGTGTGTCATTCCAAGAGCTATAACTTTTTTATTTATTTTTTTTCGTCGACATAGCTGTATGAGGACATGTTTTTTTGCGGGATCAGTTGGACTTTTTAATGGCACCATTTAGGGGTGCATTTCATTTTTTGATTAACTTTTATTAACTTTTTTTTGGGGGGAAAAACCCCCTGAAATTTCACCATTCTATGCTTTTTAAATTCATGCCGTTCACGGGGCAGCATAAATAACAACATGTTATCTTTATTCTGTGGGTCGGTACGATTGCGATCACTTGCACAATAAAAACACTTTTGAACTAAAATGATTTGTTTTTGTATCGTCGCTTTCCAAGAGCCATAACTTTTTCTATTTTTCCATCAATGTAGTGATATGTGGGCTTGTTTTTTGTGGGATGAGACTTATTGATTTTTATTATGACTTTTTGGGGAGCAATGGTAACAAAAAGCAATTTCCACTATTGTTTTTTTGCAGTTTTTTTTAACCGCGTTCACCTTACGGTTTAAATGACATGTTAAAACTTTATTGCTTGTGTCGTTACGGTCGCGCCGATGCCATATATGTGTACTTTTATTTCTTTTTTACACTTTTACTAAATAAAACCACTTTTGTTTTTAACTTCTATCTTTATTAATAATTTTTATTTAACATCTATTACTTATTTTTTTAGTCCCACGAGGGGACTTCACTATGCAATCTTTAGATCGCAGATATGATGCTTTGGTATACTTATTATACCAGAGCATTACAGCCTGACGGTCTAAAACTGACAGGCAATGTATTAGGCCATGCATAATAGGCATATATTTGCAGGAAGAAAAAATTGGTAGACCATAAATGGCGCTGCTGGTAATAAAGGTAGAAATTTATTGTAAAAGGCAACGCGTTTCAACCTTTTGGCCTGATGAAGACGCTGGTTCAGTGTTGAAACGCGTAGTCTTTTACAATAAATTATTTATTTTTGTATTTCAAAACACTGGAACTGCTTCTACCTTAATTACCATCAGCGCCGTTTATGGTCCACCAATTTTTTCTTCCTGCAAATGCTTTACAGTGGTAACCACCTCCAGTTACCGGATGGGACCTGGCCGCAGCGGTCTAATGATAACTATTTCATTATAAGTCTACATCAGTGTTGTGCCTGTACTAGCACAACGCCAAGAGGTGAGCTCAATTGACTTTCCTTTGATTTATTCCATTACTTTTGGTGATCTGTACGATGTGGCGCCGTGCGTTTTTTGCTTTCTTCTCCAGCTAATAGGCATATAGCCAGGGCAGGCCTGGGGGCCTATATTAGTCCCCCGGCTGCCATGGCACCACATTGGAGGCCCACGATTTCGGGCCGCCGATGGGTAAGAGAGTGAGCTCCCTCCCTCTGTGAACAACTTAAATGTTGCAGTCGCTACGGACCACAGCATTTAAGGGCTTAAACGGCCGCGATCAAAGTAATCTTCTATCGCTACTGTTCGAGTTAAAGACAGGCTCCTGCTCCATCTATGAAAGGGATTTGGAGCTCTGTATCAGAAAAATAGTGATCTGACCGCTGTAAAGATACGATAAATGAGCACCAAATGTTGGACCTAAAATTGACAAATTTAGATTTAGCAGTTTTAGTCGTCTGATTTTATTCACTTTTGGTCCTCCTGTTCTCTTTATAGAGGTGCGACCCCTTGGAAGGCATTTTTTTGTTTTTGTGGAACAGGAATATATGAATGAATATTCTGTAATGTACAAATACATGGAGAGAAAAACATTTTTGCTTTAAAAAAAAAAATCCACACAATTCTACATGTTCTCAATAGAATTATTTTTCCACTTCATTTCATTACTTATTATTTTGGCTATTGATGCCATGGTATGGAGAAATGGAGACAAGTTGCCATTGCAAAAGGATACTGCCATTTATTTCAGTTTTAGAAAGTCAATTTAAAGCTTATAGCTTAAGTCAAAACATATTCAGATCATAAATATATTACAAGATTATAAAAATAGAATAAAATGCACGTTGTAAAGACTTGTTTAAGCTACGCGAGTTCAGGTTTGTAAATCTGCCTTTCCAATTTATCGCCACCAAGCATTGTGTGCCTATTAGTTATTCTGTTTTGAGATGATTTATAAAATGTATTTCAGCATCTTTATATAACCGAAAACAAATATCTTATTATTTCAATATTTTTCTTGTACAGGGACCAACACAGCGACATGTTCAAATAATAATGGAGAAACTTCTGAGGACTGTGAACAGAACAGTTATATCCATGGGACGGGATTCTGAGCTCATAGTAAGTGAAAAAAAAAATCAAATGGATTCCAAAAATATTTAGGGCGAATCGTGACACGGTCCCGTCGCGGCCAACCACCACGCCAGCACCATGTTCGGAGCGGCTGTCAACTAGTCTCTTTATGGCCATGCGTTATTTGCAGGTAAGACGGCCTTTTATGTGCAAAAATTGAGCGGCTATTAATTAATACACCCTTTATGGCCGCACGATTTTGCAGGTAAAGGGCCGATATACCCGCAATAACGTGTGGCCGTTATCAGGCTAGTTGACAGCCACGCCAAACATGCTGCAGGTGCAGTTGTTGGCTGCGTCACGACCGTGTCAGGACCGCTCTGCTTGGACTTGCCCTCATTTTTTTGCTTTTGTAATCTGTCCATTTTCTGTTTGTCTTTTGTTTTTATAGTTACCGTTTTGTTTATTGAAATAATTCTAACTTGATTGTTAAAGGGGTTGTCCAAACCTTGACATTTATTAGTAATTCATAGGACGGTGAAAAACCCCCCTTACAGGGAATCAATCACTGGGACAGACCCCTCTAACAGATTCTTGGAGAAAAACAAGCTAGTACGATCTCCTGCCTCTGCTGAGCGACTCCCTCTAAGCCCCTGTTCAGGACATTGAAAGCATGCGTGGCTGTTGAAATTGAGTGCCCCATATGGCTGATTGGCCGAGCGGCATCACATAACCTTACATACTAAAGTGCCTTGTATGCCGCCATATGGTCCCGACTGAATTTGCACGGGGGGATCACAGTATTACAGCAGCCCCAACAGGCTGACTAGTTTTCTGTCAGATGGTTAATGGGGTTTTTTCCTGGTAACTGCTAAATAGATTGAAATCTTTTTTCCTTTCTTTTTAGGGGTACATTCTGCTTAGATCCCACATTGTGAAAAATAGGCCGTGGAACCAGTCTCAAAATCCACAGCAAAATGTTTTATGTGCAGATTTTTATGCAGATTTAGCTGTGGATTTCACCCATTGCATTGCAATAGATATGGCAAGCTGTGAATGTGAAAATTTGTAGCATGCATAGAATCCGCTGCAGATTTTTTACTAAGTGTATAAATGGGGTTTAAGAAGATTTCAGCAGCTGATATTCCACAACAATTATGTAATATGTGAACTCCGCCTAAAAGGAGTTTTTTGCACTAGAGACTGAGATTTTTTGCTGAATGACCGTGCTATCCTCAGAATGTGCAGTCCCGCTGTCAAATTTAGAGCAAGGACAGAAGTAGTGTAAGGATTCCCGTTTCTCGTACTGTTAGCAGTGGTGCGGCGGTAGTGTGCTTTAGGGCCAAGTACCACGCAGCAAAACTGAACACGGTCTTACTACAGGAACTCGCTGAATTTGGCTGCTCTTCTTGTACAGGTAATACACATGGCACGGCCGAAAACTGCTGCAAACCACGTGTGGTTTTGTGCTCGGCACACTACTACCAAAAGGCCCCGACTTGTGGGCTGTTGTTAAGGCTGTGTTCATATCTGCGTCAGAGCTTCCATTTGGAGTCTCTCACAGATCTGGTCAAAAATGTTTATTTTTCTTGGTAAGACAATGGACAACATGACAGAAACCCAATAAAGTCATAGGGTTCCATCGGGTACAATTGGTATCTGTCATGTGACGATCCGGTGATTTAGTTTTTATTGTTTCTCTGTTCCTTTGACAGAACAGCGAAAAAAAAAAGCGTAGCGGTGAACACAGCCTAAGGCCTCATGCACACGACCGCTTTCAGTCTGATATACGGACTGCATGTCGGCTGCATTTCCAGGACTGAACACCGTTATGTATGACGCTAGGTCTCCCTGCCTCCCCGCGGGAATACTGTCCCGTACTGAAATCTGTATGGGACTGCATGAGGCCTAAAAGTGTCATTGTCTCATCATGACAGTGTTGCTTTGTATTAATCTATCCTTTATGTGTGTAGTTTATTTTATTTCAAAGGAGTAAAGGCCCATTTATACGAGCCAAATAATCCGGAACGAGCGTTCAAAAGAATGTTAATTCCTAATGATTTGCCCGTGTAAACAGAACAGCGATTGGTGCTCGTTTGTTGGCTGATCACATCGTTTATGCAGCCTATAAAATCATCGTAAGTGGGATGTGGTGTCGACAATGATGCAAACTGATGGGGGCCAAACAATCCTGTTAACGATCGCTCATCCCCATACCGTATAGCAAGGCCCTGTTAACGAGCGTCGATTGATGTGTTATATAGTTAATCGTGGCTCGTTATGAGCAGAAATTGGACTCTCTAAACCACCCTTAAATAGTTCTAAATATCCTCTGCTTCTCTTGCCTTTTGGATTCCATTTTCGTGTTCGCAAAGATTAAAAAAATAAAATAAAGATTTTATATATATATATATATATATATATATATATATATATAATCTCGCAAGTGGTAGCCAGGGACTTTCAAAAACGTAGAAAAATTTTTACGGTCTCTAATCCGTTTTATGGCAGCCCATTCTTACCACTTCTCTGATAGGACAGGACAATTCACAAGTTATTGATAAGAAAATATTATTCTAACATTTAATAATACGGTAATTGAGAGAATTATTTTTAATCTTTTAGCATTCCAGTGCCGCTGTTTTCGCAGTGTTACCTTCCATTCTCATATATTTCCAGAACATATTCTATTTTTTTTGTTGTCCGCCTTAAACATTGAACATTTGGTACATGTAATTATTGCTTATTGAATGAGACACATTTGAAAATCACAGAAAAAGGAGCGTGATAAACTGTATAAACTTTTGATAACTTTTCAGAATGTATTTTTGAACGGTTGACAACATTTCGTTGTAATGTTTTAATAGTTTGTACATTTAGGCGGCCGCGAACTGCGTTTGGGCATTTCGTTCAGCAGGATCCTAACGTAAGCCAAGACTGATGCAACTGTAAGCCTATGCAGCTGCATACGTCTGCTACTGATTCCATTTATTTTTTTGGCATTCAGTTGTATTGAAAAACCGTCAAATGCTTTTAAATACCGTTGTACGCCAACATGACATTAATTTGGCATATCCTTGAATAATGAGTCTATGGGCACATTAGACATACATTGGGAGAATTTCACAGCATGTATGGTAAACGTGATACTTGAACACGGTGTGGACTTAAAGAAGCTCTGTCACCAGATTTTGCAAGCCCTATCTGCTATTGCAGCAGATCGGCGCTGCAATGTAGATTACAGTAACGTTTTTATTTTTTAAAAAACGAGCATTTTTGGCCAAGTTATGACCATTTTTGTAGTTATGCAAATGAGGCTTGCAAAAGTCCAAGTGGGTGTGTTTAAAAGTAAAAGTCCAAGTGGGCGTGTATTATGTGCGTACATCGGGGCGTGTTTACTACTTTTACTAGCTGGGCGTTTTGATGAGAAGTATCATCCACTTCTCTTCAGAACGCCCAGCTTCTGACAGTGCAGATCTGTGACGTCACTCACAGGTCCTGCATCGTGTCGGACGAGCGAGGACACATCGGCACCACAGGCTACAGTTGATTCTGAAGCAGCATCAGCGTTTGCAGGTAAGTAGCTACATCGACTTACCTGCTAACGCCGATGCTGCTGCAGAATCATCTGTAGCCTCTGGTGCCGATGTGTCCTCGCTCGTCTGACACGATGCAGGACCTGTGAGTGACGTCACAGATCTGCACTGTCAGAAGCTGGGCGTTCTGAAGAGAAGTGGATGATACTTCTCGTCAGAGCGCCCAGCTAGTAAAAGTATTAAAAACGCCCCGATGTACGCACATAATACACGCCCACTTGGACTTTTACTTTTAAACACATGAGTATGAACAAAGGAACGGGGAGTGGGAAAAGTAGTGTGTTACATCAATGTTAAAAATAAAAAATACTTTATTGAATAATTATTAAAAACAATGTTAGATGAAAAATTTTTTTGACGTTGTGCCAAAGTCCCCTAGATTGGCACACTGAGACAATATTATGTCTAAATTAATTGCTTCGTTTTATTAAAGATATATGTGTCTAGCCTCCCCCTGTGTATGTGCGAGGAGGCTCTGCAATAGTCCCTGATCCAGAGATTAAAGTGTTAATTATTAGCAAATGGCTGTCCCCCTCAGTATCAATGACGAGACAGTCAACCTGCATATGACACTAAAGGTTCCTCCAACGGGCTGTAATTAAAGCCCTGCGGTGGAGAAATCCCTGCATCAATACAACCATATGGGTTGTATGTGCATGTGTCCCATGCAAGTAGACACGGCACAGCAGAGTTGAGACTGTTGCGTGCTAGCTAGTCCTCTATGTATAAGCTTGACATAGCAGAGCTGTAACTGCTCCGTGAGGACAACTCTGCAGGAGGAGTAACTGATCAGATAGTGTGCTCACACAGTGATCTCCAGTCCCACGTAACCATTAGTATTCTGCCTGTCAGGCAGTTGTATCACTAAATCGAGGTGTGTTTACTTTGTGCAGATAAGGCTGCCGAAGTCAGTCACATACACATGGGAAGGGTTGAGAGAAGGTGAGCCGCGATCAGCTGTTTGAGTGTATTCACAGCTCAAACATAGCTCGGCATAGCAGAGTTGTAACTGCTACGTGAGGGCAATTCTACAGGAAAGAGTGTGTTCTCTTTGTGCAGACTATGCTGCCAGAGTCAGTCACATACACATGAGAAGGGTAGAGAGTATGTTTGAGCTGTGAATACACTCAAACAGCTGATCGCGGCTCACCTTCTCTCAACCCTTCCCATGTGTATGTGACTGACTTCGGCAGCCTTATCTGCACAAAGTAAACACACCTCGATTTAGTGATACAACTGCCTGACAGGCAGAATACTAATGGTTACGTGGGACTGGAGATCACTGTGTGAGCACACTATCTGATCAGTTACTCCTCCTGCAGAGTTGTCCTCACGGAGCAGTTACAGCTCTGCTATGTCAAGCTTATACATAGAGGACTAGCTAGCACGCAACAGTCTCAACTCTGCTGTGCCGTGTCTACTTGCATGGGACACATGCACATACAACCCATATGGTTGTATTGATGCAGGGATTTCTCCACCGCAGGGCTTTAATTACAGCCCGTTGGAGGAACCTTTAGTGTCATATGCAGGTTGACTGTCTCGTCATTGATACTGAGGGGGACAGCCATTTGCTAATAATTAACACTTTAATCTCTGGATCAGGGACTATTACAGAGCCTCCTCGCACATACACAGGGGGAGGCTAGACACATATATCTTTAATAAAACGAAGCAATTAATTTAGACATAATATTGTCTCAGTGTGCCAATCTAGGGGACTTTGGCACAACGTCAAAAAATTTTTTCATCTAACATTGTTTTTAATAATTATTCAATAAAGTATTTTTTATTTTTAACATTGATGTAACACACTACTTTTCCCACTCCCCGTTCCTTTGTTCATATATCGATAATTGGTGGTGTACACCTAGTGTGAATTACTCCAACATATTATATATAAAATTGTAAGAGGGTAATACCTATCTAAATATATTACTTTTAAACACACCCACTAGGACTTTTGCAAGCCTCATTTGCATAACTACAAAAATGGTCATAACTTGGCCAAAAATGCTTGTTTTTTAAAAATAAAAACGTTACTGTAATCTACATCGCAGCGCCTATCTGCTGCAATAGGAGATAGGGGTTGCAAAATCTGGTGACAGAGCCTCTTTAACTTAGGGCCTGTGCACATCACGTTTTGGCCCTACGTTTAACACATACGCCGAGTAAAGTTCACAACGTATACATTAAAGGTAGGTTGTGCTGGATGCCTTAACAGTGGCTTCCGTCACCATAGAGTTTTATGGTGTGTGTTTAACATATACCTCATGAAAAGCTATTGAAAAAGACCATGACAGTGGCATACGTCACCCGTAGGCTCCAATGTGTAAAAAAAAAGGATAAGCTTTGTTGCGGGCTGGAATTTCATAGTTTACTGCACTATTCCATCCTCCAATAAAAAGTATACTGATGTATACCAGCCCGACGGAGGCCAAAAGGATACACTCCGCCTGACTAATGGAGCTCTATGAACATGTTTAGTGTGTATGCCGGGAGCTTTCTTAACGCACACACTAAAAGTATGGCAAAAATGTTCACAGGCCCTCAGTAAAATGTGTAGATATAGGCGAAAATTGTATTAAATAAGGGAACGAAATTTGAAGAATATTAAGATAGCCAAATTAATGTGCACAGGTAGGGGTGGATTTTTTTTTCTTTTTTTTTTATAAAGGTCAATAACGTTTGTTCGCCTATTTAAAAAAAAAAAATATTACGTGTTCTAATTTTCCTACAGAACAGTAATAATTATTTGATCGTGTATAATGATCTTTTGGCATCAATCCTTTGTGCAGGTTTAATAAATTTTATTTTTTTTAACCCCTACCCCTTCTTTACGCTATACAAACTTAGGTCTGGTGTAATAAGATTGTTCGTATTGCTTATTGGTGTGTTTTTTGTATTTTTTACTGTGTAAGAGTAAGGCGACAGGGTGCGCTATTGACCATGTTTGGCGCGGCTGTGAAATTGCTCGTTAATGGCTGTGTGGTGTTGTGGATAAAACGTTTGTTTACCTGCAAAATAGTGTGAGCATAACGGGTGTATTCATTAGTGGCCACACGATTTTGCAGGAAAACAGCCGCGCCACCCTGGGTTCCGGCACAGCTATTGGCTGCGATGCGTTCGCGTCAATTCTGCTCCGTGAGGCCTTACCTTGATACCCTGTGCAGCTAGTAATGGAGATGTTGCTTTGTAAATATATATTTTATATTTAAATATCTGTCTATATATTTCTTAAGGATACACAAAACCTAATAAGATAAATGGAGCAGAAGCAGCTGAAATATAATTGATTACAATACTTATGTATTTGAGCACGGTTCATTCTTGAAAAAGTGTAATCCACTTTTTTGGATCTATTTATAGCAGCGTTTTATTTAATATAGTGTTCTATTCATTTCATCATAAGGTGTGGAGAAAACTTTATTTGGGGATTTAAAAACATAGTTTTACTTGTGCAGTATAAACAAATGTATCTTATAATAAATAATAAAAAATACAGTAATATTTTTTTTTTCTCCCGCCCAGCAAACAAAACAATTGCGCTTCCTTCTTGGCTTATAACCGCTACTCCTTTCACACAGACTATATTATACACAAAAATAATTTGTTATATTTTTTTTATGTACATTTTTGTAGCCCTATTAAGCGAGTCTGACAAGTGGTGTTCATGATAATGCATCAATTTAGCTGGGCATGAATACATATTTTGTACAGTATTAACGAAAAACATACAATCCATATACTTGCTTCACATTATCACATAGTGATAGAGAATAAAGCACCTTTTCCTGAATTTACCAGTCCCCTGTGATAAAAAAAAATTAATAAAAATAAATTAATCTGCAATGCATTTTCTTTCTCAGGCTTGAAATATTGAACTTCCATTATATGCATTTCTTTCACGCTATTATTACATAAATGTTACTTGTTTTACATTGAAAAAATAAATTGGGGTGTGTTTTAGTAGCCACCAAATCCGGTATGACAAATGTCTCCTAAAAATTTTTTTTTAATTAAACCACCATGATGGATTTCTCTAGTAACCAGAAACGGTTAAATAATTTCTATTTCTCCCTCACTACGGAACAGCTAGTTTACAGCAGACTGTTCCATATAATCCCTGTTTTCACTTAAAGGAACACGAAACCTAAAAATGCATCATAAAAGTAAAATTGCCTCATTTTATCAGTCTGCCGATTTTTCAGCAGTCGTCGGAAACAGACAGTCTTCCAGAAAACTTGCAGATAAAACAAGTGTTAATTTCCTCCTGATCTCTTCCATTTTCAGCTGCCAGACAAATGAGGGACAGGTTTAGGTAAAGGGCAGAGTTTTAACAGAGTTTTAACATTTATGGTTTCCTATTGGGTGTGGATTTTTACTGCAGCCAGTTGTCTTAAAGAGGACCTAACACTAATTTGATTATTAAATAAATTGTTAGCCAAAAAAAACACAAATCTTTAACGAATAATACAAAAAAATGTAATTACCTATAAAAAAAAAAAAAAGGCTTAATACGGCGCTCGCCTTTTATGTAAGTGAGGCTGCTCTGCAGTGGGCGCCAGGCAACATTAGAGGATATTACCGTCATTCCTAGTGTCCCTATGTCACTCTCCCACATTCCCTGTCACCATTGAACAAAAACCTGCATTAAAATTACTGGCAGTTGCTCAAAAAGAAAATCAAGAGTGGGCGCTGTTGTACGGAACCGCGAGGACTAAAGGAAATTAAAGTAAAATGAAGTGATATGGACATGGCATTATCCATCTTAGTTTTATTAAGTAGGGATGCCCTTATTATTTTGATATTTCTTAACCTCTGACAGGTGCTCTTAAAGTTCATAGTAAATATATGTTGGCCATAAGTAACTGTTATTTCTCCTGACCCATAAACCTATGCATGCTTTGCTCAGCCCAACATGCATATTTATTTCAATGGTGAGAGGAGAATAAGCTACTGCCAGACCCCTCTAGCAGTGTCCTTATCTCTTCTGGGAACAAAGGATCGGGCATGTTGAAATCCAACATTCCCAAAATCTGCGGGTCTGCCGAGATTCGTCTAATGTGCATGGACACCTTTACAGCCAGATACAGAGTTGTACCAAGGAGACAGGGAGAAATGACGGATCCTCTATGACACGTATAGAAGCATTCTTCGTTTTCAGAAGACTAAATAGGAGGAGGTATTGCTGGAATTTTGTAAAACAAAACATTTTGTGAATTTTTTTTTATATTTCGTGTTCCTTAAATAGACTTTGAAAATGAAGTTAGTGTTGTTTAGAAACTTTCGGACACCTTTTATATGTCATGTGGCTTTTGACACCAATAATTTTGCAATCTAAGTAATTCTTCAACAATATAAATGTTATTTTACACCTCTAAGCATATAGGGTAAATTGAAAAAAAATATATAAATATATATATATTTTTCCCCCCTCCAGAAGGGCTGTGTTCTACTCTAATCTGGATAAGATTTCTGTTTCAAAATAAGGGTTTATAGATACAATCAATTATTACGATTGAAAAGATCTGTTATGTAGTGAAACAATCCGCCATTTATTTACTTCATTACTGAAATAGTCAAATTAATCTTAATTGTGTCATTTTAAAATTACCTAGAAAATATCAATATACACTTTTTATTTTGATTAAACAGACATTGAATAATAAATGTAAATACCACTTATCTAAATTTATACCATTTTATTGAAAAAGTTGTAGATCTCGGACCTATTATTATAAATAAGCATAATGCCAAGTTAAGGGGGGAAAAAAAATAAGTCTTGGCTTCTGTTACAATGGTATGGCATTTAATACTTCGAAAACATTATAATGTTGAGACCCGACAGTATTCCAACATTAGTTGTGAAACCTTAGCCAGAACTGTATTGTTCTTGTTTTTTTTATTTATTTTTTTATTTTAATTTTTATGCTTCTTTTAGGTTTTTGGGTACGAAAACATTAGAAATTAGGTCTAAGAAAACATAGCGTCCCATATCCTTGACCCTGTCAACGAACAATGAGATTAAAGGCATGTTCTGACTTTGGGATATGCCTGGCTGCTCTAACTTGAGCATTTTAAATGTCTTTTCTGTAATATTAAAGTGAGCGTGAAAATGATAGGAAAGAAAAATCTCTGTAGCATGGGACGGCAAATACTCATAATTAGTCACATCTTTGAGATTTTCATTGGTCTCCGACCATTTGAAAATTTGTGCTTTCTCCAGATTTTTGATGTGCTGAAAATTGCACTCATCCCCTGCTTGTATTTTGCAATAAAATCTTACATGAAAGACACCCCCCCCCCCCTCAATTTTTATTTTATTATTTTAAATGTAAGGCTATAAACTTTCTTCAGATTTGTGTTTTAAACATAAACCTCTAAAACCAAACCAAAATTATAGCCATTGTTTTTTTGTATGCTGAACCAAAATAAGAAAAAAAAAAAATTCCACATTTCCTGTTTCTGTTCTTCACATTTGGCAATTCAAATTTTAATCCAGATTTTACATCCCGCATCGTGAACTGCTAGTAAAAGTTGGCATGTTGTGATTTTTTTTTGATTTTTTTTATACCTTGCTTCTGCAAGTGAGTTGCAAGTATAAAGGCCTTTTTGGTACACACAGTAGATATCTGCATACTGACCAAACATATGCTCCTTGATAACATCACGTTAACAAGATCCCCTTTGTTAATGGACTATTGTATTTTCTTAGATACGCCTATGAAGGCCAGAGGCTCGTGTTTCAGCAGCTTTAGCTATAGGAACCAGAGTTTCCATCTTCCATGCTTTTTCGATTCTGTTTTGGATTTTTGCTTGGGAGTTGATGTATAACTCTCTGCAGTGTAAGGCAAAGGTGCAACCTGAGTTTCCTCAATGGGATGGAGTTTCTTCAAAACTGGTTGTAGTTTGTCTTCTTGCTGCTTAAAATCCAGTTCCACACTGAAATATTGAATAGATAAAATTACATTTAAATAAGTAAGCAAACCATAAAATCTCTTCTATTATTCAGTACAAACATAAGTGAAAAGGCTCCTAATTATCGGGAAAACGCTCGTTCACAAAACGCTCGTTCACAAAACGCTCGTTCACAATAATTGCCCTGTGTAAACAGGGCAACGATCAGCTGATGAACGAGCAAACGCTCGTTCATCTGCTGATTGTATCGTTTTAAATGCCAAAAATATTATCTTTGCCTGCAGCACATGTTCCTATGTAAATTGGGATGCGCTGCCGACATGATAGAAATGTATGGGGACTGCGATCAGAGTCACGATCGCTCGCCCCCATACATAGCTCCTTGTGAAAGGAGCAAACGAGTGCCGATCAACGAGCTTTCTCGTTGATCGGCGCTAGTTTACACGGCCCACGTCGGCCCGTGTAAAAGTACCCTTAGACGTGTTTAACTGGTCATTATTATAAATTTAACCCAGAAGATAACGAAACAAAAACGACACTTGTAACAGCTGCAATTAACAAGGTAGAAACAAGGGGATCGATTACGTTATTTTTTTGGGGGGATGTATTTTAACTCATTAACAGCCACCCACACGTGTTTTTAAGGCGGCTATTGAGGGGCTTTAATTTAATTGTAGTTGCACAGGGAAACCTGATATTATTCAAAGACTAGACATCAAGACTGTGTCACACGCCTCTTAATAAATTTGTCACATCTTCAGCTGTCCGTGCAACACTGAATGAAATCTACACAAGCCAGGAGCTGGCATAGATTTCCGCTAAAGTAAATGCATTGGGCTGCGAGTAACCACAACCCTTCCGAGAGCGGGAGAAATTGCCCAAAAGTTGCATTTTTTTAAAACTTTTGGCCCGTTTGCTTAATTTCTTTGCAATAAAACTGGCGTAGAAACGCTATTGACTGTCCCCTCTAGGTGTATAAAAAAATAGTAAAAATATAAAGGTATATCTGTCGCGCAAAAATCACGTTGTTAACTATTTAACCAGCAGAAGCAGAAAAATCGCAAAAATGTGTCTGATCAAGAAGTAGAAAAATATGTGCAGTATTAAGGGGCTAAAACTGTATCGCTGCACAATATGTATCTTCTCTCTCCCTCCTCACAATCTGACCGCACAGAGGGAGGAGAGAAAACTTTCCCTGTGATCACTATAATTGGCTTCTTTCTGGTGATTACGTCATGGGGACTTTAACCACTCCGGGACCGATGATGGTGCCTGGACCATCTTAAGCCCGCCATCGCCTGGAGAATTGGGACTGTAAATATACAAATACTTACAAGCTGTAGGGGTTAATAAGTTATTTTCACACTTCATATAATTTGACAATTTTTTGTGCCTAATGCGATCAAGAACATGTGTTGTGTCTATACAAAACTAACTACAATTTACGAATATACAACTCCTTCCCAGCACGCCATTACATTACAGAATTCTTAGAAAAATAGACTGGTATAGCTACAACATTTATTTCTCAACCAGGGTCCGGGTCGACCTGAAGCAGTAGTCCGGACCCCACAGGCCTACTGTCATAGATTCATTGGAGGACGTCTCCCCCAATGCTTCCTATGACGGCAGGCCTGCTGACATCCGTGGCAGAACTACCACTGCCTGGCAAACAAGGTCCTGGGCAGCGTCAGGCTGTTGTGTGCGGCGGCGCAGTATAAAGGACCGTATATATGGTATGTTATTACATGACTGATTTTGCTTTCCGTTTAGAGTCTTCTGCCTTGTATAAAACAAGCAAAGACAATTAATACTGTTTGGCTACTTTCGAAAATCTGAAAAATGTAAGTTGGTTTTGCCAGCAGAATTAGTTTTCTCTGAAAATAGGCCCTACCTGTAGACTCTGCATGAAAACTGAGACGTGTCCTCTGTAGAATCTTTTAAAGAACACAAACTTTTTTTTTTTAAATTTCTTTAGCAAATTCAGAGTGAGTGTTTCTTTAAATAATTCACGGCTTTGCTGCGTGCATGGACCCTGTACGGCACATGGTTTCTTGTGTGTGCTGTGCCCTTGTCAGACACCATATTCTTCTCTGGAAGACAATACCTCCGTAGTACCGCGTGCAATGGAGCATGCAATGTCAATTTTTTTTTTCTGTTACGTATTCACACGAAATCCATGGGAAAAACCTCTGTGTGCCTCTGAATTAAATTAATATCACACAGTGGTACAGTATGGGCTTATAGCAGTTTATGGGCTCTGCATTATCCGGATCCGTAATGCAGCCAAAAATCTAAATTATAGTAGTTTATTACATAATTAGTCAGAAGTCAGGTATTTTATAACGCTGGACATGTAGAAATGGCGGGCACTTTACAACAAATTATCAAACCGTAGGGGTGCGATACGGGAAACAATAGTAGTAGGCAACAAGAGACACACCTGACAAGTGTGCACACCCATATTATATAAGAGACAATAATTTTTAGTGTATTATAAGAAAACAATACTTCTGACAAACCGTTACAAATGTTTAAAAAATATATATCATAAGTCATAGTCTATAATGTGTCACTTTTATAGCGACAACCTAAAATATTGGAAAAAACAGACAGAAATTGATGCAAAATCCAAATTGCTGATGTAACACCCTCACTGTTGAACTACTTGACCACAAATGTGGTGAGAAAGATAAAATGCTGAAAAAAATGTAAGTGTCTAATGATAAATGCATCAAGACCTAAACTTATGAAGCATAAAATCAACTACAAATATAAAGTGCAAAGTGCTATCTGTATAAGCCCAAGTAGAACTGTAAATATGAAGTGAACATATAATGTTCCCCATATATCTCTGACGCGAGGCTGCAACGTATTCCACCTAATAGGTATACAGTGTGATACCTCACCAAAACCCCCAGGCATTGCGCTACCTGAAGCTCTAGAAAGTTCCTCATGTTAATATCTGTATATGGACAGTGATGTCAAGAGCTTTCAGCACCGGAGTCCCCGACTAGAGTGTCAGAAGCGTTCTGTCCTGGGGTTCCTGCATTGGGGAAGCTCCTGATGTTACTGTCCATATATGAACAGTGATGTCAGAAGCTTTCAATACCGGAGTCCCTGACCAGAGTGTCGAAATCACTCTGACCAGGTACTCCGGCCCTGGGGAAGCTCCTGACATCACTATCCATATATGGACAGTGACGTTAGGAGTTTTGGGATGCTAGAGAACCTGCCAGAGCATTGGAAATGCTCTTGCCAGAATTGGAGAGCCCCCGATGTCACTGTCCAAAGATAGCATCCAGGGACTCTGGTTGTAAAAGTCTTGCGATCGCGGGTGATCGGGCGGGTGGGCAGGGCAGCCCCAGTCGAGCTAATGGAAACACGTCGAACGCTGAAAGCTTTCCTGATGTGCACGTTAAGCATTTGGCTAAAACGCAGTGTGAGAGTGGCCTTATCCAGCAGCATCTGTCCGCTCTCTAAAACTTTTAATGCAGTTTTAGAAAGCACAAAGTCATGTTGGAAACATACACATTTTCTTTGACATTTAATACCCAATAATTGCTGCACATGGTACTGATCTTTCCCTTAAAGTAAGATCAAAAGCACAGCGCTCTGCCTGCCACTGCTAAACTTTCTGATAAAAGGCAAAACTTGAAAAGTAGACACTCTCCATATTTAAATGTTCTAGTCAAACATATTTTGACGCATCTGGTAGAGAAGGCAGAAAACCAAATAGCTTCATAAAATTTCTATTCTCTAAAACTGACCTGCATTCTCCGCACACGCCATCAGATTTCAGAGCTTTTGGGATGGCTGCTTAATCTGTGTTCAATCTAATTTGTGTCTTCCTTCAACATTTACACCAGGGATGTCAATTAAGGAGACAATCGAGATGGATAGAAATAAGTGTAAGAACTCCGGCTGAATAAATACACAGTCTACACTACAAACCGTTAGGGAACGTCCACACGTAGCCGATGAAATAAGTTTTACATCCGGATTTTAGCTGTGGATTAACTACAGATTTCACCCTATAAATTGAAGCGTTGAAAATCCGCATCATGGCCTCCATTCCGCGCTGATTTTTTTCCGCTACATGTTTTTAAAAACCCTATCCACATGTATTGTACTTTGCTTCGGGTTTACCAGCAGAATATGCAGCGAAAATCCGCTGTGTCTTGACTTGACCTAAGGCAGACTGGCATAATCCCTCATTGTTTGTTGACCACAGTGTTTCCCTCAGCTGGGACCCCCAAAAACAAGCTGCAATTCATTGAGTAACCTAAGAACAAGTGTTCAATTTCCCTGAAGCACCACTATAGGACAAATTTAAGTCCCCTCCCCTGTGGATGACCCAACACATCGACTATTAATTTCAATGGAACAAGTGTAATGCTTATAGAGTACCTGTCCCCTCTCCTGACAAGTCGGTTTTAGTAAATATTCTCCATAAAATAACCATTCTGGATCAATTATTTCTTAGGACTTCGTGTTGTTTCGTTCCTCTGTTATTCCTCTAAAAACCTATGAATAAATTGACAACTTGGTGTTACCATTCCCCTTGTTAAAGGACTGTGTCCCTATATAGCCTGAGACTGTGAGCACTAATTGGACAGTGCCTAGGGACCCCCCCCCCCCCAAATGGTAACGTCCAGTTGTCAATCTTTTTCATAAATTTGTAGGAGGAGTAACAGAGGAACGGTACAAAGCAGAGTTCTAAGAGATGCACCAGAATTGTTATTTCATGAGGGAATATAATTATTTGCTTAAAAAAAAACCAAAACATATCAGGAAAGGTAAGAGATTTTTATTTCTTTTTAAATACTGGATTTGTGACAATGTTTCTCTTTATTTTCCTATGTAGATGTCGCTTTATTTCTCATTCTGAACACAAGCCCTGACTCTGTATGTGGCTGTCGGGTGGGTTCTCTGGGCCAGATACTACAATTATGTTTGTATCCTACTGGTAATAAATCCACTCTGTTTGTTTGTTGCACATTTATTCTAATTAACAGACATGATAACATTAAAAAATAATCCACTATTAAGTCACCGCGCCAGAAATATGTTAATGTATATGCTTTTCTTTTCATTCAGCTGTTACATAACAGATGGGTCTTTACGAGTTGGCAGTCAGGCTGCGCCACATATTAAAATCTCAGGGCACATGATTGTGTCTGATGACAGTAATCTGAAATCCCTACTTGTATGGATACATTCCCTCTCAGAATAATCCATGTTTCTTCATTTCCCTTTGAAAAGCAAATACCGGATGACATGATGTTCTTTGTAATTCAAGTTAACGGATCCTGACGCGTTTCTGCATGGCGATAACCCCTCGCTATCATTTTGTAATGCTTGCTTTCCATGGGATGCATTACTAATCTCAGATTTAGGACCTTTAAAGAATTAAATAAAATGCAATTCCTGAAAGCACTTCCTTTACCAGTAGATAATTTCGGTAATGAAGCGCGGCTCTGTCGCACCTTCTCTACTCTTCTCCGCTTTTAAAGGGAAACTGCTACTTATGCAGTTCCCGAATACATAGTTGTGAGTCAACACATTATATTCCTATTTATGCCGATTGAAAGGTGGTGATATTCCACAAATCATTTATTTTCCTGTATAATATTAGTCAACTGTCCCTTTCCATCCATGCTAAATTTTTTATTTGTAAACCATTTATTACTTTACTCTCATGCTCAGTTGTCACAAAAATACTGCTGCAGCCTGGACAAAACCCTTTTTAATCTACTGAAAGTAAAAATTCCTCTGATCCTCTGTCGCTGGCTCTTTGCTTCAATGTGACGACTAGGTTACATAGATACTTCAGCGAATGTCACGGAGACGAGTGTCCCCACGATTTCGTACCGCTATTGTATGATACAGCCACACAATATCATTATGGATGCAAAATCACTTTAGCTTAAGCTGCCCATAAACATAAAATGAACGTCGGACGATTTTGGCCGACTGTCTTTTAAAATTATATGCGAATAATTGTTCGTGACCGCAGACCTATTGTCTGCCAAAAATGTGATCTGTCATGTTACATTTTTCCCGACCGTGTTTCACTGAAGATACAAATGTATGGCAAGATCAGCTGAATTGAGATTGTGTTTGTGTGCGCGTGCGCTCGCACGTTTACGATTGACCAATCGGTGACCAATCAGCGTCATACACTTCTCATTGTTCCAGCCCAGCTTCTTTCACACAAAGTACCCCTTGAAAAAGCTGACGGCGAAACGTGTGTCGGAGTGTTTGGTTGTAGTCTGTGATTTGTCTTATTGAGGGGCAAACATGCAAATTAAGGGTTGGTATCTGATATGAATTTGGATCTTTGATTATTTTTCACCTCTTCACCTTTACTCCTTATCCAGTGATTACATATTGGTAATTTATGAGGTGTTTTTGTACAGCGTCTGTGAATACCTATATATTATACTGCCCTATCACATGTATATGTAATGTGATGCATTGTGACCCCTCATACCACTACCACATTTTTATTATATGTTTTATATTTTGTGTGATGGTCTATGTATGTTTTTATAATACATTCTAATAAAGATATTTTTTTGAAATATTGGCTAGTGCTATATTTGTACTACTGGGGATTTATATTCTAGATTTATTGTCTATATATGTCTTGATAGGTATTATATTTCCAGTGTTGATATATATGGACGTTATTGCTGAAACAGGTTTTCTGTCTGGCTTGGAGCTTATAGGAATTGATACCTAGAAGAATTGATGCTGTTTTTGAAGGCAAAGGGTGGTCACACCAAATATTGATTTTGATTTATTTTCTGTTCATTCACTTTTGTTAATGAATAAAAAAAAACTATTAACACTTCTATTTTTGTAAGCATTCTTACTTTGCAGCATTTTCCAACAGCTGCCTAAAACGTTTGCAGTTTACCTGTGTGTGTGTTTGTGTATATTTATACATCGCCTATTGAGCACAATGGCTGTATGCAGTGAGCTCCCCCTTGTGTTGGGTGCAGGCAGCCAGATTTTTACCAATTTGGTTGGATTTTGGCTCCCTAATGCTCAGTGCAGTTTGGCAGTGCACAATTGCCTGAACAGTCAGTCTGCCCCTGCTATATATCAGCTCATCATACTAGAACTTGAGTTCTGTGTCTGGACTGTTGGTCACAGACCATTCAGCAAATGGTGACACGTGTTATGAGGGGTGACTACAATAACATATATATTATAATTTTTTTTACAAATAACCGCATGTTACATTGCTGCACATAGCGTGTTCTCCAGTACAGCAGGGCATTCCTAATGAGTACAATAATTCAACTTTACCTGTATATGATACATGCGCTGTTCCTACATGTGTCACAGTTGGCTGTATCTTGGCCAGTCCGATATGATAACCTAAATATAAAAGAACAAATGTTAATAAAGGTAAACCAAAGAATCACTAGTGTGTGTGTATGTATGTATGTGTATGTGTATATATGTATATGTATATGTGTATGTATATATATATGTGTGTGTGTATGTATGTATATATATGTGTGTGTGTACGTATATATATATGTGTGTGTGTGTGTTTGTGTGTGTGTGTATGTATATATGTGTGTATGTATATATGTGTGTGTGTGTGTGTATGTATATAATGTGTGTGTGTATGTGTATATATATACGTATATGTATGTATATGTGTGTGTGTGTGTGTGTATGTGTGTATATATATATATATATATATATATTATATTTTGTATTCATGTAAAATCAAAATACAGGTCTGCATAGATGGGTCTTACTGACTTTGCTGTTATTACGAGTGTCTATTTAGTCACTTGGATCTCTTCAGATTCTCTCAGTATAACGTCAAATTCAATAGCAGTAGATATTTCTTGAACCTCTAAGTTGCATGAATTTAGAAGTAAATTTCACCAAATCTATCAAAATGTGGAGCGTTGTGTAACTCGCAGGGCATGTTAGATTCATTACTCTTTCTTACCTCACCTCAAGGCTGTGGGTACATGGCACATGTCCTCTATAAACTTGTTACGTTTTACCACTAAACTGTAAAAAAAAAAAAAAAACAAGCAATCCCCCTTCCAAGTCCGGGCAAATTCCCTTTAGGCATTAATGGGTTTTACCGTATTAGAAAAACATGGCTGCTTTTTTACAGAAACTGCTCCACACCTGTCCCTTGGTTGTGTCTGCGATTACAACTCGGTTTTATTGAAATAAATGGGTCTGACCACAATACCTCTCAGAACCTGTGTACCGGTGTGTCGCTGTTCTTGGAAGAAAGCAGCCATGTTTTTTGTTTTTTTTAATCCTGTGCAACTCCTTTAATGTTATAGCATTAAGGGGCCACACCACCTTCAACCTCGTATTGTTGTTTCACAATAATACTGATTGAGCGCTGTACAGGGAATTACTACACAACCTTATTGAAGTGAATGGGTCTGATATTGTGCTGGTTCAAGAGCGTTTCAAATCTTTTATTTTTTTAAATTTTTATTGATCCCCCCCTCCATAGTTCAGATATTGATATATCTAATCAATGTGCCTAAATGCTTTTGGTGAGATCACCTCCGTTAATGGGCGGGGATGGGCTGGCAGACATTTTTCTGGCCTGCATGTCAGTGATCCCATTGAAGAACATTCCAATCAACCAAACTGTTGCTTGAAATGGCTGGTAACACAGAACAATATAATGTTTTCAATTGCTCAATATTTGTGTATTTAGTCGTAACCTGCTTAAGTGTAAACAAGCGCCGATCAACGAGACAACTCTTTTGATCGGCGCTCGTTTGCTCTGATCACAAGGAGCTAATAAGGGGACGAGCACTCGTTACTCCGATCGCTCGTCCCCATACACAGGTTTACACAGGGAGATGTGCTGCCGACAACGATAAAAGTTTATGCATTTAAAACGATCCGATCAGCCGATGAACGATCTTTGCTTGTTCATCGGCTGATGGTTGACTTGTTTACACAGGACAATAATCGCGAACCAGCATTCTATGAACGCTCGTTTGCCCGATAATTGGCTGGTGTAAAAGGGCCTGAAGTCTCATCTTAGAACAAGACCATTGTTCTTTTCATGTCTACCAACCAACTTTTCTGAAGAGCATTCATCCTTCGGGAGAGACCACTCTACAGATAGGACCTGACTTTATTGAATTTACTCTTTGTACCAGGTAGAAATAATTATGTAGATCTATTTGATATTGCCGACCAACATCAGAGAAAAGTATAATTGCTTGGTGGGAGGGAGCTCGATAAGGGGTCAGTACTGAGTGACCCAAAACGTAGCTAATAAATTCCCTATTCTTCTGTTGTGCTTTCTTTTATTTGCTTCTGAAGTGGAGGCTAGTTCCACTTCTGAAGGATTTTTATCCTTTATGCTACACAAAGAAAACGTCTTTGGAGTTGGGCTTATTCTTCTAAGTGATAACAGAGCGACGTGTGCTGCAAGACGATAACGTAACAGATTGTTTAAGATTAGTGTCTTCCCATAAATATCTGTATTCATATATATTAAATAAAGATACATTGTTATATTTACTTCTTTCAATACATTTCACCAATATTAGTTTTATCTTCTATAAGGTTGTGTTCACACTGAGTTTTTTCGCAGGAGGAAAATTATGCCTCAAAATTCCGTTTGGGATTTTGAGGCAGATTTTGACCTACTTGCGCGGCGTTTTTCGCTCGCGCCCATTGAGTGCTATGGGCAAAAAACTCTGCGAAATACTCTTCTCTGCCTCCCATTGATGTCAATGGGAGGTCAGAGGCGTAACAGCGCGAAGATAGGGCATGTCCCTTCTTTCCCCCGCGAGGTGGTTTTACCACTCGTGGGAGAAAAGCGCCCCCGCCTCCCATTGAAATCAATGGGAGGCATTTTCGGCTTTTTGACTAGTTTTGCGGAGCAGTTTCCGTGCCAAAATACTCGTCAAAATACTCAGTGTGAACAGGGGCTAAGTCTTTCTCTTCCACCATGTTCTTGTCTGGACATTAATTTCTACATCTTATACATGCACCTCTTCCCTATCTCTGTCCATGCCATATGTTCACGCTCTTGCCTCTTTTTTATGTCGGTTTCCCAGTGTTATACTTGTGCCTCTCTTCCACAGCAAACACATTTAGATAGAATCTATCATGTATAAAATGTTACCAATTTGACAAGAATTTAAGTATGTAAAAGAGAAATAATGTTTGTTTTGGAAATCGTTGCAATTATTTGTTTTTTAATATTAAGAACTTCCCTGGTGGCTGCCACGTTGGAAGCAATATATTCCTCTATCGACTGTAAAGACAGTTCTGCAGGGTGTGATTGATCACATCTGCAAACAATGGGATTTAATGGTCATAAAAGTGTCAATAGACTAATACAACCTCCAGGAAAAGATGGAGTATAGCCCCTTCTCCCCTGAGACCAACGAGTGGCAGGGGAGATGCATACATTGTGAATAGTGTTGCTATCATGCATTATCTAGACTTCATTCATTACCATAGTGCGGTCATCTGGTATTGAATCCCCCGCCCTCTAATGACAATTTAATAACTCTGCTTAACATGCCCCAGTCTGTACAGTAAAGTTGACAAGTCACATATAAAAAAACAGGAAATGTCAGCTGATTGTGTGTGCTTCAGTGGCCAGTGTGAAACTCTAATATTTAATTGTTTTTATATAATCACATAAAAAAAAAATAATAATCTGATTTTAGTGTTTTGGTCTTTTTAAAAATATTCTCTTTAAGAGGGAAATGATCGCTTCATTGTTGATTAATGGATCATGAAAAGAATAGATTGCTTTAACCCGTTCCCGACATCCGCCGTATATATACGGCGCACGCCGGGTGGGGGAGTATGGAGCCCACAGGCTGAGCCCGCTCCATAGGACGAGCGTGTCGGCTGTGTGTTACAGCTGACGCTTCCGGGTAACGAGCGGACTCCCGCTCGAGTGCGATTCCACTCGTTTAACCCGTTAAATGCTGTGGTCGATAGCGACAGCAGCATTTAAATGATTAAAAACAGGGGGACGACCCCCTATAACGTTCCAATGCCCCCCCACGGCGAGATCGGGGTGAGCGGTTGGTTGCCATGGCAACCTGGGGGGCCTGATGAAGGCCCCCAGGTCCGCCATCTTTTACTCCGGCAGGGCTTCATAGGAGACGTCAGAATCACGATATACTGCAATACATTAGTATTGCAGTATATTGTACAAGCGATCTAACGATTGCTGGTTAAAGTCCCCAAGGGGACAAGTAAAAAAACTGTTAAATAAAGTTGTTTTTTGTTAAATTAAAAAAATAAATAATAAAGTTAAAAAAGGAAACCTTTTCCCATTTTCTTTCAAGCACAATGTAAAAAAATAACTAACATAACTGGTATCGAGGCGTCCGTAAAAGTCTGAACTATTGCAATATATCATTATTTAGTCCGCACAGTGAACGCCGTAACAAATTAAAACCGTCAGAATTGCGGTTTTGTGGTCACTTCATCTCCCACAAAAAAATTTAATAAAAAGTCTCACGTACCCCAATGGTACCAATATAAACTACAGCTCGCCCCGCAAAAAATAAGCCCTCATACCGCTTAATCGACGGAAAAATAAAAAAGTTATGGCTCTCAGAATATGGTGACAAAACTCAAATTTTATTTTTAACCATCAGTTTTTCCCTTGTAAAAGTAGTAAAACATAATAAAACTATATAAATTTGGTATCGCTCTAATCGTATTGACCCGCAGAATAAAGTTAACATGTAGTTTTTACCTTCCCCAGGGACCGATCGCGTTGTCCCCACCGATTAACCCCTTAGAAGCTGCCTTCAATAGCATCCGCGGCTTCTAAGGGGTTAAAGCACCATTGACGTCCCACGACAATATCGCAGGCGCTGATGGTTGCTATAGCAACTGGAGGCCTAAGAATGGCCTCCGACTATGCCATCTACGGAAGCCTGGTGGGTCCTGACATGCTTGCTGTCACCGAGTAGCTGACAGCTCTAATACAATGCACTACGCATGTCAGGGCTTCCTGCATTCAAGTCCCCTAGTGGGACAAAAAAAAATATTTACGTTTGTATAAAAATAAAATAAGTTTTAAGGTAATAAAAGTAGAAATCCCCCTTTTCCCTTATGTAATTTATTATTAAAAATATAAATAAATAAACTATACATAATTGGTATCGCCGCGTCTGTAACGACCTGAACTCCAAAAGTATTTAGTTATTTATCCCGCACGGTGAAAGCCGTAAAGAAAATAATAATAAACCATACCAGAATCACAATTTGTTTGGTCACTTCACCTGCCAAAAAATTTAATGAAGAGATCAAAAAGTCGCATGTACCCAAAAATTGTACTGATCAAAACTATAGTTCGTTACACAAAAAAACCTCAGTCCTTGCATGGCTTTCTTGATGGAAAAATAAAAAAGTTCTTGGTCTTAGGCCTCATTTACACGAGCGTGTGCGTTTTGTGCGCGCAAAAAACGCAGCGTTTTGCGTGCGCAAAAGGCACTTGACAGCTCCGTGTGTGTCATCCGTGTATGATGCGCGGCTGCGTGATTTCCGCGCAGCCGCCATCATAGAGATGAGGCTAGTCTACGTCAGTCACTGTCCATGGTGCTGAAAGAGTTAACTGATCGGCAGCAACTCTTTCAGCACCCTCGACAGTGCATTCCGATCACCATATCGAGTAACCTGTTTAAAAAAAAAAGAGGTTCATACTTACCGAGAACTTCCCGGCCGTTGCCTTGGTGACGCGTCCTTGGTGACGCGCCTCTCTTGACATCTGGCCCCACCTCCCTGGATGACGCAGCAGTCCATGTGACCGCTGCAGCCTGTGCTTGGCTTGTGATTGGCTGCAGCTGTCACTTGGACTGAATTGTCATCCCGGGAGGTCAGACTGGAGGAAGAAGCCGGGAGTTATCGGTAAGTCAGAACTTTTTTTTTTTTTTTACACGTTCACGTATATTGGAATCGGAAGTCACTGTCCAGGGTGCTGAACCAGTTTAACTCTTTCAGCACCCTGCACAGTGACTGTCTCCTGCCGGGTTTGGTCAAAACGAGTTCGGCCGAACCCGGTAAAGTTCGGTTCGCTCATGTCTAAGACACTCCGTTCGGATGTTTGTAAACAGAAAAGCACGTGGTGCTTTTCTGTTTACATTCAGTTTGACAGCTCTTGCGCGAATCACGCAGTTCGCACCGAAGTGCTTCCGTGCGGCATGCGTGGTTTTCACGCACCCATTGACTTCAATGGGTGCGTGATGCGCGAAAAACGCACGATTATAGAACATGTCGTGAGTTTTACGCAACACACTCGCGCTGCGCAAAATTCACGCATCGTCTGCACTGCCCCATAGAGTAATATAGGTGCATACGACACGCGTGAAAAGCACACGCGTCACACGCGCGTATATTACGCTCGTGTAAATGAGGCCTTAGAATAAGGCAACGCAAAAAGTAAATTGCACAATAAAATACTTTGTATTTTTTATAAAAACGCCATACAAAAGACATAAAAAAACTCTAAACATCTGGTATCGCCGTAATCGTATCGCCCCGCAGAATAAAGTGAATGTCGTTTATAGCGCACGGTGAATGCTGTATAAAAAAAAACATTGTAGAATTGCTGTTTTTTAGTCACCATGCCCCTTAAAAATTTGAATAAAATCTGATCAAAAAGTCGCGTGCACCCCATGAAAACTACAATGAATTCCTCAAGGGGTCTAGTTTCCAAAATGGGGTCACTTCTAAGGCTATGTTCACACGGAGTATTTTGGGGGAGGAATATCTGCCTCAAAGTTCCAAACGGAATTTTGAGGCAGATATTCCTCCCCCAAAATACTCCGTGTGAACAGCAATTATCGCGCCGTTTTTCGCCCGCGGCCATTGAGCGCCGCGGGCATAAAACACGCTTTCTCCTGCCTCCCATTGAAGTCAATGGGAGGTCGGAGGCGGAAGCGCCCGAAGATAGGGCATGTCGCTTCTTTTTCCCGCGAGGCAGTTTTACTGCTCGCGGGAAAAAGACGCCGACGCCTCCCATTGAAATCAATGGGAGGCGTTCTCGGGCCGTTTCTGGCGAGTTTTGCGACGCGGTTTCCGCGTCGAAAAACTCGGCAAAAGACCCCGTGTGAACATAGCCTAAGGGGTTTCCCCTGTACTGGTACCTCAGAAGCTCTGCAAGTGCGACATGGCGCCCAGAAACCAATCCAGCAATATAATATCTATATGCCAAATAGTGCTACTACCTTTCTGAGCTCTGCCGTTTGTCCAACCAGCAGTTTATGACCACATATAGGGTATTGCCGTAATCAGGAGAAATTGCTTTTCAAATGTTGGGGTGTTTTTTCTCCTGTGTTCCTTAAAAACAAATTGTACCTTTTTATCGGAAAAATTAGATTTTCTATTTCACAGCCTAATTTCACAAAATGCAGCATAAAAACAAACGTATGGTCTAAATGCTCACTGTACCCCTCGATAAATTCCTTGAGGGGTGTAGTTTGCCAAATGGGGTCACTTTTGGGGGTTTCCACTGTTTTGGCACCACAAGACCTCTTCAAACCGGACATGGTGCCTAAAATATATTCTAATAAAAAGGAGGCCACAAAATCCACTATGCTCCTTTGTTTCGGAGGCCTGTGTTTCAGTCCATAAGCACACTAGGGCCACGTGGGATATTTCTAAAAACTGCAGAATCTGGGCAATAAATATGGAGTTGCGTTTCACTAGTAAAACCTTCTGTTTTCTGCAGAAAAAAAATACATGAAATTTGTAAATTTCTCCTCTACTATGATATAAATTCCTGCTAAACACCTAAAGGGTTAAGAAACTTTCTAAATGCTGTTTTGAATATTTTGAGGGGTCTAGTTTTTTTGAAAATGGGGTGATTTATGGGGGTTTCTAATATATAGGCCCCCTCAAAGCCACTTCAGAACTGAACTGGTACCCAATAAAATATGCTTTTGAAATTTTCTTCAAAATATGAAAAAATTGCTGCTTCTGTTCTACGCTGTGTAAAGTCCTAGAAAAATAAAAGAATGTTCCAAAAATGATGCCAACATATAGTAGACATATGGGAAATGTGAACTAGTAACCATTTTGTGTGGTATAACGATCTGTCTTACAAGCAAATACATTTTAAATTCAGAAAAATGCTATATTTCCAAAATTTTTCTATTTTTCACAATTAAACACTGAATATATTGACCAAATTTTACCACTAACATCAAGTCCAATGTGTCACGAGAAAACTTTCTCAGAATCTCTTGGATAGGTATAAGCATTCCAGAGTTATTACCACATTAATGCCTTATTCACACGAGCGTGTCCGTTTTGCACGTGTGAAAAACGCAGTTGCAGTTCCGTGTGACAGTGTATGGTGCTTGTCAGCGGGTTTTACGCGCGTATGTCATCAGTATGCCATGCGTTTTTTATGTCCGCAAAATAAACTGAACGAGGTGGTTTTCTTTTTCTCATAATTTCTTTAGCAACTGTTGCGTGAATCACGCACAGTACACGGATGTGCGTCCATGTGCTGTCCGTGATTTTCACGCATCCATTGACCTCAATGGGTGCATGATGCACAAGTATAGGACATGCAGTGAGTTTCACGCAGCGGACACACGCTGCGTGAAAAACACAATGTCTGAATGGCCCCATTGACTCGCATAGGTCCGTGTGACATCCGTCGTTTTAACGCGCGTAACACGTACGTGAAATATGCTCGTGTGAATAAGGCCTAATTGACACATGTCAGATTTGAAAATGGGCTCGGAGCCTTAAGGTCCAAACTAGGCTTTGTCATTAAGGGGTTAAGTATCATAAAATTTTCCAAGTAGATTAAAATAGTATTATAAGTTTATTGACCTACATTTTATATTCTCTCTTGGGCATGAGTCAACGCCAAATGCCATGTTGCTTGATTCTACAGCTCAATTTTATATTAAAGTTTATCACATGTAAAAATGTCCTGCCTTCTAGCCCCATAACTCTTATTCCTTCCTGTTACTCCTGTGCTATCAATAATCTATAAAACGCCTGAGTGATGTACAAAGTGGCTTCATGTGTGAGTCGTCTGTACTCCGTTTCTGAGAGGAGAATAGTGGCAGGTCTGGACATGGGCATTCTAGGTAAAGCCTTTTTTTATTTTATTTTTGTATCCCCCCTTCCCTTTACCCCCAGTGATGGTTACACTTGTTGGAGAGGCAGCGTCACACTGCCGGAGCTCTGCATTTGATTGCTGTAACATTCATTGGAAGTATTGTCTGGTCAAGGTCAGAAGGGAGGAGCGCGAGGCCTTCATTACCAGTCTTACTGGCAGCTACTCTGTGATTTTTTATTTATTTATTTTTTTAGCATTGAGTCATTATTTGATTATGGGAAATAATACTGGCAAATACAGCTCTCTCTGCATGAAATACCAAATCCGGTATACATATGCCACTTTTAGTCATAGATATAATAGTAATAATACCTTTCATGTATAGTTCTTCCCAGGCTTCTTCCATCCATTTTAAAGTAAAAATATAATTTTATTAATCTGTCGCTCTCACTCTTTCTCGCTTTCTGTGACTTATTGAGCTAAATAGTAAATCCTATGTGAGAAGTGCCACCTAGTGGTGGTGGCTGGCAGCCAGATTTTTTACTGTTTTTAAAGTTTGGATAAAATCAGACCAGACAGGCACATACTGAGTCAAGTTAATCGCAGTCACGCACCTTGTATTATAAATTTGGGTGTAATTCGCTAGTCATGTTAGACATTTTTATCGTCTTTATTCCACCTAACGGCCGGCACAATTTTACAACAATATTTTGTGAAAAAGAATGTCACTCACACTCAGCATTAAAGGGTTTGTCCGGGCACGGCGGTTTTTTTTTTCTTTCTTTTTTTACTGATGACCTATTCACAGGATAGGTCATCAATATATACGATCGGTGGGGTTCCGACACCCGGCCCCCCACTGATCAGATGTCCTCTGGGCATCGGATGTCCGTGCCGGAAGCAGATTGCTCCGGTCACAGTATAGCGACCGTGCTGCAGTACTTCAGCTCTGCTCCTATTAAAGTATATTCATATAGGCGATTTATATAGGCGATTATCCCTCTTTATCCATGTAGATTTATATCTGGCCTCATCTATACTTTGCTTCTTATTGACCATCATTGTATTACCATTGACTCCTTTTGTTATTTAATGTATTATTTGAATGTTCTCAAATGTACTTACCATTCTTTGTATTTGATTTATATTTTCAATAAAAATTGAATGGAAAAAAAATAAAGTGAATAGGAGCAGAGTTGCAGTTCTGCAGCACAGCCTTTATGCAGGTGTACAGAGCATCTGCTTCCGGCACCCTGGGCACTGAACACTGCATAACATCCGGTGCCCGACGGCAGCTAGAGCAGCTGATCGGTGCGGGGTCTGGGTGTTGGACCCCCACTGATCATAGGTCATCAGTATGAAAACCGTCCTGTGCCCGGACAGCCCCTTTCATTTGGGGCATTTTACGATTTCTTTTAGCCATGTCCCTTTTTTCAGACACTTTTAGTGAGTGTCTAAAACACACAATACATGTATATATGTACTCCACTTTTATGCTTTTTATTTTCTTTTGCTTTTACGTATGTATCAAATCTAGGGGGAGATTTATCAAAACCAGTACAAGGGAAATGAGCATTTGTCCACAGCAACCAATCAACTTTTGACTCTTATTTTCCAGAGGCTCTTTGAAGGATGAAAAAAATAAATAAAAAAATCAAGCTGATAAGTTTCTATGAGCAGCTGCTCTTTTCCCTTGTACTGATTGCCTGCACTGTCATATACATGTACATATACATATATATATATATATATATATATATATATATGCTTAGTGACCTGTCCAATTGATGGTTTAGCCCTAATCTACAAGACCGTGTGTGCCGCCCAAGTCCCGACTGTGATCTGTGGAAAGATGGGACATATTCTAACTTTCCACAGATGTGTGTCTTTTCACAAGTGTATGGGTCCGTGAAAACTATTGGGTGCCACTCGGATGCCGTGAAAAATGGCCCTACTGGCACTCCTTAGGCTGGGTTCACACAACCTATTTTCAGGCGTAAACGAGGCGTATTATGCCTCAATTTACGCCTGAAAATACGGCTCCAATACGTCGGCAAACATCTGGCCATTCATTTCAATGGGTTTGCCGACGTACTGTGCCGACGACCTGACATTTACGCGTCGTCGTTTGACAGCTGTCAAACGACGACGCGTAAAATGACGCCTCGTCAAAAGAAGTGCAGGACACTTCTTGAGACGTAATTGGAGCCGGTTTTCATTGATTCCAATGAAGAACCGCTCCAAATTACGCCCGTAATTGACGCCTCGCAAAAAGCGAGTACGAGCAATTACGTCTGAAATGCAGGAGCTGTTTTCTCCCGAAAACAGCTCCGTAATTTCAGACGTAAATGCAGTTATCGTGTGCACATACCCTTAATGTGCAACTGGGTTTAGGTTGTATTTGGCTTGGGCAGACATTACCTGTGGATGTTCAATTATCCAAATCTTCATGAATATATAAAGGAAAGTAGTGTAATGACTGCGTTCAGTGCAGCTACACAAACACGTCATTGTATTGTCTAGTATACTGTACTGCATTAGGTCACAGAGAGGCCATATGTGACAATACAGAAATCTTCCTAATAGTTGGAGATTTGCTAATATGTTAATCTCCTGAGCCAACGTGTTTCTATATCAATGGCACTCGATTATAAAAATTATTACACTTGCTATACAGGGGTAGCAGTCGCACCCCGGCACATGGAAGGTGAAGGCCCTGTTGCAGATTTTGCATTGGGCCCAGGAGCGTTGGGTTACGCTTCTGCTGCCTACGTTTTCTCTATCATCCATGTATCTCTGCAGCGTCCCCAGGAATAGCTGAAGAAATGGTTTTTCCATGTCATTTTCTTTATTGTTTTCATTTTCAATTTTTTTTTATCCCTCTGCTGTCCAAAAGCCATAACTTTATTTATTTTTCCATTGACAGCCATATGAGCGCTAGTTTGTTGCAAGACGAGTTGTAGATTTCGATAGCACCATTTAATGTAACATATAATGTACTGGGAAACGGAAAAATATATTTTTTTTTCTGGGGTGGAATGGGATAAAAGCTGCGATCCCTCCACTGTTTTTTAAGGCATTCACCGTGGGGTAAAAACAATATGTGAACTTTATTCTGCGTATCCATACATTTACGGCAATACCAAATTTATAGTTTGTTTTTTTTTAGGATGTCCTACAACGAATAAATACATATAACTTTCTGATTAATTTATTTAATCGTTTTTTTTAAAGCTAAGGTTATCAATAAACAGCAATTCTGTGTTTTTTATGTGTCTGCAGTGTATTGTCATTTTTACCGACTCTTACTAGGCTCTTGCAGGGCTTAAAGAGGCTCTGTCACCAGATTGTGCAACCCCTATCTGCTATTGCAGCAGATCGGCGCTGCAATGTAGATTACAGTAACGTTTTTATTTTTAAAAAACGAGCATTTTTGGCCAAGTTATGACCATTTTCGTATTTATGCAAATGAGGCTTGCAAAAGTACAACTGGGCGTGTATTATGTGCGTACATCGGGGCGTTTTTAATACTTTTACTAGCTGGGCGCTCTGACGAGAAGTATCATCCACTTCTCTTCAGAACGCCCAGCTTCTGGCAGTGCAGATCTGTGACGTCACTCACAGGTCCTGCATCGTGTCGGCACCAGAGGCTACAGTTGATTCTGCAGCAGCATCAGCATTTGCAGGTAAGTAGCTACATCGACTTACCTGCAAACGCCGATGCTGCTGCAGAATCATCTGTAGCCTCTGGTGTCGATGTGTCCTCGCTCGTCCGACACGATGCAGGACCTGTGAGTGACGTCACAGCGTGATCTCTGGAGAACACGCTGTGTCTGCACTGCCAGAAGCTGGGCGTTCTGAAGAGAAGTGGATGATACTTCTATACACAATGACCCAGCTAGTAAAAGTAGTAAACACGCCCCGATGTACGCACATAATACACACCCACTTGGACTTTTGCAAGCCTCATTTGCATAAATACGAAAATGGTCATAACTTGGCCAAAAATGCTCGTTTTTTTAAAATAAAAACGTTACTGTAATCTACATTGCAGCGCCTATCTGCTGCAATAGCAGATAGGGGTTGCAAAATCTGGTGACAGAGCCTCTTTAATAGAAGCAGAAAGATGGCAGACCTGGTGGTCCTTCATTAGGCCCCCAGGCTGCCATTGGGGTACCCTGCGATCTCTTTCTACCAGCTTAGATGCTGCGGTCGCTATGTGGTGGAACGACCGTTATTGGAGTTATCTCTGATCCCGGCCGTTACAGTAGAGTGTCTGCTGTAACATTCACTCAGACCGTGGACCTGCTCCATACCGCCCCTGCTGACTATGTCGTACAGTTATGTTAAGTGACGGTAAGGGGTTAAATGGGAACTTCATCGAAGATGTATTGGTCTACATTGGTTGTTTCTAATGATCTTATAGAGAACCTGTCACTATGACAGACTTTTATAACAGGGGCAGTATTATAATGTACTAATAAAGTTTTATATTAGCTGGTAGAATTCCACCAACTTAAAGAGGACCTGTCACTAGGTCCTACAAAGTGAGTTATTAGACTCGCCTAATATCCGCTGTGTCTGTGAGTCCAGCGATGTTTGCCCTGTACTTCTATGTCCCCCTGTTGCTGAGCTATGGACCCCTCTTTATTTAGCAACCAATATGGAAATGACCCGCTGGCTAGCTAGTGAGTTTGGCCGCCAGCGATTCTTAATGGGTGGAGCTACCACTGAGTCTCTGACGCTGGCCTATCGGTGAGAGGTTGTTTCCGAAAGACAGTCTTCAGCCAGCATCATCGTGTGAGACCACGCTGGCTGAAGACGGGCTGTGACACACCGAATACTTGGCAGCAGGCTCAATGTATAAATGAGAGCACCTGTTTGACAGTTGCTGTGATGCCGCTCATTAATAGCATGTAAACCTGCCGATTTTATATCTTCTATGGCACGGCGGCTTTCGTACAGGGCGCCCTGCTTCACTATTGTTCTCCCCGCTGATCGGTTTTTCGCAGTGATACACCCTGAGCCTCTGACGCTGACCTATCAGCGCGAGGCTGTTTGATAAAGACAGTCTTTAGGAAACAGCCCCACGCTGATAGGTCAGCGTCAGAGGCTCAGTGGTAGCTCCGCCTATTAAGAATCACTGGCTAGCCAGCCGGTCATTTCCATATTGGTTGCTAAATAAACAGGGGCCCAGAACTCAGTAATGGGGGGGGGACGCTCAAGTACAGGACAAACACTGCTGGACTCTTAGACACAGCAGCTATTCCGTGAGAGTACTAACTCGCTTTGTAGGACCTAGTGACAGGTCCTCTTTAATGTACTCATCTAGAAGAGGGGAGGCAGCGGCCATTCTGCACCCACTTTGGCACATCGAATAAAAAAAAAAAAGCTCCTCCTGATTGTTTGCAGTCACATAGTGTACCACGTGACCCCTCTCAGCCACTCAGTGGAAAACAACATCAGCAAGTATCATGTGATGTGAGTAGTCCTGGAGTGTCTCACATGATCATTTTCAAAGCCATTAAGGGACTGAGGGATCATGTGATACACCATGTGTCTGCAAAGAACCAGGAAGTTTTTTTTGTCTCCCCAGCCTGTCCTGTTTGGCACTTTTGGGGCCTGTTTAATGGATGAAATTACACTCATTTGGTATAACCATCACTAGTATAATTAGGGTATCATACTGGTGCTCTAGTTTAGAGTTGTCTGTCATAGGGCCGGGTTCTCTACAAGATTACATGCAACCCATTAAGCAGTTTGCAACATTTCAGCAGTTAAATGTGACTCTTCTCGTAGCTCGCAAAATTTGGAATATTCTCCAAAAGAGATGTCGTTTAGGCCACGGTTATTATGTGTAATAGGAGGAAATGGTGCATTTAATTTCCCCGCTGTCAAACTTTTTTTTCTTATAAATGCACCAAATTTATTAGGAGGTGTGCACTTTTTAATAAATTTGGCGCAAATCACTCAAACAACCTACTTTTACTTAGGCGTAATAAACAAACACAACTATTTTAGTAAATGTGGGCCAATATATTTCTTTCGACTGTAGCGTGATAAAACTGATCACTAAGTCCCCATGTAACCCGGGCCTAAATTCAAACTTGTGGAAGCCTTCCTATTAGAGCTGTGAGTCCCTTCTCCATTTTGGGCCCCCATTTTTGGCTTTATAGCGATTAGGAAATGACTAGAGATTTTTTTCACATCTACGCCATGATCCACATTAGTTTGCCAATAGTGACACCCTATGCAGCATAGTCTACCCTTTTCAGACGTTGCCAACATTAATACATAGGTTGTCAGCAAATATCGACTTAGTGAGGTAGGAGAGGCTAGGCTTATCTTAGATGAGGAATTCCCTTTGTCACAGTTTCTGCAAGTTTGCCGCATTGCCATCCACTGCCATTGTCTTGGCACACCCCTGTCTATAGAGGGAGCTACTGTCAAGTAATTTATTACTGTCATACAGAAGTTATACATATCAGGGTTTTGGTCTAGACACCATAAAGCTGCCATTCTACCATAACTGGGTTGTCTTAGATTAGAAAAAGTGCCACTCTAGTCCATGGGTTGGGTCTGGTATTGCAGCTCAGCTCTATTCCCTTGAATGGGGTTAAGCTGCAATACCAGGCACAGCCCCTGGACTAGAGTGGCACTGTTCCTGGAAAATAAGCAGACCCCTTTTTTTTTTTTCTAAGCCCGGACAATGATCAACTAGATAATGGAAAATATCTGTAATGTCTTTTAATTTGGATCTCCATAATGGCCACCTATTGAACATAAAGTTGAAATCCCCAAAAAAGTGCATTTAAGTTAATTCTATTCATTGTTTGTGACGCTTATAATTTTCTGGCTAAATCACTTTCTTGTTTAATCATGCCACTTTTAATGGAAAATCATGAAAGTGACTATTGACTGGGAATATTGACGACATCTAGTGTTAAACTTTTCTCTAACCATTAAGGCAGATAATGCAAATCAGCCTCACAAAATACAGAGGTCGTAATTATAAGATAAGACTAAATTAAGCGAGTCGCGATCAGCTGAACCGCGTGAGAAATAGGCGCACATGTACTCACTGGATTGTATTTAGAAGACTGAGTATATCATTACAGGAGGAGGCAGTCGTGTGCTGTATGTCAGCTGTATATATATCCTTTTCCAGCTATCATTAGTATCTTACACTTGTATATTAAGTCATTTTCACACATGCGTGAGCGTTATCAGGCGACGTTTATTCACGCTGTATAATAAACATACCTCCCTAATTTAGAGTGTTAGTAAATGTGTCATTATTAGCCGGATTCGTTATTCATATGGTAAGAATTTACAGCTGTCATCACCATAAGAAATGTGTCTCTTGAGTTAACAGTTTGTGGATAACGTCTACTTACAAATATTGCGGAAGTCCTTGTAATATGAATTATATAGGTGTGTAAATCGATAGGTAGTTATTAGATAGAGAAATATGGGATAGATTTAAGATGGATCGAGAGATATGGGATCGATCTGAGATTGCTGGGATCGAGCAGAGTTAAATAGATATGAGATACATATCATGCTATCTACTCGAACATAGATAGCAAATCCTTATGTGTCTAGTTTCACCAAAAAAATACTATTTTGTAAACCGTACCAATAATTATTGGACCTGAAATTCTGTATCTGTATTATAAAATTATATTCGTACAGTATTTGAAATTTGCATTACGATTCTTTAATGTTTAAAGGCTATTTTCACCTTTTTGAGTGTTTATATTATTAAATCAATACATTTTGTGATTTTAAGCACTTTTTGAATTGACTTTTAGTAAAATATATTTTTACTTTTTCCTATATAGCTTCTATGTATCCTGTATACATAGAAACTGTATCATTCTCTCAGCCGATTCCGTTAGTTCAGCTGAACTGATGGCCTCGACTGAGTGCGGGTCCTGTGTGTTTCAGCTAATTCTATCTAGGTTAGATTTGACACAGACACACAGGACCAGCGCCCAGCCGAGCCGTCAGTTCAGCTGAACTGACAAAATTGGCTAAAAAGAATGATACAAGTTCTATGTATACAGGCTATATAGAAGCTGTATTGTTTAAAAAAAAAAAAATGAAAGTAAAAGTCAATTCAAAAAGTGTTTTGGAAATTTTGAAAAGCTCAGCCTAAATTGCATTAAAAATGGTCTTCTAGACAGGTAGTCCTCTCCGAGAAGAAGGCCAGTAATATATAGGGTATGATGAAACCATAAAGCTGGTCTAGATAAAGGGGTGCTCTTCTCAAAAAGGTGGTCTTTTGTAGAGGCTGCATTATTTTGTGTAATTCTAGCTATCAAATTGTCTATTTTATAAAGCAAGAACAGCAGCACAAATAAATGTACTTTGGCAGCACTATCCATAGATATATATTTATATAAAGCAAAAATATATACTTCACTTTCATGACAAAGGGATACCATAACTTTCAATCTCAAATCCTGAAGAACCCTCAAGACACTTGTCTAAACATTCTCCATTTATACATGGAAGAAAAAGTCCAGTTATTATCAGCGGCACGTCTGTAAGGTGACCAAACATATGAGAGACATAAACCTATGCTTAAAGGTAACGTACACTTAAATTGCTCCAATGCAACTAAAATAAAACCACATGCAATTTTGCAAATCGTCTTGATTAAAACAAATATATGTACGTTTTTCCTTTTTGTGTATTAAGCGACCTTGCAGACCTATGTGTCTCCGTGGTTTCAGACTACAAAATAACACTGTGTTGTCAGATCTTGCAGTCATGTTTTACACGCTATCCTGCCCGCTCTTATTTTACTAACCTACAGACAGTATAAGAGCTCTAGGTTCAAAACGTCAGGATTTAAAATAATACTATATGTAAAGTTGTTATATATATATATATATATATATATATATATATATATATATATATATATAATATATATTCATAGGAGTATTGAAGAAAAAAAAAATTGGTAGCGAAGGTGTACATAGCCTTTAAATACCAATCGAGAGTGTGTAGAACTAAAGGTGACACAGACGCTGGACCACATATTGCCCTCCATAAGGAAGGGTCCTTTTTACGCCTGCCAATTTTGGCCGTAAGAACAAGTGCCGATCAACGACAGAGCTTGTTGATCGGCACTTGTTTACTCCTTCCATAAGGAGTTATGAGCAGTAATGAATGGGGACAAACGAGTGTTAATCTGATCGCTCGCCCCCATGCATTACCATCATGTCGGCAGCACATTTCCCCTGTTTACACAACAATAATATTGCTGCCGACCAACGATAATATTTTCTGCTGCATAAACGATGCGATCAGCTGATAGGTTCCCTGTTTACACAGGTCAATGAACAGGAACGAGCAATCCTATAAACACTCATTCATCCCATCATTTGACCGTGTAAAAAGGCCTTTAAGAACGGCAAGCTGTATCGACCTAAGATCCATGCTTTCTGCCACATGGCAGTCTTTTTTATAACGAATACAATGTCCTTGTGCTGTCTCTTTAGAGCGCACCATGATCTTTGTTCTGTTTGTAATAGTAATGGTTCTCTGGAATGATGGTCGCTCAGTACATTCCAGCTTCACCTTCACTGATTTTGATCTATTATACAATATGCCGTACGTAACCATCATTTCTACAGAAACTATTCACTTCGTAACCCTGACATTTTAGGTGGATCACATATATGAAGGCATTTCATGCATCCTTGTATTTTTTTTTCCCCTGTAAACATGCAATCAGTTCTTGGTTATGAAACTCACCCCTCTCTGTGAGCTTCTCCCTTCTCCAACTCCTGAATAACACCCAAAAGCACTTTGATTGTTTCCTGACTTGAGCTTATCAGGTTCTCCATGGTGTGAAGCTGTGCTTTTAAGTCTATCATTTCCGTGTGAGGCACAATTTGTTGGCATTCATCACTCAAAGCAACTGCTGTCTGACAAGGCTGATTTTTTTCCACAGGTAAAACATTTATCTGTAGGGCCTGCTCGTTACATTCCGTCGTTTGACACTGTGACTGTGTCGTACATGCTTTTGCGTTCATATCTTGGCCTTGTAGGCCGTTTACTTGAGCAGTCCTTTTGTCTTCTTCATCTGTCAGCGCGCAAACTGTCCTTTCCGTGTCACTCAAGTCTTCAGGGTCGGCTAGGTTTGGGTTGAGGGCAGGCGAGTGTATAGTGGCTTCCTCTTTGAGAAGCACTTTAACATGTGCGGGGTGATGGGGTAGAGTGTTCCCTAATGGCCTTTTGTCGTATTTTGTGGTTTCATGCAGATGGCAGATGGCCTGTTCCAATGAGGAGATTGCTGGGTTTTGGGGAGAAGGGGAATCTTTAGTACAGCTGTGCAAATCGGTGCTTCCACATGCATCTGAACAGTTGCTAGAAGTAATGACATCCATGTTTTCACTCGAATGGACAACCAGTTCAGCAACCACTTGGTCATTGACCCTGCTGCATCGATTAGACTCCCCTGAGCTTTTGTGATCTTTTGTATCCTTTACCTCTATTAGGAATCCGTTATTTTGACCCTTTAGTGTATCCACGCCAGAAGCATTTTTTAACAGGTTCCCTTTTTTGCGGTCAAGAGGAAAAGTCTGGTAGCGCTTTTTCAGGTCTGGCGAAGTCTGAACCCCTGTGCTCTTTGTTACGTTGGGTATAGACCGCCGAGCAGGCACTGTCATGTACTTCCGATAAGCTTTGTAAGAAAGAGACTTTGCGTCTTTTCTCTCACTTTGCGGCACCGTGGAAAGCTGTTTATCCCTCTGCTCGTTTTGAGCCTCACAAATATCTTTAAACCTCACTTGAAGAGCTTTATTTCGTTTTTTTATCTGCCGGTTGGGGTCCAATGCATATTTCATGTCTAAGGCTAAAGAAACAGCTGGCTCGGCTTCACTTTCTGAGGATGTCAGCACACATTTGTCCCCCTCCTTGCTCACCATGATTCCTGCAGGAGAACAGAGATTTACTAGTGAAACATAACGCAAGTTATAATTCAGGTTAGAATACAGCAAAATAAGCCATTGGATAGAGATTGTGATTGTAGTATGGCAACTAAAAGATAACTCTACCTAAAGCACTTTGCATTCACAATGTATATCTCCTTAGGTTTAAACATTGGTTGGAGTTTGAAGGGAAAGTGATGTCATCTACTGCCGCATGGACGCATGTGTGGACATCTTCCTGGGATTGGGCGATCAAATCAAATTCCACCTGAGATCTTTTTTAACTTAACCTCTTCCCGACGTATGACGTATAATTATGTCATAACCGGGTAGGGGGAGTGCGAGCGGCTCATGCACATGCAACATGTGTCGGCTGTTTAATACAGCCGAAGCTTCATTGTAACGAGGAGGAACTGGCTCGTTTGGCCCTTAGACGCCACGGTCAAAAGTGACCACGGCTTCTAAGCCATTAGAAAGAGGGGGCAGCCCCCTCCGACAGCCCATTGGCCACCCCGTGACATGGTCAAGGGGTGCTGATGGTTGTCATGGCAGCATGGGGGCCTAATCAAGGCCCCCAGGTCGGCCATCTTTGTACTCCTATTAAGGACTTAATAGGAGACTGTCCGAATCACAATATACTGCAATACATAGTATTGCAGTATAACTTACAAGCGATCCAACAATTGCGGGTTCAAGGCCCATAGGAAGACTTCTATAAAAGTGAAAATAGAATAAAATAAAGTTAGTCTGTGTTCAATGTACAAAAAAAATATCTTCCTAATTTTCCCCCTTAAGCTTTGTAAACAAAACAAAAACATAATACAAATAAATGGTATTGCCGCGTCTGTCAAAGTCTGAACTATTACAATTTAATGTTATTTAACCCGCATGGTGATTTCAGTAAAAAAAAATATGCCACCTCACATCCCACAAAAAATTTGAATAAAAAGTGATCAAAACCTTGAATGTTCCCCACAATGGTACTATTAAAAACTACAGCTCGTCCCGCAAAAAATAAGCCCTCATACCGCTCAATCCACGGAAAAATAATAGTTATGGCTCTCAGTATATGGCGACACAAAACAAATTTTTATTTTTAACAATCAGGTTTTTTTTCTTGTAAAAGTAGTAAAATATAAAAAAATTTGGTATTGCCATAATCTCTTTGACCCGCAAAATAAAGTTAACATGTCGATCGTAAACGCCGTAAAAACTAAACAGAGGAATCGCCTTTTCCCATTCCACCCCACAAATAATTTTTTCTTCGTACATTATATGGTACAATAAATGGTGCCATGAAAAACTACAACTCGTCCCGCAAAAATCAAGCCCTCATACGGCTTTATATCGATGGAAAAATAAAGTTATGGATTTTGGAAGGTGTGGAGAAAAAAAACTAAACCGAAAATCCGAGAAATGGCTGCGGCGTGAAGGGGTTAATTATACTTGTGTGTGTACAGAGAAGGATGTTAAAGGAAAATACATTACTATTCAGTGATGCTAGATACACAGGCCGAGCTGTGATCAAACCCCCCCCCCCCCATTCCCAGTGATAAATAAATAATGAAGTATAATTGGTGCTTCAACACGGTGGATCTTATAAACACTCAATGAAAATTGACAATGGTTCATCTAAACCAATTGTTGACTGACAAAGCCATGGGTGATTTTTGGTCTAGCTACCCTTTTGTAAATGAATGCAGTAATAAATCATTCAAAAAATGGTAGATATAGACTAATAGTATATAGTTCGTCTAAGATTCATGTGTCCATATATGTGTTTTCATCTATTATTCATTCTTCTTCATTTAAAAAAATCCAATATTGTCTCCGTAGTCTTCAATAGAAATAAGTTATTTGGTCCGGTCTCTGAACTGGCTGCTGTTCTTCCCAGTGGTTTCCCTTTTCAATACATATACCAGATTGTGCACTGAATTGGGTGACTTTAATGCATAATCTTAATGGGTGTTGCTAATTTGTTCAGGGGACATATGCAGACGGGGATGTTCGCTTTGGGTAATCCCTTTTTAGTTAGAACCTTTCTCTTAAAATTACTTGATCACAGGGTGTCCCACTGCGGAGACCTCTAGTGATCTGCTGTAATATATTGGGAAACTGGTAGAGAGTGTTTAATTTCCCTGCAGCACCACCAAAGAAAAAATTAGGTATTACATAGTGCCTATTGAAATCATTGGATTGTCCATGTAATGCGTTGACCTGCCGGGTCCTCCAGAGAGAAAAATGCCACACCGGTTAATGGAGGTTCCAAATGAGGGGACCCCCTTTATTTACTCAGTGTTCTAATAGGGTATTTGAAACTGGGTTTCCTAAACGCAAAGCCAACCCCTTTAACTTGTTTAATTGATATACAATTTTTTATATTGTAGACTATGTTTATAAGATATCTGCTGTCACAGGCAATAAATCTGTTTGTTTATAAATACGAATATAATTTATATTGAAGCGGTTCCCTGCTTTGGACAATCCCTACTTGTTAGAAGGGACCCTTCACAGCCTTATTCACACCTCTACTGTATATTTAGTGCCAAAATCAGATCGAATCCTGTTAGAGACCAGCCTTTGGGAAATGATCTTATTTATACAACCATACTGTTGTTGGATTTGGGGAAGAAGATGTATCATGTCTCAAGCTGTGTCAATGGGCATTCTGTGCAGAGGTAGGGTATGTTCACACAGGGCGGATACACTGCGTAACAGCACACAGCATATCCGCCCTGGTCACGGCAGGGATTTCTGGACGAAAAACCACACCAAACTGTGGTGCAGTTTTTCGTCCGGATTGTCCGTTGCAGAAATCGTGCAATGGAAATTACAAAGAATGGATATACTTACAATCGAAACACGTACCTCTGACGTCTTGACTCTCTGCAGCCCTGCGATGATATTTCATCCCATGTGACCGCTGCAGCCTGTGATTGGATGCAGCAGTCACATGGGATTAAACGTCATCCCAGGAGGCCAGCCTGGACGAAGAAGCATAGAATTCTGGGTAAGTATAAGAATTTTTTTTTATGGTGAGTTGCGATTTTTTTGCGGTGGAATCGCAGCTTTTACGCTGCAAAATAAGAAACACCTGCTATTCGTTGCGGGTTTTAGCTCCCCATTGAATTCAAACCCGCAACAAATAAGCCGTGATTACGCAAAAACACAATTGACATTGAGCAGATTAAAAAAAAACGCACCGCAGGTAAATTTCTGAGCTGTTTTTCTGCTTATCATTTACACAGCGTGTAGGATGAGTTTTTGATCATATCTCATCCACTCTGCTGCTACTGTATTATGCTGCGGATTTTCCGCAACAAAATGCGGAAAATCTGCAGTATTAGCGCTACGTGAGACCTTACCTGTAAATTTGGAGCTACTGCCCAGAAATGTACCTCATCCACCAAGATCTGTTGTATTTCTCGGCTTTTAGGCGAGACAACAAGTCAATTATTTTTTTTCGAGTGTGAGCGCTCAGCCACTTTGTTTCTGTTCGGCTTTTTCTGGAAAGCCGATGTAGCAGAGTACAGGCTCATAGACTTTCTATTGAGTCCGTACACTGCTACATTAATTTCCGGAAAAACCCGAACAGAAACTGAGTGGCTGAGCGCTCACACAAGCAATTCTGCCGCTTCGTTTTTGCAATTGGTGGGGGTCTCAATGCTCGGACCCCCACCAATCAAAACTTCTGATATGTCACTATGACATGTCAGAAGTTTGAGCGTTTAGTTAGCCTTTAAATGCTATATGCTATATAAATATATATGTTTACATGCTATAACTGTATTGCAATATAGCTCAACAACCGTTTAATAAAATAGTAGTGATCTGGTTTAGAAAACCAATTTATTAGAGAATTCTAAATTAACAGAGGGGAGTCTCTTATTCACAACCCTCATCTTTAAGTCAGAGCAGAAAGCAGCTACAAAAAGTGTCTCTCATATTGGAGGACCCAGCCATTCGTGCATTATGCAGAATGCACGTGGATTTCAACCGGATGTGTGTAATGCTTAGTTTCTCATGTGGAAGCGCTGCAGAGAAATTGAACACTACCTGCTGGGATGCCCGTCAGATTACAGCTGATCGCTGGGGGTCTCAGCAGCTGGAGACCCTGTAATCTGTTTATTACCAGGGGACCCTCCTACAAAAAACTAAATTGTCCAATGTGGACAACCCCTTTCTAAAAGCCTTTTCTATTGAAAATGAATGTCCTGTTTCTTCCCTTTCAGGCTTATGACAACCAATATAGCTCTCATAGAGGTTGTGGTCTTGTTTTCTCAGATTCCAGAATAGCAAATCTGTCTAGTTATACAGCAAAGCATCTCCTGCTCCTGATACTGCCGTATTACCATGGCAAATGTTTTATTTTAAAGAGACCTTTAAATTGGACAAACTGTTCCTTTAAATCTAAAACGTTGAGCATGATGAATAATAAAACATGAGTACGTGGGTTTACATTCTAGCACATTTCACACTATTTTTGTAAGCCCTTGTCAGAATATGTTAGGTCACTGAAGCCAATGCAAAGAACATCCCTTACAAATCAAACCTAGATACTGTATAGTCACACTCTTCCTTCAAGACTTTGACCTAGATTCGTTAGTTTCTGGGGGGGTTTTTCTGACCAACTTTAAAGTTTTTTCACAAATGCAGGAATGAAATAAAGTGACTGTGTCATGTATTTTCTTTAGTGTCCTCAAGTATGGAGTAGAAAAATTTCATAGGAATTATTTTTTTTCCCAAATGTTGTAGGTATATCTAAATATTTCCTTAGGGGCTCTCATATTATGGATTATAGCCCCTCCCCAGAGACCAGGGAGCGGTAGAGGAGCTGCATGCATAACCATATCAGTGTATTTTGTAGTGTTGCTAGACTTCCTGTATTATAATGTCATCCTTGCCTCTACTGATAATGAGATGACTCTGCTGACTCTTTCCCAGTCTCCACAGTAAAGCTGAATTAAAAGCTGCAGAAATGCCTGCCTATTGAGTTTGCTACAGTAGCCAGTGTAAAAAAATATATATATTTGAGCTCTGTTTTTATATATTTTTGTTTTTTAAAGGGGTTTTTCCCACGAGAGACATTTATGACACATCCACAGGATAAATGTCAGATAGATGCGGTCCCACCTCTGGGACCCGCACCCATCTCCAGAACAGGGCGCCCTAAACCCTGTTCAGCCACTGTGTGTTGCAGCTGAATGAGGTGTTTTCCGACCATGAAAAACGTTATATAGTCGTGAGTTACGTAAACAGCGTAACTCGCGGAGCTACGCTGTTTACATAAGTCCCGTAACTTAATGACGTAAACAGCGTAGATCGCATGCTACGCTGCTTCTGTAACTGCCATTCATTAGTGACAAAGTTATGATAATTTTAACATTTATGGAATTTTTTTTTGTAAAAGACAACTGGGCATTTTTTTTTTACTTTAACCAAGTGGGTGTGGTAAATAAAAGGGTATGACGCTGACCAATCAGCGTCATTCACTTCTCTTCATTCATGTCCAGCTTTAGTCACAACACAGAGGAGGCAGCTGGAGGCGAAGTCTGGTCATTAACCCGTCGCTCCGGTGAAGGAACTGCGGGAGTAAGTGACGGCACAGCGTGATCTCGCGAGATCACGCTGTGCTGTAACTAAAGCTGGACATGAATGAAGAGAAGTCTATGACGCTGATTGGTCAGCGTCATACACTTTTCTTTACAATGCCCACTTGGTTAAAGTAAAAAAAACAAAATGCTCATTTTGCATAAATGTTAAAATTATCATAACTTTGTCACTAATAACGTGTTTTAAAAAAAAATAAAAAAATAACACCACAGTGGTTATCTACAACACAGCGCCTATTAGATTAGGTAGGAGATAGGGAAGTATGAAACTGGTAACAGAGCCTCTTTAAAAACAACCTGTTACCAAAACATGATGACTTCTTTAAATTACTGTAATTACATGACACTTTTTTTATGGCGCTAGTTTTCATATCACTGTACTCCGGCTCCATGCAAGTCTTCAATAACCTCCATCCCAAAGTTTTTCCCGTTGCATTTACCAATTTAAAGTCTATAAAGTACAGCGTTGCCTTAGTCAAACACAAGGGATTTCAATGTCATCACTGCATCATAAATCCCAAAAATAAGAGGTATTGTCCACAGCAGCACACATCACAATCGCAACTATGATCTTTCAATCCTACGTTTTTCCTTTTATGTCCACATGCAGTACATTTCAGCTGGACGTCTACTCCTTCTCCACTTACTACACAGTCCACTAGTCATCAGGTCAAACCTTCCCCCATGTCCCTGCTGAGGACTTAGAGATATTACTCCCCTTTGGCAGGTAACTAGTAAAAAGTTCAGTTTCATAGTTCAGCTATGAAATATATCATGGAATCCTCAGGAGTTTAATGCATTTATTGATGATACAAGATGCAGATGTGATGCTTATTGATTTTAAATTTTGCGCACGCTGTCTATAAATGCAATGCTAGAAATTCTTAATGGGGTCGTCCATGGTTAGAACAAAAATGTCTACTTTTTTCTCCAGGAACGGTGCTACTCTGTCACCACTTAAATAGGCATGAGGTGCAATACTAGTCACAGCCTATGTACAAGAGTGGCACTGCTTATGAAATAAAGCAGACCCTAATTTTTTTTTTTATAATCCAGGACTACCCCTTTAAAATCTGAATCCATGATACCTTATTAACATAACATATTGTTCATCACATCATGGCTTGACACTTGTAGAACTGCACATCTTGTTGTGCCTTGCCAGCCAAGGTTTAAAGGGTTGGTCCAGGATTAGAAAACATGGTTTCTTCTAGAAACTGCACCACACCAGTCCATGGGTTGTTTCTGGTATCGCAGCTCCATTCAAGTTAATGGGGATAGCGTTCGGCATCCCCAAAGAAAATAAATGGAGCGGTGGCCGAGCATGCACATGTGGGGCGCACAGGGCTGGCCTGATAAGCCCGTTCTCAGGATCGGTGGGTATCCCAGTGGTCAGACCCCCAAAGATCAGATATTACCTATCCGGTGGATAGGTGATAAATATTGATTATGAATAAAACCCCTATAAGTATTTGGCACGCCCTGAAGACCGGATAGTTTACTGGGGTTGCACGGTTTGGAACCCCTTTAATAATGTAAAGAATTTTGGGGCAGAAGTATCGGTGAATTGGAAAAATTTCATAATCGTGATTTTATAGATTTCCAATAAATTTATTCTGTATCACTTATTAAAAAAAAAAAAAAAAAGACCATGCTAAATTGTTTGTCTGTTAGCCGTGCACATCCTTAATGACCAGCCCATCCCCAGAGACTGTTCAGTATTGACCAAGCTGGAATTTATATTACACTATCAAATCTGCACTTAAAGGACTTATGTTCTTTACTATAAGAAAATCCAATTCGGAATAACTACATATCATTGGGCTGTGCAGCCTCTTCTACAGCATAGATAGGAATCATGGAGCTTGAAGGACCTTCTCACAATACTTGAGAAACAGGACAAGCCAATTAGAAAGTGTTTGATGTTTGCTTAAAGTGACAGAATCATTAAGGTTAGACCTGGTCTTTCGTCTATGTTGCTAATGTGGAGATGCTTGCAGAGAGGGGGTGCTTTTTGCAGTATTATACCAGCCATGATGCAAGGGGTTAAAGTCTTTATTCTATCAATTTGGTTTTCCGTTAAACAAAATATATTTATTGCCAGTAAAAGCTGTTTCAGTCTGGAGGTGGCTAATCAGGGCCTGATTATAAGGCCCTGTTCACACGGAGGATTTTGCAGGCAGAAAAAATCTGCCTCAAAATCCCTTAAGGAATTTTGAGGCAGTACTTGACCTGCCTGCACTTTCTTGCTGCGGTATTTGTGGCATTTTTTGCAGCGTTTTCCTTGGCCATTGAGCATTGCAGAATCAATAGCGTAGTCGACTATGCTGTTGATTCCGCCAAAAAAACGAAAACCTTACGGAACGGAGACCAACTGAAACGGTTCACAACGGAATGGTTTCTATTCATGGGTTGACCTGACGTAAAGGTCTAACGGAACCCATGAACGGAAACCAAACGCTGATGTGAACGTTGCCTAATGCGTTTTTTTCCCCTAAAATCTAAAAATAAGCCTTTAAAGCGTCTCTGTCACCAGATTATAAGTGGCCTATATTGTACATATTGTGATCGGCGCTGTAATGTAGATTACAGCAGTGTTTTTTATTTAGAAAAACGATCATTTTTGACTGAGTTATGACCTATTTTAGCTTTATCCTAATGAGTTTCTCAATGGACAACTGGGCGTGTTTTACTTTTTGACCAAGTGGGCGTTGTGGAGAGAAGTGTATGACGCTGACCAATCAGGGACCAATCAGCGTCATACACTTCTCCCCATTCATTTACACAGCATATAGTGATCTTATTACATCACTATGTGCAGCCACATAAACACACATTAACGTTACTCAAGTGTCCTGACAGTGAATATACATTACCTCCAGCCAGAACGGGATGTGTATTCAGAAGCCTGACACTTCTGTAGCATTTCTATGAGATTTACAGCAAGGCAATTTATTTAAATTTCATTTAAAACAAGATTACGTTTGCCTTGCTGTAAATCTCAAGCAAAGTTACAGAAGTGTCAGGATTCTGAATAGACATCCCGTCCTGTCTGGAGGTAATGTATATTCACTGTCAGGACAATTGAGTAACGTTAATGTGTGTTTATGTGGCTGCATATAGCGATATAGCTGTGTAAATGAATGGAGAGAAGTGTATGACGCTGATTGGTCACTGATTGGTCAGCGTCATATACTCCTCTGTACAACTCCCACTTGGTCATATAGTAAAACACGCCCAGTTGTCCATTAAGAAACTCATTAGCATAAAGCATACTCAGTCAAAAATGATCGTTTTTCTAAATAAAAAACACTGCTGTAATCTACATTACAGCGCCGATCACATCATGTACAAGATAGGCCACTTATAATGTGGTGACAGAGACACTTTAAAGTCATTTTTTTTTATATCAAGTTGTAAAAAAAAATTCCAATAGGGCCACTAGCACAGGGGGTGTCACCGTGCTTCCCCAGACTTCTGCATGGCAAATCCACCTAGTTATGTATTGGTATGTTTCTCTAATCCTATATTACATAACTAGCTAGATTTGTCAATTTAAAGAGGTAAAAGTTGGGTGATGATCCTTCGGGGTCGGTACTGGTCATCCAGCTTTCACAGAATCCGAATAAGTAAGGTTAAGGCTATGTTCACACAGAGTTTTTTGCAGGCAGAAATTCGGCCTCAATTCCGTCTGGAGTTTTGAGGCAGATTTTCATATGCCTGCACGACGTTTGCCTGGTTTTTTAGCGTCATTTTTCACAAGTGGCCATTGAGCGCCGCAGGCAAAAAACTGCGAAATACGCTTTCTCTGCCTCCCATTGATGTCAATGGGAGGTCAGACACGTAAACGCCCTAAGACAGGGCATGTCCCTTCTTTTTCCCGCGAGCCGGTTTTTCCGCTCGTGGGGAAAAAAACGCCTCCCATTGAAATCAATGGGAGGCATTTTCTGCCATTTTTTGGTGCGTTTTCCGACGCGGTTTCCGCATCAAAAAAAATGTGTAAAAAAAAAACTGTGTGAACTGGCCCTTACACAGATTTCTGACCGGCCAGTCCAATGTCAATATATAACAAACAAATTCACATTTTATCATCTTACTAAAATAAAAACCGAATATTTTCAATAATAAAGAAAATGCTCTTCAATAATCTTTAGTCAAATTCCTTTAATCCAACATCCAATAATCAAGAAATTCTGATAATCCAGCACTTGTTCCCAGCACAGATTTGTAACAAAAACTATTAAATATCACGAGACCAGTAGCAAAAGACTGAGCAGAGAGAATGTTTTTTTGCGCGTTTTCCGGCACGGTTTCCGCGTCAAAAAAACGTGTCAAAGAACTCTGTGTGAACAGGGCCTTAAGTGCGCACACCCGACGCAGCTAGCTACTGTATTACTAGCAGCATCGAGAGTAAAGGTGGCTAAACGATAGTCTCAACCAGGCTAAGCGTGGGTGAGACTATCCCACCTCGTATTCGCCGCAATTACCAGTTTACACACGTCGTTCTAAATAAACAAAATCTATCTCGCGCTCCTCGCGAACACCCCCCGCCAGTACCTATCGCGCATGCGTCGATAAGATGGCCGGAACCTAGCGCGCATTGCGACACAGCCGTCCATCCTCTCCAAGGAATGGAGAGGAAGTCATTGTGCAAGCGCGGCCACCGCTAAAGGAAATCAGCGGTGGTCGGATCCCTAGGCAACGAGCAATAAAACAAAGAGGAGATGTCCTATAGACTGAGCCTTGATAGCTCCAAAACGACAGCTTTTCAAAAAATAAAGGTATTTACAGAAGTGTGTAACTTTTTAGTTGATGAGCTTTTTAGGTTTACTTATAAAGATGGGCATACCCCTTTAACTATCACGGGCCCCTTACAAACCACTTTTGCCATGATATAATTGGTTTGCTTTAATTGCATTTGAAGAGCAGTTAGTACTTGCATTTTGCTCTGGAACGGATTCCCTCTGGCCATGGACCCTCGACCACGGTCCTAATGCCCAAATGGTCCGTTTGCCCCTAGATCTCATTGATGCCAGATTAAAGGGATTTTTACTGTAAAACACATGCTGAGAATCCTAATGACACTTCATAAAACTCCGACTCCTTGGTAAATCCACTGGAGAGCACCGATCACAACGGCCTTGTAGAAACCCCACCGAATCCATACATCTTCAAAGTACCTTTTCCTGCCACGTTAAATGATTTTACCCGTTGGGTAATTCCTCTGTTGTTACACCATTCTCCGTTCAGCGTCGCTGCTGGTTTTCTTTTAAAATCCCTGTCTCTCAAGTACAGAATGTGAAATGATATCTCAGCCATGATGGAGTATTGAGCGGTGAATGGAAAGTAGCCCTCACATTGCTTTATACCATGTTTTATCAGCTCGGGAAACTGTTTGGCTTGGTATTTGGAGGGCTTCAAGAGGCGTAATCTGCGCTGAATGACAGTAGAGGAAAATCTCTTATCAAACAGCCAGATTAATGGAAGGCTGAATACAGTTTACAGGTGACACTAAAAGCAAGATAATCGTTAAATCATGTGAGCAGGCTTCTGATAAGGAGCAGGCGCCTTTTATCACTTTTCTGCAGGACGGACGCGGTTCTGTTAAATCTGTCAGCTGTTTGTCCATCTTTTCTAAATGATACGGCACATCAATGTGATTATAAATCAACCCAGTATTTTTTATTTCTAGATAATCATCGATACTTCAAACTCACAAATGATTACATTTATCTGCCTTTTTTTTTTTTGTGCAAAACTACAACTCCCAGTATGCTGTGCCAGCCCGCAGTATTTGGAGAGACCCGCAGGTCTAATACCACTGAGCTAAGGGGTTTATTACTAGAGAGATTTGCTATCCGGGATGCTAAAGTTGGCTTATTCCCTGTGTGAAAGCTCTAATAACAACCACATTAGTCGTCCCTTAACTTTCCCAGGCAAGAACTACGTGGCAAAACCAAGTGCGGTTTTCCCACCTATTGCCATGGTTTTGCAGATGAAGCGCGTTGAAGCCAATGCTAAATCCTCATCGTGCTGACCAACTTAAATACTTTGCTTTACTGCTTTTCTACTAACTACTATGTTACTGCAAGTCATTGCCTCCATTCCTATACATTATTGCCTTTAGAATTTCGGGTGTTGTCCTTGGAAACAGACAGCTGTTTAGCACCACCCTACTGTTAGACATGTAGCCTAACCGCTTAGACATCGTTCACATCTGTGTTGGAGGCTTTGTTAGGGGCCTCCGTCACAGATCCGGTCAAAAATTCTGGCCAAAATAGCGCAGCATGGTGGACTATTTTGTCTGGAAAAACGATGGACCATGGAGGAAACCCGATGTCCATCATGCAACGGAACCAATGTTTCCGGTATTTTCATTGCTGGTCTCCTATGACAAATCAGAGCAACAGAAATACTGAATGCAGATGTGAACGAGGGCTTATCTCTAACCGGGTAACTGTCCGCTGCGCTCCCACAATGCACTGCTCTCTGGTAACAGGGAATCAGCAGAATTTTGTGTTTGGCTTTAGACAAGGATGGAGAAGAACATTGTATGAAGTGAAGTAACCAATACTTAATGTGGATACTGACCAAGACTCTGTTCACATCTCCGTCATGGCTTCCGTCAATAACAAAAGACATAATGTCGCACGACCGTGGCCCCCGATAGACCCCTATTGACTTACAATGAAGTCCGTCAGGTTTTGCCGAGGTGTCCATCGGTTTGACGTGAAAAATGTTTGTTTTTTTCCTCCCGTCAAATGTGACTAAATCTACGACGGAGCCTCCAATGCTGATTTGAACATTTCCTTAGAAATTTTAATTTATTACCCGACTTTACATCCATGACAAGAACAGACCACTAATATAAGATAGTTGGCAGATCGATTTAGGCCCCATGCACACAAACGTGCTTTTGCGGCCGCAATTCCCCCGAAAATCCACGGGAGAATTGCGGCCCCATTCATTCCTATGGGGCCATGCACACGACTGTGGTTTCCACGGTCCGTGCATGGCCCGGGAGCCTGGACCGCAGAAAGAACAGGCATGTCTTATTACGGCCGTGTTCTGCGGTCCGGGCTCATTGAAAATAATGGCCGCGGCCATATGCATGTCCCACGATTTGCGGGCAGCTCGCGGCTAAGAGTACGCTCCCGGCCGACCCTGAAAATCACGGCCGTGCACATGGCTACGTTCGTGTGCAGGAGGCCTTGAAAGAAAACTCCAGGCAAAAAAGACACCCTGTGTAATTCCTAGTACAGGGTCTGAGGGGTGGTGAATGACTGCTCTATTTGCTGTTCTATATAATATCCCTGCATCATCGACCGCCCCCTCAGTCCCTGCACCAGGTATAACGCAGTATATACGTTTTTCCTGGAGTGTTCCTTTTGAAACCACTTTTTGTATACTGAGTAATAACGTCGTGATAGATGCTAATATTAAATCATAAGTCTGACCGTACAATACAACATTGTACTGAACTAATAGTAGAGAAAATATCAATACAAGGTCCTGTCTGAGGCACAGCCGCCCAAATCCACGTGCACCCTTCTTACTGTAGGGCAAAGCCGGTTCTGTGTTTCACAAGGCATCATTATTGGCACAGCTGTGGACCACAGACCGCTCTATGTTGGGATACGAGGCTTATGAGCCTAGGTATGTTGAGACGCGCTGCAAATGTCTTACATGTGGATGTTGCCGTGGATTTCACTCTTTGCATTGCGTCTGTGATCTAAAGAACCTGCTGCAGAATTTTTGTGTGGCGCATGTACAGAAAATGCGCAGCAGATCTGCCCTGTCTTAACTGCAGATTCCTCTTTGAAAACCATCTTACAATTTATGTGTAATTTACATAAGAAGGTGTCATTTTGTAAATATATTACTTGACATATCTATTACTGATCATAACCCCAGTAATGAGAGAAGCTGCGTCTTCCACCAAGTGTAAAAGTAACAGCGGGAGTGTGGGGGCCGTCTGGTTGTAAAGGTAACCATAAAACTCCAGAAGCCACTGGTGGGAGAGGTTTCTAGCGTCGTGCGGTTTCTTAGGTGACCGGTCCGCAGTTCTATCAGCTAGGTCTCTGGCCAGCGCATTTAAATATATGGCGGGAGACCAGGCATCTAACTGGAGCTACATTTTAAGACTCGTTCTCATCTACAGCTGCAATACTTCAGGGTAAAAAACTTAAATCTATCTACGCCCCTGCTTGTTCAGTGTCTGTGTTTTGCACTGGTTATTTGCATTCTGTTAATTCTACGTTTTCCACTAGGCACCAGAGGCAGGACTAGCTCTCTTAGTGCCCAAAGTAGGGGTTTCAGAATACGCCCCCCAACATCGTTGCTCCACTTTTCCGCCGATTCCCTCTATAGGGAAACACTAATTGTTTACTGTTGTCACTTGTCACACAGCAAAAGTGTGACAGGTATAGATTTTTTTAGTACAGAGGAAGTGCTTATTAGGCTCCCGGTCCTGGTACCTACAGTATCATCAGTCACATAGACCGTGTCCAATTGGCTATACAAATAAATGTAAAAGCTGATTCTTTTTTAAAAAAAATAAAAAATGTTAACATATAAATCGTGCCCCTCCCCTTAGTGGTGCACCAGGCGGCGTCCTGCTCCGCCTACCACTCACACTGACCCTGCGAGGCGCTGTTCAATAATTTGATGTAGGGGAAAAAAAAAATAAGCATTGCATAATATGGGCTCAGTAAGGTTTTTACAGGTGTCAACAATCGGCTATCTGAATGAAAATCTCTACTATTATATTGTCTGTAAGGAATGTAAAGTTACTCAACTTTCTATATATAAACCATGACCTTCTGGTCAGAGGGGGGAATACCTTTTCCATATCGTGGTACTGGTTCAGAAAGAGTGCTGATAAGTTTTATAAATCTTCTATTGTTACTTATATTTGTTGGATACTTTCACAGTAACTGGTACACACAGGAGGAGCGTGGACTTAAAACTACACATTAGATCTACAGTGCACAAAATGAGCAGTGCCCCTTCTTGTGTCCTAGAGCGAAGGAGTCGTGCACACGGCAGAGCCTGTACTGCAGCACAGAGAGTCCTTATATTTGGTGTCTCCATACGGCAGCTTCTTATGGAGGTATTCTCCACTAGAAGCATGGCGGACGCATGCTATGATATATTTTTCAAATCTGAGCTTATATGGAACCATAATACAGCCGTGTACATAAGGCCTTACACAGATCCTTAGTGTAAACTTACAGCAGGTGCACACAAGCACAAGTAGCAGCTTCTGCTCACCAGTGGTAATAATAATTTCTTACAGATCTAAATGTTCTTCTAAAATGGTGCAATCTATATGTGACATCCACAAAAAAGTTATACAAGCATATGTCAACTTCACAGCTCAGAACTCCTAACTTTTTGGATGGTTAAAGAGGGATCCTCCGGGTTTGTTGTGTAAAAGATCCATATTTGCATATCTTTATGCTTTAAATAGTTTTCAATTTTAATAATTTAAAGCGTACCTGTCATTCCAGGTGACTTTTAAGAATAAGCTGTCATATATGTGTACTTAAGAAATAACACTATTTCTGGCCATCATATGATTAGTGTTCTGCATTATTTAGCAGTTTTCCCCTCTGTAAGCTCGATCTCTAATTCTCAGTTTTTATGAGGTAGTGGGCGAAGCCTAACGGCTATTATATCCTGCTCCCCTATCTTTGTAGCACACCCTCAAAAGCAGCAGCACCATGGAGGAGATAACACCACAATAATGAGCAGTGTAGCTGTAAATCCAGAACTGGGGTGAGATCTAATACTTACCAGGAAGCTGCAGCATCGTCTGTGTCTCTCTCTGCTTCCCCCTCACACTGCTCCTGCTCCCTCCTTCACCCTCCCCATAGACCGGGCAGCTGTAACCTCAGTCAGCCGATAATTCATTTTGTCTTGAGAGACGGAAAAAACAGTAAATTCAGGGTGTGTGAACAGTCAGGAGGGGAGGGAGGACAGGAGCCTGATAAGTGGAGAAAGATGTTTAATCACTCTGGAAACGTGTAGATTTGTTAATACCAATCTATTTATCAGGCCAAAAAAAAGACGTTCGGGTATGTGCACACGATAACGACCATTACGTCTGAAATTACGGAGCTGTTTTCAGGAGAAAACCGCTCCTGCATTTCAGACGTAATTGCTCGTACTCGCGTTTTGTGAGGCGTCAATTATGGCCGTAATTTGGAGCTGTTCTTCATTGAAGTCAATGAAAAACGGCTCAAATTGCGTCCCAAGAGGTGTCCTGCACTTCTTTGACGAGGCAGTCATTTTACGCGTCGTCTTTTGACAGCAACGCGTAAAATGACAGGTCAACGGCACAGTACGTTGGCAAACCCATTCAAATGAATGGGCAGATGTTTGCCGACGTATTGGAGCCGTATTTTCAGACGTAAATCGAGGCATAAAACGCCTCGTTTACGTCTGAAAATAGGTCGTGTGAAAAAAGCCTTAAAGGGGTTATCCAGTATAGAAACCCCATTTTCCTATTAGGAAGTTTCACAGTTAATAGTGTCCTCTATTCAGGATTCTCATAGATTTGGCAGGAGTGGAGAGCTGTTACAAAGAGCGTCTCTCGCTCTGGAGGACCTGTCCAGCCCTACATTACACAGACAACCCAATGATATGAATGGAGCACTGTGTAATAATTAATTTCTCCTGTGTTGGTACTACAGGGGATCTGAACACTTGATGATCACTGGGGGTCCCAGCAGGGGGGACACTCTGTTATCAGTGATTGTCAAGGGACCCTTCTAACAAGTAGGGATTGTCCAACGTAAAGTACCCCTTTTAAAGAGCAAAGAGGGATTTGTGTCAAGAGTAGGGACCCTCAAAGAGAGGGAAACGTAGAGTTGTGGTAGTACTGTTCTTCATTATGCAACTGGCCTGACCTGCCTCTAAGCTGGGTGACTTTTTTTTTCAACAAATTAGACTTATAGACCATGTTGAGATACGAAAAATTTTGTTTCAGAGTTTATTGAGCAAATGCTTCACCCAAAATCCGGAACAGAGTACAGTGCACTGTCAATGAACTATGGCTGTGTTGCTATAACAGCAATTTATGCGACACTGACCTGCTTTTGTGATGCTCCAAGTGAAAGTTACATAGGTTGAAAAAAGACACAGGTCCATCAAGTTCAACCTTTCTCCATAAATTATCCAACATTCATTGCTAGATTAGTTATACCCCTCAACGCCATTAGTTCGCTAAATCATCATCTAACCTTTTTTTTTAAATGCTAACATCTTATCTGCCATCACTACCTCTTGGGGTAGGGTTTTCCATAGTTTGACTACTCTTACTGTAAAGAACCCTTTCCTATATTGATGTCTGAAACGTCTTTCTTCCACATGCAATGAATGTCCCCTAGTCCTTTGTAGTGTCCATGAAAAGAGCAGATAATGTGCTAGTTCTTTGTATTGACCACACAAGATGTCTTTTTTTCCAAGCTGAACAAGCCCAATTTTTCAAGCCATTCATTGTTCGCGACCCCTCCCATCCAATTTAATAATCTAGTCGCCCGCCTTTGAACCCTCTCCAGTTCTCCTATGTTCTTTTTACAATGTGGAGCCCAAAACTGAATTCCATATTCAAGATGTGGCCTTGCAAGGGATTTATAGAGGGGTAATACTACATCACAGGTTTTTATTGCTTGTTTTTTTTTTTATATTATACACCCTAAGATCCTATTTGCTTTTGCAGCTGCTGATTGACATTGAGTGCTGTTGCTTCGCTTATTTGCAACCAGAATACCCAGGTCCTTCTCTTGTTCTGTTATGCCCACTTTTATTCCATTTAAAGGTGAAGGATAACCATAGGATTTGTACACCATTTCCCTTTCACTTCTGTTGAGGTGTGACTTATAGGAGGAATAAGCCAAGACACGAATTGTACCATACAGTTTTGGTTACAATTATTCGCTGAGGTTTCGTTCAGTATTGACCGCCTGTGTTTGCAGTTAAAATCCACCACACACAACCTCACAACAATTCAGAACAGGACTTCTCAAACTTTTTCTCTTGGGGCCTCATCTGCCAGAAACATGGTGATGCCTGGGCCTCACCACCCGTGATCAAAGTCCATGCCCAAAATTAAGAAATATTGCTGAATTTACCATCATTTGTCCCCTTCACCAATCTCTGGTTTAGTAAAATAATTGACTTCTTTTGTGCTTATTTTTGTTATATTGGGTTCAGCCAGAGAAAAAAAACGTGCAGCTTATGATCACGTCTGTCTCCCCAGATCAGCCTCACCAACAACTAGGGGGCGCCACACAGTTTGAGAAGCAGTGATCTAGAAGATGCTCTACCAAACAGAAGGTAGTGGGGAAACATCTGCTCCCACTAAATGTCCAATGGCCCCTCCAATTCTTTGATTGTGGGTGGGAGGGGGATGCTGGTGCAAAAGCTTACACGCAAACAACGTAGACTACCTCTCTCGGCCTTTCTGATGCTGCTATCCTGATCTCTCTACTTCTCTATTCTTTGTACTATTCTTTTGCTGTGTCTGGTGAGTTGTCCGCGTCTAGGTGGTGGCTGTCACAAGTCGTTGGTGAAGAGTATATTACATCCCATCTAGCGGCACTACCCACCGTCACTACAGCGTGCAGCCTGTCACTGCTGTATACACCAATAAATGTAATAACATACTAGAGCATGGGTAATTGTGCTGCTTACATATGATTATTGCTCAAAGTCCTCAAGGCTCTGAAAGGAGGAAGTGTTTGAGCGAGTCAGACATTACTAATGACCAGAATGCTGAGTCAGACCTACACACGCCAGTTATGGTTTGTGTTGGAGTTGCCCCCAAGGGCTGGAGCCCAGTGCAATGTGACAGGGATATATATATATACTAGACCTAATGTGTCCTGCGCACGCCATAAAATTGTGACGTCGCCCTTCCTGGTCATTTCTCAGCATGGACACATTAGGACAAGTAAATAAATTATAAAGCAGTCGAAAAGCAGCAGTTACATTTCAGATACATGTACAGATGTAGCAGAGCTGAGCTTGGCACTATTCCTGATATATCCGTTATCTGTGATATCACATAGGTCTGCACAGTTCTCCCAATGCACAACGCCTTAAGCTCTGCTACATCTGTATGTATGTCAGGAGACTTATAGAATTAAGTATATTTAATTCTATGTTCGTAATATGGATGGAGATATCCTCTTATGCACAGCAGATTTGTCCAGTAAATCCACTGAAAGTTCCCTAAATTACTGATAACAGAGAACAATACCTGCACTTGTGCCTATGTTATAAAGTGATATTCCAGGAGACCGCATATAATGCAGCGTTTCTTACTGATCACTTTTTTTATTTTTATTTTTTTATTTAATCAATGGATTTCTCTAAAAGGTTTATTCACCTGTGACTGTTTTGGTTTTGCGGCTTTTTTTTAATTTATTTTTTTTTTCGAAAATTGCAGAACTATTGCGTTTTTCACACAATTTTGCTGACTTATAGCATAAAAAAAATGTCAAGACCGTTTTATTTTGGCTCTGATATTGTGTTCTCCCTCAGTTCCATGCCTTGCAGTACCGTTCATCCTGAGCCAGCTGTTTCATGAACTAGAATATAGCCAGAACTGCTGTTTTTCTTGCACAGGCAGCGCAGCAGGAGAGAGGACGCAAGGGTGATGTAACTAGCTGTAACTTTACAGATTAAAATGCCATTTGGGGTTGAATGACAACCTATATAGGCGCAGTTAGGGCTTGTCCACATGTAACGGAATGGCGGACGGAAAATACGCAGCAGAATACAGTAGCAGCAAAGTGGGTGAGAATTAACAAATCTCATCCACACGCTGTGTAATAATTCCGAGCAGAAGTTCACTTGCGGTGCGTATTTTCCGTACAGCAGCATGTCAATTCCTGCTGCAGAAAGTGGACTGAATTGCTGCGTTTTTCAGAGGCGATGTCTCCATCTAACAGACTTGGAAAAAAACGCTGCAAAATCCGCAACATTTTCTGCATTAAAAAAAATGCTGGAAATTGTGTGGTTTTTCCGCAGCGAAATTGCTGCAGAAATTTTTCGGCAGCAATTCCAATAGATGTGGACAAGCCCTTAGGGTATATTCACACGTGGCAGATTTGTTGCTGAATTTTCTACGACTGAAAATCTGTTCCATACATCAAAATGGGATGGTTTCTGCAGCAGGTGCATGCATTTCTGCAAGCTCTATTCAGATGAATGGGACAGTTGCAGCAATTTCTGCAACCAATCTGCCGCGTGTGAATATTCCCTTAGTGCTTCTCCCCAGTATCAGTCACTATTGTAGTAGAGCGAAGATTTAGAACTTTTGCATATTTTGGGGAATGCCATCAGTGACCCCTTAATTCACCTATGGTCATCGGCATTAGGAGTCCCCGGGAAGCAGTCCAGGTCTCCAGTCATCATTCGACTACGACTACTGACTCACATTGTACATGTCATGTTGCTGCACACACATGAAGTCCGGGTCAGTGGAATATATTGGCATTTCTATTTCTATCAACAGAGCAAATATACATCTATATTTTAGGAGATTAGCACGTCTGGTTTGAATATGGAAGTAGTACCGTGCATTCATCCAGTATAGAAATAAATGACTTTGTCAAGGACACAAGCTGCAAAAGCGTCCAGAGACAAATCCATGCAGTCCAAACTGTTTCCTTGGAAATTTGTACCTTTATTGCCTTTTAATTCTTTACAATTGTAGCAGAGCTGAGTTTGTCATTTGGTACCTTGATGCGTTGCGAGTGGTTTTACATACGACTGCAGGTAAACCTACTGCATTATCGCTAATCACAGTGATGAGATGATGCAGCCCCAGTGACCAACACAGTTCTACTACATCTGTAACCTACGATACCCACCATAACCTTCTTACATGGCCCATGTTAGGGTCCTAAAGAGCCAGTAAAGATCCGCAGGGTGGAGGGTGAAGTCAATTTGCAGAGAAGTGTCCCAGTTTGTTTATGAAGTCCTGCCAGCTGCAGTTTTTAACTTCATTATTAAGTTGTTTTTTTCTTTTGGAATTGATAAATTCTGGTGAAGATCTAAACCTTTTCGAGATGCTTCAGTCTGTCCGTGAGTAAAGTGCCTGCCACTTACACACCCGGAACTGCAATATCTGCATTGCCGAGAATACTCCGGGAATACGCCTGAAATGTGATTGCTAATCTTTCTTTCTTTCCTTTTTCTTTCCCCCGTGTGTGGCAGCAATGGAGATAGACTTTCCTCCACCGTGACCTTGCTAAGACTCTGCTTTAAATGATGGTACACTTTTATGCGTCATAATATATTCCACATCTTGTTCGCCAAAATGACCTGTCGCAAAAATGCAAATGCCACTGTAAGTTATGTGTGCACATAAAACTGCTACTTGGCAAACATGGGCAATGGGGTCCCGGCCAAATTTTGTCTTTTTTCTATTTATTTTCTAAAATCGTACTAGTTACACTGTAGATATTGTGTGTATGGAAATATACATAGATTATTATAAAATTCTGTTTCATAAATAAATATATATATACTCCAGAATTGCATAATATGATACATATATTTACACACAATGCATTCATGTAGATTTACTTTCCAAGCAGCTGCAAACGCTTATTTGGCTGGATACAATACATTTAAGTTAATAATTATAAAAAAATATATATAAATAGAAAAAAAAATAACTATGTTCCCGTTTATATACAGTCTGAGCATAGTTACACTTATTTGACCCTCATTAATCCAGAGATGTCGTCTATGTAACTTGTTTGCTCCGGGTGCTTTGCTGCTTGGTTATAAATTCACAAGCCTCAGTGTTTTACAGGGTAACCTCCAAAAAAAAAAAAAATTTTATAAATATTTCAGAGATGTATCTGCATTCGAAGACTCTTTCATGTCTGGAGGAAGCACCGTGCCTTGGGAGAGGAATCTCGGGGCAGGGAATTCTTGTGATGCTGGTGTAGATCATATATGGTTGGGGAATAAACACGTTGTAGGAGACTAATGACATTCCTGGTCATGTGACAAGAATCTGTACCTATGGATAGACCATGGTGGTGGCCAGCTCTCCAGTCTGTAACCTAACCCTAACCTTTGTCAACCCCCAGACCTTTGTATATGATAAGTTATGAGCTTTGCTCCTGACGTATCTGCAGTACTAAATCCTACATACATACTGACAATGCAAATAAGCTGGCCGGCTGCCTGCAGATCACCTATAGCGATAGACTCTTGTATTTGTATTCTCCCTATGCCTTCGGTGGAGATGGTCAGATTAAATTGGCTCATTGAGTATTCTGGGGAAAGTAATGGAAGGAGCCACTGCGCCTATAGGGATTACTCCTCCATAAAACACCACTCCGACTAGCTAATTTGCTCTTAAATATTTGATCTTGCTGGTAAGCACTTACCAATCTTCACCCTTCATTATAGCAATATTTTCAGCATTACCTTAAAGTCGGCCGGATGGCACCTGACAATGGCACCGTGCTGCCAGCATAAGCAAGTAGGCATTCACCCCACACGTCCCAGGAGCAAGCCTATCTTTATGCTATTATAATGCATTGACATATATCACCTGATAGAGATATTTCAAGCTTAGGAAATTATATATATAAAATCTGCTGTGTTCCCCATATTCACATCACAGGACTTAAATCAATAAAGTACATGACATCTATTGCAGATCTCTATAAGCAAATACCATTCTGCATCACAGAACAACCACATAGCCCAGACTACTACGTAGCTTCCCATATGCTGTGATATTACAGCTCGGGCATTCGAAATTATACTATTGCAATCGATTTATGAAGGAAATGCAATAACTGAGTGGATGCAAAAAAAAATATTATATTTACCCCCCCCCCCCCCCCTTCCCAATATGGCAAATATTCACCCTATATATCCGGACAGCGATGAATGTCAATATTGACGTTAATCAAAATATAATGAGAAAGAAGAAGCTAAAGCAGCAGCAGATGGACGTCTCAATATTACCGCAGCTTCGTCCAGAGGGTCGTACAGCCGGAGCGCTTACCTTTATGTATCCTTAAAAATAAGTAAATGACTGTGAAGTTCTCCTTTGAGGCATTTCTCTGTGATCAGTTCTGCAAGCCCACTGTTGAAGGATGTTCTGTGGTTCAGCATCTGCTGCAAGATATTCCTGGCAATCTCCTTGGCTTCCTGAGAGTTGATCGCTGTGATATTAAAGCAGTTGACTTGGGTTATTAAAACTTCTTTGTTTTTAGGACCTTTTTTTTTTTTTTTCCTCTTTTTTGTCTTCTGAAAAGGGGTGAAAAAAAAACCTGGAGGAATGATTAGAGCAGAAACACAAACGCTGCTTCCATCTCGAAGTCGCCACTCAAACTGCATGAAAACCATAGAGATTTTTGCTGTAGCATTTGCAAGGGAAGGAGTGCCACCTTGTGTCCTGCCAAGTGAAACTCTCCTCATATTGGCTAAGTTGGCTGTGAAATTCATTACGGCATCTTGAGAACGTCACGTGGATTTGTGCATTAAAGTTCTTTTGCCTATAGATCTTGTAGTGTTATATAGATTTATTGACATTTAATCGACTTAGTTGGTGGAGGGAAGACAAGTTGTTGGAAATTTTGGGGATTTATTATAGGGTTGTATCGAATCTTTGACCAGGTTTGTTAATGAAATTTTCTAAATTATTAATTAGCCATTTAATTATTATTTTTTTATTATTATTATTATTACTATTTACTTTTTGCATTGAATAGTTTTTAGTGGTATTTAATAGCAGTTTATATATTACATTTTAATTAAGGTTATGATGCATTCTAAATAGTCCATGTTTACACCATCGGAAGCCGGTTTGTATTCATCATACAATGGATGTGATACTGCGTCCTGGATTTTGTTAAAAATGGAAACCAGAATACCAATGTGAACAGAGCCGAATAAAACCGGCCATACAGGAGGCAAGTTTTCTGGAGATTTGCCCAGTATTTTGCATCTTCACATTGTCGCACTTTCTGCTCCTGGAGGACGGGAGTTTGTCTCGATCACATGTTGCAGATCTCTTTCCAATGTGATTGTGTTTTGAGAGAGATATAGATATATATATATTTATTATGATTCTCTTTTGAATCGGAACAACCACAAATTAAATTCTATATTTCCCACGATATGATCGGGTCTACCGACCGCGTTCATTTTCCCTGACGATAGTGAACTGAAACATTTTGAAGCCGGGCTAATCAATGAAACGGCCAGTGGTCCGGACGGTCAGAACTGGTAAAAAAAAAATATTTTCATAAACGATCTGAAAATCAGTCAATAGGCCGGGTTCAGACCCCTTTCTTTTCAAAACTGGCGAGGTAGATGTGAAAACTGTTAAAAACACAATCGTTTTGTTGCATGCAATGTAAATATTTTTGGCACAATTTTGCAATAGAATTCTGTAAACTAAAAACTGGAATCGAACGACTTTATTGCAACTACGTTACATTTTAATTTTTAATTTTGCTAAAAGATATATTTATTGACCCCCTCCCTCCCGCATACACATACCACATTTTTGAAAAGTTGAAATAACAGGGGCACCACTTTCAAGTTGAACTCTGAATTACATACAGACAAAAATAGGACCTGTCCTATAATTTTAGGGACAGACCACGGATCTGCAAAAAAAAAAACAAAAACCTGATATGTGCATGGCCCCATAGAAATAAATGGTTCAGTATGCTATCCGCAACAACAAAAAAACGGATGGGACACTGAACAAAACGGTCATGTGCATGGAAACCTTAGGCACATGTAAATGCTGGTACTTCCATACCCACTCCAATATTTAACTTCTCTATGCTCCCCAATAATACCTTTTGTAGGTGGAAGCGGCTAAATTTGAACATTCTCTTTTTAAAAGGGTTGTCTCACTAAGAGAATCCCTTTCCATATGCTCTCTTTGGGTATATGGACATCATAGATAAGGACGCCCTGCTCAGGACCACCCTCGACTAATCATGAGACCTACAGAATTCCACACTTTCCCAGGTAAAGCATTAATTGGCACCTCCTGTCGTTACAACCATCAGCACCAGTATTAAAACCCACAAAGTTGTAACTTAGTGAATCCGACGTCCTCCTTTGCCTGGTTGTGATGTTGGATTTAATGAACAATCTTCGTTAGAGACTCCGGCTACTGCTAATTAGCGGCTTCTGTTAGCTTTGCATTTACCCCATTTGAACTCTTTAAAAACCCGCTATGGTTCAGATGATGGAGATGTCCACTGTCTGCATTCATCAGCTTTTGGTTGCTTAGCAACAGGTAAAGAAATGGAGTCTTGGTAGAATTTGGCTCCGAGCACATAAGAAACCAACGGTTTTTATTTTTTCCTGTCTTGAGGATCTACAGTCTTTCTTAAGACTGGTGAATCATTGCTGACCAATATTATAAGTGATTGTCATATAATATAAATAAATATATATATATATATATATATATATATATATATATATATATATTATAAATAAAATTTAAATATCAGATAAATATTTTATTCTTTTTATTAGCATTGTTTAGCATGCTATAAAATAAAAAGTATCAAAAGTAGTCGTTTTATATTTGGACATTGCACCCACTTTGCTGATCTTCAGAAGGGCTGCCCGGTGTGTATATATTGATCCAAGTTAAAAAGAAATATTCCTTTAAAGCAATGAAAAACTTTTAACACCATTTTTTGTTTATGTAATATATTTATGCATATATTTGGTGATCAGCACTTTTCTAGTTTCCAGTTATTAAAGGTTTCCCTTTGTTTCTGTTTTGCAGCTTCTATGTATCCACTGTACATAGAAGCTGCATAACACCGCTGTCAGCCGAATCCAACATTGAGCTGGACTGATGGCTTATCTGACAGCGGCTCCTGTGTGCCTCTGCAACCTTCTCTAACGCTACGGCCGGGTTTCCACGTAGCATAAACGCTGCAGAATTTCCGCAACGGAAAAAATGAAACCGTTAATAAATTGACCTGCAGTGTGGAATTTAATTTCGCAGCATGTCAATTTATCTTGAGTTTTTGTTGACTTTCTGTTGTGGGTTTACCCCTTCAAATTCAATGGGAATGCAAATCCTGCAACAGAAAGCCAAGTATTACGACTTTTGTGGTGTAATCGCAGCAATTCCGCATCAAAAATGCCCCAAAAAACATACTTACCCAGAACTCCCTGCTTCTTCCTGCAGCATGGCCTCCTGGGATGACGTTGCATTCCACGTGACCGCTGCAGCCAATCACATAGCCTGCAACGTCATCGTAGGCGGCCGGACTACTTGCAGAGAAGACAGTGGGCAAATATGAATTCCATTGGAAAAAAATCGCACCACAATGTGGTGCGATTTATTATAAATTTTTGACGGAATGTACTGCGGGTTCCAGGTCGCTTCGTGATTTTTATGCTGCATAGCCAACCCGTGCAGTTGAATGTAACTGTTAATTTCTGCAACAAAATCGGACGCGTGCGACTGCACCTTTTAGGGTACGAACACACACGGCGTATTCTGGGCGGATACACTGTCAAGCTGGTGCGTTTATTCATGCATAAATTCCGCTTCATAAATTATCGCACATACTTACCTCCTCCTTCCTCTGACGTCCTCTCCAGCCTCCCTGAATGATGTTGCAGGCCATGTGACCGCTGCAGCCTGTGATTGGCTGCAGCAGTTACATGGCCTGCAACGTCATCCAGGAAGGCCGGACTGGAGAAGAAGCAGGGAACTCTGGGTAAGTATAACTTTATTTTTTCTAACTTGCGATTTTTGCTGTGATTCTGACGTAAATATCGCAACACACACACAATTATTCCGTTGCGGAAAATCTGCAGTGTTTACGCAGTGTGTTCCTACCCTAATACTGAATAAATCAAAGTTGATCAACTTGAATTTTATTAGTCTAAGGCCGGGTTCCCACGGGTCAGATATGCTGCGTAAAAACTGTCCCTACATACTCTGGCACTGTCCAATCAGTGACGACCATGTTAGACTGTGTTGGAACACGCCCATTGACAAGGGAAATGGTAACACCCAGTTCTTACTAAAACGGACACGTCAGTAGAGCAGACGGGTCATTTTTACAACCAACAAATTTAAACTAATATGTGAAAATTAAACGTTTAGCGATTTTGTAATTTATGTATAAGCCTGCCTTTTCTCTAGGGTGTGTTGATGTCCTCTCTGCTAAATCTGGTTCTGTCAGATCACCATTAATGCCAAATGTCAAATGACCCTCTGTCTAAGGGTATGTTCACACGACTTATTTTTAGCCATTTTTCGGGGTGTAAAAGCTGAACGATTCCAAACATCTGCCCATTGATTCCAATCAGACGGGGCGGTTTTATATACGGCCGTTTAAATAAAGGTGCGTAAAAAAAGGCACCGTAAAAAGAAGTGCATGTCACACCTTGAGCAGTATTTTTATTGTGTCAATAGAAAAAGCGCCACAAAAAAAACTTTTGTGGTTTCAAAAACGGCTGAAAATCAGAGGCTGTTTGTTTTCCCTCCGTATTTTACAGCTGTTTTTAGTTCAGCGTGTGAACATAGCTTTACTTTGAACACCACATGTTCCTTTTTTCCATCAGACGCAGAAAAGATTCAGGAGCCTCCTCTGAACCATTTTAGGTAGATTTACAACCTTCCTGGACATCAAATACCAGTAATAAGGTTCTATAGCTCGCAGATACATGCAGGATTGCGGCTGATCGGGATGGAGCATAACGAATTAGTAGATTAGTAGTCGTATGTAATTATCTCGTATAATCTGGATATGAATTTTTCACATTTTACAAAATCTTTGCTTGCATGTACACTACCGTTCAAAAGTTAAACATTTTGTGTTTTCCATGAAAACTCACACTTATATTTATCAAATGAGTTTCAAAATTACTAGAAAATATAGTCAAGACATTGACAAGGTTAGAAATAATGATTTTTATTTCAAATAATAATTTTCTCCTTCAAACTTTGCTTTGGTCTTGGAATGCTCCATTTGCAGCAATTACAGCATTGCAGACCTTTGGCATTCTAGCTGTTAATTTGCTGAGGTAATCGGGAGAAATTTCACCCCATGCTTCCAGAAGGCCCTCCCACAAGTTGGATTGGCTTGATGGGCACTTCTTGCATACCATACGGTCAAGCTGCTCCCAAAACAGCTCTATGGGGTTCAGATCTGGTGACTGCGCTGGCCACTCCATTACAGATAGAATACCAGCTGCCGGCTTCTTCCCTAAATAGTTCTTGCATAATTTGAGGTGTGCTTTGGGTCATTGTCCTGTTGTAGGATGAAATTGGCTCCAATCAAGCGCTGTCCACAGGGTATGGCATGGCGTTGCAAAATGGAGTGATAGCCTTCCTTATTCAAAATCCCTTTTACCTTGTACAAATCTCCCACTTTACCAGCACCAAAGCAACCCCAGACCATCACATTACCTCCACCATGCTTGACAGATGGCGTCAGGCACTCTTCCAGCAGCTTTTCAGTTCTGCGTCTCACAAATGTTCTTCTGTGTGATCCAAACACCTCAAACTTCGATTCGTCTGTCCATAACACTTTTTTCCAATCTTCCTCTGTCCAATGTCTGTGTGCTTTTGCCCTTATTAATCTTTTCCTTTTATTAGCCAGTCTCAGATATGGCTTTTTCTTTGCCACTCTGCCCTGAAGGCCAGCATCCCGGAGTCGCCTCTTCACTGTAGACGTTGACACTGGCGTTTTGCGGGTACTATTTAATGAAGCTGCCAGTTGAGGACCTGTGAGGTGTCTATTTCTCAAACTAGAGACTCTAATGTACTTGTCTTGTTGCTCAGTTGTGCAGCGGGTCCTCCCACTTCTCTTTCTACTCTGGTTAGAGCCTGTGTGTGCTGTCCTCTGAAGGGAGTAGTACACACCGTTGTAGGAAATCTTCAGTTTCTTGGCAATTTCTCGCATGGAATAGCCTTCATTTCTAAGAACAAGAATAGACTGTCGTGTTTCACATGAAAGCTCTCTTTTTCTAGCCATTTTAAGAGTTTAATCGAACCCACAAATGTAATGCTCCAGATTCTCAACTAGCTCAAAGGAAGGTCAGTTTTATAGCTCCTCTAAACAGCAAAACTGTTTACAGCGGTGCTAACATAATTGCACAAGGGTTTTCAACTGTTTTCTAATCATCCATTAGCCTGCTAACACAGTTAGCAAACACAATGTACCATTAGAACACTGGAGTGATGGTTGCTGGAAATGGGCCTCTATACACCTATGTAGATATTGCATTAAAAACCAGACGTTTGCAGCTAGAACAGTCATTTAGCACATTAACAATGTATAGAGTGTATTTCTGATTAATTTAATGTTATCTTCATTGAAAAAAAACTGTGCTTTTCTTTCAAAAATAAGGAAATTTCTAAGTGACCCTAAACTTTTGAACGGTAGTGTATACCCATAACTGCATATGCCTGATAAATCAGAAGATGGCAGAGGCCCGTAAGTGCCCAGCCCACAAATATGATAACACCATAATATTTATACTCCTTCATGAAACTACTATCCAGTTCGGAGTTGCCATTTTTGACCAAGCCCTTGGCATATGTCCAATTAGGGCTTGTGAAGGCAATATAGGGTGGGGGGGGGGGGGGGGTAGAGTCAGAAGTGGATCCAAAAGGAAGGAAAAGTATAAAGACAAGACTGATGCATCTCCCTTGTTTTGTGCCCACTTCTTTGTTTGGCTCAAAAAATGGAGCCAAAAGCTGCATCAAAACTGCATGTGTGATCCTAGCCTAAGGGATGTGGAGGTTGCATTCACACCCAAGCCCTGGCATGACCCAAAAGGCTTCTCTGCCCCGTACTATAAATTATAGATTGTTGGAGACCCTTTACACGTTTTGCATTGAAACCGAGTTTATGTTCTGCCTCTGGTGTCTGTGAGTTACATGAACACCTAGGGATTTCATTGCTCATAATCTATTTCTTTCCTTAGGCTATATACAGATGGACGTGTGCAAAATCGGCCATGTAAAACTGACGTTTTTCACGTCCGATTCGCACTTGTGCAGGACCCATTTTCACATATCCCTCATAGACTTGAGTCTATTGAGGGATCTGTGAAAACGGCCTAAAATAGGACATGTCCTATGTTTTCCACTGGCCCTTCACACGGTCCGTTAAAGCAACAGCCGTGTGAATGGCCTCATAGAAATACATGCAGCCGTGTGACGGCCGTTAAAAAACGTCCGTCACTCAGACTATTAATACGTATGTCTGAATAAGCCTTAAGGGTGTATTCTCAAGGTGAGGTTTTTCCGCGTTTTTTTGCCGCTTGGCTGAAAACCGCACTGCAAAAAAACATGCTTTCACCACGATTTGCTATGGTTTTGCAGTTCGCATGGAAACAGCAGCGCATTGTGGTAAAAAAAAAAAACCACTGTGTGAATACACCGTTCACCCGGTGTTGTGTGTCCCCTCCCCCCCCAGCAAAAACAGCTGATTGCAGGAGTTTCAAAAATACCCCCCCCCAATGATCATCTATACACCAGGGAAACTGCCGAAGTGTTTGTCTAACGCGGACAATCCTCTCTAATGCATTTGGTACATAGAAAAAAGCTAAAGTTGTATTTACTTGGCTCAATTCTTAGTCACCTCTGGGTTAATATCATTGTAGCCGAACTTATTGCGTCCTTTCTTTTGCAAAGCAAGCAACGTCCTGATATCTACACAAGGTTTTTCCAACTTCTATTGCTGCAGTGCAATTTATATTTTAATACGAACCTTTTAATCAACCCATTTTTCCTTTTATTTCTTCCCGTAAAAGTAGAAAAAAAAAATCCCTCTAAGTGATTATTGGCCACTGGCCAATGAGAACGCTGCGGATCCTTCCCTGACTTTCTGGCAAAATCATATTTCTTTAAAAGTGCAAATTGAAACCGATGGAATCTGATTAAAACGGCGGCAACAAATAACATCCCGATGGTAAAGAAACGGCTGCTTAGAATGAGTTTTACCAGGATTACTTTCCATTCTTACATGATAGACAATAGACGTAAAATATTAACATGGCGGCGAATAGTAGAACACAACGTCTACGTCCCCAAACTATAAAGATATGGCATGTGATGTATCAAGTGTGAAATCTTCACAACTCCTGGATATCGCCCGGCGTAATTGCTTCTTGTGTTCTGATAAATTGTTCAGTAATTGCTCAGAGAAACCATTTTATTTGTTTTGCAAAGTAGAAATGAGTCTCGTTGCCTTGTGAAGAAAGTATTCGAGCAGCCGCCTGCTGTATCTGGTCCCCTAATAACTGCGCAAATGATACGTCCATCATGATCACTGAGAATTTGGATACGTCGCACTAAAGATTACAAATAGGGTTATTTATCTGCCACAGATTCTTCCTGTATAATTTTTTGCTAAATGTTATATATTGAAGCAGGTTTACATCATTATTATTAGATATTTTTTCCCTTCCCTACTTAGTTTTAAGATATGACTCTAAAGGAGAACACCGGTAAATCTGTATTACGTCTCCTCTGTGATATTAGAGATGAGGCAAAGAGCTCTAACTCAACAGCCCCAGATTTCAAGGGAATGAAGGAATAAAAGCAAAAAAACGGGTGTCTTCCATGCGCTACTGATCGAGGTAGTCATCCATATCATCCAATATGTGAAAAGTCGGAGATTAGTCCGTGGAAGAAGGATTTATTGAATATCACCAGTGATATTCAATAAATCCTTTTTCCACGGACTAATCTCCGACTTTTCACATATTGGATGATATGGATGACTACCTCGATCAGTAGCGCATGGAAGACACCCGTTTTTTTGCTTTTATTCCTTCATTTCCTTATTGAGACTTCATAGTCTAAGTTCTCAAATCGGGTCCTATGCTGCAAATCTGATCCTGACACCTGCATTGTGAAGCTGCCCACATCGTGGAGGCTATCGTTTTTTGGAATTTGTTATACTGGATGTTATGCTCCCAGCATAACTGCACCAGGTGAGCCATTTTCAGTCTTTGTTCACACGCTGCTCACCACAGTGTCATGCACTATTGTGCGCTTTGTGTTTTTTCTATCTCCTTCCAGATTTCAAGGGGGCTCATATATTGTATATTGTTTGGGAGGGGGATTGTGAGTAAAGGTATGTTCACACGCAAACTCAAAAACGTCTGAAAATACGGAGCTGTTTTCAAGGGAAGACTTCTCCTGATTTTCAGAAGTTTTTTAAGCCACTCGCGATTTTCGCTGCTTTTTTCACTGTTTTTTACGGCCGTTTTTGGAGCTGTTTTCTATGGTCTATGAAAAACGGTTCCAAAAACGACTGAATAAGTGGCAGGCACTTCTTTTTCGCGGCCGTTTTTTTATGCGGCCGTTTTTCAAAACGGCCACACAAAAAAAATGGCCTGTCAGAACAGAATGCCGTTTTCCCATTGAAAACAATGGGCAGATGTTTGGAGGCGTTCTGCTTCCGATTTTTCGGCCATTTACTGCCCGAAAAAACGACCGAAAATAAGCCGTGTGAACATACCCTAAGAGTCCTGTCTGTCAGCTGTTCTTAAAGACTATGTACACCTTTTGAAAACCGTTTTTTTTTAATCATAAATAAAAGTGTATCAGTGTGTTTGGTGCAACTTTTGTAATTTTTAGTTTTTATTAAAAATTATTTTTTCTTTTTGAGATACAGCTGCTTTGTATCCTGTTTACAGAGCAGCTGTATCTTGGTCTGAGATGTGAATCTATCAGTTCAGCCAGATCCACCGTTTATCGATCTTAGATGTGATTGGTAACCGCTCGATCCTGCGTGTCAGAGACACACAGGACCCGCTATCACTGAACCAGTCTGTCCCGCGGACCTGACCAATTCAGGTCTCAGCACAAGATACAGCTGGTCTGTATACAGGATACAAAGCAGCTGTATCTCAAAAAGTAACAATAATTTTTCATAAAAAGTAATTACAAAGTTGCACCAAACACAGTATTTTTTTTTTATTTTTTTTAAATTAGTATAGTTTTCAAAGGTCTACATAGCCTTAAACCAATCAGCTTTGCTGAGTCCATTCTCAGAGATACCGATTGGCTGGCTGACATATCCCCTCACAATTCTCCTCCCCAATTTCCAATTTCAGCTGGATGCCAACCACAGTATTCAGCACCACCCCTTCCTTAAACTTTGGTACTGGGTGATGTATAGCGGAAACATGGACAACCCCAATAATATATGAGCCATCTTGGTGATCAGCTGTGTGTGTGTATATATATATTGTGTGTGTGTGTGTGTGTGTGTGTGTGTGTGTGTGTGTGTGTCCTTGAGTCACCCTCTACTGTCATGTTGATTCTGTTTCGCTGGATTGCTAGACTGATTTCTCATGCAGACTTCTGGTAAAGTTGGGTCACCGCTTCTGCGGGAGTGATGAGGGCGGCGGATGTATAGAGCAGTGCTAGATATCTATACATTGTATGTATTTCTTACATGATACAGGGTCATTATTATTTTTTTTGTATGTTCAAGTTTACGACAAAACTTTGTGATTTGGGACATGTTTATACTTTTCTTTTTTCCCGTTAAGTGTTGATTTGTATCAGATCTGAGCACTTTATTCATGGACTCTAACAGTTAATTAACCTCCAGTGACCTCCAATTAAGCTGGGCATTCAGTCTACAGATTCAATTGTACCTCGCGCTAAAATACAACACTGAGGAGTACAGGCGGTAATCTTCTGCGTGTGGTTCCTGCCATATGGCTTACTTACAGTTCTGTATACATGTGTATTAGGTGTATTTCATCCATGATCACATTAGTACTCACAGGATAATATCGTCTGAAGAGGAAAGCTATGTGTAATATTTAAAGGGTATGTCCAGGACTTTAAGTGATCCTCCGGTCCTGGGACAACATTTTTAAATATGTTGGTATGTATGGAGTATTATTACCTGGTGCCCTCCAGCTGTGCCCCTTTGCCATAGATTCGTCGTTTTAGGTTCCCTTCTGTGCTGTCGCAAAATGGCTGCTGTGCTCCTTAGACTACAAGTCTGAGACACTCCCGCTGTTCTTGGAATGGCTAGAGCTGCTCATGTGAGAAGTTCTGTCCAATCCGTGAACAGAGGGAGTATCTTAGACTCAGTCTGAGAAACGCTGCCATTTTGAGACACAGATGGGGCCCTAAAACGGTGGATTAATGGCCAAGGGTACAACTGGAGGGCACCAGGCAATAATACACCATATACAGTACCCCATCACATTTATCATTTTGTCCTGAGACCGGAGTGTCGCTTTAAACGATGATGGCATCTCTGACCACCAGGACCCCAGCCAATTTTTAGAACGAAGGGGCTGCAATGCTTTATGGTTTATCCAGACACAGCGGCTCGTCTGTATGTACGGTTGCATCTGGTACCGCAGATGTTTCTGGTACACCATATTCTAATTACAGCTCCTCTTGGCCAATCAGAAGCTGTAATTCGCTTACGGTCTACACTTTTTAAATGGCGCTCTGAACCCGCTGAATCACTTTATAAAGGTCAGATTTAGATTCTCTCTATTAAAGGGGTCTATTTGATGACCGATACCTTTTAATATGCCTAAAACTGTGAAACAAATTTGCAATATTGTGCCCACCTGTTCCCATTGCTTTCTGTTTACCAGCTGTTCGCGATGTCATGTCACATGATCCATTTGCGGGAGGTGTTCACACCTGAAAATGTAACATGCGGATTTCACCTCTCACAATAGAGCAGGTTAATGAAACAAAACCAAAAAGAGAACACTTTTTTTTTTTTCTTGTCTCTTCTCAGTGCACTGCCGCTTATAGTTACAAAAAAAAAAACTCAAAACCATGCGGACTGAGGTCTGTAAGCCATGCTGCTACAGAATAGAGCATGAGTGGCATTATTTTAAATTATTATTTTTTTTTTCCAAAACCGGGATGGAATCTCATAGGGAAAGGAGAAAAATTAAATCTAATATTGTCTTGCAATTACAGTAATTAAAATTAAAAAAAATGAGGTGGATGTGAACAATACTTGCAGAAATAAGTTCTAGAACCCGTATTCCGAGCATGTGATTCCTGGCTCGGATTTTAAAATGTTTGCCTTGTTACCATAGAAACAGATTGTCAGAAAAGAGGCTGACTCGTATGTATGTCTATGGCTAGCATTCGAGCTTGCAATTTTATAGACTATGCACAGTCTGTCTGTTCGGCCGGTTTAATGTGACCGCATTTTAGTGTCTGCATTGCAGCCGTATAACCTGGACCTCCCGTGTTTCTACAGAACCGAACACCCCCCCCCCCCCCCCCAAATATCTATTGTATAGAGAGTCTGGTGGCTCAATGGTTGACACTGCCACCTTGTGGCAATGGAGTTCTGGCTAGTGTAAATTTGCTCAGGGTCCCCTTGTTTTCTCCTACACTACAACAGTAGGTCCAACAGGTTATTGCAGAAAATATGGTTTTACAAAGTACCAGTCTGAAGGGGTTAAATACTTATGCAAGCCAGTAGTGGACATGGGCACAGACAGTCCTGGCCCCCAAAACAGTATATGGCCCCCTTGCTCTCCGTATGTCGCTTTAACAATCCATCAGTAAGGCCTTATTCAGACGACCGTGTTTTACGTCCGCGTGCTGTGCGTTGAAATAACTGACCGCTCACGGACCCATTCAAATCAATGGGGCTATTTACACATGCCTGAAACTCCCTGCTTGTCCTATTTTAGTCAATTTTTGCGGATCACGTTGCCCATTGAAGTCTGAGCGCGTGAAAAATACGAACGGCACACGGATGACATTTGTGTGCTGTCCATGGTTCACGCACCAGTTGCTAAAATGATGATAAAAAAAAAAAACACATGAACACGGATACCACACTGAAAGCACACGAATACCTCACGGAACTGAAACGCCTGAAATACGCACAGTTTTTTTGCAGATGCAAAACTGACACGCTCGTCTGAATAAGGCTTTAGTGTGAGCCATAAAATGTATTCCCTCATTCATTTACATGCAATTGAAGGGAATTTTCACACGCAGTAGAAAAAAAAAGTCTGAAATTACGGAGCTGTTTTCGCCTGAAAACCGCTCCTGATTTTCAGACGTTTTTGTAACAACTCGCGTTTTCCGCTGCGTATTTTACAGATGTTATTTGAGCTGTTTTTCAATGGAGTCAATGAAAAACGGCTCCAAAAACGTCCCAAGAGGGGACATGCACTTCTTTTTCGCGGGCGTCTTTTTACGCTCCGTATTTTGACAGTGACGCGTAAAATTACACCTCGTCTGAACAGAACATCGTAAAACCCATTGCAAGCAATGGGCAGATGTTTGTAGGCGTAATTTGAAGCGTAAAACGCCCGAATTATGTCTGAAAATAGGCCGTGTGAACATACCCTAATAGGTAGAAGTATCTGCTTTATGGTGACCGTTGGCCCCTCACCTACTGAGCCCCTGTGCAGCTGCACAGGTATCACCAATAGTATGTCCGCCCCTGATTCAAACAGCACTTATTTTTTCACTTTTTTTAAAATGTGAAAAATCATGGCTTGTGACTTGGATGAAATGTTCTTGAACAGCATGCAATAAAAATGCTATGGAACAATCTGTGTTACTTGCAATCCAGACACATGGTACGGTCGTATAACAGTTTATTGTCGAAATTACTGCAAAACATTTTTTGCCTCAATTTTCTAGCAATAAATCACGATTTTCCAAAACTCTGTTATTGACCTTTAAGTGTCACTAAAATAAGGGAAATAGGCAAATCCGCCGTTAATTTTTTATAAAAATCCAGGACAGAAATCATCGTCTGAAACTTGGATTTTAGCCGCAGGTTATTTTCAAATTGATTGTTAGGCCTTGTTCACACTGTGCTAAAAAAAAACTATGCGTAAATGTCAAAAACGCTTTTTAAATTACAGGCCTTTTTGATGCGTTTTTGTTGCCTAATTAGGACTTCCATTGACTATGGGAATTAGGCGTGTTTTAGAATTAACCTGACACAACTTTTTTTACACAACGCGTTTTTAAATGCGTGTGTAAAAAAAAAAAAGGCGTGTCGTATGCACTACAGTGCGCATTCCCATTGATGCCAATGGGAAGCTTGAAGCATCCTTTTTTTGGTGTGAAAAATGCATAAAGTACACGCTGTGTGAACAAGGACTTAAAAGGGGTTTCCAGACAGTAAAAATTGATTGCCTATCCTCAGGATAGGCCATGAATAGCTGATTGGTCGGGGTCAGATTTTCAGGACCCCTGCCAGTAAGCTGTTTTGAAGTTGCCCCAGCAATGGTTTGAGCGCTGCTTCCCCTTCATTTCTTCTGGTTCACTGTGAATCATCGACTCATATTTAGCGGCGATTCACAGGTTTTGCAGCCTTTTCTCCCATTCACTTTAATTGGAGAAAAGGCTGAGATATCGCCTGTGAATCTATGCTAAATGCGTGTCGAATGTTCACAGTGAACAAGTAGAATTGTAGGGGAAGCAGCGCTCGTACGAGTTCTATGGCCCCTTCAAAACAGCTGATCGGCGGAGGTCCCGAAAGTCGGACCATGACCCTTCAGCTATTCATGGCCTATCCTGAGGAGAGGCCATCAATTTTTAGTGGCTGAAAACTCCCTTTTAATGGCCGCACGGTTTTGCAGCAGTCCACAAGCAAAAAATCGATGTAACCATTTTATGAGAAGACAACGGTCCAGGTGAAAGGATCGCACGTAACACGGTCTAAAATAGGTCATGATTCTTAATCAAGCGCAACCGATTTCTTTGCATTAGTCAATTATGTACCATTCTGCACTTCTGCCTAAAACATATTTTCCAAATAAGGCTCAGTGGTTAAAAATCCTGCTCCCGGGCGCGGACATCTGTCAGACGTTAGATCCGGGTTTGTGTGTCAGTGAAGTGGTTTGTGCGGTCTCGGGAGGGACTCAGCTGTGTGTGGGGTTTGGTCATTAGAATTATATAAACCGAGCTGATTGATATTTTGATTGCAGCTCAAGTCATTTTAATTAACATATGAAACGGCTCCTTTGTTTTGGCATCGAGGGGTTATTACTTTTATTAAGAGTCTGTGTTTTCATGACAATACTCGATGCCATGAGCCTAAAATGTTTTGTCAATTTATCAGCTATTGAACAGAGTGTTTAGAGGGATTATATATTTTTCCACAAATCCTCTTACAGGCTATGTCATTGAATAATTGTCATCCAAGATCTTTTCAGCGATGATTTAAATTGTCAGTGCTCCCATTAATGTGTTTTGAATTGAATCTTCACCTTTTATCATCAATTTGTTTTTAGGACCAAAATTCTGTGCTGATTAATTTCTTAATATTTTCTATATAGCGGTTGGAGCTTTGTTTCACTGATACAGAGTTCCAAATGCTCTGCAATATACTCACTGCCTGCAGCCACCACTAGGGGGAGTTTCCTGCATCCTGATATTAAAGAGGCTCTGTCACCAGATTTTGCAACCGCTATCTGCTATTGCAGCAGATCGGCGCTGCAATGTAGAGAAGAGTAACGTTTTTATTTTTAAAAAACGAGCATTTTTGGCCAAGTTATGACCATTTTTGTATTTATGCAAATGAGGCTTGCTAAAGTCCAACTGGGCGTGTTTAAAGTAAAAGTCCAAGTGGGCGTGTATTATGTGCGTACATCGGGGCGTTTTTACTACTTTTACTAGCTGGGCGCTCTGATGAGAAGTATCATCCACTTCTCTTCAGAACGCCCAGCTTCTGGCAGTGCAGACACAGCATGTTCTCGAGAGATCACGCTGTGTCGTCACTCACAGGTCCTGCATCGTGTCGGACGAGCGAGGACACATCGGCACCAGAGGCTACAGTTGATTCTGCAGCAGCATCGGCGTTTGCAGGTAAGTCGATGTAGCTACTTACCTGCAAACGCTGATGCTGCTGCAGAATCACTGTAGCCTCTGGTGCCGATGTGGCCGACACGATGCAGGACCTGGGGCAGGAAGTGAGTGACGTCACAGCGTGATCTCTCGAGGACACGGCTGTGTCTGCACTGCCAGAAGCTGGGCGTTCTGAAGAGAAGTGGATGATGCTGATTGGTCAGCATCATACACTCCTATTCCTAACGCCCAGCTAGTAAAAGAAGTAAAAACGCCCCGATGTACGCACATAATACACGCCCATTTGGACTTTTACTGTAAACACGCCCAGTTGTACTTTTGCAAGCCTCATTTGCATAAATACAAAAATGGTCATAACTTGGCCAAAAATGCTCGTTTTTTTAAAATAAAAACGTTACTGTAATCTACATTGCAGCGCCTATCTGCTGCAATAGCAGATAGGGGTTGCAAAATCTGGTGACAGAGCCTCTTTAACCCCTTAAGGACGCAGCCTAGTTTTGGCCTTAAGGCTCAGAGCCCATTTTTCAAATCTGACATATTTCACTTTATGTGGTAATAACGTGGGAATGCTTAAATCTATCCAAGCGATTCTGAGATTGTTTTCTCGTGACACATTGGGCTTCATATTCGTGGTAAAATTTGGTCGATATATTCAGTGTTTATTGGTGAAAAATTGCAAAATTTAGTGAAAATTTGGAAAAAATAGCATTTTTCAGAATTTTAATGCATCTGCTTGTAAAACAGATGGATATACCACCCAAAATAGTTACTAGGGGGGCGTGGCCAGCAGTCGATGGCGCCGGTCGCATAAACTGAGAGCTCCGCGCCCTGCCACGCAGATCCAGCAGCCTACAGCGGGGAAAGGTGCCTCATATGGGGAAAAAAAGACCCCAAGGGTCTAGACTCACCCCTGCAGCACAGCACCAGGTCGCCGCCGCTCCACCAACGATCGACGGCTACTTTCTTCGGCGGCAAGCCATGCCGCTCCCTCAGCCGCAGCCATCTTGGACAGCCTCGTGTCAGAAGGAAGGGGAGATGTCCGAGCAGGGAGAGGAGACAGTGCCCCACGTACAGGGTAAGCTGAATAGCCGGATGGCTAAAGTTCACCCTCCCAGCTCCCCTAAGCTGTCCTCCACCTCGTCCTGTGAACAGCAGGGAAGGGGGTCCCCTATCCCAGGAGCAATGGAGGCCAGGCCACGAGGAGCATCAGCTCAGTCAGAGGCCCCAGTACACCTGCTTGAACCACCAATGTCACAGCCCTCAGCACAAATGGCCCTACAGATTTGGCCTGCACCTAAACCTCAACGGCCCACGATCCAGCAGCCGGGGAGGAGAGACGATCTGGGGGATACACCATTTTTGACCCCCTATGCCCAGGCCCCTGTATATGCCTCAGATTCTGACCTGGAGGATTCAGCCTCACTTCCTTCAGATGTGCCCCCTATGTGGAGGGAATGTTTCTCACAGTTGCCCACTAAAGAGGACTTTAAGAGTATGATACAAGAAGTGAAGGCAGCTTTTCGTTCAGAATTGGCGGGGGTGTCGCAGCATATACAGCAGATTGCTACGAGGGTGGAGGCTCTAGAAGATGACCACGATGCCACTAGGCGCCATGTCTCTGTGATACAGTCTTCAGTGTCCTCCCAGCTGGCGTCCATTAGAGATATGCAACTGCATCTAGAGGATTTGGATAACAGAGGTCGCCGTCATAATATAAGGATAAGGGGCATACCGGAGCCCTCGGGGTCTGAAGATCTTCCCATCGTGTTAGAGACTATCTTTAACGACCTTTTGGGAGCACCCCCGTCTAATCGGATACCGCTTGACAGAGCGCATAGAGCACTGAAACCAAAATCCATTACATCTCAGCCCAGAGATATCATCTGCTGTGTCCAGGATTTCCGCACTAAGGAGGACATTATGCTTAAAGCCCGTCAGCGTAAAGACCTGGAGTATGCCGGTGTGCCGATTCAGTTATTCCCGGATCTCTCCTGGATTACGTTACAGAAAAGACGTCTGCTTCGTCCGCTTCTCGCAGCCCTACGGGACCACAATATTCTTTATCGATGGGGGTTTCCGTTCTCCCTTACAGCCCGAAGAGATGGTGTTTCTGCAACCCTGAGGTACCCAGGGGATTTGCCTCATTTCTGTGACTCCCTTGGTATACCAACGCCCAAGATGCAGAATTGGGAGACTCCTTTGCCGCCTTCGTCTCCACCTCCAGTCTGGCAGTCGGTCCGAAATAAGCGGAGGACCTCTCCAAGACGACAGTCTAACCGAAGTTCACCAAGACCTGATTTGAATTGATGGACGCTGCGCAGATACACGGCACCTCCGTAATATATGTGAAGGAGCCTGGTCACCCATACCAGCTGCTCCCTTCGCCAGTTGCACTATCCTAGGCTAAAAATGCATTTAGGATTATATTTCTGATTTTATGTTGCTTCTCTTTAATTCATTAACGTAAATTGTGGCAGGGCGCGATTGCCCGGGATACACTTGGCTCTTTCACCCCCTTTTTGTTTTTTCTCGGCCTGTACGTATTTATACGTACTTTTGTACTAGGTTCCTCGACTGTTGAGACCCGACCTCCTTTTTTGATAGGGGTAATTTGTTTTGCAGTTCTCCCTCTGTTTTTAGAGAGAGTTGCAAAGGGTAATATTGTATTACCAGTTTTCTTTTGCTTTAATATCACCCGCCCCAGGGTATAGTATTCTCCCTGGTAGTATTTTCTGAGTGTGTTTGAAATTCATTGATCTCATGCATTTCTCTTTGTTCTCACTGCAGATATGTGTATTGTCTCCCTGGTACGTCTTTACCCCAGTGTCTTTCCCTCCCCTCCTACTTTCATCCGAAATAACACTTGAGACGACAGTGAATCCTCCAAGAAACTCCAAGGTAGAAGGACGCCGTAGAACACTGCTTGCTTTGAAACCGACATGGGACTGGCCCCGACATAACTGTGAGCTGTATACATCCGCACTTTCCACATCATTCTTTGCTCTTTCATACATCTTTGACCATGGTTAAATTTGTCACACTTAATGTCAAGGGTCTCAACTCCAATGTGAAGAGACGCTTGCTTCTCAGGGAGTTGAAATCGCTTGGAGCGGAAGTTGCTTTTCTGCAGGAAACACACTTAGATTCATCCGGAACTTTCCAATTTGCCCGAGGGGCGTATCCTGCTGTGTACTCTGCCTCGTCAGGTCGCAAAAGGGAGGGGGTGGCCATTTTGATAGCAGCTTCCTGCCCCATACAAGTTCACACCTCACATCTAGATCCGAAAGGCAGATATGTTATAATAGAGGGGACTTTGCTTGGACAGCCCATTGTTTTATGTAACGTTTACTCTCCTAATACCGCACAGATTCCATTCCTACGTAGACTCCTTTCTAAACTCCAGAAGCTTCCTAGGGGGGCATGGCTGGTGGGAGGAGATTTTAATGTCCCGTTCTCCACGTCCATGGATAGGGTCTCTCTTACACACGCTACTCCGACGCCCACCCTTACAGGACTTTCTACACGTTTTAGGCAACTAATTAGAGAGCACCAGCTCTATGATTTGTGGCGAGTGGATCACCCAGGTGATAGGTCCTATACCTTCTTCTCCCATACGCACAGCACTCATACACGCTTAGATTACTTTTTTGGTAATGTCCCTGCCCTCCGTGCGCTCCAGGGGGCGAATATAGACCCCATCTCTTGGTCAGATCACGCACCAGTTTCTGTGTCCCTACAGATAGGGAAACCAAATACGAGAGTATGTCATTGGCGCTTAAACGAAACTTTGATTAAGTCCCCTGCTCTTAGGGACAGCCTGGCCGGACATATGCGGGAATTTTATGCACTTAATGAGGGATCGGTTCCTTCAGTATCCACTCTTTGGGAGGCGCATAAGGCGGTGATGAGAGGGCAATGCATAGTAATGGGATCTAGATTGAAAAGAGACTCTCGGGCCAAGCGGGTGGCTCTCCATCGGACAATTACTAAGTTGGAGAGAGAAATGGGGATTAAACCGGCGGTCCCGACACTACGGAAATTGATAGAGGCTAGAGCACAACTCAAGGACTTAGCTATGAAGGGGGTAGAAAAGTCATTACTATACACAAAAAGGAAATATTACGACAAAGGTAATAAGGCGCACTCGCTTCTGGCCAGACTATTGCGGGATCAGGCGACTGTTCGTACTCCACAGGCGGTTCGGGATAAGGCGGGCATACTCCAGCATCACCCAGACACGATAGCCACACTTTTTCATGACTATTATAAATCCTTATACCACCTGCCAAATACCTTACCACCTGATCCGGCTCGTCGGAGGGAAACGCTGCAAGCATATCTCTCTTCCTGTGCTCTCCCTAAACTGAAAGATGAGGAGCTTTCATCCCTGAATGCCCCGATCTCTGCGGAGGAATTGTTTGATATATTGAAGGACCTCCCTAGTGGTAAGGCCCCTGGACCAGATGGCTTTACATATGGGTATTATAAGACCTTTGCAGAGATCTTGGTTCCACGGATGGCTTCCTTATTTAATGAATTCCTACAGGGTTCTCCCATCCCTCAAACATTCCTGCATTCTCATATCACGCTGATCCCTAAACCGGGTAAAGACCACGCAGAGTGCTCCAATTACAGACCCATAGCCCTTCTGAATTCGGATCTAAAAATTTTCACCCGTCTTCTAGCTAATAGACTCAATGTTTGGCTCCCTTCTTTGATTCACAAAGACCAAGTGGGCTTTGTGCCTCTTAGGCAAGGAGGAGACAACACACGAAGGGCCCTTGACCTCATTGATGCCCTCCAAAAGCAAAAGGAATCGGCGATCCTTCTTAGTCTAGATGCAGAGAAGGCGTTTGACCGCTTGGGATGGCCATTTATGTTCGAAACTCTAAATTCATTTGGGATTTCGGGCCCTTATTTGACAGCACTGCGTGGTCTCTACTCCAAACCGACAGCGACAATTAAACTCCCACACTCCACCTCCCCTCCGTTTCAAATCTGGAATGGTACACGTCAGGGGTGTCCCCTATCCCCACTTTTATTTGTGCTATGCATAGAACCTTTAGCAGCTCAAATACGGAAATCCAGGGATATAGCGGGGGTCCAGATACAAGATAAAGAGTTTAAGGTTTCCCTGTTTGCAGATGACGTCCTCTTGACTATCACTAAACCTCATACCTCCCTCCCTAACCTTACTACAGTTCTCCGTAGGTATGGGAGGCTGTCAGGATATAAAACTAATGCATCTAAAACGGAAGCGCTCCCTCTTAATGTCCCACACCAGGAGCTCCAGCTACTCAAACACAACTACACCTACAACTGGAAGGAAACCTCCCTGACTTACTTAGGAATTCAACTCACTCCCTCCTATACGTCGGTTTACAAGGCTAATTTCCCCTCTCTGTTTGTAGAGCTACGTCAGCTAATGGCCAGGTGGGATCCTCTTCCCATGTCATTTTTTGGGCGCATAGCAGCGGTCAAAATGACCTTGCTCCCTAAATTACTGTACTACTTTGAGACTTTGCCGGTAGCAGTACCTATGAAGGAATTGCGGGCCATGCAGTCTTCTATCCTCAGGTTCATATGGCATTCCGGCAGACATCGAATTCCGAAATCAGTTTTATTATCGGGTCGATCTGCGGGTGGGCTATCGGTCCCTGATGTGGTGAAGTACTACTGGGCGGCACACCTCCGTCGCATACCCAGCTGGGTGTCTTTAAGGGCGTACAATAAATGGACCGAAATAGAGAAGCTATGGATGGCCCCGGTCCACCCAAACTCCCTGTTATGGGGTGACCCACTGGTAATGCCGACTGCATCTTTATTGGGTCCCATGAGATTTCAAAGGGAGGTGTGGGAAACCTGTAAAAACCGCTTCCATTTGGCATCGGGTTGCCCGCCCTTGACTTCGGTACTCTACACTCCCACTATTCCGGGGGGCACTACCTCCCGAATAGTCCGATTGTGGACGGGAATTGAGGTATTTCACCTGGCTGATATGGTTGATCCCCACACGCAAGAGCTTCACCCGTTTTCATACTTTCAAAAACATCATAATATTCCCTCCGCTGCGTTCTTTCACTGTCTTCAGGTTAGACATTACATGCAGCAAACTTTTAGATCCACGCGGGTTACTGCACCTACAAGCTTCGAAAGGTTATGTCGGTATGCTACCACCACTAGGGGGCTTATCTCAGCCATTTATGCATTATTGCTATCCCCGGAGGGTTCCCCTCCGCCTGGGCATAGATACATGTTGAAGTGGGAGGCCTTACTGAATAAATCCATCCCGCTCTCATTGTGGCAGATTATTTGGTCGCAAGCAGCTAAAACCTCCATCTGCACTGCATATAAGGAAAACCAATATAAAATCCTTATGTTTTGGTACCATACCCCTGCCTTTCTGCATAGCTTCAATCCGGGTATTCCGTCGGATTGCTGGCGATGTAGAGGTCAGAGAGGTGATCTGTTCCATATTTTCTGGAGCTGTTCACTGGTACAACAGTATTGGTTGGAAGTTAAGAACTTGGCATTGGCGGTGTTGCAGCAGGATATTCCCTTAGACCCTCTTCATTACCTCCTAAATGTTCCCCCTAGGTCTTTGGGGAAATCACCAGCTCGACTCTTTCGACACTTTCTCACAGCCGCTAAGACGTTGATAGCATGGAAATGGAGACAGACAACCCCTCCCTCCCACATCGACTTAGTAACTAGAATTAGGGAAATACGTACAATGGAGCATATGACGGCCTCTATTGACAATGAACTGGACAGGTTCAAAGTGGTGTGGGACCCGTGGGACAAGTATTGGATACAGGGAACTCAAGATTAGGTGGTAGGTGGAGCTCCGACTATCCCCCCCCCCCCCCCCTCACCCCCTTAAACCCCTGTGTTTTTTCCCAGATGTTTTGTCTGTCTATTGAAAGTTACTGTCTTACTATGTGAATTGCATGGCCCTTCATGCTGCTCTAAGTTATATGTATATTTTTGAAAAATGTTCAATAAAAACACAGTTGAAACCAAAATAGTTACTAGTTCACACTTCCTATAAGTCTACTTTAGATTGGCATCGTTTTTTGAACATTCTTTTATTTTTCTTGGACGTTACAAGGCTTAGAACCTAAACAGCAATTTCTCATATTTTTAAGAAAATTTCAAAATCCTTTTTTTTAAGGTACCTCTTGAGTTCTGAAGTGGCTTTGAGGGGCCTATGTATTAGAACCCCTGATAAAACACCCCATTTTAAAAACTAGACCCCTCAAAGTATTCAAAACAGCATTTAGAAAGTTTTTTAACCCTTCAGGCATTTCACAAGAATTAAAGCAAAGTGGAGGTGAAATTTGCAAATTTCATTTTTCTTGCTGAATTTCAATTTTATTCATTTTTTTTCTGTAACACAGAAGGTTTTACCAGAGAAACACTATTAAATATGTATTGTCCAGATTCTGCAGTTTTTAGAAATGTCCCACATGTGGCCCTACTGCGCTCGTGGACTAAAACACAAGCCCTAGAAGCAAAGAAGCACCTAGTGCATTTTGAGTCCTCTTTTTTTATTAGAATATATTTTAGGCAGCATGCCAGGTTTGAAGAGGTGTTGAGGTGCCAAAACAGTAGGAATCCCCAAATAGTGACCCCATTTTGGAAACTACACCCCTCAAGGAATTCATTTATGGTTGTTGTTACAATTTTGACCGCACAGTTTTTTCACAGCACCTATTTGAATTGGGCTGTGAAATGAAAAAAATTACATTTTTTCCAATAAGATGTAATTTTTTCTCAAAATTTCTTATTTTCACAGGGAACAAAATACCCCATTTTGTTGCCCAATTTCTCCTGAGTGCAGCAATACCCCATTTGTGGCGATAAACTGCAGTTTGGGCCCATGGGAGGCCTCAGAAGTGAAGTAGCGCTGTGTGTTCTTTGGAGTGCAGATTTTGCTGGATTGGTTTTCGGGTGCCATGTCGCATTTGCAGAGCCCCAGAGGTATCAAAGCAATGGAAACCCACTAGAACTGACCCCATTTTGGAAACTACACCCCTCAAGGAATTCATTTATGGGTGTTGTGACCATTTAGACTCCATAGTTTCTTCACAGAACTTATTTGAATTGGGCTGGGAATTAAAAAAATATATATTTTTTCCAATAATATGTCGTTTTAGCTCAAAAATTCTTATTTTCACAAGAAATAAAATACTAAATTTTGTTGCCCAATTTGTCCTGAGTGCGGCAATACCCCATTTGTGATGATAAACTGCTGTTTGGGCCCATGGGAGGGCTCAGAAGGAAAGGAGCGCTATGTGTTTGTTGGAGTACAGATTTTGCTGGTTTGGTTTTCGGGTGCCATGTCGCATTTGCAGAGCCCCAGAGGTATCAAAGCAATAGAAAACCACCAGAAGTGACCCCATTTTGGAAACTACACCCCTCAAGGAATTCATTTATGGGTGTTGTGACCATTTTGACCCCATAGTTTTTTCACAGAACTTATTTGAATTGGGCTTGGAATTAAAACAAAATTAATTTTTTCCAATAATATGTAGTTTTGGCTGAAAATTTCTTATTTTCACAAGAAATAAAATACCCCATTCTGTTGCGCAATTTGTCCTGAGTGCAGCAATACCCCATTTGTGGTGATAAACTGCCGTTTGGGCCCATGGGAGTGCTCAGAACGAAAGGACCACCATTTGGCCTACTGGGGATTTTCTAGTGCGAAGTCATGTATGCAGAAGCCCCTGAGGTACCAGTACAGTTGAAACCCGCAAGAAGTGACCCCGTTTTAAAAACTACACCCTTAAGGCATTCATCTAGAGGTGTAGTGAGCATTTTGACCGGAGAGATACACCCCATAAACTGTAATGTGGGTTCTCCCGGGTATGACAATACCCTACATGTGGCTGTTATCAGCTGCCTGGGCACACAGCAGGGCTCAGAGGGGAAAGACGAGGGGGGATAAGCTGTGCGGAGTGCATCAGGGTAAGTAGAATTGGGGTAAATTATAAAACAAGGGATGTATGATAAATTTTAAACCACTCTTTCATACAGAGCTCTGGTTTTTCGGGACACGCGTTACATTGATATATTGTGTCCTCCCTTATACCCCTCTTATAGCAGACTTTGCACCTCTTTTGACTTTTTCCCTTCTTGCCAGTTTGGGGAACTTCTCCTGGAAAGTGTTGCCGCCTTGGTACGATGCGTGTGGCCCCGCTTCCAGAAGTACTGGGTGCCCCCCCGTTCCTGGTCCCTAAAGATTAGGTTCTTGATAATCACCTCTTGAAATTCCAGGAAAGTTCCCCTCTGGCCTGTACATCGACGTAGCACGTACACATTGTACAATGCCATCTGTATGATGTGCCCGGCCAGCTTCTTATACCACACCGCATGGCGCTGTAGGGCTTCGGGACTTGATCTGACAAGTCCACCCCTCCCATGTACCTATTGTAGTCCAGGATGCAGTCTGGTTTAGGGGTCTCTGTACTGGTACCTCGTACAGGTACATGGGTACTGGTGTGACATCTCTCTTGTCCTTGTACTTGACACACAATATGTTGCTGCTAGAATGTGCCCTGCGCTCACCCCTTCTTGTTTGCCCAAGCAGAGTCTTAGGGAGGCCTCTCAGATTTCATCTAGCAGTGCCGCATGCCGCAGGACTGGAAGCGAGGCAGTTGAAGAGTGGGACGCTGGTATAAAAATTATCCAGGTAGAGGTGGTAACCCTGGACCAGCAGTGGGTGCACCAAATCCCACACAATTTTTGCATTAACTCCCAGTAAGGGGGGGCATTTTGGGGGCTGAATACTAGTGTCCTTCCCTTCATATATCCTACATTTGTAGGTATACCCTGATACACTCTCGCACAGCTCATACATCTTCACGCCATACCTTTCCTTCTTACCCGGCAGGTACTGGCGGAATTGAACCCTCCCTTTAAAATCCACCAAGGACTCATCAATAGAAATACACTTCTTGGGGGTGTATGCTTGGGGAAACCGGGCACTGAAACGGTCTAATAGGGGTCTCCGTTTATACAAACGGTCAAAACTGGGGTCATCTCAGGGTGGGCACGGCTCATTATCAGTATAATGTAAGAAGCGAAGTATTGCCTGATTTTTTATTTTTTTTTAGGTTACAGTTCAGTTCTGAAGTTGCTTTGATGGACCTATATATTAGAAACCCCTATGAAACACCCCATTTTAGAAACTAGACCCCTCAAAGTATTCACAACAGCATTTAGAAAGTTTATGAACCCTTTAGGTGTTTCACAGGAATTTAGAGCAAAGTAGAGGTGAAATTAAAAAAAAAATGTTGTCAGAAAATCCGCTTTATACCATTTTTTTTATAACACAAAAGGTTTTACCAGAGAAACGCAACTTGCCCAGATTCTGCAGTTTAGAGAAATATCCCACATGTGGCCCACGGGCGGTAATGGACTGAAGCACCGGCCTCCGAAGCAAAGGAGCACCCAGTGGATTTTGAGGCCTCTTTTTTATTAGGCACCATGTCCGGTTTGAAGAGGTCTTGTGGTGCCAAAACAGTGGAAACCCCCCAAAAGTGTCCCCATTTTGGAAACTAGACCCCTTGAGGAATTCATTGCAGTTTTCTTGGGGTGCATGCGGCTTTTTGATCAGTTTTTATTCTATTTTTAGGTGGCGTGGTGACTAAAAAACAGCAATTCTACTATTGTTTTTTTACAGCGTGCACCGTGCGCTATAAATGACATATTCACTTTATTCTGCGGGGCGATACGATTACGGCGATACCAGATGTTTATAGTTTTTTTTTATGTCTTATGGCGTTTGCACAATAAAATACGTTTTGTAAACAATCATTCACTTTTTGTGTCACCTTATTCTAAGAGCCATAACGGTTTTATTTTTCCATCAATAAAGCCGTGCGAGGACTTATTTTTTGCGTAACGAACTGTAGTTTTGATCAGTACCATTTTTAGGTACATGCGACTTTTTGATCTCTTTTTATTCAATTTTTTGGGAGGTGAAGTGACCAAACAATTGTTATTGTGGTACGGTTTATTATTATTTTCTTTTACGGCGTTCACCGCGCGGGATAAATACCGACATAATTTTGTAGTTCAGGCCGTTACGGACGCGGCGATACCAATTATGTATAGTTTATTTGTTTGTTTATATATTTTTATTAATAATAAATGACTGATAAGGTAAAAAGGGGGGATTTTTACTTTTAATACTTTTAAAACTTTTATTTTCTTATTTTTACACCTTTTTTTAACTTTTTTTTAACTTTATTACTTTGTCCCACTAGGGGACATGAGGGCAGGAGGCCCTGATCGCTATTCTAATACACTGCACTACATGCGTAGTGCAGTGTATTAGAACTGTCAGCTACTCACTGACAGCAAGCATAGTGGGTCCTGACTTCGTCAGGACCCACTAGGCTTCCGTCGATGGCAGAGCCGGACGCCATTGTTTGGTGTCCGGTTGCCATAGCCACCATCGCCAGCCGCTATCGCGTAGCAGGCTGGCGATTGTAGCTTAACCCCTAAAAAGCCGTGATCACTATTGAACACGGCTTTTAAGGGGTTAATCAGCGGGGACACAGCGATCGGTCCCCGCTGTAGGAGCTGTGACAGCTGCTGTACGAGACAGCAGCTGTCACAGCTCCTGTATATGTCGGGAAGACGGCCGAAATGGCCGTTATCCCCGCGACGTAATAATCCGTCGCTCAGCGCTAACGATACAGTTAGCGCGACGGATTATTACGTCGCTGAGCGCGAAGGGGTTAAAGGCTATGTAAACCTTTTGAAAGTGATTTTTTTTTTTGGGTGCAACTTTCAAAATAATTTTTAATAAAAACTTATTAGACTTTTTGAGATACAGCTGCTCTGTATCTTGTATACAAACAGCTGTATCTTTCACGAAGACCTGAATCCGTCACTCCGACGGACCTGACAGATTACAGGTAGATCCTGCCCGCTGACACTGAACGCATCACATCTAAGTTATGAACTTAGATGTGATGGATAACAGGTGGATCCTGCGTCTCAGAGGCACACAGGACCCGCTTTCACTGAACCAGTCAGTCCTGCGGATCTGACGGGTACAGGATTCCGCGAACGATACAGCTGCTTTGTATACGGGATACAGAGCAGCTGTATATCTCAAAGGCAAAAATTATTTGTAATAAAAACTAATTTGAAAGTTGCACCAATCACAGACATTTTTATTTTAAAAAAATCACTTTCAAAGGTTTACTTAGCCTCTAAAGAGGCTCTGTCACCAGATTATAAGTGCCCTGTCTCCTACGTAATGTGAACGGCGCTGTAATGTAGATAACAGCAGTGGTTTTTATTTTGAAAAATGATCATTTTTGAGAAAGTTATGAGCAATTTTAGATTTATGCTAATTAGTTTCTTAATAGACAACTGGGCGTGTTTTTACTTTTTACCAACTGGGCGTTTTGGAGAGAAGTGTAGGACGCTGACCAATCAGTGACCAATCGGCGTCATACACTTCTCATTGTTCCAGGCCATTTTTACAGTGTGATTGTGCAGTGAAAGAAGCTGGGCTGGAACAATGAGAAGTGTATGACGCTGATTGGTCACTGATTGGTCAGCGTCCTACACTTTTCTCCACAACGCCCAGTTGGTAAAAAGTAAAAACACGCCCAGTTGTCTATTAATAAACTAATTAGCATAAATCTAAAATTGCTCATAACTTGCTAAAAAATGATTGTTTTTCAAAATAAAGACCACTGTTATCTACATTACAGCGCCGACCAGATTATGTAGGAGATAGGGCACTTATAATGTGGTGACAGAGCCTCTTTAAGTTCAATGTATAAACAGTTTGCAGTGAGCTCACAAGCACCCTCTAGTGGTGACCGCAGGTAGCCATCATTTTATTTTTTCCTTAACTTTAAAGGGGTTGTACCAGGATCTAAAATTATCACCTATCCACAGGATAGGTGATAATTTTCTTATCGCTGGGACCCCGGCAGATCATGCTTGACCACAGTAAGGAGTACATTAAATGGAGCGAGGCACTGTTGCTCCATTCAAAGTCTTTGAGAATGACAGAAACGGAGTACAGCAATCTGCTGTTTCCATCAGTCTCATAAATAGAATTGAGCGGCTGGCACATGGTCGACCACCGCTCCAATCAAGCGCCTCCTCACTGTGTATGGTGCGTTGGCGAGGATCTGGGGGCCTGGGGCCCCTGTTCTCCTGATCGGTGTGGTTCTCATCAATCAGTAAATTATCAATTTTCCTGCGGATAGTTTATCATTTTTTATTCTAGCAATACATCTTTAAGCTTGACAGAAGGTGCCGTGCCCATTTATTTGGAGTGGAGGGAGATGAGCAGCTACCAGGCACCTACACCAGCTCGGAACTATTGCTCTCTGTGGCCTCTCATCATTAGATTTTCTCTTAAAAAGGTTGATCCACGATGAGAAGCCGTCCCGACGATCAGCTCTTTCCCAGCAGGTCTGTCTTCAGAAATCCCTGGCGATCAGTCATCACTTGGGAAAGCCGCGGCTGGCCATACATCTCTCCTGCCGCGTCATTACATGCCGGGCCAATCAGATGAAATCACTTGACATCTCATTTGTTGCACTCCTTTTCTTTAATGGAGGGGCCAACTGGTCCATCTAATCCATATGTTATAAGAAATGTCCTGTGTCCTAATGAAAACTCTTCCTGCCCCTTGTGCTCTGGCAGCTCAGTGTTATTGGAGGGAAACTGGGCCCCATCAAAATCCAGCTGTTCGTTTTCTCACACCTGTAAGAAAATGAAACAAAATATTAAGTTGCTTGTTGAAGGCCAAATGTCCCTATGATAACAATTAGCTGCCAGAGCATAGGGGCAGGAAGTGTTAGCGGAGGACACAGGCACTCAAGATGTTATTACTCCAATAATTTAGAGACTTTATTAGGGATCTGGTAGTTTCTCATTCCTGACCTTGAAGCCACAGACACACCAATCCTAATCTGCGCAGTCTCCAAGGTTCTGGTCTAGTGAAATTCACTATTGTGATGCCGGACTATCAGAGTTTCTGTATTATCAGATGCCAGGTCAAAAGAATTTCATATATATATGAACAAATACGCACATATCCACTGACATTTTCTTGATACTCTAACTAAGGGTATGTGCACACACAAAATAAAAAACGTCTCAAAATACAGAGCTGTTTTCAAGTGAAAACCGCTTCTGATTTTCAGACGGTTTTTTAATCAAAGTCGCGATTTCCAACATAATCTAGATTGTGACAAACTCCGCAGCAGGACGCTGTTCAATAATAACCAGCTAGGAGACCATGGCGTATTTTATATTACGTAATTTTTATTTCCCAAATTACTTATTGGAGACTCTTTAGCTTTACAGGTAATCCATATGACAATCTGATAATCCGGCACTTGTCCAGAAGGTGAACATTAATATTACAATCATGTTTGTGTTCTATAACGCGTTTTCACCAGCGACCTGTTGACCGGCCGCCTTGTGGCTTCCGGTCCGCTGCTTTCAAGTACCGCTGAACATCACACCCTTGAATAAGCGTTAAGCACCTGCATCGTATTCCTCACGCTGCTGTGGCGAGGTGATAGACACTCGTATAGTAACACTGTGTACAAGTCTTAAGCAACCACTCCTTCAGCGTGTAATTCAGATTGATAGCTCTCTGACGGAAAACGCACGGAAGTTGTGTCAAAATCACTTAAAATGCCGCTCAGCCCCTGATATGGCAGAATAATAGCTTTGATTCCAATCTAGTGCGCACCGGCCGGGGGAGAGTGCTAGACCATAATGTCCCTTCAAATTCTATGAAAAGCCTGTTAGCAGAAATGGTTTTTTATTCTTCTAGGGACCCAAATTACATGCATAGTGAATGATTTGTGTGCCGGCTTCAGATGTATTTTTCAGTTTTGTCTTAACCTTAGTAACGTATTTTGATTGATGATTATAGCGATCAGACATGACTTGAAACACAGGCTAATGCATCGTACCAGGAGTAACGGAGAAAAAAAATACAGTAAATGTGTTTATTAGGCTCGGCTCTAATGCAGCCACCTAAACGTGCGAAACGCGGCTTTTGTTTGGCTCATGATGAAGATGAATGTTCTTCCTTATCTCCCCCATAAAACACGGATTTGCTATAAATTGCCTATGTCACTGTTCATAATGCTTTTAATAAGTAAACCAATATCTTGGTGTCCACTTGAAATACACTCGGCAGTAAAGGCGCAGGAAACATTAAAGGATCATCATTTCTGCCTCCGCCTCGCCGTTGCTACATCAACAATCTATTGATTTCTATTTTCGTTTTTTCCCGGTGTAAGTTTATAAATTGGGAGACAACCCCATGACAAAGTTTCTCCTTTGACTTTTTTTATAAAAAATTTTTTATTGGTGCTAAAATTAGTTCACCAACTAAATGTAGTTTGTGGGTTGTTTTTTTTGTTTTAAAAAAATAAAAATATCTAATCATGCAGCATGAGACAATGGATGAACATATCTTTAAACTGTTGTGGTTGCTATGGATACTATGTGGTTGCTATGGATACTATGTGGTTGCTGCAGCCGATTGTCAGGCAACACTTTCCTAGCAACCACACTATTACATTATCCCAGCCTTTAAACTGGTGCTGTGCGAAGGTTAAAGAAGGCTGAGCAGCACTCAAACCAGGATTTTCTCTAGGCCTTAGTCATCAGATTTTTGAAAATAGACATTAAGTCGAGAATCCCTTTAAATATTGATTGGAGGATTCCTTTAGATGTGACATTGCCTGGTATCTAAATGGTAATAGTGTTCCTATTAAAAGTAATTACCCCTAATAAATGGGGTTAATCAGTATTTTTGATACGAAACTGCTCTAAATGAGTGTGCTGCTTTTTATATAAAAAATCTGCATAAAAAATGCGCAGGGTGGGCTAATTTCTTAGAATTGTCGGGGATCGTGTGGTTTTTGTTTGTTTTTTTTTTTCTTTTATATTCCTTTTTTGTCTTATTTGTTATTTTTTGGTCTTTAATATTTGTATTATATACAGTGTGTGTTTAGAGATACAGGCAGTTGGCATATTTATGTCAGATGTATTATGTGCTTATGTTATAAAGTGTTTAAAAAAAATGACTGTTGAAAAAAAGTTACCTATTTTATTTATTTATTTATATATATATATATATATATATATATATATATATATATATATATATATATATATAATTAATTTTCCTGATGTGGAAAGACTCTGAAATCCATTTGAGGTCTTGTTTGTAATGAACAAGGAAAATTAGGAATCCTCCAGTAATTAAATATTTACGCTGATACAAATGAATGATGGGGTCGTTTATTCTATATATATATTTTTTCGAGAAACAGCGCCACTCCTGTCTATGGGTTGTGTCTGGTATTGCATCTCCACCCAGTCACTTGACTGCTGGAATATCAGACACAACTCCTTTACAAGAGTGTACTGCACCCAGGAAAAGCAGCACAATTTTTTTTCTAAACCTACGCAACCCCTTAAAGGGACATTAAAGGGGTTTTCTATTCGTTCACTGTTATAACATATCAATGGGTTCCTCTACTTAGTGAGGAGGTGGCTACACATAATGTTCACACTCCTGTGGCTGGTCCAATTGTCTCGTCATAAAGGTGAATGAGTCGAAAACCCCTTTAAGTGTATTTCCTTCCTCTATAAAATGCTAATAAAGTCTCCATGTATGTTACAAATGTGATTATTATTATAAATTATTAGTGGCAAGCCTTCTGTGCCGGTCTCCTCATGACAACACTTCCTGCCCCCTGTGTTCTGGTAGCTCGGTGTTGTCATAGTGGCTGCCAATTAGAACCCATCATTTTATTTTTCTATTACAGCGCTGCAGCTGTCAGGACAGGTTTGGGAACGCTGCTCTAGAGGTTCAGGAGTATTGGGATTGCCTTGTAAATGGTATTACACAATATACATAATGATAGAGAATATACATTTAAATGAGATTTTCTCTTAATATATATTTTCGTTTTCTATATAAAATGATTGTGTAATTTTGTTTTTATTCTTCTATTAGGGAAATTTTGTTGCCTCCATGACGGCTATTTTAAGGCAAATGGAAGATTACCACTATGGTCACCTTATTAAGACCTTTGGGAAGATGAGGACTGATGTTGTGGTGAGTTTACTTTAGGGAGGACTTTTCTAACAATGTTTACAGTATATAAATACAGACTATTTTGCCTCATTAAAGGGGTTGTCACAGGATTAAATATTATAGTTCTCTGTTAGATCATGCAAAACATAACTATTTTGGGATCATTTAAAGGACTTTGATATTGATGGCTTATTCCTAGGATCGGTCATCAATATCAGGTCAGTGGGGGTCTGACTCCCAGCAAACCACTGATTGACTGAGTGAAGGAGCTGCACTCTTTGGTCACCACTGTGTCCTAATCCTTGTTTACCAGGCATAGCGCTGTACATTTTGTAGTGGCTGTGCCTGGTATTGCAGCTCAGACCCATTCAAGTGCCTGGCAAACAATAAAGGGAACGCAGTCCCAGAAAACATCTTAAATTTTATTTTTTTTAAATGCCTGTGTGTAGATATTGTTACATACTTGTAACGACGCCCCCTGGTGTTCTTTTGATTCTCTCTCTACCATCCAATACTGCTGGTGGTCACACATGCTCAGTAGCTCAGTCCCCCCGCCCAGATCCTCTTCTACACGGACGGAGGAGTGATTCCTACTATAGTGCCGAATACGAATCGGCAAACTAGAAGCGTCTTATTCTCTTTAGCATTGGGCACGTTAGGTGGACGTTCTGCGAGGGAATCTAAAGAAAATCAGGGGCGCCATAACAAGTATATAACAGCAATATCTAAACACAGGAGCAGTTTTTAAAAAGATTCCATTTGAAAAATTGCAAACTTTTGATCTAACAATATAACTAAGAGAAATGTAATCTGTAACCGTGGGACAACCCTTAAGTCCGCCACCTATTTGTTATAGTGATGTAGGTCCTTATTGTATAAATGTAGGGACTGCTCTACTAATAAACGACATTCTTATTGTGGCAGGTTTTATCCAGCTAATAAAAGTTTTTATTTTATTAGAATTGTCTGTCAATAATATTTGTATAAACATTACATTCTGATGTCCGTACCTGATTATATAGAGATGAGCGGCGCTACATAAGTGCCGCTTATCCTTTTCTGCACTGATAGCTGGGTGTTACCATTGCCGTTGTCTAGTGTCCCTACACGGTCTGACACTTTTTTTTTTACCAGGTCTTATTTCATTCACAGTTAGGACTCATTCAGACGAGCGTGATTCTCGTCAGTGTGCTGTGCGTTGAAACAACGCACCGCACGCGGCCCCATTGATTTCAATGGGGCCGTTCACACATGCCTGAGTTTTCACGCAGCGAGTATCCGTTGCGTGAAACTCCATGTCCTTTTATTGGTGCTTTTTCACGCACCTAGCCGTGTAAGTCAATGGGTGCGTCAAAACCACGGATAGCACACGGACGCACATCCGTGTTATGTCCGTGTTTCACGCATCAATTACATTGGAAAAAATTAGTGCTTGCAAGTACGTGAAAAACACACGCATAGCACACTGGTGCAAAAACGCAACGGACAGATTTACATGCGTTTTTTAGGCGCACAAATCTGTGGCGCTAGTGTGAATGTAGCCTTACGTGTTATAAAGGTTTTGTCTCGGGACGACAATCTCTGGGGGTTTGGCTTCTGTAACCCCCATAGACAAGCTGGCTTCATTGGCGAAGACGTGTGTAGCCGCTGCAGGGGAAATGTAACATTACATGGAAGCCATACATATGTATATTTGACCGTCCATGTAATGCATGGACACCCCTGGCTCTGCCATTGTTCTGGCTTATGTAGGGGGTTCCTAATATTATTTAACTTTTTTAATACTTTTTATTTTTCAGGACTTTCTTATGGAAACCTTCATCATGTTTAAGAACCTGATTGGGAAGAACGTCTATCCCTCAGACTGGGTTATAATGAACATGATGCAAAACAAGTGAGTGCGGACTCCAGTAACATTTGAGATGTAGAAGTGTTTATAGACCATAGAGAGCAATAATATACTCAACATATATTTATACATGCCTACAATCCGCATCCATGTAGATCTACGGCTTTAGAAACCGATAAAGGTACACGCATCAGACCGTTTGTATCAATCCCTGCAGTTGTGTCAGCAGGACACGATCATGAGAGATATTCAGACACTGAATATAAACTCTGGATTTTTCCATTCACTGACAGCAATCAGATCTTGAAGAGTAGATAAAAGATATTCTAACTCTGTATAACTTTTTACGATATGTGGGGCAGGTGTAGTTAATGTTTGGAAAATCCCAGCCTCCTTACAATATGTAATTGTTAGTCCGTTTTATGTTTTGTTTCCATTGTGAGATTAATGTACGCCAACTTGTCACCAGAAAGTACAGCTGCTTGCTTTCCTGTTCCAACATAGTGTCACCCTAATGAGTTTAGTAGTTTAGTCTCCCTGGCAGCAGATGGCTTTAACTATACAGCGGGCACATCCTGAAAACACTCAAGGACAATATTCTTGCATTTTCTCCATCTATATTGTTTCTCGCAGTACTCAAACTACATTTGGATATAGATCTGCAGTAAAAATCATGTAATCTGGTGTGTGATCAGGCGGAAACTCTGATAATGGGTTTTTTTCCCGCACACAACAGCATTTTAAAGGCATTACTTAAATTAGAATTTAGTTTTTTTTACCCAGAAATGTGCCGCTTTTGTCCGTGGGGGTTAGTCTAGTATTGCCGTTCAGCCCAATTCACTTCAAAGGTACTTTGCTGCAATACCAGACATGACCCACGGGCAAGAGTGGGGCTGTTTCTTGAAGATAGCAGCAATCTTTTTGTAACCCCTTCAACATCTGTAAATTCCACAAGACCAAAATCAGAAGACGGAGCAAAGTCAATTTCAAAATATTCCAGAATATAAAAAGAAAAACTATTTAAGGTTACTGTTGCAAATTTGGTTTTATTACGTTTTATTTCCTGAAGACTATATACTTTTTTTTTTTCTATGACTGTCCGATAAGTTAGAGCACTTGATATTCATGCACCCACCAGGTCAAATATTATGGATTAATTCACTTTCATAGAAATGTACAAAAAGTGTAGAGAACCGTGTAAAAGACTAAACGGAAATAAAATAGATCATCATAAAAATAATACAAAATATGTCACTCAGGGGTCTTATAGTTGGTTAGATCTGCACAATCTTATGTCTCTGGTCGTCTAAAATACAAGATTATCTTGCAGTTCTGTACCAGCCGTACTAGTACAATCTCTGGGTTATTCAATGGCGGATTAAAGGAATTTCACAGGACATCATTTGCACATTTTATACGGAAGTGCAACACGGAATGCAAGAAAAAGTTAAAGATTTTTTTTTTTAAGGCTGATACTGTTATGAATCTTAGGCTATGTTCACACTGCTGTTTGGCGCCTCCTTCAGGCAATTGAGGTCAATGGGGTCCACTGGTCGCCGCTTGGCTGCACCCTATGATGGATCCGGCACAGCCTCGCGGCTTCCTTTATGAACGGAAGTCATAACACAGATGTGAACACAGACTAAAACTGGTCAAACCATGCAGTGTTTCGGATCAGTGCAAATATGCCATAATAGTGGGAATAATCCTGCTCAGTTTTCCGAATAAATATATATATTCTACACGTGTAAAATTTACTACACAAGACTGAATTCTGTATACACCGGTCCACAATATGATTTATGGTAGCATTTCTGCACCAATAAACACTGCCTTTTAATAGGATTGTTTTATATGCGCCAAGCATTTTTAAGTGGTACTATTCTGGCTCCATAGCACATCAGCACAGATAAGGAATTATAATGTATTGGTAAGCAGTTTTTTCAGACTAGATGTCATTTTATTATTATGGTAATTTTCCCCCCAAAAAATATTTTTTTATTTATTCTTGCAAACTTTGCACATAACTATGTACATCACCACCCCCCCCCCCCCCATTCCCATTTTGTTTGATGTTTTATTTATTCTTCATCCCAATTAAAATTTTACAATGTTGCCAAGACCTTAATTGCACTGCTCTCTAGAATGTAATATGGGTTAGGATTTAGCAAGTGTGCTGCAAGATACGTAACCTTGATGTCTTATGCACCATTGTATCTGTGCCAAGGTAATATATGCATAGCTGAAGGACACTGCATATATTACCATGGCGCATATATATCTGTGTGTATATATATATATATATATATATATATGTGTGTGTGTGTGTCCTTCTGCTCAATTTAACACAGTAATAGCACATACAAGTGTCATTGAATACAAAAAAAACACACTTTATTTCCTGTTTTATTTACTTATATAGCACCAAGACATCCCACAGCGCCGTATATAGATTGTCATCATTCACATTGGTCTCTGGCTCAAATTGAGGCCCTTTTACACGGGCCAATGATCGGGCAAACTAGCGTTCATATGAATGCTCATTTCTGATCATAAACAGGGCAACGATCAGCTGATGAACAAGCAAACGTAAACCAGGAGACATGCTGCCGACATGATGCCGATCTCTCGTCCCCGTTCATTACTGATCATAGTTCCTGGAAAAGAGAAAACGAGCAGCGATCAACGAACTTTGTCGTTGATCGGCGCTCATTTTTACAGCCCATGTTGCCTGCGTTAATGGACCTTAAGGCTCACCATCTAATCTCGCTATCTCACACACACAATAAGGCCAATTTCATGGCAAGCCAATGAGTCTTTCAGTATGTTTTTGGAGTGTGCGAGGTAACTGGAGAACCCGGAGGAAACTCACCCAAACACTGGGTGTACATACAAAACCCTATGTTGATTTGGCCTTGGTCAGGTTCGAACCCAGAAGCCAATGCTGTAAGGCATCGTCGCTAACCGCTGAGACACCATGGATATGAAGTTTCACATCATAGGAGCATCTTACAAACTGAAAGAGATCCTTTAAAAGGAACCTGTCATCTGTTTTGATGACCCTAAACCGCTGTTACCACTTTCTAGGGGCTAGAGAGACATTTCCGGACATATCCATGTAAAGCATAACTTAGAAAAAAACATTTTAACAACTCCTGTGCTCTATCCAAATTTCTCTTAAAGTGTCCGCTGGGCGTTTCTTGAACAGGCAAGTGTCCTGCGATATTTGCGGCAACTCCTCCCATGTAGGTTTGATTGACATCTGACGCCTTCTACATTATCCACTGTTTTTAGGGTTGTCAAAACTGATGACTGGTTCCCTTCAAGCAATCTGAACTCTGCACCCTACGGTAAACTGGAGTAGAAAGGTGTCCGGAAGCGTATTCTGTTATTAAATTGCTCAGGGGCTGAGTTAAAGGTTGAGGGATGGGCTTAAAAATAATTAAAACCACACCTAATGTACATGCATTTTTGTACAAAGCCATTCTTTCCGTCATCCTTTTAAAGTTGTTGTTAAAAGGGCCTTAAAATACGTTGTTTGAATGATTAGAGGATTGTCTACAGACCATAAATCAGAAAACATTAAAGGGAATGTCAAACTTGGACAACCATTTAGCGTTTTATAGGTCACAACGATAAGCTGATTGCGGCGGTCGTCCAGGAGAAGCCACCAGCAAGTCATCCTGGCCCTGCATGGAAAATAAAGTCTTGCATGACAAACATTGAAATAATGTAATGCAAGGACGAGCTAGGTCCTTACTTAGCAACTCTCTACTGATATAGGGGTTTTCCATTACATCCGTATACTCTAATAAGGAATATGGTTAGGGGTTGTCTAACAGGTCGTGCAAAGAGCCTGTACGGCAATACGTGGAGTACCCACAGCTATGTGCTACGGAGCCATAGGCACGCCGATGTTTTCTCCCCTAGATGACTGCTTTGGGTGCCATATTTCAACTCTGAGGCTGTGAGGCCCCATTCACATAATGATGGTTTAAGCTCCTGATGTACAGTATGTTAAACGCAGGCCGTAACGAATGCCTAACCGTGGCATTCGTCACTCATAGGCTATTATGGCATTCGTTAAATGAATACAACATGTACTGTCATGACTCTTTTCATGACGTATCCATTAAACTGAGAGAATTATAGCCTATGGGTGACATATGCCAATGTTAGGCAATTGTCACAGACAGATGTCATCCATAGAATATTATTGATTTATTGACGTATACACTAAATGTAGGGAAAAATTTAATGCGAATGAGCCCTCAAACAGACAAACCGTTTATCCTTTTGCCTTTCTTGGACAGATAATTGGAATTTACACCCGCTGACAATCAAAAGAACAATGCCCTGTCCCATTACATCAGTGTATTTCTACTGTATTATGTTGCTGTAATAGCTTACTGTTGGAGATAACTATCACTGAGGACATTTCCTTCGCTTCAGAGAGAGAGAAGGGTTTATCTACATGCAGATAATTGGATGTAATTCAGCTTTTGATTGACACTTGAAACTTGAAAATTGTGCTGGGACTTCCTACTTGGAAAGGGAGAGAGCGCTGCGTTATTCCATGTCTGTTCACGTACCTACTTTATTCCTTGTTACACTGGTCCCCAAGCTTCAATACATGTAACAAGTCCATCGAGCCGGTTGAATGGGATATCCATACTAAACATATGTGGTATGTATGTTCATTACTTGCATACATACTACAATTACTCTATACGCTTCTAGGTCTGGCAGGTCCTTCAGGAGAGAAAATACACAATTGTGGTCCTGTAATGCTCCACACACAGTAAACTTGTAGAATTCAGGTAACTTGAGAACAAAATAAATTGCTCCAGTCATATGTTGGCAGCTTCAGCCTCGCAGAGTCATGTTAATCAATATTGATTCTATGTTTGTTGTCATACATCATTAGCAACAATAGTTTTTGAAGAAAAGCATATTTCCCCAGCATTCACGACACAAGTGATTTATTAGGCTGATCTCAAAGTTTTGTTTTTTTTTACAACAGTGTTAATTACGGCACTTGCAAGCGAAGTAGGGATTTTTGGTAAATAATGGTGTAAACCCCTTAATACCGAAGGTATTTTATACCTTAATGACCTAGCAATTTTTTAAGTTTTTCCATCGTCTCATTCAAAGAGCTATAACTTTTTTTTCTTTTTCCGTCAACATAGCTGTATAAGGGCTTTTTTTTTTTTTTGCGCGACAAGTTGTATTTTTTAATTGCACCATTTTGGGATGCGTATAATTTATTGATTAACTTTTTTATTGACTTTTTTTTGGTGGGGTAGTGTAAAAAAAACGGCAATTTCACCATTCCTTTATGCGTCTTAAATTTACTTTTACCGTGTGGTATAAATAACAACGTTATTCAGCGGGTCGTTACGATTGCAGCGATACCAAATTTATATAGGTGTTTGTTTTACTAATTTTACACAGTAAAACATTTCATATTTGAAGAGCCAAAACTTTTTTTATTTTTCCACCGATGCAGCTGCATGAGGGCTTTTTTTTTTGCGGGACTTCTTATAGTTTTTATTGGTACCATTTTGGAGTCATGCAACTTTTTGATCACTTTTTATCAAATTCCTTTGAAGGCAGGATAAACAGAAAATAGCAATTCTGCCATTGTTTTTTATTTTATTTGGCGTTCACCGTGCGGGTTAAATAATGTAATTGTTTTATAGTTGGGGTCATTACGGACGTGGCGGTACCAAATATGTGTAATTTTTAACTTTTTTTCATAAAGTACACTATTTTGTAACGAGAAAGTGGGTTCTACATTTTTTTTTATTTTTTACTTGGGACTTTTATTTATTGGTTTCAAACTTTATTTAATTTTATTTTTAGTCCCACTAGGGGACTTTACAGTTCGATCTTTTGATCGCTTTTATAATAGTGTAATACTCCCGTATTGCATTGTATTATTGCCTGTCAGTGTAAAACTGACAGGCATCTGTTAGGTCATGCCTCTGGCATGGCTTAACATGCAATCACTGGAGGCAGACCTGGGGGCCTTTGTTAGGGCCCCGGCTGCCATAGAAAGCACTGACACCCCAAAATTGCATCGCGGGATGCCAGTGGGGTGAGAGGGGGAGCCCCCCTCCCTCTCCCTAAAACCACTCAGATGCGGCGCTCAATAAGGGGTTCAATATGATCGGAGACCACCGCTAGTGGTCTATGATCGTTGCCCTGATGCCCAAGGCTGTTCACAACAGCCCGGGTTACACAAACTCCCGATGCGGGAAAAGTTCTTCTGAAGTGCCGCCGTGAAAATACGGCGCTTCAGAAGAACTACCCCGAACGGCCTCTGTAAAAAGGCTATGCGGCGGTCATTAAGGGGTTAAAGGGGAGATAACTGTAAATATAGATTTGGGAAATTTTACTGATCGGATAAAGATCCGCTCAGTTTTATTGTTTTTGGCAATTTTGGAATGTTTTCCCTTGCAGCAATGACTAACTTTGCTTTTCACCTGGTCCTCCTTCCTTTGTCTTGAACACTATGGGATACAGTTAGAAGGGTTGACCCATCAAGACATCCCCTTCTCATGTTGTAGCCCTGACAAGCGGAGCATGTAGAATGATTTTGAGGATATAGGCCCTTTTACACGAGCCAATTATAGGGCCAACGAGCGTTGAAGCAGGGCATCGTTCACCGGCTAATTGTATCATTTATGCAACATTTAGTATTATCGTTGTCGGCAGCACATGTCCCTGTGTAAGCCTGGGAGAGTTGCTGCCGACATGATTGAAACGTTTGAGGATGAACGATCGTTATTTCGATAGATCGTTACTACAATCGCTCGTCCCCATACATAACCAACAACTGCTCCTTGTGAAAGGAGCAATTGAGTGCCGATCAATGATTTGTCTAGTTGATTGGCGCTAGTTTTCATGGCCCATACAAGGCCGTGCAATAGGACCTTAACTCTGTAGTGTGGTGGCTAAATACCCTGGCTTACATAACGGACTACAGTTTAGACTACCCCTCTAAGGTCTTTTCAGTCACCCCCCAGCGTTAGAGGGACACTGAGACCAGTAGAGGTGGATCCCAAGGCTCGATCAGCAGATCACTTAGCACTGAGGGGTGCTTATTGTTGAGATCAGGGTTATCCATGGTTTTCAATAGATGCCTTCAGTACTCCTTTATAGCACAGAACTTGGAATCTCTCAGTCAAGGGGACCCCCAACCACTCTCAAATAGCTGAAGCCCTGAAAGGCCATATAGCAAGGCCTTGTAAAAAACAGGCAGACCCTTTCAATCTACTACAGAAAACCGAGCAGTATATGGTAACCATCTAATAAATGATTGGATAGGCTTTCCTGACGCTGTCCTTGTGAATGTCCAGTGCTTTCCAGGTAATGTAATATCTATCTCATCAACACAATGAGCACTCGGACAGTTGTTGCCACTTTTTCATGTCTTGTGTTTTTCTACCAGGCTCTCTAAGGAAATACAGAATTTTCTTAAACTCGTGATGCAGGCCAACAAAATCTTAAGATGCTTTCTGAAAACTGTAAAAATAAATCAGTTTCTGTTCCAGTGCCATTAAATTCGTCAATCGCCTCCTGTATGATAACCTATTTTCGTCCTTTGGGGACTTTGTGTTTCTACATGCCAGTTTACGCTTCATGATTGACAAGGACAAAATGCAAACATTCATCGCTTGTTGAAAGTGGATCTCTCTGTAAAGCGCTCCCTTTACATGCATATTTGATTGAATTGTTTAATATTCCAGATTCCATGCGCTTTTCACTGCCTAAAGTTTCCTTTATCATACATTTGCATGGACTGTGTACCAAGAACACTTCTTGCTTCATGCAAAGTGGTATTGTAATGATAAGTTGCATAAGAAGGTAAATAATATACAACTATGTAAACTCATTTCAAAGCACTCCATAGGGAGTCTAATCATTTTTTACAGTTTCTGGAGCGGTTAATATTTAGTGGAATAGCAATGGGCACAGTACAGTGGTTGTGTTTGACCTCCATATTTTCTGACGTATTTCCGACACTTCTAACAGTAATGGATTGACATGTGAATGCCAATGCATTCACAATTGAAGAAGTAATGGAGGATTGTGTAAAGGTGTAGCTTTTGCTGCAACTCACCTGCATTTTAGATCTGGCTTTACATTATATACCCCCACCAGGGGCCCCATCAGGAATTTTTGGGCACCATACCGCCAAGGATTCTGGATCTCTCCTCATTACTTCCTGCAATGGAAAGTGTCAGGGATGGGGGCACAGACGGAGATAAAAACTGTAGGTACTCTTTGGAGGAAAGCAAAATAGCAGGGGTAGGAGGGAGGCTGGGAGGGAGACGCACCCTTACTTGGGCTTACAAGTAATTGCACTAAAGCTACTGCCTGTACAGAGCACAGTCACTCACCAAGATGCAATTTTGGCCGCTGCTTTCTCCTGCAGGGTCTAAGATCTCTCACCATCACGACAGGCCTGGATGAAGTCTCTGCCTCCTCCTTAGACGCTGCAGCTATGTCATCTGCTTAGTCCCCAGACCAGATGCTAAAATTAATTCAGACCCCAAGCCAGACCCCTAAATTAATTCAGACCCCAAACCAGACCCCTAAATTAATTCAGACCCCAAAATTAATACAGAACCTGACCCCTAAATAAATATAGACCCCTAAATTAATTGGAACCCAAGATACCTAAATTGAGGCCGCCTTAAGCTCCTGTGGTCCAGCTCATGAGCTCCTGATGCTGGCTTTTATGGCATCTACCAACTGGTCCTAGTCCTCCTCAAAAGAAACAGGAACAGCATTAGGGCTGGCCCCCTGATGAAAGCACCAGCTGTACTACACTAATGGCGGCCCTGCACCCACCCATCAATTATGGACTCGCGTACCCTGGGTCCGGCTCCCAGCATGCCTGGCAAACCGTTAATTTTGACTGGTAAGCCTGCGTCCAGCTAGACATTTTACCTGCATCGGAAATGTAGTATTACATGGCAGCCATTCAGATGAATGTTATATGTGGATAGCACATATACACCACAGGAGGAGCCACTCTCCAATGTGGCTTATGGAAGGGGTTTTCGAGCGTGTGGATCACCCTCTATGACGACCATATGCCCTAATAGGGCATATAGACAGGGGTTGCCTTAATGCAACGGCCCCTTTAAAGCCAGCAGTGTCTGACGTCTTCACCAATTTCTGTAGGAACGAAATATCCTAAAAGTGCATATGCATTTATTAATCATAATATAAAAATTCTGGCATGTAAGTGTGCATATAAATTCTATATAATCTAACTATACAGAGAGATGTATAGTTCTTCCGATGATGACGCCTTTATTCAGTGCTAGCATCAAATACTGTATCTAGGTTAATAAAATCCACACTCGTTTGAAGTAAATCAAATTAACAGAATATTATGAGTTTTTAATCTGAAAATAGGCACTTTCTTAAAGAAAAGATGAATTTGTCTAATGAAATCCTCCAGGCTTTAATTAACATAGTTTGTTCTTTTAGAGGCTGATGTCTAATAAACAAAGCATATTTCAGGTGCAGACCTTCATACTGTGGATCAATTAACAGCCGCCTCTACAGACAGGAAAGAACGTTGTGCCTTATAGAACGATACAGTATTTAAAGGAAGTCCGCACATTTTTAGGCTAACAAAAGGCTGGCACTGCTAGTTAGCGATAGGGTAAAGGAAGATGTACATACCAGTGGTTTGGATCATAGGGCTTGCACCAGGGTAAGAAAACAAGCAGAGCCGTCAATCAACGGTCATGCTGCAGAGGGGAGTGGTTGGAGCTCTAGATGCCGGACACTTCCGGGTTCGGCTGACTCTCCAACCTAATTCGCATACGGCACGCTGCAAAATAAAAGTTTTTTTTTTAGTTTTTTATTCTGATGTAAGCCCTATTATCCACACCACTGGTATGTACATTCTCCTTTACCCTATCATTGGCTAGCGGTGCCAGCCATTTGTTAGCCTAAAATGTGCGGGCTTCCCTTAAATACTGTATTGTTCTATAAAACACAAAGTTCTTTCCTAAGGATTAAATGTTTTTTTCCATCACAAGAAGTAATGGTACAAAATGTGCTGACAGACTCCCTTTAAGCAGCAATAATGGACATTGTGTCTCAAATTAATATAAATATTCGACAACTTCTGACTGTAAACGAGGCAGACATTTTTTGGGACATGTATTTCTTCTTGAAGATAAAGTTTGTCCTTTTAGTAAGACCACATGATGTACCGAGCTGTCAGAGGGCCCAAGTAGAGTTGCATGGGGACCTACTATACCTCGGTATGACTCCGTACGAAAAAGATGTGGCATGCTCCATTGCATGCTGCATTATGAAGCTATTCTCCTCTAAAAGCATTGCTTTTAAGGGAGACTATCTCCAAAATACAACGGCTCTGCTGAGTGCCTGAGGCCTTATACTGAGCAACACAGGTTCAGGAGCGGAGACCGTGCCGTCAGCAGTGGATGTAAGGACTAACTCTGATCTCAGCCGTTTAACCTCTTCGATGTTGTGGTTAATAGCGACCGCGGCACTTAAGAGGTTTTATGGGGAGAGAGGGCTCCCTCTGTAAACCCATCTGCGATGCAGATTGATTGACATGGCAATCGGGGCCTAGCAAAAGCCTTGAGGTCTGCCATGGACATGAGCCTAATAGGCCCTGCCTAAGGTAGGACTGTCAAAATAACACTCACAAGCAGAATACACTTCGCTACATAAGCAGTGCAATGTATTATGTAAGCGATCACATTTTCAAGTCCCCAAATGGGACAAAAAAAAAGTTCAAGGTGTACTAAGGGGAAAAAAAAACTAAAAATGTTTTCCCCTTACAAAATGCTTTATTATAGTAAAAATGTTAAATTAAAAACCATTCAAAATTAATATTGCTGCATCTGTAACAACCCAAAAGATTTTTATTTATTTTTTCAAGTATATGGTTGTGACCGTTTCTTCTTCTTTGGTTTGATCTATTAGTCACGAGGACCATTGATATATTTGGGGTTATTGCTCGGTTGGCTTAACCGAAACTGTAAAATTATCACGTTATTTATCCCACACTATGAACACTGTACATAAAAAAACCTAAAGGACATGCCATAATAATTTTTGGGTCATCCCACCTTCAAGAAAAGAGATTAAAAAAACCTATATAGTAACAAAGAAAACTTCAACTTGTCCCGCAAATAAGCAAAAGTCTTCATAAAGCGACATCAATAAAAAAAAAATTTTATGGTTGTTATAATGCAAAGATGTGAAACGCTGCATTTTTATTCAAAGTTCAAGGGAAACCATACACCGTACAATACATAAACATAGTGTTAAAGCATACCTAACTGTCAAGTATAGCAAAGAGGGACAACCGCTGCTAGCGCGCCACGCTAAATTTATCCCTTTTAAATCACACCTCTAATCCCACCCATACACGCCTGCTTCAGCCCACACAGTATCATGCTCCCATAGTGCCACCCACATCGTATAATTCCCCCATACAGTATAATGCCCCATACAGTATAATGCCCCCATAGATGCCCCCATACAGTATAATGTCCACACAGATGCCCCCATACAGTATAATGCCCACACAGATTCCCCCATACAGTATAATGCCCCATAGCTGACACAAACAGTGTAATGCTCCCCATAGCTATCCCATACAGTATAATGCCCCTTAGCTGCCCCATACAGTATAATGCCCCCTTAGTGCCGCTGGTGCCAGTGCCCATGTAGACCGTGCCACACACACTGCCCATGTAGATAGCGATTTCTATACCCCCCATGTAGCCATTAGGACTCACTCTAGGGACGGAATACCCAGCCAGAGTGTCGGCAACACTGGGGCCAGGGACGCTCTGGCCGGGGACTTCGCTCCGGGAGGAGACACTGATGTCACTGTCCATATATGGATAGTGACATCAGGGATTCCCTCTAGGAACGGAATACCTGGCCATAGCATCGACAACGCTCTGGCAGGGGATTCCGCTATGAATATATGGACAGTGACATCAAGGGCTTCCCTGGTCTCCGAGCTTAAAGTTGCACAGTGCCCGGAGAGTCCTCTGTACTAATGCTGAAGCAGGGAGCTGACTGTACCATGCTTCAGAATTGGGTTCTACTGTATCTGAGTTCTGAGGACGCAGATACAGTTGACACCGGGAGTCTGGGACAGTGGGACATCGCCCGAAATTCGTGACTGTCCCGCAGAATCCAGGACGGTTGGCAGGTATGGTTAAAGTGTTGAACAAAAACACAATAGTAAATTAATAAAAGTTAAACACAGTACAACATTTTTCATTTAGAGTATCCTTAAATATTAATGTGTGTATGTATGTGTATGTGTATATATATATATATATATATATATATATATATATATATATATATTTACACATGTACACTACCGTTCAAAAGTTTGGGGTCACCCAGACAATTTTGTGTTTTCCATGAAAACTCACACTTATATTTATCAAATGAGTTGCAAAATGACTAGAAAATAGTCAAGACATTGACAAGGTTAGAAATAATGATTTTTATTTGAAATAATAATTTTCTCCTTCAAACTTTGCTTTGGTCAAAGAATGCTCCATTTGCAGCAATTCCAGCATTGCAGACCTTTGGCATTCTAGCTGTTAATTTGCTGAGGTAATCAGGAGAAATTTCACCCCATGCTTCCAGAAGCCCCTCCCACAAGTTGGATTGGCTTGATGGGCACTTCTTGTGTACCATACGGTCAAGCTGCTCCCACAACAGCTCTATGGGGTTGAGATCTGGTGACTGCGCTGGCCACTCCATTACAGATAGAAAACCAGCTGCCTGCTTCTTCCCTAAATACTTCTTGCATAATTTGGAGGTGTGCTTTGGGTCATTGTCCTGTTGTAGGATGAAATTGGCTCCAATCAAGCGCTGTCCACAGGGTATGGCATGGCGTTGCAAAATGGAGTGATAGCCTTCCTTATTCAAAATCCCTTTTACCTTGTACAAATCTCCTACTTTACCAGCACCAAGGCAACCCCAGACCATCACATTACCTCCACCATGCTTGACAGATGGCGTCAGGCACTCTTCCAGCATTTTTCAGTTGTTCTGCGTCTCACAAATGTTCTTCTGTGTGATCCAAACACCTCAAACTTCGATTCGTCTGTCCATAACACTTTTTTCCAATCTTCCCCTGTCCAATGTCTGTGTGCTTTTGCCCATATTAATCTTTTCCTTTTATTAGCCAGTCTCCGATATGGCTTTTTCTTTGCCACTCTGCCCTGAAGGCCAGCATCCCGGAGTTGCCTCTTCACTGTAGACGTTGACACTGGCGTTTTTCGGGTACTATTTAATGAAGCTGCCAGTTGAGGACCTGTGAGGCGTCTATTTCTCAAACTAGAGACTCTAATGTACTTGTCTTGTTGCTCAGTTGTGCAGTGGGGCCTCCCACTTCTCTTTCTACTCTGGTTAGAGCCTGTGTGTGCTGTCCTCTGAAGGGAGTAGTACACACCGTTGTAGGAAATCTTCAGTTTCTTGGCAATTTCTCGCATGGAATAGCCTTCATTTCTAAGAACAAGAATAGACTGTCGAGTTTCACATGAAAGCTCTCTTTTTCGAGCCATTTTGAGAGTTTAATCAAACCCACAAATGTAATGCTCCAGATTCTCAACAAGCTCAAAGGAAGGTCAGTTTTATAGCTCCTCTAAACAGCAAAACTGTTTACAGCGGTGCTAACATAATTGCACAAGGGTTTTCAAGTGTTTTCTAATCATCCATTAGCCTTCTAACACAGTTAGCAAACACAATGTACCATTAGAACACTGGAGTGATGGTTGCTGGAAATGGGCCTCTATACACCTATGTAGATATTGCATTAAAAACCAGACGTTTGCAGCTAGAATAGTCATTTAGCACATTAACAATGTATAGAGTGTATTTCTGATTAATTTAATGTTATCTTCATTGAAAAAAACTCTGCTTTTCTTTCAAAAATAAGTAAATAAAGAAGCAAAAGGCACGGCGCCACATAGTGCAGGTCAATCAGACTAAAAATAAATGTAGAACGTAGTTAATATGCTCACCACGTAGTAGTAGGTAAAGGCAATATATAACTCCACTGTGCTGCTGCCAGGATCCAAAACCGGTGAAAACGAATGGTCACCGCTAATTGAAGCAAACGAAGGAAGAAAAAAGGAGGATCCTATAGGGCGCTGCTACGTGGTTGTGGTGGAAAGTCAATGAAAAAATAGAAGATATATAATAATTATATAATAATTATTTATTGAACAATAGATGGCTACGCGTTTCAACACTGAACTAGTGTCTTCCTGGCCTGAGGAAGACACTAGTTCAGTGTTGAAACGCGTAGCCATCTATTGTTCAATAAATAATTATTATATAATTATTATATATCTTCTATTTTTTCATTGACTTTCCACCACAACCACGTAGCAGCGCCCTATAGGATCCTCCTTTTTTCTTCCTTCGTTTGCTTTCAAAAATAAGGACATTTCTAAGTGACCCTAAACTTTTGAACGGTAGTGTAATTATCAATAACATTTTTATTGTGCATTATGCAACTTGTCTGTAATTTTTATTATATATTTTTTTCCCACAGTAGGAAATTTGTCTGCCGTATGTTAAAAAAAATAAACAAGTAGCCAAAATAAAAATATTGGATTTATATTCAGTAGTTCTAGTCTACAAATTTTAACATCATGTTTTTTGTTTTTCCCTCCGTTCCCCAGTACTTTACACAGTAACATAAGTACTTTACGCGACACTAAGCAACTTAAAGCCAGTAGGTCGACCAGAAAAATTGCAAGATGTTAAACATAGTGGGTTGATGAATGTGCTTATGACATAAAACTCCTAAATGTCTGGAGGTCATGGTAGCATTGATGTCTATTTTCGGCACATCTCCTGAGCGAGAAAAGGGCAGAATATGTAAATAAAACCTGAGCAGGAACGTGTAAATGTTGCACGTTGTGTGAATTGCATCTGTTTACTATACATTGTGTGTTGTGCTAAATCAAATGATAGAAGTAGTTAGTTGGGGATGGGGATTCATAGGAATTACTAATTTAGAAGATCCCTCGGGGCCCAGATTGCCTGGCATTATGTCTCATTGGTCACAGGCTGTTTATAATAGACGTGCCACTTCTATACAGTGGAGTCAGCTAATTTTAAGGCTGGCCAAGTATTAATTTCCCTCCCCAAGAGCTGGCGACCTCTCTATTGCAGGAAGCATAGGGGGAGCTGCTAGACCGCATGCTTGTTCCTATTCATCTATCCCGTAAAGTAGCTGCCTCTATATTCATTTTGCATTTATTCATTTATAAGAAAATGACGAGATTATGTCGCTTAGGAGTGGGCGTTTGTATGTTCAATCTAATTTGCTATCTCAGTTGATCCTTAGAAACGAACTACAAACATACTTTTAAAATGACCGTGAATGCAGCAAACTTGTCTGATGCTAAATAGCAGCAAGGCTGAACCATCGCTTTAAAATATAATTTAATCTAATTTTCCCTGTTTAAATTTACATTACGTTGTTTTGCTTTACTGCTATCCTACAGATTTTAGTTATTTTAAGGTTATTCTATTTATATACATAGTTGGTTTCAAGATTTTACTGGTTGCCCTTGGAAACAGACAGCAGTTTAACGCCACCCTGTTGTCAGACATGGTACCTAATAGTTCATCTCTAAGGCCTGATGCACACGACCATAAAAACTCTCCGTAATTGCGGACCGTAATACAGTCCGCAATTACGGACCCATTCAGTTCTATTGGCCGCGGACACCTTTCCATATCACTACGGATGGATGTCCGTGCTGTAGAAACAGGTTTATGTGGCCCCTTGGGCGACAGAACCTTAGTGGGCCCCTCTGCGGTGCAACTCGAGCGGCGGCAGTATAAAGGCAGAAACATAATGCCAGAAGGATGTAACCATGGATCAATTAGCATTCACATGTAAGTCATGGGCCAATGAATCCAGATTGTTTCTGCGATGTGTGAATCTTGATGTACCTGTTACACGGAGGTTGTGATTTCCGGAAGACCTGGTATCTGTAGGCTTCAGTATTTCAGTACCTGGAGAAATAAGAGGTAAACGTGATGTTGATAAACAGTCTCTACCAATACCACCTATACTGTCCCTTCCAGGGTACCAACCCCCCCCCCCTCCCAAAAAGGCGACCTTTAAGAAAATAGTTATGGTTCAGTTTTAGTGCCACCTTTCTACTCCCTACACAGTAATACCTCCCTATGTGCTCCCACACAGTAGTAATGTCCCATTTTTGCCCCTGAAGAATAGTTCTCTTTCGTGCCCCCATATATTAGTTGTGTCCCTATATATTAGAAAAGTCGCCCATTGTGTCCCTATATATTTTTTAGGTCTCCTTTGTGCCCACATATATTAGTTAGGCCCAGGGGCGTTGCTAGGGTCTTAAAAGATCAGGGGCACAAGCCCCGAGACATATATTTACCCCCCTCCCCCGAAAAATAAATAAATTTGTACATACATTTTAGAGACAGCATATCTGTAAGACTTAGGCCTCATGCACACGACCGTAATAACGGGCTCATAGACTTCTATTGGCGACGGGTGCCTTCCCGTTTTCTCACGGGAAGGTGCCCGTGCCGTTGAAAAAGATAGAACATGTCCTATTTCAGGCCGTAATAACGGCACGGACAGTCCATAGAAGTCTATGGAGCTCTCGTAATGACGGGTGGCTACATGTGTGCACCCGTCATTACGGCAGCGTTGCTAAGCGACGTCAGTAAATAGTCACTGTCCAGGGAGCTGAAAGAGTTAACTGATCGGCAGTAACTCTTTCAGCACCCTGGACAGTGACTACCGATCAGTATAAACCTGTAAAAAATAAAAATAAAAGACTTTCATACTTACCGACAACTTCCTGCTTCCTCCAGTCCGGTCTCCCGCCCGTTGCCTTGGTGACGCGTCCCTCTCGACATCCGGCCCGACGTCCTGGATGACGTTTCAGGCCATGTGACCGCTGCAGCCAATCACAGGTCAATCACAGGTCAATCACAGGCTGCAGCGGTCACATGGACTGCAGCGTCATCCAGGGATGTCGGGCTGGATGTGAAGAGAGGGACGCGTCACCAAGACAACGGCCGGGTAAGTATGAATTTCTTTAACTTTTATTACAGAAAAGGCTGTCCCTTCTCTCTATCCTGCACTGATAGAGAGAAGGGGCTGCCGATTAGTGCAGTGCTATTTTGCCGCCAAAAACGTGCCCGTAAATACGGGTGGAATACGGGTGACACCGGACCCATATTTACGGGCACGGGTTCATAAATACTGGTGCAAAACGGGTGGAATACGTTTGACACCGGACCCGTATTTACGCTAGTATTTACGGGTGGGAAAAAATACGGTCGTGTGCATGAGGCCTAAGGCTCCTATAAGCTACACCACTGGATAGAATTGGATGCATTGTCTCAGCATACAGTATCATACATGATATAATTAGATACTGGGCCCCTGCAGTAAGTATCCTTGTACTAACATACGTCCACCTCCCAAAAAAAGTGTGTGTGTGTGTGTGTGTGTGTGTGTGTGTGTGTGTGTGTGTAATTGCTTTATGTGTTACAATTTTTTTTTTGTGTGTTTGTGTTTTTTACAGGTTCGGTTGTTGGACTACTTCAGATTCCAGGACTACTTCGATGACATTTTTTTTTATTCTCAATAAAATGGTTAATGAGGGTTGTGTGTGTTTTTTTTTAATTTCAATAAAATATTTTTTCTATGTCCTTCTATTTTATAAAACATTATTTCTACCGCCTTAGTAATGGCTGCTGGCTGGTTGACAACATCCATTACTAAGGTGGGGCTTCGTGTTAGCCAGTGCAGAGGCTATTGCTAACCCCCATTATTACCCCGATACCCACTGCCACCAGGGGTGCTGGGAAGAGCCAGGTACGATCCAGCATCCGACCATCTGTAGTGACGATCGGGTACTGGGGCGGCCGCATGCTGGTAATATTAGGCTGGGAAAGGCCAGAAACCCTGGTAATGCTGCCCGCCGCTGCTGTGTTGTGTCTGGCTGGTTATGAAAAATGAGGGGCCGTTTTTTCCTTTTTTTAAAAAAAATAATTACGTGGGGTCCCCCACATTTGTCATAACCATCCAGATACAACACAGCAGCAGCAGGCAGCATTACCAGGGTGGGAAGGGCCACTGTTTCTGGTCTTTCCCAGCCTAATAATGCCAGCCTGCAGCCGCCCCAGTGCCCAGCTGTCACTACAGATGGTCGTGTACTGGATTGTACCCGGCTCTTGCCGGCACCCCTGGTGGTGGGGAATACCGGGGTAATAATGGGGGGTTAGTGTTCGCCTCTGCATCGGCTAACACTTAAAGAGGCTCTGTCACCAGATTTTGCAACCCCTATCTGCTATTGCAGCAGATAGGCGCTGCAATGTAGATTACAGTAACGTTTTTATTTTTAAAAAACGAGCATTTTTGGCCAAGTTATGACCATTTTTGAAGTTATGCAAATGAGGCTTGCAAAAGTCCAAGTGGGTGTGTTTAAAAGTAAAAGTCCAAGTGGGTGTGTATTATGTCCGTACATCGGGGCGTTTTTAATACTTTTACTAGCTGGGCGCTCTGAAGAGAAGTAACATCCTCTTCTCTTCAGAACGCCCAGCTTCTGACAGTGCAGACCTGTGACGTCACTCACAGGTCCTGCATCGTGACGGCCACATCGGCACCAGAGGCTACAGTTGATTCTGCAGCAGCATCAGCGTTTGCAGGTAAGATCCACTTACCTGCAAACGCTGATGCTGCTGCAGAATCAACTGTAGCCTCTGGTGCCGATGTGGCCGTCACGATGCAGGACCTGTGAGTGACGTCAAAGGTCTGCACTGTCAGAAGCTGGGCGTTCTGAAGAGAAGAGGATGTTACTTCTCTTCAGAGCGCCCAGCTAGTAAAAGTATTAAAAACGCCCCGATGTACGCACATAATACACACCCACTTGGACTTTTACTTTTAAACACACCCACTTGGACTTTTGCAAGCCTCATTTGCATAACTACAAAAATGGTCATAACTTGGCCAAAAATGCTCGTTTTTTAAAAATAAAAACGTTACTGTAATCTACATTGCAGCGCCTATCTGCTGCAATAGCAGATAGGGGTTGCAAAATCTGGTGACAGAGCCTCTTTAAGCTCTGCCTCAGTAATGGACGCTGTCAATCAGCCAGTGGCCATTACGGAAGCGGTAGTAATAAAAGTTTAAAAGAAAATACAACGACAGAGAAAAAATATTTTATTGAAATAAAATAAAAACACAACCCTCGTTAACCATTTTATTGAAAATAAAAAAAGCCATCATCGAAGTAGTCCTCAAATCCGACGTAGTCCAACGACAGAACCTGTAAAAAAACACAAACACAAAAAAAAATACTAACACATGTCGTAGGCTTAGATACAGGGCCAATGTGTGATACTATCTAGACCATGCATCTAAGCCTACCACAAGGTAGGCTTAGATACAGGGCCCCTAGCAGACAGAAATCTTATATAGTATAAGATTACAGTCTGCTGGGGCCCTGCATCTAAGCCTGCTACTTACATGCATGCCCCCATATAGAAGTTAGTCCGTTGTTGTTCTCCCATGTAAAAGTCAAGTTTCCCCAGTTTCTGCCCTGCCCCAGTTTATGCCTCCATGTGAAAGTTTTAGATCACAGGTTTGTGTCCAGTTTGGTGCCTTTGCTCCAATAAAAATAATTAAAACAAACTCACCTAACACGGTCCCACGACGAGCTGCACGGCCCCAACTCCCGTCACTGTCTTCTCACTGGCACTTGTCGCCGTTCGAATCCAAAATAACATAGCGCCGCAACGCTAGGTTATTATGGATGCGAGAGGCGGGGGCCTCTGCAATCTGCCGCCGCACACCATGGGCGGCTACAGTTCATTTAAGCAGGTGGGTGGCGTAAAGCAGCCAGCAGCCGAGTGGGCCCCTACAAGAGCAGTGGGCCCCGGCACTTGCCCACTTTCGCAGGGTGCTGACGCTGGCCCTGCGTAGAAATTTTTCAAAAATTTTTGAACATGTTCGTTCTTTTGCATTATACGGGCCATGCTCCCATACTTTGTATGGGAGCACGGCCCGAAAATGCGGGAAGCCGGACGTGCCCGCAATTGCAGACTTGATTACTAGGATTACTGGTACGGCCGTGTGCATGGGGCCTTACTGTGTACCTTTTATCAGAATTTCCATAATGCACTTCTCTCTGGTAACCGGAAACCAGCAGAGTTCTCAATTTAACTGTATGTCGGAACAGAAAAGAAAGATCAACCAACTTATAATCTGTACAAGATACTATATTTAAACTTAAGTTACTCAACATTTCATTTATATTAGAACTGAGGACGGTTGTAAATAAAATGGAGTTTTCTTATACGCTTGGACATTGTGGAGCTGTGACTTGCTGTGTTCAAGCTTATTTTTTTTTTCAAAAATTGTATTATTCTTTAAAGGGTAACTAAACATTTGACAAACTTCTGTGGTAGTGACATGTCAGAAGTTTTGATTGGTGGGGGTCCGAGCACTGAGACCCCCACCAATCGCTCAAACGAAGCTGCAGTGTGAGCGCTCAGCCGCTTTGTGCCTTTTCGGCTTTTTACGGAAGTCAATGTGTTGGTGTATGGGCTCAATAGAAAGTCTATGAGCCCGTAATCCGATACATCGGCTTTCCAGAGAAAGCCGAAACAGACACGAAGCGGCTGAGCGCTCACACGAGCGCTTCTGTCGCTTCGTTTGAGCGATTGGTGGGTGTCTCAGTGCTCGAACCCCCACCAATCAAAACTTCTGACATGTCACTATGACATGTCAGGGCGGGTTCACACATAGCGGAATTTCACTTAAATTCCGCTGCGGACACTCCGCAGCGTTAATCCGCAGCGGAGCCGTTTCTCCATTGACTTTCACTTTAATTTAGCAGTGTTCGTTTACACGATGCGTACAATTCCGCTGCGGAGCATAGGCTGCGGAGCGGAATTTGGTGTCCGCAGCATGCTCTGTCTGTTGCGGAGCAGTGGCGGACTCATGGCGGAATTTCTCCATTGACTTCAATGGAGATTCAAAGTTCCGCAATGAAGTCCGCAGCTGTCATGCACATGTCATGTGTGCTGCGGATGCGTCTTGCTTTTTTAACTTGACATTTCTTCATTCTGGCTGGACCTATGTATTTCTAGGTCTACAGCCAGACTGAGGAAGTCAATGGGGCTCCCGTAATGACGGGAGCGTTGCTAGGAGACGTCAGTAAATAGTCACTGTCCAGGGTGCTGAAAGAGTTAAGCGATCGGCAGTAACTGTTTCTGCACCCGGGACAGTGACTACCGATCTCAATATACATGTATCTGTAAAAAAATATATAAGTTCATACTTACCGAGAACTCCCTGGGTCTGTCTCCAGTCCGGCCTCCCAGGATGACGATTCAGTGTAAGTGACGGCTGCAGCCAATCACAGGCCAAGCACAGGCTGCAGCGGTCACATGGACTGGCGCGTCATCCAGGGAGGTCGGGCTGGATGCCGAAAGAGGGACGCGTCACCAAGACAACGGCCGGTAAGTATGAAAGTCGTTTACTTTCACTAGGGAAAGTGCTGTCCCTTCTCTCTATCCTGCACTGATAGGGAGAAGGGAAGCACTTTTCCCGCAGTCCGCAGCAGCTAGTCCGCATCAATGTACTGCACATTTTGTGCAGATCCGCAGCAGAATCTGCAACGCAGATTCTGTGCGGCATGGATGCGGACAGTTGCGGAGGAATTCCGCCATGTGTGGTCATGCCCTCAGAAGTTTGAACGTTTAGTTACACTTTGAGATACCAATCATGCTCGCTCGGCTGTTTCTATAACTCCCCATAGACTATAATGGGGAGAGTGCTTCTCCCGTTTTCCGCAGGCTTCTACAGAGCAACAGGGTAAACTGAATCTGTGGGGGTCCCAATGGTTAACACTAGAATGGAGAGACAGAATGCAAACATGGACAAGAATAGGACATGTTCTATAAAAAAAAACAAAAAAAAACATGTGCATGGCCTCAGAAATGAATGGTTCAGTATGCTAGCAGCAAAAAAATTGATAGGAGACTGAAGAAAACAACAGTTGTGTGCATGAGCCCTAAGACTGTATGTAAATGCTGGGTGACAACCCCTGTAGGTGATGTAATAGTGACCAAATTGGTTGTCACCACGGGCGTAACTAGGATAGACTGGGCCCCATAGCAAACTTTTGACTGGGGCCCCCCCTCCCCTGGGTGTCACACAACCCCCCCCCCTTGTAGATAGTGGGAGTCTGTATGGCATTCCCTACAGGGGGGTCTGTAGGGAACGCCATACAGCCCCCCCCTGTAGGGAACGCCATACAGCCCCCCCCTGTAGGGAACGCCATACAGCGCCCCCCTGTAGGGAACGCCATACAGCCCCCCCCTGTAGGGAACGCCATACAGCCCCCCCCTGTAGGGAACGTCATACAGCCCCCCCCCCCTGTAGGGAACGCCATACAGCATCGTCCCCCCTTGTAGGGAACGCCATACAGCATCCCCCCCTGTAGGGAACACCATACAGCGTCCGTCCCCCCTGTAGGGAACGCCATACAGCGCCGTCCCCCCTGTAGGGAACGCCATACAGCATCCCCCCCGGTAGGGAACGCCATACAGGCCCCCCCCCCTGTAGGTAACGCCATACAGCGTCCTCCCTCCCAAAAAAATGCGACCTACAGTGTGTCTTAATAAAAGACATGTATCCCCTATCCACAGGATAGGGGATACATGTGTGATCGCTGGCAGTGATAGGGAGAACGGGGGACTGAAAGTCCCCTGAAGTTCTCCATGACTAACCTCTGACTTCCGCCGTCTGCGCAGCTCAATAAAAATGAAAGGAGCGCTGGTCACGCATGCGCACAAGCGTGACCGGCGCTCCATTCATTTCTACGGAGCTGCCGACGCAGACCCCGGAAGTCCGAGGTTTGTGATGGAGAGCTTGGGGGACTTTCAGTCCCCCGTTCTCCTTATCGCTGCCAGCGATCACACATGTATCCCCTGTCCTGTGGATAGGGGATACATGTCTTTTGTTTAATGGCAGAGCGGGGAGATACCTCCCTGCTCTGCCGTAGTGTTCAGTGGCGTCGCGCTGTAGCAGCCATAGCGGCTGCTAGCGGAGCCTCCGGCCATGGTGGGGGCCCGTGCCGGCGGGCGACACGGGCCTCCTCATGCCGCGGGCCCCGTAGCAGCTGCTACGGCGGTAGTTACGCCACTGGTTGTCACCCAGCTTTCCCAGAAACAAATATAACTAAGAAACGGCTGAATAGAGTCTCTACTACTTGACAGAAGAGGACGTCCCAAGGATATCCTTATTTTTGAAGGCTTGGCATGAATTTATTTATTGTTTTTTGACCTTCACTGACCACGTTCCTCCATATTAATGTGCATTCTTTTTTCTGCTCTGGTGGACGTCCCTTGTTTTGATATCAAACATTCGCTTATCAAAGCAATGGAAAGTCATCGCGTGTAATCTCGATGGGATTGATCGGCTGATATAAAGGCCTTCATTATCTTTCCATCTAACTTAATTGGTGTGACAATATAGTAATGCCTTTTGTAACCACATTTTAAAATTCGTTATCAATCATGGCGTTCTTAAACCTTCTGAAATTAGCCGAGGCTTCGTCGCACGAGATGTTTTCCGAACTGCATGAGGGAAGATTTTATTATCTCCCACGGTCCGAAATTGCACTACAATTTTGTCATCTGAGAAAAACAAGATTTTCCTCAGACTTTCTAATCACAGTACAATAATAAGCACCAGTAACTCTCACACCACCTATCAGATTAAGGCCCTGACAGGACCTCTAAGTGGTGCGCGCTCTACTCCAGCAAGATCCAATCATCTCCTGGAAATGCCGATAGAGGCAGTCTGGTATATCGTGCTTGTCTTTCTGTTTTGTTGTCCGACTGTATAAATTCTTATTGAAATAAACTATTCGTTTCTGCTGAAATCACAAGTTGCATACGGGACAAAAACTGGTATACCGCTCTCCGTACACGTCTGTTTTAGTAATTATTTGTATTCACCATAAAATTGCATTTCTGTGTGTTTCTGTTATTCCTCTAGAAAATGTATGAATAAACGGACAACTGGGCGTTACCATTCCTTTTGTCAATGGAAGCACGCTCATTTATTCATATTTCCAGGAGGAATAAGAGAGGGACGGCGCAATGCAGATTCTAAGAAAGCTTTCTCCACAATAGTTTTCTGGGGAATGCAAGGATTTACTATTAACTTTTAGTTTGCAAGGCTGACAGTCTGGATCTGGCAGTGAAATAAAGGTCCATCCTCTGCCTGGTCCCCTTCATTTCATTTAGTGACTTGCTGAAGGGGTGAGGATACATTAATGTAGCGGATCTATGTTTTGATAGTTTCCCAGAAGAGTTGGGTGGGATTTCTTATACAGCAAGCTGCCTCCCAGCTGGTCTGATTTTAGGTTTCTGAAATGGAGGCCTCCTGGGAGACACGTAGAAGACTCATTTATTTTTCTTCACTATTTGGATTGAAATACATGACATAAATTATCAGAAGATAAGTGCCAGTACCTTGGTCTGTGTTGCAAGGAGTCTGAATTATTTTGCATTTGGTAATAGAAGAGCCCCATACCCACAATGGAATATCATGGAACACTGGTCTTTTAACCCTTCACTGTTCTTTGTTTCTGAATAATTTCTAGATTGATCATATTTAAACGGTTTCATAAATGGGTTTGGATCCCGTCATGTTTAACTAGGAAACCCTTTCCAAAATATCTATTTAATTATATAGAACATGTACCTAAATGGTCATGATAAATTCTATTTGCTGTACAGCAGACTGCCTTTCTTTTACACCGGCTTGCTTCATGTCTCTTCGCATCAGCCTATGGGATGCATGGGAACAAACTGCACAAGGAATGCACTTTTAGGATTTAAAAAAAAACAAAGGAGGGAGTAATTTGTAGGAACCATAAAGATAGAATATACTTAGAACCTGTGTGATGAAAAGGGATTGGGGAGAGCAATATATAGCGAGGAGATGGGCTGTAAGGATTAGCCCAACCCTCTCTGAAACGACTTGTATGGGTTTTTGTGTCGCCGTGTCCATCTCTTTGGGCACCAAAACTCTGTTCTACATTGTTGTTTTTTTTGTAACTAATAAGAATGAACCTGTCCGGGAACATATCAACATTAAAGGACCTGTTAAAATGGCACTTGATCATGATCACCGGATTCCCTGGGTTGTACGCCGTACATCTGAGCATCAGGACTCCCACTGATTATGATTATGTGTTGGAGAAATGATTTGCTTAAAGCAGCAAGTGTAGGAAGATTGCTGGTTATTAATAGCTCTGAAATCTAAACCCATACTTAACATTTCCTGTCATGATGTTTTTGATCCATAGGATAGTCCGCACCACAGATGCATAAATCATCGAAACCTAATGCAAACGTATATAAATCTATCGGTACCCGCGTTAAACAAGACACTATGCATTTATATTATAAGACAACTGGTGATTGGCATGATCATCCTCTGCTCAATGTCACCTGTACTGAGGAGTTGACATCCACACTGGAGCCATACACAGTAGGACGATTTCGGCAGTATCGGCTAGTGGCGTTCCCACTTTCTTCTGAAGGCAGATGTCAGTGGAGAGAAGGGTCGCGCATGTTGAATTTTAACATGGCCGATCTTTTTGTTTGTTATTAGATAAGCAGCCGAGCGTGAATGTGTACGGGAGAGTCGGGAGGAATAGCTGTCAGCCAAATGAGCGTTTGGCTGACATCTATTTAAAATGTATGGCAAGCCTTAAGCCATTAGGGGCTGTTGGTAGTCAGCCTCCAATCAATTCTTTCGACGTGCCTGACTACTGCAGATAGACAGAATTTTGGCATTGAACTCCATGGGTTGCCGTACGTATTCTATTAAAGTCAGCCAAACCCTTCCAATTTCGTGAGGATCAGTCAATAATCTAACGTGTGTAAGAGCAGCCAGACTGTGCCCCAATGGCGAATGTCTGAGGTAAGAGCGATAGGGCATTTGAATTTCAATATGCCTGATCCTTTGTTACCGCTGGAGATACGCCGATGCAACATGTAATTGTGACATATTCCCCTCTATGTATTGAAATAACCAATATTGAGCCGATGACTATTCAGCAGGCCGCTAAAGGGGTTGTCCAGGTTGGGGGCTGTTTTTTATACTGATGAAATATCCACAGGTCATCCGTGTATGATCGGTGGGGGTCCGACTAATGAATATGGATGTAGCCATCTTTATCTGGACTCTGATAATAACTTGCTGCAGAGTGATATCACACAACAAAAGCCATTGAAAAAGTCCAAATAAAAGATCTTGCCACTGTGTATTTAATGTCAAGATAAAGACTGCTACATCTATAGAAGCAGAGCTGCTGTAACCTAGCACGGCCATATACTGTGACCCGGGGCCTTCTGCTTCCGGCACTGACCACTGCATAGCTTCCGGCTCCCGGACGCAACTTGGGACCCCCACCGATCATATACTAAAACAGTAGTAGCGTTCAGCTCCTCCCTCTGCGTCAAAAAACTCCGTGTGAACTGGCCCTAAGACAACCTGAAGGGAAGCAGGGGAGTTAGAGCTCCTGTATCAGAAAATGTTATGCGATTTAACCAGTTCAAAATTTTGGAACTAAAAACAAGATGATGATCTAAGTTGCATTTCATCTTTATGCTTTCATAGAACATACAAAGCTGTGAACATATTACACGGAAGTTGATTAAACTATTGAAGAAGCCGTCTCCATCACATTCACAATGCTTCATTTTCTAAACTGGAAATATCGGATTCCGCTAAAAAGTTACCAGGCCTCTTACTGCTATAGATTATTTACCAGACCGTGAGGAGTTAATTCTAAGGTAGATTACCTGGAAAACCTCGTTTGGACTCCTACATGAGGTTCAACATCGACGGGGAAGGAAACCTGATCCAAATGGCTTCATGTCCACTTAATGAGATTAGGCTTTGTTGCTCTAATTATTTTCCCTTGATGCAGCAAAAAACATGTATTCATTCTTGTGGATTTTACTTTTTATCTTGGTGCATGCCCTGTTCGGTATTAACAAAACCAACCCTTGCTAGTGTTACCAGAGGTGCAACTGTAAAGGACCACAATACAATTCTATTACTATTATGTATAACCACATTTGAAAAGTGGATGCCCAAACACGTGTGTCTAAATTGACTTGTAAGTTATGAACATTTTCCATAAACTGAACTATGCTACGTTGCTTGGTGTCATCTGCAAAAATAGAAACGGTGCTTGTTAAAATACGGATTGAAGCTTAGCAATTCAATTACTAACTACAATTTCACATATTGTATTGTATGCATTGCTTGGGTCTATCCTATCCTCTGTATCAGTGATCCCCAACCACTGGGCCGCGAACCAATACTGGGCCATGGATCATTTGGTGCCAGGCTGCAGTATCTGTATCCGCCTTGGTGGCCACAGGGGATTCTGGGTGAAAAACCACACCACACAGTGGTGCAGTTTCTCGCCCGGAATTTCCGCTACGGAAAACCGAGCATTTAGCCGGCCTGCTAGCAGGTCGGCCTCCTAGGATGATGTTTTATCCCAGGAGACTGCTACAGCCTGTGATTGGCTGCAGCAGCGGTCACATGGGATGAATAGTCCTCCCAGGAGGCCGGCCTGGAGGAAGAAACAGACTTCTGAGTAAGTATAAAAAAAAAAATTTTTTCTGAGTTGCGTGTTTGCGGCGGAATCACTGCGATTCTAACGCAATAAACGCAACAAGTGTTATTTTTGGGGGGTTTTACCACCCCGTTGATTTAAATGGGGAATACCCACAACAAATAAGCAGATTTTACGCAAATGCAATTGACATGCTGCAGAGTAAAACTTCACACCGCATTTCAATTTATGAGCGTTTTTTCTGCTCACTATTTACGCAGCGTGTGAATGACATTTGTTCTATCTCATCTACTTTGCTGCTATTATGTATGATGCTGTGGATTCTCCGCAACGAATTACGTTGCGAAAAATCTGCAGTATTTACGCAACGTGTAAACTGACCCTAAATCCCGGAGAAAAAAACATCTCCCCCCGGCCAGTCCGTGGAAAAATAGTCTTGCATGAAACTGGTGCTTGGTTAAAACAGGGTTGGGTTCCGCTGCTTTATATTATTAATAAATAAGTTGAATAATAGTGGTCCCAGCACTGAACCCTGGGGTCACCACTCATAACCGGGGACCATTCAGGGTAGGAATCGTTGACCACAACTCTCTGGATACGGTCCTTGAGCCAATTTTTGATCCAAATACAAACTACTTTCTAAATCTTTAGACCTTAATTTACCCATTAGACGTCTATGAGGGACAGTGTCAAATGCCTTTACAAAGTCCAAAAACACTATATCCACAGCGGCCCCTCTGTCTAGGCTTCTGCTCACCTCTTCATAGAAACAGATCAGGTTAGTTTGACAACTTCTGTCCTTAGTAAATCTGTGCTGGGTGTCACTTATAATACTATTTTTTGTCACATAATCCTATGTATAGTCCCTTAAGAGCTTCTCAAACATTTTTTCCCACACTGGATGTTAAGCTAACTGGTCTATAATTACCCGGGGAAGACTATATAGAAGTTAGACTAGTTGTGGGTGTATGAATAATGCTTAAAACAATGGAACGTGTCAGGACATAACTTTCCCGGTACAATCCATTGACTGTCCTTGGAAGTTTGTCACTGTACAGATAAACAGTTGTAAGCAGAGATGCCCTCGGGCTTGACCAGCATTGAAGGGTTTCAATATGTTTTCTTCCAAGCACTTAAGCATCCGTCAGTGATTGTTAGTCTGTTCTGTCCATCATTGCTCCTGGGATTAGGAGAGGTATCCCGAGAAGCCACTGTGTAAGACCTGCGGGCAGCGCGGAAGTAATTCCATCTGTGGCAGCCCGCGCTCTTCAGGAACATAAGGACCTGTTAAGAAAGCAGTGGACAGTATTATTGCCATCCTATTATTGTCCCCAAGAAAACGTGATGCCACAGGCCAATATAAACAGATACAAGTGTAGCCTCTTGAGTAATGGCATTAATTAGACTTTACTGAAATAATAAAGCTTGTTAAAATACAGATCGAAGCTTAGCAATTCAATTACGAGCTACAATTTCACATATTGTATTGTATGCATTGCTTCGGTCTATACCCTATAAAAAAAATTGGTCGTATGACACTGATTTCTTAGGGTCCTTTAACGGGGTTGTCCAATTTCAGCAAATTACTGTTATTTTCTGTGTGCCAAAAGGTTATACAACTTTCTAATATACTTTGTGTCAATGCTTCCTGCTTTTCAAGATCTCTGCTTGCTGTCATTCAATGGGAATCTTCATTATTTACGTCCGATCTTTCCATTGTCATGTGATGACAGCAAGCAGAGATCTTGGGAAAAGTTAGGAATTGATACAGAAAGTATATTCGGGAAATTGTATAACTTTTCATTATGCAAAAAGTATTCATTTGTTTAATCCGAAAAATCCCTTTCAACTTTTGCTGGTTTTTCACCAAAAATATATATTTTTAATATATACACTTTTAAAAAATTGTGTTTTAAATATTTGCTTTCGAGCTGTTCATGAACATTGTGTTTTTGCATTCTGCTGTTTTATTATGAATTCATCAAACTCTAAGGACAATATGCCCCTAAGGTGTTGAGACCCAATTGCAATCCCTACAATTACGCCACTGATCTCCTTACCAGATAACAATAAACCTCAATCCATGATCTGACTATCTCAGGAGGTTTTACATCATTCCTAAGGCTTCGCTCACATCTGCGTCGGGGTCCCATTCTATCGGAGCTTCCCGTCAGAAAGCTCAATTTCACCATTGATTTCAATGGTGACGGAACCGATGCCAATGGTTTCCGTTTCTCAGTTGTGCAAGGGTTCCGTTGTTTTGACGGAATCAATACCGTAGTCGACTAAGCTATTCGTTCCGTCAAAACTACGAAACCCTTGCACAACTGAGACAAACGGAAACCATTGCCACCGGATCAGTCACCATTGAAATCAATGGTGAAATTGAGCTTTCTGACGGGAAGCTACGACGGAACATCAGAACGGGACACTGATGTGAACGAAGCCTTAGAGGACCACATTCTTTGCTCAACGTTTTGGAATTTTTCCTTTTCTGATATTAACTCCAGCTATCTAATCATAACATTTAAATGTCTCCATTTTATTTTCATGTCACATTTTAACACTCACACGAGCGCTTCTGCCGCTTCGTTGTAGTGACTGTTGGGGGTCTCAGTTCTCGGAACCCCAGTGATCAAAACTTCTGACGTGTCACTATGAGAAGTTTGTTGAACGTTTAGTTACCCTTTAAAGCTTTGTCTATGCAGTGGTTAGGAGCTCTACATCAGAAAAAATTCGCTCCGGTCGCTAAAATTTTTTATTAACAAATAAATCAACATAGAATTTTGAACTCCTTTTTTTTTTTATATTAAAAAAGTAAATTAATTACCAAACAAAGTAATATCCAAGGATGGAAATTCACTTTAAGCTGGCCGTAAACGCTAGTCTGAGAAGACCTGTCACTAGGTCTTGTAAGTTGAACGGTTTACTGAGCTGAATAGCGCTGTCTCCCTGATTCCAGCGCTATTTTATCTTTTTCTGGACCCCCCTCCCCCGTTCCTGTTCCAGAGATCAGGCACACTGTTGTGTTGGCTCCCTATATACTAATTTGCTGTAGTTATTCAACCCAACAGTGAGCCATATCTCTGGAACAGGAACATGAGGGGGGGGGGCAGAAAAAAATAAAACTCTGCTGGAATCGGGGAGACCGCGCTATTCAGCTCAGTAAACCCGTCCAACTTAAATTACCTAGTGACAGATCCTCTTTAGGCTACATGCACAAGTTGTGTATTTTGCTGCTTAAAATACGCACCAAAACCGCATCAATATCCAGGAAATTCGCAGGTAACCGCACCAGATCCCACGCTTTTTTGATTCATTTTTCGGTGTGGGAATCTCATTGACTATGCTGGTACTGTATGACTCTGCGGATTTGCGGCACACAAATATGCGCCGCAAAACCGCACGTAATACGCATTTTGTGTGCATTGAGCCTTAAAGTTGAACAAACGCACCAATGTTGGGAGTATGTGGCCTCCTTACTATTCCCGACGGTCTACAGCTGATCACCCATCCACCTCTTCCCTTAATATAAGCCCAAGCTAGGTAGAGTATGGAGAAATAGCTGTAGAATGAATGAGCTTTCTCTCGACCGCTCTCTCGTTTTTATAGCCAGCTTTAACCAGCCCTAAATAATGTCTGGGCTACCCCCTGGGGTGCCAAAGTGGTGAGTACCCAGGCTTTAGCTAATAACATAACACTGAGGTTGTGATCTTGAGGTTAGAGAAGTGCTTAATTCTATTCCTCCTTTAAACCGGGACCGCACACAGTAGAAAATATAATGATTTGCAGTCTAATATCTGCAATTTTTTGGTAATTAAGCAGGCTAATTGGCTCCTACCTTCACGATAGCAGTTATCTTTTCCATTATTTCATTCCTTGGACTGAAATAATTATCGCTATTGATTACTGTATATTCTTCAGCTTCTATTACCGTGGCCAGAGACAAGCTGCTATATACAGTGCTGATATCATTACAATGCATGAGCTGCTCTGCTGCCATGACGGATACAGAAAGCTAATGAAGAAAGTAATTCTAGAGAGCTAATGATTGTAGGACCAACATTTATACATTCCTATTTCTCTTGTACGGAATGTCGGTAACCATTTCCTTTTTTATGTTGCAGAGTATTCTTACGGGCTATTAATCAGTATGCGGATATGCTGAACAAAAAGTTTTTGGATCAAGCAAACTTTGAACTTCAGGTAAGATGTTTTTCTTTACGCTACACCATTTTTACAATTTGAAAACCCCTTTTATTGAGTAGAGATCGAGGACTTCTGCCGAAATAGAGACAGTCTTAAGAGAGGATGACTGACAGTTCAGTAGGCCATTTATAGAGGTAGAGGTACAAACATCCATTGTAGTTCTGGACTCTTCGTGCATTCATTTATAGGGTTTACTAGAGTGGACATTGCAGCTCTAAGGCCCCCATGCACACGACCGTAAAAATCGCCCATAATTATGAACCGCAATTACGGACCCCTTCACTTCTATTGTCCACGAACACCTACCCGTTTATTTACGGGAAGGTGTCCGGGCCATAGAAGTGTACCGCGAAATATAGTTCATGTCCTATCTTTTGCTTTTTACAGGCCGTGCTCCCATACTTTGTATAGGAGCGTGGGCCAAAAATGCTGTCGGCGGCCAGCCGTGCCCGCAATTGCGGCCCCTAATTACAGGCACGGCCGTGTGCATGGGGCCTTACTGTTATGTATTCAGTATACTACTTAAAAAGGTTATTTGTCTGAGGAGTAGTCCATGCAGCTCCACCAGGATAGGATGATGGGGAAGGTGCAGTGGGGCCGGCTGTCCTCTCTCTATTTCCCCTGTTGGGTAAATAAAGCCTTACATAGAATTTGTACCAACTACAAATTTGTGAACCTAAGCAAAGTGCACAGGTGTTTATGGACATACCAGCCATCATTTTCAAGTGTTTGGCTATATATTTAGCCTTAGATCCCACTGATGCTTGTCTATTCCTGTAGCTCGTAAGATCAAGCCAGTTAGAAGTCTTTAGGGTAATGCTTCCTGGCAAACTTTATGCAAAGTAGCTCTCCTTCAGAAGAAAAAAACAGTCTCTCTATTGTCATATATAGTTGTAAAATGACCCTTTAAAGTGCCTTGATGGGATTTAGGTGGCACTAGAGAAGTTCTTCTTTCTGGAGAGAAGCTATTTTGTATACTTTTTTCCCAGGGAGTATTGCCTTAGAGACTTGCAACTGGTTGGATCTCCACAAGGAGAATCCATTCCTTTCATGGTACAGGCAATGCACACGGCATCCCACACAGCCAATCAAAACCCAATGGGCCGATCACATCTGCGTTTGAGGCACCGACAGGGGCCTCCATCGCAGATCCAGATGTAAATACTGGAAAGTCAATGGGTTCCGTTGGCCGCCGGTGATGTCCTCTGTCCGCTTCCGGTATTTCCGTTGTTCTGCTCCTTTGACAGAGCAGAACAACAGAAAGCCGAATGCTGGTGTTAACCCAGCCTACTCTGTACTGTCGAAGAACAACAACTCTAAACCAGTGTTGACTGCAAATAAATGTATCTAGTAAGGCTTCCTTAACATGGGTTCTCCATTCATGAGTTCCGTCGGAGCTTTCCATCAGGGGATCCCATGAACGGAATCCAAACTGAAACAAACGGAAACCATAGGTTTCCGTTTGCATCACCATTACTTTCAGTGGTGACGGATCCAGTGCAAATGGTTTCCATTGGTCACTGTTGTGTAAGGTTTCCATCGTTTTGACAGAATGAATAGCGCAGTCGACTACAGTATTGATTCCGTCGAAACTACGAAACCCTTACACAACGGTGAAAAACAGAAACCATTTTCACCGTATCCGTCACCATTGACCTCAATGGTGATGCGAACGGAAACCTGTGGTTTCCGTATGTTTTAGTTTGGATGCCATTCATTGGTTCCCCTGACAGTAAGCTCCGACGGAACCCATGAACGGAGTCCTGACACAGATGGGAATGAAGCCTTAACCTGATAACCCAATTCAAGTTCTTTAAAGGGTCAGACATTGACTTTTAGGGTACGAACCTATAGGTGGCACAAGAGAAGGAGGAGGGCTATTCTATATAGTTATTCCTGTAACAGAGATGTTTTTTTTTTCTTAACCTCTTTAACACGAAGAGCTGATTATCTGGGTATTGGGCGGTTTTTGAGAGTGATGACCTATCCACACCATAGTTAATCAGCATATGATCGGTGGGGGTCCGAAATCCAGGCCCCGCACCAATCAGCTGTTACGGCAGTGGAAGTTTTGCAGCGGTCGGTGCCAGAAGCAGAAGGTTTCGACCACTGTATATATAGCAGCTGTGCTGCAACACTGCAGCTCTGTTCTTCTTTAAGTGAATAGGAGCAGAGCTGCAGTACTGCAGCACGGCTGCTATGCAATGTACGGAGTCTTCTGCTTCCGGCACCAACCATTGCAAAACTTCCGGTGCCCGGAGTCAGCCAGCTGATTGGTGCGGGGTCTAGGTGTCGGAACCCCACCATATACTGATGACCTATTGCACGGATTGGTCATCTTTATGAAAAACGTCCCCATGCCCAGAAAACTCTTTTAGGTCACATTTCAAGGCAGCCATACAATTTTCTGGTGGATATAGTGCCTTGATCTAGGTCGGTTTTTTTTTTTCTTCTGTGCATCATACTACAGACTCCATGCAGATCTTTAGTTCCGCTGACAAATTTCTACAGTTTGTGCAGATCAGTCCAAAAATGAGAGGAAGTTTCTTTTTCTATTCCTCTTGAAAACTACAGTATAGCACAGCGCAACCTTTCAGTCGCCTTATTGCTTTTCTCCGCCACTTAATGCCTTATCAAATCAAACATACGTGGAGGTTGCATAGCACAGAATTGCTGAGAACACAGCTTGCCTACTATAAGGGGGTGTCTGGAAAAGGGAAGATTTCAGACGTAATACAGCTTTTCCTCGCTCACTTGGTAAAGAGAAGAACACATTGCACTTCAGGGAGCAGTTTAACAGTAAACGGAGTTCTCTTCTTTTGTGCTGATGTGAAAGAAAATAATCCAATCACGCCTAAAGATTCCGTATTATGTCTGCCGGCTGTGTGGGGGGTATATTAACCCTTTACCTGCAGTGGATTACTAAAATGTCCACTAAATAGGCATTACAGATAATTCAATCTACAAGTCACTCGGAATTTCTCATGTGTTATTATAGAGCCATAAATTAGAACATTTAAGTACAAATCCTAGCAAATAGGACAATTTAGATTGTTGTGGCCTTTGAGAACTACCCATTCTAGATGTCAGGATCCGCCCAATCCTTTGTATAAATAAATTGCTTCTGCTACCAGAGAGTAGATTTTTACAGAAATCAGGGTAGATCATGACAACACTGGTTGGTAGACCCCTAAATTACCATATGGGGAAGCTGGCTAGTAGAATCCTCAAGATCTTCACATCACGGCTCCTCCAATATCCAAAATCCCCTAGTAAAATCCATTATAGCCCATGTCCTTTTCTTCCAAGAGAGAACTCCTGTCTTGACATGCTGACATCTATGCTGTATATGCACTTTTAAGGGTCATCCGGTTGTAAGATCAACAATTATTTGTAAGTCAGTACCTATAGGTGATACTTACCTGCTATTTCCTTTCTTCACTTTTTACTGCTTTGCTGTTTTCTAGCTCCACTCCATTAGGGCAGAGCAGTGATCTGTGACTACAGCTGAACTACAGCGCCTACAAGGAGTCTGTGGTAGTCTGAGACACACCTCCTGCCCCATCATTGGTTCAGACTGCTGCTTTACACCTCTTTCCTGCAGCTATGCCTCTTCAGATTGGCTGCAGTGTATAACCCTAAGGGTATGTTCACACGATGAGAGGCATTTACGTGTGAAAAGACAGACTGTTAACAGCTGCCTCGTTTCACACGTAAATGCTCCTCCTCGCATTTTTCGAGCCGTCTGAGACGCTCGTAAATCTTGAGCTGTGCTTCATTGAGTTCAATGAAGAACAGCTCAAATTACGTGGCAAAGAAGTGCCCTGCATATAATGTATATAAGTGTCCTGCATATAATGTATATAAGTGTCCTGCACTTCTTTGCCGAGGCAGTCCATTTACGCGTCGTCGTTTGACAGCTGTCAAACGACGACGCGTAAATTACAGGTCGTCTGCACAATACGTCGGCAAACCCATTCAAATGAATGGGCAGATGTTTGCCGACGTATTGTAGCCCTATTTTCAGGCGTAAAACGAGGCATAATACGCCTCGTTTATGCCTGAAAATAGGTCGTGTGAACCCAGCCTAAGTCTATCACCAGCTTATCAGGACTTCCGTGCATGTAGAGCAAATTTTTCTTACAACATGGACAGAATGATATAAAGGGCAGACCACTAGTAACCAGTGAGAAGACGACTTTCCGGATAAGGGGAGAGACTGTAGAGACTCTTTAACTGTAACCAATGATCGGTCATAGCAGTAATGAAGCTAAATACAAGTAAAACTCCAGAACTTTTCCTTGGTTTTATTTGTGTTCCTTGTAACTTTTGAATAACAATCATTGGCACGTACACGTCGGGCAAACGGATATCTGTACCTGCTGCAATTATTCTTCTGCTGAGAGAATGTGGAAATCCTAGAATTTTGTTTATACCATAGAGTTCCTAGATCTTGTAAGACAAGCTGGGTTCCTTTTACAGCTCCTCCTAGTGTTAGTCATGCAAAAGCAAGCTATATAATTAAATAATACAATAAATGTAATACAGTGGTCTCAAGTTACAATATTAATTCGTTCCGGCACGACTATTTATCTCCTATCCACAGGATAGGAGATACATGTGTGATCGCTGGGGAGTCTGACCCCCTGTAAGCCCAGCAATGAAGAGAACAGGGGACCGAAAGTTCTCACGAAAAGCTCCATGAGAATGGAGTGCTGGTGCGTGTGCTCGACCAGCGCGCCATTCATTTCTATGGAGCTGCCAGAGACAGCGGTCCCGGTAGTCTCATAGAAATGAATAAACGGAGCATGCGCACCAGCACTCCATTCTCATTGAGCTTTTCGCGGGAACTTTCAGTCCCCCGTTCTCATCGTTTGGGATCACGATGACGCATGTTTTCCCTATCCTGTGGTTAGGGGATACGTGTGTTTTGTGGGAAAACCCCTTTTAAAGTTAAGAAAAACTACAACTCGTCCCGCAAGAAAAACAAGCCCTCAAACGACTGTCAACGGAAAATGTAAAAAGTTATGGCTCTTGGAATGCGGGCAGGAAAAAACAAACATAAAAAACGAAAAGTGGCTGCGGCGGCAAGGGGTAAAGAAGACGGAACAGCAAACATTATCTAAGAGTGAATGGGTTAAAGTGGACCGAGTTATAATATACATTTATTTATTTTTTTTTTATGCAGCTGTGGAACAATTATTTTCACCTGGCCGTTGCTTTTTCAACCCAAGAATCGCTACAGTTGGAAAATTTCTCTAGCACCAAAAGAACAAAAATCTTGAACAAGTAAGTAACTAGTAACTTCTATGAGATCGTAAAAAATCTTCCGCGATCTTCACAAAAGCCGCCAAGTACAGAGGCCGGGTGAATTTAATTTCCCTGAGAAAAGAAATGCATTCTGATTTTTCTGCATATTCTTTATATAAGATGAAGGGAGAGGCGCTTTGTATTTTCCTGCAGCTTGAATAAAATGCTAATCTATTTTCCGTCTGTACCTGTGTCTCGAGATTTTCGTGACCGCACACTACAAAGCTTACTTGTACATTTGAAGATGTGTGTTCCACGGGACGTATTCATTGCATCTGTTCGAGGAAAATGCATCCATAATGCCTTTGTTGGGATTTCTACCTGGTTAAACACTTTTTATGTTGTTGTCGTTTTTTTTTTTTATAGCTCGGTAGATAAATTAAAATGGAACAAAGAAGTAAAACTTAACGTGAATTATTTTTTTTTATATATTTGAGCGCAATGATTTGGAATTTGAGGATTTACAACATTTAGGGAACTGCAGACTTCAATGGGTTGTGGTTGGGGGTTGTAAATCCAGAAAGTAAAATATGGACTTTTGGTGTTTAATAAAGGAATTAAAAAGTTTTTCGTTGTACGTTTGGGGTTAGATCATTAAGTCGCCACATGTCATTTATCTGCAAACCACCGTTGGTAGGCAGCAGCCTCTACTTCCTTCTATTTTGGGGGCAGAGGCAGTCTTTATGATGCCAGGGAACGCAGCTCCTAAACCCTTGGTGAATGATGCTTTTATTATAGCAGGGAGGTAGCACATTGGGCCTCCCTGTTGAGCTGCTGTAGGAACAGTCACACCTGCTAATCTTCGCAGAGATAAAGACTCCTGGACTGGTTATCAGGGTCTACCGCTACCTTGAAAATATATTTGAGCAGAGGTCGTAATTCATGTGGAGGTACTTAGTCTACTCTAGTACATAACGTACTGATATGTTCAAGACCTGAAGCTTAGGGTATTAAATAGGTTGTCTGAGATCAGGAAAAAATACACTTTCTTTTATTTTATTTCTCTATTCAGAAATAGTGCCCCTCTTGTCTATTGGCAGCATCTGGAATTGCAGCTCCTCTTCATTTATACGCTATGTACAGCTATGAAAGTGTGTTTTTTTTTTTTTGTTTTTTTTATAAATCATGTATCCGTGTGTTGGGTGCAACTTTGTAATTACTTTTTATTAAAATATCTTTTTAAGTTTTGAGATACAGCTGCTTTGTATCCTGTATACAGAGCAGCTGAATCCTGTATCCATCAGGTCAGCCGGACTGACCGGTTCAGTGACAGTGCGTCACGCAGGATCCCCCTGTTATCGATCACATCTAAGATCATTACTTCGATGTGATCGATTACAGGTGGATGCTGCGCGTTATAGACACGCAGGACCCGCTAACACTGAACCCGTCAGTGCCACTGACCTGATGGATTCTGGTCTTAGCGTGAGATACAGCTGCTCTGTAAAATACAAAGCAGCTGTATCTCAAAAAGTCTATTTTTTTTAAAAATAAAAACGAATTCGAAAGTTGCACCAAACACACAGACAGTTTTATTTAAATCGCTTTCGTGTACTACGTAGCCGTTAAGTAAATTGCTGTTGATCCCCATTTAAGTTAATAAAACTTAGTTGCATTTCTAGACACAACACAATGAATAAGCGTAAAGGCTGAATTCACACAGGATGGAATTGCTGCAAATTTCACCCCTCAGTTTTTTTTAAGGATACCTCTGTATGGAATAGCACAGCATACTATGTGCTATTTCATACAGTGTAAATAAGGTATATCACCGTATACCAGCCTGATGGTGGCCAAAAGGACACTCTTATGGCTTCCTTTGGTTGAATGGGGGTATATGGATAAGTTTGATGTATGTTCCAGGAAAGCTCCCAAGCCTTACGCTGCTTCTGGTGGGGGCGGGCACTGACAACAAACCCTTTTTCCACATTTTTAGACAGCCCTCTTCAAGGTCAGTCACTGCACATTAATATAAAGAGTGGGGGACAAAATGGTATCTTTGAATCTCATGTTGCTCAAAATTAATGCGAGTGAGAAAAGCCATAAAACTTCAGTACATAAATCCAGGCAAAGACTTACTATAAAGTAAACCATAGCTGTCCACATGTAGACACCCAGCTGATGCTTACAGAATTCCCACCACCACATGTCATAATCCATCACACAGCGGCTTGTGCATATGTCAATGTTTTGCGGTCAGTATGGATCTTATTGTAGTGTCTTGAAATGAGCTGTCAGGACAGGGTCTGAATGGCCCACCAGAGAACTAGATGATCCTCCACTGGGCCCCAAGCTGTAACACAATAATGGGCCTTAAAGGGTAACTAAACCTCCAACAAACTTCTGACATGTCATAGTGGCATATCAGAAGTTTTGATTGGTGGGGGTCCGAGCACTGAGACACCAACCAATCGCTAAAACTAAGCGGCAGAAGCGCTTGTGAGCGCTCAGCCGCTTATTTTCTGTTTGGCTTTTTCCGGAATGTCGATGTATCGGCTCATAGACTTTCAATGGAGTCTGTACACCGCTACATCGATTTCCGGAAAAAGCCGAACAGAAATGAAGCGGCTGAGCGCTCACGCAAGTTCTAGTGATTGGTGGGAGTCTCAGTGCTCGGACCCCACCAATCAAAACATCTGACATATTACTATAACATGTCAGAAGTGTGTTGAACGTTTAGTTACCCTTTAAGGCTGGGTTCACACGAGCACATTAACGTCCATAATGGACGGACGTATTTCGGCCGGAAGTCCCGGACCGAACTCAGTGCAGGGAGCCGGGCTCCTAGCATCGTAGTTATGTACGATGCTAGGATTCCCTGCCTCTCTGCAGGACAACTGTCCCGTACTGTAATTATGTTTTCAGTACGGGACAGTAGTTCCACGGCGAGTCAGGGACTCCTAGCGTTGTACATAACTACGATGCTAGGAGCCCGGCTCCCTGCACTGAGTTCGGTCCGGGACTTCCGGCCGAAATACGTCCGTCCATTACGGACGTTAATGTGCTCGTGTGAACCCAGCCTAAGGGTCAATGCACACAATGTGTATTATGTGTGGGTTTTTCCACGCAGATTTGTGTGCGCCAAATCCGCAGCATAATACAGTACCAGCAAAGTCATTGAGATTCCAGGAAATATGAAGCGCGCTGCGGTATTTTTCGGGACAGAATTTGACCTGCTGTGCGTTTTTAGAATCCGCAGCATGTCAGTTTATATTGCGTTTCCGATTGCAAATTGTATCTGCCTAGTGCTGTGGAAAATTGCACCAAAACCTGCAACATGAAAATGCGCCGAAAAATGCATCAAAACATAAAAAACGCACGATCCGGTGTGGTTTATACCTGTGAAATTCCGGCGAATTGCTGCGGTTTTGGTGCGTATTTTCCGAACCAATGTACTCAATGTGTGCATATAGCCACATGTCCAGCAGAAGGCAACCTTATTTGGAGGTGACTTTGGAGCCAATCACTCGCCGCTAGGGTCTATTTCTTATGGCATGATTCACATATTACCTACAAGACCTCAATGATGATATGTCCTGTGTGTACAATGATAACAACAAGGACAATGATGAAATAAAAAATGGACATGTTCTATATGGATGGAAGGTGGGCCCTCAAAATCATATCCTCTGGTGGGCCCAAAGAACCCCGATGTGTCAGGATGAACCTTATTATAGTGATCAAGTGTAAATTTGTAGCAACTGTGGTCTAAATAAAGCTGGGGGGCTACATTAAATTTTGTTTAAATTTTCAAAGTCAAGACAAGCCCACGATCACAACAGCCCTTCTGGCCGAGTCAAAGTTTGCTATGTTTCAATTTTGGGTCCACCTATGTCACTTTTATTGAGCTAAACAGTTCTTGGTCCGCTTTGGAGACACCATTTTCATAAGTGATCTTCTACTGGGTTATATTTTTGGGGGAATCTTTAATTTTAAAAAAAATTAGCAGTTTCTTATTAACGTGAAAATAACAGCTGTTGTGGATGAAGATATTTTGCTGGGAAATATACATATACTGTGCACCTTTTTTTTTTCTTTTATCTCCAGGGGATATAAATTCCAGACTCTTTCCATCACCGTACAGAAAAGATTGTCATATCTTGTCATATTCAATCACTGCTGTCTTTGTCACTTGGTATTGCTAATATTTATTCACAAGATTGGAAACAATGACAAAAATACATAAATTACACTTTCCTTATCCTTCAGGTACGGTGATATGAGAAGGCAGATTGGCTTTGAAATCAGGGACATGTGGTATAATTTGGGTAAGTATCTTACGCTCCATTTTTAAAGGCTTCAACTAAAATGAATATCTATAAGAGTGACAAATTTGATATGCCAAAAAGAAATATTCTTATCCTTCGACTACGCTTCTACTTTTACTGTTTCAATGCCATTATAAAGGCAAGCAAATCTAATATGGTGTGTAAGTTGACAATCCCTAGACCATTTCCACAAGAGAATGTTTCAGGTTTAAGGTTTAGAGGGAATATTTTTGTTGTTTTTTTGTTTTTTTTTTATCGGACTATCCACGTAATTATTATTTTTTAAAATATTACACTATTCATACAGGCTGCAATAAGGTGATATTCCCTCTTCTCTGTAGCTCACATGTCAGCTTTTCTGTATATACATACACAGGATGAAAATGATCTCGTTATCATTAGAGGGTGGGCAAGTTAATGACGGCTCTTATGTATTACTGGAAGCCTAGATACGGTAGCATAGTAAAGCTGCCCATACACTTAAGGCCCTTTTACATTGGCCAATTATCGGGCAAACAAAGGTTTCAACAACGCTCGTTCACGATAATTTCCCCGTGTAAACAGCAGCGATCAGCAGATGAACGAGCAAATGCTCGTTGTATGGGGACGAGCAATCGGAGTAACGAGCGCTCGTCCCCATACATAACTCTTTGTAAAAGGATCAAACGAGCGCCAATTAACTAGCTGTCTCGTTGATCGGTGCTCATTTACACGGCCCAGGGCGGGGACCTTTACAATATCTGTCAGCCGAACAATCTGATCCCAATAATCGATAGAGAGGAATACGCTGCTGCCAGACACCTCTCTCACGGGAGCAGAGGATCGGGCATGTGAAAATCAAACCTTCCTGACTTTTCTTTCCCCGTCATCTGCTGTCGAAGAATCCCCCGGACAGCCCCATTCACATTAGATAGTCGTCCAGTGCCGCAAAATCGTCAGGCTCTACTTTCTTTCCTCTAATGTTGTTCAGTATACAGCTCCCCTGTCACACTCTGGTCTCTAGAGAAGAGGGCTGTACTTCATCACTTACTGGAAACTGTAATAATCATTGACATTTTTCTGTCCATTAACTCCCATGGGGTCAAAAATAATGATATTGTGTAGAGTGTGGGCTAATGTGCAGTAAGGTGGCAGACAGACATTATTGGCGTATTGTAAACTATTAATACATACATTTGTTGGTTAGATTCAAGAAGGGAATTTTTAAATAGCAAGAAGGGACTGCTAAATTTGGGGCAAAAGTATGGACTGTCATTCCAAAGTAGGATTCCTGTAAGGTATGGTCATAAACAGTTGTAGGCTATCGTCTTGACATTGGAATTACATGGTTTTAGATGCACTTGGAAAGCACATTAGATCATGGTTATCATTGATCTGTATGTGGAGAAATACTGGTAAGACAGTATAGCTTAAAGATTAACTGTTGTTCCATAATACTTTTCACGTGCCATAAAGACATGTCAGAAGTTTTGATCGGTGGGGTCCGGGTGCTGAGACCCCTGAAGATTACTGAAAAGAAGAGGCAGAACGCTCATCCGAGCACAGTGCATCTTCAACTGTAATCGGCTCACCTCGAAATGGCGAGGTTAGCTGAAAACGGGCTCTTAGAAGACTATGAGTCCGTCCTCCTCTAACTCTGTTTTCTGAAAAGAGCCGTAGTTATACAATTACAGCAGAAAGGGGCGCTTCGTCTCAGCACTCGGACCTCACCGATCAAAACTTCTGACTTGTCGAATTTATTATGAAATAAGTTACTCTTTTTAAAAGGGTTTCCCCACAATCGATACTCATCGCCTATCTACGGGATAGGTGATCAATGTCTGATCAGTGGGACCCCCATCGATCACTAGAACCAGGGACACCTGCACCAATCACTGGAACTCAAGACCACTGCACAATCGCAATAAGGATGAGTTTGAATGGAACGCCAGTCGAGCATGCGCCTGCCACTCCATTTAATGAATGGAGTGGCAGTTCTCGGTTGTCTCAGACTTTGAATGAAGTGGCACCGCGTATGCTCGTCCTCCGCTTCATTGAAAGTTCTCCTCACTGTGGTCATGCAGTGTGAGGGAACAGGGGGCTCCCATTGTGGAAATAAGGAGTTCCTATAGCAACTACCCAAATGCTGATGCATGATTACTGGCAGATATACAACGTGATCTGCCAACAAACCTGTATAATTATGTATTCATATTCCTGTTGCATAGGTTAAATCTTAGTGGGACATGAATGTGGTTGTATTTCTTGTATACTGCCAGAAGCTAGTTCTTAGGTTGCTGGAGAATGTGCCCCCAAGCACATTGGATTGGTGTATTGTCTTACTGGTAATCTTATTGTGGGATCTCATCCAAGCTTGCCGTATGGCTGCTGTACTCTCGTTCAGCTTTGTGTTTGACCAGTAGTCTTTAATTTATGACACTCCAGCTGTTGTGAAACAACAGGTTGCCGCAGTCTGTCAGGACATGCTGGGAGTTGTAGTTTTGCAACATCTGACAGACACAGGTTGGAGACCACTGGTGTAAAACTTGGACCTTTAGAAAAGTGAACTGTATTAAGGATACATTTGAAGTTCTAGTAAGTAAATGTTAGGATTGGTTTTATTGAGAAGTGCCTCCTTCATGAGTCATTAATGATAGTTCTTCACGGACTTCCGATGTCAATAAAGATCCTTCAAAATGTAGACATATTCAGATATTCTGTAACATTTTACACAAAATTGGCAGAAGGAGAATAAATATACCTGATGTTAAAATCTTAAATCATATACAATAATGAGCACCTGGTTGTATAATGTCAAGCACTTTCCTAGAAGGGTTCTTGTCCATAATTTCCCTTGCAATCACTTACACATCAATTCCTTCTCTTCTGAGCATCCTTGACTATGCAAGACCTGTTTTTATGCCAAACCAATGTCGCAAACCTTCACGAAATCAACAAAGTTTTTGCATACAGCCATCTAAACGAACATTTCCATGGAGGGTTGTAGAGTTCATTCTGTTTCCTATCATTATATTTTTGAAGTTTTGTTTTTGAACCCTAAAGGAAACCTGTCGCCATGCAAGACCCTTCACATTGACACCTTGACCCTTTAACAGTCTCTAACGTGCTCGGCCAGATGAGCCATTAAACCGAGCAAGAAGAGTCATAATTCACACTGCCCTGAAGCCATGCTCCTTGGGGGCGGGGCTCACTTCTACTGGCCTCCTGACTGGCACATTATGGTCTATTTAGTTAATATTGTTGTACCCTTTTAGTGCTGAACTAAGGGGAATAATAGTACTAACTAAATGGCCCCAAATTTACATATGCCCTTATCTAATGAGAGCTTGTCCTGTGAACAGGTTCCCTTTAGAAAGTCCTTGGCATGTGAGTGAGTAGATGAACTTGAGACTTTTTCCAGGGTTAGGAGAAAGTTTTAGTTGTCTGTGGTGTCTTTATAAAAGAGCAATAAAACCTCGTGAAAACTTTATGACATTGATGTTGTATTTGATGAATAACTCTGTGTCAGGAGCATTTGTTTTCTGAAGCGGTGACTCTGACATTTTTCAGACATAATACATGAAAACTGTCACGGACAATCTTGAAAATAAAAAGCCTGAAAAGGGAGCGCGCCTTACAGCTCCTTCAAGTTTGTGCTGCAAACCATTAAACATATCCAGGGTCATTCAGTCATCCATGGGGACAGTGCATTTTTATTATGTCGTTTTGAACTATGCCTAAATTGGAAAAAAAATATAAGAAAATAAATATATATATAATTTTTTTATTTATTTATTTTTTTCACTTGGTTTGAAACTTCTGTGTGGGCCACTTGGAGCTTTTTGTTTTATCCATGCTACTTTGCACTATTAATTCTCACCATTGCAGGGCAAAGTTGAGAATAAAGTAACAGTATAAAAGAGCAACCCTAATAATTCCTTTTTTGCGGTAGAGATTTCTTTTTTTATTTCTCTACATTTATATTGCACTACATATATTGTAATCACTCATATTAGTCCTTGTCTCCATTGGAGCTCACAGTCCAATCACCCTTACTCATGTCCTAACCTTAGGCTCTGGTGTTATTGGTTTCCAGTATTTTTAACGGCAAAAATAGTGTCGAATGCAGTGCTATTCTTGCTGTCAAAAATAACGAAGCCTTATCGGAAACCTCGTGGACCCCTTTATTAATTAATAGGGGTCCATCAAGATTCATCGGTTTCTGTAATATCTGTCAGGGCTCTGTTATACATGGAAGCCATGATGCCAGTGTGAATAGAGCCTTATTTGGAGCCAGTTGATCTACTAGTGTTTTAAAAAAAAATATGGAAGGAAGAACTGACACAAGCCAAAGGGACATCTCTCATGCTCCATGCAGATGTTACTGCCCCACTCCCACTTGGTGTTTTGGTGTTTTTCCCTTTCCCAATTAATTTTGTTGAATCACATTAGTGAAAAACACACTTAAATAGACCTGACATCCTTCTGCTTTTGCTAAGATCAATGCATTTAAGAGACTTTCTCATACATAAACTTTTAGATATTTACATAAACGATGGGTATCTCAGGCTTGAGAGATCGGCCCAGCAGCCCTCTAAATAATTTCTTCAAAGCTTTATAAGGAGACTTCAGCTATATTGTGTTTTCTTCTCTGTATGTGCTGACTAGGAGTGCACTAGTGAAGAAGCTCAGTAGGCTGAATAAATACCTTCTTACACCAGGCACTATACTGTAATCTTATTTTAGGAACTCTGCTAAGCAGTTAGGGGTGTGTCTGTCTACAAACTGTTGACTGGTTCCAATAGAAACCAGCAGAATTTTGAATGGCACTATGGACTTCAATGCAGACTTGAACTCCGGATCAGGACAACATAAATACAATGTATTTGCAAAGTTAATCAACTTTTAATATTAAAGGGTTGTCCAATGAAGACCACCCCTGCCCATATGCCCTATTAGGGCACACAGACATAATAGTGGGGGGTCTCCATCTTGAGACAAACCTCTGTACCAGAACATAGAGCTGCTACGAATAAGTGTTACCCGTTCTGCGGACTCAAGCCGTACTTGTATTACTGGGAGGACCATTAATCTGAGTGGCCGTCATGTAATACTACATTTCCCCTGCAGTGACTGCTGCAGGGGAAATACCTGGCTGGCAGTGGCTTCCCTCTGCAAAGTCAGCTGCTTGTTGGGTGTGCCCAGATTTACCGGATTGCCCCAGGGGCCACAGTCTTAAAGGGGTTTATGAGACAACCCCTTTAATTTATTCTATATCGAATTATAAAATTGTGTTATTTACTACCTCCCTTGTGGTGGTCATATTCTAGGCACACATTTCTTTACTGTATTGTCCGTGCAGCAGGGTGTGTGTGCTTTATGGCAGATGAAATGAATGAGCGTCAATTGACACAGAAATGTCATACATTATTAAATGAGTCATAAATTATGAGTCTCCAGGAAGTGATAAAGTACAGCCCCCTCCCCCAGGAGACCAAGGAGTGACAGGGGCTGCATGTATACAGTGTTACTATCCTGTCTTATTTAGGCCTCCAGCAATGATACGATGAGATGACGCTATACAGCAAACTGTATACTGTCAATCTCTACTGACAAGTGATCTGCAGAACCGGAAGTATCAGCCCATTATATTGTCTGCTCTAGTGGCTAAGATGAAAACTGAAATATTTCAGTCTTAATCTTTTTGTGTGTGTGCACGGATAGGGCACCCCCCCCCCCCCCCAAAAAAAAGGGAACACAAAACAGCACCAAAATTTGTCAAAAATATATCTATAGAATATAAATCCGAGTTAAATGATGTCTTTATTTTATCATTTATACACAGGACAGGTGATAAATATCTAATCGGTGGTGGTCCAACCGCTGGGACCGCCACCAATCATGAGAGCTGGATTACCTTGCCGTTCCTGGGAGCCCCATAGGAATGGAGCGTTAGTGCGCATACTCGACCACTGCTCCATTCATTTCTATGGGACTGCCGAAGATGATCTCAGTAGCGCCATATAAATAAATGGAGCGGTGGTCGAGCATGCAGACTCCTGCTCTTGTCCTCTGGGGCTCCCGGAACTGTAAGGCAAATCCATTCTCGTGATTAGTTCTCGCCGATCAGATATTTACCAACTATCCTGTGGATAGGTGGTAAATAGTGATTATGGCAAAACCCTGTTAATGTGTTTTTTTACTTCTAAATTTGGCGCACTACCACTAAATTACAGAAAGTCTGAAGGTTTCATGTCCATGTAAAAATGAAGATTTGATAACCGGACCATCTAATAATGTCTGCGTTAAAAGTTCCCACAGAAATTCTGCTGTAATATTTCCTACTGGTCGTAACATGCAGCAGGTGGAATGTATAATCTGAATGAAGCAGAGGTGCCCAAGCGCCCTCCCTACCCTCTGCCTAATTTAATCCCGACAACGGTTTCAAGTCTATGCAAGTAAACGTGGCTGGTTTCCAAAAGGTTTTTTTAAGTCCTTCTCCGATTCCCCCTTGAATAGTTTTCTGGTAATTGTACTTATAAACTGTTTAAAATATAATAACGCAGTTGTGAAGGTTATCTTCTCTACACAAGGACTTGTCCTAAGGAGGGAGGGAACGTCTACTTCTGCTTTCCTCCGCAGCATTCATGGCCTCTGATTTCTACCACTCTCCTTAAATTCACTGTTTTTTGTTTTTTTTTCTTCCCGCTTTCTCAAAGGTCAACACAAAATCAAATTCATTCCTGAAATGGTTGGACCCATGTTGGAGATGACGCTGATCCCGGAGACGGAGCTACGTAAAGCAACCATCCCAATTTTCTTTGACATGATGCAATGTGAATTTCATTCCACAAGGAGTTTTCAGATGGTAAGAAGATTTTCCAGTTAAGGCAGCACAAAATATTATTTCCTCCAATTGGTTAGACTAGTTATCATCCATTTATATACAGTTATAGCAGAGGTGAGTTTGTCACTTGGTGCAATTGATTGGGAGTAAATCTGGGCAACTGGATGGTGGACTATATTGGACTCAATGAACGTGAACCACAAACATTGTCGAGTTCACTGTTTTGTGGCATTTTTGCGGCAGCTTTGAGAAAATCGGGGCAATAAAAGGCCACAAAACCGGCGCGTGTGAATACATACTTATATTCGATTGACTGGGAAATCAATATGCGAATCAGCTAAACTTGGATCCGTTGAATATAATTGCTAATGTCTAATCACAATTCATTTTCAGTTGTTATAATTCGGAAAACAAGCACATTTACTAAATGATCATACATTTTTCCACTCTAATATACTCTGTGTTTCAGATCCTTAAGTTTTTAAGACCTCTGCTTACTTTCAATGAATGACAACATGCCAGTTTACATTTAAAGACCGAAAACACATTCTGTCCTAGTCCTGTCCACACAGCTGTAATTTGTTACAATGTACATACCATTTTACAAAAAAGATCAGCCTGGATTTCAGAACAGAGGTCCGTGCTGCGGCTGTGTTAAGCTCAGCAGAGGATTGCCTACACTGTAACAAACCCATCAACTGTGTACGCAGGACTAGGTCAGATGTGTTTAAGATCGGGAAAGAAGATTCTGAGCAACATTGGGACCGGGACTGATGTGAAGGGTGGGAATCTCTGTAAAGCGCTGCTGAAAATGTTGGCGCTATATTAGCAACTGGAACTATTTAAGGTCAAGTTTCCATTCACTGACTGGAAGCAGGTATCTTGAAATGCTAACACGTTGAAGCGGAAAGTGTATTAACATTTTTCACACCATCAAAAAACCCATTTATCTAAGAAAGTTACTAACAATGTCGTCTTATATATAAATGTCATAAGGAAACCCTGCACTTTCCCTGCTTTTTCTTAACTCTTTTTAATCCTCCCTGTGCTTTCATCTTGAGGATTAATTAAGGGTGTTCCTTGCACTATAATCTATAGACAGGGCAAGCGCAATAGCCCCCAGACTGCAAATGTGTGCAATGCCTCGTGGCACGTTTGATTCTCTGAATATAGAGACGTCTCATTGATCTCCTACTCACTCCCACGCTGCTGTGCCGAGTCTCAGCAGGTCAGTGTGTGCGGACAAGCACCCAATTCTCTCCGCATTTACTGTTGCCACCGCTATGCCTTCTTACAGAGATACACGTCAGGACGGAATTAAAAGACGACTCACACTTTTCTACAACTTGCTATTCTATCACATACTATTATTAGGAAGGACTCGCTTTATAATTACTAGTGACTTGATAGGGCTATGGGAATATCATTCATCAAATTTCATTTACAAATGGGTATGGCCATTTATACGCTACATTGTCACAATAATGATTGACTTATTACGGCCACTAGATGTTGTATTAAAGTGTTGTGTTTATTATATTCCCCTTAACAGCGCACCGTGTGGTCATACATGGCATTGCAAGTAATAGTTTCAATAAATTTCAAGAACTGCGGCAGAGGAATGCAAAGTACAAAAATCCAAACTCCTACCATTCCCTTGCCAGGCTATGTCCCTAGTCATCATGAAGTCTACTATCCAGCATTGGGTACTCGCTGTCATCTTCTTTTTACTGGTTTTGAGGACTGGAAGTACTGGTAGCATTTGAGTACACACAACACTTGTACAAAAACAGCGGCCATTGTCGCCCATGGAGCGAGTCTTCTATTATAAAGCATCTGTTTGAGTATGTCCAGGCAACTACTTAAAGGGATTGTCTTATCAGTACAACCCCTTCAAAATTGAAGTTGGCCATGCATGAGTCCAGAATTAGAAGCCCCTAGCAATGAGCAGGGGCTTCCGACTGCTACAGGAGAAATATAGTATTACCTGCCAGACATTTCAAATGAATGAGAGACTGTGTAATGGAAGGGCCAGATCCCCCGGAGCAAGAGTGGTTCTTAGTTAGCAGCTCTCCACTCCTGCGTGGGGTACCCACCTCTATGACGTCCATATGCCCTAAAAGGACATATGAAAACGGGTTGTCCTGTCAGACACCCCTTCAGCAGTTTAGTATAACAGTTATTTCGGGAGTTTGGAAGACTTCTTAAAGGGTAACTAAATGTTTGACAAACTTTTGACATGTCAGAAGTTTTGATTGGTGGGGATCTGAGCACTGAGACCCCCACCAATCGCTAAAACGAAGAGGCAGAAGCGCTATGACATGTCGGAAGTTTGTTGAACGTTTAGTTACCGTTTAATAATCAAGTAAAATGTAAAAGCGTGGTGTTTGTTTTTTTTTTACTGAAGTTTGTAATTAAAAAATATCTAATTTGAAGAGTGATAATGACAAACTGATTGCAGGATATGAGGCTGTGCACATGAATGTCAATCTGTTTTCCCAAATGTAGCAGAGCTCCTTATATAATTTGGCAGATCTTGTAGGTATATAACTGTTTTATTTATGGTTTTCCATAGAACTAGCGGTAAACCTACCAAGTTATATATTGAGCTCAATGACTTAAAGAGGAGCTCTAACGTCCTCTGACCTATAAAACCAGCTGGATAGCTGACCAGCCGCTGCAGCGCTGAGTGCAGGTCTGGTTTTCTTTTCCTGCTATAGCGTTCCCCTATAATCGGTCCTGTTAATTTCAGTGACCTACAAGAGTAGACTGTCAAGTAGCCAGTCCCTAACAGGGAGGCTGGATAATTCAGGAGCGGGGCAGCACATTTTTTTAACTGGACTGGAGACTCGCTTTAATCACAGGACCCAAACAAACCAATAACACATTCAGCTCTGCTATATCCGCATACGAAGGAAAGGTTTATTGTTGTAATAAACCGTTCTCTTTGCAGAGTGTCCATTGAAGTATCTAACGAAAACCAAAGCAACCAAATAAAATTTGTTTAATTTGAATAAACTCAATCTCTGCTTAAATGTTGTATAGTTGTGCCCGTTCCTTAGAAAAAAAGCTCACGCTTAATAAGTTTGATGGAAATTAAGGGCTTATTTGTAAGAGGGCATGGGGATCATAGATATATTGTGAGACATTAATGCTTCCCCATGCAGGTGAGTAAAGAGCACGAGCTTAATAATTATTGGTGCGGAGAGCATTTAAGTAAATAGAACTGTACTCATTAAGTTTTAATTGAACAGAGACCTTTATTGGCTGAGACAGCCGAGGGTAGAGACTATGCTGTTCTGCGATTCCCCAGCCACTGTTAAATTCTTACAGGCAGCAAAAATAATCTGGGACTAGCTGTGAATGCTAACATTAGTGGATCTGTTATGTCTTTTTAAAAAGGTAAGGAAAAATAAAACATCCCTTGGACATCAGGAACTCCCGCTGTCACGTCCTGCAGCCGCTGAATTCAGCCAAGGCTTTATCAATTATAAAACACATCACCTCAAATGTCAGATTGTGTTTTTACTGTTTGTGACTAAAAGGGATTGTCTGGTTTAGTAAACCCATTTTAAAAACAACTTATTTGAGTATGCTGAGATAAAAGGGCTGTCTGTCATTCAGGGCCCTTATCTATTAGCCAGAGCAGCCAGCAACTCCCGCAGTGGAGGACCCAACATGTCCATACATTACATAGACAACCTATTGCTTTCAATGTGTAATGCTTTCTTTTACCTGTGGAGGTGCTGCAGGGGAATTAAACACTTGCTGCCGGTTCCCTTTGCTGATCGCCGTAGATACCAGCAACAGGACAACCGGTGGACTCTTATAACAAAAAGAGATTGCCCGAAGTGATTATAGACATTTATGACGTTTCAATAGGTTATACCATATATAGCTGATCAGTGGGGATCATTCACATGGCTGTTGTCTCCATATTTCCCATAAGAGTGTGAACGTGTATGCGGGACCACTTCTCTGCCAGGAATGAGGAGCACTGTTCTCTAGACCGTGGGAGTTCCAACTGTTGTAGTCTGAACTATAATATATTTAGTTCACATCCTATGGATATTCCATAAGCAGGTTACATCATTATTTGTCTGATCCTACTTCTATGGCACAACATTTAGCCTCATTTGTGTTGTAGACAGCTTTTTTTTGCTAATATTTAGCTGTCAATTGTGCGCTTGGCTGGTGAGGTGTGGCTAAGTTATATAGAGAGAGATAAGAGAGAGATATGAGAGAGAGAGATATGAGAGAGAGAGATGAGAGAGAGGGAGATATGAGAGAGAGAGAGATATGAGAGAGAGAGAGATATGAGAGAGAGAGAGAGAGATATGAGAGAGAGAGAGATATGAGAGAGAGGGAGAGATATGAGAGAGAGAGAGAGAGATATGAGAGAGAGAGAGAGGGAGATATGAGAGAGAGAGAGGGAGATATGAGAGAGAGAGAGAGAGATATGAGAGAGAGAGATATGAGAGAGAGAGATATGAGAGGGAGAAAGATATGAGAGAGAGATATGAGAGAGATATGAGAGAGAGAGAGATATGAGAGATATGAGAAAGATATGAGAGGGAGAAAGATATGAGAGGGAGAGATATGAGAGGGAGAGATATGAGAGAGAGATATGAGAGAGATATATGAGAGAGAGAGATATGAGAGGGAGAAAGATATGAGAGAGAGATATGAGAGAGATATGAGAGAGAGAGAGATATGAGAGATATGAGAAAGATATGAGAGGGAGAAAGATATGAGAGGGAGAGATATGAGAGGGAGAGATATGAGAGAGAGAGATATGAGAGAGAGAGAGATATGAGAGAGAGAGAGATATGAGAGAGAGGGAGATATGAGAGGGAGAGATATGAGAGAGAGAGATATGAGAGAGATATATGAGAGAGAGAGATATGAGATATGAGAGAGAGAGAGAGAGAGAGAGATATGAGAGAGAGAGATATGAGAGAGAGAGATTTTACAAATGTTGTTGTAGTTGACATTCATTGATCACTTTGTTTATGTTGGTTCTGTATACCCCCCGTCACCAATATACCATATATTTTCTTAATGTTACAGAAACTAATGTGTAAAAAGTTGTTTTATACTGTGTGTATTTTATTTTTAGATTTAGTTTGGGTTTAACTTAAAACTTTAACATAAAAAATATAAAATTCATAGTATTTTATCTTATACTAATCTCAAGTTACAGACGATAATATATTCTTCAACTGTATTCACAATTCTGCTTGTTGCTGCTGGAATCGGTCAGATCTGCTGACACACACCCCTACCCAACACCTTAGCTGGGGACCTGTAATGCAATGTGTTCTGCTGCTATGCAGATGTATTTCCCCTGATCAAGCTGCCGAACACCTCCCCACTTTATAAGCTAATGGAAAACTTGCTGCTTTTATTTTGGAGGAGTTTTTGCAACCGTGTTTTACAGGGTCCATTGACTTCAATGTGCACAGTATAATACTAGATTTTAAGTCATTTCTGCAACTAGATCCCTGGTTGCATGATATCACCAACAGATTAGCTTCCTCACTAAAGAGAGTTGTCCCGAGTGGAAAGCACTTTTGAGCTTCCCATGACTGTGTCAATTTACCCCTCAAGGGTCAGGATAACCATTTAAATTATTTTCCCATTCCACAACCATAGTATTTCTACCATCATAATATGGTGGGTCAATGGTCCGCACTGTTTCCTTGCAACGCTGGGGTCCTGGGATTAAAACCAACTAAGGGCAACGTCTGTATGAAGTTTGGTTGTTCTCCCAGTGTTTGCGTGAGTTTCCTCACTATTCTCTGGTTTCTTCCCACACTCTAAAAAAAAAAAAATATACTGATTGGCCATAGGGACCTTAGAGTGTAAGCCCCATTGGGAACAAGGATTGATGAGTATGCTGGCAACCTATGTACAACTCTGCGGAATATGTTGGCGCCAGGACTGTAACTATAACAAGGGGGCATCCACTACGTCTAGGGGAAAGAAAGTTTCTACACAAACATGGAAGGGCATTCTTTACTGTAAGAGCAGTGATACTATTGATCTCTCTGCCAGAGAAAGTTGGCATGGTAAATTCACTAAAAGAGGTTAAAAGTTGCTTGGATGCCCTTGTTGAAAGTAATATGACAAGATATGGTTACAGCACTACTGGAGATGGGTTGTTGATCCAGGGATTTATTCTGATGCCATATTTTAAGTTGGGAAGCATTTCTTCCCTAAATTTGCTTCTACCTCACTGGGGCTTTGCCTTCCTGTGGATCAACGTAATAGGCTGAATTTGATGGACTTATGTCTTTTTTCAGCTTATATTTTATTTTACTATGTACATGAGCAACTGGAAATAAATAGGAAATGAATCCGGTAATGTATTTATTTTTTTAATTCGTTTAATAGAGATACAATTCTGAGAATCGCTCATTTGTCATAGTTTTATGTGTTACTCGTGGTTTTCTCATCTCTAAGGTCTCAACCTTAAAATAACAAAAGGTCAAACCTCTTCATCACACTGTGTACTCTCTTTTTTCACCTTTAACATTCATTTAAAATGATGAAAACATCTAAGTTTCAGTTCATTTTTGCTCTGAAAAGGTCACATTTCTGATCGTATTTAACATATTAAATTAATCAAGCACACAATTCTGCTGAAAGGTTGTAAACGATAATAGATAATGTGTAATTATGGGAACAGATAATGATAGTAATTTTAATTAAACCTAGATCCTGTTTTCTCTTTTTTTAATTATGTTAATTTTATGGAAACTGAAATGCAGGAGGAAAAGAAAAAAAAAATCTCAAGAGTATAAAACGATGATGTCAGTATCTGGTTAAAAAATAAAGGCCTACATGCCAGCTTAGTATGGTCTCCGTGTGTATAAACGGCACCAGTATGAAGGCACCTTGGCAGTCACTATAGTAACAGACCTTTCCACCATAACTCATCTCTGTAGAATGGAAGATACTAGGAGAAACGAGGAGTGCACCTTTGGGTTGCTTGTTAAACAAGCTTGGTTTTGCTATTGGAATATGGTTTCTTTGTTAAATACACCTTATCTTCACTTTGGCAACCCCTTGCCAATCTAAGACACATTCCTAAATGGATATAACCACAATTCCATGAATTACCACCAAGTGACCCGGTGGGGCAGTGTCCGCTCCCTGGTGACCCGGTGGGGCAGTGTCCGCTCCCTGGTGACCCGGTGGGGCAGTGTCCGCTCCCTGGTGACCAGGTGGGGCAGTGTCCGCTCACTGGTGATCTTGAGGGCAGTGTCCGCTCTCTGGTGACCCAGTGGGGCAGTGTCCACTCCCTGGTTACCTGGTTGGGCAGTGTCCGCTACCTGTTGACGTAGTGGTGTAGTGTCCACTCCCTCTAGACCTGGTGGGGCAGTGTCCTCTCCCTGGTCACTTGGGGCAGCGTCCCCTTCCTGGTCACACACTGGGGGCAATATTCTCTCTCTGGTGGCCCACTGATGGGTAGCTGTGTCCTCTTTCTGGTGGCCGACTGATGGAAAGTATTGTCCTTTTCCTGGTGGCCCACCGATAGGAAGTAGTGTCCTCTCCCTGGTGACCCAGTAGGGCAGTGTACGGTCCCTGGTTATCCAGTGGCATAATGGCAACTTTCTATTAGTGCTGATTGCCACACAAAACAATTATATTCAGGTCAGATACATTTTCTGTCAGATGAGGTAGATTTTAGTCAGACCAATTGTCAATTTACACAAATCAGATTGAAGACGCTTTTACATGGGCCAATTATCGGGCAAAGGAGCATTCATATGAACACTCGTTCCCGATGTGTAAACAGGGCATCGATCAGTTGATGAACAAGCAAATGCTAGTTCATGGACTGATTGTTTCCTTTATGCAGCATTAAATATTATCATTGACGGCAGCACATACCGCTGTTTAAACAGGAAGACGTGCTGCCGACATGATGGAAATGTATGGGGACGAGCAATCACACTAAGAATCGCTTGTCCTCATGTTTTGCTCCTTGTGAAAGTAGCAAGCGAGCGTTGATCAACGAGCTGTTTCGTTGACCGGTGCTCATTTACACCGCCCATGTCGGGCACTATAAGGGGACCCTTAGATTGATATCAATCAGATTGGGGGCCCTAATCCCACACAGGGCAAATATACATAGGATACAAGTGAATTGAATTAAAAATAAATCACATAAAATCCTGGTCTAGATCAGGAGTGGTCTTCGTAAAGAGGTGTTCTTTTGGAGGGGTTCCTATAGTGTGTAGAGCATCAATGGGACCTGATCGATAAACGACCAAATAGTGTGGATTATTGGGCAGTGATAGAAGAGTATCTAAAATTCACTCTAATAGGGTGGAGGACCTTCAAGAGAGGCCAAAATGAAGTATTAACGCAAAATATAATTTACAAAATAGTTCTTTCTGTGCAATCTTCTTCTTCTAGTCTTGGGAAATTTCACATTATACTGAAGTTCTGTTCTAAACAAGTGTCAAATTATCAGAGTTTCGGATTTATCAAATACAAGATTTTTTTTTTATTCTTTGAGGTTAAATTACCATAGCCCTTAAATCTTTAGAAAGTAAATTTTATATAATTTTTTCTTTCCTAACGTTCTGGGTTTCTCTTTCCTCTCCATTTTTTTTTTTAGTTTGAGAACGAGATCATCACCAAGTTAGACCATGAAGTGGAAGGAGGGAGAGGGGATGAGCAGTACAAAGTGTTGTTTGAGAAGATGTAAGTGTTGATTAACCGTTAAGATTTATATTCAACTATAGGCACACGAGACCATAACAAGCAAGCCGTGAACTTAACAGTTCGCTTATAATTAAAATGTGCTAATGAATCTCTTCGCTTAAAATAACGCTTAAGTCAGGACTAGGCTGGTAACAGAGTATTTGTTTTGCAGACTCTTGGATCACTGTAGGAAGCATAAATATCTGGCCAAGAGCGGAGAGACCTTTGTTACCTTGGTTGTCCGACTGATGGAGAGACTTCTGGACTACAGGACTATTATGCACGATGAGAACAAGGAGAACCGAATGAGCTGCACAGTCAATGTTTTGGTCAGTGGCAAAAGCATAACTATGCACTATCTTGTATTCCGGCCTGCTTCACCCGACATGAAATGGACAGACGTAAATATTAGGAGTTGTGTACACACAGAATTAGCTAATACTGAGCTGATATTTACAAGTTTATAAAGCTGGGCCAGTTTAGGACCTTCATCTATTAGTTAGAGTGCATCTCTCGCTCTGGAAAACCTGGCACGTTCGTACGTTAGATGGACAAACCATTGATTTCAATGGGGACTGTGTAATACTTTATTTACCCTGTGGTGGCGCTGCTGGGGAATTGAACACTGGCTGCCTGTAAATCCCTACAGAATAAAGCTGTCTGCTGGGACGGTGTCTGTGATCAGGTTATTGTTGGGGGACCCTTCTAACAAAAAGAGATTGTCCTAAGCTTAATACAATTTTTTAGACCATGTTATGTGCACATTACCCACCAGAGCCATGATTAATATGAAGCTTCATTACTTCCAGTCATTTGATCCTCCTTTTTGATAGACAACTTGAAAATAGACCATGATCTACAAAAAAAAAAAGTTCTACAACTTTCCAATATACTTTGTATTTCAATTTCTGTCCACTTAAGGCTATGTTCACACGGAGTATTTTGGGGGAGGAATATCTGCCTCAAAATTCAGTTTGGAACTTTGAGGCAGATATTCCTCTCCCTGCACGCCGATTTTCGCGGCAATTATCGCGCCGTTTTTCGCCCGCGGCCATTGAGCGCCGCGGGCATAAAACAGCGAGAAATACGCTTTCTCCTGACTCCCATTGAAGTCAATGGGAGGTCGGAGGCGGAAGCGCCCGAAGATAGGGCATGTCGCTTCTTTTTCCCGCGAGGCAGTTTTACTGCTCGCGGGAAAAAGACGCCGACGCCTCCCATTGAAATCAATGGGAGGCGTTCTCGGGCCGTTTTTGATGAGTTTTGCGACGCGGTCTCCGCGTCAAAAAACTCGGCAAAATAGCCCGTGTGAACATAGCCTAAAAATGTCACCTTGCTGTCGGTGAAGGGGGAAATTTTTTTTTTGTGTTCGCATCCATTGAACCTGTCCTGCACTTGCCCTGCTCATTCAGCTGTAGACTTTGTTAGAAGAAAGAGATCTGATACACTGTGACAAGCCATGCATATGTAGCCCACTTTCATTAAAGGGGTTTTCCAAGTTATTTAAAAAAATTGCCCAAGGTAGGAGGGGTGCAGAAGAAGAAGAAAATGAGCCATTACTCATCTCACAGATCCCCGTCGTTACAGGGCCGCCGCTTCGTTCCTCCCCGCCGCTATTTATTGACATAGCTGCAGTGATGACGTGCCCGTATACCCATGTGGCCGCTGCAGCCAAGCACTGGCCTCGGCGATCCTGTGCCTTATACCCACTGAGACCAGTGATTGGCTGCAGCGATCGTGTGCGTATACGGGCACGTCATCGCTGCGGCTATGTCAATACACAGTGGCTCAAAGGGCCGGAAGCTGCAACGACAGGGATCTGTGAGGTTGAGCAATGTTTTTTGTTTTTTATTTTGCATCCCTCCTACCGTGGCCAATTTTTGAAATAACTCGGAAAACTTCAGTGGTTTTCAGCCTCTGAAATTAAATAATAAATGTTTCCCTCCTCTGACTTCAAGCAGGGATCTTGAATGGTGATTAATGGAAATGTATTCAAGCCTTTTACACCAGAATACTTGTTTTGGGCATAAATTGTGACTTTTTCCACGGCAATTTTTTAAGTTGCTGGAGCTTAGCACAAGGGGGTGAGGTGATCCACAGGTCGGCTAATTTACTATAATTCATCCTGGAAACTGGAATAAATTATAGCAGAAATCTAAACCAGCTTGTAGCGCAAGGACAGCCAAATATACACCAAATTTATTATGAGGCGTGCATCTCTTAATAAATTTGGCGCACCTTACTCCTTCCTATTATTCATTAAGACTCCAGTCTAAGTAAATCTCCTCCCAATTATACAGTGATTCATTTTTATCTACATAAACCAGAAAGCCCCCTTTAAAATGACTGTTTAACGATGATACAACCGTGGGCGGGGTCGTGACATCCTCTGTGATATTTTATGATAAACGCAGTCGTTTTTATAATAGAAGATGTAGTTGAGAAGTTGCAGGGACGGCTTTGCCCTGGCTTCTTACTATCCTACATATATTATATAATCTGCTATTCACTTCCCTTTTTCTTAGTGGTTTTCCATGGGGATATTAATGAAGCTATTTGCCTTAATAATTGTTCTTGGATTATGTGTCTCCTAATGTTGGGCCTCATGCACACAACCGTAGCCATGTGCACAGCCGTGATTTTCGGGTCGGCCGGCCGGCCACGGAGCGACACCCGCGAGCCGCCCGCAAATCGCGGGCTGTGCACATGGCTGCGGCCATTATTTTCAATGAGCCCGGACCGCAGAACACGGCCGTAATAGGACTTGCCCGTTCTTTCTGCAGTGCGGGTTCCTGGGCCATGTATGGACCGTGTGCATGGCCCCATAGGAATGAATGGGGCCGCAATACTCTTTTCGGGGCAATTGCGGCCGCAAAAGCACGTACGTGTGCATGAGGGCTTATAGGATCATTCATCTCGCTGGCAGTTTGGTCTCCTCTGTAAGTCACTTCTTCATTTTAGAGGTCAGAGGCAGAATCCTTCATCTTGAATTCACATGTTACGAGGAAGGGTCCCTCTACAGTCCTCCAGTTACTGTAAAGCAGAATAAACCCCCAGGCTAAGTGCCGTGACTCATAGATTCCTAAATTTACATTCTTACTGACCATGAATATTCATGCACTGGATTTTTTTTTAGCTGCATTACTGTGACAGGTTGCCGAAAAAAAACCTAAATGCGCCATTTCTTTCTGTCTCCACAGAATTTCTACAAAGAGATTGAGAGAGAAGAAATGTATATTAGGTTTGTAATGCTTTATATACTATGTTTACAACATCCACACTTCTGAAAGTCTTTTAATCCGGAACCTGATGATACAGAATTATTGTCTAACTGTAATCCGAATGGTGGAATGCCAGAATGACAATGATGGTCCATAAAATATCAGTGGGGAGACTGCAAAGCCTTGAGATAAAGAGGGACTCTGAGTGGTCTGCGCAGGTGCACTCAGGGTACTTCTTTACCACACCACTCTAAAGTTTTGTAGTTCGTATGAATCAGATAAGGAAGGATCTGTGGTTTTTCTCCATGTTCCAAATTGAGTTGCTTACCAAGGACCTCTCTACTTTGTCCAGATTCTGGGCTTGAGATTCAACGCTCTTCACTGCCGATGAACGAGGAAACAATTACAGCTGGTCCAACTTTTTTTTGATATTCTGGCACCTTGGTGATCCCAATTGTGCCAAGTTATCAAAATTATACTATATGTCAAATTCCCACAGGTCTGGCAGCATCCACATATACATAAAATTGCCTGGTTTGAAACACTAGACTATCAGGTTCTGGAACATTGGAATTCTGTAGCCAGGATTCCTCTTTATTTTTTTGGAAGATCAAACGCTGCTTGGGGTTACCATCTGGCTTGTAATCGTGGTAGTCTGACTAAAATAGTTCTGCGGGTATTTGACTATCGGGTGTGAGGGCCAATTCACACCTGCGTTTGCCATTTCATTGTTCTGCTCCGTCAGAGGAGCAGAACAAGGCAATAACCGGAAGCGCCGATTCTGTTGCACCACGGACACTACCGGAGGCCGACGGAACACATTAACTTTAATGGGTTCTGGCAGGGTGTCCGTTGTTTTACTGGTCAGTAGCGCAGCATGCTGCTCTGTTGTTTCCGGTCATTTTGGCCGAATCTGCGACGTAGACCGCTAACGGACGTCCCCTCAACTGCAGGTGTGAAACGGCTCTAAACTGTAAAGATTTGGTTTAGCGCCCCAGATTACAGAAAACAAAAGCCACAAACCTTTATTACTGTTTAGGTTCCAAAAATGACAAACTTTAAAAGCCCTAGACTACATGTGCCTACATGAGGGAAGCCGCCATTGCGTGGTTCTGCCATGATGTTATTATTTGACTATATTGCAAATTAAGTAAAACCTTTCAAATGTGACGAGGAGCTGGTTTCCCACTTTTATTATCCTTCTTGCTTTTTAGGTATTTGTACAAGTTGTGTGACCTGCACAAGGAATGTGATAACTACACGGAGGCCGCATACACGCTGCTACTACACGCCAAGCTCCTAAAGGTACTGAACCGGCATGTCTCCCAAATAGTAATCCTAGCACCGCTCTGTTTAAAGAGGCTCTGTCACCAGATTATAAGTGCTCTATCTCCTACATAATCTGATCGGCGCTGGAATGTAGATAACAGCAGTGGTCTTTATTTTGAAAAACGATCATTTTTGAGCAAGTTATGAGCAATTTTAGATTTAGTTTCTTAATGCCCAACTGGGTGTGTTTTTACTTTTGACCAAGTGGGTGTTGTAAAGAAGTGTATGACGCTGACCAATCAGTGACCAATCAGTGTCCTACACTTCTCATTGTTCCAGCCCAGCTTCTTTCACTGCACAATCTCACTGTGCTATGGATCATGCTGGGCTGGAACAATGAGAAGTGTATGACACTGATTGGTCACTGATTGGTCAGCCTCATACACTTCTTTTCAACACCCACATGGTCAAAAGTAAAAACACGCCCAGTTGGGCATTAAGAAACGAAATCTAAAATTGCTCATAACTTGCTCAAAAATTATCGTTTTTCAAAATAAAGACCACTGCTGTTATCTACATTCCAGCGCCGATCAGATTATGTAGGAGATAGAGCACTTATAATGTGGTGACAGAGCCTCTTTAAGTTACACATTAACAACATTGTAGGATATTCTCATTTTGTCGAGTTCCTGTGATTTACGAGAGAAACGTCTTGGCCTAAAGCAGGAATCAAATTAAAGAGGTCAGGCTCACGTTGTGTCAGCCCGATCCTCCGGTAGTGACCGGAAATGGAAATAAACAAAAAATGCTAAACATAGCGCGCGAAGTGAGCGGGGGTTGATTAGTGTCAGAAATTTGTCTGCTTGAACATTTTGATTTCCTATCCGTAAATTAATTGAAGAACATTACAGTCAGACGGTAAACGGAATGAAATGACTGATAACAGAGAATATTAGATTGTAATTAATTGCACCGTAAATAGAGATACGATAGACTTTTATAGTGTCTTTATAACATAATTGGATCGGTCTGTACAGGTGGTAAATATAAAATATAATGTCATCCACCACAAAACAATTTTTTACTTTCTTAAATATCTAGATTAAAACACATAGAATTATAGATATAAATATATAGAATTGTTTTCCTTGCCATTAGTAGCTGTTACTAAAGCTTCTTGCCAATCTTCAGCATGCGCTTGATGACCCACATTTACTAAGCTGTTCTACGTTTTGGCGTTAAACGCACAAATAATATTTAGCAAATTTTTTCAACAAATTTGCACTAATAATTGAACTAGAACTTTTCTAATTACCCAACATATTTGTGGTGACAAAAGCCGGCTTGGCTCTAAGTCGACCTACTTAAATAAAATTTATTAAGACGCAAAGTTTAAATTATCGCAAATTGTGATGCAAATTTACGCCTGCTCATAGCAGGTGATTTTCTGCCTCTCTGACAGATCAAAATGAGCCAAATTTCTTAAGAGGCATGCTCCTTTTAATACATTTGGTTACGCCAGCACAATATTCGCCAGTCTTTTTTTGTTGCCTCTGCAGCTAGTTTGGATCATATGCACCAGGGTGGCTCAGCTAGTATATGAACGTGCACAGGACTCTCCTCTACAGGCACTTCAGTATTCGCAAACCAGGAACATTCAGCTGTCATCCTGAACTTCTTTATTTAGGAAATGAGTTCAAACAAGTGCCAGACCTTCCCGCACCATGGGAGGGTGGAGGACTATAGCCAAGCGCCTTTAGGGGCGCCATTTTATTTTTTGCTACGGGCCCCTTTCATTGTGTGCATGCTCTTTTTTTTTTTTTGTAACTGATAAAAATATAAAACACAAAACAATAAATAACCGCAGTTGCTTTTTATATTGGTACTATTATTTTATGTAAGGACCTCTTATCTGCCTGCATGCAGAGGCGTTAAACTTCTTCACTTCCCGTTTTGCAAAACTGTTACCGCTGTTCCCATAAAGAACATTTTGTTCAGAACTGCTTTAGAAATTGAGATCACTCATAAAGTTCTGCTACTTAGTTATAAAATGTCTCATGAGACGTAACATTTTTATGAATATTTTTTTCGGAGGAGTAGTTGGCTATAAATCGTATCGGCAAGGTCCGTTTCCACTGCAGTTTCCTGGAAAATAATCAGGGTAGATTTATACGTGTTCATCAATAAGATCATTTACTGGGAACATCGTTTTATTTGGCTGCATCCACCATAATTCATCTATGTGATTAGTAGCGAGAGCGTTGAGTTGTGGAACAATCCTAATAGACAGATATTAATTCCTGCACACACGTACTGGATGAGGACTCCTTAACAAGAGGAACATATAAAACTTTTCCTCTATAATCTTATCGACAAATAAAACATAGAATTTGATTTTAGTTGTGTATAAGTCCAACTTTCTCTGTTGACTAATTTCTTTTATATGTCTTTGTAGGGGTATACCTGATCCATAGCTCCAAATCCCCCGCATAGACACTGAATTTATCAGCAGTCAATACTGTCCTTGGGGCAATGTAAACAATGACTCTGGCTGTTCTATACTAGATGTGTTATGTTTCTGTTTTGATCAGTTAAAAACCGATTACTCACGGGCCCGTTAGAAAGGAAAACCTTGATATATATGTGAACAGAGTCTTGTTATCCAACATCTAAATGTCGGTAGATCCACTCACAATTATCCAATGTTCATGACCAATTTAGTTTTGATACTATAAATTACGATAAGACTTATCAGATATTGACTCCACAATCGTTTCAACTGTTTTCCCATTCGGCTGTATTCACACATGCCTGTTTTGCAGTATGTTTTTTTTTTTACAGCGAATAGTATTAAATCACTGTGGTTAAGCAAAACCGCAAAACCGATCATCGTGGCAAAAGTGCCATTAAACCGGCTAGTGTGATACCCCTTAAGGTGACAGCCATTACCCTCCGACTTCCCCCATACACATGCACGCTCGGCTCGCAGAGTGTACATCTGTTTTCAATTGGGGAAAGGGGAGTAAGCTGTTGCCAGACTCCTCTGGCAGCAGCTTATCTCCTGTGGGAATAAAGGATTAAGCATGTTAAAAGTCAACATGCCCGATCCTTCTCACCACTGACATCTGCTGTCAGGGTAGAGTTGGGGCACCCCTATAGTCAGCTGGCCCCGCCTAAATTGGCCTGTCGTCTGATGTGTATGGGCACCCTTCGTTGTAGATCTTTTCACTCATGACTTGTACATAGTCTCAACAGATATCTAAACTCTTGGAAGGTACAGATTGTACTTGCGGAGATTAAGCTGGTAGGGCAGTGTTTTCCAAGGGAATAAAGTATACATAATAGCTCTCCTCTATAAGGAAGAGAACAGTCCATCTAGTGCCACCTAGAGGTGACTACCCTGTAAGTCAATATCTGACCTTTTATAGAGCCTATAGGTGGCAGTAGAGAAACAGTTTTCTTTTTGCAACAGATACCTAATATTTGGGGTGATTGGAAATGCTTATTTGTATGTAATTATTGCACAGTGCTGTTGAAACTTCATCCAATCTGATGAAAAATCTTTTTGTGCATGGCCAGCTATGGTGTCGTTATTTACAGTGTCTATATTTGTATTTGCTATGTACGGTCATTGTTTTATGTGGGAGGTCAAGGATCCTTTAATGATGGTGTATTTTTCTTGATGAAGGGACTGGTGCAGAGCAAATGTTCTCACCATATCTTGTCCATGGAGAAACCTGGGCTTTCCTTATCTAATTATTTTTATTTTCTTGTATTTGTTTTTTAAATTGCCCACCCACCAATCAACCTCTCTTTGACTTGTTCTCCTACAAGTGGTCGGAGGAGGCTTGTGCCGCACATCTGACTCAACGGGACGGTTACCAGGCAACAACACAAGGACAATTAAAAGAACAGCTGTACCAAGAGATTATCCATTACTTCGACAAAGGAAAGGTAATAAGAAAATGTGCTCCCGATAACTTTCCAACTTATTTCCCCTCTGTTTTTTGTAATCCATCGTAGAAAACATGTTGATGAAATTTTACGACGTCTTTAGTGCCTGTATGAAACATATCAAATCCCCAAACCAATAAAACAAGTAAGGTAACATTGTTTTCAGTTGATGGAAGGTAAATGGTGACATCATTTCTCATTCGAAATTCCATCCAGATGCTTGTAAAGGTAACAATGTAGCTAACGCGAAGTTATTGACTTAGAGAGTGCGGTAACATTGTTGTGGTCGGTTCCTACTTAATATCAGGAACACTGACAGCCGCGAGTTATACAAATGTGCGTAGAATTAGCTGCTTAGCAACAGAATACACCGCTCACAGGTGACCACTCTGGATCACAATGCTCTTGTGGTATTGCTTACATTGAATAAAATAATTAGCAGTACACCCCCCGCACTGCTGGTTTCAGCTGCCAGGGAAGATGGACGCTCAGGAGGGGAATGTGAATTTCTGGGTGCAGTCCTGGAAGACGGGACAGATAGAAGATAGTCTCGCTGCCGCAGTTTGGTTTTTTTAAACTCTTTTCACGTTTCAGCTTACATGTATGCCTTGGGGATCCCTCACTGTGGCGGCCTGCTGATCTCAGAAACAATCGGCCCTGGCCATTTAAATAATAAAATGGCACGAATGCTAGGGCTCCGTTTTACATAAACAACCTGGGGCCTAAGTAAGACCCCATGACGGTCCTGTGATATTGCCTGTTAGACATATGTCCATACATTAAAAAAAAGAGCGTATACACAATAAGCATCCCCATACTTGTAATAATCTGTACAATAAAATTATCCATATAGGTAAATTGCAAAATATTATTATTATTATTTTTTTTTTAATGTATTCCGCCATTATAATAAAAAGAAGATCAATAAAAATTTTCATTATCCTTCAAAAACATGCCCACAAATAGCTACACACACATTGTTATGTAAGATTGTGAGGAGAGAAAATTGGGTTAGTTCTTAAGGGGTTAAAGTGAAAGTCAACTGAGGTATCTGGAATCAATGGCCCACAGGTAAAATACTGAGGGGGCGGCATTTGGCCCCCTGCTTGTCAGTTGTGCTGCAGGGGGTGCAGACCAGTGCGGGACATGCCATAGACATTCTATTATGTTCTTCATTTCTCACCGTCTCTCCGAGCAGCTGTCCTGAGTCCGTGTCACAGAGCTGGAAATAAAGTCACAATCTTCTCTAGTGCGGGTTTTGCTTTCATACCCTTGTGTTTAGTTCATTGCAGCGGCCTAACCTTTCCTGCCGGATACGCTTTATATTCATTTATTTTATTGTCTTTTGCAGCAGCAAAGTAATTTTAATAAAGCTCTTTAATCCAAGGACTTTGTAGAATATTATTAATCTCCTGTGCAGTAGCAGTGGACCAGAAATACTTGCCAGTAAAAAAAAAAAAGTTATGCGCTAGAACTTTTAACCCTTCGCAGCCTGGCTCCAGCGCACAGAGGATACACATCTGGTATATGTTTTGGAACCTTGATCTGCTATACTGTATAGATCTGAATATGGTGCATTTAAGAGGATCCTATAAATGAAAGGGAATGTATCATCAGAAAAATACATATTATTAAATTCAGGGTTTTATTCTAAAACTTTATTTTACATTTTTTTGTGCTGTTTTTATTTTCCAAATTAAAATAAATCTTGAAATATTCCACTTTTCACACTGGCTATTAGAGCACAAACAATAAGCTGACCTTCCCTATTTTCTGCAGCTCACTTATCAGCTTTGCTGTGTAGACTGGGACTAGGTCAGCAGAGGGTGGGGGGGGGGGGATTAATTATGTCTATATTGTACTGCTGGAGGCATTTATAGATATCCTGTGGCTTTGCCATAAATGTTCAAGATGGGAGAACCCCTTTAATATCCTATTTTGATTCTGTCCTCTTGCAGGGGGCGGGATGCAGTGGAGCAGCAAAAAAATATATAGAAATTAAGCAGAGGAAGGGGATCGTGCCTGTGTTTATAGTGATGCAATAAAGTGCAAAACGTATTATAGCTCCAAGGTCACTAATAGTTACAGCAGTGACGCTTCGGACAGTAATGTCCTTTATCAAGCTGGTGGTGGAAAGTGAATCGTGACCTGTCACTACAGCGACCACTGGTCTGGATTCACTTTTCACCACCAACTTGATAAAGGACACTACTGTGCTGTCATTTCTGCTCTAAGGGCTTTCTTTTAATACATTTTCCACTTTATTGCATCACTTGCTATTCTACCATTTATTTTGAGATATTGGATACTGTTTCTAACACCGTGGCTACCAGTAGAAGGAGCACCTCCTCTCATACAATATTCTACTAGAGAAGATGCTGCTGTCACGAAATAAGTGCCTGTGTAATAGAATAGTTACTTCTTCACATAGAAGACTACGTCCAGTATACAGGACACACGCTTCTACAGCTCCATCTGGGGTCTCATTGTTAATATGGAGATATGAAAGTGAAGAATCAGGATTGAAAAGTTATATCCATCCGTCTGCCGCCTCCGGTGCATCTCGTTATTAAAGTCCAGGTCAATGTTAATAGTAAAACCAATGGAGTACAAAATGATACAATAAAACCATGAGAGTCCCACATGTTCAGGAACATGAAAGTGCATAATCATCATTTTTTCCTGGGCTGTTGATTTTAAATTATTTTTATTACTACTCCAGGTTATCATATGTTGCCCCGGGCTCAAAGTTGAACCACCACTAACTAGATACCCCTGTGCCTTCTACATAGGCATTCGAACCCAGAAAAGCTGAATCTTAAGACAATATCCTGCAAATTTGGAGCTTCAACACAACGTAAATAGTATATATGTTGGTTTTATGGAGCGATGTCTATGCGTGCCAGTCATTCTCCCTTGAAATAATTGGAGTCATGGAAACCCCAAATGAAGGGGATCATCTTATTCTCAAAAATAGTAATTGTCCTAGCTGCAGAAACATGGTCAATCAAATTTTTATGACACATTGCTGCTGTAAAATCCCTTTAAGGCTATGTTCACACGGGGTATTTTGCCGAGTTTTTTGACGCGGAAACCGCGTCGCAAAACTTGCCAAAAACGGCCCGAGAACGCCTCCCATTGATTTCAATGGGAGGCGTCGGCGTCTTTTTCCCGCGAGCAGTAAAACTGCCTCGCGGGAAAAAGAAGCGACATGCCCTATCTTCGGGCGCTTCCGCCTCGGACCTCCCATTGACTTCAATGGGAGGCAGGAGAAAGCGTATATCTCGCTGTTTTATGCCCGCGGCGCTCAATGGCCGTGGGCGAAAAACGGCGCGATAATTGCCGCGAAAATCGGCGTGCAGGGAGAGGAATATCTGCCTCAAAGTTCCAGACGGAATTTTGAGGCAGATATTCCTCCCCCAAAATACTCCGTGTGAACATAGCCTAAAGGAACACTAAACCTCGAAGTTGATACAAAAAACCTGCCCACAGGGTTTGTCAGACGTAGGATTTTCTTCCTTCTTCTGAAACTGTCCCGTCGAAATATTGCAGAGAATACGGGTGTGTCCTTATTACTTCCATTTTTGGCCAGCAAACAGATTAAGGGGTCAGGCTTTGCATCTACTATTGCAGAGGGGGAGGGCTACCTCTGTAGCACGTTGTCTTACAGATAGACAGATTTGGCCGGAGGCTTGTGAGAAGGATAGAAAGTTAAAGATCTCCTTTAACACTTTAGAAGAATTTTTTATATATTTTTACAATTTTGATTGCCAGAATTGGAGGAGGATATTAAAGGGTTTTACCCATCAGGGACATTAAAGTGTGGAAATTCTGTAGTTTGTTTTTTGGGGGGAATTTTCTACATTTGGTGTACATTTATAGGGGTATTTTTTTTTTTTTAGGACAGATGGACATTATGGAGGCAGGTCTCCTACTTTGGTCCTCCTCAATTTTTCCAAAATGCCTCCATCATGCCATGGGTGACCCAGCGTAGTCATGCTTTACAAGATCGGCCTCTTATTTCATCAGCCATCATGAAAGCTACCGTTCCAGCGTAGTGACAGCTGCAAAAGGAAATGTATACAAGGTGCAGCATCCTAATTAATGATAATCGCTTATAGCCGGTTGTAGGAGAAGCCGGACCCGTTTATAATGAGTTGTCTTCATGCGACAACCTCTTTAGTCGCCTTTACTAGCAGCGGTGCTGGAAACGTTGCAGGTTTCTATTGTCGTTCTACAATTTAGAAGATTTCAATTCCTAGTATATAATGTGTGCTTTACCTCGTGGCTGCACAGGACGACTCCAGCTTCCTGTGCTAACCTTTCCTTATATGAGGAATGACTACATACAGCTCCCCAAGCACGGAGAATAATTCATAGCTATAAATGACTTTTCTTCACTTCTTTCATGTTGAACTAGGGTTATAATCAAGTAGCTGGAAAGTGTTAAAGGGGGTGTCCAGGATTAGAAAGAAGGGCCTGCTTTATTTCCTGAAACAGCGCCACGCCTGTCTATGGTCTGTGTCCGGTATTGCAATACCAAATGTAACTCTTTTGCCTAATGCTGGAAAACTCCTGTAGTCTCGTGCAGCTCGCTGTATTATCAATGTACCGTAAGTGTCGGATCAACGAAATGTATCAATTTAAATGTATAAATGTTCAGTGACATTCTACTGTGTGTTTATTTAGTATCGTTTCTTCAGCTGCATTATATGTGGAGTAACACACCCCGTACTGTAAATGATAGGAATATTAGACGTCACCAAGGAGTTCAGCGACCATATAAAAGAGCAAGAAACTCTGATTTCTCATTTTCTTAATTTATAGTAAAGGGAACAATCCTAACAATACACACCACAGCTGCTGCAGAACATCTTTTTAAAGACTAAGGAAAAGATTCCTATTCTCCATTGATTCATATGAAATACACTTAGGCTTTTGGAAAAGAAGGTCTGCAGCATCTGAGATGTATTATGTTGCTTTGCTGCAGCAGGGATAAAGCATTGTATCATACACACTGCAGCTGCTGAAAAAACTCTTTTTTTTTTTTAAAGAGAGGTAGCACTGTCAATCCGTGGTCACCTCAGGAGAGGAAACCTACAAACTGCTTCTGCAGGAGAAGATTAGCAGTGCCTATGTAGCGCCGCTTATCTCTTTATAATCATCAGGTTCTGACCGAGTGTAATGATTATACATCTAATCTTTTCATGGGAAATTTCCATTGATGTGTATTATACAGTTATGATCCAGCCACCAAAATGGCTCCTTAAAGGGGTTGTCTGGTTTCAGAAAAATAAAAGTTGGCATTTTCCAATATACTTTCTGTATTAGGTCTCAACGGTTTTCAAGATCTCTACTTGTTACTCAGTAGGAACATTCATTGTTTACTTCCAGTGGATAAAATTCTGTCCGTGGTCATGTGATGGACACACAGGTGCTGGGATCGTTACAGTATGTGTATCAGAGCTGTGTCTTCTAATGATCTCAGCACCTGTGTGACCATCACATGACCAAGGACAGAATATTATCCACTGGCAGTAAACACTGACTAACAGCAAGCAGAGATCTTAACCCCCTTAATGACCGGGCCTGTAAAGTCTTAATGACTAGCAACAGTTTTTTTGCTTTTGCTTCTCTGCCATTCAGCAGCCATAACTTTTTTTATTTTTTCATTGATGTGGCTATATGAGACATTGTTTTATGCGGGAGAAATATATATTTATTTTTTTCTGCGCATTTTGGGGGGAGGAAAAAATTAACTTTTCAAGTTCATAGAACTTTTTGCAGAGTAAATATAAGAAAAAGTGATTTTCGGCAGGTTTTTTTTTTTTAGTTTTTTTTTTATCCCGCGCAGTTTCATGCTCATTATCCTGTTAAATTAATTCTTCAGGTTATTATGGTCTTGTAGATACCGAATATGTGTAGGTTTTTTATTTTTATGTAATCTATGGCAATAAAATGTATTTTCTGCTAAATCTTGACTTTTTTTCTTTTATATATCTTTTTTTCTTGTTACTTTTTGTTGTTTTTTTTTACCCCAAGAAGGGATAACTTTATTTACAGCTTTATTGTATACTTATAATGTATTCGCATTCTTCTATATGCTAATACATTATACTGTGTCAGCATGATGGAGGCTGCTGTTAGGGCAACGCTTATAGAACAGACAGCCCTGGGGTCCTTTCAAGGACTGACTACAAAGGGTTCCTCCAGTTTCCGCTCGCGTCACTGAATTTGTGGTGACGCGATTGGCGAGGAGAGTCACCTATGATTATTCCGCAGTCATAGACCATGGAGATAAAAGGGTTAATCATCTGGGGTTTAAATATTTTCCAAACTCCGCTGTATTCAGGACGGCTTCTCTAAGTTCAGGAGCTATTAGTTACAGCTCCTGCTTAGAGGATGAGCGTTCACTGGAGCGCTCATAAGCCTTTTCTAAAGCGACGCCAAAGGACGTCGCTGTAGACTGGGAACCTAAGAGGTTAAAGACCGTGAGGAATTAACACAGAAAGGATATTGGAAAAAAGGATATTGGATATTGGAAACATTTATAATTTTTAACTATACTAAAAATAACATTCATTTGCAGAAAGCAGACAACCCTTTTAAGTACTGTTATACCCATCAGTTTATTATTTTGCTGAAGTTCTATTGGAAAGACCAGCCCAGTAGATAGTTAACCATCGATTCTATATATCATAATGACAGCTCTCCTATTATTGGAATGGTCCATGACAAAGAGCCTTTGCTTGATAAAGAACGGAGCCTTATGTAATAGAGATGGAAATCGCTTTCAGATGTGCACGGTAATAACAGAACGTATACTCGATCTTGTCTTACCTGTGTGCCGAGGAATCGCGTGCCTGGCTGCTAATTCACTTTTTCTTTTACATTTATATCATTCTTCACAGTTTACTTTGCACTCAGCCGTCTCTCCCAACATGCAATACAGCAGTTGATGTTACCTGTTTTAATCTCATCACATTTGCCCTGACATTTAGTATTCTGTCTTGTTTGGAAAATATGGCAATCCTTAGGGTCTTTGATCATGCTTACACGGATAGCGGCGGTGCCACGCCGCATTACAAGGAATGAGTGATTGATGGCTGCAATTCCCACAGGCAATAAAGGAGAATATACAACACTCTGTAGTATGCAGGTTACTCCAGTGACTTGACATTTTGACTGTTCTTATTACATAACATCCACCTGAAAAGTAAATGTAAGAATTTAGATGTCTATTTAAGTTTTAAAGAATTCCCATGTATTCCTCGTAGGCTTTTGTCTGCTCCCATGTAGCTGGTTTGGGTATATTCCTGCATTTTATAATGGCCATGGTTGGGAATATAGCTGCTTCAAGCACTAATGATGGATTGGGAGATCTGGGATGTTTACACATCAGGGTTATTCTTCGTTGTTCTTCCTGCGCTTTTGTGACGTCATACATTGACAAAGTACACATATTTTGCATCAGTATGCAAGGGACAATTAGATTGAATGAACTACCTTAAAGAGGAGCTGTCACCTCTCCTGACGCCTATTTTAGTAAATACTAGTGTTCCCCATAAGGAAACAATCCGTAGCATATTTTCTTGGAAATCTGTGTTGTCGTTCCTCTGTTGTTCCTCCTAGAAATGTGAATAAATTGACAACTGGGTGTTACCATTCCCCTCATCTAAGGGGTGTGTCCCTACAGTCTCGCTCTGTCAGCTCTGATTGGAGAGTGTCAGGCTATGTAGGGTCACACCCCCAACTGGTAACATCCAGTTGTCAATTTATTCATAACTTTTTAGGAGGAACAACAGAGGAACGTAGAGTTCTAACAAAAGGTGCTCCAGAACTGTTGTTAAATGGAAATACAAATATTTACTAAATCAAAAAGTGTATGTGATAAAAATATTTTTTTAAATCTTTCTGACCATCTTTCTATGAGCGCTTAAAAAAAATAAAAAGCTATCGGCTCTAATTTGAAGCAATAAGATAGCTTTATGTGGGAATGGTTGCTGACTTATCTATATCTATATGATCTCTACACAGATGTGGGAGGAATCCATCACCCTGGGAAAACAACTGGCTGAGCAATATGAAAATGAAATGTTTGACTACGAGCATTTGAGTGAATTGCTGGTAAGTTTAGTGTGTTTAGTTTACATTTTTTTCATTAATGCATCCTAATTCTAACAAAAGATTTGACATCTCATATAAAGATACTGGGAGGACATAATAATTGGTAGATGGTGACCGGCCTTCCGCTCTGGTGCTGTTGTATTTGTTGTTATAAATTTCCCATGACACAATCTCCGATTTTATTATTATTTGAATCCCCTGCATATAAATGGAGTTAAATGATATCACATTCTGCCTGCAGCTGCCACTAGGGGGAGCTCACTGCATACAAATTGTACATTGAATTCAATAATAAAATAGTATTCGCTAAGCTCCAAAATCAAGATATTTATTTTTATTTAATCAATCATTTATTTACCCCAATGTAAGTTACTTTAAAATTGGCTTACATTTCCAATGTGCCCTCTGAGCATGGATTCCAGAACTGTTCACATGACCACAACCCCTCCCCCACCGCTTTTACTTCTCTGAGACTGTGATATCACATACAATGTTCACATGATCACCCCTTTGTAATGGTCCTGCCCTAAGGTACGCAATGTCATCAGTCACGTGGACTACATGGGGCAGGGTTATTTTATGGAGGTACTGCGCTCGCACCACAGGAGCTCCAACGCATGCACTGGTTTAAAAAGATGTAGTGAGTGGGTATTAAGGGTACAGGGAGGTATAATGGGCGGGTTAACTTAATGAGAAATAAACAGCGCAATATACAGTGTGCTGCACTTCTGATGCAAACAAAAAAAAAAGTTATTGGAGTAATCTCGATTTAACAAAAAAAACAACTTTTCAGAGCGATTTTTACATTTCTAAGTCCCGGAAAACGCCTTTAATTCAACAAAACACTGAATAGTTTGCAGAGAATATTAGGGCATTGCATTACTAGCGGCTCTCTAATATAGTAGAATTGATTCAGTATTTCTTAATATTTATAAGCCAAGTGGTTGATTTGTTAATATATCTTTATAGCGGTCAGAGCTTTGTTTTTCTGCTACAAAGCTCCAAAGCCCCTGCATGGACGTTTTAAAATATAACATTCTAGATCACTGCGGTCTCCACTAGAAGGCGCATAGGAGCTCACTGCATACTGTGTATGCATTGAACTTTATAATGAAAGAGTATGCAGTTAGCTCCTAAGCTCCCCCTAGTGGCGGCTGCAGGGAGCTAGAATGTTATGTCTTAAATCTGTCTATTATGGGAATTTTGGAGAAATGGAGCTCCAACCACTATAAATGCACAGAATTTCGGACCTAAAAACAACAGGAAGACAAAAGGTAAATAAATAAGACCGTGCCTGGCGTGCAAGTCAGGACAATAGAAAACATGATATTGCAGAGAGATAGATTTTAATGTTTAATGGCTGCTGTTCGGTGCAGTTTAGAGTATTGCTGGCACCTGAAATAACTAATAACCTTAGACTGTTCTCCTAATAAGCGATGATACTCCCGCCAGTCTCCATAGACCGCTGCTTGTACACCATGTACAGACTCCTCTCTAAGTTTCTTCTTTCTGTAAGACTTTTTTCTTTGTCTTTGCAGAAAAAGCAAGCACAGTTTTTTGAAAACATCGTAAAAGTTATCCGGCCAAAACCTGACTACTTTGCCGTGGGATATTTCGGACAAGGATTCCCCACGTTCCTGAGGGTAAATTTAATATTAATGTGGAATGTGTTTATGCTGCAGTCGTTCTGGTTGTGCATGGATTGAGGAGTGACAGGGAAACTACTTACAGTTACTGTATTAATCTAAGTTTGTTACTTATTGTATGCGCTGCGTGTGCTGTATGTGACTGCAGAACACGTAAGTACCTGCTACTTGTGTGCTGTCAGGGTTTCATTGAAATGTATACAGTTCATGTCTTAAAGCTACAATAGGAAAAATAATAGGAGAACTTGTCATCTTTATATTAACCCCTTAAGGACGCAGCCTAGTTTGGGCCTTAAGGCTCAGAGCCCATTTTTCAAATCTGACATATTTCACTTTATGTGGTAATAACGTCGGAATGCTTAAACCTATCCAAGCGATTTTGAGATTGTTTTCTCGTGACACTTTGGGCTTCATGTTCGTGGTAAAATTTGGTCGATATATTCAGTCTTTATTTGTGAAAAATTGCAAAATTTAGAGAAAATTTACAAAAAAATCGCATTTTTCAGAATTTAAATGCATCTGCTTGAAAAACAGACGGTTATACCACCCAAAATAGTTACTAGTTCACATTTCCCATATGTCTACTTTAGATTGGCATCGTTTTTTGAACATTATTTTATTTTTCTTGGACGTTACAAGGCTTAGAACATAAACAGCAATTTCGCATATTCTTTAGAAAATTTCAAAAGCCTTTTTTTGAAGGTGCCAGTTCAGTTCTGAAGTGGATTTGAGGGGCCTATGTATTAGAAACCCCCATAAAACACCCCATTTTAAAAACTAGACCCCTCAAAGTATTCAAAACAGCATATAGAAAGTTTTTTAACCCTTCAGGCATTTCACAGGAATTAAAGCAAAGTGGAAATGAAATTTGCAAATTTCATTTTTTCTGCTGAATTTCAATTTTATTCAATTTTTTTTTAGTAACAGAGAAGGTTTTACCAGAGAAATACTACTAAATATGTATTGTCCAGATTCTGCAGTTTTTAGAAATGTCCCACATGTGTGTCTACTGCGCTCGTGGACTAAAACACAAGCCCTAGAAGCAAAGAAGCACCTAGTGCATTTTGAGGCCTCTTTTTTATTAGAATATATTTTAGGCAGCATGCCAGGTTTGAAGAGGTGTTGAGGTATCAAAACAATGGAAACCCACCAGAAGTGACCCCATTTTGGAAATTACACCCCTCAAGGAATTCATTTATGTTTTTTGTTATCATTTTGACCGCACAGTTTTTTCACAGCACCTATTTGAATTGGGCTGTGAAATGAAAAAAATGATATTTTTTCCAATAAGATGTCATTTTTGATCAAAATTTCTTATTTTCACAGGGAACAACATACCCCATTTTGTTGCCCAATTTGTCCTTAGTGCGGCAATACCCCATTTGTGGTGATAAACTGCCGTTTGGGCCCATGGGAGGGCTCAGAAGGAAAGGAGCGATATGTGTTTGTTGGAGTCCAGATTTTGCTGGATTGGTTTTCGGGTGCCATGTCGCATTTGCAGAGCCCCAGAGGTATCAAAGCAATGGAAACCCACCAAAAGTGACCCTATTTTGGAAACTACACCCCTCAAGGAATTCATTTATGGTTTTTGTTATCATTTTGACCGCACAGTTTTTTCACAGCACCTATTTGAATTGGGCTGTGAAATGAAAAAAATGATATTTTTTCCAATAAGATGTCATTTTTGATCAAAATTTCTTATTTTCACAGGGAACAACATACCCCATTTTGTTGCCCAATTTGTCCTTAGTGCGGCAATACCCCATTTGTGGTGATAAACTGCCGTTTGGGCCCATGGGAGGGCTCAGAAGGAAAGGAGCGCTATGTGTTTGTTGGAGTCCAGATTTTGCTGGATTGGTTTTCGGGTGCCATGTCGCATTTGCAGAGGCCCAGAGGTATCAAAACAATGGAAACCCACCAGAAGTGACCCCATTTTGGAAACTACACCCCTCAAGGAATTCATTTATGGTTTTTGTTATCATTTTGACCGCACAGTTTTTTCACAGCACCTATTTGAATTGGGCTGTGAAATGAAAAAAATGATATTTTTTCCAATAAGATGTCATTTTTGATCAAAATTTCTTATTTTCACAAGGAACAACATACCCCATTTTGTTGCCCAATTTGTCCTTAGTGCGGCAATACCCCATTTGTGGTGATAAACTGCTGTTTGGGCCCATGGGAGGGCTCAGAAGAAAAGGACCACCATTTGGCCTACTGGAGCTTTTCTGGTGCTAAGTCATGTATGCAGAAGCCCCTGAGGTACCAGTACAGTTGAAACCCCCGAGAAGTGACCCCATTTTAAAAACTACACCCCTTAAGACATTCATCTAGAGGTGTAGTGAGCATTTTGACCCCACAGGTACTGTGTAAAAGATAATGCGCAGCAGATGGTGCAGAGTGAGATTTGCAATTTAATATATATATATGCCATTTCAGTGTCCAATATATTGTGCCCAGCATGCGCCACCGGAGATATACACCCCTTAAATTGTAATGTGGGTTCTCCTGGGTACGGCAATACCCTACATGTGGCTGTTATCAGCTGCCTGGGCATACGGCAGGGCTCAGAAGGGAAAGATGAGGGGGGTAAGCTGTGCGGAGTGCATCAGGGTAAATTAAAAATCAAGGGATGTATGATACATTTTAAAACAATCTTTTATACAGAGCCCTGGTTTTTCGGGACACGTGTCACATTGGTATATTGTGTTCTTCCTTATCCCCCTCTTATAGCAGACTCTGCACCTCTTTTGACTCTTTCCCTTTCCACCGGTTTGGGGAACTTCTCCTGGAAAGTGTTGCCCTGGTACGATGCTGCGTGTGGCCCCGCTTCCAGAAGTACTGGGTGCCACCCCTTCCTGGTCCCTAAAGATTAGATCTTGAAATTCCAGGAAAGTTCCCCTCTGGCCTGCACATCGACGTAGCACGTACGCATTGTACAAAGCCATCTGTATGATGTGCCCGGCCAGCTTCTTATACCACACCGCATGGCGCTGTAGGGCTTCAGGACTTGATTTGACAAGTCCATCCCTCCCATGTACCTATTGTAGTCCAGGATGCAGTCTGGTTTGGGGGTGGCCTTTCCTTCATATATCCTAAATTTGTAGGTATACCCTGATGCACTCTCGCACAGCTTATACATCTTCACGCCATACCTTGCCCTCTTACTTGGCAGGTACTGGCGGAATTGAACCCTCCCTTTAAAATGTACCAGGGACTCATCAATAGAAAAACAATTCTCGGGGGTGTATGCTTGGGAAAACCGGGCACTGAAACGGTCTAATAGGGGTCTCCGTTTATACAAACGGTCAAAACTGGGGTAATCTCGGGGTGGGCACGGCTCATTATCAGTATAATGTAAGAAGCGAAGTATTGCCTCATTTATTTATTTTTTTAGGTTCCAGTTCATTTCTGAAGTTGCTTTGAGGGGCCCATATATTAGAAACCCCTATCAAACACCCCATTTTAGAAACTAGACCCCTCAAAGTATTCACAACAGCATTTAGAAAGTTTATGAACCCTTTAGGTGTTTCACAGAAATTTAGAGCAAAGTAGAGGTGAAATTTACTCTTTTTATACCATTTTTTTTATAACACAAAAGGATTTATCAGAGAAACGCAACTTAATACGTATTGCCCAGATTCTGCAGTTTAGAGAAATATCCCACATGTGGCCCTCGGGCGGTAATGGACTGAAGCACCGGCCTCCGAAGCAAAGGAGCACCTAGCGGATTTTGAGCCCTCTTTTTTATTAGGCACCATGTCCGGTTTGAAGAGGTCTTGTGGTGCCAAAACATTGGAAACCCCCCAAAAGTGACCCCAATTTGGAAACTAGACCCCTTGAGGAATCCATTGTAGTTTTCTTGGGGTGCATGCGGCTTTTTGATCAGTTTTTATTCCATTTTTAGGTGGCGTGGTGACTAATAAACAGCAATTCTACTATTGTTTTTGTATACTTTTTTTTTTACAGCGTGCACCATGCGCTATAAATGACATATTCACTTTATTCTGCGGGGCGATACGATCACGTCGATACCAGATGTTTATAGTTTTTTTTATGTCTTATGGCGTTTGCACAATAAAATACGTTTTGTAAACAATCATTCACTTTTTGTGTTACCTTATTCTAAGAGCCATAACGTTTTTATTTTTCAATCAATAAAGCCGTGCGAGGACTTATTTTTTGCGTAACGAACTGTAGTTTCAATCAATACCATTTTTCGGTACATGCGACTTTTTGATCTCTTTTTATTCCATTTTTTGGGAGGTGAAGTGACCAAACAATTGTGATTGTGGTACGGTTTATTAATATTTTTTTTTACGGCATTCACCGTGCGGGATAAATAACAAAATAATTTTGTAGTTCAGGCCGTTACGGACGCGGCGATACCAATTATGTATCGTTTATTTGTTTGTTTATATATTTTTATTAATAATAAAGGAGTGATAAGGGAAAAAGTGGGACTTTTACTTTTATTACTTTTAAAACTTTTATTTTCTTATTTTTACACATCTTTTTTTAACTTTTTTTTTACTTTATTACTTTGTCCCACTAGGGGACTTGAGGGCAGGAGGCCCTGATCGCTATTCTAATACACTGCACTACATGCGTAGTGCAGTGTATTAGAACTGTCAGCTACTCACTGACAGCAAGCATAGTGGGTCCTGACGTTGTCAGGACCCACTAGGCTTCCGTCTATGGCATAGCCGGACGCCATTGTTTGGTGTCCGGTTGCCATAGTCACCATCGCCGGCCGCTATCGTGTAGCAGGCCGGCGATGGCGGATTAACCCCTAAGAAGCCGCGATCGCTATTGAACGCGGCTTCTGAGGGGTTAATCGGCGGGGGAGCTCCGCGATCGGTCCCGGCACATTGAGCAGTGATAGTCTGCTGTCGGAAACAGCAGCTATCACAGCTCATGAACGCGCCCCGCGCGAACGGCGCCGTGTTTACTCCATGACCTACTATTAGGTCACTGAGCGCGAACGCTACAGTTAGCATGACCTAATAGTAGGTCATGGAGCGTTAAGGGGTTAAAGGGGTTGTCTCATAACAGACAAGCCCTTTAATATGAGAGCGCAGGCAAACTGCTGATTTTGCTGCGGCAAGTTGCCTTTTGCTGCTCTTTTCCCTTCAGGGGAAATGTAGTATTACATGCAGACATTCAAGTGAATAGCTAAACATGTCATACATGGATACTGGAGTCTGCTAGTGTTCGAACCACTACTTGATATTAGCTCTCTGCTCTATCTCATAGAGGACGTTTCCAGTGGGCGACACCCCACCCACTTCTATGATGTCCATATGGCCTAATAGGAACAACCCCTTCAGTCTTAGACATTTATGGCATATCCACAGGCCATAGACATATGTGATAGCTGTCAGGCGAACGATTGATCATCAGACAGCGGTCAGCCGCAAATTGTTTTGGGGAGAAATGTTGCTGTTGGGTAACTTGGGTCAATCAGGCTGTATTCAGATGAGTGTTGTAAAACTAGTCTGTGTTTTATCAGGGAAAAACCTAAGATTTTACATCCAATTTTAATCAGTATTATGTTCCGTTTGTCCATTTTTCATGTCCGTGTCACATCATTGACCATCAGTTTTTCATGTCCATCTTAAAAAAAATTCCTGCTTTTTTTCAGTGTCTTCTAGCAAGCCATCTGTGAAAAACAAACCACACTTGGATAGCGTCCATGTGCGGTCTGATTTATTTGTTTATTTTTATTTTTCATGGAAGGCATTGACTTGAATGGGCGAGTCTAATGCAAGTCTAACCAAAATAATGCATATTGCGATTTTTTTCGGCATGGGCCAATAGAATATTTGATTTGGTCCGTTGACTTTAAAGAAGCACTCCAGCAATTGTTTTTTTCCGCATATGTAGTGCAGCACAGCTATTATTAAAGAATTATGTTGAGGCTTTTGTGTATACCGATTTTAGTTAATGTGCCATTTATGGATTTGTCTGCCATCTTGGTTCCTTCTTCGGCTCTTAAATGGTTCTCCCTAATGCAGCCTACATTTTCCATGATGCTTCTGGCTTTGCAGAGGGGCGATGTCTCATCACACTGCACTCTAAATCTTATCTAAATGCAGCAAGTGATAGATCAGTGACATAGAATGTCTGTCCTCACACTGCAGAGTCTGTGTATTACTTGTATGTGATGCAGCTTCAGCCTGTCTCCTCTGCATTCTGCTGGTGATTTCTCCATGACGGTTTTTACACAGGAGGAAGTGAGGAGCAGCATCTCATGGAAATACACTGGACTCTCTGCACACAGCACTCACAGATAACATAGCTAGGCAGTGTAAGTCAGGGAAGTTTTATAACTCTGCAGCTGATCATTGTATAGACTCCCCTATTATATCACTGCACTCCTGGTTCCTTAGGACAAAAATAATCTCTTCAGCAGCACTCTATAGAGAGAAACAAGGAGGGTGGAGCTGGATGGGGAGGGGTCTTAGTGCTGTTAGGAGGGATTTGATAGGTGATGATGTAATCTTGTAGTTCACAGGAAGTCAGACACAGTGGAGAAATGACTTCCTGTCTACACACGAGAACATGGTCTATTTTGGTGGTCAGACTGAGATCACATGACACAAGTGCCCATAATGAAAGCGCTCAAAATGTATAGATGCAACTGAGCTGGGAAGAAACAAATGACTGTGCTAGAATATTGCTGGTCAGGTTGCATGATCTAGGCAAAAAAAATATTTGCCGAAGTGCTTCTTTAATGTATTATTGTGCTGTCCGTTCTACACTTGGACAGCACACGGACGTGAACATCGATCTTCTGAATACACTCCAGAGTGGGGTGTACCCTGGAAAAGGAAAATGGCAAAAATCAGCCACCACATCCTGGTGCAGTGTCTTAAATTCTGGTGCATTGAACCCCAGGTGTATTTAACCCCCTATTCACTTCTCATCCCTGATAGGAGATAAGCATTATGTCTTCTCCCCTTATTTGCTATTGCAGGGGCTGCCTCCATGGTATACACTCTCTGGGATATTGAAAATAAATACCACTGTGTTATTAATCCACTTGCACAGAATATCCAGGTGTCTCCGCAGCTTCCAGTATATCGGCTGTCACTGGTGAGCCGAGATTTGCAGTGCATTGAAATTCATAGCTGGTTCAGTCCAACAAGCGATTTTCCAGCTTAGACACATTATGTGTGTAGAAAAAGAGTGAATAATGCAAACTGTGAACTGCGTTTGGAACATCTTTATTAATCCAGGGCTGGTTTCTCTTCACGAGCCAGTGGATCTGCGTTTGTGCGGAAATGCATTTATTGCGTTTTCCACTCGCTGGGCAGGGGGGTCATTTTGTCACTACTGTACATTAGCCGGGGAACAGTGATGTTTCATTGCCTGTTTAATGCATTGCTGACAAAGATTTGGGTTTTATAACCGGCTTCCTCGCCCCTTTTATTTCAATTTGTCTTTGGCACCCTTGTCAATAATTTACAGTTCATGCTTTTATGTTTGATGAATTTACCTTGCATAACTTAATCCAATTTCCTAGTGTGTACAAACACCGCAAGTTATAAATTTGCACAGAAGTAGGTCAGCAAACGTAGGAATCCATTGCCTGCTGGCAATCTTATTAAAACTATAATACCCTGTTTTGTTTCTGCCAGCCTTGCCACTAATATTGAGCTGCAAACATAAAATAAAGGTCACGTGGGCAGGCACGGTAATGACGGCTGGCTGCTCGTATGAGCGCTCTTTGATTCCCAGATGAAAAAGTCATTCCAGCTTTCAACTTGTTAAGTGGGACACACACAGACTGGTCAAATTGCAATTAACAACTAGAGTTTTATTCATTAGTCAGAGGGCTTTTCCCAGTCTTGTGGGCTGATCGTTTCTTGCAATGGAAAGCAGCGTACAGCAGCGTGTTATCGGATCCAGCAGCGCCAGGGGGATATAATGTTTAAAGTAGGCTGAGGAACCATTTAGGAACCTGGGACTTCAAATTGTTTATATAAAGTTTGTTTAAAAAAAAAAAAGGTCTTCCGCCCAAAAAAAAATATTTTCTTCATTGAAAATGATTGAATGATATCACATTATTTGCCACAAATTATTACATTTTTTTATTTTTTTTTGTATTTTCCAGAATAAAGTTTTCATTTATAGGGGTAAGGAATACGAGAGACGTGAAGACTTTGAGGCTCGATTGTTAATTCAGTTTCCCAATGCGGAGAAGATGAAGACAACCTCACCACCAGGCGATGACCTGAAGAGCTCTTCTGGACAATGTATCCAAAAAGGTTCCAGCAAGGTGGAACTGAAGTGTGGTCCATACATGAGGATAGGGCTTATGCTTGTCCCATTCATGATGGGAACAGGACAAGACCATGGCATGTTTCTTCCATGATGTGGGGGGGGACCAGGATATGTTTTCCCATGATAGGGAGAGGATCAGGACATGTTCATGATTTGGAGATGACCAGGGTTCATCCCTCCAATATATATTTATGAAAAGGGCCAGGATTTGTGTTTCCCATTATATGGAGGACTAGGGTGTGATCCCATGGTGTGGAATAGACCAGGGTTCGTCCCTTCCATGATGTAGCGAGGACCAAGGCTTGTTCCTCCCATAATGTAAAGAGGACCAGAGTACGTTCCTCCCATAATGTAGAGTAGACCAGGCTTCGTTCCTACCATGATGTGGAATAGACTAAGGGGCGTTCTTCCCATAATGGGGAGAGAAAAGGGACATGCTTGTCCCTTGATGCGGAAAGGAGCAGGTTATGTTCTTCCCAACAAAAGTGAGAGGACCAGAATGTTTTTCCAGGAAAAGTAGAGGACCTGGCCACCTACACCCATAAAGGAAAGAGGACCCTCGTGCTATAGTTTGTTTCTCCCATGATTAGAGGAGGACAAGGAGGTGTTTCTTCTGTGATAAGGTAAGGATCAGACTGTACCCCCCCCCCCCTAGCTGCTGCACCAATTTGATGGCTTGCAACGTTGTGAAGCATTATGTACTGTAATTCTAAATGACCGTAATAATGCAGGAAACCACCCCTTCTATACAATACAGGATAAACGGATAAAAGAATAATTCTACAACTATTCCAACATTTCAGATAAGACTCGTAAGGACAGAAATAATGTCTGGGTCATCCTAAAGGATCACATGATAACAAGAAACCCAAGCCAAGAACTAATAGCAGTATAAACACTTTAACAAGCATTTTTATTATGAGGTTTTGGTTGCAGCACATCCAATCTGTCTCACTACGGGCGTTTGTCATGTGGAAGAAAGAAAATGGAAATAAATAAAACAATGTTTTTCCTGGAGCACTGGTCACACCCCAGGCCATAGAGGGAACATAAAAGAACTGTCGTCCGGGCGATGTGTCATGCAGATTAGTGGATTAACAACCAGTAATGTAGCTGGCAGCAAGACTTAGTCTATGAAAGTTATATTTTAATTATTACATTTGTTGTTTTTTTTATTGCTAGTCAATCACACGGTAGTTTTTATCTTTAATTTGTGCAATCAGATATTCAATGTTTCACAGTCAAGCCACTGCTTGAGCTGCCCCCAAAGTTCAACAATAAGCCGGTCTCCGAGCAGATTCTAAGGTACGTGATGGCGACTAGTAAAGTTTACTGCTTTGTGGGCTTTTTTTGTTTGTTTTTAATATATAGATCAGTCAGTATAATTAGTGTAACTTCTTAGTTAGTTTTTATTAAAAAATTGTTTTACTTTCAGAGATACAGCTGTTTTGTTCGTTTTTCACTGACTCCGTCAGGTCCGCAGGACTGACGGCTTCAGTGTCGGCGTGTCTCTGACACACATTATCCACCTGTAAACTATCAATTCTAAGTTCATAACTTGGATGTGATAATTTACCCGTGGATCCTGCATGTCCGAGACATGCAGGACCAGCTGACATTGAACCCGTCAGTCCCGCGGACCTGACTGAGTCAGTGAAAAGCGAACTATACAGCTGTTCTGTATAGAGAATACAGAACAGCTGTATCTCCGAAAGTAAAACTAATTTTTAATAAAAACTAATTAAGAAGTTAAACTAATTATACTGACTGATTTATATATATAAAAAAAAGCCCTCCAAAGTGTACATATCCTTTAAGCAGTTTTCCTGAATTTTCTATTCAATGTATGATTGGTGGGAGTCCTACCCCCTGGTATCGTTACCGTCAGCACAGTGAATGGACTGGCGCTTGCTGGTTCTCCACAGCTCGGTCATTGCTTATCCAGGCACCACATCATCTATATGAGTGTAGCTGTGCCTGGTACTGCAGCCCAATTTACTTGGGACCAGCTGCAGTACCAATGAGCACCACAGCCTCCGGGGATCAGACCCTTAACGATCACACATTGATGACCGATCTTAAGGCTATGCCATCAACAGAAAATTCTGAAAAACACTTTTTAAAGGGATTTCCCCCAAAAATGAATTTGAAAAGTGTCTATCCTCTGGAAGGAAATAGTTGAATATTCTTTTTAGCTGTGCCATGGTCATCTTGGTCTAGAAGATGTAAACATATATCATCTACTAATGCAGCTACTACAGTGCTCCAAGGAGGGTCTCACTCAACTTTACACGGATCCTGAATATAGATCCTGGTATATAGATCTGCAAACAAACAAGCACTGGTGTTTGGGGCAGCTGATCTGTAATACATGTGATTGGTTATATAACTATAATGTACATATATATATATATTACTGAAAAAATGACAATGCAGAAATGTTCATCCTGCTTTGAATGCGACGTCTCTGGGTTAAGCTTGTGGTTTGCTCATCTAAGGTAGAATTACAACATTTTTCGGATCCAGTAATCCCAATAGGGCTAGAAATAGTGGAGCAGATGCAGGAGTGGTATTACGTAACGATAAAGCAGCCCTTGCTCCCCCGTGCTGCCCTGTATGCGATGCTCGCGCACACACGTAGGAGGATAAAATCTCTGCGTAGCTCAGTAACCCTGCAGGCCACAAAACTGCGCTTCACCACACAGCGTTCCCATTCCTCTCACTGAGAATATCAGGTAAAGCAAAGCGTTAAATGGACGGCTGCAAATTCAGATCAGCATTTTGTAAATAGGAGAAACGAGCAGGGATGGAAATGTTATATGGCGCGGTATTAAAGGGATCGCTATCATTTCCCCGGCTTGTGCAGTATGTGTGACTGCGGCGGTTCATTTCTCTCTAGAGAGGCGATATTTTATTTATATTTTATCACAGCGCAATAGAACTTAACCCCTTCCTGCCACAGCCATCTTTCAGATTTTCAATTTTATTTTTTCCTCCCCACCTTCCAAAAGCCATAACTTTTTTATTTTTCTGTTGATATAGTCCTATGAGGGCTTAATTTTTTTGCAGGATGAGTTGTAGTTTTTCATGGCACCTTTTATTGTATCATAAAATGTACTGGGAAATGGGTAAAAAATTATTTGTGGGGTAGAAAATGAAAAAAACTGTGATTCCTCCATTGTTTTTTGCGCTTCGCTTTTACGGTATTCACTGTGCAATTAAAACGACATGTTAACTTAATTATGCGGGTCAATACGATTACGGCGATAGCAAATTTATATCGTTTTTTCTATATCGTTTTTTCTATATTTTACTACTTTTAAAAAAAACTGTGAAAAATAAAATTAATTCTGAGAGCCATAACTTTTTTATTTTTCTGTTGATTAAGCAGTATGAGGGCATATTTTTGGAGGGATAAGCTGTAGTTTTTAATGGTAGCATTTTGGGTACATGTGAGGTTTTGATCACTTTTTGTTCCATTTTTTTGTGGGAGATGAGGTGACCAAAAAACAGAGATTCTGGCGGTTTACATTTTTTTATTTATTTTTACGGCGCACACCATGCGGGTTAAATAATGATATATTGTAATGGTTCAGACTATTGGTGATACCAATTATGTTTTATTTATTTTTTTACAATGCTTCAGGCGGGAAATGCGGAAAGCTTTTTTTTTTTAAGTTTTAATTTATTTTTCTTTGTACAGAAAAAAAACCTTTTATTTAACAGAATTTTACGTTTGTCCTTTTTATTAGTCCCCCTAGGGGACTTGAATCCGCTTGCACTGTATACTGCTATACTCATGCATTGCAGTATATCGTATTTCTGACAGGCTTCAAATGAGCCCTGAGATGGCAGACCTGGGGGTCCTCATTAGGCCCCCAGAGTGCGATCGCAGGGTGGGCCATGAGCTGTTAGAGGGGGTCGCCCCCTCCTTTCTAACTACTTAAAAAGCGTGATCGCTATTGACCGCAGCATTTAATGGGTTAAACGAGTGGGACCGCACTCGAGCGCGATCCCGCTTGATATTTTGAAGTGTCGGCTGTAACATACAGCCAACGGCCAAATTGTATGGAGCAAACTCAGCCTGTGAGACCGCTCAATGCTTCCCCTATCCGGCTATGACGTAGGCATACGTCAAATGTCAGGAAGGGGTTAAAGGAATACTCCAGGAATAACTAATACGAGTTATGCCTAGTGCAGGGCATGAGTGGGCAGTGCATGGCACAGAGATTATCCATAGGGCCCCATTCACCCCAAGGGGCCGGTGTATACATCATCATCTTTTTTTTTTTCCCCCAACTGTATGGATTAGTTTAGTCAACTACGCGATTCAGTACTGTAAACAAATGCATACCGCACGGTATAAAAAAAAAATGTAACCCCTTTGGTACAAATAATTTTTGTTATTTTAATTTTTCCATTGGTGCATTCCAATAGTCATAATGTTTCATTTTTTTTATCGCTATAGCCGTATAAGGGCTTGTTTCTTTCGTGACAAGTTGACGTTTTTAATGTTACCATATAATGTACTAGAAAACTGAAAACATCATTTTTGTGGGGTGGAATGTAAAAAAAAAACCAGATTCCTCCATTGTTTTGTGTTACGTTTTTAGGACTTTTAACGACATGTTAACTGTATTCTGCAGGTCAATAAGATTAAGGTTATACCAAATGTATTATAGTTTTTTTTTTAGGATTTACTACTTTTACAAAGGAAAAACAATTATTTCTTTTTTTAAATAATTGTATTGTGAGAGCCATAACTTTTTTTCTATTTTTCCATCAATCGAGCGGTGTGAGGACTTGGTTTTTGCGGGACGAGCTGTCGTTTTTATCGGTACCATTTTGTCAGCTTTCTGACTATTCACAGAAATAGAGAGAAAGCTGCCGATCATAATCGGCGAATGGGCGGGGAAGCGGCAACTCGAGAATACCTCGGACTCCTTCCTCCCAGTACTGGAATCACGCTGCAACATTCAAATTGCAAATTATTCTAAATCACTAAACTAAGGTGGTGAGGTATGTACCCAGAGCGTTTTAAGGGGACTACTAATATGGCAGCACTTTATTTTTTGGTTTTTTAATCCCTTTTCACAAAAATGGCTGTCGTAACAAAAACTGAAAAACGCCAATATCTCTGTCAGTAAATTAAACATAACTACCAAACTTTGTCTGCTGCTCTAACTTGTCATTTACTAATATATAACCATATTTTGAATTTGGGGAGGAAATCCACTTTAAGATAACCTTGTAGATTTGCCTGCAGTCCCATGTAATAGTTTTATCATATAGGATGAGCTTCGCTAAGTGACACCGGTGTGTAGTGACGCATTTTCTTATGCAAAACCCATGTGTTAATGTGGCGAATCCACAAATGTTTCATCCTTAATGCAAAGTTCAGTCGTTAATTTTACATATTAGGAAGTCACTGGGGAAGCCCTCACGTGATCCTGTGCTCGGATTTGTAGATTTCCTTCTCCTCGTAACGTGGAGATTAGGCAGCTATTGAATTATCTAAAGATAAGCGAGGTTTCTGCAGCCGCCTCACGATACACACGGCTGCCCGAGGCTAAGTAATAGCCGGCGATCGCCCCTTAGATGAGCGTCCGCTGGGAATCCGCACAAAGCCTTGTTTACTTCACCAATCATTAGGAAGTGCTGAGAGTAAAGACAGAATTAATACTCTACTAAATGAATTTTTGCACATCTACATTCTGACGCGTTTTGGGAGAAAGGTGCAGTCGGTTATGACGCATTTCAATTTGTCACATTCTTGAAAGAAAAGAATTTCAATATTCTAATGCATAATAATAGAATAAAGATTCTCCTACATACTCTATATATCTCATTTCTCCATATTTATCGCTCCGTGAGAAAGGAAAGGATATGGCTAGTAGGGTAAGAGCGAGATTTTACAGCCAGGTATGGTATATGTGCGTATTTAAGTGTGACATTCCTTTAATCTGGCATCCGATAGTCCAGAAAGTCCTATAATACATCAGTGGATTCCAGCACAGAGCTGCGATGTAATGTGAAATTTCACACGACAAGAAGACTGAGCAGAGAAAAGTGAATAAGGAAATTCCTTGGTAATAAATGGCAATAGAGTTCCACGTTTTAGTTTGTGCTTTACCACTGAAGGTTCTCCACCCATTTATAAGTGATTTTTCTATATTTTCATTGAAAATATGATAATCCGGCACCACTCAGGTCCTATCCTAAGTAAGGACTGAGCTGTAATACCACACACAACCTGTGGACAAGTGTGGCACTGAGAGTCGTCCGTCTGCCATGACAGCTTTGCGTTACTTTATGCAGTGTTGGTTATTTTTTTGTGTCCTTTCAGATCTACTAATGTATAGATTTGTGTGAGTATATTTTATTTTATGTTCTCCTGCAGTTTCTACAGAGTGAATGAAGTGGTTCGGTTCCAGTACTCTCGGCCAATCAGAAAAGGGGAAAAAGATCCTGATAATGAATTTGCTGTAAGTACACACGGATATAGCTCATACACCTTCAGCAAAGACATTTATGATCCAGAAATGTAATTATTATACAGACCGCCTAGTGTGAACAAAAGACAGTTCAGCGGACAATCGCAGGAGATCAATAGATCAGAATGAAAGTGACAAAACCTTGTGTGCTATGAACTCTGTCCTTTTCATTGCTGCTTTACAGAGAGGGTTTGTATTGTGCTGTACTTTATAGGTATTCTTTTTGGGATTCAGGATGTGCAGGCGGTCGTAATCAGTTGAGTGTTCTATGCTGGTTATTATGTCCCAGAAAAAGCCTAATACCTACTGATACAAGGGCAGGTTAAAACACCAGTTTCCAGCAAGATGCAGATAAGCCGGAGTATTAGGCTATGTTCACACGGGGTATTTTGCCGAGTCTTTTGACGCGGAAACCGCGTCGCAAAACTCGGCAGAAACGGCCCAAGAACGCCTCCCATTGATTTCAATGGGATGCGTCGGCGTCTTTTTCCCGCGAGCAGTAAAACTGCCTCGCGGGAAAAAAGAAGCGACATGCCCTATCTTCGGGCGCTTCCGCCTCGGACCTCCCATTGACTTCAATGGGAGGCAGGAGAAAGCGTATATCTCGCTGTTTTATGCCCGCAGCGCTCAATGGCCGCGGGCGAAAAACGGCGCGATAATTGCCGCGAAAATCGGCGTGCAGGGAGAGGAATATCTGCCTCAAAGTTCCAAACGGAATTTTGAGGCAGATATTCCTCCCCCAAAATACTCCGTGTGAACATAGCCTTAGGGCTTGTCCACACGTAGAGGAATTGCGGATGGAAAATACGCAGCAGAATACAGTAGCAGCAAAGTGGGTGAGATTTAACAAATCTCATCCACGCTGCGTAAAATTTCGACCTGCGGTGCGTATTTTTCGTACCGCATGTCAATTCCTGCTGCGGAAAGTGGACTGAATTGCTGCGTTTTTCAGAGGAAATGTCACCATCTCCCATCATCGAGGAAAAACGCTGAAATATCCGTCCATTTCCTGCAGCAAAAAAACACAGGAAATGGTGCGGTTTTTCTGCAGCGGAAATTCTGCTATTTTCTGCGGAATTGCTGCAGAAATTTTCTGTAGCAATTCCATTACATGTGGACAAGCCCTTATATGGAGGAGGTAGCAAAATACTGATGAACAGCCACTCTCACGTCTTTTTATAATTACACACAGAGAAGACTTCTATAAGGTGCCAGGCGCACTGTTACATGTAGCGCTCCATGCAGGATTAAAGCCTATTCGTCATGCCCATACTATTTGATCAGGCGATCTGCCCAGCACCTTCTCGGTAAAACCCACAAAGTATAAACATCCCATTCTCCACCCAACTTCACAAGGCCAGACTGCATCCTGCAAATATATAAAACATTAGGTGTTATTAACTTCATACACTTCCAGGCTTTGCACTCTATTTCAATATGAATAGGAGGAGACTTGCATTACTGCTGCCCTTTACTTCCTCCCTGCTGATGTTCGCTGCAGGGGAGGGCGATAGACATAGAAGTGTAAGGTTAACTAGCAGTATTGTATAGACCGTGACCGGGCTGCAGTTCCACTGTATCTGTAACATGGCAGGCAATAGTAACAACTTCCTGTTCAAATGCTGCAAGATTTTTCCTGTATAAGGTCTCATTCAGATGAGCGTATATGTAATCCGTGTGACGGCCGCTAAAACAATGGTTGTCACACGGACTCATGTACTTCAATGGGGCCGTTCACTCTACCGCTGTTTTGACGGAGCATGTGAAGGGTCCGGAGAAAAATAGGACATGTCCTATTTTTTTTTATGCTTCACGCATTCCTCCATAGACTCTAGTCTATGGGGGATGCGTAATAACCCGTCCCGCACGGGTGCACCTCAAGTGAAAAACTGCAGTTTTTCCACGTGCGATGTTGGCTACGTTCGTCTGAATGTAGCCTTAGTTTGTATTCAAGAGGGGTTGTCAATCACTGTGTGTGGGATGCGGGACGCACAGGTTTTCTGAGTCCTGGCCACATTTAAATATCTTTTTACATCAAGACACTAAATAAAAAACTATAGAAAACTATATATCCCTGAGCTCAAAACTTTCCCCCCTGTTATGCTGCCCTCTGATAGAATTAACAAATCCCTTTTTTATTTCTCAATTAATTTTGTATATTAATATTTATTTTTTTACGCTTGCTTTAGAATATGTGGATTGAGAGAACCACCTTTTCAATAGCCTATAAGCTTCCAGGGATCCTGAGATGGTTTGAAGTGAAATCTGTGAATATGGTAAGTACAATTGTGCAGGTATAGATATAGCAGAGCTGAATTTTCCCATTAACCCTTTGAGACTGCATCTTTTGTTCATAGTGATAACTGTGAGTTGGGGTAATGCACTTGGTTTGCCTGGCATGTTGACATAACCATGAAACTTGGCTCTGCTACATCTTAAACTGCAATAGATCACCACTCATTGGTCTGTGCCTGCTGAGGTTTTAGGGTGCTAGCATCATAGGAGATAAGGAAATCATTTTTTTATACTCTATTCTATTTTAGACCCTCTTTGATATCATGTAATTTGTTTTTATATTATTTTCCTATGTTTATAGGTGGAAATAAGTCCATTGGAAAATGCAATAGAGACAATGCAGCTTACCAATGAAAAAATTAATAACATGGTTCAGCAGCACATGAATGACACCAACATGCCCATAAATCCTCTGTCTTTACTACTTAATGGTATTGTGGATCCTGCAGTCATGGGAGGATTTGCAAATTATGAAAAGGTAAAATTGCAGAAATGAAAAATTCCTTATGCCACCACTAGGGGACTTGATCTATGTGCAGCTCCTATTGCCGTGTACAGCTGTATACAGATCTCTCTGTAGCGGTGACAAATATAGTTCTTATTTTGCCCAACGCACAAAATGTCATCTACTAGTTAAGAAACTGAGCACCGTAGCCTTATGAAGTATTAGTAAATGTCCTGAATTATAAATGCTGCTGATTTTAGAGAAGCAAATTGTAATGGCGTGAAAAGAGTAAATCAGTCACAGAGACCAATCTTTTTGAAGTTACACTAAACATAAAAAATACAGACAAAAAACGTAATAAAAAATTTCGGCAATTGCTCCCTTAATCTCCTCCACTGTCTCATGTTGCAATCAAAACTTTGCAATTTATAATGAATTCTTCTATATGTGTTCCAGAGGATCAGCCATTGCCCCCCTTCTCACAATCATATCTCCGGCTGTAAGACCACCGGCTGCTGAAGGAGCCTTAAGGCCCTATTACACCGGCCGGTGCAGCGAGCGCCGATCAACGAGACAACGTTGATCGGCGCTCGTTTACTCCTTTCAAAAGGAGCTATGGATGGGGACGAGCAGTTGTTACTACGATCGCTCGTCCCCGTAAATTATCATGTCGGCAGCGCGACTCACTGTTTTCAGGGAGATGTGCTGCCGACAACGATATTTTACTTTTTTTAAACGATACGACCAGCAGATGAACCTGTGTTTGCTCGTTCATCTGCGGATTGCTGCCTTGTTTACACAGGACAATTATCTGCAACGAGCGTGCTGTGAACGCTTGTCTGCCCAATAATCACCCAGTGTAAAAACCCCCTTTACCCCACTGATCTGTCTGCAATTGGAGACAAATAATATTAAACCTTGGCCCAAGGCCCACCCCTCTTCTAGCCCAAAATGGAAGAGGCTAGGGGGATATTAACACTTGTTTTCTCTGTCCGATTCCTACAAGATTTCTTCAGGAACATGCAGGCCCTCCTGCAGAGTAATGTATATGAGCAATCATCTCCTATTTACTTCTATCATTCGCCTCTAGGTTTAGTATTCCTTTAAGGGTTTCTCTAAGCTAGTGACTACGATAGCCTTCCCCACTGATCAGGGGACTATAAGGAAGCGTAAAACAAAGATTCCTCCTTGATTGGTCAAGAAAGATCCCTTGACCAGAGCGATCATCTGACCCTCTGACTCCTTTATAAGCAATCACTGCAGCTGATCTGGTCATCCTTCTTTGTCAATCAGTGTGAGATTTGACATACTATGAGCTTATTTGTAGTGACAGTCCTGTGTTTATTCAGGAATACTTTGTAAATTTTTGTACAAAAGTGGAGTTTTCCTTTAAGTGAATCATGTCAATGAAAGCAATTTAATTGATCTTGTTTATCTCCATTAGGCATTCTTTACCGAGAAATACATGCAAGAACACCCAGAGGACCTGGATAAGATTGAAAAAGTCAAGGACCTAATTGCATGGCAGGTAAAAACTCCCTGTAATAACCCGGTGCAGGGGCAAGCACCCTAGAGACAGCTCGCCCTCTGTGCTGACAGCCCGTGTGTAGCCGCATGATCAGCGTGGCATATACCTTTCTGTGGCATTTATCAGCTCTACAGTAGAAAATCTGACATTGTCATTTAATATTTTCATAAGCGCCGTGAATCGTTAACCCTTAATCTCCTCGTCACTGAAAGGTATAGGAGCCATATTGTCTTGTACGGGCCATCTGAAGTTGAAATGCTATTTAAATAGGAGTTCTTCATTAGGGCAAATAAAGTATAATATATTGCTGTTGAAAGCAAAGTCCTGGGTATTAATAAGGACAATGCTCCAGCTTAAAAGGGGCGCTATCTGTTTCCAGAAAACATGTAAGAACTGATGTTTAATGTTCTTTTAAGCGGCTTTCTAAAAAGTATTCTACAGAATTATAATATTTTTCTATACAATTCGCAGCTAGAAATACTAAATAATGACTCTCAGATCAGTCATCAGCAACTTCCTGCCGTTCCCTTTCAATGAATCTCAATATTCCTCAGTGCGAAGGATTTTTGTATATGCTGCATATTGTCCGTGTATCACCGATTTACCTTTAGATAATCAATATACTGTATATTTTCTTTGAGTCATCGAAGGGGAAAGCGCATTGGTTGGACAGCGTTTGGGGAGATTAAAGAGGTGGAAGGCCCCAAGGTGGTGGAGGCCTCTAGGCAGTTGCCCCTTCTGCCCCCCCCCCCCCTATAATCCGGGCTTGCAGTTTCCGGATTAGTAAATATGTATGTAATCATTAAAAAACGTGACATTGCGTCGTAGTGATGATGGGACGTACGGAGATGGAGTACCTGGCACATTTATCTGTATTTGCGTGATCTCCATGTAATACGGTAACTGGTGGCACAATGCGTTCTACAGAGGTGTAACGAGGGAGGAACTAATCAGGACTATAATTATATGATGCGAAATTAGTTTATAATTTTCAGATTTTACTTTCCTGCCGCTAGAAGCTTGTAATCCCTCTTAAAATATGTTACTGAGATGTTAATGGTTTTCTGACGGGATCATTAACTAATATGTGTCCATGGAGACTGGAAAAAATGACGTTTACTTGTTGGTACAGAAAAGGGTGATTGTCAGTGGAAATACAAGTGATCTTCCTTTTCTGTTCAGTATTGGTACTAAATGTTACTTTTTCAAAAAGGAAATTATTTCCCTAAAAATTATAATTATCATAATTGTTTTACTATTATATTGAGGTTGGGTCAGGTAGTCAGTGCACCTAAACTTTTTTTGAATTTTTTTCTATTTCTGTATATGAAAGTTTTAATTGCCGGGTCACTAAAAGAAAAGGGGGGTATTTATTAAGTTTTCTACGTCCGTTTTGTGACATAGAAAGAAAATTCACAAATGGCACAAAAGTCGCACGCTGCATGAAAAATTGCAACTTTTTTGCAATGACGCTCACAGTAATTTTCTTTAAAAGGTAGGCGGAGCTAGCAGAAGGGGCAGGCCACCCGCCGCCCAACAAATTTATTATCATTTATGCTCGAAGCTGGCGTAGGTTTCACTTTAAGTTGCGAGGTGAACCTAATTTATTAAGAGACGTGCGCTTTTTAATAAATCAGGAGCATTTTACTTCAACTTTCTTTCTATTAGCGCTGTCGTATGAAAAACCAGTATTAATAAATACCCCCCTAGAGTCTGCATTACATATTATTTCTTATGGTTTTTACTCTTGATTCCTGTTCCATAGACATTATATAACTGCCGGCTGGACGTAATCAGTCCAGATAACCTACTAATGTATGCTCGGTCAATATTTCAATAAAGCAGTGATAAGCGGCTATCGGTCGGTCAGGCACCACTTATCCAGGATGCGTATTTAGTCCAATGTCAGTCCTCCTCCCCCTGATGGTCTGCAAAGCCCAATATACATGAAATATAAGCCCTATTTATTTTACCTCTGACCTCATTAAGTTTACGTATGGGTTGTCTGTGTATTCCGATTTTGCATGGTTCTATTTGAATATATTTTTTGTCATCTGTTTAGGTTCCATTTTTAGCTGAGGGAATACGCATTCATGGAGAAAAAGTCACAGAAGCATTGAGGCCTTTTCACGAGAGAATGGAGGCTTGTTTTAAGCAACTGAAGGAGAAAATTGAGAAGCAATATGGCGTTCGGACTCTGGTGGGTACAAGGTTTTGTGGCCTATGGTATCTAATGGCAGAGATGTTAGGGCACTTTTGGCTGATATTCACCTCTTGGATCAAAGACACAGCTACCTGGAACCATACAGTTAAATATACCGGGCAGCACAGGCCCGTTGTAGTAAAAGTCGTTTTCAGTATCCGTCTGAATGATTCATTTAGCAGAGCTGAACATGTTATTTAAAGGGGCTGTTAAAGTAGTACAACCATCTTTCATTCTGCAGCTCCACTGTGGGTGAGTTTATCACTGGGTCTCTGGTTGCTGGAAACCACGTTGATCAGCCATTATTGCCAGGGAAAGCTGCCGGCACCTACAAGTTTGAATTTATTTCAGTGAGTGCCCATAGAATACATGGGCGCATTGACAAGTCCTCCAGAGTTAGCGCCACTTCCCAATAGCCACTCAATAACGGTTATCAGACAGCCCTCCAAATGGCCTGTTCAAAGGCACTTGTGCGCTGTATGTTAATCAGAGAGTCCCTCTTGGCTGACTGGCAGAAAAAGCTAACATGGTTGGCATTCCCAACACTTATACGCGAAGAATGTCAGAATGCTAACCATGTGATCCATTGTGGCCAATCAGCCGAGGGGGATTCAGGCCATATCGAAAATTAAAGAAGCAATCTGATTGGTTGGTATGGGCAACTCCTCCACATTTTGCTTGTACCAGTTTAAAAAAATCTTCCTCATTGTGTTTGTATTGGGACCCGTTCACATTGCATTCGAGGGTCTGTTAAGGGCCTCCATCACAGATCTTGCCCAAAATATCGGCGACAATAGTGCAGCATGCTTCCAGTGAAATGACTGACACCATGACGGAAACCCGACGGTACCCATTAAAGTCAATGGGTTCCTTCAGGCACCAATTGTGTCCGTAATGCAACGGAGACGGCACTTCCAGTGTTTTCGTTGTACCGCTCCTTTGACGGAGCAGAGCAATGGAAACACTGAACGCAGATGTGAACAGGTCCTTACAGGATATATTCTCACCAGCTATTCTAATGACTGTCGCGCTCTTGTAGCATAAGCTGGCTGAGGACGACAGAGCATTATAGATTGACAAAGGGGCACGCTGGGTGCATTTATAATGCCGTTTAATGTCCACTAATGGCATATTAACAACGTGCTCTGCAAATTTGTCTTCCCCCAGCGTGTGTATATTTCTGAAGTTTGTATTTATGTTGCGGGGCTGTATATGCTGAGCTTCTGCTGCCAAATATGACGGCAGCTTTGCCAGGCAGCACATTCCAATATTTGGGTTGGTGTCTGCACACACAGATGGATATAATAATGAGCGATGATTTTAAATATTTTTTTTTCTTAACGGTGGAAGATCCTGAGTCCAGCTGCAGATCCTCAGCCAATGTGCAGGTCCATTAAATACTAACATAACAGCGTGATATCTCCCAAGCCTCAATTAGGATTAGTCGCGGTGAATGCCACCTTACCTTGGTCTCCATTGACAAAGGAGCAGCATTATAGTTACACATGTCCGATGTTATCTTAATAATGTTTTCCTAATCCCTGCTTGGCGAAGGGCCTGCCGGTGATGATGGAGTGCCCCTACCGTTGTCTGCTTACAGTGTATCAATTAATCAGGAAGCGACAGAATACAAAACCGTGCAAACCAGATCTCGTACTGTCATATCGTCGCAAAACATTACACATCAGATCGGGCAGAAATGTCACAGTAACTTGTTTGTTTTTATTTCGTACTGGGAGAATTTGTAAATTTTATCTTTTTTCAGCTTCTTTTTTTTTAATTTAGACAGTGACATTTTAAAGATAAATATCTGAAATGCGGCACGCAGCAGTTGTGTACGGTTGGGCCTTATTCACACAGACGTATCCAAATACGGGGATAAATACGGAATATGAATTGGTTTGTTTGTATTGATGTTAGGGTTCCACTCAGGGGCAAACATAGGATTTTTAAAGGGAGTCTTTTGGTACCCACAACTTAGATAGAAAAATCCCCCGATTATACAGACTTTGCCAACTTACTACATAAATTACATCACAGATTTTTACATTGGGTGGTTCAGGGGTTAGTGATGGTGTACCTGTCATTCTCCTGGTGGGCTAAACTGGTTATTACCTAATGTTTCTGGTGGTCTAAGCTGATAAAGGGGTAAATATTGATATACATAGTAGTCCCGGGTGGTTATGAGTTAATATCAAGTATCCCTGGTGGTCTAGGGTAGTTTAGTGGTTAATATTATATAATAATATTGTTTAGCTATTGGTGGTGGTCTAAGGCAGAAAAGCGGACCTAGAATTTATTCCAGCATTCTTTATAGTGCTTGGAGCTCTGGTTTTCTGATAGAGTTCCAAACCCCCTGTCCTCCACAGAGAGGAAAGACTTGTTAAGCCTTTTTCCACAAGGACCTTACCAGCCTGTCCCGGAATCAAAAATACTTAGAGTAATACTAACATATCCACAGGATAGATAATAATTTTCTGATCGCTGGGACCACCACCGATTGTGAGAACAGGGCTCCCAAACCCCCAGATCCTCCACACTACACCCCCCCCCCCGGCATTGAGGAGGAGCCTGAATGGAGCGGCGGTCAAGCATGTCCTCTACTCGGCTGTTTCCATCAGTCCTATAGACTTTAAAATGGAGCAGCAGCACGCATGCTTGACCGCCACTCCAGTCAACGTCCTCCGCACGATTGGTGGGGGTCCCAGCAATCAGAAAATGATAACCTATTCTGTAGATAGGTGATATTTGATTCTGGGACAACTCTTTTAAGACTAGGTTCACACTGAATTTTTCCCCTATGGGAATCCAGTTTACCAGAATCTACGAAAGATAGTGAAATAACTTCAGCACTGCTACATCTGGGCCGTGGAAACCTTTCCTTGTTTACAGTAATATCCGCTGCACATCTGAATACAGTGAATTACAGAAATGTTTTCTTCCCTTTAGTGTTCCAGCATTGATGATAGACGGGGAAACCGGCCCAGATCCATGGTTAGATCTTTCACAATGCCATCACAATCCAGACCTTTATCAGTCGTCTCGGTGTCCTCCGTGTCATCAGACAGCACGCCTTCAAGACCAGGCTCTGACGGGTATGTTATAATGTCCAGTTATTCAGCCATTACCAGCAACATACTGTACATATTAGTCATGTACTGTCCCTCGTGACCATATGGCATGGTTGCTAAGTAAACTTTGACATACAGTGTGTGTATTATCCATCCAAATAATTCTAATGGGCAGGTAAAGGACCGTATCAGAATACATGTATATAAGGCTATGTTCACATTTGCCTCAAAGGCTCCTTCGGCAATTACGTCAGATTTTAGGGCAAAGATGGCGCAGATTTGAGGGAGTTGGGATCCGTTGATCTGGCACAGCCCCGTGGTTTCGATAATGAACAGAAGCCACTTTGTGAACAGAGCCTTAGTCTAGGACTACATTCAGACGAGCGTGTGCAAACTTGGACGTGAAAAACTGAAGTTTTTCACGTCCGAGATGCACCTTTGTGGGATGCGTTATCACGGATCCCTCATAGACTTGAGTCTATGGAGGGATGCGTAAATACGCAAGAAAATAGGACATGGCCTTTTTTTCCACGGACCCTTGAACTGCCCCCTTGAAATACATGTGTGCGTGTGACGGCCGTTGTTTGAACAGCTGTCACACGGACGAGTTACACACTCCTCTGAATGAGCCCTCGGTGTTTCCATGGAGCAAAAACAAAGGAGATGAAGAGGAGATAATGAGTCAGTATCCTTAGGAAACACATACCTCCTGTGTTCTAGCTTTTTATCTCCGTTCCAGTAGTGCACACTTAGGGTATGTGCACACGACCTCTTTTCAGACGTAATGGAGGGGTTTTACGCCTCGAATTACGCCTGAAAAGACGGCTCCAATGCGTCGGCAAACATCTGCCCATTGCCTGCAATGAGTCTTGCGATGTTCTGTGCAGACGAGCTGTCATTTTACGTGTCGCTGTCAAAAGACAACGCGTAAAATTACAACCTCGTCAAAAGAAGTGCAAGAAACTTCTTGGGACGAAATTGGAGACGTTTTTCATTGACTCCAAAGAAAAACAGCTCCAAATTACGTCCGTAAAAGACACCGCGAAAAACGCGTGCACTTGTCAAAACGTCTGAAATTCAGGAGTGGTTTTCTCCTGAAAGCAGCTCCGTAATTTCAGACTTATTTGGCGTTGTCATGTGAACATACCCTTAGGCTATGTTCACACGGAGTATTTTGGGGGAGGAATATCTGCCTCAAAATTCCGTTTGGAACTTTGAGGCAGATATTCCTCTCCCTGCACGCCGATTTTCGCGGCAATTATCGCGCCGTTTTTCGCCCGCGGCCATTGAGCGCCGCGGGCATAAAACAGCGAGAAATACGCTTTCTCCTGCCTCCCATTGAAGTCAATGGGAGGTCAGAGGCGGAAGCGCCCGAAGATAGGGCATGTCGCTTCTTTTTCCCGCGAGGCAGTTTTACTGCTCGCGGGAAAAAGACGCCGACGGCTCCCATTGAAATCAATGGGAGGCGTTCTCGGGCCGTTTTTGCGACGCGGTTTCCGCGTCAAAAAACTCGGCAAAATACCCCGTGTGAACATAGCCTTATGATCAGTGATTCTAGCTTAGCTGCAATGTCTAGTTGAAGTCTTTAGAAGTCTGAAATCTACCTGCAGAGGCTCAGACTGCTTCTCTGCCACCCCTCATGCTTTATACTGCAGCTCTGTGTGCCCAGATTGGCTGCTCTGTCTTTGCACAATTCCTGTACAAGCGCATCTGTTGATGAATGTGGCCCAGGGTCAAAAAAGAACAAAACTCCAGGTTAAGCCCAGCGATGTTTTTTTTTTTATCCGTTTTCTACTAAGAAAAGTGGTAGAGATTTGTTATAGTCACACTCTGTATGATTCGGAAATTCTACCCACTTTTTCAGACACAGTCCAGTAAATCATGCCCTCATGATCACTACTTCACCTACCAAGTCTCCAGGCCTGACGACCTCCTGTGGCCTCGACGTATAGAAGAACTTTTATGAGTTCTTTACTGGTCCTTTAAATGCATCTGCAATGCTGTGAGGGATGACTAGTCATAGAGAATACATATGGTCAGCAGGTTTGTGCCAAGTCCTCTGGATTTGTTTCTGGATTTGACTCATCTGCTTACAATATGCAAATCATGCAACATATTCCATTATCGCGGAAAACTCACTTCAGATAAACCCTAGACTAGCGGGGGATGGGGGACTTAGCGTAGTCTTTAGTCTTACAGATGGCTGTTGACATTTTAGGAGGTCGAAATATTTACCCCGGTTGTTGGTCCCAGTTCTGTGGGCAAATCTACACATCAGGAGATATGATATATTTGGCTTCGATTAGAAAGCGCAAGTACTTTTTGTTGCATATTGAAATGTTTACATTGCCTCCCGGCCGGCCTAACATTGGCCTTTGTCTGCTTGGCACTTCTCCCAGCGCTCGTCAATTTCAGTGAACTCCGCAGACAAGGTTTAAGAAATTGACAGTGGCGTATTACCAAATAGCTTGAGAATGCGAGAGCAGCGTCACTAAGGCTCTGTGCACAACAATGCGGTCTTGGGAAGACTTTAGTATTTTTTTTGCTTTAGTTATATAATCCATTGATCTTGGCAAGTGCCTTTGCTTTATATACTCTGCATCATGCATGGTTCCCACAGAGCCCACTTGTACAAGAGAGAGTAATTTCATGTTAAAGGGGTTGTACGGGATCAGTAAAAGGATCTGGGTTGTTTTTTCAAAACAGCGCCACATCTATCCATAAGCTGTGTGTGGTATTGCAGCTCAGCTCTATACAAGTGATTGGGGCTGAACTGCAATAACAGACAGAGCTCATTGCCAAGTGTAGCGCTGTGTCTTGGAGATTAAAGAAAAAAAGGCTTTAAGGTTATTGCTTCCTCCAGGCCATACGTGGTGGCGCTGCAAGGAAATCTAACACTTGATGCCACGTATCCCTACAGCTTACAGTCGGCCACTGGGGGTCTTGGCAGGGGGGATACTTTGTCAAGGGACCCTTCTTACAAGTAGGAATTGTCCAATCAGCTGATCACAAAGTGGAGAACCCCTTTAATGTCTGTGTGATCGTTCGCAGTACAGTAATTGATCCTGCAATGGGGGAAGGGGAGAAAACGTTGTTAGTAAGAATGGATCTTTTTCCGAGCGCTGTAAATATAGACATGAATATGAATTCCGACCTATGAGCCGCTTTATATTTTTAAGGACTATTTTCCTCCAGTTGACAGATGCAGCGGAGAAAGGTCATTACATTTTCATGTTGACTGAAAATTCTCATTTATGTATTTGTTTGTCTGTCATATCTGTGAACTGCACCCCACAGGCCTGAAAATAAGTAGCAACAGGACGAAAATCAGACCTGTCCTTCACACGTTAAACCAACATTAGGGTGAGCTGTAACTGCAGGAAACAACGTGTGTCACCAAAAACAGAACCGGTCACCTCTTCTGACATGAATATTACCCCAATCAGCCGCAACATTAACACCACTGACCGGTGAATAACATTGATGATCTGGTTACGATGGCGCCTGACAAGGGGGGGGGGAGGGGGAGTATATTAGGCGGAAAGTGATCAGTCATATCTTGAGGTTGATGTGCTGGAAGCAGGAAAAATGGGGAGGTGTAAGGATCGGAGCGACTGTGACAAAGGACAAATTGTGATGATAGACGTCCGGGTCAGAGCATCTCCAAAACGGCCGGTCTTGTGGGGTGTTCCCGGTATATAGTGGTTAGTACCTACCAAAATTAGCCCAAGGAAGGACAACCGGTGAACCTGCAACAAGGTCATGGGTGCCCAAGGTTTATTGATGCATGTGGTTATGAGAAGGCTAGCCCGTCTGCTCCGATCTCACAGAAGAGCTACTGTAGAACAAATTTCTGAAAAAGTTACTGCTGGTTATGATAGAAAGGTGTCCAGACATGCAGAGCATCGCAGCCTGCTGTGTTTGGAGTAGTGTTGCTGCAGACCAGTCAGTTTGCCCATACTGACCCCTGTTCACTGCCAAAAGCACCCACAATGGGCGCGTGAGCATCAGAACTAGACCATCGAGCAGTAAAATTAGGTGGCCTGGTCTGATGAATTCAGTTTTATTTTACATTATGTGGACGGCCGTGTGCGTCGCTTACCTGAGGATGAGGTGGCACCGGGATGCCCTATGGGAGGAAGGCAAGCTGGCGGAGGCAGTGCGATGTTCTGGGCAATATTCTTCTGGGAAACCTTGGCTCCTGGCATTCAGGTGGATGTTACTTTGCAGCAATGTTTAGGCAGGTGGTACATGTCAGACAAGTGCACCCCTTCATGATAATTGTATTCCCTAATGGCAGTGCCCTCTTTCAGCAGGATAATGCCCCTGCCACACTGCAAACATTATTCAGGAATTGCTTGAGCAACATGACAAAGAGTTCAAGGTGTCGACTTGCCTCCAAATTCCCCAGATCTCAATCTGATCGAGAATCTGTGAGATCTGCCGGATAAACAAGTTTGATCCTTAGAGGCCCCAACTTATTACACAGGTGGTTTTAATGTTACGGCTGATCAGTGTATATGAATAATGATCCTGGAGCGTCTTCTCTTAGAACTCTGTGATGTGTCATTCTTATTCCTTCTGAAAATCAATACATTGACAACTGGGCATTACCATTCCCCTTTGGGTATGTCTGACACTTTCCAATCAGTCTGACTGTGTAGAGCCACGCCATCGACAAGGTAAATGGTAACACGCCCAGTTGTCAATTTATACATTTCCAGGAGGAATACCAGAGGAACCAAACCACGCAGAGTTCTAAGAAAAAAAAATTTTCATGGGGAATACAAGTATTTACACTAATACAGGAGAGCTGACAGGTCCCCTTTAACTGCACCCTCCTCTACTAGTGAACTAGAGATCTAGTGAAAACCACTTACATAAATAATACCGACTTCATGTAATCAACTAGATCAACATAAAATAAAACTATAGTTCTGCCACCGTTCAAGCTGACATTACACCATAGGGATTAACTCAGTCATACCTGGAGATGACCACGTAAAATGTGACGTGTCCTGAAGGATTAATTGAAGCTTTCCTCTCCTAGTTTTGTTCTTGAACCACTTTTACCAAAGAAGATGCATTATCGTTCCCAAGATAAACTGGACAGAGATGATCTCGATAAGGACAAAAAAGAGAAAAAGAAGGAGAAAAGGAACAGCAAACACCAGGAGATATTTGATAAAGAATTTAAAGCGACTGATATTGCGCCACAGCAGTCTGAAGCCGTTATCCTGTCTGAAACAGTAAGTTGCGTTACAGTGTCTGACAATGCGGCAGTATTAGATGTTAAATTTTTTTTACATTTGACATAATGTTCAAGTCAAATTTTGTGCTGATTCATTTCTTAATGTATCTTTATAGTGACCAGAGCTACTTTTTTCTGATACATTGCTCCAAATCACCTGCATAGGCATAGAGCTAAAACATAAAATTCTTTGTGTCCATCGTTTACTGTGTAGGTCAGAACAGCTCCTGACGTACATAATAAGCGTGTCCATAGGGCTCCATTAACCTGACGCTAATTAAATGTTCCCGTTTGGTCTTAGTCTGGCTGGTATACATTAGTATACCTTTTTTTTTTTGATGGATGAAATAGTATGGTAGACTACGCTATTCCATCCTGTGGGATCCTGCAAAAAAAAAACATATACAGTGCGGTATACGTTTATTTTAACATGGGAGCCTATGGGGGACTGATTTCACTGTATCGCATCCACCACAGGTACACGTTAAACTTACACATCGGGAAGCTCCCGGCATCACTGTCCATATATGGACAATGATGTCAAGGGCTTCCCCGGCCAGAGCGCTTGCGATATAGCTTGACATTATAGCTCCAGACACCACTGACCATATCTGAACAGTGACTTAAGCAGCTTCCCTAGATACAGCCTTTTAGATAGTGCTCTGCCCATGGAGTTCGGGTGAAGTATCCCACTGTACGCCTATACAGTAAAATAAGTTGCAGCTTTCTATCGGAGGTATACGGCAGTAGTCCTCTCGACATATACCTTCAACAAAGGCAGAAATGTGATGTGAAAGAGGCATAATATAATAAGTTAAAAAAGTTGTCCCAGCTGTGCAACCTCAGTCCATATGCTCTGATAGGCTATATGGACAACATAGACAGGGGGGTGCACATATTTAATGGTCAAAGCTGCTGCAAAGAGCATCTCCTGCTTCAGAGGCTCGGCCTGACCATGTAATACATAGTTGTCCGTAGCTGCCCCGTGATTGCAGGGTTCTAGCAGCCAGACCTGCGGCAATCGGATGATCTCTCCAACTAGACAACCCCTTAAAGCATCAGGTCTCAATCACCCAGTGCGTTTCTTCCGCCTTAGCATGGGTGTAAAGAGTAGGTGGGCAAAGGTTTCATGATTTTACATGGGTGCCCCTGTCTGCCCCATTCACTGGACTCTGCTGACATCATTTATCAGTCTATGAGGTGGTTACTCCCACTTCCAATATGGAACGTAGAAATCTGGGTCGTCATCTGAAGACAGCTATTATCTCTACGGCCAGGGAAGAGTTAAGTATTCAGAACGGGTTATTGTTTGTGGTATCTTTAGCCCTGTTCGAGTATTTTTTGTTTTTCCATCATCTACGCCCTTTTTTCTTTCTAAAATTAGAAATGGATGGCACCAGAAAACAAGGCAAAATGCAAGTGTCCCACTAACTATAATGTGATCTGTTTCTCCTCTAGATAAGCCCCTTAAGACCCCAGAGACCGAAGAGTCAAGTTCTCAATACTGTTGTTGGTGAAAGAAGATTCTCAGTTTCCCCGAGTCAAACTTCTTCCCAACACCCTCCCCCGGTCACTCCTAGGAGTAAGCTAACCTTCAGCCCGCTGATAGGTAAGTCATTCCATGTGTGTGAAGATTGTGTAACATGAAGGGACGTTACTATTCGCAAGTCCTATAATCTGTCTGTAGTGTGCAGCGCGAGAGTCCTATGCCCTCCAGGTCACTCGTTGGCCCATCATGCAGTTTACGCCAGGTTTTGGTGTATACTGTGATAAGATTTGCAGTGTGCGACAAATTTGTGGTGACATTTTTGCCTTTTCTCATCACTTGTCAAATTTGGAAAGTGACAAGAAAAGTGGGCATGATCTCCAAGGAGAGAGAGTGTTAGACAAATTTATGAATTAAAAAGCACAGAAATGCTGTCACAAATCGACACTTGCTCTGCCTCTCATACAGTGCGAAATGCGGCAAATCACGCAAAATAATAGAACAACAAGTTCTATAGAAGACCATTATCGGAACTAGGACCCATACCTCCTGGCTAATTATGGAGGGGGCACTGTTTTGCATACAGCATGTACTTTAATTACCCACAAATGGGGCCGTTCTGTGGGTTTTATTACACACACCGGCGTTGTACTATTAGGGTGTTCACAGATAACCTAATGCAAGATGGGTCCAATCTAAAAAACTGGGCATGGACTGGAATTCTGAAGGGGTTGGCTCTCATATTTAAAAAAAGAAAAAAGTTTGTTTCCCCAGAAACAGTGACACTCATGTCCATAGGTTATGACTGGTATTGCAACTCTTCCCCATTAAAGTGAACGCTGCAATACTAGACTTAGCCCATGGACAAGAGTGGCACTGTTTCTGGGGATCAAAGGGGTGGTCTTGAAGGTACAGCACCTTTTATCCACAATCCAGCGCAAGGTCCCGGCTGCCGTCATCTTCTCCCTCTTTCATATGAGTGACAACACCAGAGGGCTGAAGGATTCATTGCCAACTTGGCCTTAATTAATTGTAGCCCCTTCACAAATATATCAGAGCTCAACAAAGTCACAACCGCTGCACTTTACCCATCAATGTGTTTTCTTCATTTAAAAATAAAGAAATAAAAGTAAAACCCTCCAGAATTTCACACATGAAAAAAAGAAAACAACCTCATCAGTCTGTTCCGGTTATAACTTGTGACACCGGTGATTTGTTCTCTTGGGGGCTCCTATTATTATTATGATGATTATTATCGACTGTCTAATTTGCGAAGAATGATCTTAACATTTCAAGTTCTGTAGAATAATGAGGATAATGAATGCAAATGGAAAGTAGCGACAATCAGGTTACTGTTTATATGAGAAGTAAAAACCTCCCTGATTACACGTAGGATGCGATATCCGGCGACAGCGTATTTCAATGAGACCGGTTGTGAAGGATGAGAATAAAGGGCCTGCAATTTTTTTTTATTGCAATTGAATGTGGCTGAGCTGCAATACCACACACAGCCAGTGGACAAGAGTGGCGTTGTTTCTGGGGGGAAAAAAAGACCTTTTATTCTGGACAACGCCTTTAATTTAGTTATCTGGTCATTATATACTGGTGATTTATATAGAATAATCATAAGGAAATAATCCTTCTTGTGAATTAATTGCATAAGGGTGCCGGCACGCGTAGCAGTAGTGCGAATTGCTGTGGTTTGCGTGATGCGTTTTTTTGCTGCGTGGCTTGTACAGGTGAAGTCTATAGTTTTAATGTGCTTCACCTGTTCAAGCTACAGGACCAAAAGTTGGGATCCCCCTTCAATGACTTTTATATGCCCTGAAATTACATATGGGAAGAGCTTATCTGCATAAGTGAATGGGGCGGAGCTGCAGTACCAGGCACAACCCATGGATAGGAGTGGCACTGTTGCTGGGAAATGGATGCTTTTTTTTTTTCCCTAAAACCCCCATTAAGATGCCCCAGTCTATAGGGAGCGAGGCCATAAACATAGAAGGTAAATCTACACTTTAAGCTGTAAAACTTCCACTATTCGACTCACGAATTAGGGTTTGTCTGTCATAAATTCATGTAGAGGGGTAAGAGCTGAACACATTCTCCCTACACTTGTATTATTTGTATCTCCAGGCATGGATCAAAATGGCGTCAATGTTGCTGAACCGATGGATATTCCCCCACCACTACCACTCAAGGGTGGCACGGGAGATTATGGCAATGTTATGGACTACCAAGACTTCGTCCCACCGGCTACACCACCAACTCCACCCCACAGGGTAAGTAAGAGCGGTTATAAAAAGGGCCAGAGTACTCCTCAATAGATGGACTACGCACATACATTCCTGCAGTATTTTGCAAAATATATTTATTTTTTTTGTATTTCGTGACATTTGTCATGAACACAGATTTCATATTACATGGGAGGAGCTTCCCCTTGCTCACTATCGCCCCCTGCTGTGTAATGTATTTGTTTTCCATATCGAGAGGAGTGGTGACAACTTTCAGCTCATTTCTGGCACACAAAATCTCGTCACGTTTCACTGGAATATCTTTACTACACCAGCTACAGCTACTGCTAAAACACTGCCCCCTATGAACAAGAATATGATTTCAGCAAGTAGGAGCATTTCCATACTTATTAGTATTATTTTCTGGAACTACCGTTCATAGCGTAGTGAAAGTGAAGTGAGAAAATTCTCCTACACAATCGTTTCTCTGTCTATCATATCTATTATCCAGCTCCTATCGTTATATACTCCGATAATCCCAGGAATTTCCTAAAGTCATATTTGCATATTTTGTGTCGAGTTTGGCTCAAATAAGTTGAGAGGGAGATATGAGAGAGAGAGAGGGAGATATGAGAGAGAGAGATATGAGAGAGAGAGAGGGAGATATGAGAGAGAGGGAGAGAGAGAGGGAGATATGAGAGAGAGAGGGAGATATGAGAGAGAGGGAGAGAGATATGAGAGAGAGAGGGAGATATGAGAGAGAGGGAGAGAGATATGAGAGAGAGAGGGAGATATGAGAGAGAGAGAGAGGGAGGTATGAGAGAGAGAGATATGAGAGATAGAATCCAAAAATCAGGCAGCACTCCAAGGTATAAGCAAGATAGAAAAATGTGCTTTATTGGTCCATATACACACGACATTTCAGCTCAACACAGGAGCCTTTCTCACTTGAGAAAGGCTCCTGTGTTGAGCTGAAACGTCGTGTGTATATGGACCAATAAAGCACCTTTTTCTACCTTGCTTATACCTTGGAGTGCTGCCTGATTTTTGGATTCTACTACAGCAGGTCTGTTAGCCCTGACCTGGGCAGGTCGGCACCCACCTACGATTTACAAGGCTGTGCGGCTGACATTGTATTTGGACTTTAGATAGATAGATAGATAGATAGATAGATAGATATGAGATAGATAGATAGATAGATAGATAGATATGAGATAGATAGATAGATAGATATGAGATAGATAGATATGAGATAGATATTAGATAGATAGATAGATAGATAGATAGATAGATATGAGAGAGAGAGAGATATGCGATATACAGACACATACAGTGACGTTTGCCCTGACGTGATTTCTCTGGATTTCGCACATTCACAGCGGTTGTCCCTCCACACACTACAGAGCTGTGGATAGTAGGAGGACAGATTGCTGCTATGATGCAGATGTGGCTTTTACAGAAGGTTCTTCTCTCCCCTGAGGTGCGTGCGAGTCAGTGAATTTGCTTAGAATAGGGTCTAATGTGAACTGGCAGACTCCTCATATGTGAAAGAGAAGCAACCCCGGCACGTGACAAGACACCAAACATAGATCATTGGGATTCCTGTACTAAAAGAAAGTGGTCACAGCAGAGACCTCGTAAGTCATACACTAAGCAGTCTCATATTTAGGGATCTATTACTGTGTGAATACAGCTCGTCCAGCAGGGTGGATAGAAATCTGTCCTACAGTATATATCTGTGTATGATGACGGTAGGTACATGGCTCTTAGATAAACAGTTCTTATTTTAAGCCCTCTGTCCCTTATTGCTCCTGAAAAGTTCCTATTGTGCAGTTGATCATCAAATCTACATTAAAGGCTATGTAAACCTTTGAAAGGCAAAATGTTTTTTTCTTTAATAAAAAGGTAGGTGGGTTTTCCAGAATTAGAAAAATAGTTATTTTTTCCACCCAGAAATAGTGCCGCCACTTTCCATGGACTGTATCGGTTATCGCAGCTCAGCTCCATTCTAGTGAATGTTGCAATACCGGACACAGCCTATGGACAAGAGTGGCGCTGTTTTGGGGGTGGGGTGGAGCAGACCTCATTTCTAATCCTGGACAACCTCTTTAATAAATCTTCTCTGTCTCGAAAATCATCTGTTTGGTTTCTATCCACATATTAGATCCCACCCTGCATATTATTTCACTGTTTATTACTATTGTAGTTACACGTTTGTATATTGTTTGGCATTTTCAAATACTTTGAGTTTGTAATGCTTTATGATCATCACTGGTTGTCATTTACCGTTTCTTCTAGGTCCAGCATTGTGTGCTGATTTCTTATAAACTCTATAGCGGTGGGAGCGTAGTAATTTCTGATACAGAGCCCCTGCATAGACAATCAAATTCTGGCTGCCTGCAGCGGCGACTAGGGGGAGCTTACTGTAATTACTGCTTTATTATTAAGGTCTATGCAGGAAGCTCTTAAGATCCCCCTAGTGGTGGCTGCAAGCAGAAAGAATTGTATTGTTTAAAGACGCTCTGTCACCAGATTTTGCAACCCCTATCTGCTATTGCAGCAGATCGGCGCTGCAATGTAGATTACAGTAACATTTTTATTTTTAAAAAACGAGCATTTTTGGCCAAGTTATGACCATTTTTGTATTTATGCAAATGAGGCTTGCAAAAGTCCAAGTGGGCATGTTTAAAGTAAAAGTCCAAGTGGGCGTGTATTATGTGCGTACATCGGGGCGTTTTTACTACTTTTACTAACTGGGCGTTCTGACGAGAAGTATCATCCACTTCTCTTCAGAACGCCCAGCTTCTGGCAGTGCAGATCTGTGACATCACTCACAGGTCCTGCATCGTGTCGGCCACATCGGCACCAGAGGCTACAGTTGATTCTGCAGCAGCATCAGCGTTTGCAGGTAAGTAGCTACATCGACTTACCTGCAAACGCCGATGCTGCTGCAGAATCATCAGTAGCCTCTGGTGCCGATGTGGCCGACACGATGCAGGACCTGTGAGTGACGTCACAGATCTGCACTGCCAGAAGCTGGGCGTTCTGAAGAGAAGTGGATGATACTTCTCGTCAGAACGCCCAGCTAGTAAAAGTAGTAAAAACGCCCCGATGTACGCACATAATACACGCCCACTTGGACTTTTACTTTAAACACGCCCACTTGGACTTTTGCAAGCCTCATTTGCATAAATACAAAAATGGTCATAACTTGGCCAAAAATGCTCGTTTTTTTACAATAAAAACGTTACTGTAATCTACATTGCAGCGCCGATCTGCTGCAATAGCAGATAGGGGTTGCTAAATCTGGTGACAGAGCCTCTTTAACTCTTTATATGCAAAGGATATGGAGCTTGGTATCAGAAAGCAGAGTTCCTATATTGATCAATCAAATCTGCAAAGAATTTTGGACCCAGTAGAAAAAATAAACTCTGTTCTAGGCTGGACTGCATTCTCTTCATGGACTATTCATTGGTTGTAGATGTGACTAGTTGTACGAGGATTGCTTAATTGTAGTCACTTATGAGCAGCTGACAAGGGGGGGGGGGGTGGTGGTTAACTGCTCACAGGTGATATAGATTAGCCTGCAGCACTCACTATGAGCTTGCTCTGTTCTGAGCTAGCTGAATTCAGTGGCTTGTGATATAAGTGGAGTTATAAAACCGGAGTTAAAGCGCCTGTGAGTACTCTTCTTTTACTTTAACAATTGCTCACTGTTTTTTAGTAACTGGGATAATGGATAGCAAGATTGGAGGATTTCTTCAGTGCATTCTATGCACGACTGGAGCCGGAGTTCTAGGGTGAATACCTCTGTGGCAGATGTGAGCATGTTGTTCACCTGGAAGCTTGTATTAGAGATCTGGAGGAGCAGAATGCAACACTGAGGGCGATAGACTATCTTGAGCGGAGCGAGCTGCTGACTGAGCAAGCAGTTAATGGGGTAGAACTGGAGGGTGAAGACATGGGTCAGCAAGATCAGGCAAGTAGCTGGGTTAATGTAGTTAGGGGCAGTAGAAAGGGGTCCAAGAAAAGGAAGGCCAATCCTGTTTCTGATATTATAAGCAAAATTGCCAAGTTGGGTGATGATGCGAGGGTGTCAGTCTCAGAAATGGCATCCCTAGTTTATACTGATCTCCCTAACAGCCGGGAGAACAGCCCAGCTAGTAGTCGGCGGGATGGTAATGCAGGTAAGGCAAGACAATTGATAGTTGTAGGGGATTCTATAATTGGGAAGACGGATAGAATAATTTGTCGCCAAGACCGCCTCAACCGAATGGTTTGCTGTCTCCCTGACCAGGGTTCGGCATGTGGTGGAACGGGTGGACAAATTGCTGGGAGGGGCTGGTGATGATCCAGCTGTTGTGGTCCATGTAAGTACCAACGACCGAATACATGGTAGGTGGAGGAGCCTTAAGAATAATTTTAAAGAACTAGGCTACAAGCTGAAGGGAAGGACCTCCAAGGTTGTAGTCTCAGGAATACTGCCTGTGCCATGCGCATCACAGGAAAGACAGCGGGAGCTCAGGGAGTTAAATGCATGGCTTAAGTCTCTGTAGAGGAGAAGGCTTTGGGTTCCTAGAGCACTGGGCTGACTTTTCATTGGGGTACAAACTGTATTCTGCAGATGATTTGCACCTAAATGGAAGGGGGTCCGCTGTGCTGGGGGAGAGAATTCTAGCTGGGCTGGTGGAGTATTTAAGCTAGGGCTGAGGAGGGACGTCAGTGTAGAAAATAAAGACTTAGGCAGGTTAGAGAGGAGTCAGACTATATTGGTGGGGGCAGAAATAGACTGTGGGGAGAGGACTAGGCAACAAGCTAAAGAGATCCTTTCGTTACAAAACAGCAATTAAAATAAAAATGTCCAAATAATGTCAAATCATATTTCTGATACTGAAAGTGAAACCTTTAAAGGCAAGTTAAAGTGTATGTTCACAAATGCCAGAAGTCTAGCAAGCAAAATGGAGCTTGAGGCCTTGGTACTGGAGGAACATATAGATATACTTGGTGTTGCTGAAACATGGCTGGACTCTTCTCATGACTGGGCTGCAAATCTACAGGGTTTTACACGGTTTCGGAAAGACAGGGCGAATAGGAAAGGCGGTGGTGTATGTCTGTATGTGAGAAGTGATATGAAGGCGGTGTTGTATGTCTGTTTGTGAGAAGTGATATGAAGGCGCTGGTGTATGTCTGTATGTGAGAAGTGATATGAAGGTGAGTGTGAAAGAGACATTAGAGGGTGAAGATTGTGAGGAGGTTGAAACCTTGTGGATGGAATTACAAAGGGAGGTAAACACTGAAAAAATTACTTTTGGTGTAATCTATAGACCCCCAATATAACTGAGGAGATGGAAGTTCAGCTATATAAACAGATGGAACGGGTAGCACAGGGGGGTACTGCAGTGATAATGGGAGATTTTAAAACCGGGAGATTTTAATTACCGGGATATTAATTGGTCTCATGGTTTGGCTTCAACTGCAAAGGGGAGACATTTCCTCAACCTGTTGCAGGAAAATTTTATGGGCCAGTTTGTGGAAGACCCGACTAGAGGTGAAGCTCTGTTGGATCTGGTAATTTCTAATAATGCAGAGCTCGTTGGGAACGTCAATGTTCGTGAAAACCCCGGTAACAGTGATCACAATATAGTTATATTTTACCTATACTGTAAAAAACAAACACAGGCTGGGAGGGCAAAAACACTTAATTTTAAGCAGGCCAATTTCCCCAGGATGAGGGCTGCAATTCAGGATATAGACTGGGAAGAACTAATGTCAAATAATGGTACAAATGATAAATGGGAGATTTTAAAATCTACTTTGGGTAATTATAGTGCAAAATGTATTCCTATAGGTAACAAGTATAAACAACTAAAATTAAATCCCACATGGCTTACACGTTCTGTAAAAAGGGCAATACATGAGAAAAAAAGGGCATTTGAAAAATACAAATCTGAGGGTACAGCTGTAGCCCTTGTAAATGATAAAGAGCTTAATAAAATCTGTAAAAAGGAAATAAAATCAGCAAAAATACAAAATGAAAGGCAGGTGGCCAAGGATAGTAAAACAAATCCTAAAAAATGATTCAAGTATATAAATGCAAAAAAGCCAAGGTCTGAACATGTAGGACCCCTAGATAGTGGTAATGGGGAGTTGGTGACAGGGGATTAAGAGAAGGCAGAGTTACTAAATGGGTTATTTAGCTCTGTATATACAACAGAAGAAAGAGCATCTGATGTAGCCGGTGCCAGTGCTGTTAATATATCAGGTGATATACTGAATTGGATGAATGTAGAGATGGTCCAAGCTAAATTAAATAAAATAAATGTGCACAAGGCCCCGGGACCAGATGGGATACACCCTAGAGTTCTTAAAGAGCTTAGTTCAGTTATTTCTGTCCCCCTCTTCATAATATTTAGAGATTCTCTAGTGACTGGTATAGTGCCAAGGGACTGGTGCAGGGCAAATGTGGTGCCTATTTTCAAAGAGGGCTCTAGGTCTTACCCAGGTAATTATAGACCAGTAAGCTTAACATCCATCGTGGGGAAAATGTTTGAGGGGCTATTGAGGGACTATATACAGAATTATGTGACAAATAGTAAAACCGTGCTGGCTGTCACTTGTAATACTAAGGACGGAAGTTGTCAAACTAACCTGATCTGTTTTTATGAAGAGGTGAGCAGAAGCCTAGACAGAGGGGCCGCTGTGGATATAGTGTTTTTGGACTTTGTAAAGGCATTTGACACTGTCCCCCATAGACGCCTAATGGGTAAATTAAGTACTATAGGTTTAGAAAATATAGTTTGTAATTGGATTGAGAATTGGCTCATGGACCGTATCCAGAGAGTTGTGGTCAATGATTCCTACTCTGAATGGTCCCCGGTTATAAGTGGCGACCCCAGGGTTCAGTGCTGGGACCACTATTATTCAACTTATTTATTAATGATATAGAGGATGGGATTAATAGCACTATTATTATTTTTGCAGATGACCCCCAAGCTATGTAATATAGTTCAGACTATGGAAGATGTTCGTGAATTACAAGCGGATTTGAACACACTAAGTGTTTGGGCGTCCACTTGGCAAATTAAGTTTAATGTAGATAAATGTAAAGTTATGCACCTGGGTACCAACAACCTACATGCATCATATGTCCTAGGGGGAGCTACACTGGGGGAGTCACTTGTTGAGAAGGATCTGGGTGTACTTGTAAATCATAAACTAAATAACAGCATGCAATGTCAATCAGCTGCTTCTAAGGCCAGCAGGATATTGTCGTGTATCAAAAGAGGCATGGACTCGCGAGACAGGGATGTAATATTACCACTTTACAAAGCATTAGTGAGGCCTCATCTAGAATATGCAGTTCAGTTCTGGGCTCCAGTTCATAGAAAGGATGAAAAATACAAAGAAGAGCAACGAAGCTAATAAGGGGCATGGAGAATCTAAGTTATGAGGAAAGATTAAGAATTAAACCTATTTAGCCTTGAAAAAAGGGGGGACATGATTAACTTCTATAAATATATGAATTGAAGTGAAACAAAAAAGAACACGGCGCCAAACTTGCGGTATCAATATATAATGCGCGGAGAAAAAACAATATATGCTCACCTCCAAGGTTGTGAATTACCGGCATGTAATTCGTAGTAGAGAAGCTGCTGCCAATCCCAACGCAAACTCCCAAGGGGTTGCCAAATTAGTAGAAATTACAGGAAGAAAAAACGGGATACACGGCGCTGCTTAATAAGAAAGGTTTAATGACGATAATTGCTACGCGTTTCGATACCGGACCGGCATCTTCATCAGGCATATCATGAGAGTAGTAAAAAAAACACACATATATATATATACACAAAAGTACAAGTGAAAAGTAAGTTCATTGGACCAGTTCAGACCAGCCTCCTGGCCAAAAACCGCCAAAACCTGCAGGTCAAAGTTCAGAAATGTCAGAAAAAATAAAAACAATAAACAGTAAAAATGAGGTGAATAAAAGTCACAAATGGGTTGCTAGCAGATAATGAATGACATAAAATGACATAAAGGGCCACATTTGTTACAGTAAATAGACGAACAAGGGGTTCCGTTCAGTCACAGGGCAGCAGGGAAATGCTGCACTCAATGCAAACAGTATGTTGTACATAAAAAAGTTTTATTTGTGGTATGTGGAAGGAATAAGTAGTCTGAAGTAGTCAGGGGGATAGTGAGATATTACAATGTCAAGAAAACTGTACGAGATCATTCATAACGCGCATACTGGCGCGTTGTCATGGCAACCATAAACAAATGCATGCCGGAAGAGAGGGGAAATGTGTTGGAACGCATGGTGAAGCGCAAAGAGCGCAAGGGGGAAGTTATACACAAGGGCAAATTGAGCCAGGAAATAGCTGGAGCATATCTGCTAATTATATCATAAATACAGCTAATAGACATACTTGTAATGGTGTGTGCTGTATATATTTGTAAGAAATGATGGAATAAAACTAATAGAATGATAAAATATGAGGAATATGTATAACCTCAACATCGGATAGCTCTTGAAATATTAGTGCATATATAAATCTCAATATGGAAAGTACAATGCAAAAAATGGAAGAAATATATGTAAATTAAAAATTAGGTTAGTATAGACCTTAAGAAACACCATATCAAATAAAATTAATAATTAATACACCATCGAAGAAATTAGTAATTAATAAAAAATCAATAGAATTAATAATTAATAGGCTGTCCATAGAATACAACACATGAAAAATGTTTGACATTAATCCAAAGCGGACTCCGTAATATCATTAAGGCCATTAGGAAATAAGGTCGCCAATTTATATATCCAAAAATTTTCTCTTTGTTTTAATCTAATAAATCTATTAGATATATCAAGGGGTATTTTTTCAATGGGAGTCACAGTGATAGAATCAAAATTGCATTTATGTTCAATGGCACAGTGGCGGGACACGCTATGTTTTTCGAACCCAGTCCTAACATTAAATCTATGTTTATTGACTCTACATCTAAGGGTTTGGGTGGTACGACCCACATATTGTCGATTGCACGCGCATTGTAACAGGTAGATAACATAGTCACTACCACAGTTGAGAAAACTTTTTATCGGAAAACTTTCATTCGTAATTATGGAAGTGAAGTGCGTTTTTTTGTTTGAAATGTTTAGACAACAGAGACATCTGGATTTGTCACAACGATACGACCCGTTAATGATTAATGAAGTTTTTGGAGGGTCTTGGGTAATTTTATGCAGTTTGCTCGGCGCTATCATGTTTCTTAAAGTTTTTGCCCTTCTATATGTGATCCTAGGCCTAATGGGAAGGATACTTTTCATGTATTGGTCATTTTTTAGAATATGCCAGTGCTTTAGAAGTATAGAATTAATTAATTTACTCCCTTTATTAAAGGTAGTGATAAAATTACAATTAAAATCAGTTGGTTTCACAACTGCCCGGGATGTGGGGTTGATACATTCAGATTGTGTTAGCGCTTTTGCTCTAGACTCTGCTCCCTTGATCAAACTTGTTGGAAAGTTTTTTGTTTAAATCTTTTTTTCAAAATATTACATTCAACGGAGAAATCTTTATCGCTAGTGCAATTTTTTCTTATTCGTTTGAATTGGCCAAACGGTACATTTTTTAGCCATGGACGGTAATGTGCACTATTAAAATTTAGATAGCTGTTAACTTGAAATTATGGTCACCGTATATATAAAGGTCTTCAAGATTTGCCCCATCGTACGCTAACCTGTACATGGGGGCCTTTGAAGACCTTTATATATACGGTGACCATAATTTCAAGGAGAATATTATTTTCTATAAACGCTATATAGATGACCTTTTTTTTATCATTAAAGGCAATTCAACTGTAATTTTAGATTGGGTAAGCCACCTCAATAATAACAATTTTGGTATTACACTTACGCATACTTCGTCTCTTGAACAAATAGATTTTTTAGACCTAACAATTGAAAAAAATGGCCGCCTCTTAAGTACTAAGACACATTTTAAAGGAGTTGACGTTAACAGCTATCTAAATTTTAATAGTGCACATTACCGTCCATGGCTAAAAAATGTACCGTTTGGCCAATTCAAACGAATAAGAAAAAATTGCACTAGCGATAAAGATTTCTCCGTTGAATGTAATATTTTGAAAAAAAGATTTAAACAAAAAACTTTCCAACAAGTTTGATCAAGGGAGCAGAGTCTAGAGCAAAAGCGCTAACACAATCTGAATGTATCAACCCCACATCCCGGGCAGTTGTGAAACCAACTGATTTTAATTGTAATTTTATCACTACCTTTAATAAAGGGAGTAAATTAATTAATTCTATACTTCTAAAGCACTGGCATATTCTAAAAAATGACCAATACATGAAAAGTATCCTTCCCATTAGGCCTAGGATCACATATAGAAGGGCAAAAACTTTAAGAAACATGATAGCGCCGAGCAAACTGCATAAAATTACCCAAGACCCTCCAAAAACTTCATTAATCATTAACGGGTCGTATCGTTGTGACAAATCCAGATGTCTCTGTTGTCTAAACATTTCAAACAAAAAAACGCACTTCACTTCCATAATTACGAATGAAAGTTTTCCGATAAAAAGTTTTCTCAACTGTGGTAGTGACTATGTTATCTACCTGTTACAATGCGCGTGCAATCGACAATATGTGGGTCGTACCACCCAAACCCTTAGATGTAGAGTCAATAAACATAGATTTAATGTTAGGACTGGGTTCGAAAAACATAGCGTGTCCCGCCACTGTGCCATTGAACATAAATGCAATTTTGATTCTATCACTGTGACTCCCATTGAAAAAATACCCCTTGATATATCTAATAGATTTATTAGATTAAAACAAAGAGAAAATTTTTGGATATATAAATTGGCGACCTTATTTCCTAATGGCCTTAATGATATTACGGAGTCCGCTTTGGATTAATGTCAAACATTTTTCATGTGTTGTATTCTATGGACAGCCTATTAATTATTAATTCTATTGATTTTTTATTAATTACTAATTTCTTCGATGGTGTATTAATTATTAATTTTATTTGATATGGTGTTTCTTAAGGTCTATACTAACCTAATTTTTAATTTACATATATTTCTTCCATTTTTTGCATTGTACTTTCCATATTGAGATTTATATATGCACTAATATTTCAAGAGCTATCCGATGTTGAGGTTATACATATTCCTCATATTTTATCATTCTATTAGTTTTATTCCATCATTTCTTACAAATATATACAGCACACACCATTACAAGTATGTCTATTAGCTGTATTTATGATGTAATTAGCAGATATGCTCCAGCTATCTGCTGGCTCAATTTGCCTTTGTGTATAACTTCCCCCTTGCGCTCTTTGCGCTTCACCATGCGTTCCAACACATTTCCCCTCTCTTCCGGCATGCATTTGTTTATGGTTGCCATGACAACGCGCCAGTATGCGCGTTATGAATGATCTCGTACAGTTGTTTTGACATTGTAATATCTCACTATCCCCCTGACTACTTCAGACTACTTATTCCTTCCACATACCACAAATAAAACTTTTTTATGTACAACATACTGTTTGCATTGAGTGCAGCATTTCCCTGCTGCCCTGTGACTGAACGGAACCCCTTGTTCGTCTATTTACTGTAACAAATGTGGCCCTTTATGTCATTTTATGTCATTCATTATCTGCTAGCAACCCATTTGTGACTTTTATTCACCTCATTTTTACTGTTTACTGTTTTTATTTTTTCTGACATTTCTGAACTTTGACCTGCAGGTTTTGGCGGTTTTTGGCCAGGGGGCTGGTCTGAACTGGTCCAATGAACTTACTTTTCACTTGTACTTTTGTGTATATATATATATGTGTGTGTTTTTTTTACTACTCTCATGATATGCCTGATGAAGATGCCGGTCCGGTATCGAAACGCGTAGCAATTATCGTCATTAAACCTTTCTTATTAAGCAGCGCCGTGTATCCCGTTTTTTCTTCCTGTAATTTCTTTAAATATATGAATGGCACATACAAAAAATATGGTGAAATCCTGTTCCATGTAAAACCCCCTCAAAAAACAAGGGGGCGCTCCCTCCGTCTGGAGAAAAAAAGGTTCAACCTGCAGAGTCGACAAGCCTTCTTTAGGCCTTACGCACACGAGCGTAGTTCATGTCTGTGATACGCGTATGAAAATCATGCGCGTCGCACGGACCTATGTTAGTGTATGGGACAGTTCAGACATTCCGTGTTTTTCATGCAGTGTGTGTCCGCTGCGTAAAACTCACGACATGTCCTATACTTTGGCGTTTTTCGCACATCACGCACCCATTGAAGTCAATGGGTGCGTGAAAATCACGCAAAGCACACGGAAGCACTTCCGTGTGCTGCGTGTGATTCGCACAACCGTAGATCAAGAAATGAAGGGAAAAATAAAACCACTTCCTTCATTTCTTTTTCTAAACCTCAAAACCGCGTGTCATAAGGATGGCATATGCGTGAAAATCACGCACCAAACACTTATGACACACGGAACTGCAACGCGCAAAAAACTCTTTTTTGCGCACGGAAACCGCACACATTCATGTGAATTTCGTCTAACGGTGAGATTGGTGAATTTATGGAATAGTCACCGCAGGAGCTGGTCACAGCAGGGACAGGAGATGCTGCAAAAAAAGGCTTAGATAAATTTGTAGAACGAAAAAAGTATTCGCTCCTATGTCAATGTGTAGAAATTTTTTACTCCCCTTTTCCCATCCCTTGGTTGAACTTGATGGACATGTGTCTTTTTTTCAACCGTACAAACTATGTAACGTCTTCCTAAAGTTAATATTCAGGATTTTTTTTTCCTTAATTTTAAAAAAACAATAATATAGATTTTTGCATCTTTAGAAGTTTGAGCTACAGCATAATCCATACAAAGCTGCCAGTCACAGACTTGGCTCACAATGTTTTATTGATAAAGCAAAAGAATTTATGGATAATATATGGGGAGAACTTTTGTTTTTAAGATAATCGTTAATATTCTGTCGCCTTCCTTATTTTTTCTAACACGGAGAATGTTTGTGTTTAACCCCTTCCCTCTTTGGCCGCTTTTGACCTTCCTGACAGAGCCTCATTTTTCAAATCTGACATGTTTCACTTTATGTGGTAATAACTCCGGATTGCTTTTACCTATCCAAGCGATTCTGAGATTGTTTTCTCGTGACACATTGGACTTTATGTTACTGGCAAAATTTGCCCGATACATTCAGTATTTAATTGTGAAAAACAGCAAAATGTAGCGAAAAATTGCAAAAATTAGCATTTTTCTCAATTTAAATGTATCTGCTTGTAAGACAGGCAGTTATACCACACAAAAATGTTGCTAACTAACATCCCCCACATGTATACTTTAGATTGGCATCGTTTTTTGATCATCATTTTATTTCTCTAGGACGTTACAAGGCTTAGAACTTTAGCAGCAATTTCTCACATTTTCAAGAAAATTTCAAAATGCTATTTTTACAGGGGCCAGTTCAGTTGTGAAGTGGCTTTGAGGTCCTTAGATATTAGAAACCCCCAATAAGTCACCCCATTTTAAAAACTGCACCCCTCAAAGTATTCAAAACAGCATTTAGAAAGTTTCTTAACCCTTTAGACATTGTGCAGGAATTAAGGCAAAGTAGAGGTGAAATTTACAAAGTTCATTATTTTTTTCCAGAAATTCATTTTGAATCAATTTTTTTTGTACCACAGAATGTTTTACCCAAGAAATGCAACTCCATATTTATTGCCCAGGTTCTGCAGTTTTAGGAAATATCCCACATATGGCCCTAGTGTGTTACTGGGCTGAAGCACCGGCCTCAGAAGCAAAGGAGCACCTGGTGGATTTTGGGCCTCCTTTTTATTAGAATATATTTTAGGCACCATGTCAGCTTTGAACAGGTCTAGTGGAACTAAAACAGTGGAAACCCCCCAACAAGTGACCCCATTTTGGAAACTATACTCCTCAAGGAATTTATCTAGGGGTGTAGCAAGCATTTTGACCGGCCTGTTTTTTTTGCAAAAATTTTTGGAACTAGGTCATGAAAATGAAAATCTACATTTTTTCAAATAAAATGTAGGTTTAGCTAATATTTTTTTCATTTCCAAGAGAACTAAAGTAGAAAAAGCACCACAACATTTGTAGAGCAATTTCTCCCGAGTAAAACAATACCCCACATGTGGTAATAAACGGTTGTTTGGACACACGGCAGGGCTTAGAAGGGAAAGAGCGCCATTTGGCTCTTGGAGCTCAAATTTAGCAGGAATGGTTTGCGGAGGCCATGTCACATTTGCAAAGCCCCAGAGGTGACAAAACAGTGGAAACCCCCAACAAGTGACCCCATTTTGGAAACTATACCCCTTGAGGAAATTATCTAGGGGTATAGTGAGCATTTTGACCCCACAGGTTTTTTGCAGAAATTTTTGCAAGTAGGCTGTGAAAATGAAAATCTACATTTTTTCAAATAAAATGTAGGTTTAGCTAATTTTTTTTCATTTCCACAAGGACTAAAGGAGAAAAAGCACCATAAAATTTGTAAAGAAATTTCTCCCGAGTAAAACAATACCCCACATGTGGTAATAAACGGCTGTTTGGACACACGGCGAGGCTGAGAAGGGAGGAAAGAGTGCCATTTGGCTTTTGGAACTCAAATTTAGCAGGAATGGTTTGCGGAGGCCATGTCGCATTTGCAAAGCTCCTGAGGGGACAAAACAGTGGAAACCCCCAACAAGTGACCCCATTTTGGAAACTACACCCCATGAGGAAATTATCTAGGGGTACAGTGAGCAGTTTGACCCCACAGGTGTTTTACAGAACTTATTGTATGTAGGCCGTAAAAATGAAAATCTACATTTTTTCAAAGAAAATGTAGGTTTAGGTATTTTTTTTTTCATTTCCACAAGGACTGAAGGAGAAAAAGCACCGCAACATTTGTAAAGCAACTTCTCCCGAGTAAAACAATACCCCACATGTGGTCACAAACATCTGTTTGGACACACGGTAGGGCTCAGAATGGAAGGAGCACCATTTGGATTTTGGAATGGTTTCTGGGTGTCATGTCATATTTGCTGAGCCCCTGTAGTACTAGTACAGTGGAAACACCCCAAAAGTGACTCCATTTGGGAAACTGCACCCCCTGAGGAATCATCTAGGGGTATAGTGAAAATTTTGATCCCAAAGGTTTTTTGCTGAGTTAATTAGAATTAAGCCATGAAAATGAAAAATATTTTTTTTTCCCAACAAGATGTAGTTTTAGATCAACATTTTTCATTTTTACAAGGAATAGAGAAGAAAAAGCACCCCAACATTTGTAAAGTAATTTCTCCCGAGTACGGTAACACCCCATATGTGGTTATAATCAGCTGTTTACATATATGGGAGCATTCAGAAGAAAAGGAGCGGTATTTATCTTTTGGAGCGTAGATTTTGCTGGAATGGTTTGCGGACGCCATGTTGCATTTGCAAAACCACTGATGTACCAAGCAAAAGTGACCCCGTTTTAGAAACTACACCCCTAAAGGCATTTATCAAGGGATGTAGTGAGAATTTAGACTCCACAGGTGTTTTTCAGAAATGAATACGCAGTGGATTGTGCAAAGTGAAAATTGCAATTTCTCCACTGATCTGCCCATTCACCGCACAAGATGTTGTGCCCCTAGAGAATCTTACCCCATAAATTGTTAAGCGCGTTCTCCCGGGTATGGTAATGCCTTACTTGTGGCCATAAATTGCTGTTTGGGCACACTGTATGGCTAAGAAGGGAAAGACCGCCATTTTGAGCATGGATTTTGCTTGGTAATAGTTCTGTTTGGGGTTTTGCTGGTATTTCCGTTTATAATGTGGTGGTATATGTAATCTGTGCGGAGTACATCAGGGTATATGTAATCTGTGCGGAGTACATCAGGGTATATGTAATCTGTGCGGAGAACATCAGGGGTATATGTAATCTGTGCGGAGTACATCAGGGTATATGTAATCTGTGTGGAGTACATCAGGGTATATGTAATCTGTGCGGAGAACATCAGGGGTATATGTAATCTGTGCGGAGTACATCAGGGTATATGTAATCTGTGCGGAGTACATCAGGGTATATGTAATCTGTGCGGAGTACATCAGGGTATATGTAATCTGTGCGGAGTACATCAGGGGTATATGTAATCTGTGCGGAGAACATCAGGGGTATATGTAATCTGTGCGGAGAACATCAGGGTATATGTAATCTGTGCGGAGAACATCAGGGGTATATGTAATCTGTGCGGAGAACATCAGGGGTATATGTAATCTGTGCGGAGTACATCAGGGTATATGTAAGCTGGGCGGAGTAGATCAGGGTATATGTAATCTGTGCGGAGTATATCAGGGTATATGTAATCTGTGCGGAGTACATCAGGGTATATGTAAGCTGGGCGGAGTAGATCAGGGTATATGTAATCTGTGCGGAGTATATCAGGGTATATGTAATCTGTGCGGAGTACATCAGGGCATAATAAGAGGGTATAATAATGGGGTAAATAATACAATTATCCATAGATGTGTGTTACGCTGTGAAGCGATCCGTTATGCGCAGGCCGGTGTCACACTGATAAACGGTTTTCTTTCTCACTCCCCTTCTGTAACGCTCTGCACCTTTTGGGGACTTTTTCTCCGTAGTTTGGGAAATATTACTGGGAAAGTTTTGCGCTGGTATAATACGGGCGCCCTCGCTTCCAGCGGATGTGCTGTGTCCATTCCCTTTTCTAGTTCCTAAATACTAGGGCCCTGAAACTGAAGGAATGTTCGCCTCCGGCCTGCGCATTGAGATCTTTTTTCATCACCGCATTACTAGTGCCATAACTTTTTTGTTTTTCAGTTGATTGGGCGGTGTGCGGGCTTGTTTTTTGCGAGACGGGCTGTAGATTTTATTGGTACCATTTTAGAACACATACGACTTTTTGATCACTTTTTATTTCATTTTTTGGTAAAGGAAATTACCAAAAACAAGCAATTCTGGAATAGTTTTTTATTGGTTTTTTTATCGGCATCCACAGTGCGCCCTAAATTACATGTTCGCTTTATTCTGCGGGTCGATACGATTACGGCGATACCAAATTTATATAGTTTTTTTTATGTATTGCAGCTTTTGCACAATAAAATCACTTTTTTTATAAAATCATTTGTTTCCTGTGTCGACATTCTAAGACCCATAACTTTATTATTTTTGCGTGCACAAAGCGGTGTCGGGGATTATTTTTTGCGGCACGGATTGTCGTTTTTATTAGTACTATTTTGGAGTAAATGTGACTTTTTGATCACTTTTTATAGCATTTTTTGGAAGGAGATGTGACCTAAAAACAAAGATTCTGACGTTGTTTTTCATGTTTTTTTTTTTACGCCGTTCACCGTGTGGGATAAATTACATAATTGTTTTGTAGTTTGGGTCGTTACGAACGCGGCGATACCAATTATGTATAGTTTTTTTTATGTATTGCGGCTTTTTCACAATAAAATCACTTTTTATAAAATCATTTGTTTTCTGTGTCGCCATATTCTAAGACCCAGAACATTTTTATTTTTGCGTGCACGAAACGGTGTCAGGGATTATTTTTTGCGGGACGGATTGTCGTTTTTATTGGTACTATTTTGGAGTAAATGTGACTTTTTCATCACTTTTTATAGCATTTTTTGGAAGGAGATGTGACCTAAAAACAAAGATTCTGGCGCTGTTTTTCATGTTTTTTTTTTACCGCGTTCACCGTGCGGGATAAATTACATAATAGTTTTGTAGTTTGGGTCGTTACGGATGCGGCGATACCAATTATGTATCGTTTTTTTAATTTTTACGGTTTTTCCCATAATAAAAGACTTACTATGGGAAAAAAGTCAGTTTAGCTTTATTTTTATTTGAAATGTGTGTGTTTTTATTGTTTTACCACATTTTTATTAACTTTTTTTTACTTTTTTTACTTGTCCCACTAGGGGACATGAGGGCCTGATGCCCCGATCGCTACTCTAATACACTGCACTACATACGTAGTGCAGTGTATTAGCGCTGTCAGTTATTCACTGACAGCAAGCCTATGAGGACACGCCGCAGGCGGGTCCTCATCGGCTCCCGTACAAGGCAGACTCGGACGCCATCTTCTGGCGTCCGATTGCCACAGCAACCCAGCGATTGCATCTGAGGGGTTAATCTGCCGGATCGGAGAATAGCTCCGGTCCTGGCAGTTACAAGAGGGTGCCAGCTGTATAATACAGCTGTCACCCCGCGGTGATGGTGCCGGCTCTGCTTCTGAGCCCGCACCATCACTGCACCGTACATATACGGCGCTTTGCGGGAAGCACCTCCCGACAGCGCCGTATATATACGGCGGATGTCGGGAAGGGGTTAAGGCAATGCCAAAGGGAAAAAGTTTTAAAGTGATGCACTTGAATGGGCTGGGCTGCAATTCCAAACACAGCCCAGGGACAAAGGTGGTGCTGTTTTTGGAAAAAAAAAATAAACCTTTTTTTTTTTTTTCGAATTTTGAACTAGCCCTTTAAATTTGGCATAATAGACAATAAAGGGGGAATAGAAATGAGAACTAGAGTGGGCACGAGCTTTTATACATAACATTGGGATCTGCTCAGACTATTTGAGGATAACAGGTCACCTTTGTCACAAACCATGATTTGCTATCCCCATATTCCCCCTCAAACGTTGTGTACAGTGATGTTAATTGTTATATTTGTACTTTTGTTTCAGCACCTTCCACCTCCACTACCCAGCAAAACACCCCCGCCACCTCCTCCAAAGACCACGAGGAAGCAGACATCTGTGGATTCTGGGATCATGCAGTAGAGCACGTGCCACTTTCACCATGTACAGCAGCTCCCTGCAATTACTGATGCAGAATTTACCTCATTTGGGCTACAGTGTTCTGACGTTATATTTTTGTGCAATTAACCCAGATGAAAGTCACTTAGATTAAGCAAAAATATTTAAAAAAAAGTTACAAAAAAAAACAAAACCATTTGAGCTACTGAGCTGTGGATACTAATTTATGTAGTAGAATACTAAGGGAGCAAATTACATATAAGAAAAATGTGTCTGCCGGTTCCTGTTTCATCATCTTGTACAGAAGTTTGTATATATGATGGTTATTTTTTATTTCTTTTTTTAATTTTAGGTTGTTTTAATTTTTACGATACTAGTTTTTATCGCAGATTATATTGATTTAGTTCACACGGCGAATTCCTTCCTCCCTCCCATTTGACATCAATGGGTGATTTGGGCTTAAATCGGCCGAAGATCAAGCAGGACGCTTATTCTGCCCACCAGCTGAAATAATCAGCAAGCGGGAAAGAGAAGCGTCCGACTCCTATTGAAACGAATGGGAGGTGGAATTTTCGGCAGATTCCTCCGCAAAATTCCTCTGTGTGAACATACCCTTAGGCCCAGTTCATACAGAGTTTTTTGGCACTGATTTTGATGCAGAGACCATGTCGAAATCAGCGCCAAAAAAAATGTCCGAAACCGCCTCGCTTTGATCTCAATGGGAGGCAGAGGTGTTTTTTTTCCAGGGTGACTTTTAGGGTATGTTCACACGCTTAACAAAAAACGTCTGAAAATACGGAGCTGATTTCAGATAAAACGGCCTCTGATTTTCAGGCGTTTTAGAAGCTGAAAATGAAATTTGGAGCTTCTTTTCAGGTGTTTGAGGTGTTTTTCATATTGTTCAATGGAAAATCAGCTCCAAAAAACACCAAGTGACATGCTACTTTTTACGGAGCGTCTTTTTACGCTCCGTTTTTTGAAACAGGCGTAAAAAGACGCCCCGTATGAACTCAATTTTCCCGTTGATTTCAATGGGCAGATGTTTGTAGGCGTTCAGCTTCCGTTTTTTCAGGTGTTTTTCGAGGCGTAAACGCCCCGAAATACGCCTGAAAACATACCCTTAGCCGCTCGCAGGGGAAAAAAAAGCAGCATGTTCTTTCTTGCAGCAGTTTCACCTCTGAACTCCCATTGAAATCAATGGGAAGCAGAGAAAACTTTTTTCGCGACGGTTTTTGCCCGCGGGCGAAAACCGCGGCAAGAAAGTGCAGGCAGGTCAAAATCTGCCTCAAAATTCCTGAAGGAATTTTGAGGCAGTTTTTGTCTGCCTGCAAAATACTCCGTATGAACAGGGCCTTATGCATTTCCTAATCAGTGATAACTGCTGAGCACCTATAAAGATAGCGCAGTGGTCCTGACCCGTGCCAATGGATAACTATAATCATGTGTAGATCTGTCTGTCACCTTCCAATACCCGTTCTCCTTTCTGTATATGTATTATTCGGCCATTCCATTTTATAATCACCCTGTAGATTTTGTTATATAATTGACTAAAAACGGTTTTCAAAATAAAAGGAAATGTAAAAAGTTGCTTGTGATGGTGTTTTTTGTATGAACGAGTTTAAAATTAGGCCGGGGCACCATCACAAGGGCAAATTATGGATTTAAAAAAAAGAAAGAAAGAAAAATACCTCTTTTGGGCACCATTCTAAAATCCTTGACTTGGACGACCAATAGAGCCTAGAAAACGGAAATACTTTCATATTGGTTCTAGCCAAAATATGAAATCCTTCACATTACGTGGGTAATAAAGAGCAGCGCCACCACCGATCACACCGTTATAATATTAAGAGATTGAAGGAAACAAATTGCTCTAGTCAGAATTTTGTAACAGAAAAACGTAAGATGAAGGGTAGGCCTAGTCTGGCAAGAAAGCCCTGCAGGTCCGGACTCCTCTCCAGACTAAAGAAGAAGCAACAACTGAGGACAACAAGTTCACAAGAGAAAATATCCCACTGAAAGAGACGTATTTTACACAGAGGGTTCTTTGATGCCACCTCCATAATGCCATTTATAAGGGGTTTTTTTTTTCAATGCACAACCAGTAACGGTCAGTTCACATGTTACGTAAATACTGCGGATTTTCCGAATGGAATTCATTGCGGAAAATCCGCAGCAAATACAGTAGCAGCAAAGTAGATGAGATAAAACAAATCTCATCCACACGCTGCGTAAATACTGAGCGAAAAAAACGCATTGACCTGTGGTGCAGAATTTTATTCCGCAGCACATCAATTGTAATTGCGTTTTCGCTGCATATTTGTTGCGTGTTTTCCCCATTGAATCCAATGGTGAGGTAAAACCCGCAACAAATAGCATTTGTTGCATTTTTTTCGGCGGGTTCGCAGTGATTCTGACGCAAAAAATGCAACTCAGAAAAAAACAATCTTATACTTACCCAGAAGTCTGTGTTTCTTCCTCCAGGCCGGCCTCTTGGGATGACGTTTCATCCCATGTGACCGCTGCAGCCAATCATAGGCTGTAGCGGCGGTTACATGGGATGAAACATCATCCCATGAGGCCGGCCTGGATGACATCAGAGGGCTGGCCTCCTGGGATGACGCTTCATCCCATGCAACCGCCGCTGCAGCCAATCACAGGAGGCCGGCCTGCTAGCAGGCCGGCTAGTGCTGCAGTGTTCCGGAGCGGAGACCACGTGAAGGGGGAGGGTTAGATCTTAAAAATGGTGTTTCTACCTATTGATCCAAAGGAAGGCCTAAAAAACCTATGATGCTTGAGACAATCTGACCTTAAAGGGCAAAAATGTCCTTTCTGACCCAAAGTGCTTATCAAACTGGTTTAATATTCAAACAAGGATTCTATAAATTTACATACGAGTTTTTTAATATCCTTACCTTTAGGATTTCTCACCGCGTTCATTCGGGGCCCCTGTCACATGTATGTTTACATGCCGCCATAATGACCTGTCCTTCAGAAAAACAGAAGGTCACAAGAGCGGGCCGGCCCGCCATGGTAGAGTTACTATGGATAATACAGAACTGCAGCATTACATTACTTCATCCATGGAAACCAGACAAACACTTTGGAGACAATTATGTTAATTGCATTTTAGCAGTGGCACTAAATACAGGAGGGGTGCCATCTACAAGAGGGGCTGTGTGGCACTATCTACAGGGGGCAGTGTGTGTCATTATCTACAGAAGGAAGGGTCTGGCGTAAAATTCTTCCATTTTTAAAACTGACAATGAAAAAACGGATGCAAAATAGACCGTTAAAAACGGAAACACGACTCGGAAAGGGAAACTGAACCGATGCAAAACTGAAGTTTTTATCGTCTGACACTCAGGCTCTATTCACACAACAGGGTCTAACAGCTCTCTATAGATAACACAGGGTCCACCATTCACAATAGACTGACCCTTCCTGTTCTGTAGAGATCACTTCTCAGCATTCATCTCATTATCATCACAGGCAGAATTACACTGACAGGTAAAACCTCTATATAGATAATACAGGATCCACCATTCACAATAGGTGATGGACACTACTCTCTCCCCCCCTGTACAGGGACTGCTGCATTTGTCACTGAGCATAAACTACAGTGTCTAAATATCATATAGTGCTCACATAACACATATATTGGCCACACATTACCACCATACAATGCCTAAATAAATGACCCATTTATCACACTTTCTGGATGTTAGCAGCGCCTCTTTGGAATCCCCATTTTATTTTTTCCTTGCCTGGAAATCGTATCCAATCACAGGATGGTCTTAGGGGGCCTGGGAAAATTTTCACATTTTCCACCCCTAAAACCATCACTGCTGAAGTTTAACATAGTGGGATGCGACCCGCTTGCCTTCTCTTACTTCCTTATTTTTTAGATCCAAAGGGGGCGATTGTTGTGCATCTTCACTGATAATGCTAATACACATCTCCGAGAATTGAATCCGAAATTGCTGGATATTTTAAGCCCTACCTTTCTTCCCCAGGACACCATCAAAAATAATAGATACTTTCCATTTATGCCCCTTTGTGGTCTCGTTTCAGAGGTCAGTCCCATGAAAATCCGACTGGTGGAAGGTTTGGCTGATTGCAGGCTGATACTCATTGCGTCGCACCGTCCCCACATCCTCGTAAACTGCTGAAGAACAAAACAATAGATAAAATACAATAAAACATCTGTGTATGTGACTGTGTCTGGTTCTCATTGACAGCCGAAGAAATTTCACAAACACTTGTCTGGTTAGTTGTATACTGGGAAATAGAAAATTAGATCAGAATTACAAGTCCAAGAATCCAGAGAAAACCCATATTTAGATTATTCACTTTGAGCTGAATTTCATCTGTATGTTTTTTAGTTACGTTTTTGATGTGTTCCAACACTCCTGAGAGCGCAACTGCATTAAACAAAGAAATTGCAATGTTCCAGTCCCGGCGTGATGTTCTCAAGGGTTTGCTCTGTAACGCAAAGGCGTTTGTTTGTCAGATTGCTCGCTCTTGTCAGAAGCTGCATCTTATAATAATACCAATCTACATGATGTGACCTGAAGTCTGAGCTGAACTGTGAAGTAGCAATGTCTATAATTAATCTTGTGTATATATTAATGATTGTTTGAATGACTCACTAGACTATCAATTGTAGAAATACACATATATACATACAGTGAAACCGCCCCAGAAAATCACCCTTTGAGAAGACGTCCCCCATTCAGAATTTTTCTGTGACCGATTCTCTCCACCATTACAGCCTATGGAAGCTGCCTCTCTATAAGCAGATCACCCCCTTTTACGATCAAAGATAATTTATTTCTTAGCAAATTTTTTTGTGGGATCCTCTTTGAAAAGACCACAAATTTTATTTACATGCGCTGCAAATCTAAATGTGGGTTCGCGCCGCCCTGCATCACCGGACCGAGGAGAGGAGGAGACTTGCTTGGCATATAAGGGGGGAGAAGCTGCCTGCATCGTCCTGCACCATTGTGGCAGTGAGAGCAGGAGGAGCGTACTGAACAGCGCGCGGGATTGCAGAGGATGGTGGCCTGCAGATTGCCACTGGCATGTTAAAATTAGCAGTGAAGAAGTATATGGAGACCGAAACCTTAGTGGAGTCTAAGAATGAGGGGAGCCATGCTGGTGTACTGTACTGCATTAGAATGAGAGGGGAGGCCATGCTGGGGACCAGGAATGAGAGGCAAGATATGATATGTTGGGGACTAGAATGGAGAGGTGGCCATTAATAGGATTAGGAATGAAAAGGGGGCCATGCCTAGGACTAGCAATGTGAGACTGCCATGCCTGGGACTAGTAATGGGAGGGAAAGCCATGCTGGGGACCAAAAGGGGGAACAATGTTGAGTAAGATTTAGAGGAGGGTCATGCTGGGGAACAGGAATGAGAGTGGAAGCCATGCTGGGACCAGGAATGAGAGTGGAAGAAATGCCGGGGACTAAAAATGAGAGCGGGAACCATCCCGGGGACTATGGCTCCCTGCTCTTCCATAGGTTTCATCTGTATCCGCGTCCTGAGGACACAAATATGCTTTGTTTTTGCTTTTTTTATTTCTTGAGAAAATGTTTGCAGAGTGGTCATGTAAAATAGATTACTTTTGGCACAAATACTTAATAAGGCCAAGGAATATATCGAAATTATGAAAACCTTGTATTGTAATTACAGTTTACAGCTTAAAGAGGGTCACATCTCTTCAGTATGGAAAAAGCTAAAAAAAAAATTATCACGGAAGAATCTCCTGTATTGTTATAACAGATCCTTACCTCACCCGGGTTGCCTACTTCTGATATAGACTATTAGTGCGCATTACTGAACTCAACGATAACACAGTATGTGGTAAGCTCCCTCTAGTGGTGGCTGCAGGTAGCCATATGATTATGCGGCGGATTTGGAGCTCTGCATCATAAAAACAGAGCTCCAAATGCTACAAGAATATACGCGGTGTATAGAAATGAATCTGCAAAGAATTTTAGAACTATTTAGATATTTAAAAAAATAAAAATAATTACTAATTTTTTAAAGTGTGGACATTTAATCTTTTTACAACTTTCATGGCGTTTTATTTGCATTTTAAATATTTTCAAGATCTCTGCTTGTTTTAAGTAAATTAAACATTTTTATGGGACACATTTTCAGCCATAAATTTTGGTGCAGACTAGACACAGATTTAACAATTTGTATTCACATAAGAATGGGCATGCATCTCGTCATTAAATCCGCACTGAAAATCTGAAACAATTCTGCCACATCCGAACTCACCCGTAGTTTATAACAAAATTCTGCCTGCAGCTGCCACTAGAGGGAGCTCACTGTACAGGGATTTATACAGCCCACAATGAACGCTAATAAATTCATATGCAGTGAGCTCCCCCTAGTGGTGGCAGAATGAATTTTCACCTTTTAAGTCTATGTTTTCTCCTTAACTGTTTAGAGAGAAGTTTACTGGTATTAGGGTGGTGTGGGGGGATAGGAGAGTTCCCAAGTACCCCTGGATACTGACATATAATGAACGTCCTTTATAATGTCATGAATTCTAACCCTAAATGTGCCCCCCCCCCTGTAGTATGTACACATTACCTGGTCTGCTGTGCTACCACTTATGCCTTTGTTAGTTCTTATCCTCACTGCAGACCAGGAATACAAACTTTCCCATTGGTTTCTCTTAGTATTTAAGGTGCTTATATGGTTCCCTTATGTTTTCCACTTTTGTACTCCGTCCTCCATCACTGTGTCCTCAAAAGTCAGGTCAGCTTCATTTGGACTGTGGGAAGTGTAGCCATTAATGAGTTTATTTGTATTCTTCTCTCGCCTTCAAGCTCTCAGTGTTGAAGGGTTAAGAAGTGCTCTCTCCGGAGACTCGCAGCAGAGGTAATAGAGTATTAGCAGCTCCTGATCTGAATGGAAGTGAATGCATTGCCAAGTATATTCTGCCTCCTCCTCACCAGACGGACAGAACCGGCCGATAAATACTTTTTTAATCTAAGTAGGACAATCAAGGATAAGGAATTGTGGCCTATTGTATTAGCAATGTGCTGACCTCCGGTAAAGTAGCAAGTGACACAAGGGCTTAGCTCCTATAATAGAAATAATATATCCTTTACACAATGCATTGTAGATGATGACGACAGGATTATTAAGCAGTGTATTACATCTCTTACATTCACAGATCTTATCTTCCAGGATTGGCTACAAAAAAAGAATGTATTATATAAATCGGCACCGCTGCCCAGAGCCGGTCATAAAGAAACTCGGAGGAATTATTTGCAATTCTTTATTCATATACAGTGGTCTCTCTTTTTTTTCTCCTACGATCACATCTTAAAGCACGTAAACTAACTTACAGATGTAGCCAAGTTTATCTTGACTGATAACTTGCTGCAGCTTGATATCACACAACAAAAGTCATTGAAAAAGTCAAATTAAAGTTGGACACTGTGTATTTAATGTGTTAAGTCAAGATAAAGATGGCTACATGTGTATTACAGGGGTTGTCTGATATTAGATCTTTCCAGAAACCGTGCCACTTTTGTCCATAGGTTGTGTCTGTATTGCATCTCAAATCAATTTGAATGCTGCAATACTAGACACAACCTATGGACAAAAGTGGCGCTGTTTCTGGGGAAAAAAAGTCAGATTTTTTTTTTTAAAAATCTCAGGCGACCCAACAAGTCTATTTACAGGGCCACTACTTTTTCTGCATCCACAGCAAGGAAGTCCATTGATGAACACTATAGTCAGTCTGTCTATCTCATGGCTGAAAATCAAATCAAAAACAATAGACTACATTTAACAACAGCACAGAAAAGGTAAATAGAGGTTTTGCATCCGTTTTGACACAAACTTGGTACCATGAAAGGCTGAACTGTCCCAAAGGTTTGAAACAGATCTCCAGGTATATCTACTTACTGAGGCTCATTTGGCTCAATATATATATAAGGCAGTAATCTGAAAATGTTATTTATCCAAACTAGTGGTTTAGTTGCTTTTCATTTAGTATCTATCCTTGTAATGAAAACCTGCTCTCAATGCAGATAAAACCAAGCAGAGCTGCAGTGCAAAGCATGAGGAAAAGAAAGTATCTGCCTTAGCCTCTGATATAACAGGATTTGGATCTTAGACTAAATAGACAATACAGTTTTTAGATCATAGCGGTGACTTAATGGAATGGAGATATGAAGCCTATAATTTATAGATACAAAAGTTGTCAGAACTAGAACTTATAGGGAACACAGTTGTCAGAACTAGACTTAGTGAATGCATGTGATGGAACTAGAAATGATGGGGAATGAGTTGGTTGGAACTTGTATTTATAGGATATGGGTTGTCAGAACAAAACCTAATAGGGAACAATGTTCTCAGAATTTGAATTTACAGAGAATAGGGCTGTAAGGACTAGACATTATAGTAGGATGGCGGTCAGAACTGCAGTAAAGACCTGTTAGTTTGGTGGCCAATGACATTCGCGACCTTCAAAAAAACAGCCCTATTAAATTTCCCTGCCATCAGATGAAAGATTGGCTGTAAAAAAATAAATAAATAAATAAAACACATCCAAAAACACTCACATTGTCACTTGAGCCGCCAACAAAAGGTGGTAGAATAGTCATACAGATTAGACCCCACAACATTTTCTCTGATGGCAACTTTTACGAAGTCCTGCACACCAACCCCATTAAGGAACATTTAGCATCAAATAACAATCCTATCAATTCAACAGCGGATAAAAATCTCACAAAAATACCGTCAATGAACCATCGCTTCCTTTCTACTACCACTTCTCAAAAGTGTACAAATCCATCCACAATCCCCCATGTTGGCCTATAATCTCAGGCATTGGATCACTCACTAGTAATCTGTCTCACTTTCATAGATCTTCATTTTCAAAAATTAGTTGAACGACTGAAGCAAATCACTGAACTACATGATCTCAACAAATCCATCGATTTCTCTGCGTTATACTCCAACATTCCCCATCACAAAGGTCTCATGGCGATTGAACACTTTCTCTAGATACCACCATGCCATTAATACAAATAGATTTCCTTCTACAGGACATCTCCTACATTTTACATTATAATATCTTCACCTTTAATTCTACCCCATACAAAGAGACTAGAGGCTGTGCCATGTGTGCTCGTTTTCACCATATACAGATTAGCGTAAGTACATACTCAATTCACAAAAATATTCCTCACACATTGCTCTGTATTGTGGGTATATAGACGACCTTTTTTTTAAAAATGTAAATATATATATATATATAGATTGGGAGCGCATTAGAGGCATAGGAGTTCATCCAAATCCTTAAAGGCTGTGTAAAATGTTTTTCTTAACAATAACAAATGTCTATCAGTGCGTTTTGTGCAACTTGAAAAAAGTAAAAATATGTTTTTTTAACAAAAACGAATTATATAGTACAGCTGCTTCGTATCCTGTATACAGAGTAGCTGTATCGTGTACTGGGATCTGAATCTGTCAGGTCCACCGGACTGACGGGTTCAGTGTCAGCGGGTCAGATCGAGTGGTTATGGATCACAACTAAGTTCATAACTTATATGCGATAGATTACAGGTGGATGCGGCGTGTTAGAGACACGCAGGACCTGCTGACACTGAACCCATTCATAACAAATTATTTTGGCCTATCCTTGACCCATTTGTATGCACCAACAGCAGTTAATTACCTAGACCTAAATATAACCAAAGACCCCAAGGTAACTGTGGGTATAAATAGTTACCTAGACTTCCTCAGTGCACATTATCCAGTTATGTCCCTTTTGGACAATTTAATAGGATTAAAAAAACAATTGCTGTACAAACTAAATATTTAAGGAACAAGCCAAAATTATTTCTCACAATTTGAGGATAAAAAAAAAATACCCCCAAAAGCCTCATTCAACAAGCATAGGTACAAAAAAAATCTTGTGCACTCACCAAACAATGCCTAGAACAAAATAAGAATGATAGACCTGGTGCAGATCATAGCCTTCATTTTATTACTACCTACAACGCTGGTCACAAAGCGATCACCAATATTTTTTAACGCCACTGGGCCATTCTACTAAATGACCCCATTTGGAAAAATTCGATAGCAAGTGGACCAAAAAAATAAATCACATACAGACGGTCCAACACTTTACGAAGCCGCTTGGCACCTAGCAGACATAGGAGGCCCACAACTACAATATCTAATATGTTGCCTTCTCTCGTAGGTTCCTACAATTGTGGTGAACCCAAATGCCAATTCTGCAAGACCATTGCACACAGAACCAGTCAGTCCACATCAGTCATGACAAGCGATCATTTACTATTCAGTCATTTATTAATTGCGGTCAAATTATGTGACATCTTCAGTGCTCCTCTAACCTCCAGTACGTAGGCTGTACAGTGCAACAACTAAGGGGGGATCTTGCGTGGCGTGTCCCGCTGCAAAATCCGCCGCAGAACTACACCGTGTTCCAAATTATTATGCACATTGGATTTAAGTGTCATAAACATTTCACTATTAGTTTTTCAATGAAACTCATGGACGGTATTGTGTCTTAGGGCTCTTTGGATCATTGTAATCAATCTTAGACACCTGTGATAATTAGTTGGCCAGGTGTGCCCAATCAAAGGAAAACTACTTAAAGAGGCTCTGTCACCAGATTTTGCAACCCCTATCTCCTATTGCAGCAGATCGGCGCTGCAATGTAGATAAGAGTAACGTTTTTGTTTTTTTTTTAAAACGAGCATTTTTGGCCAAGTTATGACCATTTTTATATTTATGCAAATGAGGCTTTCTAAAGTACAACTGGGCGTGTTTAAAGTTATGTACAACTGGGCGTGTATTGTGTGTGTACATCTGGGCGTTTTTACATGTTTTACTAGCTGGGCGTTATGAATAGAAGTGTATGATGCTGACGAATCAGCATCATCCACTTCTCTTCGTTACCACCTAGCTTCTGGCAGTGCAGACACACAGCGTGTTCTCAAGAGATCACGCTGTGACGTCACTCACTTCCTGCCCCAGGTCCTGCATCGTGTCGGACGAGCGAGGACACATCAGCACCAGAGGCTGCATTTGATTCTGCAGCAGCATCGGCGTTTGCAGTTAAGTCGATGTAGCTACTTACCTGCAAACGCTGATGCTGCTGCAGAATCAACTGTAGCCTCTGGTGCCGATGTGGCCGACACGATGCAGGCCCTGGGGCAGGAAGTGAGTGACATCACAGCGTGATCTCTCGAGAACACGCTGTGTGTCTGTGCACTGCCAGAAGCTGGGTGGTAACGAAGAGAAGTGGATGATGCTGATTCGTCAGCATCATACACTTCTATTCACAACGCCCAGCTAGTAAAAGAAGTAAAAACGCCCAGATGTACACACAATACACGCCCACTTGTACATAACTTTAAACACGCCCAGTTGTACTTTAGAAAGCCTCATTTGCATAAATATAAAAATGGTCATAACTTGGCCAAAAATGCTCGTTTAAAAAAAACAAAAACGTTACTGTAATCTACATTGCAGCGCCGATCTGCTGCAATAGAAGATAGGGGTTGCAAAATCTGGTGACAGAGCCTCTTTAAGAAGGACGTTCCACATTATGAAGCAGGCCACAGGTTTCAAGCAATATGGGAAAGAAAAGATCTTTTTGCTGCCGAAAAGTGTGAAATAGTGCAATACCTTGGACAAGGTATGAAAACATTGGATATTTCAAGAAAACTTAGGCGTGATCATCGTACTGTGAAAAGATTTGTTGCTGATTCAGAGCACAGACGGGTTTGTTCAGATAAAGGCATAATGAGGAAGGTTTCTGACAGACAAATTAATAGGATTAGGAGAGCAGCTGCTAAAATGCCATTGCAAAGCAGCAAACAGGTATTTGAAGCCGCTGGTGCCTCTGGAGTCCCGCGAACCTCAAGGTGTAGGATCCTCCAGAGGTTTGCAAGTGTGCATAAAGCTATTATTCGGCCACCCCTAAACAATGCTCACAAGCAGAAACGGTTGCAGTGGGCTCAGAAATACATGAAGACTAATTTTCAAACCGTGTTGTTTACTGATGAGTGCTGTGCTACCCTGGATGGTCCAGTGGATGGTTGGTGAATGGCCACCATGTCCCAACAAGGCTGCGACGTCAGCAAGGAAGTGGCGGAGTCATGTTTTGGGCTGGAATCATGGGGAGAGAGCTGGTAGGCCCCTTTAGGGTCCCTGACGGTGTGAAAATAACCTCTGCAAAGTACGTAGAGTTTATGACTGACCACTTTCTTCCGTGGTACAAAAATAAGAACCGTGCCTTCCGTAGCAAAATTATCTTCATGCATGACAATGCACCATCTCATGCTGCAAAAAATACCTCTGTGTCATTGGCTGCTATGGGCATAAAAGGAGAGAAACTCATGGTGTGGCCCCCATGTTCCCCTGACCTCAACCATATTGAGAACCTTTGGAGCATCCTCAAGCAATATATCTATGAGGGTGGGAGGCAGTTCACATCAAAACAGAAGCTCTGGGAGGCTATTCTGACATCCTGCAAAGATATTCAAGCAGAAACTGTCCAAATACTCACAAATTCAATGGATGCAAGAATTGTGAAGGTGATATCAGAGAAGGGGTCCTATGTTAACATGTAACTTGGCCTGCTAAGTTTTTTTTTGATTGAAAGAGCTTTTGATTTCTGTAAATATGACCTCCCGATGCTGCAAATTCAACAAATTACCATTTTAGTTCTCTTTAGAACCTTTAAAATGTTTTGATCTCTGTTGTGCATAATAATGTGAAACAGTGCATTTTGAGTTTTTTACTTCTAAAAAAAATCTGTTATTAGGAGATTTGTTCAATAAAATTTGCATTATACTCCAACGGTTGATGGCTTGAAGACTATACTGACTGTAATTTGCATTGACTATTTAGGAAAATCAGCGAAAAATAACATTTGCATAATAATTTGGAACGCGGTGTATTTCTGTCGACGGCAGGAAGATTCCTTCCTCCCTCCCTCCCTTTGACATCAATGGGAGGTTCGGGCACAATCCGCTTGAAGATCAAGCAGGACATTTCTTTTTTCCGCTCGCTGAAATAATCAGCTAGCGGGAAAACGAAGCGTCCGACTCCTATTGAAATCAATGGGAGGCAGAATTTTGTGGCGGATTCCTCTGTGTGAACATACCCTTAGATGTAGCATGAACAGACGCAATGTTGCAAATGAGTATCTTCAGCACAGTGCATCACGTCATTAGAATTTGACACACAAGAATGATTTTGTTGCGATAATCCCCCCCCCCCCTCATACACCCAATAGGTTCTTGAAACAAAGGCATAGGGTAGCCTACTGGATTTACAAACTCATGTTTACAGCCTAATGGCTTCAATGAAGTTATCGAATCCTCTTTTTAATGGAGTTCTAATGATTTTATTATATGGTGCTCAGACTGTCCAATTCATGTAGAAGGTTTTTATTCCTTTTTATGCTCCTTTCAGATTGTGTTTTCCATTATTAAATATTTCTCTCTTTTATTCTTATTTCCACTTATTGCATTTTATTTTCACATTTCTACATTTATTACTACATTTATACGCTTACATTGCCCAGTTTGGTTTAAACGGCATCTATTATCTAGTACACTATGTATCTATATTTATTTATGTGTCCATCTCCCACATTATGTATCAATCCCCCCCCAGTAGAAAATGTGCTTTATTCTTATTGCAAATTTGTGTGCATACGTTGCCAGCGGATATGACCGTCCACCTGCACACGGACCAGCTGTGACACTATAATATTGAACGGCTCGCGCCCCATCATAGCATAAGTAGCCCTATTACATTTCATCAATAAACTCCGTTAAATCAGCACATTGACAGCTGCCAACTAACAATGGCTGCAGCATCTTGTTGCTATGGCAACTAGCCGCGGCATGCGTGCTCATATTATTAGGGTATGTTAATACGCAAAATCAAAAATGGCTGAAAACTACGGAGCTGTTTTCAGAAAGAACATCCTCTGATTTTCAGCTGTTTTTGAAGCTGAAAACGTTTTTCTGAGGCGTTTTTTTCTAGACTTTTTTGAGCTGTTTTTCTATTGACAATGAAAAACAGCTCCAAAAAGTGACAGGCTCCTTTTTATGCAGCATTTTTTTTTAGGTGCCGTTTTAAAAAAAAAGCGGCATAAAAAAACGCCCCATCTGAACATAACGCCATTTTTCCCGTTTACGCCCCGAAATGAGCCTGAAACGATGCGTGTCAACATACCCTTAGTGTTGACTGTGCACCGGCCCATCCATTTCATCTCACTGCTACATAAGCTATGGGGACCGGCCTCAATCAGGTATTAGTACCCGTTATTTCATACCTTTATGTTATCAGCCATATTACATAGTGGCTTCCTGATTCGATTACACTAGTGGGCCGACTGCTTGTTGTGCAGAGCGTCCTGTTGCTATGGCAACCAGCCCCGATCGGGTATTAACACCCACTGTCTCCCACACACTATTGTTGCCAGCCACAAGCCACAGTGCCCCCCCCCCCCCCTTGATCTAATCAGTAGTGTTTTTTTCACACCTTTTGGTATGGTCTATTAAGCCACTACTGCACTGCCATTTCATTGTCCGATGCACGGATTCACGGAGCGTAACTACTCCGCTTTAGTTCCGAGCTGACATTCAGCACTTACCATCACCCCAAGGTCCCTGCACAATAGAACTGTACCCCCCCCCCCCCCCAATCCAAGCCTGCAGGGATTTTACTTACTACAAACCCGATGCGGCAGTATGTTGATACTCACACAGCAAATGTCCCCTTATGACGTATATGGTTACAATGCCATGCACTACAGATGTAGCCATCTTTATCTTGACTCTTATCGCATTAAATACATGTGGCAAGAAACTTTATCTGGACTTTTTCAATTACTTTTCAGTCTTTTTTGTGTGATATCACGCTGCAGCAAGTTATCAGAGTCCAGATAAACTTGGCTACATCTGCATGTAGTTTATTATCATTCCTAATATCCTATGTGGGCTTTTACGTGTCACTTTTTAGTCCAATACACCCTGACCCTGTGACGTCATGTTTAACTCTGCTTTAACCCGGTCTTATCGCATTTTTTATCTATTTATACACTAATTCTATACTCGTAATAATCCCTGTACCGGATGAAGGCTCCGGTCTAGAGCCGTAACATGTAGTACTTGTTCAATAAACTCATTTATCTAACTCACCAAGTTCCATCTACCTCATTCTGCAACGCTGAACAAACTTGTGATTTTACCGCGATTTATTATTTTCCAAACGGACGTGCAGCCAGTATTGATCCCGACAACAGGCGTAGTGGCAGCAGAACTTTCTTCAAATTTACCCACTTTCTACATTATTGTGTCCAGTCGGCACAATCAACAAAGGTGAGCGACCCTTCTAGATGGTGCCACACAGCCCCACAATCACATAAAAAAAAAAAAATGGTACTCACCTAGTCCCGTTCCCACGATGGATGGAGCTCCTCCACGGCCTCGAGACGCCGAGACGGGACCCTTGTGCGGGCCGGCGTGATCCAGTGATGTCATCATGTCGGCCTGCACAGAGATTCTGTCCCAGCGTCAAATTCTGCAGGCATAACGTGGCCTGTAGCCTAGTGAATGGCGGAGCAGGGAGCTACTCAGCCATAGTACTCAATTGTATCTGCGTCCTGAGTCGCTAAATGTTATGTGCCGGGCCCCAACATGCCGCTGGCATGCCCAGTCCGCCCCTGATGAGCGTATACAGCGCTACCGCCTTTGTGTTTTATTTTTTTCTGTACCATATCCCACTATGGAGCGCCGTGTCCGTTTTCTTTTCTAGTTCTCCGGCTTGTCAGAACTAGCACTTATAGGATCAGAGTGGTCAGAACTAGAAGTGACACATTTCTGGCTTCCGCAGTCAAATGTTCTTCGATTTTAGTAGCGTTTGCAAAAACAAAAACAAAAAAAGTGTTGAAATCAGTCATTATATTTCTAATGATCGGCCGAAATAGATCAATTTTACAATTTCTCTTTAAGCTTTGGTCTTGTCTAACTCCGTTATAATCAATTCCATGTGAGCGAGGTCGGGTGACGAGAAACGTCAATCGTGTCTTTTCAATGGCGTTCTCCGCTGTGCAGAAGATGTAACTAGCTTTTTGGTTGACATGGCGGTGACACCGGCCTTAGCGGAAGCCGCTGCGGCCGCGGTTAAATTACGGCTAGATAATACATTCATGCTGAATATAGGTTATGTAAAATGTGAGCTCTGATATCTTCTCATGCCTCATCCTGCATGCTAATAAAAGACTTAATGGTAAAAACTAGAGGAAGCGCTATAAATATTCAGCACAATTGATTCAGTCCGTCTTTCAGAGCTTATTGTGCCGGTGAATTCATTACAAGAAAACTGTATTCAGGCCCCAGACAGGAGGGGTTTTAATTTTTCCAGCCATTGTGTATAAAACCCTCTAAGAATTAAAGGGACCTGTCATTAGGTAGAAGACAGTAAATTCATAGTAGTGCATTGTGTGGTATAATAAAATTAAATCTCAGTCACTTACTGTATAAGTGGCATTAGATGACCCGATAGATCCGGCAAGCCTGACAATAGGGTTAATAATGGTGCCCAGTAGGAGGCATAAAAAGATCAGGCAGATCTAATCGCACTTGTGCCTGCAACTTAGGGGTTCCTGAGAACGACAAGGTGTCCCAACAAAAACAGGTCCCAATGGATATCTTTACCCAATCCTTTATTTTGTGGGATCCTTTACGAGGGTTAAAAGGGGTATTCCCCATCAGACATTTGGGGTCTACCCACAGGATATGCCTGGCTGTTTCCATTACTCCAATAGACTTGTATGTAGAGATTGGTACATACATTCTCCGTCTGGACGTGGCCACCTCGCCTTCCAGAGTAGGAACCAAGGGACTCCGGTCTCCCGATAGGTGGGGATCTATATGGTAGTATTATTTGAATACTGTGTGGAGTTATTATTTCGTCATTGTATGGCGGTATTGTATGGGCATTAGTAAGGGTCAAAATTTCAAGTAAAAAGTGCGTACAGTACATACGTACACTTTCTGGCCAAAAGTATATGGACACCTGATCATCACACCTATATGGGCTTGTTGGACAAACCATTATAAACCCATGGGTCTTAATATGTAGTTGAGCCACCTTTTTTTTGGCTATAACAGCCTCCTCCTTTCCCCAAGATTTTGGAGTAGGTCTGTGGGAATTTTTGCACATTTAGCTAAAATATAATTTGTGAGGTCAGAAACTGATGTTGGAGAGAGACTGGCTCACAATTTCCCTTCTAGTTCATCCTAAAGGTGTTTGATGACCTGCACAGAGCCCTGACGTTAACTCTGCAAACTCCTCACACCATGGAGTAGATTTATTAATAATGGTTTAAAATTACATAACCTAAACCTGTGTTAGACTGAAAATGCACCAAATTTTTCAATGGATTGCAGGTTGTTTTATAGATTTGGCGCATGTTAGACTCCTCTCCCTTCTTTACACCACCTATTGGGTGATATAACTCTATACCAGTATTCTGCACAACATTCACTTTAATGGGAGAAGAAGGCTGCAATACCTGTGAATCGCCGCTAAATGCATATAGAAGATTCACAGTGAGAAAGAAGAAATGAAGGGGAAGCAGCACTGCGGCCCCTTCAAAACTGCTGATCGGCAGGGGTCCCGGAAGTCGGACCACAACCCATCAGCTATTGATGGCCTATACTGAGAATAGGCCATCAAATTTTTAGTGGCTGGAAAACCCCTTTAAACATCACAAAGATAATAATAAATCTACCCCAATGTCTTTATGGAGCTCGCTAGGTGCACTGGGGCACAGTCATGCTGGTACAGGAAAGGGCCAAACCCCAAACTACTGCGAAAAAGTTGTAAGCTACAATTGTGTAAAATGTCTTCGTATGGTGTAGCATAACATTACCAAACCCTGAGAAACAGCCCCAAACTATTATCCCTCCTCCACCAAATTTTACAATGGGCACTATGCATTCTAGTAGGTAACGCTCTCCTGGCATCCGCCAAACCCAGATGACTTCATCAGACCTCCAGATCGTGAGACGCGCGTCATCACTCCAGAGAACACACTGCTCCAGGGTCCAGTGGCGGCGTGCTTTATACCCCTCCATCTGACGCTTGGCATTGTGATCATAGACTTGTGTGCAGGGACCATGGAAATCCCATTTCATGAAGATCCCAGCGTACACACTTTGCTGGTCTCCCAGTGCCCCATTTTCTATAACATTCATGATTGGCTAATTCATTCATCTATCATTTTACCATTCACATTAAAGTTTGATAATATGTTTTGAGTTCTAGATATTTGTTACTTACAGTCTGATTCATTTGTGATTTTCTAATTTTTCCGTCTCTGTGATTTGTGATTAAGTAAAAAAAAAAAAAAAGTGGAGTCAGTCAGCCCTGCTGGGTGCACTGCCGCATGATATACTGCTGTATATACTGCTGTACACAAATTTCAGACTTTAAAGCGGAGTCTAAACCATTCCTGATCAATCCCCAGAGTAACGTCCAATACAGTTTCCTGCACTGAACAGTCTGCACCGCCAGATATCTGCAGCTCCACTCTCAAAGATCATGGGAGTAGATTGTGTTGTAAACAAATTATAAGAGTCAATAAAATAAATTGATTCAGATCTGCCGTGTGCGCAGCGCTGGTGTGTAGCGGCCTGAAAGGTAAACGCCAAATGGAAATTCATGAGATTTTAGTAACACGGGCGCACAAAAGGATTAGAATGAAATAAATCATCACCGCAGTGACCTTTTACTACAGATTTAGAAGGGGAAAAAAAGAGAAGCTATAGTTATTGTTATTTGAGAAATTGATTATTATTCTAAGTATAAGACGGGAGGAGATTCGATTTTGTGCCGGCTCAGTGGGTAAGAGCACCTGATCATTCATGAACATATGAACTCATAAACTGGCATTAACAGAGTTCTGCTTGTTTTGTGCTCAAAACCGTATAGAAGAAGGACAGGTGGCAGCGAGTTGGCATTACCTCAGGGTACACAGCTGTTGTTACAGTTAAACAATGGGAAGCAAGAATACAGCGGGTCCTTCCATAAAGATTTTATAGCAGAAACGTATGGCGACCATGGTGACACGTGATTTTTAGAGTGTATTAAATGGGTTTTTCAGCCAATAAAAATTGATGGCCTATCCTCACGATAGGCCATCAGTAGCTGATTGGAACAGACTCCAGGGACCCCCGCCGATCAGCAGTTTTGAAGGGGGTGCAGTGCTCGTACAAATGGGAGAAAAGGCTGCAATACCTGTGAATCGCCGCTAAACGCGCGTCGAAGATTCACAATGACCGAGGAGAAATTAAGGGAAAGCAGCGCTCATATGAGAGCTGCGGCCCCTTCAAAACAGCTGATCGGCGGGGGTCCCTGGAGTCGGACCCCGACCTATCAGCAATTAATGGCCAATCCTGAGGATAGGCCATCAATTTTTACTGGCTGGAAAACCGCTTTAAACTATTATATAATGGCCCTACTGGTGTAGCTGGAAAATATTGTCCCTGATGGCAAGCAGAAGGGGCCCATCTGCAATGGGATCTACTATGCCAATTTTAGGTGCAGCGCAGATTTAGTACTTGGTGACTGGTTATCTGTTATCCATAGACGCTTCAGTGTGCCCATGCGCATTCTAATGTGCCAACACAGAGCCGCCATCAGTCAGGCACATAGACGGCTGCTGTCCCAAGGCTCCTCCTGGTTCAATTATGTACCCCTAATACAACAGGACCCCAATGGTCCAGCAGAAGACATCCACATTTGGAGCAAATCACTTGTCACTAGGGTCTATTGCTTATGGGACTATTCACAAATAACCTATTAGACATTTTTCAGGATTTGTGCGGTATGTGCAACGATAAAGTTTCTGATGCAATTAAAAATGGCCGTACAGATGTTCTATGTAGATGGAGGGGCAGGGGAAAAAGGGCACTGACAAACGTGGCAACTGGCAATGCACTACTCTTGATTCTGTACCATATTTATACGTGTTTAGGGGGTGTCAGCCATGGCTATAAAATTTGCTCTGGCCTTATCAAACCCAACTCTTAGGGAACACCCTAACCAAATGGCCTGCGGACACCTACCTACTGTATACCTATATTTTTGCATAAATGAGGTTACATACCCAGTGGCATGCATAAAAGAGGGGGCTCAAAACAAAGAACAAAATGGGCCCCTCATTATTTTTGCCAGGTTTGGCCGCACAGGTTCTTCAGGTGTTGGAACCAGCCAAGGCTGGGTCTCCCCTCTCCAAGGGTCTGTCTCTATGGAATGTGCATACACAATAATGTAATACCGGGTCTGTCCTCTATGATGCACGTCCTGTATTTTCTGTGTACGGGAATACTCCGGATGCCTTCTTGTGGTTTTTTAAGATAATATTGACTTTTAGCCAAAATTATCCCATTGTCAACCACAGCAGCAGTAATATTTAGGGAGTCTTTTATAAAAAGCGATCATTTCCTCCACACCAAGTCCGTACCTGTACATCGCCTAATAATCAAGACCAAAATGTTCCAATCTAATCATCCCTAGCAAAAAAAAAATCACAAATAAAATGGCGAACCGTACGAGGGCATCAATAAAGAAACACTACACGTCGATTTTTCAGGTATCTCAAGGCCATATGTCTACAAGTAAGAAGTTTTCCTTCCTAAAAACGGTTTTGGCTGCACGATTCAAAGCTATCTGGGTGTGATAATTTCATTTTCCTTCCCATTGGCCACGGTTATGGAAAATGACACTAGCAAACATCTCAAGCACAAAAATCCATATTATATTAATGTCGAATATCTTTTTTTACAGCTATAAAATACACAATGTGCGGAGAAATGAAAAGTGCTGCAATAATTGGTTAATCCTGAATAATATACAGTAATGGGGACTGTCAGACAATGGGGCACATGGAAACGTAATGGAAGGAGTTACCAAAGAGGAGTAAAAGTATTTACCTAAAGCAACCATAGGATGGATATATCTTTAAGACCAGATGCCAGACCAGCAAATGTTCTAGATTATCCAAAAGATTTAATACCCCCACACCCCCTACAGAAAAGCGACTTTTGGTATAACGTCCCACCTAGCATAAACGCTGCAGAATTTCCGCAACATTTCGGCCCCATGCACAAGGCTGTGCCCGTAACCCACATTTTTGGGCCGTGCTCCCATACAAATGCAAAAGCACGGACATGTTCCATAATTTTCAGAACATTTCTACGGCACGGACACCCATCCGTAGCAATACGGAAAGGTGTCCTCGGCCAATATAACTGAATGGGTAGGTAATTGCGGACCGTATTACTGTCCGCAATTACGGAGAGTTTCTACTGTCGTGTGCATGAGGCCTTACAGTAGCAGCAAAGTGGATGAGATTTTGAAAATCTCCTGCCGACGCTGTGGAGAAAAAAAATGCAGCAGAAACTTTAATAAATTGACCTGCGGTGCAGAACAGATCCGCAGCACGTCAATTTATGCTGCGTTTTCATTGCTGTTCCATTGCGGGTTTTCCCCACTGAATTCAATGGGTATGCAAAACCCGCAACAGATAGCCAAGTGTTGAAACTTTTGCGGCCGAATCGCAGTGGTCCAGCTGCAGAAATCGCAACTGAGCAAAAAAGAAGTTAAAAAATGTATACTTCCCCAGAACTCCCTGCTTCTTCCTCCAGTCCGGCCTCTTGGGTTGACATTTCATGCCATCGGACTGCTGCAGCCAATCACAAGCTGCAGCGGTCACATGGGCTGCAGCGTCATCCAGGGATGCCGGATCGGACGGCAAAGGAGGGACGCATCACCATATCGCCCGGGGTACGTATGAACAGGGTTTTCTTTTTTTCTACCGCTGCTTTCTGGAGGTGGAAATTCCCCACAAAAAAACTGCACCACAACGTGGTGTGATTTTTCGGACGAAATGTGCTGCGGGTTCCAGATCAGATAAGCTGCGCAGTTTTGCGCAGTGTATCCGACACGTGGGTACCTGGCCTAAGGGTACATGGAAAGGCAGCCGCATGCAGCCAAAACCACGCCCACACACGGTGGTGAAGGACATCATGATTTTGCTGGCATTACGGGAAAAGTCATACGGCCATTTGGCACTGCATGGGGGTGTGGTTTCGGCCGCGTGCAGCTGCTGCTCCATGTGTTCTCATCCTAAGGCCTTATTCACACAAATGTATTTCACATCCATGCGCTGTCCGTTTAAATAACGTACAGCACACTGACCAATTCAATGGCGCTATTTACACATGTCCTATTCTGGTCCGTTTTTTGCGGATCAGACACACCCATTGAAGTCTATGGGTGTGTGAAAAAAAACAAAAAAACGTACAGCACGTACTGCGTGTCTTTGGAGACGCAAATTGGACACTCTCGTGTGAACAAGGCCTAACTCTACATTATAGTTAATAGAAGATACAGAAACACCTGATATAAACATCATGGGGGGAGATTTATCAAAACTGGTGCAAAAGTGGAAAAGTGGAGCAGTTGCCCATAGTAACCAATTAGGTTGCAGCTTTGATTTAAAAAGAGCCTCAGAACAAATAAAACTGGAAGTTGACTGGTTGCTATTGGCAACTGCTCCATTTTTCCTTTGCACCAGTTTTGATAAATCTCCACCATATGTATACATGGGAAAAATCAAAAGTAAATGAGCAGGAGCATACACAGAAATCGCAGGGCCCTTTAGTAAACGGAAAGCTCCTATGAAAGCTCTGTGAAATATACAACGTCTCTATTAACGTCCATCATTCAGTTTTTAGGTCCAAAACTCTGTGCGGGTGAATAATATATCTGTGTAGAGGAGCTCTGTTCTGATAGATGATACTATAGGCCTCATTTATCAAACTGTCCAACAGTAAAATGGTTCTTGTTGCCCATAGCAACCAATCAGAACTCAGTTTTCATTTTTCCAGAACAGTTTGAGAAATGTAAGCGGAGCGGTGAATGGTTGCTATGGGCAACAAGGACAGTTTAGGGCCTACTGAGACTAGCGACATTCACATCTCCAATTTCCTATCGGTCCGTGCAGAGAAAATTGCAGCATGTACTAGTTTGGTCTGATTCTCACGAAAGACTTGCGTATTCAAGTCGATAAGTTTGTGGAAAAAAATAAAAATAAAACAAAAAATTCAATCTGTCCGTTTTTCACTGATGGATTGATAGGATACGCTGATATGCCGAGTCAGTTTATTTTTTCATTCACGTGAAAAACTAGCGATCACTGATGCTACACGGACGTTAAAAATTGACACACAGAACGCACTCGGACACAATACTGAGTTAACCCGGATGTAAAAATCGTTTGTCCCTGAAGAATAACTCCCAACCATTTTGGATTCAGCGGGACAGTCAAGGGGGTTTGTCCCGCTGTCAACTGTATCTGCATCCACAGGACGCAGATACAGTTGAGCCCAATGCTGAAGCAGGACTGCAAGGACCCATTATCCACTTTACCTGCCCAGGACCTTAACCATCCTTCTTTGAATTAACACACCAACACCTTCTTTATGCAAATGTGGAAGTGGCCACAGCTTTATTATTATTTACAACCATCGGCATGAAGACATATATATATTTATTTATTTTCTCTCCTCCTGAAATGCCGATGCTCCCTGTCTCCATCAGGCATGTAGGGTGCTACCTCCGTCTTCATCTGCCGTACTTTCCGCCAGCTGTGACATCTACGAAAAAACAAAAAAAAAAAAAACGGCAGAACAAGAATATAACCGTAGAAAATTTTTTAAAAAACAAAACCAAAACCACCAGGGGAGGGAGGGCGGGTGTTTCTTCCACTGCAGCTTGAAGGTAAGAGGGCTTCCTGCTCCAAACCTCTGCCTTATATCTTCTTAACCACGCCCCTCTTACCCCTTGTTGACCAATCCTGATCCTGGGCATTATTTTAAACCGTTCCATCCTTTCTTAACCCCTTGCAGTCCCTGACACTCTCCCTAGGCGCTTCAGTGTCTACAAGACTGCAAGGACCCATTATCCACTTTACCTGCCCAGGACCTTAACCATCCTTCTTTGAATTAACACACCAACACCTTCTTTATGCAAATGTGGAAGTGGCCACAGCTTTATTATTATTTACAACCATCGGCATGAAGACATATATATATTTATTTATTTTCTCTCCTCCTGAAATGCCGATGCTCCCTGTCTCCATCAGGCATGTAGGGTGCTACCTCCGTCTTCATCTGCCGTACTTTCCGCCAAGAAGGGGGAACTGAGAAACCTACTCAGTCCCCCGACCACCCCCACCAAGCAACGCCAGCCCTCTCTCGGCACCATCCAAGAGATCCAATAAAAAGATATCGAGCCCGATATCATTCAGATGCACTCCATCCGGCGCCAGCAGATCTGCATTATCCCCCTCCAGGGATTGGTGTCGCAACCCGATCCCCCCTATAGAGCGAATGAACCGCGACACCCGCACATTAATTAACCTGCGCACTCTCTCCAAAGCTGCCATATTCCTCGCTCCTCGCCACACCGTGCGCGCCACTATTTCGGACCAAACTATCACGCAACGGGCGAACAGATCCCGAAAACGCGCCAAATCAGTTCGTATAATTGACAATAACTCAGCCATTTTCACTTGGCCGATATCATTTCCACCCGCATGGATGATTAGGACAACAGGTCCGTACGTGTGCCTTGTAACTGCCACTACTTCTGGCAGTAACTGCACCCACCGTAATCCCCGGACACCTCTCCAATGGACGTCGGCCTGTGCGAGGCCCAAATTCGGACCTAATGGCCTTCGACCCGCTCGAACCGCTGCCCAATGCACATACGAATGCCCCAAGATCCACACTTGGGGGCGCCGCAACCCTAACAAAGAAATTAAGCTACATTCCGGTCAAATGAAAATTACAGGCAGGGTTAACATAACACTCCATATAGCAGGAAGGAAAGCAGGGGGGGGGGGGGAGGGGAGGGGGCGACCTTTCTTATGAAAACTTCCAGCTTACACCATCTTTAAAACCAGATCAGGTCGCACATATGACTTATAGCTATTAGAGCGCCATCTACCCAGACTCATGATAGCCGCTGAATCCAAGCCCAAGGCATCTGCCTCAGTTGCCGCACCTATCCTAAATGAATGTGTACCAAACTCGCCTGGCGGCAAACCTAGATACTTCAAGCCGGCCTTAAAAATCGCCTCAAATTGAAAACGCGACATCGCGGATCCATCCTGATGGATCAAGAATTGAGTCCCGGGCACTCGGACCAACACGAATTCCTGGACCCATTTTACCGGGCAATACTGCCCCCCAATCCTCCCAATCGACAGCCAAGCCCCCCTTCCTACCACATCAGTCTTTGACCTCCGCACACAGACCCTGAGAGAATCTCCCAACGTTACTACATCCGATCCGAGAAGACCACCGCTCGCACTTACTCTGTGCGGAACCAACTCACTAACCCGTAAAGCGGCAAAGAAAGCCAAAGAAAACGCTGCGCCGAACAAGGACACTTCATATTCATCCCGACACACAAAACATAAAACGGCTAGCAGCCGACCCAAAAGTGAAAAAGATACTGGCCGCCTCGTGTCCCTTGAACACGCCTCTTTTTTCCACCCTTTTAACGACTGCCGAACTACAAATTCTTTTGTAACATCTCTGCATCCCCACAATTTTAACATAAAGGCCACTCCTGCTAAAAACTTGCTCGCCGTGGCCGCACTACCCCCTTCCTGACGTATTTGTACCAAACTTGCTAACGTGACGTCCAGGTGACACCCATCCTGTGATGGGAAGTCATTCCCCGCAATCTCCAACCACCGATCCCACGCTCTGCAATGACTCTTCCAAGTCGCCGGTACCACCGAACCCCTCAACAGTCTCATAAGTTGTCCTCGACCAGGGCCCATAAGTGAAGGGGGGGGGGACACCCCTTCTGCCAAAGCTGCCGGGTGCAATTCCCGAAACCGGGACATCTGTGAACGAGACAAAGCATCAGCCATCACATTACTGACACCCGGAACATGTTTTGCACGAAACCACACATTCAAACGCAAACACTTCAAAACCAACCGTCTTAATAAAGCTAATACCGGCAACGAACTAGACGACAACCCGTTCACCGCATGCACCACCGCCATGTTGTCTGTCCAAAATACAATCCTCTTATTCACCATCACGCTACCCCATAACTCTATTGCAACTATAATAGGAAACAATTCCAATAGCGTTAAATTACGTAAGACTCCCAAATTACTCCAATGCAAGGGCCAAGGGGATCTACACCAACTTCGGCCCAAAATTGCTCCAAAACCATCACTTCCGGCTGCATCCGTAAATAATTCCAAATCTACATTAGACAACTCAGCGTCCTGACACACCGACTTCCCGTTAAACGAACTCAAAAAAGAATGCCAGACAAACAAATCCTTCCTCATACAAGAGGTTACCCTGATAAAATGATTTGGCTTCGAGATACCTCTAGTGGCTAAAGACAAACGCCTAGAAAAAACACGACCCATTGGAATTATACGACAAGCAAACACCAGCAATCCCATTAACGACTGTAACTGTTTTAACGTCACTTTTTTCGACCCCATGACCTGGTCAACCTGCGTCACTAGCCTAGCCAATTTATCATCCGGCAAGCGAAAAATCATCCGCTCGCTATCTATTTCGATACCCAAAAATGACAAAACCGTTACAGGACCTTCCGTCTTATCCTCGGAAATAGGTACCCCGAAACGCGACATCACCTGTCGAAACACTCTCAGCAACGTGCTGCACAACCCCGAGCCCCCCGGGCCCACAAAAAGAAAATCATCCAGATAATGAATGACCGAGTCACAACCAGACTCCAAACGAACTACCCACTCTAAAAATGACGCAAACATCTCAAAGTAACTGCATGATATTGAACAACCCATAGGAAGGCACATATCCACGTAAAACCCTTTGTCTAAACAACAACCCAGCAGGTGAAAACACTCCGGATGAACCGGCAGCAAACGAAAGGCCGCTTCAATATCAGATTTGGCTAACAACGCCCCCTGTCCAGCCGCCTGTACCAACCTTACTGCAACATCAAAAGACGTATACGAAACCGCCGCCTCCGCCCTAGGAATACCGTCATTAACAGAACCACCGCGAGGAAAAGAAAGGTGATGAATCAGCCTAAACTTTCCTCGTTCCTTCTTTGGAACTAAACCAAGGGGGGAAACTCGCAGATTCGTATACGGCGGCTCGCTGAATGGACCTGCCATTCTTCCTAATTCCACTTCTTTAGCTAATTTTAGCCGCGCAATGCCCACATTCTCATTGATCGACTTCAAATTGTCAGCCAATGACAATGTCGCAGAATATTCAAAAGGAATCTCAAAACCAAACGAAAACCCGTTAGTGAGCACCTCTGCTTCCCGCCTCCTGTGGTACCGCTCTAACCATGGGCCCATCTCGAGCACGTTCACCGGCGTTCTCCGCTGCGCCGGAAGGAGGTGCCTTGACCGGCTGCTTACCTCTCCGGAAACACCGGAGCGCCGAATGAGCGCCCCCACAGATGGAGCATTCATGTCGAAATTTGCACGTGGCAAAGAAACGACAGTGGCCCTCATTGTAGAGCCAACAGGCACCTGTGGGCCTAGCGGCCGCAACTCCAGGGGCGGGGCCCGGCGCTGCGGCCGCACTGGGAAAGGGGCGTTGTTGCCTACTCCCTTGCGCTAAAATAAGCTGCAACCACACGTCCGTTGCCTTCGTCGCCCAACTAATCTCAGGCGACAAAGCCAAACGTCGCCGAAATTCTTCATCATATCGCCACCAGGCCGCACCACCGTGCAGCCTGTGGGCGCTGAAAATTGTGTCAAAATAGACAAACAACTCGGCCCCTTTTCCAGGATAGCGTTGGCAAATAACATGAGCCAGTGTAGCGTAACACTGTACCCAGTTGCCAAATGTTTTCGCTACTTTTGCTTTCCTATCCGAACCTCTCTCAAAGCCCCGCTCCTTGTCGACAGTCACCTGCTCCACCGAGACCAAGGACCAAATATCCACAAATTCATTCCTCCAAATCTTGTCCTTGACCTCAGCTGACAAATGAGTCCCGAGAGGAGCGACTCCACAAAACAATGAATCTCTAAACGTCAAACTAGCTAAAGCATTTTCTTTCTCAGACGGGGGCATAGCTCCCTCTGGTGGCACAGAGGGACCCGACGTTCCCTCATTCACTTTCAACCCAGCCACCACGGCTTTTAAAACAGAAATCAAATCCGCACCCGCTGCATTAGGTTTATTAAGCCATGCGTCACCGCAGGCCGACTCACCGCTCCCAGAGGTCCCACCGACTCCAGAGGGTCCTTCAGCCACTTGCCGCGGCACTGGAACCACGGCCTGCACCTCCTCCACCGGCCCGGCGGGAGGTACAACCTGGGACAGCTGCTCCTGATCCACCGACAAGCGCTGCACCTCCCGGCGTCGACTGCGTCTCTGCGGCCGTGAGGATCTCCTCGACGACCTCCTCCGTGATCCGGATGATGCGGACGTCGTCGCCGACGAGGAGGAGAAACCATCGCTGGAAGACGAGGAATAACGTCGACCACGCCTCTTCCCGTCACCTGACCTGCGACGTCCATGATGGCCGTGCCGGCGATGTCCACCAGCCCGGCGTTTCCTCCCTCGCCTGGAACGCTCCCTTCTTGGACCTGGAGGAGAGAAAGATGACAAGGCAGGAGAAGGGCAAATAGCATCCAAAACACCCTCACTCCTATCTTTCCTAGCACACTCCCCCCCTGCCCCTGACCCGTGCTGACAGGGGCCCGGGGGGGACCGGGGTGGAGAAGCGACAGGCACCGCAGAAGCCCCCGCCCCCTGGCTGGGCTGCTTGCTCACCGTCCGCCTCCCCGCACCCGCCGCCATCTTCTTTTTTCGTGCGCCGCCATCTTGTGTCCTGGCTGCACTGCGCCTGCCAGGACGTCCCGCCCCTGTTCCCCCCGCCGCCAATTCTGGCTGCGTAGAGAACAGCACGGGGAAAGATGGCGCCGACCCCGGCTGCACACAGGCCCCAGAAGCAAGTCCCAGCTCCTGTGAACATGCCGCATGGTAAGCGACCGTGTCGGACCAGTCGCCTGAGTCCGCCATATTCACCCCACTGTCACGATAGTCGGCCGCTGCCTCCGCGCCCGCATCAGCAGCTCGAGGCGGGTTGTACCGTGCCCGTGCCGGTTTAACAGCCGCCCTCTTACCGCCATGGGGAAGGACGCCAGCGCGACGAGTGGACGGGGGGGAGGGGGGCACTATGTCGACCGACGAAGCACCCGTCGACATAGGCCTAGGGGACCTGCTGGGACCACCGCATGACTGTGCAGCAGTCACAGCACCCCTCATAGCAACAGGGCTAGGGCTTAGTCTAACCGGAGGGCGTGTAACGCGCTGCGGCCTACCTCGGGTAGCCGCTCCCGACTGTTCCGTGCCCCGCTCAGCTCCTCGCCTCTCTCCTTCCTCCAACAGGGATTCCAGCCAGGCAGGCCCCTCTGCCGCTACCCGCTGTGCCACCTTCCGCAACAGTTCTTCTGCCATCTTCTTAACGACCACGCTCTGAATCTCCACAGCAGCAGCAAAGGTGTTTCTTCCACTGCAGCTTGAAGGTAAGAGGGCTTCCTGCTCCAAACCTCTGCCTTATATCTTCTTAACCACGCCCCTCTTACCCCTTGTTGACCAATCCTGATCCTGGGCATTATTTTAAACCGTTCCATCCTTTCTTAACCCCTTGCAGTCCCTGACACTCTCCCTAGGCGCTTCAGTGTCTACAAGGAACCATAAGCTCCCTGCTTCAGAATTAGTTCAGAGCAGAGGAGCAGAAAATGCTCCTCCACTCGCCGAGGAATCCCTGGGCACAGCGCTACTTTAAAAGTTGGCAACGGGGATTTTGCTCAAGGGGGTAGCCACTGACGTCACTGTCCATATATGGACAGTCACATCAGGGCTTTCCTCCAGGAGCGGAATCCCCAACCTATGCTCTGGCTGGGGATTCTGCTCCTAGAGGGAGTCCCAATGGTGCTATCTACAGGGGGGCGGCACTATCAACATGGACACTGTGGCACTATATTGTATCGGGGCAGCTATGTGAACATGATGCTGTATGGGGGCAGCTTTGGGGGCATTAAGCTGTATGGGGGCTTCTATGGGGCCATTATACTGTATGGGACAGCTATGGGGGCATTATGCTGCATGGAGGCAGCTATGGGGCATTATGCTGTATGGGGGAATTTGTTTGGGCATTATACAAAATAGGGGCATCTGTGTGGGAATTATACTGCATGGCAGAATCTGTTTGGGCATTATACTGTATGGGGGCATCTGTGTTCGCTTTATACTGTATCTGTGCGTCTATCGTTGCATTGTACGGTATAGTGGCAGCTAGAGGACATTATACTGTGTGGGAGGCACTATGGGAGCATGATACTGTGTGGACTGAACCGGGTGTGTATGGGCGGGGATTTGGTGCAATTCACAGCAAAAGCGCATTCGGACCGTGATGTGTGAATCCAGCCTTATGATAATCAGGAGATTGAGCTAATTTTAGGGTATTACATGTATTATAAGGGGTTGTTGACTTTTGACTCACCCTTCAATATGCCCTTTCTTTGTATTGTATCATAAAAAAAAATTATTTCCCTCTTCCTTCAATATGATCACACGTCTTCCTGAATGCCTACGACATTGTATTAGTCAGTTGTATTCACCCATCCCCCAATTCTGATTTTCAATTATCACCAGCTGACATCTCCTGACAGCCTGGTGCGCAATCACCTTCATTTCTAACCCGAGAGAACATCTAAAAACAACATGGAATTATTAAACGAGTCCTTTATCAGAGTAATGATTAACTCCAGCTGAATGCAAAATAAAACGCCTCCTGTACGTCATAGCATCAGGACACGTCAGATCAGGGGCAGCAGTAAGTAATGTGCGCTGACGTCCTGTGTCATCAGTGTTCTGCTGGTGACATTTCCAGCAAGGAGAATTCCAATAGTCTACGAGACAACTTTATTTATGTCTTCCAGTTTCTAACAGAATTATCAATACACCTGAACGTTCCTCTCCCGTCTATCTCTGAGGAGAATCTCAAGCACAAATCTACTTTGTCACCACTTAGTGATTAATGGCTTCAATACATTCTGCCTTATAAATATGCAAGTTAATTTTCTCCTTTTTGGCAGGAGATCCCTCTGTTTTTTGGGTCATTCTCCTGTCTTTTGCTACCCAAAGGACTTGGCATATTCTTGCCAACCCAACAAGTTCTGACAGAGTCGGCAAAGATGCTCTAGGCATGTAAGGACTGCCATTTCAAATCTAATTGTACTGCGGAAAGTACTGAGCGATGCCACACAGTCGTAGCAGGGGAGGGGGATGGCGGCCTGAAGTACAGTAAAAGGAAGAATAAATAAAGAATGAGTAAATATATGAAGTCAAGAATAAAAAAGGCTAATACAGAAAAGCTTATGGGGTTTCTCCTAAATATTGGATTGATACTATGTTAGTGAATAATGACACAAATATACAGGTCCTTCTCAATGAAACTCATATATTCTATACATTCATTACACACAGAGGGATCTATTTCCAGCATTTTTTTCTTTTAATGTTGATGATTATGGCTATTATATAAGCCCAATTTCCCAAAAAAATTTTAATACTGAAATGTTGGTCTACTGAAAACTATGTAGAGTATCTGCCCTCAATACTTGGTTGGGCTCCTTTTGCATGAATTACTGCATCAATGCGGCGTGGCATGGAGACGATCAGCCTGTGACACTGCTGAGGTGTGATCAATGTGGCGTGGTATGGAGGTGATCAGCATGTGGCACTGCTGAGGTGTTAGCAATGCGGCGTGGCATGGAGGGGATCAGCCTGTGGTACTGCTGAGGTGTTTTCAATGCGGCGTGGAGGCGATCAGCCTGTGGCACTGCTGAGGTGTATCAATGCGGCGTGGCATGGAGGTGATCAGCCTGTGACACTGCTGAGGTATTATCAATGCGGCGTGGCATGGAGGCGATCAGCCTGTGGCACTGCTGAGGTGTTATGGAAGCCCAGGTTGCTTTGATAGCGGCCTTCATCTCGTCTGCATTGTTGGGTCTGGTGTCTCATCTTCTTCTTGACAATACCCTATAGATTCTCTATGAGGTTTAGGTCAGGCGAGTTTACTGGCCAATCAAGCGGTGATACTGTGGTTATTAGCGACCGCAGCATTTAAATAGTTAGAAAGATGGGGGCGACCCCCTCTAGCAGTTCATCGCGCCCCCTGCAATGCAATCGCGGGGTGGCGATGATTTCTATGGCTGCCTGGGGGCCTAACGAAGGCCCCCAGGTCCGCCATCTTTGTGCTCCTACTAAGCACTGCCTCTGGCAGGGCTTAATAGAAGCCGGTGGGAAAGACGATATACTGCAATACAATAGTATTGCAGTACATCGTGCAAGTGATCCAACAATTGCTGGTTGAAGTCCCCTTGGGGGACTAATAAAAAAGTAAAAATTAGTAAAATAAAGTTGTTTTTTTTGTGTAAAAAATGTTTTAAAAATTAAAAGTAAAAAAAAAACCCTTTTCCCATTAGAGCATAGTAAAAAAAAATAAAAATAAAACAAACATAATTGGTATCGCCGCATCCGTAAAAGTCTGAACTATTACAATATATCATTATTTAACCCGCACGGTGAACGCCGTAATAAAAAAAAAATGGTAAACTCCAGAATCGCTATTTTGGTCACCTCATCTCCCAAATAAAATGGAATAAAAAGTGATCAAAACGTTGCATGTACACATGTGTCTGATGACAGCTGAGCTCCTGCTCCAACGCCCGTCATCGAAGTTTACTTAGATCGTGGTCGTTTAACACGTTAAATGCCGCCGTCAATAGCGACCGCGGCATTTAACTTGTTTACAGAGGGAGTGAGCTCCCTCTGTCACCCATCGGCGGCCCACAAATGCAATCGTGGGTCTCCGACGGGGTGTCATGGCAGCCAGGGGGCTTGATAAAAGCCCCCAGGTCTGCCCTGGACATATGCCTGTTAGGACGCGCCGGAGGCACGTCCTAACAGATTGCCTGTCAGATTTACACGGACAGGCAATAATGCTCTGGTATATGAAGTATACCAAAGCATTATAGCAGGGATCTGAAGATCGCACAGTAAAGTCCCCGAGTGGGACTAGTGAAATAAATAATAAATGTGAAATAAAGATTAATAATAAAAAGTACAGTAAAAAAATAAATAAAACCATTTTTTTCCATAAAAAGTGGATTTAGTAAAAGTGTAAAAAAATAAAAAAAGTACACATATATGGTATCGCCGCGACCGTAATGACTCCATTAATAAAGTTAATATGTAATTTAAACCGCAAGGTGAACACCGTAAAAAAACAAAACGCAAAAAACAATGGCGAAATTGCTATTTTTTTCCATTGCCCCCCAAAAAAGTCATAATAAAAATGAATCAATAAGTGCCATGTACCCCAAAACAGTACCAATCAAAACTACGTCTCGTCCGGCAGAAAACAAGCCCAAAAAATCACTACATTGATGGAAAAATAAAAAAATTACGGCTCTTGGAAAGCGACGATGCAAAAACAAATAATTTTAGTTCAAAAGTGTTTTTATTGTGCAAAAGTCGTAAAACATAAAAAAACCTCCACATATGTGGTATCGCCGTAATCGTACCGACCCATAGAATAAAGGTAACATGTTATTTATGTCGCATAGTGAACGGCGTCAATTTAAAAACGCATAGAACAATAGCGGAATTTCAGGTTTTTTTTTTAATCCCCCCAAAAAAAGTTAATAAAAGTTAATAAAAAAATTATATGTACCCAAAAATGGTGCTATTAAAAAGTACAACTAATCCCGCAAAAAACAAGTCCTCATACAGCTGTGTAGACAAAAAAATAAAAAAGTTATAGCTCTTTGAATGAAACTATAGAAAAACGAATAAAATAGCTTGGTCATTAGGGCCTAAAATGGGCTGGTCACTAAGGGGTTAAAAACTACAGCTTGTCCCGCAAAAAATAAGCCCTCATACCACCTAATCGACGGAAAAATAAAAAAAGTTATGGCTCTCGGAATTTGGCGACACAAAATAAATTTTATTTTTTACTTGTAAAAGTAGTAAAATATAGAAAAAACTATATATATTTGGTATCTCCATAATCGTATTGACCCGCAGAATAAAGTTAACATGTTGTTTTAATTGCACAGTGAATTCCGTAAAAACGAAGTGCAAAAAACAATGGAGGAATCGCTGTTGTTTTCATTTTCTACCCCACAAGTAATTTTTTTCCCGTTTCCTAGTACATTATATGGCACAATAAATGCCACTACGAAAACTACAACTCGTCCCGCAAAAATGAAGCCCTCATAGGACTATCGATGGAAAAGTAATGAAGTTATGGCTTTTGGATGGTGGGGAGGAAAAAACTAAAATTAAAAACTCTGAAAGTTGTTTACGACGGGAAGGAGTTAAAGAAAAAAAATGCTGGAAATAGATCACTCCGTGTGTAATGAATCTATATAATATATGAGTTTCACTTTTTTAATTGAATTACTGAAATAAATTAAACTTTTTGATGATATTCTAATTCATTGATAAGGAACTGTATATATACACTAGACCAACAATGTGTAATCAGTGGGTCCCACCGCTGGTACCCCCCACCAATCCGCATGTAAGATAGACTCCCCTTTAAGAACACAGACTGTTCAGTTGCGGTCAAATAGATAACTTTTATTATGAAACACAATGGCACGACCTCTCTGCAGTCCTAGAACCTAGGTCGGGAACATCAACGACGCGGAGTCCCCCGAATCGGGTTGTGCCAAAGAGACGGTTGGCTTACACCCCGACCTACTGTGCCGCTATGGGTCCCTGAGAGGCCACTTTCTACTACAACCTGCCCCACCTACTCGCAAATCACAGGGTTGCAACAGTCACTTATGAGGACCTGTCACCTCTCCAGACAGGTCTATTTTAATAAATACATGGAATAACAATTCTGAAACATAAATTCTTAGAACTCTACAATGTGTCATTCCTCTGTTACTCCTCCTAGAAAATGATGAATAAAGGGCATGTATCTTCTGTCTCACTCGGATTTCCACTTGTCCCTTTTTGCCCCACCTGTCTGCTTACTCTGTTCCATTTGGATGAATAGGCTCTCTCTTTCCTCCACCTTTTTGCCCCACCAGTCCTTCATGTAAGTCCATCCCTATGCCACAGTATAATGCCTCTGCGCCACAACTATGCCCGGACATCAGCGTCAATTCCTGTGTGGGCCTGTTCCAATTCCAGCCCCTTCAACTGCAAGCTGCTACCTGACGTCTTTCAGTTAGCAGCTACACTGGCAGGGCACGGCAGCCTGCTAGAGACCACAGGACATGGGCAAATAGGCGTACAACACAAAAGTGGAGAAAGCAGTGGGGACACAACTGGGGGCAACAGGCTATTTAAAGGGAAACACACACTATGCCATAAAAGGGGTGGGAACATGGGGGTTACCCTCCTTATGAACAAAATCAAAGGGCAGCACCGGGGGCCCAAACTACCACATCTGACACAGAATTCGGCTGTACCCGTCATTCACATAGACTATGAACCGAGCGGCAGCGCACATGCTCAACCGCCGCTCCATTCAAAGTCCTTTTTCATTCCTGGCGAGCAAAGAGGAGGAATGGGGGTTCGGGACCCTGTTTTCGTGATCAGTGGGGGTCCCAACGATCAGATAATTATCCTGTAGATAAGTGCTAATTGTCCATTCTGGGACAACTCCTTCAACACTGTAAAAATCTCCATTCAGCCTATAGCCAAAATAAAAGAATTTAAATTTTCACCTATCCACAGAATAGGAGATAAACGTCTCATCACTGGGGCCTCCCACAGATCACTAGAATGTGGGTCCCAAGCCCCCTGTTCCCCTTCACTGCATGACCGCAGTGAGAACTTTGGATCGGCGGTCGAGCATGCGTGGTGCCGCTCTATGGTGCTGACGGAGACAGTCATGTGCAGCGCTTGGATGTTCCGAAGTGAGCAGGAACCAGTGGGCTCGAGAATTCCATTGTATTAATTTGTGGGGTCCCAGTGATGGGTCACCCTAGCGATCAGACATTTATCACTTATCCTGTGTATAGGTGATCGATGTAAATTGTGGGAAAACCCCTTTAAATCAAGTGGGCAAGTAACACAAAGGAAACGAACAGAGAGATATCCTGAGACTCTGCTGAGATGATACAATGCTTAGCAATCATGGAAATGACAAGGAATTCCCCAGAGGATCTTTACAGGAACCGCACCACGAGACATGACAGCTATAAACACCGTCAATTTGTGGGAGGTATTAGCCATGTCAGGGATCCTCATTATCCACCCACAGAGGTATTCAGACTGCAGATTACACTTGTCGAAATCCTGGATGAAACAAAAGCATATTAACTGCAATAAAATCATTTGCCCAAATAAAGGCATGTGCACATCCTGTTTTTGCCCTACGTTTAGCGTGTATGTCGGGAAAGCTCCCGATGTGTCCCTAGGGCTCGTTTTGTGTCCTTAGTCGGCTGGTATAGGTCAGTATACCTTTTTTTTTGGATGATGGATTAACATAGTAGATTATGCTATTCCATCCTTCGGAATACTTTTTTTTTTTTTTTTTTTTATATGGGAGCTTATTTGTGACAGATACCACTGCATGGCATCCGTCAGAGGTATACCCGAAGAGTGGTAAAAGTTTGTGCGTAGCACTATGGGATGTGTGCACTGCAGAAAAACTACACCAAAATAAAGGCACATATCACACAAGGAAGAGCCTGCCCACTAAGAGCCTTCTTCATACAATAATGGGCATGAGTCCTGCACTTTTTATGGTCCGGTCAGTGGGATAGTACTGGCTGGTATAAAAAAAGGCAGGCAAGGAGAAGTAATACATTTACAAAAGCTATATAAAGTGAGGGAAAAATACCCAAAATACATAGGTTACACACAAAAAAAAACAGAAAAATAGTATCGGTATTAAAAAAATAATAATTTAGTAATTATTTATTGTCAATTTTTATGAATGTAAACAATAGACACAAAATAAAAAGGTTTTAATAACAGAATTTTAATAGGGAAGGTTCACCTTTGGACATGATCGGACATGTCACTAAGGTTATCAATGCGAGTCTGTGCAAAGGGGACGCGGCGCTCCTCTGGGCACGGTGCCCCTTTGTTTTCTGACTCCCATTAAAGTTAATGCCACATTCTGACTAAAGACTCAGAAATTCAAAGAGTTCAAAAAGTAAGTAGAATCCTGTCAGAAGCTGATTTCCAAAAGGCTGCAAGTTTACACGTCAAGCATCGAAAAGTCATCTGCTGTCTTCCATTCCCCCTTTTAACATTCATTAAAGGCCACCCCACATCAATTAGACATGATAGCGAACGTCATTATGACTCAAGAACAGTATAAAACGTCCTTCAGATGAGAGGACGACCCAGGAGCCTCGGGTGTACGTCGCCACAATGGAAGGACTGCAGCTGAGCAGGTAAGGACGTTCTATGGAGCTCCATCAATACGGATCTATTATAACTGACGTATTTTTACTATTTCTTAATATTTTGCTACAGTGTTTCCAAACTTCAGTTTGCATTCATCTTCTGGATTTCCACCACGCATCTGTGGTATCAACCTGGCATGTCCCTGACTGTAAGTTGCGGAACTGTTACATGTTACAAATATGTGATATTAATGATTATCTGGGCTTGATCACTTTGGTTGTTCGAGATTAGCAAACCAGTCTGGGTTTTTTCCAGATACCGCGCCACTCTTGTCTATAGGCTGTGTGTAGTATTGCAGCTCGGTCTCATTCATTCATTCAGTCAGTGGGAATGAGCTGCAATATCATGGACAAATGTGGCGCTGTTTTAGCAGGAAAAGGCAGACTTTTTTTTCTAATTTTAGGCAACCCCTTTAAGGATCCAATCAGATGTCTAGAACAATCATCTTTGCATTGGCCATGAGAGGATACATTGTCAGCCAACATTGTTCCCATACAGAATCATCTAACACGCAGAACTAATCTCGGTTTTAAAATTCAATAGAATTTGTAATTACTGATCTGTATTTGAAAGGCCACTTAAGATATAGTTCACCGTATCTACGTGTGCTGTGAAGTAGGATTCAGTCTATTGTTCACAGTTATCAGCCAATTCCAGCAAGGAAAAGGCTGACATAAGTGTTCTTTAAAAGGATAATTGACAGAAAAAAATCCCTGACCCATGATCACTATTTCTCAAGTGCGGATAATTTCCATAGGTGTGAGTGATATTAGCAGCTCGTATTGTAAACCGTGTACATATGGGATGACTGACAGTAAAATCCCTGCCCCCATAATCCAGATTTCTCACAAATCTCCAATGGCGAAACCTCCATCGTAACCCCTATTGTAAACCATGTAGATTGTAGGGTTAATGCTTCTTAAAAAAATGTGATTATCATCGAAAACAAAGGTAAAGTATGAAAACATTTTATGTAGCTTTTAGCTCTAAAAATTGTACTGTAGGTCTTTGGTGAATTTACACCTACAAATGCAGCAGAGCCGAGATATATAGAACATTTAGGGTATGTTCCCGCAGGCAGGATATGTTGCAGATTTTCCGAAATGGAAAATCTGCAGCAGAATCATAAAAGGTAAATCAGTCGCAGAAATGCACAAAAATATAGTGCATTTTTGTTGCAGAAATCATTGCAGATTTTCTGCAGATTTAGTGTAAAGCCGCATGCACACGACCGCATTGGTTTTGCAGTCCTCAAACCCACGGGTTCGTAGCAGTCCATCGAACTGCAAAAAACACTTGTTGTGCATCCGTGTGTCATCCGGACTCGCGATACCACAACGATTCACCAGTATTGGTGAATCCGCAATTTACCAACAAAATGACTTGTCCTGAGTTTTTGCGGTCCGCAATTGCGGCCACTGCACCGATCCATGTAGATCACGTGGTCTTGGAAAAGAATGGGTTCGCAATTTATCCGCAAAAATGCAGATAAATTGCAGCCACAAAAACACGTGTGCATGAGGCCCTAAGCATTGATTGTAGCAAACTTTATGTTCACCTGCGGATTTCCAGCGTTTCGGCTGCATAAACTACAAACCGCCGCAAAATGCAAAATTCAACTTGCATATATTAGAGTGGAATTTATACTCCTCATTCTGCTATATGGGCCAAACACGCAGCATCTCTGCTCAGAATACGCAGCATAAATTTCCAGGAGATGAGAAAGTCGCACCGCAGAATACTTTCCGCAGTATTTTTCTGCATGGTGCGGCTGAGATGTATCTCATCCCCTTTTCTGCTGCTGTAAATGCTGCGGAACATCCACACAGAATTCCGTTGCCGAAATTCCGCAGCGTATCTTGCCTGTAGGGACATACCCAAAGGGGTTGTCTGCCTTGGGGAATTCCAGCTTGTTAGGCTGGGTTCCCACAGCAGCAGCAAAGCGAATGAGATTTAGAAGAAAAAGTTGTGGGGAAAGCGTTCTGCGGTGTGACTTTCAATTCCACAGTATCTCAATTTATGCTGCGTATTCTGTGCGGAGAGGCTGCGTTTGTGGCCCATAGACTTGAATAAGCAGCATAAATTCTGAACTAAAATACAGAAGTTGAGTTTTGTACCGTGTTTACAAAGAAAAAACCGCTGGAATTCCGCAGGTGCAGATATGGTTTGCTATGATCAAGGCTTGACACTAAATCTGCAACTAAACCCGCTGCGGAAAAAACGCAGAGCTGCTGCAGCAATATGCACAGATTTCTGTGACAGATTTACCGGCATTTTATTTTTGTCGATTCTGCAGGAGAAAATCTGCAGCGTATCTTGTGTGTGGGAACATACCCCTAGAAGGGTCCCTTGAAAATAAGCCGATGAAAAAAAAAAAAGTCTCCCCAGACGGCAACGCCTAGCAATTAGCTGTAAACTTTAGTAAAACCTGGCAGGACGAATGATCATCCCCATATATTGACATTATGTCGGGAGCACATCTCCCTGTTTATACAGGGAGATGTGCTACAAACGAGCGACCATTTTCGTGGCAACATAAAAGAATCCGATCCGCCAATGAACGAGCATTTGTTCGATCATTGGCCCGTGTAAAAGCACCTTAAGTGTTGAATTTCCCTGCAGCACCGCCACAGGAGAAATTAAGCATTACACAGTGTACATTCATATCAATAGGTTGCCTGTGTGATGCGGGACAGGACAGGTCCTCCAGAGCAGGAGACGCTCTTTGTAACCGCTCTCCACTCTGGCCAAGAGATGAGGATCCTGGACAGAGAACCCCCCTCTATTTACTCAGAGATTCCCTAATAGGTTATGTGAAAATGGATTTTCTAAACTAGACAGCCCCTTTAATTAATTTCATCCACCATTCTTGTTCCGTTATTGGATTGTTGTCACTTAACAAAATGGAGCAATCCCAATAATTGACACATATGAAGGAGTTGCTGTATATGAAACACATGGAAAATAGCAGAGAGGGAGAAGATCTACATTGTGGAAGGTTATAAATGCCACAGCCGTTCCCATTACTTCGGATACAATTAATATTAGTGTTTGCACATTGAAGAACATAACGGACACATGTGGCATTTGAATGTTTCTCATATTGTCATCTCTCCCAATTTTTTATCTGAAATGTTCTATAGAGGTCAGTAGAATGCTGATAATATGGGACATAGAGGACTACGTGTTATGCAGACACCTATCCAGTGTAAGGCCTCATGCACACGACCGTAAGGCTGTGTTCACACGCTAAAGTAAAAACGGCTGTAAAATACGGAGCTGTATTCAAGGGAAAACAGCCTCTGATTTTAAGCGTCAAACGTTTTTTGATGCTTCTTTTGGAGCCGTTTTTCTATTGGTACAATGAAAAGTGGCTCCAAAAACGTCTCAAGAGGTGACATGCACTTCTTTTAATGGGGTGCGTTTTTTACACACCGTTTTTTCAAACGCCCCGTCTGAACGAAACGCCGTTTTTCCCATTGAAATCAATGGGTAGATGTTTTTTTAACCCCCAAAAAATGCCTGAAAACATGGCGTGTAGCCATACCCTAAGGGTTTTTACTGTCTGCAAGTATGGATCTGCAAATAACGCACGCACATCCGTATCAGTCTGCAATTGCGGAAGCGCGTGCGGACAAGAATAGGACATGTTCTCTATTTTGCGGATCTTTTCTACAGTACCGGACACACATCCGTAATTATACAGAAAGGTGTCTGTGGCCTATTGAAATGAATGGGTCCGCAATTTCATCTGTAATTACGTTTTCCGTAATTATGGATAAAGACTACATTCATTTGCATGGGGCCGAATAATTTTAGTAGAGGGATTTTGGGAACCTGCTATTTAAAAATGGTCCAATGCTCTACAGCCAGCCGTTTCCTCTATTAGAAAGGTCCAATATGTATGCAGTTGTATAGAGACTGAACAGGAGCCATGGGGTATATCCACGTGCAGCACACAAGCGTAATAGGGGTGCACTCATATCACGTACACAACGCCAGGACCTCCATAGTAACAACAGGTTAGAGCACCATAGGCTCTAACTCCCGTTCTGGTGAAATGCGGGAGGTCCGGCGTTGCTTTCGTAATACAGGCTCAAAAAAGCACCCGTATTATGCTCGTGTAAAAATAGCTGAATCAGGCGCTTATAAATGTTCAGTGTATCTGGATTTCCAGTTCTTTATAATTAAGTAGGTGGAATTGCCCATTGTCCATATTACAAGCACATTGATGCGGACTACAACTCCTAGCATAGCTTGAAATGTCACATCTTAGAATGCCAGCATGGGACACTTCGCTCTTCATTAGATCCCTTATACAAGGCATCCATGGTCTGACTTGTTAGCTGGCAGAAATTCCTAAAATATTGGATGGAGGAACTGTAACGGCCATTTAAAAATTCTCAGAGCCCAGTGTATGAAAAAATGCAGTACAACAAGTAACATCCTAAGGGTATGCTCACACGGTTTATTTTCAGCTTTTTTTCGGGTCGTAAACGTCCCGAAAAACAGCTGAAAAATCGGAAGCAGAACGCCTAAAAACATCTGCCCATTGATTTCAATGGGAAATACGGCGTTCTGTTCTGACAGGGCGTTTTTTACGCCTCATTTTCAAAAAACGGTGCGTAAAAATACGCCCTGTAAAAAGAAGTGCATGCCACTTCTTGAGCCGTTTCTGGAGCAGTTTTTTATCGACTCAATAGAAAAACAGCTTCAAAAACAGCCGTAAAAAAACGTAGCGAAAAACGCTAGTTTAATTAAAAAACGGCTGAAAAATCAGGAACGGTTTTCCCCTGAAAACAGCTCCGTATTTTCAGCTGTATATTCTTAACCGTGTGAACATACCCTTAGAAGATCAGCTTACCTATTAGAAAGATCCCGGGCAACCCGGTCTGCGGTGATTGACCTTATTATGGATAAAAAATATCATAATATATGCCATTCTAGGAATGTTTTTCTAGAATTTTTTCACTATACCCTCTGACTTCTCCTCTACCTTATTTATACAGTACTGTCTGAGCACATTCTTGTAGTCATACAGCAGCAGGAGGGGAGTGTGCTGATTTTGTGGGAGGAAGTGACCTGTAAACTACTGCAATTACATTATACTCCACATGAAAAGGGACAATGTCCGGACGTGAGACGAATGGAAGTGCGAGACCATCGTTAGTAGGGAATGATTCACAGATGCACAGAGTATTTCAGGAAAGGGCTGTGCTAATAATGGGAGAGACAGCGACTCACACAGGTTTTATCATTAAGGACCAGCTGCATGTGCAGAGGGCAGTGTCATGATGTAAAAAGTAGAACGAGGATGATGGAAAGCTACTGAAGAATAGGGAACGGACTGCCATAGCAGAGGAGCACACATCCCAATCGTCCATTTTTTTTGCAGGATTGTCCTGCAAATGGTTCACAAATTTACATAGAAATGGACGTTTTTGGAATATTTTGCGTGGGCGTTCCTGGGCAAGTTAAGGGCGGGGGTTAAAAGTTTAGGAGGCAAACATTGGGAGATATGCAAAAGACAGAGGTTACAGAAGAAATCACAGACACATTGTTAAAGGAGGATGGTGACATAGGCTTAAAGGGGCTGTACAGAATTTAGAAAAACATTGCTGTTTTCTTCTAAAAATAGTCATACGCTTGTCCATCGGTTGTGCCTGGCATTGCAGCTCCATTGAGGTAAATAGGGCTGAGCTGCAATACCACACACAGCCTGTAGACAGGTGTGGCACTATAATTGAAAGAAAGCAGCCGGATTTTTTCTAATTCTGTATTAACCCTTTAGCAGGGATCAAAATTTCTCCTTCCAGTTCCCCTTTAACTCATTTTCTGCAGTAAAGGTCTGGAATTTTCTGCATTATATGGGTTGAACCGCAAAGTATAAATTAGGGTCTTCATGTCAGTGGTAGGAATGGTCTGCTCTATATTTATAGGATGGTTGCGGAGGTTGGAGAGTCCTGGAGTCCATGATAATGTAATTCTGTCGCTATTCATTGAATGATTTCTTATCTCATCCTACAGTCATCTGGAAAATCAGACTACTGCCTCATCCTGCTGAACAGCTGCCTAATAGAAGCCGACCGCAGCGAAGAGCTGGCGTTCCTCAAACCCTTTCTAGAGAAGTCTTTCATGAAGAGGTCCTTTCGGAACGGCGTTGGGTCAGGAATTAAAAAAAATTCCTTCAGAAGGGCAAAATCCTAACCAAATGTTCACTTAAAGGGTCCTTGGACACAGATTATTTTTTTCTATGAATACAAAAAGTATTAAAAAAAAATAAACTTGTATCATTTATGGTGAAGTAACTAGGCGTTAAGGTGTTCGGAGGTAACTTGGCTGTAATATTAGGAAATCACATGAGTAACAATTCCGGAATATAACATTATTATTTAATTGCTCTATTGATAACTAGGAGCTCCCACTTCAGAGATCCAAAAATAATGGAAATGTGATATTCGCTGCAAGACCTATCAGCAGACTACAGGCTGCCATAAAGTTAGGCTGGGTTCACACGACCTATTTTCAGACGTAAACGAGGCGTATTATGCCTCGTTTTACGTCTGAAAATAGGGCTACAATACGTCGGCAAACATCTGCCCATTCATTTTAATGGGTTTGCCGACGTACTGTGCAGACGACCTGTAATTTACGCGTCGTCGTTTGACAGCTGTCAAACGACGACGCGTAAAAATACAGCCTCGTCAAAAGAAGTGCAGGACACTTATATACATTATATGCGGGACACTTATATACATTATATGCAGGACACTTATATACATTATATGCAGGACACTTATATACATTATATGCGGGACACTTATATACATTATATGCGGGACACTTATATACATTATATGCGGGACACTTATATACATTATGTGCAGGACACTTATATACATTATATGCAGGACACTTATATACATTATGTGCAGGACACTTATATACATTATGTGCAGGACACTTATATACATTATGTGCAGGACACTTATATACATTATATGCGGGACACTTGTATACATTATATGCGGGACACTTGTATACATTATATGCGGGACACTTCTATACATTATATGCAGGACACTTCTTTCAGACGTAATTTGAGCCGTTCTTCATTGAAGTCAATGAAGCACAGCTCAAAATTTACGGCTGTCACAGAAGCCTCGCAAAATGCGAGGAGGAGCTTTTACGTCTGAAACGAGGCAGCTGTTTTCTCCTGAAAACAGTCTGTCATTTCAGACGTAAAAGCCTCTCATCGTGTGCACATACCCTTACACAGCTGGAGCCTGTATTCTGCTGAGTTCTTGCAGTGAATGAGTTAGGGGTATGTGCACACACACTAATTACGTCCGTAATTGACGGACGTATTTCCGCCGCAAGTACCGGACCGAACACAGTGCAGGGGGCCGGGCTCCTAGCATCATACTTATGTACGATGCTAGGAGTCCCTGCCTCTCTGCAGGACAACTGTCCCGTACTGTAATCATGTTTTCAGTACGGGACAGCAGTTCCACGGAGAGGCAGGGACTCCTAGCATCGTACATAAGTATGATGCTAGGACCCCGGCTCCCTGCACTGTGTTCGGTCCGGTACTTGCGGCGGAAATACGTCCCTCAATTACGGACGTAATTAGTGTGTGTGCACATACCCTTATTGTACTGCTGTAGAGGAAGTAATTCGGAATTTTTCTTTTTTATTAAGGAATTCCTTTGCTACTATTCTCTTTAAGGGTGCGCTCACACGTGGCGTATTCACAACTACAAGGTATTCCTGCGGAAAAAAAATATTCTTTAGATTTCGTTTTTGTTGTTGCAGAATGCTTTTTCCCCATAGGCATACATTGTAAACTTTTTCCCAGCATAGGTTTACACTGCGGAAATACAATGCAAGAACGCCACGTTGTGTGAGTGCACCCTAAAACTTGCGCTTCACTGTCAGACATTTTTATTTTAAGTCAGTAATACAAATGCTAACCGTATTCAAGAACACCAGTTCACCATGATCAGAGTGCGAATATACGGCCCCATGCATATGGCGGTACTACAGCTATATACAACCTCAGAGTAAGAAGCCGTAGTGCAGAGCCTATAAAAATAGATGTGGCCTGACTGTACCTGGGGCTCTGCCGTGTGAATGAGGCCTTAGGGTATATTCACCGAGTGCCCTTTTATCGCATCTTTCGCCACACGGCTGAAAACGCAGCTGCAAAAATGCATGTGTTTTGACCACGATTTGTCGCGGTTTTGCAGTTAGCATGTAAATCGTGGCACATACGCATGCATTTTTACAGTGCAGTTTTCAGCCACGAGGCAAAAACGCAAGAAGATAGCACAGTGTGAATATACCCCAAAAGTAATAGACTGCTCATATGTTCAGTATTGGAAACTTATTCTACATGTAGCAGAGCTGAATTTGTGATTTAACAATTTCTTCCATGCAAAGTGACAGTTGGTTTAATTAAAGGGGTTCCCCAGTAAGAATAAGCCACCAATAATTGGTCAGTGGAGGTCGGACCTCCGGGACCTCCGCTCATCAGCACAATAAAAGGGCCGTGGCGCTCAGAGTTTAATAGCGTTGATTGCTACACTATTTTAAAATAACGTATATGCTGCAGTAACCTTTATGATGTAATTAGTGGGCAGACGAATCCAAACATATAAACAAACTTTTAGACCTAGCTGGAAAAAAAAAAAAAAAAAAAGAAGATCTATTCATAAAAAACACAAAAAAAAACAACCCACTATTAATAAAAATAAAATAAAAAAGTATGATATATTTTTTTGTAGCATGCTTAAAATATACTTCTATACCTCACTTGTATGGCCCAGATGTGAACAGAGCCAAATGCAGCTCTATGCCATTTACAAACTCAGCACTGCTACATCTTTACATAACCCTAGTTAAATTAGCATCTAAATACAAACAGCCTTGCCAAACATGTTCTTCCATACAACCAATATCACTACTTCCAATGTAATGGAAAATGGATTTAAAAAATACAAATAAGATATTGCCAAGTATACGAGTTACATTTGTATACAATGGTTGGTCTAATTTCTTGGAAGCAATTTAGCCAGGAAGTAACCGCTTGGGATATATTGATTAATTTTTACAGGCATCTGGGGAAATTATATTCATTTTAGAGAAGCCGGTCGTGTAGCTACAATCAATTAACTCAGACGAGTCATGGTTTCTACTTAACGCACACAGTCGCTACACACGCAAATATTTGCTTCATCTCCCTTCCCCTCATTACATTAAGACATTGAGCACATTGCAGAAGTTTCTCTCTCCCGAAGCTCCGTATATACAATCAGCTATGGAATATTCATGTCACCTATCACTTTATACTGGAAAATAAAATCTCATTTACCAACAATTATAATAAAAGCAAAATTTTCATTGCCCCAATAATTGTTTTCTCTACACCACGTGTGACTGCACCCTTATAATGTATCTTTATAGCAGTCAGAGCTCCCAATACCCCTCTCTTCACGCAGACGATAAAATTCTGGCTTCTTACAGCCACCACTAGGGGGAGCTGAAACAAATGTATTATTATTTATTACAATGTATTATAGAGCTCAATGAAAATCCATTTCTTGTAAGATCCCTATAGTGGCGGCCACAGGTCGGCAGGATTTTATCATTGAAAGGAGTATTGTAACAAAAAGACATTCATGGTAAATCCATAGATGTCTGATGGGTGGTGACCCCCCGCCTATCAGAAGAAATGTTTTGTCTGCAGAACATGGAGAATTATGGATGATCTTACGGCACATAGTCTATGGGAGTTACAGTATAGGACAAAGTCAAGCAAGGGTGTTTCTGTAGCTCTTTTATGCTACAGCCAGCTTCCCCTCCTCTTTGCGGACGTTACCAGTCAGCTTCTACAGCTAAACATGGGTTAACAGGAAGCACCGTATTTTAGAAAGTTTCATAACTTTTCATAATACAATGATTAAAGAGGTTGTTCCAGCAGGTCAACGCCTATCCATGCGTCCTATTAGGGTATATGGATGTCATAGAGGACGTTCCACCGTTCATGACCCCATGCTAGAAGCCAGAGAGACTGATTATCGAAATGTTATACTACATTATAACAACTTCTTGGAAAACGGTCCCACGTCGATCAGCTAATTGCCGTGGTAGTCCACATATTATAGAGATTGGGCTCTGTGATGAGAAAACCTTAAAAGGGTATTCCCAAAATCTGTGATAATTGTCTGATCGCTGAAGACCTCCATCGATCACAATAACAATAACAGGGGTCCGGACAGGACAATGTATGGAGTGGCGGTCAAGCATGTACGCTGCTGCTACATTCAGTAGAGCGCTCCGTTGTTTCGGTCAGTCCCATAGACATTGAATGGAGAAGCGGGCGCATGTTCAACCGCCGCACTATTCAAGCTCCACCTAACTGCAGAGGGTGAAGTGAGGAGGATTTGAGGCCCCAGTTCTCGTGATCGGTGGTGGTCCCAGCAGTTGGACCCCTAGCGATCAGACAATCCTGTGAATGGTGTTAATTGTAGATTCCAGAATATCCCTTTAATCTTCAAGGGATTTTTTGTAAATGAAAGAGTAACTAAAAACTTTCAGAAAACTCCTGACATGTCAGAGCGACATGTCAGATGTTTTGATCGGTGGGGGTCCGAGCAGTCAGACCCCCACCAATTGCTAAAACAAAGCGGCAGAAGCGCTCGCGTGAGCGATGAGCCGCTTAGTTTCCGATCGACTTTTCTCGGAAAGCCGAGCAGTTGGTGTACGGGCTCATAGGCTTTCTGTTACGCCCGTACACCATTACATCGGCTTTCGGAGAAAAGCCGATCAGAAACCAAGCGGCTCAGCGCTCACCCGGCTCGGTGGACGTCTCAGCGCTCGGACCCCCATCGATCAAACTACTGACATGTTGCTATGACATGTCTGAAGTTTTCTGAAAGTTTAGTTACCCTTTACTGACAACAGGTGGGTAGATGTCCTGGCATTGTGGAGGGGGCACTAGGGAGTGTAGAGAAGACATATTGTTTCTACTGTAGACTAAGTAACTGGGTGAAACTACAGAACAAACCAGGAAAAGCTTTGTGATCAATGTTAAAAGGTAGAGAAGCCGAGAAGTAGATATTGATGTTTCAGCTCTGCTACATCTGGTAATATAGAGTGAATCATTTTCTATTGAACTGTGAAATATCTAGAAAGACCGTGCAACTTGAAAAAAAAAACAGAAACACAAGGCTGGTCACATGAGGTATAAGGTCCGGTCGTGGGACAATTTTCTGTCTGGCTCATGATGATTAATGCCAAGTGTAACAATGGGCTTCTAATGACTGTAATGTGTCTTCTTATCATTTCAGATCGAAGACGAATAGGGGAGAATCAAACAGGAGCCATCTACGTTCTCATCAATAAGGGACCACGGGGATCCATCCATTACGTCAGCCATAAAGAAATTAATTAAATGTGATCTGTAATCCATTGTTATGTTAATAAAGCTCCTTGTAAAATTAAAAGTTCTTCAACTTTCTAATATATGTTTTTCATGGTCTCAATAGAAAAACAGCTCAAAAAATTGCCGTAAAAAACGCAGCAAAAAACGCCTGATGCAGAAAAAATGGCTGAAAATCAGAGGCTGTTTTCCTTTGAAAACAGCTCCGTATTTTACAGCCGTTTTTTGTTTGCCGTGTGAACATACCCTTATATTTCCAGAAGGGCCTCTAAAAAACTGACAGCTGAAATGTGATGGGTTGCTATGGGAAACGGAAATTATATTTCAATTATTTCCAAGATCTCGGCTTGCTTTCAGTGAATGGGAACATCCAGAGGCACTAGATGGCGACACAGAGTGCCTACAGCTGTATACTACAAAACCTTAATGACTCCGTGCTGCCGTACAAGCTCTGTGGACACTGTCCTGCCATGTGCAGGAGCACTAGAGGAGAATTTTTCGTTACACTGCCAGCAAGCAGAGATCTAGAAAAAGTGAGGAATAGTTATAGAACTTTTCATTATGGAATCATTAATCTTTATTTACAGAATACATTTTCACTGAATTTCAAAAACAAAAAAAAAATTTACCCACACCTGCCAACTTTCAACAAAAAAAAGGGAAAACTCATTTATTTTTTTTACATTTAAGCCCCACCTATAATCCCGCCCAATCCCTGTCATTACACACCCAGTTTACTTTGTGCCCCCTACACAGTAAGGACTTGTTCACACGTAACGGAATTGCTGCAGAAAAAAAAACGCTTCAGTTCACTTTCCGCAGTAGGAATTGAGATGCTGCGGAATGAATACCACCACCACCACAGATAAATTTCGGGATGGAAATTTTACGCAATGTGTGGATGAGATTTTTTAAATCTCACCCACTTTGCGGCTACTGTATTCTGCTGCGTATTTTCAATCCGCAATTCGGAAAATATGCAGCAATTCCGTTACGTGTAGACAGGCCCCAATAGTTCCCTCTTTGAGTAACACATGGTAATAGTGACCTCACACAGTGATGACACCTCCTTAGTGCCCTCACACAGTATAATGCCCCCACAGTGTCTCCACACATTAGTACAACGCTCTCACAGTTCCTCCTGTTATGGCGACGCATCCCCCCTGTGCAGTACGTTCTCCCTAGATGATGCTGCAGCCCATGTGACCGCTGCAGCCTGTGATTGGCTGCAGCGGCCACATGTGATGCAGCGTTTTCCCAGGAGGACAGACTGGACGAAGAAACACAGACTTCTGGGTATGTTTTTTTTTTGTTTTTTTTTCCATAGTTGCGATTTTTGCGGCATAATCGCTGCGAACACGTCGCAAAACATGGCTTTCTGTTGCGGGAATTGCATCCCCATTCAATGGGGAAAACCCACAACGGAAAATCAACTAAGACGCAGCATAAATTGACATTTTAAATTCCGCACCGCAGGTCAATTTATAAACGTTTACCCTTTTGCTTTTTTTCCGCAGCGTGGGGATGAGGTTTTCTAAATCTCATCCACTTTGCTGCTGGAATTTCCACACAGAATTCCGTTGCGGAAATTCCGCCGCGTTTACGCTACGTGGGAACCCGGCCTTAGGCTACGTTCACACATCGTTGCAGATTTTTGAGTTAAAGCCACAAGTAGTTTCAATAGGAATAGAAAATATAAGGCAGGAATTTACGCCTCATGCTCACGACCATGCATTTGCGGGCGTATACTATCCGCAATTGCGAATAGTATAAAACACATGTTAACCTATGTATTGCCTGGAGCCCGGACCCGCAAAAAAAAAAAAAAAATAGAACGTCATTATACGGTCCACATTTGCGGTCCGGGCTCATTAAAATTAATGTGTGCACTGTCCGTGACTTGCGGACAGCCCGCGGATTACACTCCACGACCCATCCGTGCCGTAATCATGGACCGCACACACAGCTACAGCCTTATACTTTTTCCTCCTCAATCCACTTCTGGCTTTGGATCAAAAATCTAAATAAAAATCTGCAACAAATCATAATATGTGAACATAGCCTTATCGTGCAGACGGTCAAATAAAAGGATTATGAGGGTATGGTCACACGCAGTGGTTTTAGGCGTATTTCAGGACGGAAATGGAAGCTAAACGCCTACAAACATCTGGGAAAAACAGAATTTAGTTCATACGGGGCGTCTTTTTACGCCGCAACGGAGCGTAAAAAGACAATCCGTAACAAGAAGTAGCATGTCACTTCTTGAGGCGTTTTTTGGAGCTGAATTTCCATTGAACACTATGAAAAACACCTCAAAAAAAGCTCCAAATTAAAAGCTTCAAATTCACTTTCAGCTTCAAAAACACCTGAAAATCGTTTTCTCTGAAATCCGCTCCGTATTTTCAGCCATTTTTGAGTTTGTGTGTGAACATAGCCTGAGAGTCAAAAACATCCAGGTACACATACAATGTAAAACCACGTTACCCGCACCAAATCCTACACTTATGAACCCAGTATGAATTTACACCGGATTATTGCTGATTGCGAGATTCGAAACGAGGTTTTTAGCGCACATTTTGATAAAACTTTCCTGCACGTCTGAATAAACAGAGAACTTACCTCTACGTGTGGTCTCGGCCTGCACACTGGGATACATGCTTGTAGGAAGCTGGTTACTTAATTAAAAACACCTAAGACAGATGGGAGGAGAGCTGGGACACTCGTGAAGACAGTCAGCAGCTTTGCAGGCCAGGGCTCCATGGCGACTTTGCAAAAAGATTTCACAATTGCACAAAATATGACATTGTTTGACCCCATATTGTGGGCGCATGAAACATCATATACATGTGGCCACCCATATATTAACATTAGTGGCGATAAAACCCGATATTACACTGCGATATACCACGATTGCAAGATGCAATAATGAAACATTGCAAATATAGGATACTGTGGCCCACACCTCCAACTACATTTAGCATATGAAGGTATGAAGATGAAACTCACGCAGCCGCTGATTATTCGAAAACCGGGCCGGCATGCTGTCAAATTGGGGATAAAACTTCTGGTTACCTGCAAAATCATTAAAGAATAAACCCTCATGTCTGCAAGATCCTGCAGGTAACCAGCAGTTTTATTCTTTAACCCCTTAATGACTGCCAATATGCCTTTTCACGGCGGTTACTAAGGGCACGTCTGCCATAGTGCTGCCTTTTCACGGCGCTGTGTCAGAAGCCCGGCACGAGACACCAAAAGTAAGCCAGTCTCTCGCTTGGTAACGCCGATTGCTGTGTCCGTAACCATCTGAACTATAAGTTATTTAACCCGCATGGTGAAGGCCGTAAAAAAAACATTGCCAGTATTGTTGTTTTCTGTTCATCCTGCCTTCCGAAAAAACGCAATAATAAGTGAACAAAAAAACATATGTACCCCAAAATTGATACAAAAAAAAGTCTTACTCTAAAAAATAAGCCCTCATACAGCTACGTCAGCAGAAGAATTTAAAATGTTATGGCTCTAAGAATATGGTGACGCAAAAAAACAAAAAAGGTGTTTTTTTTGCAAAACTATTAAAGTATAAAAAAATATATATAAATTCGGTATTGCTGCGATCGTAGCAATACCAAAGTAAATGGTAAACAGCGTAAATTTAAGACGCAAAGAAGTATAGCAGAATTGCTGGTATTTTTTTCCACTACCCACAAAGAAAGCAAAAAAATGGAATAAATACATTATATGTAATCCCATAACGGTGCTATGAAAATTACAATTAAACCTGCAAAAAACACGCCATTTACTCGACTATGTTTACGGGAAAAAAAGTTATGGTTTTTGAAAAGCAACGATGAAAAAAATAAAAAAAATCGGTTAAGTTATCTTCACATCTGCGTTGGAAGTTTCGTTAGGGTCCTCCGTCAAAGATCCGGTTCAAAATGCCGGCAAAATTCTGGTAAAACGACAGACCCCATGATGGAAACTCGACCGAACCCATTAAAGTCAATGGGTAATCATGTATTCATGTTTTCAGTACGGGACAGTTGTCATGCAGCGAGGCAGTGACACCTAGCGTCATAGATAACTATAATCCTAGGAGCCCGGCTCCCTGCAGTGTGTTCAGTCCAGGAAATGCGGCCGACGTACGGACCATACATCACGGACCAAACATGCTCGTGTGTGAGGCTCCTTAGGCCGATTTCACACGGACCTAATACGGACATGTCACAACATTCGGACCCCATGGTTCAACTGTATCAAACTCTACCATAGAACCTTGGGCTGTAATATGGATGATAACATGTGACTGTATCATGGTCATGTAAAACTAGCCTTAGGAGCCATGCGCACGCCATATTACGTACCATGTTGTACGAATCCACAATATGGGCCCATACTGTACCGGTTACTCACCTCGCCCCAATGCTGCTCCCATGCCTGCGGCTGCTGGCTCTCTGCTCTCAGCCGCAGGCCGGGTTGGGTTTTCAAGGCGACCAGCCCGCTCTGATGACAGCATACTGGGACAGCTTTAAAAAAGAAGATCTGTCTGGATTCCCTTTCCTGTGACGTTACGGTACATTCTGTCTATGCTTGTCAACTTGTATTTTGACTCTGACTCTGACATCAGCCTTACTTTTGGATTTCGTCTTGTTCCTTCGAATTTGTTGCATAATTCCTGCAGTTCGACTTCCCGGTATCCACCCATGGTCTGTCTTTTGGTTACGTTGTTATTTTCTTTTGTGGATTTGCTGTATCCTGACTGCTCGATGACCTCTGGCTTTACTTCCACTCTGATTATATATCATTCCTATATCTCTAGCGCACCCAGAGATAATTGGTGACTACCCTGGGGACCCTGACCTGGAAATCCCACCAGGAAAGACGGGGCGATTCCTGGGACTCCTCACCTTATTTTAGGCAATGTCAAACCAATTCAAGGATTAAAGGCTATGTGAACCTTTGAAAGGGATTTTATTTTTAAATAAAAAGGTCAATGTGTTTGGTGCAACTTTTTAATTAGCTTTTATTAAAAATTTTATCTTTCACTGAATCCTTTATCCGTCAGGTCCATGGGACTGACGGGTTAAGTGGTAGCGGGTCCTGCACGTCCACCTGTTATCCATCACATCTAAGTTCATAACACGCAGCACCTGCTGACACTGAACTCGTTAATCCCGCGGACCTGGCGGGTACGGGATTCAGCGAAAGATACAGCTGCTCTTTATGCAGAATCCAGAGCAGCTGTATCTCAAAAATTAGGAATCTTTTTAATAAAATGTAATTAGAAAGTTGCACCAATCACCAAAGAAATTTTTATTTAAAAAAAAATTATTTGAAAGGTTTACATTGTCTTTAAAGTGTCGAAAAAGTAATGTTCTGCGCATAGAACTGTTTCATAGCTAAAATACTCTGGGTTAAAAGGGTTGTCTCCGGATGACAACCCCTGTCCATATGCCCTATTATTGCAAATGGATGACAAATTGGGGGTCCCCTATGTACCACTGTCAGGCCTGGGGCATTCCATTAATTCAAATGGCTGCCTAGACAAAGTTTCCCCTGGCAATAGCAGCTATTTGTTGGGGTTGAGAGAAGCCGGCTCCATTTTAAAAAGGGGTTGTCTTCATGAGCTAGTCCCCAGACTGATCTGGGCCTCCTACAAGATTAAAAAACCTTGCCTCAGTTCCCCATGACTCCTTTTCGGGCTTGTTGCTTTGGAATAAAGTGAGTGGATGGATGCTAGAGAGTGACATTAACAGCTCACTCCATTCACTTAGACTATTCTGATATCTTATTACATGTGTCCGTACCGCCTCAGACTACCAATTCACCCATACTGCCACTGGGGAGAAGCGGTAGTCCGAAATCCATGGTGACATAGCTGGTAGCATTACCTACATTTTAACATGATATCATCACATGCAAAATGACTGAGTGGCCAATCGCTGTAATATCAATGACACAGAAAATATTCCTAAAGCTGGCCAGAGATACTAGATTGTAGTTGGTAGATCCTGCCAATCACTGCCAATCTTATATCCATGGGGACTGCCAAACAGGGTTGATTTTTTTCATCAGATTCTTTGTTTTTGTTTTCCTCTAGGATGAGCAGCACCAGAGGTGTCTGGCAGCTGCTTATCCTCCTAGATATAAGGAGTTGTTTGGTGAGATCCTCACACTGTAGAGCTCCTTTAGCCGCCCAGCCCACCCCTAACCCTGTTCCAGCCCGTCAGAAAGACTATTTGTACTCTGTAAAGGGAGTGTCTCATTTAGAAAACCCATTTATAAATATTCTATTAGAGAATTCTGAATTAATAGTGGGGGGACCCCCAATCATAATCCTCATCAATTAGCCAGAGTGGCTACAAAGAGCATCTCTCACTCTGGAGAACCCGGCATGTCCTGCATTACATGTGTCACGATCTGTGTGTATGACGACCCACTGGGCCGTACCACCATAGCGGGACAGCAGCTGGCCAACAGAGTGCCAAGTCAATATATAAATAGTCCAAGCACAAGGGTACCTGCTGTGATTTCAGACAGTAATGGAGGCTAGGCACAGATGGGACCTTGACAGCAGACACCAGATGTGTAACAGAGCAGGCGGAACCAGTAGCACAACACGACTTCAACAGGTTTGAGGCACAGCAACAAATAGCACGGGATACAGGGTACAGGTAGCAGGGAATGGGAACAACGGGAACAGGATAACACTAAGGGACTATTTGCAAGATTAACATAGGAAAACACAACAACGCTCAGGCAATGCACAAAGGGGCAGGGCCCTTCTTATAGTCCAGGGTGAACATGAGCTAATTAATGATGATTCCCACTTCCGCTTCGGTCCGCTGTGACCCGTAGGGTGCGCACGCACGCTCGTGCCCGGCCTTAAAGGGCCAGCGCGCACCCTACGGGTCACAGCGGACCGAAGCGGAATTGAGCGCTGGCGTCTCCTGGGGAGGAGATGCGGGCCAGCGCTCACAGACCTATGGCTGCGGCCGCCGGGGGTGAGTAATCCCGACGGCCCGCGGCCATGGACGCTACAGCATGGACAGCCCCTTGATTTCAATGTAAACTGTAATGCTTTGTTTGCCCTGTGGGGGTGCTGCTGTTATATTAAACACTTGCTAGTAGGTTCCACCACAGATTGCAGCTGATAGCTGAGGGTCCCAGCAGCAGAACACCCTGTGATTAGCTTCTCTTCGAGGGACCCTTCTAACAAAAATGAACTGTCCAAATCAAACAAACTATTTTAACCCTGCAGAGTTCATATTTTGAGAAAGAAAACCACCAGTGACCACAGTACCCCAGGAACAGGGACATGGACAACTAAAGCAACACCACAGTGTGAGGATCCCACCAAACAAATATCTCAGCTACCTGGACTCCTGTGACTGTTATAAGGAGATGGGAATATTGGGGCTAACTGCGGTCACACTTGACTTCTTAGTTTGTAGGTTGAGTAAGGCTCGGTCCTTACAAATAAAATGACCTCTATATGTGTAGGCCCCATCTATAACTGATCCTTAAACATGAAGCCTTCCCAAGTTCTATGTGTCTTTTATACACAAATGTTATTATGATCAATCTAGTTATACTGCAGTATATTCTGTTTTATCAGAATTACCTATTCATCTGACGACATGAGTGTCATAATATGGTTTTAATCATAATCTTTATGGGATAAGTAGATTTGCCAGCGTCCCTTAAGTTTATTAATCCATGTTACTTGCTTAGTGAGTAACAAGTTAGAATTGTGAAAGTGCGACTTAATATACAGCTCGATAGGGCAAGATTGGTTCACTGTGGGGGAGACCTAATCTATAATTATTTCCTTTTTTCTCTATTAATGGGCATTAATGTGACTGTAGGATTAAAAGAAACTCAAACTTTCTGCATTACCCTGGCAAGTTAGAAGTAGAAGGGAAATAGTATCCATGAAAAAGACATTTACATCAGGACAGAAATGAATCCTGAATATTGTATCATGTTTTATTGGATTGTTCAAGAAAACAGTTGGGAAATAAGTAAAGAAAAGATGTTAAATAGGAATGTAATTGTTAGGGTATGTTCACACGCAGTAGCAAAATACGTCTGAAATTACGGAGCTGTTTTCGCCTGAAAACAGCTCCTGATTTTTAGAAGTTTTTTAACAACTCGCGTTTTTCGCGGCGTATTTTACGGACGTTATTGGAGCTGTTTTTCAATGGAGTCAATGAAAAACGGCTCCAAAAACGTCCCAAGAAGTGGCATGCACTTCTTTGACGCGGGCGTTTTTTTACACGCCGTCTTTTGACAGCGACGCATAAAAATACACCTCGCGGGAACAGAACGTAAAACCCATTGAAAGCTATGGACAGATGCTGGAAGAGTGCCTGACGCCATCTGTCAATCGTGGGGGAGGTAATGTGATGGTCTGGGGTTGCTTTGGTGCTGGTAAAGTGGGAGATTTGTACAAGGTAAAAGGGATTTTGAATAAGGAAGGCTATCACTCCATTTTGCAACGCCATGCCATACCCTGTGGACAGCGCTTGATTGGAGCCAATTTCATCCTCCAACAGGACAATGACCCAAAGCACACCTCCAAATTATGCAAGAACTATTTAGGGAAGAAGCAGGCAGCTGGTATTCTATCTGTAATGGAGTGGCCAGCGCAATCACCAGATCTCGACCCCATAGAGCTGTTGTGGGAGCAGCTTGACCGTATGGTATGCAAGAAGTGCCCATCAAGCCAATCCAACTTGTGGGAGGGGCTTCTGGAAGCATGGGGTGAAATTTCTCCCGATTACCTCAGCAAATTAACAGCTAGAATGCCAAAGGTCTGCAATGCTGTTATTGCTGCAAATGGAGCATTCCAAGATGAAAGCAAAGTTTGAAGGAGAAAATTATTATTTCAAATAAAAAAAATTATTTCTAACCTTGTCAATGTCTTGACTATATTTTCTAGTCATTTTGCAACTCATTTGATAAATATAAGTGTGAGTTTTCATGGAAAACACAAAATTGTCTGGGTGACCCCAAACTTTTGAACGGTAGTGTACGTCTGAAAACAGTGCGTGTGAACATACCCTTATAGCACACGGGATGCCCTGATTCAGGGGAGCTGATCAGAACGTAGCCATTCGGTTACATAGTTACATAGTTACATAGTTAGTACGGCTGAAAAAAGACACATGTCCATCTAGTTCAACCAAGGGAAGGGAAAAGGGAAGGAAAAATTTCTACACATAGGAGCTAATATTTTTTTGTTCTAGGAAATTATCTAACCCTTTTTTAAAGCCATCTCCTGTCCCTGCTGTGACGGCTCCTGCGGTGACTATTCCATAGATTCACAGTTCTCACTGTAAAGAAGCCTTGTCGCCTCTGCAGCTTGAACCTTTTTTTCTCCAGACGGAGGGAGTGCCCCCTTGTTTTTTGAGGGGGTTTTACAAGGAACAGGATTTCACCATATTTTTTGTATGTGCCATTAATATATTTATATAAGTTAATCATGTCCCCCCTTAGTCGTCTTTTTTCAAGGCTAAATAGGTTTAATTCTTTCAATCTTTCCTCATAACTTAAATTCTCCATGCCCCTAATTAGCTTCGTTGCTCTTCTTTGTATTTTTTCCAACTCCAGGGCATCCTTTCTATGAACTGGAGCCCAGAACTGGACTGCATATTCTAGATGAGGCCTCACTAATGCTTTGTAAAGTGGTAATATTACATCCCTGTCCCGCGAGTCCATGCCTCTTTTAATACACGACAATATCCTGCTGGCCTTTGAAGCAGCTGATTGACACTGCATGCTGTTATTGAGTTTATGATTTACAAGTACACCCAGATCCTTCTCAACAAGTGAATCCGCCAGTGTAGCTCCCCCTAGGACATATGATGCATGCAGGTTGTTGGTACCCAGATGCATAACTTTACATTTATCTTCATTAAACTTCATCTGCCAAGTGGACGCCCAAACACTTAGTTTGTTTAAATCTGCCTGTAATTCATGAACATCTTCCATAGTCTGAACTATATTACATAGCTTGGTGTCATCTGCAAAAATAGAAATAGTGCTATTAATCCCATCCTCTATATCATTAATAAATAAGTTGAATAATAGTGGTCCCAGCACTGAACCCTGGGGTACACCACTTATAACCGGTGACCATTCAGAGTAGGAATCATTGACCACAACCCTCTGGATACGGTCCTTGAGCCAATTCTCAATCCAATTACAAACTATATTTTCTAAACCTATAGTCCTTAATTTACCCATTAGGCGTCTATGGGGGACAGTGTCAAATGCCTTAGCAAAGTCCAAAAACACTAAATCCACAGCGGCCCCTCTGTCTAGACTTCTGCTCACCTCTTCATAAAAACAGATTAGGTTAGTTTGACAACTTCTGTCCTTAGTAAAACCGTGCTGGCTGTCACTTATAATACTATTTATTGTCACATAATCCTGTATATAGTCCCTCAATAGCCCCTCAAACATTTTCCCCACGATGGATGTTAAGCTTACTGGTCTATAATTACCTGTGGAAGACCTAGAGCCCTTTTTGAAAATAGGCACCACATTTGCCCTGCGCCAGTCCCTTGGCACTATACCAGTCACTAGAGATTCTCTGAATATTATGAAAAGGGGGACAGAAATAACTGAACTAAGCTCTTTAAGAATTCTAGGGTGTAACCCATCTGGTCCCGGGGCCTTGTGCACATTTATTTTATTTAATATAGCTTGGACCATCTCTACATTCATCCAATTCAGTATATCAACTGATATATTAACAGCACTGGCACCGGCTACATCAGCTGCTCTTTCTTCAGTTGTATATACAGAGCTAAAGAACCCATTTAGTAACTCTGCCTTCTCTTGATCCCCTGTGATCAACTCCCCATTACCATTATCTAGGGGTCCTACATGTTCAGACCTGGGCTTTTTTGAATTTATATGCTTGAAGAATTTTTTAGGATTTGTTTTACTATCCTTGGCCACCTGCCTTTCATTTTGTATTTTTGCTAATTTTATTACATTTTTACAGATTTTATTAAGCTCTTTATAGTTTACAAAGGCTACAGCTGTACCCTCAGATTTGTATTTTTTAAATGCCCTTTTTTTGTCATGTATTGCCCCTTTCACAGAAGGTGTAAGCCATGTGGGGTTTAATTTGAGTCGTTTATACTTGTTACCTATAGGAATACATTTTGCACTATAATAACTCAAAGTAGATTTGAAAATCTCCCATTTATCATTTGTTCCATTATTTGACATTAGTTCTTCCCAGTCTATATCCTGAATTGCCGCCCTCATCCTGGGGAAATTGGCTTTCTTAAAATTAAATGTTTTTGCCCTCCCAGCCTGCGTTTGTTTTTTACAGTATAGGTAAAATGTAACTATATTATGATCACTGTTACCGAGGTTTTCACGAACATTGACATTCCCAACAAGATCTGCATTATTAGAAATGACCAGATCCAACAGAGCTTCACCTTTAGTCGGGTCTTCCACAAACTGGCCCATAAAATTTTCCTGCAACAGGTTGAGGAAATGTCTCCCCTTTGCAGTTGAAGCCGAACCATGACACCAATTAATATCCTGGAAATTAAAATCTCCCATTATCACTACAGTACCCGCCTGTGCAGCCTGCTCCATCTGTTTATATATCTGACCTTCCATCTCCACAGTTATATTGGGGGGTCTATAGATTACACCAAAAGTAATTTTTTCAGTGTTTACCTCCCTTTCTAGTTCCAACCACAAGGTTTCAACCTCCTCACAGTATTCACCCACTATTGTCTCTTTCACACTCGCCTTCATATCATTTCTCACATACAGACATACACCACCACCTTTCCTATTTGTCCTGTCTTTCTGAAAAAGTGTAAAACCCTGTAGATTTACAGCCCAGTCATGTGAAGAGTCCAGCCATGTTTCAGCAACACCAACTATATCTATATTTTCTTCCAGTATCAAGGCCTCCAGCTCCCCCATTTTGCTTGCTAGACTTCTGGCATTTGTGAACATACACTTTAACTTGCCTGTCAGTTTTTCACTTTTATTATCAGAAATGTGATTTGACATTAATCGGGCCTTTTTATTTACACTGATGTTTTGTAACGAAAGGATCTCCTTATCTTGTTGTCTAGTCCTCTCCCCACATTCTGTTTCTCCCCCCACCAATATAGTCTGACCCCTCTCTAACCTGGCTACCCCTTTTTTTTCTACATTGACCTCCCTCCTCAGCCCTAGTTTAAATACTCCGCCACCCCAGCTAGAATTCTCTCCCCCAGCACAGCGGACCCCCTTCCTTTTAGGTACAAATCATCTGCAGAATACAGTTTGTACCCCAATGAAAAGTCAGCCCAGTGCTCTAGGAACCCAAATCCTTCTCCTCTACACCAAGACTTCAGCCATGCATTTAACTCCCTGAGCTCCCGCTGTCTTTCCTGTGATGCGCATGGCACAGGCAGTATTCCTGAGAATACAACCTTGGAGGTCCTTCCCTTCAGTTTGTAGCCTAGTTCTTTAAAATTATTCTTAAGGCTCCTCCACCTACCATGTATTCTGTCGTTGGTACCCACATGGACCACGACAGCTGGATCATCACCAGCCCCTCCCAGCAATTTGTCCACCCGTTCCACCACATGCCGAACCCTGGCACCAGGGAGACAGCAAACCATTCGGTTGAGGTGGTCTTGGCGACAAATTATTCTATCCGTCTTCCTGATTATAGAATCCCCTACCACTATCAATTGTCTTGGCTTACCTGCATTACCATCCTGCCGACTACTAGCTGGGCTGTTCTCCCGGCTGTTAGGGAGATCAGTATCCACTAGGGCTGCCATTTCTGAGACTGACACCCTCGCATCATCACCCAACTTGGCAATTTTGCCTGGAATGTCAGAAACCGGACCGGCCTTCCTTTTCTTTGACCCCTTTCTACTGCCCCTAACTACATTAACCCAGCTACTTACCTGATCCTGCTCACCCATGTCTTCACCCTCCAGTTCTAACCCACTAACTGCATGCTCTATGAGCAGCAAGCTCCGCTCAAAATTGTCTATCCTCCTCAGTGTTGCATTCTGCTCCTCCAGATCTCTAATACGAGCTTCCAGGTGAACAACATGCTCTTATCTGCCACAGAGATATTCACCCTGGAACTCCGGCTCCAGTCGTGCATACATATGGCAAACTGTGCACTGAAGAAAACCTCCAATCTTGCTATCCATTATCCAAGTTACAAAAAAAAACAGCGAACAGGTGTTAATCAAAAAGAAAAAGAAGTAGAAGAGTACTTACTGGGACTTTAACTCCTCTTTTGAACTCCGGTTTTTGGAACTCCACTTGATATACAAACCACTTGTTGTTTCAAGCCACAGAGCAGGCTCTACAGAGTAGTGAGGCCTGATTTATAGCACCTGGTAGCAGCTAACCCCTCCCCCTTACTCAGCTACTCAGGAAGGAAACACTTGTTGTTTCAAGCCACATGGCTTGATACATGGCTAATACATGGCTAAGCAAATTTATGTTCAAAAGAAGGGAATTGTGAAAAATATTTTAATATCTTTATATGTGTGAACCTAAATTGCTCAACATGGATGGAAAGTTGCAGCTGTAAAACAGCCTACAGAGGGGGATCGCTATTCTATTCTAAGACTTCTGGTTTATGACTTTGCATTCAGATGTTACAAAGGCGGACGTGACGAGACTTGATGACCTTGTACTTCTTTTGGCTAAAGATACATACAAAGATGAGCTTGGGATTCTGTATGTTACCATATGTAGAATGTATATGTGCAATTATGAGGGTAACGCCTACTCTAATTTCCTTACAAATAAAGATGCATTTGCCCCTCCCAGGGGCAGAGACTGTTTTTGAACACCGACGCTGCGTGTCATGGTTCTCTCTCTGGCCTGCCGGCCTCGCTCAGATCCACCAGTGAGAGAGCATTAATTCATTTGGAACTCATAAGACAAATGCAAATAATGTCCAAAGTTAATGGACAAAGTAAATTCTGAAGCGACAGTATCATGACAAATTGTATAACTTAACGCAATTCAAGAGGCAATTACTCTTAATGGTGAAAATGTAAAACCAGCTCGAGCCTCCTGGTATCCATTATCGGGCAGGTTGTCCAGTTACAGGCCCGGTGATAACCCTATACATGTAACAAGGCCAGTTCTTCTGTTAGACAGCTTTGATAAATTATACCTTTAGCTACGGTGGCTCATTTAAAGGGTAACTAAACGTTCGACAAACTTCTGACATGTCATAGTGACATGTCAGAAGTTTTGATTGGTGGGGGTCCGAGCACTGAGACCCCCACAAATCGCTAAAACAAAGCGGCAGAAGTTCTTGTGTGAGCGCTCAGCCACTTAGTTTCTGTTCAGCTTTTTCTGGAAAGCCGATGTAGCGGAGTACGGACTCATAGACTTTCTATTGAGCCCGTACTCCGATACATTTATTCCCATCTGATTAGAATTTTTCTGCCTAAATATTCTAATTTGCTTTATTTGCATATAGATGAATGATTCCGGAGCATAAGGTGCACCCCATTCTGAGAAAGCCCCTTTATAATGGTTGAGCGGTAAATGTCATTAGTACGAGGCAAGACGGGGAAACTGAGCGATACGGTACAGTATTTGAATATGAAACCGAGAATAGAGGAAAAACAAAAGGTACGATACAGGGCTGAAATTAATATTCCTTTTACCATATTGTTCTCTTTAGTTTGCGTATTTTGCAGACCGCATAAGCAGAACATATTGATAAGCTGCAAACATATGACAGGAATATCAACGTCTGTCCCCATAATGGATCCTGGAACGTGAGATGCATCCTAGAGACACCCCTGTGGCTGATATGAGGATGGTGGACACGGGGCAACCAGCTCAGGATACCATTGTGATTCATCACTACGGGTGGTATTTGAACGTGGGTGATGTTTGAGCTTGGCCAGGGTTTTCCATCTATGAAGACATCAGCCAGTAAAGGGTGGGGACAAGTGAAAGAATGAAAGAATGCTTTGCAAAGCACGTATAAATACATGACACTAGCCCATCTTTTTCAAGTGAGTGACAACACCTGAGATCTGGCATGGCCCCCTACGAGCTACTGACTGCTCAACGACTCCCTAATGCAGGAGCGGCCAAATAGCCAATTATGATCTACAGGTTGACCCTCAAGAGATAACCAGTAGATCCTGATAACTATTTTTTTGTGGTAGCTGGTAGTGCTTACTCCAGGGCCACCTTCATAATAATGCCCATGGACCAGCTGCTCACTCACACAGAGTGATGTGATGTCACAATGTTGCAAAATGTCATGATGTCACATCATGCATTCTGACTAGACCAGGGACCTCTGCCCATGGACTTTACTATTTGGGCAGCATTGCAAGATCATAGGTTCACTTTTTGGGGGCATTTGTGGTAGAAATTGAGGGAATTCAAGGCTGACTAAGTGTTTGGACCCAGGCATAGGCCCCATACATTGGATGGAAGATAATCCACTTTGAACCAGAGTTTATTTTAAACATTAAACATCTGGAAAACAGGGGAACAAAGAGAGCGGGTGAATTCTCCATTCTGTCACCATATAAACGGAGCCAGTATTTATATAACAGACCCTCTAGTGTAACAATGACAATATGCATAATATAAAAAGTAAGAATTAGCCTAAAGTCTGCCATTACAACAATGGCTGCCATATAATGCAAGGTTTCGTACGAACATAGGTAGTTCTTATATCAGTGGTCAGCAATAAAAATGCATGAAGTGAGCATAACATCATATGTTATGTGCCGGGATTATGAGAATACTAGTATTCGATTTAGAATTTTAAGTAATAGTTCATTTTGTCAAAATAAATTTAACAATCACAAGATTTTTTATAAGAGGGGTTCCAAATTCTTAATCATAGAATAAAGCAAAATATATATAAAAATTACAAAATAGGCATGCTACATTTTGAGTATATTTGCATATTGTATTGTACAATGAAGCAGTCTCTCACTCTACATCAGGGGTCTCAAACTCGGCCGGGTAAATGGGAAGTTGACGGGCCGCATTACTTTCAAATTTGATACAATACAAAATTATTGTTAACCAATTAGTTATTTGAACTACTATAACACTATATTACTATAATAATACCGCTAGGTTTAAAATTTGAGATATTTCTCCACGTGCTTATTTCAACAATCCAGCTTTCCAGTTTAAGTGTCGCTAAATGCAGATGCTGCCGCAGAGTCCTCCGTAGATGCTGCCGCAGAGTCCTCCGTAGATGCTGCCGCAGAGTCCTCCGCAGATGCTGCCGCAGAGCCCTCCGCAGATGCTGCCGCAGAGTCCTCCGCAGATGCTGCCGCAGAGTCCTCCGCAGATGCTGCCGCAGAGTCCTCCGCTGATGCTGCCGCAGTGTGCCCTCCGTTGATGCTGCCGCAGTGTGCCCTCCGTTGATGCTGCCGCAGTGTGCCCTCCGTTGATGCTGCCGCAGTGCCCTCCGCAGATGCTGCCGCAGTGCCGTCAGGGGCTTGCCTAGAGCTGGCGTCCCGGAGCAGAGCCGCTTCTGGCACTCTGCCTGGGATTCCAGCTCTGCTCCTGACATCACTGTCCATATATAGACAGAGATGTCAGGGGCAACCCCAGAGCTGGAGTCCCGGGCAGAGCGCTAGTAGGCTCTTCCTGGGACTCCAGCTGGGCTCCTGACATCACTGGGACTCCTGTCTGGGGAAGCCTCTGACATCATTGTCGATATATGGACAGCGATGTCAGAGGCTTCCCCAGAGTCCCGGAGCAGAGCCGATAATAGAGCTCTGCCCGGGACTCCGCTCTGGGGAAGACCCTGACACACTGTCCACATATGGGCAGCGATGTCAGGGAATTCCACAGAGTCCCGGAGCAGAGCCGACACCAGCGCTCTGCTCGGGACTCCGGCTCTGGGAAGCCCCAGACATCGCTGTTCATATGTGGACAGCGATGTCAGGGAATTCCACAGAGTCCAGGAGCAGAGCCAACACCAGCGCTCTGCTCCGCTCTGGGGAAGACCCTGACACACTGTCCACATATGGGCAGCGATGTCAGGGAATTCCACAGAGTCCCGGAGCAGAGCCGACACCAGCGCTCTGCTCGGGACTCCGGCTCTGGGGATGCCCCAGACATCGCTGTTCATATGTGGACAGCGATGTCAGGGAATTCCACAGAGTCCCGGAGCAGAGCCGACACCAGCGCTCTGCTCGGGCCTCCGGCTCTGGGGAAGCCCCAGACATCGCTGTTCATATGTGGACAGCGATGTCAGGGAATTCCACAGAGTCCAGGAGCAGAGCCGACACCAGCGCTCTGCTCCGCTCTGGGGAAGACCCTGACACACTGTCTATATATGGGCAGCGATGTCAGGGAATTCCACAGAGTCCCGGAGCAGAGCCTGTACTAGCGCTCTGCCCGGGACTCCGGCTCTGGGGAAGCCCCAGACATCGCTGTTCATATGTGGACAGCGATGTCAGGGAATTCCAGAGTCTCGGAGCAGAGCCGATACTAGCGGCTCCGTGTCCCGCGGGCCGCAGATGACAGCCCCAGGGGCCGCATGCGGCCCGCGGGCCGCGTGCTTGAGACCCCTGCTCTACATGATAAAAATATTGTAATTGCTTTTTATGAATATTCTCTATGAACATTTTTTATAAAAAATATGCATACTGTATATTGCCCAGTATAAAAGTACCATAATTTCCCAGATAGTCTCCAATAGCTGCCTTATTTTGCAGATATACTGTGGAGTGGTCAGTCCTCATCAGTTTACTTACCTTCATAGAGTGCCCACTCCCCCATCATACTACTTACCTTCAAAGATTGCCAAGCGCCTCGTCAGACTATTTTCCCCCATAGAGTGCCAAGTCCCCTATCAGACTACTTACCTCTATAGAGTGCCCAGTCCCCCATCAGACTACTTACCTCCTTTGGTTCCCCATCCCCCATCAAACCTCATACCTCCACAGAGTGCCCAGTCCCCCATCAGGTTACTCACCTCCATAGAGTGCCCAGTCCCCCATCAGACTATTTACCTCTATAGAGTGCCAAGTCCCCATCAGTTTATTTACCTTCATAGAGTGCCCAGTCCCCCATCAGACTACTTACATCCTCCTTAGTCACGCTGCTCCTTGTAGCTATTCTCAGGTAGTCACTAGACACCCCTTGGCTCTTTATTGCTGACGATTGAACGGCTGTGTCATGTGAACTGCAGAGGTGCACCTGGAAGAGAGCGTCAACTGTAGGGTTTACTGTACCTGCAGTGAATTTAAAGCAGCTAAATTTTTTAGTTGTTGACCTTTGTCAGGACCATATGCCCTAAATCTACTGACCACACAAAGGCATAAATACCATAAATGTGGCCTCCATCTTGGCCTCGCTCCAATTCATAATTGTAGCGAAATGAGTGTTGGGAAATAACCAGAGAGTAATGCAAAGGGCAGACAAGGGTGTTAGAGGGGCAACAAGCACTGGGTTGTTCTGTCCTGGAATGGTAGAATGTGATGGCATGAATCAACACAAAGACATAGCTATAGGGGGTGCCGAGGCAGCGCACACACATGAGTTCCTGAGAGGGCTAAATGGTCCCTCTAACACATAAGAAGACACCAATTATATAAACTTTATGCCTCTGAATCAGAACCAGCACACGGACTTATTTACATTTTTGCTATGTATATATATATATATATATATATATATATATATATATTGGTCATGTGTGGCATAAATGTTGTAAGTATAAATATAGGAGGATTAGCATCATGCTGCTCTATTCTTCTTTGCTGAAATGACAGGACCTGGCAGTGCCCAGCAATTCTGGCATTTCAGCAATTGACTGCTATGGCAGGTGTGAAGTGGCATAAAGTGCATCGGTTCTGCCAGTCACTCGCTTTCATACGTACAGTAAAGTGTGAACGGAGCCTAACTGTTACCTTTATAAATAATAGAGAAGAGGCTTTAGCTCCTTATACAATCCTGGACCAGCTTAGCAGAGCGTTTATTAAGTCTCAATAAAATCTGTAGTAATGCCTGAAAATGGGACCAGAACAAATACAGAAAGCAAAATACCTGAGCACTTCTAATAAATACATAGTGATATAATGTCTGCTGGTAATTTACTTACTATTGATTTTCTCAAAAGCACATGAAATACAGCACAATGATTTATTTAGTGACATAAGAATCTCATAAAGTGATATATAGCGGCTGAGGAATCACCGTGACAGTACTCATTATGTGCACCCAATGCCAAGTGAATTGTTAACCCCTTGGCTTCAGGGTCAAGGGCATGTACATATTTGATAGAAAAACCTGCACTCAAAGCCCCATGCACACGACCGTACAATTCACCCATAATTACATCCGTAATTATGGACCCATTATTTCTATTGCCTACGGACACCTTCCCGTATATTTACGGGACGGTGCCCGTGCCGAAGAAAGGCTCTGCAAGAGATATATTTTTTGCTTTTTACAGACTGTGCTCCCATACTTTATAATCGGCGCACGGCCCGCAAATGTGGATGACTGCCGTAATCACGGACCAGGATTACGGCTACGGCCATGTGGGGAGGGGCCTTAAAGGGGACCACCAGGAATGATTACAATAACCCCTTCTCTGCTCTAGACCACCAGGAATGCAGAGATTAACCACTTACTATCACTGACCACAAGGGAGACTGATATTAGACCCTTCCCCACAGTAGACCAGCAGGGATGCTTAGATTTAGGGTCAGTTCACACGTAGCGTAAATACTGCAGATTTTCCGGAACGGATTTAGTGGCGAAAAATATGCAGCATAGTACAGTAGCAGCAAAGTGGATGTGATCTGAACAAATCCCATCCACACGCTGCGTAAATACTGAGCGGAAAAAAACGCTCAGAAATTGACCTGAGGGGCGGCTTTTTAATCCGCAGCACGTCAATTGTATTTGCGTAATCGCTGCTTATTTGTTGTGGGTTTTCCACATTGAATTCAATAAAGTAAAACCCGCGACAAATAGCAGACGTTGCATTTTTTGCAGCGAAAAAGCTGTGATTCCCCCGCATAAAACGCATCTCAGGAAAAAAAAAAAAAATCTTATACATACCCAGAATTCTGTGCTTCTTCGTCCAGGCCGGCCTCCTGGGATCACAGGCTGCAGCGTTTAAATGGGATGAAACGTCATCCCAGGAGGCCGGGCTGCAGGATGGCGGAGGGATGCGTCGCCATGGCTATGTAAGTACGAAACCTTTTTTTTATATGGCGTTTTCCACAGTGGACATTCCGGCGAAAACACTGCACCACAATTTGGTGCGGTCTTTCGTCCGGAATTCCCTGCGGCGCACAGGGCAGCTGTATACTTTTACGCAGCATATGCCCAGTGTGAACATAGCCTAAAGGGGTTTTCCGGTAAAATAAAATTGATGGCCTATCCTCGGGATAGGCCATCAATATCTGATCGGAGGTGGTCCGACAGTCGGCACCCCCGCCAATCAGCGGTTTGAAGGGGCGGTGGTGCTCTGACACATATGTGTCGGCGTTGTACAATATGGAACTGTGTAGGAAATGAAGGAGACCAACTCTTGCCGGAATGTCCGTGGCCCCTTCAAACAGTTGATCGGTGGGTGGCTGAGAGTTGGAGCACCGCAATTCAGAGATTGATTAACCTTTTCTCTGGCCCAGACCACTAGGGATTTTGCCATTAACCTCTTCAATACACTAGACCACCAAAGATGTTGGCATTGACCACTTCAGTACCTAGACCAACTTTGAAGCTGGCATTAACCCCAACTTCCCTGGCGCACTAGGGAAGTTGGTATTAAACCTTTCACTATCCGATCCTCGAGACATTAGACAATAAAACAACTTTGCGTAATGCCACACCGCCAGAATCACACCCTCTTTTTATCCATCCAGTATTATTTGGTAGTAAATACAACCCCTTTATCTTAGAAAAATGCACTTTTAGTAAGTTATTTTGGTGCTGTAGGCTAGGCTGGTACTATGTGCCCTTCAAACCAGGAGAACATCATGTCATATGTCGTGGAAATCCATCGCTCAAAATATATTAGACTGAAATTTATACGAGTCCAAACAGACTCTCAAGGCCAGACTCCATTAGTCAGAATCCTAATTAGGATATTTCACCGATATATATCGAGAGAGGAGAAGAAAACACACAGACACGCTGATATGTTCAAAAATACTCCTCTGAAGGATTTATTACCAAACTCAAACTGTTAAACTGAAATTCAGAAGGGGTGTAGGCTTGAGGTAAACCAATCAGAGACAATGTAACAATAGTTGTTATTCAGTAAAAAGCATACAATAAAATACATCCCAGATACATCATTATAATTCTTCACACATTAGGTTTTGCAGGCCTTATCTCTTTTGGACACAATGTTCTCGTGGAGATGGGGGAGAGACCTTCCTTCACGCATACTTGCCACCCTCCCATCTCCCTTCCTGTCCATTCTTTACCAACTTCGCATGGGAACCAAGGTCAAAGATAAAACATACGAAATCAACATTACTTGTATTAAAGGAACAATGACATTTCTATTCACTACAATAAAACCAAGATGGGAACTCCAGACAAGATGGCTGCTGCACGAAACTAAATCATTTAAACATTATCATCACTTTCACATAATACATATCTTAGTAATTCGGCATCCTGCTTGATAATTCACAATGTAATTTCATACAGAGAATATAAGCAAATAAATCATCCTTCACACGTATGATCAATGTAAGTATAAATGCTTGCCTCAAATTTAACACCTAAAGATTCAAAAAAAATTCAATTTGGCTGTTTGTTTGGCATATATATCAGGTGTGATACTGCCTTCGAGACACACATAGCAATACAATAAATAATTCACTAAACTGTACTTATGACAGTACGTGGATTTTGCTATATCACTATTGCTTCGCAGCGCTGTGGTCATGGGTTCAAATCTGACCAACATCTGCATGGAATTTGTACGTTCTCTTTGTGTTTGCGTGGGTTTCCTCCAAGGACACTGGATTCCTCTAACACTCCAAAAATATACTGATAGGAAATTTGGATTGTGAGCCCACCCAGTGAGTGATGACATCTGTAAAGCACTGCAGACTTTCCAGTGTTGAGAACCTGCACAGGGCTGTGATCTTCACAGGGGCTGCATTGGTAGCGAACAAGAAAGTGGAAAATATACTTCAGTCATGAAAAAGGGATGCTGGCACCAAGATCTTCCGTTATGGGGGTTAAAAGTGTAGTGGTGTCAAGCAGAACCTGAAAGTGGCCTAATTTTTGTCTTAGCTATGGTGTCCCCTGCCCTTTATGTACGTCCCCATGTTATGAACTTAGATTGTGATCATTATTAGCTGGGGTTATGGAATTGCTAGGAGAGCAATTACCCAAAGGCTGCTGGAGACTGCTGGGAGAGAGCATACATACAAATACACAACCTCAAATCCGCCACAACTTTGATCAACAGAGTCTATGGCTATTCTATGTTACTCGCCAGAGCCCACCGCAAGGCGGGAAGGTTTTTGCTGCATAGAACCCAGGTTGTTTTAACAGAGTTCAATGTTGGATAAGAGGTGCAATGCAGGCAAACCTAAACAGGATAACCAGACAGCAAGTAGTTAAACAAAAAGTTCAAATCAATAAGCAAGTGGATACCAGGTAAAGCATAGGTCAGAGCCAGCCAGGAGCAGATAATCCAAATCAGCAAACAAGGGGTTAGCAAGAGACAAGCCGAGGTCAGTATTCCAAGAAGTCCAAAAGTCAGAGATATAGGGTTTAGTCAAAAGCTTGATCAAAACACCTGAAGGTAAGTAAAATCACAAACAAAGACTTAGTGAGAAGGACAAGTATAAATACTAAACCAAATCTGATAGGCAGAAAGATAGAAAAAAGAGATAGGCTCAAGGAAAAACCAAAACCGCCCAGAAGCCAAAACAGTAGTCATGGAGATCATTAAAGGAATAGGCATTTCTTAACAGCTGGATCCTGTGCGTCTGATACACGCAGGACCCGTTCTCAGCTGAGCCGTCAGTTTAGCTAAAGTTGATGTACCCCAAAATGGTACCAATAAAAAGCATTTCCCACAAATTATAAGTCATCACATTGACAGAAAAAATAAAAAAGTTATGGCTCAAGAATGTGGCAACAAAAAAAAAATTTTTTTTAACAAATAGTTTTTTCTCTATAAAAGTGGTAAAAGATTAAAAAAAACCCTATAGAAATTTGGTATCTCTGTAATTGTATCGACCCGTAGAATAAAGTTAACATGTCTTTTTTACTGCACAATATACGTCGTAAATACAAAACCCCCCAAAAAATGTGGAATCGTTGTTTCCCATTACATTATATGTCACAGTAAATAATGCGGCAAAATACCACAACTTGTCCCACAAAAAACAAGCCCACATTCGGTTATGGCAACGTAAAAATAAAAATGTTAAGGCTTTTGGAAAGCGGGAAGGAAAAAACAAAAATGAAAATCCGAAAAATGGCTGCGTCTCCAATGGGTTAAAGCTAATATAAATATCTGTCTTTTAAAAAGAAAAAGAAATTCCACATTGAGTTTATTGCATACTGCAAATAAATATTTCCCTATAAAAATCACCAAGATTTATAAGTAGCTCAATTACAATTTGCCTTGTTTGATAGAAATCAAAATAAAGGAAAAAAAAAAGGAGAATTACGAAGGCTTTTTGAGCTCCGACCGTGACAGCTTAAATCAATAATCAATTCCCCGGCACTTATAAACACACGCTTAAACTTTATGTGTCGGTGACCTTCTGAGTTGCAGGCCAGCCGGGGAAAGGAGTAATACCACACATTTACATGAGAATGCGCCATGCATGCAGAACAGACAGCGCTCTCCATTGTCCTGAATTCATTCGTAGGTTTTCTTCCAGCACATTCCCCGTGTCTGCGCTTCCAGCCCTAATCACAAGATACATGATTCAAAGTGGAAATAAGTCCTTTCAGGAGAGTAATTGGTTGGCAAGTGATATTCTGCCGTTCTGTTCAGATTAATAGCACTTGTATATCAAACGCTGTATGAAAAGAGGGTATAACTACGCACCCGAAACTGTAAATAATAAAACCAAAACCCTATTTACGCAATGTTCTTCTTTTGTTTCTAAAAGTTTAAAGCAAAGCTCATCAGCATAAGTTAATTTGCACGGAGGACCTCTACTTTCTGCCATTTCTCATTTTTAATAAGAGCTGAGGCTGTCGGCTCAGAGTAAGGAAAATTAAATATTAACCGTGGACTCCAGCAGAGTGGCGCCACTTAGTGGGCAAATTACCGTGAAAAATGTCAGGCAGTCTTTTTATCTGCACCAGCCCATAGCTGTTGTATCTAAGATATCAGGGGTATGTGCAAATGTATATTAAAGGGATTGTTTTCATTAAAAAGCTAAACTAAGAGAAAATGGTGCATGAATCTTCTTCTTGTGGACTGTGGCTTCACTGGAAGGGATGGAGATTGTTGGCTGGTATTTGTCTGAAGGGGTCAACTTATTTGTGTAACGTGTCCCCTCCATATATACTTTTACAGAACCCTGTAATATGGCCCAACAAAGAGGCCAAAGTAGTCTTGAATCAACATGGATCTTTATTCACATCTCTTATCCAGACAACAGGCTAATAAGTGTTAGGTCAACAGAAGTCCTTCTTAGGTTGGTCCCTTTCCGAAATTGGGTAGCCCTATTACAAGGGAGTTACCCCAGCTCCAGTGGCGAGAGTGAGCACGTCTAACCGCTGCCAGGTTTCTGTGCCTTAGTGGGTAGCCGCTGAACCACCCGCTACCTCTCAGCATACAGGTACCTGGGAGCCAACCTGTCGCTCGCTTCGCACCACCTAGGTGTAGAGTATATCTCTGACAGTTCTCCTGACATTTGAACAGTCAATTTGAAAAAACCCATATTGCTAATAAAGGTCATCTCCTTATCTGCGTCCTTCAATTACAACTGCCAGTACCCACTGGCCAATTCCAAGCTAATGATATATCGTGCCTTTTGCAAACTTGTCACAGATTTTTCCAAATGGGTAGGCTGGGTTTGAGAGATATTAGTGTGGGTGTAACTGTTAAGCTTCTGGTAATCAATGCAATAGCGGAGAAAGGTCCATCCTTTTTCCATACCAGAATCAGCTCACGGGCTCTTACTCTCCAGGGTAACACGGCCATCCAGAAACTTCTGCAAGAGGGCCTTTATCTCGCGGCACAAGGCAGTGTTAATGGAATTAAAAACGAGATTAACCGAAATACAATTCCAAATGTTTATTAAAAGAGTTGATAAGAAGATCATTCCAATCCAGTCGGAAATAAAAGAAAGAAAGAAAGATAAATTCATCCGAGACAAAGGAGATTTCGATACCGGTCATATCTTCAGTTGGGGTAATCGGAGGATACGAAAATTTAGACGTCAAAAGACCCAGCATAAATCAACTGATTACTGGACTACCGATTCAGGATCAGATTCTAGCCATGGAGAAGAGGTGACCAGGCATGGTCCGTTGATGGACATTTCTACTAGTCCTGTAACTGAGGGGAACAACAACCCTTTGGGAGGAACATCAGAAGGGGTCGTCAAAGGCAGAAGAGGCAACTACGCAGGAGTCAAGCGAAAGCAGGTCTCTTGGAGACAGTAAGAGACTGCTCTTTTAACAATGCAATGTCTATATCTGGTTTAGATGTACCTGTTTCTACCAATGTAACAACTGTGATTAACCTGTCTGATCTTACTTTGACTTCAGATTGCCTTTCTCTGCTTTCAAAGGGTTTCAACTATTGTATAAATTCCGAATTTGATTATACTAATTTTGAAATAGATCTTTATAAATCAATACGTAAGATGAATTTGCATCGGGTTTTTTCTGGTAATATTTCTACAAAAATGCCTCCCATTGGAGAAAGGAAAGTTACTGTGGGTACTCTTGGCTTTAGTTTAAATGATAATTTTTCTGCTGAAGATAAAAAAATGTTACATATTCTAATGGATGTCCCTATAGAAGAGGTGGATTATGAACCACAATTGTATAATATTGAAAAATTTCAGGGTGGGAAACCATCCACCTTTAACCCTCCTTTACCTGCCGGTTCACAATTGGATTTATTTCAAAAAGAGGTTTTACGCGATGTAAAATGCTTAATTTATCCATCAGCCACTCCCAATCTATCAGTAGATGAAAGAAAGGCATTGAAATGGTTAAGTTCCAATAAAAATGTTATTTTAAAATCGGCAGATAAAGGAGGCAACATAGTATTACTGTCAAAAGAATATTATATTCAGGAGGCCCATCGCCAGCTAGATGATAAAATGGTTTATGAAATCCTTAAACAGGAACCAACTTCATTATACCTGAGGTTATTGAGATCATTATTGAGAAAAGGGGTTGAGGGTGGTTTCTTTTCTGAAAGTTTCGGAGAGAAATTAATTATACCATTCCCCAATAGACCATATTGGTATTTCATCCCAAAGGTACATAAATCAATGGAATCCCCCCCGGGCCGTCCTATCATAGCGGGAATTGGATCAGTTACTGAGCCACTTTCACGCTATTTGGATTGGGTCATGCACCCATTATTAAAGAATATTCCTTCCTATTTACAGGATACACAAGATTTCCTGTCAATAATTATGGATTTTGGTTGGCAAAAAGGATTTAAATTGGCCAGTATTGACGTCGAGAGCCTATACACCCGTATCCCCCAGGATGCCGGTGTACAGGCTGTTAGACGTCAATTGCAGTATACTAAAAGTGATCATGCGTTTATTGACTTCATTTGTGAAGCATTACAGTATGTGTTGAGTCATAATTCCTTCCAATTTGATGACATCTGGTATCGACAAAAGTCGGGAACGGCTATGGGAACCCCTGTAGCTCCGACTTTTGCGAACTTATTTTTAGCGGATTTTGAAGAAAAAATGATATATAATCTATCTAATCCCTATGCCAAATACCTACAGTTATACCTGCGTTATAAAGACGACAGTTTTGTAGTGTGGTCTGGTACACAGCAAGAGTTCCTAGATTTTGTAAAATACCTTAATGCAAATGCATCCAATATGAGTTTCACATATAAATTTGGTAATCAAGAAATTGAATTCTTGGATGTATACGTAACAATAGAGGGGGGTGCAATTCAGACTAAAGGTTATCGAAAACCTACAGCTACCAACACATTGTTGCGATATGATAACTATCACCCTAGACATATAACTAAATCTTTACCTTATGCTGAATTTTTACGTTTAAGACGAATTAATAGTAGCGATTTGACATTTTATGAACAGGCAGATGAGATGAGTCAAAAATTGGAAGCAAGAGGATATCCAGTACAATTGGTAAAAGAAGCTTTAAATAGAGCTAGTAAGATTAAACAGACATCATTATTCCATCATAAAAAACAGAGTCGAAAAACTCCTATCAAAAAAGATCAGAGATTTATTTTATCCTTCGGTTATAGCCCAATGAGTGATGTTATCCGAACTAGTATTCAAAAAAATTGGCACCTAATTAAGAATGACCCATTACTTATGGAGGTCGCAATTAGGAAACCAATAGTATCCTTTCGTAGATGCAAAAATGTAAAAGATATATTGGTCAGAGGACGTTTTTCCCAAAAAGAGAAGTGCAAAGAGAATTGGTTGACAGCTAATAGTCCAAGGGGTAACCATAGATGTGGACAATGCAATTATTGCAATTCCATAATACGTACAAGGAACCTGAATTTAGGGGGCATTACGTTTGAAATTAATGGATTAATAACCTGTAGGACCCAATATGTTGTATATGCAGTGATCTGTAACTGTGGTAGATTTTATATAGGAAAAACTATACGACCTATGTATGTAAGATTTCGTGAACATATAAGATCATTAAACACATGTGAGGGATGCCCTAGGTTGATACAACACATGCAGGAGAAACATGATAATAACGCTTGATGTATGCGATTTGTGGGCATTGTTCACATTCAGCCATCGGCGTTAGGAGGAGACAGACACATATCTCTATTGCAAAGAGAGGCAGAGATAATTTCTCAGACAGGTGCGCTAGGACCGCTCGGTCTCAATGATCGGAACGATCTGAGTTCGTTCTTAACATGAACCTTATTGTTTTTAGATGATTTAATACTGAAGTATTGACATTTTAAGATTAGAATGTATCAGTTGCATGAATCACCAAAGTATACTGTGCATTTTCCTGTCTTTTTTAACTTTTGTTATGTAACAATGTGCACTAATTTGTAAATAAAAGGGCAGGTGAAGGAAGTGACGCCAGGGCCTTGAGAAAGCGTGTACGCACGTGAAACGGCCGTAGGCAATTCCACATCCTCACCGAGATCTTTTTGTAATAAAGAAATTGTTTGCCAGCTTCGGTGAGTGCCTCGATTATTCCTCTACAAATATATCCAGCCGATTGTGCTACACTTTCGATGAGCAACTCCGTGGCAATTTACCTGCAATCATCCAAATAGAAAGTAAGCCATACCTTTACACTCCCATTCCGATTGTGCGGTTTTGGCAGTGCCAGCCCCCTTCCTTCTTCCCATTGATAGTATACCAATGGTGTCAAGAGTTATATACATCAATCAGACCGTGGCCATGCCTATGAAAATGTGGCAGATAGTTCGTCCAATTACCCAGACGTAGGGTCTGTCTTTGTCTGGAAAGGGTTTCATGAGGACCATGGCCCCCTTGAGGCAGTGACAAGGGAAGTGTAATTTTTTGGTGTGGAGATACATGTACTTCCGACTTCCTGGTTACTTGGATCATCCCCTCTCTTCCTATCAGCGGTCTCAGACTTTGCTGACAGACCTGATGTTTCCCCGTCAAAAACCTGGTCGTCTGACAGTGATTTCCAATAGCCGATCACGCCTTTGTTGAAAATTAGTCCATGTATTTCTTGCAAAACATTCACCCACATAATCATTGGTATGCCGGGGTGAAAACTTGCGGCCAAATACTTCCAGCTTTAACCAGGTGACACCAGAAATGGGGATGGGAAAGTTATTTTCTGCCATCAGCTCAATCCAGGGAGCCTCCAAACCCTGTCTCTGGAACTGTTCATGAAACAACTGGTATGCCATGGTTGTCACCTCTGAGACGGTGTCAAGGAGCCAGTGTGCACTTACTCCTCTTATAGAAATAGTCGATACAGGGTATCGCTCTGTCAACAGTCCTGCATTTCAGCGTGGGCCTGGTAAAACTCTAGCAACTTGGCTCTCAAGAAGCGGGTTTTGCTAGAGGCGACTGTTCACCTCTAGGGTATAAGTCCGCTCTGGATACCTGTGCAAAGTGGACAGATTGGTCACACCTCCAGCAGAATCCAACTCCCATTGGGGATGATCAAGGTGGCCTGGGCTGTTGGCTTGGTCTATCAGTATAGAGCAACTGAGCTACTTCTATTTTTCATTCCCGTATGGCTTCCCGGCTGTCCCTGGCAAAGTCCTGGAAGGTTTCACTAGGCGGTTTTCCCAACTCAGAGGTAGTGTCTGATGGGCCCATGTCCTGTATGGTCATGCAAGTCTCCTCCATCTCCTCTTTATGTAGTTCCAATGCCTCTCTCAACACCTCGCTCATTGTGGCAGTAAGTGTGGCTCTGGGATAGTCCTTCAAGGATCTTCTTAAGCAGAACCGATAAAAATAAAGGGACATATACAAAAACACCGAAAAAGGCCATACTTACAAATGGACACAGCCAGGCCAGAAATGCTGATGAAAGGGCGAGCAGGTGCTTTAAATAATAATAGCCACTCCCACTGGTCTTGAGGGGAGTGGTGTGTGGTGCATGGGATGTGTAGTAAGAAATAATAAATGAATAGTGTGTGTGCAAGTGTAATACTATAAGTGAAATATAGGGGGCAGTAATGAGTGAAGTGCCTCAATAGAAATAAATGGATAATGGGGTGCAAGTGAGTGAAACATGGAGGGATAGTGTGTACGTCATGAGGCACAACGTGTATAGCCAGGTAGAAGCCTATTTGTGACGCCTTGATAATTCATAGAGCGGGCTACCCTGCTTGCTATGCCAAACAACAACACACCATGCTCTCCCAGCATCAAAGACCCGGCTGTGTCCAAGAGAAGCGAATATACATAATAATGAAAAATACCTGGGGTATTGGTAATCATTTTGGCCAAAAGGACGCAAGCTCGCAATCCACGACAAGGATCCCCAGACTTGCGAGTCCCTAAATCCTAAACTGGAACAGAACGTTCCTGATGCACAAACAGAACCGATAAAAACACAGGGACATATACAAAAACACCGAAAATGGCCATACTTACAAATGGACACAGCCTTTCATCAGCATTTCTGGCCTGGCTGTGTCCATTTGAAGGATCTTCTTAAGGTCTGGCTGCCCAACCCTCTGGATCCCTCTAAATTAATCGACTCCACATGTTCTGCAGCTCCTAGAATACTGCCCTACTGCTCTTCATCTCCAGTGGGCCCACGCTATAACACAATGAGAAGCTCCAAACGCATAGCAATAGACAACCCCATTTCTCAACTCCTTAAGGGGGTATTTTCATCATAGAGATTTATGGCATATTCACATTTCATGTTTTAGTACTTTTGCACAATAAAAAAAGAATTTAAAATGTCAACGCGTTCAGAGAGCCATAACTGTTTTTGTTTTCTGTTGACCTGCTGTTATCGACACTGCCTCCAGCCATACATGCATCTGGCCAAAAGTATTTGGACATCTGAACATTACACCTATATGAGCTGGTTGACAATCCCCTTTTGACATCCCATTTTGTGGCTATAACAGCTTGTACTCTTCTGGAAAGGCCAGGCTGTGTGTTTGCATGGTTTGCCGCTTTGTAGTTGAGCTGTTCTTACTCGTAGATACTTCCACTTCACAATATTAGCACTTACAGGTGACCGGGGCAGATCTAATAGATCGGAAATGTCATGCATTGACTTGGTTTGAATTGGTTGGTGGTAAAGGTGGAATCCTATGACAGCGCCATATTTAAAGTCACTTATCTCTTCAGTACGACACATGCTACTAGCAATGTTTGCCTATGGCGATTGTGTGGCGGTGTGCTGGATTTTATGCACCTGTTTTCAATGGATGCGGCTGAAACACCTGAACTCAATAACTAGGAGGAGTGTCCACATACTTTTGGCAAAACAGTGAATATGTATTATTAAGGTGCCTGTAGGCATTGTGGCAGCATTGTGGATCTTGGCTGCTCAGCACATTACCATGATGACGACGCAACGTGTACGGGCACCCTTAAATGGTGGCCATTTGAAGTAGTATGTTAGAGCGAGAGCCACGGTTTGCAGTGTGGGGGGGGGGGGACCTCTATGACATTCATATGCTGTAAAAGGGAACATCAACCTTTAATGCTATGACTTGTGTGCGCAACGATAAATTCAAATTCATAGGTTTGGATGCAGTTAAAAGTGGAGGCGTTTGGGTTCTATATAAATTATAGGAAAGCGTGCAGAATAATTTCCTCTGGTGGGCCCAAGGTACCTCCGTCCTACACTGATCAACAATCCATTTGTTTTTACGGTGATGGACATTTTTTTTTTTTTTATGTAAAAGAGTATTCCGCCTTTCCATGACACTGTACTATATTTACTATATTACATTGAGCTGAACATTGTGCAGAGGTTTTACTTAGATGCTTGAACCCTCTCTTTACAGAGTTCAGCTCTTGCCTCCAGACGCATTGCTGCCCGCTCTCCCTATGGCACTTTGTATACTTCTCTAATCTGACGTGAAGTGTGCTTGCAGGGAGAGAAGCAGCATCAAAATAATGGAGGGAGAACAGACAGAGTTATGACCACTGCAAATCATGCCCTCTATGTGCAGAGCAGGGGCCGACGTATCGCCGATGCGGCCGGTTCGGCTGCACAGGGGGCTGAATAGAGTGGGGGCCCGCTCAGCTGCCCTAAACGCTGTGAGCATAGATCAGCACATAGAACGGCACGGCCATGTGGCAGACAGAGGGGGCTCCCTTCCCTCCCTGTGCACTTTCGGCAACTCACAGGTCGGGCCCCCTTCCTTCACATATGTTATTGATTGAATCTGTGAGTTGCCAAAAGTGCACAGGGTGGGAGGGGGCCCCCTCTGTCTGCCGCGCCGATCTATTGCTTAAAAAATGTATTAGGAGGGGAGGGGCCTGGCGAGGCTTGCTCTATCTCGTGGTCTTTGTCACCTAGTAACCAGCGTCACTGTCAGATGCAGTGCAACATCTGACAGTGACACTCACTAGGTGACCAAGGCCACCAGATCTACCAAGCAGTATCGCTATCTCGGACCAGATATTGATCCGGGGCAGCAGCTCTGCTGAAATTAAGCCTAATACTTATTGGCTGAGCCTCTCAGCCAATCAGTGTTAGGGCTCCTCTTGCTCCACCCCCTGAGCCTGCTGGTGCTTGTACTGTGTGGTGTGGGCTCAGCATCGTGAAGGGGACTGACTGAAAATAAAAAGAACTAGGAGGTAGTGGTTGCTGTGATGTCTGTAGAAATGAGTGGAGCTCAGTGGACAGTTAAAGGGGTTTGTCCTGTGGATATGCCATAAATGTCCGATACATGTTGGTCCCACCTCTGGGACCTGCGCCTATATCTAGAATGGGGTCCCCTAAACCCTGTTCTGCCTTTTTCGGCTCCTGCTGCTTCCATGGCCACTTCCTGATTAGATGGTCGGGAGTTACGAAAACAGCAAAGCTCGCTGAGATACGCTGCTTCCGTAACTGGCATTCACTTCTAAGGGAGTTACGGAGTTGTTAAATATGGAAATTATTTGCATTATTTAGGTTTGATACTTGTGTTCTAAGCTAGTAATAAAATGTGCAATATGGATTTGTACAGTTTTATATGCGCGCAGGTGTGGTAAGGTTATGGGGCAACAGTAATAGTCTCCCACCTGAGGCTCTCCAGCTTCCAGCATGGCCTTACAGCCTGAGCCCGTCATATGCTGGGAATTATAGTTTGTTAAATAGGTTATCCGACGGCAGCTAAAAAAAACTAAAAAAACAGTGTAATGGCCGGGGAAAGGAGACAGACAGGTGAGCCCTAATCTACCCGCCACTCAGTCGCTGCCTACTTGCACGGCCCGTCCTAGGCAACGGCGCACAACTGGGCGACGGTCCCTACGCTCAATAAGTGCACGACAGACAAACAGACAAGGGTACACAGAAGCAGGGAAATGGGGCAGTTGCCCATGGCAACACCGTGAACAACAAGAGTAGTGAACGAGCCGAGTCATACCAGGAGTGCACGAGGTACAAATCGCAGAGCAGGAGCGTAATCAGTAAAGCCAGGGTCAAAAATGAAGCAAGGTCAATAATCATAGCAGGAGCAGCAGAGCCAGGAAACAGGACAGAATCACAGGCAAAGGAAAAGCAGGAAATGAAGGTATACATAGACCGAGGGCGGGAGCTAGAACCGTCTGGCCAGGCTGTGATAGGTTCTCCCACTCCTCAGCCTACCAGCCTGAGTGGTAGCAGATCGAGTCACTCTATCAGACCTAGGAGCAGATGCAGACTGATTAACCACGGGCGTCGACACAGAAGCGGTGTCTGGTAAATCCTTTACAACCAGTGACCTACTTTAATTAAATTATTTTCAGCGTAAAAACTAAATCAATATGTTGCTACCATTAGATCGATATCGCTGCTCACGCGCTGTAAGAATTCCTGATTCTAGGCGGGACTGCACGCTGTTCTTGCAATGTTTTCCTACATTCCCCATCATGCTTTGCGGTCCTCTATGCATAGTTATCGCTGCCCACCAAATCCCCCTGCCCGTCCTCCTGTATCGTTCCGCCCATAGTGCGCCAAGTCACAGTCTTCCACCTCGCTTCCTCTTCTAATCAATTAGACCCTGCGCAGGCGGAATGCTATATTGATGTAGGGGGCTGGGTTAGTAAACAAATGTCATCAGCGCCAGCCCCTGCATCACATGTTACATGATGCGCCAACACTGAGTGAAGTAGGAAGAACATCAAGGTCACATGTAACGATGTTGGCGCATCTTCAAGAATCAGAAAACTTCCGAATAAACAGATCACGTGACCGCTGTAGCGACTGGCGTTATCCAAATTTGTAAAAACAAGTATATTGAGAAGAGTATTTATATGTAGTGAAAAAGTGTTTTATAGTATGTTTATGTTGTCTGCACAGCCCCTTTAAGGACTACGGACATAGGGAATAAGTCATTCTGACATTTGGAGTATTATCCATAACTTGTTCAACCCCTTTAAGGCTTTGTTCACATGTGCATCAAGGGTTCAGTTTCTGACCGATCCATAGTAACGGAATGAAACTGAAGCATTTGTCATGTTTGCATTTTTTTTCCTTTAAAAACAACAGAAACCCAACAGAACAGCTATTAGATACCAACAATCCATCCAATCACGGGTATATGAGCGTAGCCCAGAGCTTAGAGGTCAACCCGGGAGCTGTGTGCCAGGCGTTTATGGGGTGCTTCTATTAATGTGGGGTCCCGCTGTTTCAATGGGTTCCTACCCATAGGATAGTGACATACTGTAAGTTGCTTCAAATAAGATTTGTTTGTTTTGTGAGCACTTTGAGCCCTTATGATAATTAAATTAGATTGTAAGCTTTACTGCCAAGAAAATGTATACATCAAACGCTTTATCTGGTTGTACTCACGCTATGTAAATGTCATGAAATTAGAACGCATAATGCAGCTGAATGACAATCTTGTAAATCATGGGAAAAACACAGTCAGCATAGTCACCATACGGTAAATGGCTCCGGGAAGAAAACAATAGCCCTGACATTATGCAGCAAGAAAGCCATACTGAAAGGGAAAAATGTTTCTGGCATTACAGAACTTGTTGATAAAGGAAATCTTCAGCACTAATGAAGAAATTATATTTCTAACTCAGATTTTTAAGTAGACTAAACTCTGCATCTCATTTTCCTCCTTTTTTTTTTTTATAGATTATCATTTTAAAATATGAGAACGAAACTACTGCCACCTGCTGGCAGACAAGGGTATTTGAGTCTAAATTCCAGAGAGAAAGGTTGTCTTTGTTTTATCCTATGGATTTCCAGGTATTGTTGGGGAATAAGAGGGGGAGACAGGGGCAATTAAATAAATGAGTGTCAATCATGTTTTAATGGACCAGGGTGGAGGAAGGACCCATCCTTAAAAAAAACTTGCCTTGGGCAGCAAGAGAACTTGTCTACTTCAAACCCTGGGTCGTGGTAGGAAGATCCCATACTGACTCTATGGGGACTCACAGTATTATACTAGAGTCAGAAGCGGACTGAACGTGGTCTGGCCCCCCAGGCAATAATGGGCGTCTTATCCACCACCATAGTTATACTATATTTGAGCAAGGCTATATATTTAATAGCGGAAACCAACTTGTCTGGCATTCCAGGATCAATGGCATTTTGATGCTGGGGATCCTGGAAAGGGGACTCTTGGAATTGTAGGACAATGGCTCATTCTTTTTAACATCTCCAAGTCTTAAAGGAGACATGTGAGCCAGGTCATGCCCTCTAACTGCGGACAGCATGGTTTAGTGATAGGTGCCATGATTCTATTAAACAATGTTTTACTCTAAAGTGCTGCGGTTTTTAAGAGAAATCATACTTTTAAACACTGGCCCACGGCCAATGTTAAGTGCCGGGCTGAGGAATAAATGTCTACCCGGCAGCGTCCTTCAGGCTTCCTCTTGCTTTGTTCCTATTTGTGCATAGTGCTGCTGCGCTTTAGAGTAAAACATAGTTAAATAGAATCGGGGGATCGGTCACTGAATCTTGCTGCCCGAGGTTAGGGCAGAATGAACTTGCTGACAGGTTTCCCGTAAAAGGGTTTCCCATCATATACATTGATATTGATATTAAGAATTGAGTTTCCTAAATCACTAATCTGTTAAGACCCTATTACACGGACCAATAATTGCGCAAACGAGCGTTTATATGAACGCTCGTTTCCGATCATTGCCCTGTGTAAACAGAACAAGGGTCAGCCGATGAACGAGCAAACGATCGCTCATCGGCTGATCTGCTCGTTAACGTGGGCAATAAAACGATCGCTATTCGGCAGCACATCTCCCTGTGCAAACAATGGGATGTGCTGCCGATGTGATAGAAATGTATGGGGATGAATGTTCGTAGTAACGATTGTGAAAAGGAGCAAACGAGAGCCAATTGACAAGTTGTCTCATCGATCGACGCTCGTGAAAAAGGACCCTTACTGTAACTCCCACTCAATATACTGGAAAGTGACCATGTATTCGTGGTCAATACTCTGCTGGGCACCCCTGTTCTCATGATCTGTGTTGGTCTCAATGATTGGGCCCCTACTAATCAGACTTTTATGTAATATCTTATATCAATATGCTGTAAATGTCTATAATGGAAATCCCCTTTAAGGCTTGAATTCCCAGAGCATTGACATGTACTAAATGGTCCAAGAGACATAGCATAAATATATACGCTGAGTTTCAACTGCAAACAATATTAAAGGGGTTGTCTGGTTTCGAAAACCCATTTTTAAATATCGCATTATAGTATTCTGAGTTAATAGAGAGGAGTCCATAGTTCAGACCCTTCATCAGTAAGCTGAAGGCTACAAAGATCGTTCTTCACTCTGGAGGACCCGACATGTCTGTGCATTACATGGATAGCCCATTGATTTTGATAGATTTCATGTAATGCCTTATTTCCCCTGTGGTGGCGCTGCAGGGGAATTAAACACTTGCTGCCAGATTCCTCCACAGATTACAGCTGATCATTGGGGTCCCAGCTGCGAGACAACCTATGATTAAAGTATTTTTTAGAGACTTTTCTAAAAGGGATTGTAAAAAACAAGAACTCCTTCAGGAAACCTTACTTAAAAGCTGAAACATAGACCTAAACCTCACCAAAGAACAATACGAATCTTTACACATGTCTAAAATAAGCATAAAATGGTCCTTGCGGGCCTCTAAGGGTATGTTCACACTGTTTATTTTCAGCCGTTTATGGGGCCGTAAACGGGCCGAAAAACTGCTGAAAAGACGGAAGCTGAACGCCGCCAAACATCTGCCCATTGATTTCAATGGGAAAAATGGCGTTTCATTCCAACGGGGCGTTTTTTTAAACAACTGTTGGAAAAAACGGCGCGTAAAAAAAATGCTCCGTAAAAAGCAGTGCATGCCACTTCTTGAGCCGTTTTTGGAGCCGTTTTTCATTGTGTCAATAAAAAACAGCTACAAAAGCGACCGCAAAAAACGCCTCAAAAAACGTTTGTGGTTTCAAAATCGGCTGAAAATCAGAGGCTATTTTCCCTTGAAAACCGCTCCGTATTTTACAGCCGTTTTTCGTTTTGCGTGTGAACATACCCTAACTATGAATGTCCAAGTGAATAATATTTCTGAAAATTTGAAATAGCTAAAATAATAAAAAAGCCTGAATTGCAACAAAAAGATTTACTATAGCAAATAAATCTAAAATCACTAACTGTTTAATATTTCATTAGATTTGTAAATGGCGGGTGAAAAAAAAAGAAAAGTTGACACATAGCTCTAGATAAATGCTTGGCTGTAATACTAAGGCTATGTTCACACGGAGTATTTTGCCGAGTTTTTTGACGCGGAAACCGTGTCGCAAAACTCGGCAAAAACGGCCCGAAAACGCCTCCCATTGATTTCAATGGGAGGCGTCGGCGTCTTTTTCCCGCGAGCAGTAAAACTGCCTCGCGGGAAAAAGAAGCGACATGCCCTATCTTCGGGCGTTTACGCCTCTGACCTCCCATTGACTTCAATGGGAGGCAGAGAAAGCGTATTTCACGGTGTTTTATGCCCGCGGCACTCAATGGCCGCGGGCGAAAAACGGCGCGAAAATAGGCGTGCAGGGAGAGGAAAATCTGCCTCAAAGTTCCAAACGGAATTTTAAGGCAGATATTCCTCCTGCAAAATACTCAGTGTGAACATAGCCTAAGGTGAATATATGCAAAACGCAGCAACTATTTCTCTCTGCAAAGATCTGGCAGCCATGACATGCGTATGAATCACTATTGTTAAAAGTAGCAGCCGAAGGTAGAAGAGTTTTCCCGTACAAAGAAGGAAAAGTCCCTCTGGGCTTTTATATATCTGAATTAGGGTCAGTTTTCTTTCTGCTTGTTATGAAGGTGTTTCGGTTTTTCTCTTTATCGGGTTTCTTTTTCCTCAGTTGGATTTATTTTGCTGGTGACCGTCTGAGAACTGATTGGTTGTAGAGGAGGTTAAATATCGAAGTGCAAGTCAGCTTAAAGGGACTGTTAAGAAAAGTGAAAATGTTTTGCTAACTTGGAGGAATTTATATTCTGTACCTGGAAGATTGTTAGAATCCCGAAATGTGAGTGTGTTGTTAAAGGCTATGTACACCTTTGACATGGTATGTATTTTTTTTTTTAAATAAAATTGTGTATGAGTGTGTTTGGTGCAACTTCCTAAATACATTTTTATAAAAAATTCGATTTACTTTTTGAGATACAGCTGCTTTGTATCCTGTATACAGGAGCAGCTGTATCGTTCTCTAAGGCCCCATGCACATGGTCGTGCCTGTAATCACAGGCTGCGATTGCGGGCACGGCCGGCCACGGACAGCCGCCCGCATTTTCAGCCCGTGCTCCCATACAAAGTATGGGAGGACGTCCTGTACACGTCAACGGCCCGGACACCTTCCCGTAAATAAACGAGAAGTTGTCCATGGATAATAGAAGTGAATGGGTCCATAATTACAGACGATTTTTACGGTCGTGTGCATCGTGCCTAAGAACCTGAATCCATCAGTCCCGCGGCACTGACGAGCTCAGTGAAAGTGACTCCTGCGTGTCTCTGATAGGCAGGATCCCCCTGTTATCGATCACACCTAAGATATGAACTTAGATGTGATCGATGACAGATCGATCCTGCGTGTGAGAGACACACAGGACCCGCTGTCACTGAACTCGTCTGTCCCGCTGACCTGATGGATTCAGGTCTCAGCGCAAGATACAACTGCTCTGTATACAGGCTACAAAGCAGCTGTATCTCAAAAAGCAAAAGTAATTTTTAATAAAAAACGAATTATAAAGTTGCACCAATCACACTGATACACATTATATATATATATTTTTAAAAAAACAGTGTACATAGCCTTTAAGAGGAGGTATCCAGACAAGCAGGTCTACTAAGCATTTCATTGTTATAGCCCAAAATGATCTTTTTCTTTCCTTCTTTCCTTCACCAGGTGGCACAAAAAATATATAGCATGCAACACAAAAAGTTGATGCTGTCCATTGCAAGCAAAAGCAGAAGGGCCCTTGACTTATTCCCTACCCTCCAAACTGGAAGGCCCCACAAAGGTCGGGAAAAGTCGCTAAAGATTAGAGTGACTCGTCTGTGCGCTGGCATCTGCCAAAAATAAAAAAATTAAAATACTCACCTGAACTCCAATTCCACGAAGAAATGAGCAGCTCAGGCTACATTCCTCTACTAGCAGCGACACGGCAGACCTGAAGTGATCTGCGGCCAGTTACCCCCCGCTCCAGTTGAACGTGGCAGGATGCAGGAGTCCTCTTAAGAGCAACCTGCTGCGCCCTGCCAACCTGTGCCAGATCATCCTATACATACCTCTGTATAACGCATCTCATGACAAGGCCCTTTAAATGCTATTAAAGTCATTTAGTTGCCATGGGTTGTAATGCACATACAATAGGACGGCCCTGGCTCTTTTTGTTCCTCTCGATCATCACACAGTATTTCAAGATATGATAAAAGCCTTGATGTGGGATTTTATATTCAAAATGCTTCAAATGGACTGGACTTGTTTCTGGCAGATCTGCCTGACAATGACCACTAGCTGTTCTCTTTCTAAACCTCTCCTCTGTGTCATTTTGTCATCCAAAAATAAAAAAAACTTCAACCATTGTGTCCTCATCTGACACTATGTAGATTCCATTTAATAACTCTCAATGGAGGGGGGAAAAAAATCTCTTGTTATAATTTTCCCCAAAGGAGGTAGAACTCACAGATGCACTTCTCCAGCCCCTCCGGCGCGTCTCCTCCTGAAGTGTCACTTTGAAGGTGCTTTGGGATTGTTACTTTATAATGCAAACGACATGCTGGCATCTCCGCTCCCCGTTGTTACATATTGTACGCGCTCACAGCCGTGCTGTCCAGGGGAGGAAGATTTTAAGAACAGTGTCTGGTTCTATAAAAGTTGAAACAGGAACAGGGGGGACGACGACGCAGAAGGAAATTATATTCCGTTATATTACGTGCAACGGCCATTGGAAGTAACACACAATTTTCCGATGACTTGTATGTAAAAAACATAACTGGAATTGGCCATAATGATGTCAGAAATTCAGAGATTATGCAGGTGTGTGATGCAACACATACCACAGCTGATGCAGAACCTCTTAATGTAGAGAAAAGAGAACTTTATGTCAATTAATCAGCAATGAAACGCTCGTATCGCCTTAAAAAGGATGTTCTGAATCAGCTGGAGTGTAATTTAAAGTGGTTGTTTGGTTTATAAAAAAACAAAAACATTTTCAAATACCTCTTTAGGGCATTCAAAATTTATAGAGGGGGGTCCCTAGGTCTGGACCGCCATCAATTCACCACAGTAGAGAGAAACTACAAAGAAATACAAGAGTACCCAACATTCCCTGTATTACAAGGACGACCCATTCATTTCAAAAAGCACCATGTAATTCTTCATTTCTCCTGTGGAGGCGCTGTAGGAGAAGTAAACAGATCTGAAAGTTGTTTACGACACGGAAGGGGTTAAGGCAAATTTTACTCCTACTATAAAGGGGTTTTCTAGTCGTATGCAAATAAAGTTCAATTACGGTATAATGAAAACTTCTGTAGATGCCTAATATAATTTGTGTTTCAATGTATCATTGTAGGAAATCCTCTGTGAACTTAACATAGCGTGATTACAAATCTCTCTATTGTCCTGAACTCCAGGCTGATAGCTTTTACCTAAATTTATGATACATTGTAACAAACACTCAGGACACGAGACAGATTTGTACTGCTGTTGTGCAGCGCTATTCTTGCACTCAAATGTAAAATGGTGAAAAATTTAAACGCAAAGCGTGTAAGAAAGTTGGGACTGTCTTGTATGGTTCGCAAGGCAGGGAAGTTTGAGAACGCGCTCCTCTCGGCTCCAGGCAACAGCGGGTACTAATCACAAAGTGAAAATAAATTTGTATGACAAATGCAGTTCCTGCACCAAAGCACATTACATCACCGCACCTACAGCATTTTCATACTACGGGTAAACTTTAATTACATAAAACCCCTTTAAAATATTAGAAGTCACCTAGGAATTTCCTGACTTAGGTTGGTTTTACACGGGCAAATTGTCTGCCTGGTAGTGAGCGCCGATTGACAGTAACAGCATGTCGATCAATGATGGTTTGCTCCATTTACATGGAGCAATGATCATGAGTATAGGGACGAACAATTAATACGATGGTTCGTCCCCATACATTTTGCATTTTACATTTTCTGTTTACACGGAGAGATGTGCTGCAAAACAACGATCATTTTGCAGATCCGATAAGCCGACAAACAAATGTTTGCTCCTTTGATGGCTGATCGCTAGAATTTTAACACAGGGCAATGATTGAGAACGAGCATTTGAAAGTGCCCTCTTTTGCCCAATCTTTGGCCAATGTAAAAGGGCCTTTAGGCTGATCATGTTTTGTGGCTACGTTCTGCGTATATGCCGGGAGCATATGCTGACAGTAACCTTAGGTACCTATTGACCTGACATATGAGAAAAGCGTATCCTTTTGAGATGTATTCGGGTGGTGTGAACCTACATACCTTTTTTTGCTGTACTGAAAAACATATTCGACCTCCTTTCACTATGGAGACATCCCGCAAAGAAATGTACCGTATACAGTGTGGGCTATTATGGCCAAAATAGAAATCACGATTGATTGAACATGTAACGATTACGATTTGTGACTGATTTTAAGCCACACCTCTTTTGCATGCCATGCCCCCTATTTGTATGGCTTGCCATTGAATTACTATACATCCCCTGAGCCTAGTGTATACTACTGTAAATAATATACCACAACACTGCCCCCACACAGTATAATGTCCCCACACAGTAAAATTCACCCACAGCTGCCCTCACGCAGTATAATGCCCTCATAGCTGCCCCCACACAGCCCCAATAGTGCCCAATAAAAATAATAAATTACATACTCACCTAACCCCGTTCCAACGACAAGTGGAGGAAATCCCTCTGCTCCTCCCGTCTGTGTGGCTCAGAGCAGACATGCGTGATGACGTCACTGCCACGCACCCATTTGTACTGAGCTGCTCAAGCCTCGGCGCAGACAGGCGTCATCGCGCCTGCCTGCGTGCAGTTGTGCGTTGCCGGCATTACATAGTAAGTGGTAGAGCAGGAAACTGACGGCTCCCTGCTCTACCGTACGATTCAACTGTATCTGACTCCTGAGGACACAGATAGGGTTGAAACTGGAGAAAACTAAACAGAAAAAAACAAGATGACGTCAGTTTTCTGTGCTGAATTTTGGCTTTTTTTTCCATTAACCTACCGAGTGCTATACGTTTTGTAGATGCTAGAAGATATTACTTGTAAGATTGCACTGTGTCTACAGATCATCACCGCTAATTCCGGAGAGCTGTAACAAAGCAACATCAGCCAGAACTATTCTTTTTATTGGTTTATCATCTCCCGAAGAAAGTGATGAGACAAGGATAGTACTGGGTATACTCATAAAAGAGACATTACAAGTGCACGCAGGAGATTTTCCAGTAAATAAACGCTATTAACATCAATGTTACGGCACACAGTAAACTGCAGCACTGGACTGAAGGTGACAGTCCCTACGGCACCATTGCCAATCAGTCACCACACAGCGCCCACATAAAATAATGCAATGTTTGAAATAGTCTAAATAGATAGTGCATTATTTATCAATACTACCTAAGGCTATGTTCACACAGGTGTTTATAACAGAAGCTATGACGCTGTGCTGGATCCTTTGTATAACGGATGCATACGTCGACAGACAGACCTCATTGACTTATAATGGGATCCATCATAGTTGTGCTGAGGTCTCTGTCACTTTGATGTCAAGAATAGTGCACCGTGCACGCTCCCATAGAGGGGGGACGACCACAGAAAAACTGGCCTTGTAGCCTGCAGCAAACAATTACAGTGCAGTTTTCCTTTCTCCAAAGCAGTTTAAGAAATGAAATATGAGTTCTGCATTGTTGCAAAGAGCACAATACACTGTGATACATAAGTATTGTGTAAGTGATGAAACAAGTTTTTAGGGCTATAGAAAAAAAAGATTAGGAGTTAAAAAAAAAATCCTATTTTTCCCTGGTATTGTAAACAATTTGTAACAAATTGCTACATTAAACGGTACCATAAAAAGTTCTAACTCGTCATGCAAAAAAAAAAAAAAAGAAAAGCCCCATACGTCTATGTCTATGGAAAAATTTCAAAAAGTTATGGCTTTTGGAAGGCAGGATAGAAAAAATAAAAAAATGGCTGTTATAGGAAGGGGATAAAAGTGTCTAACATGTCTTGCAAGATATAACAGATTTATTATGCACCACTTTGATAACTGTAGCGCATCTTCTGACTGCCTCGTTCCAAATTTTAGAGATCAGAAGTAAATTTGCCCCAATGACTGTAACTCAAAGTCAGTACCCTCATCCTCCGACCTCTGCTCTTGACTCTCGGGGCTGTGCAGGCAGTGTACAGATGTTCAGGTGGTGAGTGTGTCTATGGCCCTCTGCTCTCTTTCCCACTGCAATCTACCGCCGGCGCCAATCCTACACTTGACCCAGTCCTGCTGATGTTCTTAGGACTTGGCGGTCTAGCAAAGAAGGAGTATCCAACCCGGTGTAAAATTAAAGACACTTACTTATACCTCCTAGTTTTAATACTGGCTGTGCCAGTGGTTTACTGGCCTTATGACAACCCTACCCTGTGGCCAACGTCATAAGAAGATCATTAACTTATCAGTACGTTTTTGGAGTGTGGGAGGAAACCAGAGTACCCGGAGGAAACTCACGCAACCCATACATGGCATGGAGGCAGGCAAAGCAATAAAAAAATGTTTGCAGAATATAGATTATGGAAAGCTTAAGGCCTCATGCACACGACCGTATTTTTTGTACTTTTTGCAAATACGAATTCGTAGTCTTCCGCAAGTCATCCGCATAAACGGCACACTGTCCGCAAATACGGTCCATAGTGCATCCCTCGTGTTTATCCATATTTACGGATCTGCAAAAAAACGGAGGAATCTTGGGTAATTCCTTGGCGCCGCATAGCAAAAGTTCGACAATTATGGACGGCTACAGATACATATCCATAGCCGTCCGCAAGCGCTCATGGACATCTATGGGGAGTCCGTGCCGTATCTACAGACAAGAATAGGACATGTTCTATAATTTGCGGATCATTTCTACGGCACGGACACACATCCGTAAATATACGGAAAGGTGTCCGCGACCCATATAAATGAATGGGTCCGCAATTTAATCCGTAATTATGGATCCGTAATTATGGATGAAAACTACGGTCGTGTTCATGGGGCTTTTTTGAAATAAGAATGGGAGTAGGGGTTTTCCTGGGAGTGGATTTTCTTTTCAGGGGTTCCCCTTTGGTAATATCATTGGGAACCACTGTTGTATACTATGAGACAGTAGCACCTGATTTGATCCAGTAGACTATTGGTGACTATCATACAAAGTGCCAGGTTTAAAAGCCTAGAGAACAGGGGGAATCATAATAGAAAGAGGTTCCCTAAATTCCTTCAACTTCCACATATTGCCTACAGGTGAGAGTGCCAGTTCAATGGCAGCCATGGAATGCTTTCCTATTGAGGTTCCCCCACAGATAACTACTTATTATGGTTTCTCTCAGTAGCGTGCTCTCTGCAGCCAATCTCAGATGGACCAACAATATCAGCCTGGATTGTCCAAATCCAGCAACCCCTTTTCAAATTGCAGCTGGGTCGGCGATCAGCTGATCGATTTGGGTCCAGTTTAAATAACCCCCGACAATCATCTGTTATCTCCAGGGTAAGCTGCGGCTGGGCATACATGTAGTATAAGGCTGGGTCTGTCCGCCCGAGATACACTGATTGTTAGCGGCTCCATGATCGGTCACATAGAGGGGGGGGGGGGGGTCCACTTAAAGACTTTATAACTTTATATATTGTTATGGGCTCTTGACTATGTGCATTTGAAATTCAGTCTTCGTGGCAGGGAAGTTTTGGCACAAATGCAGACTTGCTGTGACATGTTTTACGATTCTCTGAAGCATTTATGTGTGAAGATGAAATCTGAATTGTTCTGCAGGCTTGTAGCTATAAACATTAAATAAATTACAGCGGTATCAGCTCGGAGGAACCATACATTTCTTGTTTTCCTGGTTTTTTTTCCTTGACGACAAGATTTTATCCAAAGCTTCTCTCTCTAGGAATGAAGTGTCACCGGGTAAAATATCTGCTACAAGGTGCGTGCCCATGAGAAAACAAAGCACACCCTGGCATTACATACATCTGGCTACTTGTAAACTGCCAACTTTAGTCGCTCAGCACCAAATCAGTTTGACACTTTAATAATATGAGGTCCTTAAATAATTCATCTTATTGGTTTTAGCAAGAGATAGCGATGAATTATTAAATGATTTCAAGCACTCTGCAAGCAGTCTGGTTTCCGTGCAGCGGAGCAGGGGCCCCTATGGGCATTTTCAAGCTTATTATTCCTCACTTGCAAGTGTGCACTGCGACCTTCCGTGGCACATTGATGTATGTTTAAATTAATCAAACTCACTGCTTCTAAGATTTTCATCTTGATCTTTATTCCTAAAATATAATAATATAAATATAGAGTCCCCAAAAATGTACTATGGCCTTGAGCACATGTTAATATTATCTTTCAGGATTTTTTTTTACAATTGCTTCAAATTTTAGGTAAGAAACTGAGTCAATATTTAATCCAATTATTAATAATCAATCATCATCATTAGTTTGTAGAAGATCCAGAAAGATACATTTTAGCAGCAGTACACAAAAGTCTTTGCCATCCCCTTTGTGGTCATCAATGATACTGCATTGTTAAAGGGTAACTAAACTGTTAAAAAACTTTTGACATGTCATAGTGTCATGTCAGAAGTTTTGATCGGTGGAGGATAGAGCATTAAGACCCCACCGATCGCTAAAAAGAAGTGGCAGAATCACTCGGGTGAGCACTGTGCCGCTTTATTTCTGATCGGCTTTCCTTGGGAGGCCGAGCGAGCGCTTCTGCCACTTAGTTTTAGAAATCAGTGGGGGTCTCAGTACTCGAACCACAATTGATCAAAACTTCTGACATTTCACTATGTTGTGTCAAGAGTTTTTTAAAAGCTTAGTTATCCTTTAAACTAAATACGGACTTATGACGTAATCCAAGATACAGAAGTCAGTCTTGGCCACCCTTTTCCTCTGAACAGCAGCCAGGACCTTAAAGGTGTTGTCTCATCAGAACAACCCCTATTAGGGCTTATGGACATCACAGGGGAGCCCCCCCTGCTCGGAGCCCTCCTCTAAGACCCAAAGCAGAATGCCACTGCAAAGCCCAGCTCCAGCTCTGGTAGACTTGACACAACTATGTAGTACTTAGTCTTCCATTCATTTGAGTTTTTACACAAGTTTACACTCCATCAACAATGCTTCTTAATGGGAGTGCCAACCTCCGATCGTGCACGTCAGATGCAATAACTATGACATCACATACTTTACCTGACATGCCTCTTTCAGTTAATACTTGTACTCCCTATAAAATGACAATTCTGGAACATATTTTCTTAGAAATCTGTGTTGTGCCATTTCTCTGTTATTCCGCCTAGAAATTTATGAATAAATTGACTGTTGGCTGTTAACATTCCCCTTGTCAAAGAGGCGTGTCCCTAAACAGTCTCACTCTGTCAGTGCTGATTGGACAGTGTCAGTCTGTGTAGAGACACACCCCCAACTGGTAACACCCAGTTGTCAATTTATTCATAAATTTCTAGGAGAACTAACAGAGGAATGGCACAATGTACTAGTATATTTGTATGCCTGTGTGCTTATATTAGGACACTGTAGGGCTATATTATTTGAGGTCTGTTGCTATTATTTGGGCAATATATGGTGGTATCAATTGAGTACTGTATAGTGTCATCATTTGAGCACTGTATAACAATATTATTTCAACCCCCAATTTTCAGAATAATTGCATGTCTTTGGACCGGTGCTTGAAATCTTTAAAGACCCTGAAGAATTCAAAGAAACTTGCAGAATGGTGATGGCGGAACATTGCACATCTCCTGAAGACAAGTGGTTTATTATATATGGAGGTTCCTTTCTTCAGATGTTTTTGTAGTATGTCCTTTACAAATTAATTTTGCCACTTGTAGTTCCATTTTTTACCACTATAATAAAAAAACAAAAACAAAACAAAAAGGCCATTCTACCACAAGCATGGGAAAGCGCCAACAACAATGACCGGCCATACAATACAATACAATACAATACAATACACCAACCGTTGAGATGTATTAACCTTATAATAAATAAATACCAGAAATAGCATAAAGGAACCTTACAACATATAGTCAGTCTGTGGTGCTTTTGCCTTGGAGAAAGAAAAAAAAAAAATACCTTTGATTAACATGCTATGGTGATCACAGGTCTACTCATCATGCATTTTTTGCAGGAAACCTAATGCTTTTACAAAGCGACTATGGAACAGCAGAAAATACATTTTAGACCAATCAAATTCTAAGTAGCCATTAAAGGATGTTGGCGTTTTGCATTATAGAATAAAATATACATAAAACATCTACACAATAGGGGCATTTCATGCTTCTCAACAATGGACAATCACAGATCCCAGTGTATGTAACAAGTAGATTGCGGTTAATTCAAGTTGGGTAAATGTTTCTATAGTCATTGTAAGACGCGACAGGAATCGGAGAAAAATGCACTAAATGAGGACACTTAAACAGAACATTTTAGCAGGAAAATACATATTGTAATTTTGAATACCGCAGATGTCTGCAGGCTTTAACAAGACGCCATCCTAAATGACAGCTTTGGTTTGCCTCCTCACGTGTCAGTGTATAATCTACCCTGTCTTTACGGATAGAGGCTCCGACAGCATTGTGCTTAATTTCTTTCCGTCAAAACAATGTGGCAGCTGCCTGATGGACATCTGGTAAATGTGACCAACCAGAGAATTTTATTACAACTGCATTCAGTAGAATTTGCAGTGACTGCCCTCTGCCTTCGCTTCATTACAAATCTCATATACAGAACTCACTCCACACCTGTACAGGAAAATTGACGGTATATATTACTACGAAAGAGAAAAAACGCCTAGCGGGGCAAGCATTGCGGAAAAGCAAGAGTGGAGCAGATCTTGGTTACAACCAACCAGATTGCTCCATAGAGGGACTCTGAAAAAGTTTTTCCACTAGTTTTGATAAATCTCCCACATTATCTCTCGAGCCAGTCCCTCCTCTACAGCTCCTACATGGCAGAAATAAAAAAAAACATGATTTACCCAATTTTCCCAGCTCCATTGCCAGGGGAATAGGCTAAGTCCTCTGAAAAACATCAAAGTCCAAACATTTGGGTGCCACAGCTGTGCGCATTAGTGGGGTGTTAGGGTGTTTTATTCTTACTGTAGAGACCCCCAAATAGTTGACACACCATAAGAGATGGATTTACATGTGGCTTATTTTTATGCCATGAATTTGGCCCCAGCACATCCACCGCAAAATCTGCAGATTATTTTTCAAATTTTGATGCGGATTTGCCACGGAATAACTGTAAATTTCCATCCTTTGCATTGCAAAATATGCCAAATGATAATCCAAGGGTCAGTTCACACTGAGTTTTTTTACGCATATTTTGACGTAGAAACCGCGTTGGAATCAGCGCCAAAAAACGGCCCAAATCACCCCCTATTGATTTCGATAGGAGCCAGAAAAGGTTTTTTTTCCAGCCAGCTTTTGGCCGGGGAAAAAAAGCGGCATGCTCTTTCTTCCAGCGGACTCCGCCTCTGACCTCCCATTGAAATCAACGGGAGGCAGTAAAAACCTGCAGCGCTCATTTTCATGTGCAGAGAACACAGAAAAAAAAAAGCGTTAAAACAACGCTGGCAGTTCAAAATCTGCCAGCAATCTTGATGGAATTTTGAAACAGATTCTTTCTGCCTGCAAAGAAGTGTGAACAGGGCCCTATAGTTCAAAGACAGGATGGCTTTTTTTTTTAAATAAAATTATCTATCAGTGTGTTGTGTTTCTAAATACTTTTTATTAAAAATTTGTTTTAAACACCAGGCCTTTCAGTACTGAGTGGCAAAACATAATGGGGGCCCATTTTATTAATTTCTATGGGCTCCCCTCTTCCACTGGTTTAGATTAAGCATGTCTTTGAGTAAAACTTATTGTGGTAGTACCCATTGTTAATAGACATACTATATCGGGAACCTCCTCCACGACCTCCATATTCCCTAATAGGGACTTTCATAGGGGGCTGCCTATGTGACACAATTCCGTTTAGATTTATCTCTGCTACGCTACAGCATAATGTGATAGTCATACATTTCCCGGGTAATAAACGGTTCTTACGTCAGAACAATTAAATGTACGTGATGATATACAAGATACATGAGCCTCTAAATCCAATTAAAAAATGCGAGAGAAAATATAGAGTGGCGAATTAATGAAAAGAATAAGATATTTTCACAACTTCAGTTTTGACTAATAAGTAAACCATGAAATCAGAGGCTCATATTCCAAAAAATTATGGAGAAATGGAGTGTCATTAGGATTCATAATCTTGTCAGAGCAACAATTTCCTTTCTATTTGCTACATCATAAAATGTATTTCTTTAATATACTGCTCATTCTGCCGAAATTACACATTACTGGCGTCCTTATTATCTCCCTATAATGGTGGTAGTCAGTAAACAATATAATTACGCAGTTTATGAAGCTCTGGGAATAGTAATAGCAGAAGAATAAATATCCATACAGAGTGTATTAATATGTGTGACCATAGATAGGGATGGTCTCTCCCCTCTTGTCTCTGACGGTGGCTGTCCAATGTGGCTACTGGGTGGGAACAGAGTTGTCAGACGTCTTTCCTGCTCTGTCACTGCCTAGCTCCATAGTCACACACTGTCAGGGCATGCTGGGGGTTGTAATTCTGTAAAAGCTGGAAAGCCACAGGTTGGAGGTTCTTTATACCAACCATCATTGTACATGCAGAGCCTAGTGGCAAGTGATTGTATTCAAAGTTAGTTCCACATGGGCTTGACTTCTGCTGGGCCTTTGTGGCACTTTTGTATTAGGAGACCATTATTATGTAAGAGCCTGGGCCTCCGAAACTGTCCTGCAATTCTACAAGGGTGGTAATTTTGTAGATGGTCAGTAATAATTGGTATCAAGACTAACATTGATCCCCAACCTGATCCATATCACTTCCATAAGACAAGGAAGATAATCAACAGGAGCAGAGAAGAGTTAAGAGTACATAGGCAAATTCAATTTGCAAATGAAACGTTTAACTCGATCCAAAGCTTTTTCAGTTTTTGGGTAGAGTTGCCCTTTAAACCTTTTTGTTTAACCCCCTATGGGCATGCAAGTGCAAGGCTCCCCCAATGTGATTGACAGACACCATCTCATAACAATGACTGGGATCAGAGAAAACTTCAATCCCAGCTGTATAACCGTTGTTATTCCGTGATTGAAAGTGATTGCGGCATCACATGTTCCCTGATTGTCAACCTGGACTTGACGGTTTTAAGGAACAGCGACTCCTATTTAAAGTATCCCTAAGGTGTGCCCTAAAGGTGCCAATACACATTAGACAGAAATCGGCCAAACCCACTGATTTCAGTTGGATCGGCCAACTATCTAAATTGTATGGAGCCACCCAAAGCAGATGTTGGGTGAAAGAAGGATTGGGCATGTTGGATTTCAACATGTACAATCTTTTGTTTTTACGGGCAATTAGCCTCTGCCAGAGGGGTTTTCCATCTCCACATTTAATTAAACACTGGCCAAGCCAAGTGTGCATTTATATTGGGAGTTGAGAGTAAAAAAACTGTTGGCCAAACTAGCATTTTACAGATTAAGGTGCCCGGCCACCTTAACAGTTGCCTGTGAATATAGTTACATAGTTACATAGTTAGTACGGCTGAAAAAAGACACATGTCCATCAAGTTCAACCAAGGGAAGGGAAAAGGGAAGGAAAAATTTCTACACATAGGAGCTAATATTTTTTTGTTCTAGGAAATTATCTAACCCTTTTTTAAAGCCATCTCCTGTCCCTGCTGTGACGGCTCCTGCGGTAGGCTATTCCATAGATTCACAGTTCTCACTGTAAAGAAGCCTTGTCGCCTCTGCAGCTTGAACCTTTTTTTCTCCAGACGGAGGGAGTGGCCCCTTGTTTTTTGAGGGGGTTTTACAAGGAACAGGATTTCACCATATTTTTTGTATGTGCCATTAATATATTTATATAAGTTAATCATGTCCCCCCTTAGTCGTCTTTTTTCCAGGCTAAATAGGTTTAATTCTTTCAATCTTTCCTCATAACTTAAATTCTCCATGCCCCTAATTAGCTTCGTTGCTCTTCTTTGTATTTTTTCCAACTCCAGGGCATCCTTTCTATGAACTGGAGCCCAGAACTGGACTGCATATTCTAGATGAGGCCTCACTAATGCTTTGTAAAGTGGTAATATTACATCCCTGTCCCGCGAGTCCATGCCTCTTTTAATACACGACAATATCCTGCTGGCCTTTGAAGCAGCTGATTGACACTGCATGCTGTTATTGAGTTTATGATTTACAAGTACACCCAGATCCTTCTCAACAAGTGACTCCCCCAGTGTAGCTCCCCCTAGGACATATGATGCATGCAGGTTGTTGGTACCCAGATGCATAACTTTACATTTATCTACATTAAACTTCATCTGCCAAGTGGACGCCCAAACACTTAGTTTGTTTAAATCTGCCTGTAATTCATGAACATCTTCCATAGTCTGAACTATATTACATAGCTTGGTGTCATCTGCAAAAATAGAAATAGTGCTATTAATCCCATCCCAAATGCAAAGGTATTCGTATTCCAATACATTATATTAAAATAAATACATTTAAAAGTAAATGCCCCCTTGTGAGACAAAAAAAACTCTAAATACAGTTTAATTTAAAAAATTGTAAAAAACAAAACATGCATACAAAAAAATGAATAATAGATTTATTTAAATAAAAACATTTTATCAAATGAAGTCATAAAACAGAACAAAAATTATATATCCCCCTAATCATTAAAATCTTTACAAAAAAAGTCAAACATAATTTAAAAAGTGTTTAGAGAACTAAAAAAAAAAACAAAATAAGGACAGAATCAAATTGTATGCACATTCCGCTTAAAATATAAATGAAATCAAAAATTTTTGAACCAACAAATCATAACAAAAAAATACTTCCTGAAATGCAAAAACAAGACTTCACACCGCTATGTCAGCAAAAAAAAAAATATATATTTTTTTATGGATCTCAGAATGCAGTGAGGCAAAAACATAAGAACATTGCTCCATCCTCAAGGCCAATTGCTCCATCCTCAAGGCCAAAATGAGTCACGTTCTTAAGGGCTTAACCAAATGCGGAGCTTCAATGTTTATCTGATCGCTACCATACGTGAAATAAACTGGACCCTACATCTAGAATAATATGTAGCCAATTCTGCTAGTTTATATATATTCGAAAACTTGATGCCCTGTGACAGGTTCACATGGGAACCAAATAAATATAAACAGATGGTGAAACCCTCTCATGACAGCCACCGATTGCCATAACAATGTATAGGAATTCCCATACCGCCAGCGCTGATGTCACATCTATAGACAGGAAAGTATCTGAGGCGCTGAAACCTTTATGCGGAGCCAGGATTTCATCAATTAGATTGACACAAAAAAGATAAAGTTACTCTTTTCTGCAGACGGTATCTTCACTTGTCTGCCCATTTCCCATGGTGAAAGATGTCCTCCTGTCTTCATGTGTGACACAAATTGGTTTAGTAAAGTATCTGGTAAGGAGCTTCACCTGATCTCTGGAGGCTTCGAGGTGTCAAGTCATCTACTCTCTAGTTGTGCCCCAGGGCTACACTATCTGCTCGGCCTTTTCCCAGCAGCTCTTAAGATCCTGCTTCTTTACCATTTCTTCTTCAGGAGACACTTAAGGTCTGGGAATCTATATGACCCCCTCCGACTGACTGTCACAGACACCGAGCTCTCACACAAATGATCTTGTTCGTAACATTGAGAGAGATTGCTACCATGGGAGGTTGTGTTAAAAGAAATAGACGCAGTACAAACAACCGGAGACTTTACCTCTGTTATGGCATCTTTCCAGTAACATACATTACACATGCCGTGCTACAGATGGATGACCTTAGATGTAGAGACTAATATATGGGGCATTATTGTTCCAGTTTACATTATAAAACGAGTTTGTTAAAAAGTGCCTTAAATATAAAAAACAACAACAACTAAAAATATGAAGACATTTTTATAACATCTTTTAATATTCTATTCGCCCATTTCTGTTATTTTTTGCTCTCACAGATTTTGGATTTCCAAGGAAAACAATCCCAAATTTCTTGGACAGGCCTCTGCATAATGAGTAAAGTCTGAATCTGCAGCAACATTTGAATATTTGAGGGTTCGTACAGACATGGCGGATCTTGCAGCGGATTTGCCGCAGATTTCAGCCTCTGCATTGCAAAGGTGGAAATCCGCAGTGAACATCTGCTACCTCTCCATAACCCACTGTGCATGCTGCAGAATTTTAATTCCGCACAGGAATCTAGCGTCCGCACCATTGTTTTCCGCAACGTCTGCACTAAGTTAATTAAAAAGCTGCAGGAACAAAAGGAAACAAAAGTCTGTTGCGGATCTCCACCGCGGCCTGTCCGCAGTGCATTAGGCAGCAAATCCGCCACGTCTGAACTTGCCCAAAGAGGGCAGGCGCAGCACTTATACCAATAGTGACCAAGCTGAAGCATGGAGCAGAAGCAGAGTGGTGGCAGGGAGTAGAGATGGACGTGGACTGCAGCGAAATAGGTCTGTATAGGAGCTATAGACACTAAATAGTCGATTTTTCATTAAGATTTTATGCAAAGTAGTTTAACTTTTGATTTTAGATGAATTTTAACAATAAAAGTATACATAGCCTTTCTTTACCTACAGATTCCCAGAGTTGTTTTCAAATACTACAAGTCCAGAATTACACCTTTAAAAAGAGGGAGGGGCACCCTTTGTTACCACCCGCAACACGATTGTGGGCTGCCGATTGGGCAGCCGGGGACATAATAATGGCCTCCAGGTCTGCCATCTTAGCACACCTATTACGCCCTCCCATATTCTGCTGGTGTCCCGCTGTCCCATGCTGCAGATACAGTTGTACATAACACAGTTGAACACAATGGTGGAGAAGGCAGCCGTCAGTTTTCTGCTCCACGATTGACCCGTTTATGAGTGCCGTGTGTGGCTTGTCACAGACAGGCGTGATGCAGGGAGGTCATCGTGTAAGGGTGGTTAACACCCCTCTTCTTGTTTATTGCTGTGCCTGCGCAGCGCAGGGAACCAGACATAGACAGCTCGGGAGTTCGAAAGAGCGTTGTCGTTGTCATGACAACGGCATTGACTATGCCGTGCGTCATGACGCGCACACTCCTACACAGATCGACGGAGTGAAGTCTCCGTTGACTCTGTGAAGGGAAGGGTGGGCAGAACGATGGAAAACCGTTGTGACGTCACCCAAAGGGGGGTGTTGAAAGAGGCGCGAAAGAAGGAGGACGGAAGAAAAAGAGAGGACGCTGAGATGAGCCGGAACCCAGGAGGAGACTCAGGGGGAAATAGAAGGTACAGCCAGAGCAAGGAAGGAGAAGTGGGGATTAGCACTATAGGAGAGGACTGGCCATAGAGATACCCAGATCCCTTGCAGTGCGCTGCGGCAGAGCGTGCACGGACTAAGCTATACCCAAATACCCTCTTCTGGGCTAACGACCGTCTGTTGGAAGGTAGTTGTCACGATCCGTGGGTATGTGGACCCACTAGGCCATACCGCCGTAGCGGAGTAGCAGCTGGCCAAACAATAGTCCTAGTACAAGAGTACATTTAATCGTCCAGACATCAATGGAGGCTCGGCACAGATAAACTTGCAGACACCAGATGTGGTGTATATCAGCAGGCGTGACAGGTGGCACAACACGACTCCAAAACTCTAAGGCACAGTAACAAATATAGCACGGGATACAGGATACAGGTAGCAGGGCACGGGAACAGGATAACACTAAGGGACCATTTGCTAAGACTAAAATGGGTAAACACAACAACGCTCAGGCAATGAGTGAAAGGGCAGAGCCCCTTTTATAGTCCAGGGTGATCATGGGCTAATTAGAAATTATTTTCATGTGCGTGAACTGGCCCTCTAAGGCCAGGCGCGAGCGCGCGCGCACCCTACGGACCCATTGAAGCAAGGCGGAAGTGAGTGCTGGCGTCTCCTAGGAAGGAGATGCCTGCCAGCTAGCACTCACAGAGTCATGGCCGCGGCCGTCGAGGGGTGAGTAGGAATGACGGTCCGCGGCCATGTCCCTTACAGTAGTTATTCCTTAGGCTTGAGTAAGTCAGCGGCCCCTCTCTTCATATCACCCCTAGAAAGCTAGACAGCGACTAGTTATTGGGCCAACGCCTAACACTTTCCACAAGCACCTGTCAGTTGCCCGTGTCCTTGGGCTTATGCAGAATTAGAATACGGTCTGCAATTCAATTGCTGTGGAGCATGTTATGAACTGTTAAAGTGTATAAGCCGATTGTGGCTTGGAGTAGGTAGGACAAACAGGGCAGAGTGACAGAAATCAGCATTGGACTTATGCAAGGATGAACTGAACAATTTGTACTCGTCACCTGTGGCTGTTTGGTTTCATCCTAGGCGTGCCCCAAAATCTCTGGCTGCCGCTTGAGGGTGGGAGAGGGTTTGCTACAAAAGATAGTGGTTAGAACCGCAAGGACCCGTGGTGGTGCCAGAAGGTCCGGTTAGTCCACTGACTCCCATGACGCAACCCAGGGCCGAGAGCGTGGCTCTTACCTTGGGGTTATTCTGGCAGCAGTGGGTAACTCCCCCAGTGACTGAGAGAGGAGTGTTGGTACCAAAGCTCTTGGTAACGTGGGGTCAGGTAAAACCTCTCTCAGGGGGACTCCAGCGGGATCGACATCCCCAACCTCAGTGAGTACTGTCTGCTCCGCATAGGAAAAGTACCCTGTTCTGTATTAATCTCAGTAAACAGTTAAACCAAGAAGTTGTGTTCATATTTATACCCCATGTGCAACGATCACCCACCTACAATCACGCCTGTCTGCATCGAGCCACTCAGAAAACATACCAGAGAAGCTCGGTGAGTATTTATTTTATTATTTTTAGCAAGCAGAATGGGGCATTATACTGTAGGGGAGGCACTAAACCGTTTGTGGCAGGCACTATAGGGGCATATAACTGTGGGTGTGACAGGCACTATAGGTGAATTATACTGTGTGGGGTACTATAGAAGCATTATATGGGTGGGCACAGGGCGTAGCTAAAGGCTCGTGGGCCCCGATTCAAAAGTTCTTCTTGGGCCCCCCAACTTCTCTTCATAGCCGATGGCCCGTTTTACATCATGTGGATAGCCAGGTGCATCTGTGTTACTTACCTGGGGAAGAGATGGCACCAGGATGCATTATGGGAAGAAAACAAGCCAGCTGAGGCAGTGTGATGCTCTGGACAATGTTCTGCTGAAAAACTTTGGGTCCTGATATTCATGTGGATGTGCCACGTACCACCCATCTAAACATTGCTGCAGACAAGTGCATCCTATCATGGCAGCGGTATTTCCTAATGGCAGTGCCCTCTTTCAGCAGTATTGTTAGGGATCTGCCAGGTACTACTTCTAGGTATACTCCTGGGATTAATCAATCCACACCTGAGGCCAGACCTGTTCGACTGACACCATCTCCCACCAACCAGGGTGGCAGGCTCAGGAGTGGGAGAGCCTATCGCGGCCTGGTCAGTCGGAGTTAGCTCCGCCCCCTGTCCTTTATTACCTGCTGTGTTCTCCTCCTCAGTGCTTGTAATTCTTTTGGATTCCTGGCCCCACTGCTGCTTGCTCCAGCCTGCTTCTGCCGTGCTTCTGCCTTGCTGCTGTTCTGCTTAACCCGCTTTGCTTTGCCTCCGGCTTGCTTCCTCCTCCGTGCTCACTTGGGTATACTCCACTTCATCCTGGTCCTGACAACTCATTCACCGCTCCGTTTCCTCTCGGCGTTCCGTGGGCTACTGCCCCTTCCCTTGCGTGTTCCCTGTTTGTTCTCCCGTGCACTTAGACAGCGTAGGGACCGCCGCCCAGTTGTACCCCGTCGCCTAGGGCGGGTCGTTGCAAGTAGGCAGGGACAGGGCGGTGGGTAGATTAGGGCTCACTTTCCCTTCACCTCCTTCCTGCCATTACATAATTACAAGCCACTTACCTAGTCTACCATTTCCCCTACGCTGACGCTATCATGGACCCCCTTGAGACCCTGACCCAGCAGATGCAGGGCCTCTCTCTACAGGTCCAGGCCCTGGCCCAGAGGGTCAACCAGGGTGACGCTGCCGTAGTAGTTCCCCTCACCTCACCTCTAGAACCCGACCTCAAGTTACCTGACCGGTTCTCAGGGGACCGTAAGACGTTTCTCTCCTTCCGGGAGAGTTGCAGACTATATTTCCGCCTTAAACCCCACTCCTCAGGTTCCGAGAACCAGCGGGTGGGTATCATCATATCCCGACTCCAGGAAGGGCCCCAAGAGTGGGCCTTCTCCTTGGCTCCTGACGCCCCTGAACTTTCCTCTGTTGATCGCTTTTTCTCTGCCCTCGGACTCATTTACGACGAGACTGACAGGACTGCTTTAGCCGAGAGTCAGCTGGTGACCTTACGTCAGGGTAGCAGACCGGTTGAGGAGTACTGTTCTGATTTTAGAAAGTGGTGCGTAGCTTCTCGGTGGAACGATCCGGCCCTAAGGTGCCAGTTTAGGTTAGGATTATCTGACGCCCTGAAGGATCTGCTTGTTAGCTACCCCTCTTCTGACTCCCTTGACCAGGTTATGGCCCTAGCAGTACGACTTGACCGACGTCTCAGGGAACGTCAGCTTGAACGCTTCAATGTGCTCCCCTCTGACTTTTCTGCGATTCCCCCCGAGGTCCCGTCTCCTCGCCCCTCCACGGAGGACTCGGAGGTACCTATGCAACTCGTGGCCTCCATGTCCCCTCGACAACGTAGGGAGTTTCGCAGAATGAATGGTCTCTGCTTCTACTGTGGGGACGACAAGCATCTACTGAACACCTGTCCCAGGCGCAAGAATCAACAGCCGGAAAACTTCCGCGCCTAAGTGATCATCGGGGAGGTCACTTGGGCGCACAGGTATTTCCCGTTAATGTGAAACGCAATAAAATTTTGCTTCCCTTTCAGGTCTCGTTTGCTGGCCGGTCTGCCACGGGCAGTGCCTTCGTGGATTCTGGCTCATCTGCTAATATCATGTCTGTGGAATTTGCTATGTCTCTAAAAATGCCTTTTATTGATTTACCTTATCCTATCCCTGTAGTAGGTATCGACTCCACTCCCCTTGCTAATGGTTATTTTACTCAGCATACTCCTGTTTTTGAACTCCTGGTTGGCTCCATGCATTTGGAGCAGTGCTCTGTACTGGTGATGCAGGGATTATCGTCTGATCTGGTATTAGGTCTTCCCTGGTTGCAGCTGCATAATCCCACGTTTGATTGGAATACTGGGGATCTCACCAAATGGGGTAGTGAATGTCTTATGTCATGTCTTTCTGTTAACTCTATTTCTCCCCGGGAGGAGGTAAACACGCTTCCTGAGTTTGTTCAGGACTTCGCCGATGTGTTTTCTTAGGAGGCCTCCGAGGTGTTGCCCCCCCCATAGAGATTACGATTGCGCCATCGATTTGGTGCCTGGTGCCAAGCTTCCTAAGGGTAGGATATTTAATCTTTCATGTCCTGAACGTGAAGCTATGAGGGTGTATATCCAAGAATGCCTGGCCAAGGGTTTCATTCGCCCCTCGACTTCTCCTGTAGGTGCTGGCTTCTTCTTTGTGGGGAAGAAGGATGGTGGTCTTAGGCCGTGCATTGATTATCGGAACCTGAATAAGGTCACCGTAAGGAACCAGTACCCACTTCCTTTGATTCCGGATCTTTTTAATCAGGTTCAGGGAGCCCAATGGTTTTCTAAGTTAGATCTACGGGGGGCATATAACCTTATCCGCATCAAAGAGGGGGATGAGTGGAAAACTGCGTTCAACACACCCGAGGGTCATTTCGAATACCTGGTCATGCCCTTTGGGTTGTGTAATGCCCCTGCTGTCTTCCAGAATTTTATTAATGAAATCCTGAGAGATTACCTGGGTAATTTTCTTGTTGTGTACCTTGATGACATACTGGTGTTTTCCAAGGACTGGTCCTCCCACGTGGAGCATGTCAGGAAGGTGCTCCAGGTCCTTCGGGAGAATAATCTGTTTGCTAAGACTGAAAAATGTGTCTTTGGGGTACAGGAGATACCATTTTTAGGGCAAATCCTCACTCCTCATGAATTCCGCATGGACCCTGCCAAGGTTCAGGCTGTGGCGGAATGGGTCCAACCTGCCTCCCTTAAGGCATTACAGTGTTTTTTAGGGTTCGCCAACTATTACAGGAGATTTATTGCCAACTTCTCGGTCGTCGCTAAGCCTCTTACGGACCTTACTCGCAAGGGTGCTGATGTCCTCCATTGGCCCCCTGAGGCCGTCCAGGCCTTTGAGACCCTCAAGAAGTGCTTTATCTCGGCCCCCGTGCTGATTCAGCCCAACCAAGAGGAGCCATTTATTGTGGAGGTTGACGCATCCGAGGTGGGAGTGGGGGCCGTCTTGTCCCAGGGTACCAGCTCCCTCACCCATCTCCGCCCCTGTGCTTACTTCTCTAGGAAGTTTTCGCCCACGGAGAGTAACTATGATATTGGCAACCGCGAACTTCTAGCCATTAAATGGGCTTTTGAAGAGTGGCGCCACTTCCTGGAGGGGGCCAGACACCAGGTAACGGTCCTTACGGATCACAAGAATCTGGTTTTCCTAGAATCGGCCCGGAGGCTTAATCCTAGACAAGCTCGGTGGGCACTATTCTTTACCAGATTTAATTTCTTGGTTACCTATAGGGCTGGGTCCAAAAATATTAAGGCTGATGCCCTGTCACGTAGTTTCATGGCCAATCCTCCTTCCGAGAAGGATCCTGCTTGTATTTTACCCCCTGGTATAATCGTTTCTGCCACGGATTCTGATTTCGCTTCTGATATCGCGGCTGATCAGGGTGCAGCTCCCGGGAACGTCCCTGGGGACAAACTGTTTGTTCCCCTGCAATACCGGCTAAGGGTACTCAGGGAAAACCATGACTCCGCTCTATCTGGTCATCCTGGCATCTTGGGCACCAAACACCTCATTACCAGAAACTATTGGTGGCCTGGGTTGCCTAAAGACGTTAGGGCTTACGTCGCCGCTTGTGAGGTTTGCGCTAGGTCCAAAACCCCTAGGTCCCGACCTGCGGGCCTACTACATTCCTTGCCCATTCCCCAGAGACCTTGGACCCATATCTCCATGGATTTTATCACCGATTTGCCTCCATCTCAGGGCAAGTCGGTGGTGTGGGTGGTAGTAGATCGCTTCAGCAAGATGTGCCACTTTGTGCCCCTTAAGAAGCTACCTAACGCCAAGACGTTAGCTTCTTTGTTTGTGAAACACATCCTGCGTCTCCATGGGGTCCCAGTCAATATAGTTTCTGACAGAGGGGTAGAATTTGTTTCCTTATTTTGGAGAGCCTTTTGTAAAAAGTTGGAGATTGATCTGTCCTTCTCCTCCGCCTTCCATCCCGAAACTAATGGCCAAACGGAGAGGACTAACCAGTCCCTGGAACAATATTTAAGGTGTTTCATCTCTGACTGTCAATTCGATTGTGTCTCATTCCTTCCCCTTGCTGAATTTTCCCTGAATAACCGGATCAGTAACTCGTCAGGGGTCTCCCCGTTTTTCTGTAATTTCGGGTTTAACCCAAGGTTCTCCTCCGTTTCCCCTGGTTGTTCCAATAATCCTGAGGTAGAGGATGTTCATCGGGAACTGTGCACTGTCTGGGCCCAGGTTCAGAAGAACCTAGAGGCGTCCCAAAGCGCACAAAAGATTCAGGCGGATAGTAGACGTTCTGCTAACCCCCGGTTTGTCGTCGGGGATTTGGTCTGGTTGTCGTCCAGGAACTTGCGCCTTAAGGTCCCGTCCAGGAAGTTTGCTCCCCGATTTATTGGGCCTTATAAGATCATTGAAGTCCTCAACCCTGTATCCTTCCGTCTGGAGCTGCCCCCATCCTTTCGCATACATGACGTCTTCCATGCCTCCCTCCTTAAACGCTGCTCCCCGTCCTGGTCCCCCTCGAGGAAACCTCCTGTTCCCGTTCTCACCCCTGAGGGGGTGGAATTCGAGGTGGCCAAGATTATGGACAGTAGGATGGTCCAGGGCTCCCTCCAGTACCTGGTCCATTGGAGAGGGTACGGGCCGGAGGAGAGGACTTGGGTACCTGCCCGTGATGTTCACGCTGGGGTATTAATCAGGAGGTTCCACCTTTTCTTCCCTACTAAACCGGGTCCTCTTAGTAAGGGTCCGGTGGCCCCTCATAAAAGGGGGAGTACTGTTAGGGATCTGCCAGGTACTACTTCTAGGTATACTCCTGGGATTAATCAATCCACACCTGAGGCCAGACCTGTTCGACTGACACCATCTCCCACCAACCAGGGTGGCAGGCTCAGGAGTGGGAGAGCCTATCGCGGCCTGGTCAGTCGGAGTTAGCTCCGCCCCCTGTCCTTTATTACCTGCTGTGTTCTCCTCCTCAGTGCTTGTAATTCTTTTGGATTCCTGGCCCCACTGCTGCTTGCTCCAGCCTGCTTCTGCCGTGCTTCTGCCTTGCTGCTGTTCTGCTTAACCCGCTTTGCTTTGCCTCCGGCTTGCTTCCTCCTCCGTGCTCACTTGGGTATACTCCACTTCATCCTGGTCCTGACAACTCATTCACCGCTCCGTTTCCTCTCGGCGTTCCGTGGGCTACTGCCCCTTCCCTTGCGTGTTCCCTGTTTGTTCTCCCGTGCACTTAGACAGCGTAGGGACCGCCGCCCAGTTGTACCCCGTCGCCTAGGGCGGGTCGTTGCAAGTAGGCAGGGACAGGGCGGTGGGTAGATTAGGGCTCACTTTCCCTTCACCTCCTTCCTGCCATTACAAGTATAATGCCCCGCCACACTGCAATCATTGTTCAGGGATGGTTTGCGAAAGATAACTAAGGGTCCTTTACAACTTGGCAATTTTGGTCGTGACAATGAGCGCCGATAAACGAGACAGCTTGTTGATGATCCTGAAAAGATATTCAAGCAGAAACTGTCCAAATACTCACAAATTCAATGGATGCAAGAATTGTGAAGGTGATATCAGAGAAGGGGTCCTATGTTAACATGTAACTTGGCCTGTTAAGTTTTTGTTGATTGAAAGAGCTTTTGACTGTAAATATGACCTCCTGATGCTGCAAATTCAACAAATGACCATTTGGAACGCGGTGTAGAGTTTGGTGCAGGTCCCAGAGATGGGACATGTATCTATCGGACATGCATGGCATATCCTGTGGAAATGCCATAAATGTCCGAGATGAGAATATCTTTTTAAGGTGAAATTCATATAATATTATATTGGTAGAAAAAAAATATTAATCTTGTGCAACATTCACACACACACAATTAGGAAAATATAAGTGTGTGGAAACTATTATTTAATTTTAACCCCTTCCCGACATTTGACGTAGCCATACGTCATAGCCGGGTAGGGGAAGTATTGAACGGGCTCACGGAGTGAACCCGCTCCATACGATGCGGATGTCGGCTGTATGTTACAGCCGACACTTCACAGTAACGAGCGGGATCGAACTCGAGCGCGATCCCGCTTGTTTAACCCGTTAAATGCCGCGTTCAGTAGCGACCGTGGCATTTAAATCGTTATAAAGAGGGGGCGACCCCCTCTAGCAGCTCATTGCGCCCCCAGCAATGCAATCGCGGGGTGGCAATGGTTGCTATGGCTGCATGGGGGCCTAATGAAAGTCCCCAGGTCCGCCATCTCTGTGCTCCTACAGGGCTTAATAGAAGCCTGTCAGAAAGACGATATACTGCAATACATTGGTATTGCAGTATATCGTGCAAGCGATCGCTGGTTGAAGTCCACTTGGGGAACTAATAAAAAAAGTAAAACTTTGTAAATTAAAGGGGTTTTTTTTTACATTAAAAGTTAAAAAAAAAACTTTTCCCATTTTCCCCCTAGCGCATAGGAAAAAAATAAATGAATAAACATAATTGGTATCGCCACATCCGTAAAAGCCAGAATCGCTATTTTTTGGTCACCTCATCTCCCACAAAAAATTCAATAAAAAGTGATCAAAATGTCGCATGTACACCAAAATGGTATTATTAAAACCTACAGCTTATCCCGCAAAACATAAGCCCTCACACCACTTAAACGACAGAAAAATAAAGAGTTCTGGCTCTCAGAATTTGGCGACACAAAAATACATTTAATTTTTTACACTTCGTTTTTGTACTTGTAAAAGTAGTAAAATATAAAAAAACGATATATATTTGGTATCGCCATAATTGTATTGACCCTCAGAATAAAGTTAACATGTTGTTGTAATTGCACAGTGAATTCCGTAAAAACGAAGCGCAAAAAACAATGGAGGAATCGCTGTTTTTTTCATTTTCTACCCCACAAATAATTGTTTTCCCGTTTCCTAGTACATTATATGGCACAACAAAAAATGCTACAAAAAACTACAACTCGTCCCACAAAAATTAAGCCCTCATAGGACTATATCGACGGAAAAATAAAAATTTATGGCTTTTGGAAGGTGGGGAGGAAAAAACGAAAATTAAACTCTGAAAGTTGTTCATGACGGGAAGGGGTTAATTAGTTAATAAAAAAAACACATAAAAGAGTTTGTGCAGACCACTAAATAGTCTGAAATTTTTTTTATTAAAAAAAAGCTTAATATTTGACAAAAAGACAATTGCCCAAGTAAACATTGAAGATTATCCAATTAAATCAGCCCATGTCCAAACCATGAGGAAACTATACCTAGGTTATATCCTGTTAACACATATCTAAACCAACAAAACCTGCCAAAAATGTAATTACAAGAAAGTACATGCACCATCAATTATAGTTCATGTCACCAGATATTGTAAATAACAAAAACAATCCAGGACATTACATATCACGAGATCGGCACAGCTCCACAATGAATCAACCCCCCCCCCCCCCCAGAATCTGAAAAAACAGTGTCAGAATTGCCGTTTTTTTTCCTACCCCCTAAAAAAATCATATAAAAATGTATACAATACTTTATATGTACCTCAAAATGGTGCAATTAATGATACAACTTTTTCCACATAAGGCAAGCCCTCATATGGCTTTGTCAATGGAAAAATAAAAAAGTTATGGCTTTCAAAATGTGGAGATGAAAAAATAATTAAAAATAAATAAATCGCCGCATTCAAAGTAAAGTCCAAAATAAGCCGTGTCCTTATTGGTTAAGGACCAGAAATTTCCGATCCATGGAGGCCCCACGTCACAACTTACAGTTAAAGGATCTGCTGCTAACGTCTTGGGGCCAGATAGCACAGGACACCTTCAGAGGTCTTGTGGGGTCCAAGCCTTGACGGGCCAGATTTGTTTTGGCGGCACGAGGGGAACCTACACAATATGAGGCAGGTGTTTTTAATGTTATGACTCCATCAACTTACTGTATATTATATATGTATTATAATTTATTTAGAATCTTCCCAAGAATATAGGTATTAACTAATAGTATATTACCTAGGACATAATTAATAACAGTGACACAATAATACAGTCATACAACAACTGAATAATTGCAACATACAGTGACTATGCAAAAGTTAAGAACTGACATAACATTAAAATAAATCCAAGCAGCTATGTACAAATTCAAAACTCAATTTCTGTCACTATAGGTCTTCAAAAGATACAAAATCATATACAATTTTAAATTATACTCTTTCTATTAGGTTTCAGACCAGAGCCTTTGTCAGAAGAACTGGTGGCCAGAGACTCATTGATGTAGACCACCTCATTGAACTAGGGGAACAAAATCCTGCCCAATGGGGCCAATCACCCTGGCCATACTGATCATGAAATGTTGGAAACATGGGAGGGCATGGTCTAATTGGAAGAGCAGATCTATGGTTCATATATTTCGTGTAGTACATGGAAAAAAAAGTCTGTATTTGGGTTGTACCTCACTATTTTTCCCTATAAAAACAAATACAGACAAGATGGCTGTCTGTGAGCGATCGTTTAATACAAGAGCTATCTGAGGAAAGATGAACAACTAGCTCATGAGGTACTAGGTGTATTATCCCTGTACTGTGACATTACTGCGTGCATACTTCCTGTGCTGTGACATCATCATGTGCATTATACCGTTACTGTGACTTCACTTTGTGCATTATCTCTCTACTGGGACATCACTGAATGCATTATCCCTCTACTGTGACATCACTATGTGCATTATCACAGTAGTGTAATATCACAATGTGAATTAGGTCTTTCTTGTGATATCACTTGCTCCATTTTTCTACGTTGTAACATCTCTTTGTGCATTTTTTCTGGATTGTGACATCACTATGTGCATTACTCTTTTACTGTGTGACATCATTGGAGCATTTTCTCTGTCCTGTGACATCACTTTGTGCAGTATTCCTGTGCTGGGATATCATTGAGAGCAGGGGCGTAGCTAGAGGCTCATGGGCCCCGATGCAAAAATTCTTACTGCCCCCCCCCCCCCCCGCAAACTTCTCATGGCCGACGGTCCGCTTTCAGCTGCATCGCTGGGTCTCCTAAGTGACCCAACAATGCAGCACTAGCAGCCGGGGGCGTCACTAAGGCCGGGTTCACACACACTATTTACGGACGTAATTCGGGCGTTTTAGCATTGAATTACGTCTGAAAATGCGGCTCAAAAGCGTCGGCAAACATCTGCCCATTCATTTGAATGGGTCTTACGATGTTCTGTGCCGACGGTCATTTTTTTTTACGCGTCGCTGTCAAAAGGCGGCGCGTAAAAAAGTGCCTGTCACTTCTTCAGACGTAAATGGAGCCGTTTTCCATGGACTCCATGGAAAACCAGCTTCAATTACTTCCGTAATGGACGCAGCAAAAGACGCCTGCACATGCCATTACGGCTGAAATTACGGTGCTGTTTTCTCCTGAAAACAGCACCGTAATTTCAGCCGTAACAGACGCTGCCGTGTGAACATACCCTCAGGGCTTCAAATGTCCGGGAAATAGCCCCAATACATAGACAGCATAGAATATCTATAGCACTACGACCCTATAAACTATGGATAGGATTAGATACAGTGGCTCAGCAGACAGTATCACACATGATAGGATTAGATACAGTGGCTCAGCAGACAGTATCACACAAGATCGGATTAGATATAGGGCCCAGCAGACAGTATCATACATGATTGGATTAGATACACAGCTCAGCAGACTGTATCACACATGATAGGATTAGATACAGGGCCCAGCTCGCTGACATTGCGGCTCCAGCGCTGGACCCAGGATAGGTAAGAATAATAATTTTGCTTCTTTATGTGTTACTGATTATTTTTGTGTGTTTGTGTTTTTTTACAGGTTCGGTTGTTGGACTTCGGATACGAGGACTTCAATGACGGCGTTTTTTTTATTCTCAATAAAATGGTTAATGAGGGTTGTTTTTTTATTTCAATAAAATATTTTTTCTATGTGCTTGTATCTTTTTAAACTTTATTATCACCGCCTTAGTAATGGCCGCTGGCTGATTGACAACCTCTATTACTAAGGCGAGGCTTAATGTTAGCCGGTGCAGAGGCTACAATAACCCCCATTATTACCCCGGTACCCACTGCCACCAGGGGTACTGGGAAGAGCCGGGTACAAACCAGTACCCGACCATCTGTAGTGACGGGCAGGCACCGGGGTGGCCGCAGGCTGGTAGTATTAGGCTGGGGAAGGCCAAAAACAGTGGCCCTTCCCACCCTTGTAATGCTGCCTGCTGCTGCTGTGTTGTATCTGGCTGGTTATGAAAATTGGGGGGGACCCCACATCGTTCTTTCCAATTATTTATTTTATTTTTTTAATGACGTGGGGTCCCCCCCATTTTCATAACCAGCCAGATACAATAAAGCAGCAGCATTACCAGGATGGGAAGGGCCACTGTTTTTGGCCTTTCCCCTCCTGAGAATACCAGCCTGCGGCCGCCCTGGTGGCCGACCATCACTACAGATGGTCAGGTACTGGATCGTACCCGGCTCTTCCCAGCACCCCTGGTGGCGGTGGGTACCGGGGTAATAAAGGGGGTTAGTGTTAGCTTCTGCATCGGATAACACTAAGCCCCGCCTTAGCAATGGATGCTGTCAATCAGCCGGCGGCCATTACTAATGCGGTAGTAATATAGTTTTAAAAAAAAACCACAAAGACATAGAAAAAATATTTTATTGAAATAAAAAAAAAACCCGCACAACCCTCATTAACCATTTTATTAATTAAAAAAAAAGCTGTCATCGAAGTAGTCCTGGAATCCGACGTAGTCCAACGACCGAACCTGTAAGAAAACACACAAAAAATGATTAGTAACACATGTGTTAGGGTATGTGCACACACACTAATTACGTCCGTAATTGACGGACGTATTTCGGCCGCAAGTACTGGACCAAACAGTGCAGGGAGCCGGGCTCCTAGCGTCGTACTTATGTACGACGCTAGGAGTCCCTGCCTCGCTGCCGGACAACTGTCCCGTACTGAAAACATGTTTACAGTATGGGACAGTTGTCCTGCAGCGAGGCAGGGACTCCTAGCATCGTACATAACTATAATGCTAGGAGCCCGGCTCCCTGCAGTGTGGTCGGTCCGGTACTTGCGGCCGAAATACGTCCGTCAATTACGGACATAATTAGTGTCTGTGCACATACCCTAAGGCTTAGATACAGGGCCCATGTGTGATACTGTCTGTGGGACCCTGTATCTAAGCCTACCACAACGTAGGCTTAGATACAGGGTCCAGCAGACAGTAATCTTATACAGTATAAGATTACTGTGTGCTGGGGCCCTGTATCTAAGCCTACAGTGTGGTAGGCTTAGATACAGGGCCCAGCAGACAGGATCACGCATGGGCCATGTATCTAAGCCTACCATGTGATTGGCTTAGATACAGGGCCCAGCAGACAGGATCACACAATCTGTGATCCTGTCTCATGGGCCCCCTAAGCCTGCTACATCGTAGGCTTAGGGGTTGTGCAGTCCCTAAACATTGATGGCCTATCCACAGGATAGGCCATCAATAGCTGATGTGTCGCCCGGGACCCGCAAATCAGCTGTTTTGAAGGGGCCGCAGCACTCGTACGAGAGCTGCTTCCCCTTCATTTCACTACTCGCCCACACTGTGAATCGCCGACACGGATTCACATTGTGACCGGAATGAAGTGACAGGAATGAAGGGGAGAAGCTCTCGTACGAGTGCTGCGGCCCCTTCAAAACAGCTGATTGGCGGGTCCCGGGAGTCGGACCCCGCCAGTCAGGGCTAACCTTACCTTCCTCTTCGGCCGCGGCGGGAGTTCTGTAGTCTCGATGCTGTGCGCGGCGGCATAGCGCTGTGACGTCATGCGCTGCGCACAGCGCCTGACGTCAGGACCTCCGCTGCGATCCGGAACCAGGAAGGTAAGTAAAGTATGTTACTATAGTAACAGGGGCCCGCGGCCCGAGTTACTATAGTAACTTTTTATTGATGTGGTGCGGGGGGGCCGTGGGCCCCCCTGGCTTCGGGGCCCGGTCGCAATTGCGACCGCTGCGACCCCTATAGCTACGCCAGTGGTTGAGAGCATTTTTCCTGTATATTAACATCATTGTTTGCATAATCTTTGACTTGGTACAGGCCCATTATCAATATACTGGTACTACCATCAGGGGCCTGGCCACAAAGATAAAGAAAAATGTTGGGGGTCTAATGTGAGGTTTGAATTAATTTTGGGTCTAGTCTGAGATCTGAATGAATTTTGGGGCCTGAATAAATTTTGGTGTCTGGTTTGGGGTCTGAATTAATTTTGCCGTCTGGTCTGGGGTCTACGCAGTTGATGTGGGTACCACATATGAGGAGGAGGCCGAGACTTCATCCAGGCATGGAAGTTTCATACATCCATTATTATCATCAATAAAATATGCAGAAAACGTACCTGAGGGGATCAACGTCTGAAAAACCGACTGTTCTCTGCATTCTCCTCCTGCCAGGACCAGAGAGTAAAAAAAAAAAAAAAAATAATAGATAAGGAACATCATTTAGTTAACAGAAAGAAAATGGATGAGAAACAACGCTGTATTAAATTTTTCCCTACCTGTTCATTTACTTAGAAAAATATAAATAACTGAAGCCCAACAAATGCAAGTGGGAACATACCCTACGTGATCCAGATATGACATCAATATATACTGTATGTGAGAGTCCCACTGGCAATAGTTATGACTGCAGGTTGTATGAGGGAAACGATGGCCAGTTGGATTTCCATGATTGCCCATTAAATATGAAAAGCAAATAAAAAATTATGCAGGATCTAATTAAACCAGGGCCAGAAAAAAAGAATTGTCAGCGATTTATGGGTGAGCTATGTGGAGTATAATAAATACATGGAGGCAGTGGTTTTTACACATTACACTCCTAAGGTGGCGTCTGATTTCACTGCTTATTCAGACTCTGAGAACAGCCCTATATAGCCCTTCCAGATGTATGTAAAGGGGGCGTGGCTCTGACAACCAAATCTGCTAGGCCTGTTATCTGCAGTGCGGTTGTCACTGAAGCTTTATTTTATATATATATATATATATATATATATATATATATATATATATATATATTACTATTATAATGTCTGGGAACATCGCAAAAAGTATAATACCAAGGAAATGTGAAGATCGCCATGACCTTGTCGATTCAGGCACATCACGGCCAATGGTGTAAATACCAAAAGAAAAACCTTATGGCAGCAATGGGGCAAAGGTTGAGAAATAGGACCAAGGGTCATGTTGGGGGAAGCAAACAGCAGAACCAAGCACCATAATGGGGGGACCATTTTAAGCTTTTCTATGGGGCCTAATGGGAATGTAGAATAGTCTGAAATCCAAGTACTTTTTCATCGTAGACTCAGGATCATGCCCCTGTAGCTCAGATTATTCAGAAGGGCTGAAACTGCGCTACTTAATCCTCATACTGCAAACTTTTTGTCTTGATGGCTGGTCATAGACGTAGCGATTATCATTAAAGGGTTATTCCCATGTCCGACAGCGGTCTGATGACCCCCTTTCTGTATAGAGGTGCGGGCCCTAGAGCTGTGACCCGCATTTATCAGAGATTTATGGCATATCCTGTAGATCGCAGCGGTCGGATCCCCAGCGATGAGGAGAATGGGGGATCGATAATCTCCCGAAGCGCTCCATGTGAATGGAGCGCAGGTGCGCATGCTCGGCCAGCGCTCTATTCATTTCTATGGGACTTCCGGGACTGCTGTCCCTGTGGATAGGGGATACGTGTGTTCGTAGGAAAACTCCTTTAACAATCCAAGCAATTATAGGATTGTACGTTTCTTTTGTCCTATTGATGAATCTGGCGTAGTATAAGGGTATGTGCACACACACTAATTACGTCCGTAATTGACGGACGTATTTTGGCCGCAAGTCCCGGACCGAACACAGTGCAGGGAGCCGGGCTCCTAGCATCATAGTTATGTACGATGCTAGGAGTTCCTGCCTCGCTGCAGGACAACTGTCCCGTAGTATAATCATGTTTACAGTACGGGACAGTTGTCCTGCAGCGAGGCAGGGACTCCTAGCGTCGTACATAACTATGATGCTAGGAGCCCGGCTCCCTGCACTGTGTTCGGTCCGGGACTTGCGGCCGAAATACGTCCGTCAATTACGGACGTAATTAGTGTGTGTGCACATACCCTAAAAGCAATGGCAGGTCTAGTGGTGTAGAATTATCATACATGAGTAGTGCAAGGCATAACTATGAAGCCGCAACCGCTTTTTCTGGCGCATTTCTCTCTGTCGGAAATAGTGGTGCAGGGGCTTCATAAATGTGGCGTTCAGCCAAAAAGTCATATTTTTTCATGTATTTGATATTTCTGTCGCAGGCAGGAGGAAATATAAGGTATACTACTATATGTCCACTAGATGGTGATGAATCTCAAGTCAAACACCTGCAGATTTATTATCAAACAGAAAAATAAAGAACAGGCGAATGGGATTCCTGTAACATCCGGACGCTGCTGTGGGTAAAAAACGCAGCACAACGCAAAGTGTGAACAGGACATGAGGCCAGGGCTCTATGACGATCAATTATGGCCGATTATCGAACTGAAGCCTCAATATTTGGGTAATCGATTATTCTGAGTGATCCCTCCTCCACAGCGCTCTATTATAATCGCACTAAGGTTCCCGTTCACATCAGCGTCGGGTTCCGTTCATGGGTCCCATTGCAGCTTTCCATCGGAGGAACCGATGAACGGAAAGCCAATAGGAAACTTTTGCATTACCATTCATTTCAATGGTAATGCTTCCGTTTGCCTTAGTTTCCGTTTGTTTCTGTTCCGTAAAGTTTCCATTTTTTTGCGGAAACAATAGCACAATCGACCTTGGGTATATTCAGATGTTGCAATTGAGGTGCAATTAAATCCACATTAAAAACGCATACATTTTTACTGTGATTTGATGCGTTTTTTTGATGCATTTGCGTTTTTCAATGCATTTTTTAATAGGTTTGAACCGCACTTCAACTTCACCGACTGCAAACCCCATAAGCGCATGTTCACACAGGGAGGATGCGCTTGCGGAAAAGCACACAGAGTATCTGCCATGGGCGCGGCTGGGAATTCTGGCCGAAAAACTGCACCAAATTGTGGTCCAGTTTTTTGGCCAGAATGTCCGCTGCGGAAAACAGCACTAAAAAAAACTCTATACTTATCCGTAGCCATGGCGACGCGTCCCTCTGACGATCTGCATCCTGGCCTACAGGGATGACGTCAAATGATCGCTGCAGACTGTGATTGGCAGCAGCAGTCACATGGGATGAAACGCCATCCCTGGAGGCCGGGCTGGACGCAGAAGCAGAGAGATCTGGGTAAGTTGTTTTTTTTGCTGCGTTGCGATCTTTGCAGTTTTTCCACCGCAAAAATCGCAACATCTGTTATTTGTTGCGGATTTTACCTCCCCATTGAATTGAATAGGGAAAACCTGCAACAGAAAAGCAGCGATACACAACATATATTGACATGCTGCGGAATAACAAAACGCACCGCAGGGCAATTTACGAATGTATTTTCGGTGGATTTTGTGGATGAGGTTTGTTTGTATCTCATCCAATCTGCTGCTACTGTAATACGCTGCGGATTTTCCACAATAAAATACGTTGCGTAAAATCCACAGCATTTATGCTACGTGTGAACCCGGCCTTAGGGCAGATACAGACGGACGTTGCGTTTTTGCGCGCGCAAACAACGCAGCGTTTTGCGCGCGCAAAAACCATTTGACAGCTGCGTGTGTCATTTGTGTATGATGCGCGGCTGCGTGATTTTCGCGCAGCCGCCATCATAGAGATGAGGCTAGTCGACGCCCGTCACTGTCCAAGGTGCTGAAAGAGCTAACTGATCGGCAGTAACTCTTTCAGCACCCTCGACAGTGAATACCGAACACAATATACAGCAACCTGTTAAAAAAAAAAGAAAAAGTTCGTACTTACCGAGAACTTCCCGGCCGTTGCCTTGGTGACGCGTCCTTGGTGACGCGCCTCTCTTGACATCGGGCCCCACCTCCCTGGATGACGTGGCAGTCCATGTGACCGCTGCAGCCTGTGCTTGGCCTGTGATTGGCTGGAGCTGTCACTTGGACTGAATTGTCATCCCGGGAGGTCAGACTGGAGGAAGAAGCCGGGAGTTATCGGTAAGTCAGAACTTCGTTTTTTTTTACAGGTTCATGTTTATTGGGATCGGTAGTCACTGTCCATGGTGCTGAAACAGTTTAACTCTTTCAGCACCCTGGACAGTGACTATCTCCGGACGTTGCGTACCGGAATTTTTTTTGCCGGGTTCGGCCAAAACGAGTTCGGCCGAACCCGGTGAAGTTCGGTTCGATTGTCCGGGTTCGCTCATCTCAAAGACACTCCATTTGGATGTTTGGAAACAGAAAAGCACGTGGTGCTTTTCTGTTTACATTCATCCTTTTGACAGCTGGTGCGCTGTTTCAGTCGGTTCGCACGGAAGTGCTTCCGTGCGACCTGCGTGGTTTTCACGCACCCATTGACTTCAATGGGTGCGTGATGCGCGAAATACGTGGAGATATTGAACCTGTCGCGCTTTTTGCGCAGCGAACAAACGCTGCGCAAAAAGCACAGACTGTCTGTACTGCCCCATAGACTTGTATTGGTCTGTGCGTGGCGCGTGAAAACCACGCGGCCCGCACGTACCGAATACACACTCGTGTGAATCCCCCCTTAGGGTATGTTCACACGCTTAACAAAAAACGGCTGTAAAATACGGAGCTGTTTTCAAGGGAAAACAGCCTCTGATTTTCAGCCGTTTTTTATGCATCAGGCGTTTTTGGAGCCGTTTTTCTATTGAGACCATGAAAAACGGCTCCAAAAACGTCTCAAGAAGTGACATGCACTTCTTTTTTCGGGGCTTTTTCTTACGTGCCGTTTTTACAAACGGCACGTAAAAACACACCCAGTGGGAACAAATCGCCGTTTTTCCCATTGAAATCAGTTTGGAGTTTGGAGGCGTTCAGCCTCTGTTTTTTCAGCCGTTTTTCGTGGCCGTTTTACGGTTCCGTACACCCTTTGAGTTGACATCAATACCAGGTTTGATGTTTTCGGAGGGTGTATTCACATGCGATCACATGTTTTTTTTTGTGCTTAGTTTAAAGACCTGCCCGCCTTTTCTGGTATATTAATATGAATGGGAAAAGTGGCGCAGGGGAAAAATAAATACGGCTTTTAACCTGAAAACAAAATACAATGTTAAAGAGTACACAAGTATACAATGTACTGTATGGAGAAACATGACTTGTCAGAGGTGTCCGGCTCAGACCCAGGGGAGGGCAGGGGCGGTACTGGAGTCATTACTACAAACTGCTTCAGCTACTTGGGACTTGATTGTAGATAGTCTGCAGGCTGTGCAGAAGGTCATTTCTTCAATGTAACCCTCCAGCTTGGAGCTTATTAAGCTGAGGTGTCTCCTTCTCCTAAACCAGCCGCACTTAGCATGAATGCCTTTGGGCAGCATTCATCTAGTTCCCAGCCAGGATACCCCTATACACAGGAATTAGTGGACATGGCGGTCCATTCCGCAGAAAACTTCAGCCTATATCAGCAGAACCTGCACCAGCCACAGAAGCCGCCTTCCGGGTATGGTATAACGGACTATCCAGGGCCAAATACCAACCCGTATTGGTGGTTTGGTGGCTCTGCCAGAAGCCCTTCTTCTTACCTCAATGGAAATGCCTCTAGATATTGGTCAGGGGGTTACGCTAATAGCCAAGCGCAAGTCGAGGCTCCTTCTTCTGGCTATGGATCAGCGGAATCGACCTGGTCGGCTTATCCATTCCAAACGGACTCGAACCACACAATGAGACCTCCTTACTCCTACTCTGCTTTAATAGCCATGGCTATTGAGAAGACCCCTGAGAAGAAGCTGACCCTCAGCCAGATCTATGCCTATGTGGCCGACAACTTCCCCTTCTATAGGAAGAGTAAGGTGGGGTGGCAGAACTCCATCCGACATAACCTGTCCCTCAATGATTGCTTCAAGAAGGTGGCCAGAGATGAAAATGACCCAGGTGAGTTGTGGTTTGAGGGTCACCTGCGTCTATTATCATTGCCGAGTATGATGTGCAGATATGAAATGCTTTGATATTGCTAAATAATGGCCTGGAACATCTGTATTCCTAAAATGTATTGATGTAGCAGAGCTGAATTAGTTCTCTTTGTGCACTATCGTGGCTGTTATACTATATGGGTAAATCCTGACTCTAATGACCACAATGAATATCTTTGAGGCCGGAGCAGGCAAAAATCAGGTGAAATCCAAACCTCTTGAAATAAAACAAAAGTGTATATATAAAGTTTTTTTCACGCTCAAACTGCGCTGAGAAACCCAGTCCAACCTGCAGTCTTATAGATGTTTCTGCTCCGTCCACAAGCAATAGACAATCAACAGTCCAGAAAAGGTGCGTGCAGTTGTTCTGGTCCTTGTAGTGCCACAGAGCTCTGCAGTGTATCCCAATGTTCAAGCTCCAGGCAGGGTAAATCCTATGACTCCAATAGAGAAAAGGAGAAATAGTGCAACACTTATTTTTTTTTTTTTTTTTTTTTTTTGCGATACGCAAGATTTTTCATACTTACAGAAAATAGAATAAAAACATTAGTGATTCAAATAAAATCAGTAGCAGCACGTCAAACAAACTCGCCCGACCCTGGGTTTCGCCGAGTTTGTTTGACGTGCGGCTACTGATTTTATTTGAATCCCTAATGATTTGATTCTATTTTCTGTACGTATGGAATAAATCTTGCGCGGCTGTTCTACCATTATAATTCTCTAACACCCAGCCGTGTAACCTCTAAACAAAATATATACATCCTATGCAGGAATCAATGTAGCAGAGCAGAGTTTGTTTAATAGACCTCATGATGGCTCAATTTCAAGTTGTTCATGGGACTGTAGGTAAACTCCCCTCCGAGGGGAGGTGGACTGATACAATTGTCAGTTTTCTAGTGTAATTGCGTTAAATTGTGTGCCATGTTTCCTCTGTTCCCTATGTCATATCCGTGAGCATCAATTCATATTCAAAATGTCTGCTTGCTGTCAGTGAACAGTAGAGCCTAAAAACCTGTACTGAAAACGTGCTGTTCACGGCGATGCACAGCTCTTACCACCATGGAGTGAGACTACAGCTCCCAGCATGCGCTGACAGCCCCTGGGAACTGTAGTCTAACAGCTGGTTAGGGACCACTTATTGGCTGAATTGAGTGAATATCGGGCTTTATTTTTGGCTTGTGCATTTAGGCAAGAATTTTAGCGTACGTGGTTCAAGGGGTACTAAGTATACCTTCTATCTTCTGCTGTGCAGCTGAATGCTACATTATGTGCTGCTGTTCCCTGTTATCAGCCATTTCCTGCTGGTAGAAGCTGATGGTAGTGGGTTTTAAAAGGGATGTCCACTTTGCAGCATCTGTTTACATAGAAGGGTCGCCCAATTATAAGTCAATCACAGGCAGTCCAACGGCTGGAACCTGTTAGCAAGTGTTCAGTTCCCTTGCAGCACCACCACTGGGGAAATTAAGCATTACAGGGTTCTCATTGAAATCAATGAGTCTTCAGTGTAATGCATGGACTTGTTGGGTCCTCCAAAGCAAGAGATGCTCGCTACTCTGGCTAATGGATGAGGGTCCTGATTGTGGAACCCCTCTATTAATCACAATTCCCTAATAGGGTGTTATTAAATGAACTCTCTAAGCCAGACACCCCCTATATTGGCCAGAAAAATCCCTGCCCCATGACTACTACTTATATAGTCTATTTTGGAGAGGTCTTAAACTTTTGTTTTTCTCATCAAAGTTTCTCATACTTCTGTTTCCACAGGAAAAGGGAGTTACTGGACCCTGGATCCAAGCTGTGAGATGATGTTTGATAATGGCTGTTTCAGACGAAAGAGGAAAAAGAAGTCTGACAAAAACACCGGCAGTGGGACTGAACTTTGTGAAAAGTTGGAGGACAAAAGTATCGTAAAATCCCTGACGTCTGACAGCCTCGTGGGAACTCCGGAGAAGAAAATGAAGTCTTCTCCACTGTCCTCTCCAGCTTTGGACACCAGCCCTTGTTATACCACTTTGACACCTGCCGTGAATTCAGTGATGAGAAATGGGGCATCCATACAGCTCACGGGGGACTTCTCGCCCTCCAAACGCTATTTCACCGGACTCTCTTACCCCTTCAACTCCTCCTCGCAACCTGGTGACTTTATTTCTGAAGCCAACCTCAGGCCTAGGTTTTACCCGACCAAGCAGAGTAGCCTGTATTCTTCTCTTGTCAACCCTCTGCATTCCAGCCATAGGCTTTATAACCGTGAAGCTGAGATGTGATTAGGGGCGGTTATATCGAAAAATATATTTTCTTTTTACCTGCCGGGATTTGTTTTTACACTTACTCTATTTTATCATTGGAACCAGACTATGGGATTTATACTTTTAAAATACAGTTTACCTCAACTTCCCTAGATGTGGGGAACATCATTTTTTTTTTTTTTTTTTTTTTTTTTTTTTTTTTAGAGCAGTCCTAAAGGCCCAATGCTGACCATGCAATGATATGTTAATAGTTTTTTACCTAATGTTTGGAGTCTACAGCATATATATTCTCTCTAGGCATACGTTGGGCTTCAGGTGTGTATTCTGATGGTGTCAGGGGGTCGTTGGCCCCTCTGTACATAGTTGTGTAGTAGGTAGGTTAATGTTCCAAATGGATACCAGTTGACTCCCGCCAATCACGAGAATGGGCTTACCTTCCTGTTCCCGGGGGCTCCATAGGAATTGCACAGTAGTGCGCATTCTCAGCCACCGCTCCATTCATTTCTATAGGGCTGCCGAAGATGGCGCCATCTTCGGCAGCCCCATAGAAATGGATGGAGCGGCGGTCAGGCATGTGCACTACTGCTCCATTCCTATGGGGCCCCCAGGAACGTCAAGGTTAGCCAGTTTACGTGATTAAGGGTCCCAGCGGTCAGACCCCCACGATCAGATATTTATGGATAATTATGGGAAACCCCCTTTAACTTGCCTACTATATATGAGTATGCCATGTTCTTTGGCGTATTTGCCCAGTCGTGCGGAGCTGTAATATGACTACCCTAGGAGTCTATGGGGCCTGACTATCTTAGTATGCCTCTGATTTTATATGGAGGTTTCTTCTGTTGGATTCATATGGAAAGTAACAAACTGCGGCATGCTTTATTGAATGCTGTGATAAAATATTCTCTCCTAGAAACATTCCTTATAGAGGAGAAAATCCCCGTAGTCTATAGGGGTCACATTTGCTGTAGTGCAGGCTCTGCTGTAGACTTTGAGCTGAAATATGGCCCTTTTTTTGCAGAGAGCTGATCTTGTGTAGTACAAACACGTGGGGGGATTTGCTGTTCTACTCTGTACTAGAAGGGTCTATGGATGGGAAGGTTTTACTACAGTAGATCACTCATAAAGACCACCTAAACGGAAACCCATAAGAAGAATCCTGCAGCTGTAGTCCCTGAGATTCGCTCTCCGTGACTAAATGATTCATATTGGGAAGTATGAGACTACCGCAAGGTTTTTATTGTATGTACATTGAAGGTTTCTTTGTTTTTTTTGTTTTTTGTTTCGTTTTTTAGAAGTCTGTATCGTAAGTGAGATTTGTGTCCTCTGTTTATTTTCCTTCTAAGAATTGTGTGTTTTTGCACTCTTGATTTTTGTATTTTATGGAAGATAAAAGTAGATTGTTCTTTTTAATGGTTTGATGCATTTTGTCATTTTATTGCAAGGCTGGATTCACACATCGTGGTCAATGCCGTGGTTTTTTTTTATTCAAGACCAGGATATTTTTTCAAACTTTCTCATGGGACTGCAGCATCGGTCTCCTCTACTTACAAGATTCGGGTCTATTCACATGCTGCAGTCAAATTGTAGTTTATTGCCTATGTAAGTGTAGGGCCACACGGAGCGGCCTTGACACGGTCACAACGCGGCTAATAACCGCACCAGCACCATGTTCTGTGCGACTGTCCAACAGCCTGTTAGTGGCCGCATGTTACCACGGGTAAACCGTCCCTTTATCTGCAAAATCGTGCGGCCAAGAATTAATACACCCTTTATGGACGCACGATTTTGCAAATGACAGCAACTTACCCCCCATTCATTCTCTATGGCAGCACCGGAAAAAGCCGAACACTGCACTCGGCTATCTCCGGTGCTCCCATAGAGAATGAATGGAGCGGCAGTGCGCATGCGCATCTAACCGTAATACCTCTTAACAAGGTATTTGTCAGCCGCTCCTACATAGTGCCAGCGCGGTTGTTGACAGTGTCAGGGCCGCTCCGTGTGGCCTTACCCTTATGTCAATAAATCATGATTTGGACGCACCGTGTGAATACTCTTGATTACATCAGCACGTTCCCTGGGCTCTTTCTTTCTCCCATGTCATTGAGAAGGCCCCGGCAGGGTTGTACCTAGATATGCACTATTGCTGTATGTGCAAACTGTTGGGGAAATTACAGCATGGCACAAAAGCCCTTAACACGTTATACACAGGATTTTCTGTACATAAAAAATCCCTTTTTATTAGATAAACCTTAACACAATATTTTATTTTTGTCTTCTAATCACCAGTAGTCTGTCTTAATGGGTGGCCAAAGCCATTGTGGTACAGACAACTCTATCCTTTTAATGCAGAGAATGGATTACTGCCATCTGACAACTGGCCCATCCTCTGGCTTCTCACGTGTATCTTCCCACATGTGCCTGCCTGCTGCAGTGTGGGAGCAGGTAAGTAACTATCAGGGCTTTTTTATTGGCAGCACTGTGGCTGCCAATGTCGTGGGGCCCTGCAGCTGGCACTGTGAAACTTAGTAACTTGTATACATTTTTTGCCTTAAGCAACTTAGAGGTTGTACAGCATTAGAAAGACATGGCTGCTTTCTTTAAAAACAGTGCCACACTTGTCCCACAGGTTGTGTGTGGTATTGCAGCTCTGCCTCATTAACTTCAAAAGCGCTGAGCTGTAATACCACACACAACCCATGGACAAGTGTCACTGTTTTTGGAAGAAGGTAGACATGATGTTCTAATCCTGTACAACTTCTTTAAGCATACCTCAACACTCAAATTATCTGGCAAATCCAGTCCTGCCCCCAATTCAACCAGGAACACCCAGAAAAGCCCATATCGGGGCACATTTGCGTAACTACTGTCCCCTTTGTGGAATGTTTTGGAAGTATGACTTAAAGGGGGTTTCCCATCTTGGACAATTATGGCATATCCACAGGATATGCCAAAAATGCCCGATAGATGTGGGTACCACCTCAGGGTCCCTTTGACCCTGGTACTACTTTAACTCCCAATGTTACCCAACCACTTCCTGATAAGGCTGTGGAAACTATGTAGGATGGTGAACTATGCTGTTTACGTAAGTGAGTGGGAGTTATGAAAACGGCGTAGCTCAGCCATTTCGGTAGCTCCTGACGACCACTACCATACCTCCCAACTCAAGTAATGCAAAGAGGGACAACCTTTTTTTTTTTTTTTTTCCATTTTAAGCCACGACTCTAATCCTGCCCATACACACCCTGTTCAGCCCACACAGTATCATGCCCAAACAGATACTCAGGCAGCTTACTGCTGCCCCCATACAGTATAATGCTGCCTCAGCTAAGCCCCCATACAGTATAGTGCTGCCTTAGCTGCCCCCACTTACATAGTGCCACATCCGCTTAAAGATCGTCATGCCCCCTGTAGATAGCGCTACCCCCTCCCTGTAGCCATTGGTAATCCCCAGCCAGAGCATTGGACATGCTGTGGCTGGGGATTCCACTCCAGGAGGAGCCCCTTACATCCCTGTCGTCATATATGGGCAGTGACGTTAGGAATTCCCTCTATGAACGAAATTCCTGGCCAGAGTGTCGGCAACGCTCTGGTGGAGCATTTTGCTACAGGAGCTGCTACTGACGTCGCTGTCCACATATGGACAGCAACGTCAAGGGCTTCCCCGGGCTCAGTGTTTAAAGTAGCGCAGTGCCCGGGGATGCCTATATACTAATGTTGAAGCAGGGAGCTGACGGTTCCCTGCTTCAGCATTGGGTTCAACCGTATCTGTGTCTTGAGGGCGCAGATACAGTTGACAGCGGGAGTCTGGGACATATCACTGGCTGCCTAGGACAGCGGGACACTGGCCGAAATCCGGGACTGTCAAATCCGGGACGGTTGGATGCATGCACTACCGCAAAGTGGCCGGGTAGGAGCAGGACGTTGTAGAATGAGGTTCAGGGGCCCCTGTTCTAGAAATGGGTGTGAGTCTTGTCTCTGGGACTTGCATCTGGCATACATATTGTGGGTAATGTCCATTAACCCCTTCAAGCTTTTATTGTGCCCCTTTGACGCTGTAAAATGTGACCCTCAGACCAGAAAGTTCTGTGCACCCAGGTCTTTATTATACCTAGGCACATCTACCCTAGTCTTATGACCATCTGCGACTACAACATATTGTTGTTCCAGGTAATTCTCCACCGATCATAATATTTACTCGGCCTTCTTTGATACTTGTGCCAATCGCTGATGATGTAATTCAGTGCGTGTGGAAGTTCACCAGCCTCCATGTTTGAGCATAGTGTTGTCGTTTTTGTTTCTCTCTACCCCATAAAAGAAAATTATGGTAATTCTTTGTTTCCCTCTAAGAAAATGTCAGTTATTGTGGCGGGAAAAACCTAGGGTTTAATGGAGCGTGTCAATGAATCCGGATCCCTGCAGGGGAGCTCTGTAATTGCTGCCATCCTGAATGCTGAGGTTTACAACTGGTTATTGTCAGGGGTAGTCAGTGCCATAGACTTGTGAGGGAATGACAGACTGGCGCATTTTATTTATTTTTTTTAAAGTAAATACGCATCAGTATTATGCCTGGACTAACAGCCTCAATGTAAAAATTGAATGTGACCATGTAACCGGTCTGTATCATCACTTTTCTTTGCTTGTGGCAATTTTGGATAAGCAAAATCTCTATGTATTTTACCATGCTTTTATTTAATGGATTTCAGTTTTAGGGTATCATTACTGACATGTAATGCCACCCCAGATATGGGCTCAAGGACATTGCAAAAAAAAAAAGTGTTCCGTTTAGCGAATAGCTTACTACTAAAGGTTGCATAATATTATTTTGCACCCATCTCCTTCGGTACATTCAATGTGTTGGTTTTGGGCTGAATTCACACACAGTGTAACGTGGGTTTTCTGCGTGTAAACCGACCTGCGATGTGGATTTTAAAGCCGCAGCATGTACGTTTATCTTGCGTTTGCAAGCTGTGTTGGTCTAGTAAAAGAAAATGCACCATAAAATCGTGCTGATTTCCGCATCAAAATGTAAAAACCGCACTAAAAAAAAAACAACTTACTATTAGGTGAGGAATTTACTTGGGGAACTACCTGTGGATTTTCTGCAATGTGTGCTTTAGGAAGCAAACTGCCTAGTACAGTAGTGTTAAAAAAAAAAAAAAAAAAGCGGTCCAACATCATTAACCTGTTAAATCAATATTTTTGGTAGAAAATGTATGTAGAGGCGCCACTGGGCTCTGCCTCTACTCTGTGCTCTGTTCCACACACACGGAGTACATAAGAGCCGAGGAGGAAGCGCCGCCCACAGCCCGTCCTTCACGAAGCCTGTGATCCTGTCAGCATGGAGAGATTGTGTGTGTGCATATTTTAGTGTGGGTATAGTGTGTGTGTGTGGTGGATATACAGTAGGTGGCTCTGTGTTTGTATGTGTATAAGTTAGTGTGTCTGCATGTGGTTTTGTCTCTTTACAATGCAGAGATCTGTGATGCCTCTAATATATTCCCGCTGCCTCCTTATATACCCTGCTGCCCTTTTATTTATATATATACACACACACACACACACACACACACACACACACACACACACACACACACACACACACACCCCCACCGTGTGTTTTTATATTTGTCTGTGGGTATAGTGTCATCTATGGCATTATCTGTACTCAAGTAATCACTGTGTTATCTGTGGTGTTACATAGGACTGCAGATAACATCTACTAGATCAGGGGTCTCAAACTCGGCCGGGTAAGTGGGCCGCATATAGAAAAAATGGGAAGTTGACGGGCCGCATTACTTTCAAATTTGATACAATACAAAATTATTGTTAATCAATTAGATATTTGAACTACTATAATAATACTACATTACTATAATAATAGCGCTAGGTTTCAAATTTGAGAGAATTCTCCACGTGCTTATTTCAACAATCCAGTTTAAGTGTCGCTAAATGCAGTTCGGCGGCTCAGTTAGCACACATGTCAAGATTGGGCAGCCCCTTTTTAGATAGTGCCGCAGTGCCCTCTGTGGATGCTGCCGCAGTGCCCTCTGTGGATAATGCAACACACCCCTAGATAAGGCCGCAGTGCCCTCTGTAGATAAGGCCGCAGTGCCCTCTGTAGATAATGCAACACACCCCTAGATAATGCCAGTGTCCTCTTCAGATACTGCCACACACCCACTTGTAGAGGCTGCCACAGTGCCCCCTGTAGAGGCTGCCCCAGTACCCCCTGTAGAGCCTGCCCCAGTGCCCCCCTGTAGAGCCTGCCCCAGTGCCCCCCTGTAGAGCCTGCCCCAGTGCCCCCTGTAGAGCCTGCCCCAGTGCCCCCTGTAGAGGCTGCCCCAGTGATGTCAGGGGCTTGCCCAGAGCTGGAGTCCCAGGCAGAGTGCTAGTAGGCTCTTCCTGGGACTCCAGCTGTGCTCCTGACATCACTGGGACTCTGCTCTGGGGAAGACCCTGACACACTGTCCATATATGGGCAGTGATGTCAGGGAATTCCACAGAGTCCCGGAGCAGAGCCTGTACTAGCGCTCTGCCCGGGACTCCGGCTCTGGGGAAGCCCCAGACATTGCTGTTCATATGTGGACAGCGATGTCAGGGAATTCCACAGAGTCCCGGAGCAGAGCCACACCAGCGCTCTGCTCGGGACTCCGGCTCTGGGGAAGACCCTGACACACTGTCCACATATGGGCAGCGATGTCAGGGAATTCCACAGAGTCCCGGAGCAGAGCCTGTACTAGCGCTCTGCCCGGGACTCCGGCTCTGGGGAAGCCCCAGACATTGCTGTTCATATGTGGACAGCGATGTCAGGGAATTCCACAGAGTCCCGGAGCAGAGCCACACCAGCGCTCTGCTCGGGACTCCGGCTCTGGGGAAGCCCCAGACATCGCTGTTCATATGTGGACAGCGATGTCAGGGAATTCCAGAGTCTCGGAGCAGAGCCGATACTAGTGGCTCTGTGTCCCGCGGGCCGCAGATGACAGCCCCAGGTGCTTGAGACCCCTGTACTAGATTATCTGTACTGGGTATATATGGGTCTGTTTGTGAATGTGTCTTTGTGCTTTTATATACGTGCCTTTTATGTATTTGTCTGTCTGTCTGTCTATATTTGCCTGTATGTCTAAATATCTGTCTTTTTATGTATGTATAGTATATATGTTCCAGTGTGTCTATATATGTGGTTCATTTTTGGCTTGTGTAGGGGGCGGCAATAGAGAGTCCCGCACAGGGTGCCATCCAAGCTAAGGCCGGCCCTGGAAGTGATATTTCTACATAACAAATAATTTACTTGTAAGTGGAGTAGAAAAGAAACTGAGCCAACAATTAGGACACGCAGCCGCTCGTTCTGAGGAATTGAATCATTAATTGAAAGGGGCTTGTTCCAAATAATGTCAGTGAGGAGTTACAGTGGTGACGTCCTTCATTCTGTGGAATAACTGGGGCCAATTTTGGCCCTTATTTAAGGTAAGGGGGGGGGGGGCAAATGTTGCATATGTTGGTTAAAGTGCATTTCCTTCCGTAATACTGGGAAAATGGGTTGTTCCAGACATCGTTCTGATGAAAAACGGACTTTGATTGGAGAGGAAAAAACATATAGAGAGGTGCCTCAAATTATAGGCTGCACAGCTAAAATGATCCCAAATGCCTTGAAGTGGTAGCCAAATCCTGAAAGACGCAGAAGGAAGCGGGAAACTAATGTTCGAATGGATCAAAGAATAGCTAAGATGGCAAAGGCTCAACCAATGATCTCCAGAAAGATCAAAGAAGATCTGACGTTACCAGTGATCTGCTACAATCAGAAGACAATGAAGTGAAGCCAAGTTACCAGCAAGAACTCCCCGCAAAGTCCTGTTGTTGAAAAAAAAATAAAAAGGAAGAAGGAACACATTGACTGGCCCAAAGCAAAAATCATGATTGAGGATCTCATGGCTTCTAATACCATGGTGTTGGGCCTATTCATCGCATACAAGGGATCATGGATCAGTTTGAATTTTTCTTAAATACTTGAGGAGATCATGTTGTCCTATGCTGAAGAAGAAATGCCCTTGAAATGAGTGTTTCAACACAACAATGACCCAAAACACCAGTAAGCGAACAACATCTTGGTAACAGACAAACAGGATTGAGGTAATGGAGTGGCTGGTCCAATCCCCTGACCCCAATCCCATAGAGAACTTGTGGGGTGACATAAAAAATGTGGTTTCAGAGGCAAAACCCAAAAATGCAAAAGAACTGTAGAATGTCGTCCAATCTTCCTGGACTGGATACCTGGTCAGAGGGGCCAGAAGATGGTCGACTCCATGCAACAAAAAAGTCAAGTAGATCTCGGAAACAATGGTTACGCCACGAAATATTAGTTCTGTAAAGTGAAATCTGAAACATTTTTTCAGTTTATACATTCAGTTTTTGCGTTTTTAAAGAAAAATGTCAGCACTGCTATTTTTTTTGAACAGCCTAATATTCCTTTTTCTTTACTTTCTGTAAAGGATTAACACAAACTGGAGAAATGTTGTTGTTTTGATTTGGAATTAAATGTGTCGTATTTCCAGTGCATTTAGGCAAATAAAAAATTTTCGAATGATTTTGCACTTTATTTGCTTTTTTTTTTAAACTCTCTGCTATTTTTTGAACACCACTGTACATGCGGCTGTAATACTTAAAATTGCTCCCCAGATGTCTCTCATCCGTATCAGATATTACTGGCAGCTTCCGCCAAGAGCACATCTCCATGCGAGACAGAACAAAAATTTCTATATGAAGATGTCCTCGCAGGATCCTGAGGAACATAATTATTCAGTAACCCATTATGTGCATATTCCGACAGATTTCCCTGCAGCCATGATTCAGCACCTTGGCGCTCTGACCTAACCTCGCTTTGTTACACTAAACCTCTTCTCCACTAAGCCTGAGGTGAGTTTTTTTTTTTTTTTTTCCCCCCCTTAAACTACACTAAAGGTGGATAAGGGTCTATAAGTGAGCAGCACAATAATGGAAGGTTTCAAATTCAGAACAATTTAAATCCATGATCTCCGCGTGCTTTAGAAGTAGCGGCACAGAAGTCACGACCTCTCCTGCATTGGACTTGTCTTCTGAAGATGACTGCTGGTACTTTGTAGATACGTTACATAACATCATCCGTGCCAATAAATTAAGAGTTTTGTAGCATATCCACTAGACATGGCAAAAACTGTGACTGCTGGGTATCGAACACTGGGGACTCGCCTGTTGCAGCCTGGTCCTTTCATACTATCTGTGATCGGTATCCGATTCAGATACTATGTCTGATCCTGGGCACTAAGACACACAGAGAAGAACGGGGGCATCTGAGGCAGGCAGTTTTGGGGCAACCGAAGTAGGCAGTAAAATGGCATCCACAGCAGATACTATGAGGGCATCTGAGGCAGGCAGTATGTGGGCATCTGAGGCAGGCAGTTTGTGGGCATCTGAGGAAGGCACTATGAGGGCATCTGAATCAGCCACTTTGGAGGCATCTGTAGAAGGCACTATAAGGTAAACTATGGGGGTATCTGTAAAAGTCAGTCTGGGGGCATTTATAGTAGACTATGAATGCATCTATATCAGCTACTATGGGGACATCCGAGACAAGCACTATGGGTCACCTGTGTTGCAGGCTCCCAGAGGTATCTGAAGCAAGGAGTATGGGGGCATCTGTGGAAGGCAGACTGGGGCCATGTGAGACCGGCACTATGGGGCATCTGTGGTAGGAGCTCTGGGTTTATCTGAGATGCCACTATGTGGCATCTGTGGCAAACATTACAGGGACATCGAAGGCAGACATTAAGGGGAAATCTGAGGCAGACACGATCAGGGTATCTGAGGCTTGAGCACGCATTCATTTTTTAACACCTTGAAGTAGAAATCTGGTAATGCATCTCCTTTAAACAACAAAGCAGAATATTATTTTGTTTTTATGTGACACTGCTTGGTTACAGTACAGGTATAAAAAAACAATTGAAAGTTATGTGTAACAATGATACAGTTGCTATTTTACAACGACACAATATTTGGAGATGGCTTTATGTCTATATGTGATATCTACGTCTAATGCTGCTTTACAAGCATATCCTGGATCAGTTACATTATTTCTACAAGTGTGTCTGTGACCATGTTCAGCTTTGGGAAGCACAGTGGGGTCCCGCAAAAACTCCTGGCCCCCATCAGGGACAGTGACAATCTCAAGAAACAATTATTCCCCTTCTGTCCCCAGCAGTCTTAGGGCTTGTCCACATGTAATGGAATTGCTGCAGAAAATTTCTGCAGCGTTTCCGCTAAAACTAGCAAACATTCCGACGCGGTTTTACTGCAGAAAATGATGCAGGTTTTGCTGCATTTTTTTCACGTCTGTGTGATGGTGACGTCTCCTCTGAAAAATGCAGGAGTTCAGTCCACTTTCCGCAGCAGGGATTGACATGCTGCAGTATGAAAAATTCGCACCGCAGATCTATGTCTACTAAATTTTACGCAGTGTGTGGATGAGAGTTGTTAAATTTGCTGCTAGTGTATTCTGCTGCGTATTTTCCGACCACAATTCTGGACCGGAAAATACGCAGCAATTCCTTTACGTGTTGACAAGCGCTTATTGTATGGACAAGACATTCGGACAGATTTATTAATTCTTCTTAAATTTAAACAGGATAAATGTAGACCAGACAAGGCAAAACTGCGCCAAATTTCTCATAATGGCGCATGTTATATAATAAATCTGGCGCAACTCGTTAGACATGTTAAACACTTTTCTCTTATTATGCCATCTCTGGCTAACTTACTTAACACCAGTATATTACGTCAAAAATAAAAAAAATGACCTTTTTTCTAGAAACTTCTCAAAACTATTAAGGAAGGTGTTAAAAAAGTCACACATTAAATTTGACTAAGGCCTCATTTACACGAGCGTAATATACGCGCGTGCTTTTCACGCGTGTCGTATGCACCTATATTACTCTATGGGGCAGTGCAGACGATGCGTGAATTTTGCGCTGCGCGAGTGCATGGCGTAAAACTCACGACATGTTCTATAATCGTGCGTTTTTCGCGCATCACGCACCCATTGAAGTCAATGGGTGCGTGAAAACCACGCATGCCGCACGGAAGCACTTCCGTGCGAACTGCGTGATTCGCGCAAGAGCTGTCAAACTGAACGTAAACAGAAAAGCACCATGTGCTTTTCTGTTTACAAACATCCGAACGGAGCGTCTTACACATGAGCGAACCGACCTTTACCGGGTTCGGCCGAACTCGTTTTGACCGAACCCGGCAGGAGACAGTCACTGTGCAGGGTGCTGAAAGAGTTAAACTGGTTCAGCACCCTGGACAGTGACTTCCGATCCCAATATACGTGAACGTGTCAAAAAAAAAATAAAGTTCTGACTTACCGATAACTCCCGGCTTCTTCTTCCAGTCTGACCTCCCGGGATGACAATTCAGTCCAAGTGACAGCTGCAGCCAATCACAAGCCAAGCACAGGCTGCAGCGGTCACATGGACTGCCGCGTCATCCAGGGAGGTGGGGCCAGATGTCAAGAGAGGCGCGTCACCAAGGATGCGTCACCAAGGCAACGGCCGGGAAGTTCTCGGTAAGTACGAACCTCTTTTTTTTTTGAACAGGATACTCGATATGGTGATTGGAATGCACTGTCGAGGGTGCTGAAAGAGTTACTGCCGATCAGTTAACTCTTTCAGCACCATGGACAGTGACTGACGTCGACTAGCCTCATCTCTATGATGGCGGCTGCGCGAAAATCACGCAGCCGCGCATCATACATCCATGTATGATGCGCGGCTGCGTGATTTTCGCACGGAGCTGTCAAGTGCCTTTTGCGCACGCAAAATGCTGCGTTTTTTGCCCGCGCAAAACGCACACGCTCGTGTAAATCAGGCCTTACACTCATGTATGCTGCTTTTTTTTGTAGCTGTTTCATTACATGTGACTATTCAAATGAATGGTTGACCGTCTCTGGCTCACAGAGGGGGTGTGGGGGGGGGGGGGGGCTGAGAAGGGGATCTCCCTCTGTGACATCCACATGCCCAAATTAAGTAAACGGGCAGGGGTTGTCTTTGTATGAAACTTTGAGCACCAATGTACCAGGTACATTTACAGTTTTTAGAACTATAATCCAGCGCTGGATTCACAATGATGATATCTAATTAAAGATGGTCAAATTTGGTTTAATGTGTATATAGGTTACTATTATTATTACTATTATTATTATTATTATTGCATTGGACACTGAATATTAAAGTTTATGTGCAGTTTGCTCCAATGCATTAAAAAAAACAACTTTTGCAAAATTGTCTGGATTAGAATTATCCTACCGATTTGTGTATACAGCTCCTATACAGAACAATGCATCTCCAAGGTTACAGACTACAAACAAACCCTGCGTGTAGTCGAATCCTCTGCGCCTCATTCTTGCCAATCTATAAACACTACTTGAGTCTTTTTTTAGACTCTTTTATATTGGCAATCCAGATTTAGCCACGCAGTTTCCCTATCCCAGAACACGATGCTTCTGTTCAGTCAGAGGGGATGACCTATCAAAAATTGCTTCTTACAAGAAGATATTACCGCATTGAAGCACAGGGGCATTGAAAGATAAGTGTTGTGCTTACTGTGGACACATTAGCTGGCACTTAGGGCACTGTGGCTGACTGTAAGGCACTGTTGCTCAACCTGGTGGCATTGTGACTTACACTGTAGTTGGCACTTATGGGAGACAGAATACTATCCACACCAAATCTTTATGGCTAGTGGCTTGAATATTGACTGCTGGTGAGGCTCAGGAGTCACCATGGTTCGGCTGGTGACTCCCTGGAGGAAAAAGATTCAGAAGCCCTGGTCTAGTAATTGAAAAATAATAATATCCCTGGTGGTTTGGTCGGTTATAAACAAATTTCCTTATACTTTAATAGTTTAGTATATATCCCAGGTGGTATGGTGGGTCAACAAATTACAGGAGTGTAGCCAAGAGGATGTGGCAGGCTATCTGCCTTGGGTGCTGGGTCCTAGAGGGGCACCAAAAAGTCACTTTGCACACGACCATATTTTTCCCCTCCCGTAAATACGTGTCCTTTGTCACCCGTATTCCACCTGTATTTACGGACCCGTTTTCTCTGTTTTTCTTTATATGTAGAGAGAGATATTGCACTGCACTAATCGGCAGACCCTTCTCTCTATCCAGCACTGATCGCCAGCCTCTTCTCTCTATCCACCTCTGATCGGCAGCCTCTTCTCTCTATCAGTGCTGGATAGAGAGAAGGGGCAGCCCTTTCGTGCAGAGTTTCCGCAGCGCAACGATAGAGAGATAAAGAAGTTCATACGTACCCCGGCCGTTGTCTTGGTGACGCGTCCCTCTTTTGACATCCAGTCTGACCTCCCTGTATGAAGCGGCAGTCCATGTGACCGATGCAGCCTGTGACCCCCTTCTCCCTATCCAGCACTGATAGTTTAACTCTTTCAGCACCCCGGACAGTGACTACCGCTGGACAGTGAATACCATTCGTAGCAACGCTCCCCTAATTACAGGTACACACACGTAGCCACCCGTAATTACGGGAGCCCCATAGACTTCTATGGGCCTGCCCGTGCCGTAATTACGGCCTGAAATAGGAAATGTTCTATATTTTTCAACGGCCCAGGCACCTTCCCGTAAGCAAACGGGAAGGTACCCGTGGCCTATAGAAGTCTATGGGCCCGTAACTACGGCCATTTTTACGGTCGTGTGCATGGGGTCTTAGGGCAGCAAACTGAATCTTTGCCCCAGGTTAAGAAAAACCTAGCTATGAATTACACACCTGGTAGTCTAGAAGAATAATAAGCATATTCCTGGTAATCCAGTGGGTTCTTAATAATATATTTGGCTGAAATTATATTAGTCCAGTGACTTAATAACTAAGATCCCAGTGCCATTGTGCTGATGGGAATCATTACAACCCTTCTACTATAGACTGTTGTAACTAAAGATGACCTGTCACTAGGACATATAAGTTAAGCTGATTAACTGACCTGAATAGCACAGTCTCCCTGATTGCAGCGCTGTTTTGCTTGTTTTCCTAGACCCATCCCTTCCAGAGATATTGCTCACTTTTGTGTTGGCTCCCTATAGGCTAATTTGCTGTAGTTAGCCAACGGGGCATGAACGACCCTCAAGCTGCCTTACGTTGATTGGTCAGCATCAAGGCAGGAAAGCTAGCTCCACCCTGTTAGCTAACTACAGCAAATTAGCATATAGGGAGCCAGAACAACAGTGGGCCACATCTCTGGAATGGGGTGTTCCTGGAAAAAAAGTAAAACAGTGTGGGAATCAGGGACACAGCACTATTCAGGTCAGTAAACCAGTTCAACTTATATGACCTAGTGACAGATCCTCTTTAACATCTGTATTCTGCTGAGAGGGCTAGCAGAGAAGTGTTTGGACTATTCCCTGCAACTACTCTACTCTGCTCTGCTATTAAGGGCTTATTCACACGAACATTGAATACGTCCGTGTGACGGCCGTTAAAACAACGGCCGTCACATCGACGCATATATTTCAACGGGACCGTTCACGCGGCCGTTGATTCAACGAACAGCGTGATGGGTCCGTTGAGAAACAGAACATGTCCTATTTTCTTCCATTTTCACGGATCCCTCCATAGACTCAAGTCTATGGGGATCCGTGAAAGCGGGACCCGCACGGGTGAAAAACAGCTGTTTTTCATGTCCAAGTTTCCCCACGTTCGTGTGAATAAGCCCTAACTTTGTATAGGGTATATTTTTTCAATACATATATTTCCTACTATGAAGCAATATCCTAAAATTAGAGTACAAGGCACAAAAGATCCTAAAAGAAATGCACACAAAGTTTACTAATGTCCTAGTTGACATGTATTCTCACAACACGAGCTGTACTAAAACAGTATCTCCAGATCCATATGGGTAAGAAAATACCTTCATAATATGGTGAGAGTCAAGTGTCGGAGACGCTCGCTGCACCTCCTGCTGTGTGTCTTCATTTCTCAGCCCCATCTTACAGAGTGACATTTGTGGATTAGAGGTTATGAAAATACAGATGTAAATCTCTGCCTCTAAGAACCTCTAAACCTTAAATTGTATATAGTACAAAATAAAAGAAAGTCATATAATGTAACATAAAATATAATAACACAATAAAATATAATAAAAATACATGATTTACACCTTTTCAGCAATAAATATGTCCTCAGCTTGTCTTCTTCTGTCAAGTTTGAAAGTATTCCATATTAACTATATCTGCTTCAGGGAAAGCTGGGTGACAACTAATATGGCTGCAGTTACAGCTTTTTTAGGAGTGGTCTCTTAGCTTTCTCAGACTCCTAAATATCAAATATCAAAGTTTTGCAAAAATAAGAGATCGGCGGAATTGCCATTCTGAAGTCTGGGAAAGCTGGGTGATAGCTCATAGAGAAACTGTAGCGGTGTATTCACACGTGCAGGTTTTGCTGCAGTTTTTTTAATGCTGTTTTTGGAGCCAGGTGTGGTCCATAAAGGGATGGGAGGCATTCAGGACAAATATAGAAAGCACGATAAACAAGGTGTTTCGGTTTGTGGTGTTTTTGTGGCATTTTTTTTGGGGGGGGGGGGGGGGACCCGGTAGACATACTGGAAATGTTGCAGATTTTCTGCTTGCAAATCCAGATGGAAAATCAGCAACATTTCCAGTATGTCTACCGGATTACAGTAGTAGCAAAGTGGATACGATTTTAAAAATCGAATCAAAACGCTGCAGAAAATTTCTGTGCAAAAAATGACCCGCGGTGCAGATTTTTTAGTAGGGAAGTGAAAATTCGCAACAAACAAATGTTGCGATTTTTGCTGCCGAATAGCTGCATCTTTGCAGCAAAATAAAATTTAACAGCTTAGAGTCCAAGTCGTTCAGCTCACGGATGACTGAATACAATTGTAACAAACTCTCTGTAGTAGCAGTGGCTTAATTCATACATGTGTGGCGTACGCTACGGATGTGGCCTCAGCGAATCCACCGGAAAATTTGCAGGTTTTACTCACTGCTGCAGATTTCACCCTTTGCACATCCGCATGTGTGTATTCATCCTTAGGCTGGATTCACACGAGCACGTTCGGTCCGTAATGGACGGAACGTATTTCGGCCGCAAGTCCTGGACCGAACACAGTGCAGGGAGCCGGGCTCCTAGCATCATACTTATGTACGATGCTAGGAGTCCCTGCCTCGCTGCAGGACAACTGTCCCGTACTGTAATCATGTTTTCAGTACGGGACAGTAGTTCCACAGAGAGGCAGGGACTCCTAGCGTCGTACATAACTATGATGCTAGGAGCCCGGCTCCCTGCAGTGTGTTCGGTCCGGGACTTGCGGCCGAAATACGTTCCATCCTTTACAGACCGAACATGCTCGTGTGAATCCAGCCTAAGGTATGTATGGGTTTTTAGCCTTTGGATGTAAACAAGGCTGCCCCTATTCACTGACAACAAGCAGAGATTGTGTTAATAGGGAGGAAATGAAATACAAAAATATACAGTATTAGAGAATGTTTCATTTTACTGTTATTAAGATATTTAATGTACATAAAACCAGAAAACCACTTGCCACCCATTTGAAATGTTGCTCCAGTTGTGTATCCCTGTAAATGGATGTGTAAAGTTTACATGTATGAATAAATGATTTTTGGGCAAAAGTTTTGAACGAAATAAAAATATAAAAATGGAAACAATAAATCCAGACATATTGTAGATTACAGGGGTTTGCCACATCCATTTGATTCTGCTGATGGACGAGGGTACGGGGGTCAGAGCCCCACCAGTCAGGATAGGTCATCAATATTCCTGGAGATCCCCTTTAAGCGATTTGTCACCTATTGAATGCATCATATATTACACTACAACAAGACAAATGTCAGGGAACGAGCACTTATGGGAGAGTTGCCTACAGCAAACTTACTAAGAACTATCATCCACTTCATCATTAATAAAGAATTCCTTTGGAATAGTGTCGGACTCTTAAGTGGTTACCTGAGAGGCCTCCTTACCCTTTGATTTGTACATTTTTCCTGCCAAACCTGGATTTTCTTCCCTGCGCTTCTATTACCAGGATCTTAATCATCCTCTTACCACTGAGCTGTGACCAATGGCCCTAGGTAAAAATGAAGAATCCATCTACATCCCTCTGTGCATAATTCCCACGGAGCCATCAATACAGATGTAGCAGAACTGAGTTTGCACTAACATTATGGTGACTTTACATGTAACAATTTGTGAAAGATTCAATGTTTAATCAGTTTTTTCATTGCTTTGCAATGATTTTTTTTAATTAAAGGGGTTGTCCAGGATTAGAAAAAAAAAGGTTTGCTAATTTTTGTCAGAAACAGCGCCACTGTTGCACACAGCCTGAATCTAGTGTTGCAGAAAAAAATTGGGCTGAGCTGCAATACCAGTCACAGCCTATGGAAAAGAGAGGCGCTGTTTCTAGAGAAAAAAAACATCCTAGACATCCTTTTTTATTTTTCAGTTTTTTGTATTTTATGTTACACACAAAGATAACATTTGATATTGCGTAATACTCATCAATATTCATCACTGGACCTTCTACTTAAAAGTCAGTTGTTTACTAGGGGGATGCCTACCAAGTATTGCACCTAAAAAGTGTTCATTAGGGAGTCACTAATGAATAATTGCAATTGGAAACTTTACAGAAGTTCCCCTTTAAATGAAAAATTCAGCTCTGCTACATCTGTACTTGTAGTTCATTAGTCTGAATAGATTCTTTAATCTGTAATCCTTTCCTTTAAACATTTGCATTGGTTCTCGCTGACGACACCATTAATCTGTGTGTAAAGTCCTGATGTTCTTACTTGCTTCTCTTCAGGAGACGACTGCACAATAAATTGGATGTTTTCTGTTTTTCAGTCAATATAGAAACGTGACGAGATGTTAAAATGATAACGAGCAGAAGCGGAGAGGAAATAAATACGGCAACATCCACATAATTTATATAAGAAAACTGCCATCAGACTGACCCCTTTATTAAAGAGCATCTATTGAGTTGTGACAATTGACAAACTTAGCTCTGCTACATTTGTACATTTGTGATGTGTTCACAGTTTGGTCCCAAAGAGAATACCATCAGGCATGCAGCTAAAAGTGATATGTTTGATGTCCTGCACTGATCATTCAGTATCAATTCACTGCTATAAAACTTTATGAGACTAGACAGATTATCCGCTCACTGAGGGATCATCTTACATGATGCCCATAGTAGTCTATGGAGAGGGGACAGGGAGGGAGATGCTAGAGGAGACAGCTGCAGAGAGACACACACAGACGTGCTACAGCTTTCTAGTAAATGTTATATTTCACCCTAGTTCTGGATTTTCAGCTACACTGCTCAATACTGTCATCTGAAACAAGTTACACTTTAAAGGAATTGTCCAGTTTTAACAACCTATTTCACATCAAAGGTTCTCTGGTTACAACCTGATCATGAGGGTGGGGGTCCCTCATCTCAATCAGTTGCCATCACCATGGGAACAGTGATCAATCAGCTTATTCAAAATCAATCTTGACTTGTACATGACTATAACTAAAAGGGCATGACCACACATGGCGGAATTCCTCCGCAACTGTCCGCATCAATGCCGCACAGAATCTGCGTTGCAGATTCTGCAGCGGATCTGCACAAAATGTGCAGAAAATTGATGCGGACTGGCCGCTGCGGACTGCAGGAAAAGTGCTTCTCTTCTCCCTATTCAGTGCAGGATAGAGAGAAGGGACAGCACTTTCCCTAGTGAAAGTCAAAGAAATTCATACTTACCGCCCGTTGTCTTGGTGACGCGTCCCTCTTTCGGCATCCGGCCCGACCTCCCTGGATGACGCTCCAGTCCATGTGACCGCTGCAGCCTGTGCTTGGCCTGTGATTGGCTGCAGCCGTCACTTACACTGAAACGTCATCCTGGGAGGCTGGACTGGAGACAGAAGCAGGGAGTTCTCGGTAAGTATGAACTTATATGTTTTTTTACAGATACATGTATATTGAGATCGGTAGTCACTGTCCCGGGTGCAGAAACAGTTACTGCCGATCGCGTAACTCTTTCAGCACCCTGGACAGTGACTATTTACAGACGTCTCCTAGCAACGCTCCCGTCATTACGGGAGCCCCATTGACTTCCTCAGTCTGGCTGTAGACCTAGAAATACATAGGTCCAGCCAGAATGAAGAAATGTCATGGTAGTAAAAACAATACGCTCCGCAGCACACATAAGATCTGCGGACTTCATTGCGGAATTTTGACTCTCCATTGAAGTCAATGGAGAAATTCCGCCATGAGTCCGCAACCAGTCCGCCACTGCTCCGCAACAGACAGAGCATGCTGCGGACACCAAATTCCGCTCCGCAGCCTATGCTCCGCAGCGGAATTGTACGCATCGTGTAAACGAACACTGCTAAATTAAAGTGAAAGTCAATGGAGAAACGGCTCCGCTGCGGATTAACGCTGCGGAGTGTCCGCAGCGGAATTTAAGTGAAATTCCGCTATGTGTGAACCCGCCCAAAAAGAGAAAATACACACAATTGCAAAAAAAACAACAATATTTCTACCAGTGTTTTTTTTGGTCATAATTTATTATATGGGTATTACGGATTTGAGGATACAAAATATATTTAAGTAATTTGTGATATACAATAGAAAGATGACATAAGGAGACATGGACAGCGTAGCTAAGGTGAAGTGGCCAGTAGAACACATGAAGGGAGTGGAGGGGATGGGATAGGATATTGCGTTTATATCTACTCTGTTTGCAGAAGTTTTTGCAGAGAAATTTCTGTGATTTTTGTTGTGATGTTTTTGCATAAATGACAAGAAAATATTTTCCTGTCATTAAAAAAAACAAACAAAAAAAACAAAAACAGCAAAGACACTGGTTTTACACAAGTCTATATCACTAAAATGTTGTTTGGGAAATACAAGTGTTAGGCTTCGTTCACATCTGCATCGGAGGCTCCGTTGGTTCCGTTATTCCCGTGTTCTGCTCCTCTGACAGAGCAGAACAACGGAATGACACAACGCAGGTGTGAACCCAGCCTAATCTTTGTATTATGTTGTCCTTCTCCTATGATGAGGTGTTCATTATGGCGGTACTGTGATATCCCTGGTTTCTTAGCCTTTAGCTGTGACATTACTATGTTCATCTCTGCACTGTGACATCTCTATGGTTATTATCCCTGTTTTGTGACATCACTGTGCACTTTATTCCCATACTGTGACATCACTGTGCACATCAATCCCATACTGTGACATCACTATTTGTTATTGTTGTTTGTAATCACTTTGTTCATCATCTCTGTATTGTTATACACTGTAACTATGATTACTGTACTGTGACATCACTGTGTGCAATAACCCATTCTATATGCTGACTTTTTTTCCTTGCACTGTGACTGTTATTCTTGTGCTGTGACATCACTATGACTGTTATTCTTGTGCTGTGACATCACTATGACTGTTATTCTTGTGCTGTGACATCACTATGACTGTTATTCTTGTGCTGTGACATCACTGTGACTGTTATTCTTGTGCTGTGACATCACAATCTTTATTATTAATGTGCAAAGATTTCACTGTGATTATTATTGCATTTCTGTATTATAACATCACGTCCTTTCTTATACATTTCTTGTGACCTCATAGTGATAATCCCCATCCCTGTGGTCTGATATCATTGTGTGCCTTATCCATTGTCTGTGACAGCACTGTAAGAATTATTCTTGTGCAGTAACAGGAGGCAGGTGTATTTATATATGGTACAGAGGTTGTACTAAGACCTGGGAACTAGTGCCTAGTGACTAGTGTTTCTTGGGACTTTAAAAGTCTTTTCTAGGGCAGGGATTGATGGAAAATAATAAATTATGCGGTACTGACCCCTGAAATGCACCCATGCCCAAGCGCAGCCGATCCGGCGCCCGCCGCTCTGGTCCCAGAAGCTTCTGCAGCGGTCACGTGCCATTCATCAGTCATGTGCCGCTACAGCCAATCACAAGCCCCAGTCGTGATGCTGCCATGAAAGGCACGTGACCAGTGAGGCCATGATAGGGTTATTCTCTGTATAATCATCGGGTTATGACATCACAATGTAATGTTTATACAAATATTATTTATAAACATGTCCATATATCTAAATTTCAACTGTCAAAGAAAATGGGTTTCAAAGGTGAATATATCTTAATTTAATACATTATATATCGGTGATCCAGGGGCGGACAATTTAATAAGATTACATTATATGATCAATCATGACCGTCAATTCCAGCAAGTATATGAGCCACTGACTTTTTCTAGCAGTATATAAAACTACACTGACAGACGCATAGACAAACTTACTTTTTTTACGATTTGGACCAGTAGCGGTTTGGTTAACCACAGATGTAGCCATATTAATCTTGACTTTTAATGCATTAAAGAGGCTCTGTCACCAGATTATAAATGCCCTATCTCCTACATAATCTGATCGGCGCTGTAATGTAGATAACAGTGATGCGTGTTTTTTTACTTTTCATCAAGTGGGAGTTGTAAAGAGAAGTGTATGACGCTGACCAATCAGCGACATACACTTCTCTTCATTCATGTCCATCTGTATTCACAGATTACGCTGTGCTGTCCCATACACCCACATTAACTTTACTGGTGTCTTGAGAGTGAATAGACATTGCCACCTGCCAGGATGCGATGTCTATTCACACTCCTGACACTTCGATATAGTTTCTGTGGGACTTCTACAGCTGGAGGTGATGTCTATTCACTCTCAAGACACTTCAGTAAAGTTACTGTGGGTGTATGTGACAGCACAGCGTGATCTGTGAATACAGATGGACATGAATGAAAAGAAGTGTATGACGCTAATTGGTCAGCGTCATACACTTCTCTTTACAACGCCACTTGATGAAAAGTTAAAAAACGCTAAAGTTGGGCATTAAGAATTTAATTAGCATAAATCTAAAATTGTTCATAACTTGCTCAAAAATTATAGTTTTTCAAAATAAAAACCACTGCTGTTACCTACATTACAGCGCCGATCAGATTTTGTAGGAGATAGGGCACTTATAATGTGGTGACAGAGTCTCTTTAAATACGCAGTGTCAAGAAACTTTAACTTGACTTTTTAATGGCTTTTCATTGTGTGGTATCACGCTCCATCAACTTATCAGAGTCAAGATAAAGATGGCTACATCCGTGTCTGTTGTGTATGAACGAGAGACCTCATTCCCAGAGAACCCCTTTAAATTGACAGCAAAACAATTGCATATAAAGAAACTATTATATATCCAATCTCACAGTTATATCAAAGAGGGACACCAGCTTCCATTCTGTACATATGGGCACCGCGGTCGAGGGCGCAGACAGCTGCTGAGCTTTTGAACTATAGACATAAATGTGCAATTTAATCAATGTGAGTGGAGAGTGATCTGTGTAAAAAGTCATTAACGATATTCACACAAGGGTCTGACGGACCAGGCACTTACAAAGGCAGCTGAGATTCCTGCTTGTAGGACCACACAAGACTTTCCTCAGGCATAATTCATGGGGTGAAGAGCGTACCTGCGTGTCATAAGGTTCTTTCATGTAAAATACTCCAGTTAAACAATTAAAGGATCATATGTACTCCGCCATCTGCTCTGGTCTCCAGTGTAAGGCACAAACACCTTCGGTTAGGCTTTGCTTTGCACACAAATAACTTTGTTGTATCTACAAAATGACAGGAAGAATCCTCAAAGAACTGGTCATGCTGTTCCCTATGGAGAAATGGGGAATCTTATATACGTCCACATATGTAGCAGTTTTATGGGGTCTTTTTTATGTCCACATTTTTCATGTTCATTAATGGGCATTTATTAATATGTAGTATCTTGGGCCTTTGTCCCTTCATTGACATCAGTGTGGTAAAAAGTAAAAAATCTGTACGGTTCCTTACCATGGGGCCATAGGCACTCCATGTGGCACCAAATGGTGCCTTTCTTCAGCACTGTATTAAAAAAGTAGTCATGCCTTCCAATATTTGCATCTCCATTTGCAGGACACTATGAAGCCCTGCCCCTGGTCCAACCCGGTACAACCACAAAACATCCCAAAATGCCAATTTTTATACAAATTTACATAAGCCTTACCCACTTTGTAAATATCAGTTGGTGGCTGCACATTCATGTAGCTGTGTAGTCTGGACCGCCTCTTCAAAGCTTCTACCAGGCAATTAAGGGGTGGTCCAGACTACACAGCCAGACTGATGGGCAATAACCAATTGATTTAAAAAAAATAATAATTTAATCTCACTTTAGCAGTGTCTTCTCCTGGTCAGACAAACTTCAAAAGCTGATGAAAATACGGTATATTATGAGTTTATTTATATATTTCTTTCTTTATTAGCCAGAGGTGGGACCCGCATATATCTGACATTTATGACATATTCTTTGGATATGTCATAAATGTCTGTGATGGGAAAATATCTTTAACACCCGGCAAATAGCATAAACTAAAAAAAATCCACAAAAATAAGGGTGGATATGCTTTTGTTTTGTCCATTCTTTCCCCCAAAAAATGTATAAAAGTTAATCAATAAATTGTATGTACCCCAAAATGGCGCCATTAAAATAAAAAATGGTCTATCTATCTATCTATCTATCTATCTATCTCATATCTATCTATCTATCTATCTATCTATCTATCTATCTATCTATTTTATTATATTTATATTTGTTTATTTTCTTTGCTTTTATTTATAACAATAACTGATTGCAACAATGTATATGTGTAACCATAACTTAATACCCGAAGGCCAGCCCGCCTAAGGAAGGGCATGTAGGTCAGATCTCTACCCAACACCGCCTGCTGTGACGCCAGTATTTGCCATACAAAATTGAAAAACAGACAGAAACATGAAATAACAGGACAAAAACGTCCCGGCATACAGACAATCAAAGAGGAAGTACGTAACCACAAGATAACAAAACGCCTCACAGAGCGTAATCAAAACCGTTTACTCCTTTGTTATCATCATGGTAATTTTTTATTTTATTTTTTTTTATTTTTTTTTATCCTTCTTTTCCTTTTTTTTTTAAATATATTTTATATATATATATTTTTATTTTTTTTAAAAGCACACACATAACAGTCAACAGGGAGGGAGGATGGGACAAGTAACGGCCAAAGAGGAAGATGCCCTCCCACCCTTGCCTTATAAGCCCAGGCAAGGAAGAGGGGTAAAACCCGCCCTTGATCCCCCTAAATCCCTATAAGCTACCCTGTCACCGTAGTAAACTGAAGGGGAGGAACTAACTTCCCCTAGCCCTGCTGTACCCATGTTAACCCCTACCTTGCCCACAGTCATAGTCCCTACGGCCAATAAGCCTGAGGGCCTGTAATTCTTAATTCTACATGAGAAACTTACATTTCCACTCTGAGGTGCATATCCTATGAGGTTTTTAAGTGAATCACAATTATCATTACGTGTTGGGCACCTTTAATGTTACTTAGGGAGCGTGATAGGGCAAATAACATAAAATTATGTTTTCATTAATCCTTATCCACCAAAGTATACATAGACTCAAATATTACCATCTACTTTACTACAGAGCCAGTTTTCCATAATGCGCTGACAGTGGGGGCAGGAGGACAATTGTTTTTTTCTTCGGAGATTGCTCATAACCTGGAGGCAAATTTTCATCACCAATTACTACAAGAGGTGATAAATATGTCTGGGTGAACTTGCCTTCAGCTACAGTAAGATGTCAGGCTCAGGCATTTGTAATGATAACGTGACAGCAGTGGCGTAACTACCGCCGTAGCAGCAGTAGCGGCTGCTACGGGGCCCGCGGCATGAGGGGGCCCGTGTCGCCCGCCAGCACGGGCCCCCACCATGGCCGGAGGCTCCGCTAGCAGCCGCTATGGCTGCTACAGCGGGACGCCACTGATCACTACGGCAGAGCGGGGAGGTATCTCCCCGCTCTGCCACTAACTGGTTCCCGACCGCTGGCTGTATTTTTACGGCCAGCGGTCAGGGACGGGTCCTTAAAACCCGAGCCATAGACTTTCTACGGCTCGGGTTTTAACTTGCTGCCCGCGCGATCGGGCAGCTGAATGTCGGGTCTCCGGCTGTCAGTGACTGCCGGGGACCCTGAGGAGAGGATAGAAGCAGCTTTCGCTGCTTCTGTCTTCTCTGATGACTTGTACACAGCGCTGAATGCGCGCTGTGTACAGGAATAGAGACAGCAGCAGCGGCGCTGTCTCTATTCCTCCCGGTGATCATGTGACTGGTCACATGATCACCGGGTACCGTTAGTGGCAGACTGCTGCTGGGTCTTACTAGACCCAGCACAGCCCTATTAGTGACAATCGTCACTATGAGAGGGCTGATTTCCCCTGTAACTGGGGCTGCTGTGCAGCTCCAGTTACAGGGGAAAAGCCTGGTGTAAAAGAAAGAAAAAAAAATATATAAAGTTCCCCAAAGGTCTTTTTTGACCTTTGAGGAACAGACCATAGTAATAAAAAAATAATAAAGTGCAAAAAAAATGTAAATAATAAATACACATAAAATACCCACCCCAAAAAAAAAACGTTCCCTCCGCCAATCATTGTTGTAACGCTAGCACTGACCCAATTACGCTAATATAGACATGTAATATATAAAAATTTACGGTAGACAATGACGATCACAAATAAAAGGTCTATTTTAGGGTAAAACTATGTTATTACCAAAAACAAATAGCTCAAACGAAAAAAGCTTATTTTTTTACTATTATTTTGAAACTTTATGAATAAAAATTCTAAAATAGCAAAAAAGGTGTGTATAAAAACGATAAAAAAAGAAACCTGCATTGTCTAAAATCACGTCGTTAGCCCAACAAATAAAAAAGTTATAGCCATTTAACTAACGTGCTAAAAATGGCTAAACGGTGTCTGGTCCTGAAGGCGCAAAATAGAGCAAAAGACATGTATCCCCCCCCCCCCTCTCCACAGGACATGTATCCCCCCCCCCCTCTCCACAGGACATGTATCCCCTCTCCACAGGATCTCCACAGGACATGTATCCCCTCTCCACAGGACATGTATCCCCTCTCCACAGGATCTCCACAGGACATGTATCCCCTCTCCACAGGACATCCACAGGACAGGGGATACATGCGTGATCGTTGGAAGCGATAGGGAGAACGGGGGACTGAAAGTCCCCTGAAGTTCTCCATCACAAACCTCGGACTTCCGGGGTCTGTGTCGGCTTCTCCGTAGAAATGAATGGAGCGCCGGTCGTGCTTGTGCGCATGCGTGACCAGCGCTCCTTTCATTTTTATTGAGCTGCGCAGACGCCGGAAGTCAGAGGTTAGTCATGGAGAAGTTCAGGGGACTTTCAGTCCCCCGTTCTCCCTATCGCTGACAGCGATCACTCATGTATCCCCTGTCCTGTGGAGATCCTGTGGAGAGGGGATACATGTATTTTGTAGGACACACTGTAGGTCACATTTTTGTTGGGAGGGGGGACGCTGTATGGCGTTCCCTACGGGGGGGGGGGGGGTGGCTGTATGGCGTTCCCTACAGGGGGGGTGGCTGTATGGCGTTCCCTACAGGGGGGTGGCTGTATGGCGTTCCCTACAGGGGGGGTGGCTGTATGGCGTTCCCTACAGGGGGGGGGGGGGTGGCTGTATGGCGTTCCCTGCAGGGGGGGCTGTATGGTGTTCCCTACAGGGGGGCTGTATGGCGTCATCTACAGCGGGGGCTGTAAAAATGGCACTATCTACAAGGGGGGGGGGTTGTGTGACACCCAGGGGAGGGGGGGCCCCAGTCAAAAGTTTGCTATGGGGCCCAGTCTTTCCTAGTTACGCCCCTGCGTGACAGTGATCCCCGGCACCAGCTGACTAATCCTCCCATAAAACTTACATTTTCATTAAGATTCCCTTAGGAAGATAACATTACAGTCTACTTACAGCGTCATAGGATGATGTGTGATATCCGTATTACTGACATGAGGCTGGAGAAACTGCTACTTGCTGATCTGGATCTTATTCTAGGACATGCTAATGCAGGAGTCTATTCTAGTCCTGTAATGTGCCAATACAATGACGTTATTCAATGACTCGACCATTATAAAAAGAACACCATAAAATGATAACATGCAAAATAATATGGGACGTATTAGGCATCCTAAGATACATGAGTCTTAAATTACTTAGTTAGATGGGTTGAAAAAAGACACAGATCCATCAAGTACAAACTCTCTCAATCAATTACACGTTCTTCATTGCTTGATTAATTATAACCTCTCAATGCTATTTGTCAGTAACTAATCATCTAACCTATTTTTAAATGCTGGTATAGTATCTGCCATTACTATATATATATAGTTTGACTACTCTAACTGTAGAGAACCCTTTCCTATGTTGATGTCTGAAACATCTTTCTTCCACACTCAATGGATGTCATCAGCACCGGACAGCTGTGGGAGGTATTGTTGAATAAACTTACTAGAATACTGTTTCACTCTAGGGTTAACCAGCATGAAGATAGCTACATAAGTGTAAAACCAAAACCTTACTATATGCTGATGAGGCCCAAAAGACTGAAACAGATGTGTCCACAAACCTTTTTCCCAGGGTGCATTGTCTAAGCCTCCCAAGGCAATTTGCACCTTTTATTATCATGTAGTTTGTTGTTGTGCTGATTAATTTCTTATTATATAGCAGAGCTCCGTTTTTCTGATATAGAGCTCCAAATCCCCTGGATAGGCACAGATTTAACCCCCACGTGCATGTACGTAATGGTGAAGCTGTGCCCGGATGATCACCGCGGGAGCCCGGCTGTCAATGACAGGTAAGAAAAAACAAAATAGTATTCAATGATGGACATTCACTTTAAGGTCTGTTTCAAATGACTGTAATCCAGCGGCATTATAACATCTTTATCATGGCTGCAGGATATGAAATTCCCACCGCAACTCCGAGTTTCTACTGAACTGAACTTAGATCACCGTATTTTACAGTAGAATCATGGGTTTCCGGGTCTTACAGTTGTAATATATACTCTAAAATGCAGCTGTGTTACTGCCGTCTAAAACCAGTATAAGCAAAAAGAGTATTCCTATAGTCAGTGTCAGACTGGAGTTCTTTGGGCCCACCAGAGGAAATTATTCAGAGGACCCACTTTCATCTTTGTCATTATCGTTGTACACACAGGACCTATCATCCATAAGGCCTAATAGGTTATTTGTGAATAATCCCATAAGAAAATGACCTTAGTGACCTCCAAATGGGGTTGTGTTCTGCTGGACCATTCTGGTCCGTTATTGTGTCAGAGCCTGGACCCTCCAGAAGCCCTGTAGTGGGCCAGTCCAGCCCTGTGTATAGCGTATATATACACCGATCAGCCAAAACATTAAAACCAACTGTCTAATATTATGTAGATCCTCCTCGTGCCGCCAAAACTGCTCTGACCCGTTGAGGCTGTAACTTTTTCAGCAATTTGCGCTACAGCAGCTCTTTTGTGGGATCGGAGCAGGCGGGCTAGCCTTCACTCCCCACACGCATCAATGAACCATGGGCGCCCATGACCCTGTCGCCAGTTCCCCGGTTATCCTTCCTTGGACCACTTTTGATAGGTACAAACCACTGCATACCGGGAACACCCCACAAGACCTGTCTTGCCATCACAATTTGGCCCAAAGTCGCTCAGATCCTTACGCTTGACAATTTTTCCTTCTTTCAACACATCAACTTAAAGAATTGACTGTTCACCAGCTGCCGAATATATCCCACCTTTCACTGGCGCCATTGTAATGAGGTAATCAATGTTATTGTTATGGATGATCACTATATATATATATATATATATATATATATATATATACACGAATATCCCTTCAGCATAGCACAATGTCTTGGCATACTGGTAGGGAATCACTGGTGTAAGTAAATACCACTTGTGCAGCATAAATCACCTCGTAAAGTGGTGGGAATGCTCCGTGCCGGAATGATTTGATACGGAGAGAACAGACAGGACATAAAACGTGGAGGAACGTGATGACTGTAGACAAGTGTTGAGAAGTGTTTTCCATGCTCGGTGAATGTTACTTTCTTTTAAGGCTTGCAGAGATTACTGCTCAATAAAAGCCTTCACATCCAGTAAGTATTTTATTTATGTAGTAACATATGTGAGGAGCCATCAAGCATCTTGTCACCATGTGTTTGTCAAGTACATTAGCTTTTCTTGGATTGATTTAATTAACGGCAATTGAAACTGTCTTCAGACGCGATAACAACATCCAAAGTCTTACAGTGACGCTCTGTCATTCTGTATTAAGGGGAAATGGATCTCAACGTAATAAGGTCCATCCAGGATACATTGTCCTCACATAGGTAATAACGTTAAAGGGAAACTCCAGCCACAGCCAGATAGTAATTATTCATCAGCTCCTGACTCCCAAATAAATCATTCTTCTCCCTACTGTTTATTGTGCAGCGCCCCTCAAATATGTACCGACCACTGCCCAGCAATAGGCCATGGGCCTAGTGGGACGCACACCCCAATCTCTATATGGGGTCTAGCTGTGTCACTTACATTACTAGTGTGGATAATAAGGCCTAATTCACACGAGCGTGTTCAGTCTGTGATATACAGTCTGTATGTCTGCCGCATTTCCCGGACTGAACACAGTGCAGGGAGCCGGGCTCCTAGCATCATACTTATGTACGATGCTAGGAGTCCCTGCCTCTCCGTGGAACTACTGTCCCGTACTGAAAACATGATTACAGTACGGGACAGTTGTCCCGCAGCGAGGCAGGGACTCCTAGCATCGTACATAACTATTATGCTAGGAGCCCGGCTCCCTGCAGTGTGTTCGGTCCGGGCCAACATACAGACCATATATCACGGACCAAACACGCTCGTGCGAATTAGGCCTTAGTCCTTTAAAAAACAATACCAGAAATTCTGTTTTTTATTCATAGGCCTCCTTCACACACACAATTTTTCTGGCAATTTAAACTGCATCAAAAACTGGCTTTTAAAGACACCCACGTTTTATAACGCCATACCCAATGCATACTGCGTTTGTAAAAAAAAATCTGCACTAAAAAAAAAAATCAAAATTTTAAAAAGGCCACCAAAAAAGCAGTAAAATGCAGTAAAATGCAGCATGTGAATCCAGTCTCATAGAACTTCAAAATTATCAGGGAAAAAAAGCATGTAGTTATTGACAATAAATAATAAGAGGCCAAACACCAAAAACCAAAACAAAAAAAATCTATTTGTGAAGGAAAATTGTTGTCCTGGATTAGAAAGACATGGCTGCTTTGTTCCAAAAACAGTGCCACACCTGTCCACAGGTTGTGTGTGGTATTGCAGCTCCGCTCCATTCACTTCAACAGAGCTGAGCTGCAATACCAGACACAACCCATGTACAGGTGTGGAGCTGTTTCTAAAAGCAGCCATGTTTTTCTAATTCTAGATGACCCCTTCAGGCCTCCTTCATACACATTATTTGTGCAGTGTTTTTAAAGACTTGTAAAAAAACACCATAAATTTCAAGCATTTTTCATGGTGTTTTTTACAAAAAATTTTGGTGACATTTTTCATTTATTGCCCATTTGCACATGTTTTTTTCCCCCAAGTCCATACCCAGAGCATGCTGCGTTTTGTAAAAAAAAAAAAAAAAAAAAAAGCACCACTGAAGCCAAAATTCCCACAAACTAAAATGCTGCGTATGTAGATTTTTATATATTTTACTAAATTAATAAAAGCTGTAAAAAATGCCACGAAAAACGCAGCAAACCGCTTTTGGGGAATCCAGCGTAAAGGATTATTATGGGCTCTATGTACTTAGCAGAACACTATTGTTCACAAAACCGCCCACACAATGTTAATACGCCCCTTGGGTTCTCCCAAATCCTTACTTGTAGGTAGCGATGGCCTCGGAGAAGAGGAAGGGATTATGGACGTTTTAGCGTCTTAGATCTGTGTTTATACAATAAACATTCACAACCTTCAGACATTGATAGGCGAATCCAGACTTCCTGCCCGGGTTTATAAGAATTAAAGAGTATCTTCAGATAAATTACCCGTAGATGGAGGCATCACACTACGAATATCTTTCACAATCACCTCTGTGTGCTGGTTCTCTTCTTAACATGGTTTTATGGGGTGGCAAACTGGGCAATTGTGGGAGCCCCGGGACCAAATTACGATCACCCAGTATTATTTAGCAGTGTATGCTGGTGTTATCTGGGAGTTGAATTGCAGTATTATGTGGGTACTATATAGCAGTATTATATGGGTACCAAATGGCAGTATTATGTGGGTACTATATAACAGTATTATGTGGGTACTATATAGCAGTATTATGTGGGTACTATATAACAGTATTATGTGGGTACTATATAACAGTATTATGTGGGCACTAAATGGCAGTATTATGTGGGTACTATATAACAGTATTATGTGGGTACTATATAGCAGTATTATGTGGGTACTATATAACAGTATTATGTGGGTACTATATAGCAGTATTATGTGGGTACCAAATGGCAGTATTATGTGGGTACTATATAACAGTATTATGTGGGCACTAAATGGCAGTATTATGTGGGTACTATATAACAGTATAAGATGGGTACTAAACACCAAAAAGATATCCCCATATGCTATAATAAGACAAGATCAAACGTATCTTAGAAAAAATACAAAATGACTTTATTAAGGACAGACAACACAGTTGATCAAGACAATTTAAAAAATTACCACCCATAAAAACAATGTACAACAGTACACAGAAGACAGTGTTGAATATAAGGCAGGGCAAACAATGGTAGTATAACAATATCAACGACTATAAAGTCGGTATACTGAAAATAATCACCATAACAAGGGCCTATAAAATAGTCACAAAAATTGTAAAGTCACAGTCATGGAGAGGAAACTCATTGAGACCTCAAGATACGCATACCAAAAGACCCACCATGCGCCATTCCACTGCCACAACACTGTCAGAACACCCCAACGCGCGTTTCGCACCTGGCTTCGTCAGGGGGTGCTGAAAGAGTGTGATCAGAGGGTTTAAATAAGGGGTACACAGCTGAACGGTGTACCGCACTTACTTGTCCATAGGATGTTCAGCTGGCGCCTGCACGAGGAGAGGCGGCACCTCAATCACGCAGTGCACGGCGTCCGGAAGTGAGCAGTGCGCAACTGCACAGAGCCCAAGTCCATGTTGCGCCGTGAACTACGTGATGAACGCCCCCCCGCCCCGCGCATGCGCACAACAACCACAGACCACCGCATCCATCTTGGAATAGGGAAAGGCAGCCGCAATTGCCCATATCCAAGAGTGGAAAGCGGTATGAATACATGAGCGCTATTCACAGTTAGAATATATTTATACATGTTTACTACATTACAAAATAGCAAAAGCATTCTAGATGAGAGCATATTTAGACATCTTGAAATGTACGGAAATAACATAAATCACACATTGGTTCCGATAGATCAAATACAGGCAACAGTATATCATGCAATAATATAGATGAACAAAGTGTACAGAGGGGGACCCAATGCATGCCTAGGAGCCCACTGTGCACACCAGTTAAAGATATTTAGGGTGAAATATCACCATATATATATATATATGACCAAACATCATACCTGATTAGTTAGATGGATAAAAATATATGAATGAAAGAAAAAAGTGTAAAAATAAAAATAAAAATATAAATTGTGACATAAGTGGTTTAAATGCATCCATGACAAACAAGTAGATGTATGAAAGAATGCACATTTAGAGTACTTTTGTGTTCTAATTGCACTCTTATTATTATATATTATATATTTCTTTCACACTCACATATATTTTTTTGTGACCTATCTGGTCCGTTCATACATATGCATCTATTTTTATTTCATTTTTGGTCATATGTGTATGCATATGGCCATATATTCACATTAGTGTTCATGCACGTTTACAATTTGTAATATATAGGATCATTTTGTCTTTATATACATGTACTTTAAATGTGCATTCTTTCATACATCTACTTGTTTGTCATGGATGCATTTAAACCACTTATGTCACAATTTATATTTTTATTTTTACACTTTTTTCTTTCATTCATATATTTTTATCCATCTAACTAATCAGGTATGATGTTTGGTCATATATATATATATGGTGATATTTCACCCTAAATATCTTTAACTGGTGTGCACAGTGGGCTCCTAGGCATGCATTGGGTCCCCCTCTGTACACTTTGTTCATCTATATTATTGCATGATATACTGTTGCCTGTATTTGATCTATCGGAACCAATGTGTGATTTATGTTATTTCCGTACATTTCAAGATGTCTAAATATGCTCTCATCTAGAATGCTTTTGCTATTTTGTAATGTAGTAAACATGTATAAATATATTCTAACTGTGAATAGCGCTCATGTATTCATACCGCTTTCCACTCTTGGATATGGGCAATTGCGGCTGCCTTGCCCTATTCCAAGATGGAAGCGGTGGTCTGTGGTTGTTGTGCGCATGCGCGGGGCGGGGGGCCGTTCATCACGTAGTTCACGGCGCAACATGGACTTGGGCTCTGTGCAGTTGCGCACTGCTCACTTCCGGACGCCGCACACTGCGTGATTGAGGTGCCGCCTCTCCTCGTGCAGGCGCCAGCTGAACATCCTATGGACAAGTAAGTGCGGTACACCGTTCAGCTGTGTACCCCTTATTTAAACCCTCTGATCACACTCTTTCAGCACCCCCTGACGAAGCCAGGTGCGAAACGCGCGTTGGGGTGTTCTGACAGTGTTGTGGCAGTGGAATGGCGCATGGTGGGTCTTTTGGTATGCGTATCTTGAGGTCTCAATGAGTTTCCTCTCCATGACTGTGACTTTACAATTTTTGTGACTATTTTATAGGCCCTTGTTATGGTGATTATTTTCAGTATACCGACTTTATAGTCGTTGATATTGTTATACTACCATTGTTTGCCCTGCCTTATATTCAACACTGTCTTCTGTGTACTGTTGTACATTGTTTTTATGGGTGGTAATTTTTTAAATTGTCTTGATCAACTGTGTTGTCTGTCCTTAATAAAGTCATTTTGTATTTTTTCTAAGATACGTTTGATCTTGTCTTATTATAGCATATGGGGATATCTTTTTGGTGTTTACTATGCATGGGGTCCCATATATGCAACTTTATTCATTGATATATGACCTTGAATTTATAGGTATTCTTTTTTTGGCTTAATATGGGTACTATATAGCAGTATTATGTGGGTACTATATAACAGTATTATGTGGGTACTATATAGCAGTATTATGTGGGTACTATATAACAGTATTATGTGGGTACTATATAGCAGTATTATGTGGGTACCAAATGGCAGTATTATGTGGGTACTATATAACAGTATTATGTGGGTACTATATAGCAGTATTATGTGGGTACCAAATGGCAGTATTATGTGGGTACTATATAACAGTATTATGTGGGTACTATATAGCAGTATTATGTGGGTACTATATAGAAGTATTATGTGGGTACCAAATGGCAGTATTATGTGGGTACTATATAACAGTATTATGTGGGTACTATATAGCAGTATTATGTGGGTACTATATAGAAGTATTATGTGGGCATTAAATGGCAGTATTATGTGGGCACTAAATGGCAGTATTATGTGGGTACTATAAAGCAGTATTATGTGGGCATTAAATGGCAGTAATATGTGGGTACTATATAGCAGTATTATGTGGGTACTATGTAGCAGTATTATGTGGCCACTAAATGGCAGTATTATGTGGATACTATATAGCAGTATTATGTGGGCACTAAATGGCAGTATTATGTGGGTACTATATAGCAGTATTATGTGGGCACTAAATGGCAGTATTATGTGGATACTATATAGCAGTATTATATGGATACTATATAGCAGTATTATGTGGGCACTAAATGGCAGTATTATGTGGGTATTAAATGGCAGTATTTTGTGGGTACTATACAGCAGTATTATGTGGGCATTAAATGGCAGTATTATGTGGGTACTATATAGCAGTATTATGTGGGCATTAAATGGCAGTATTATGTGGGTACTATATAGCAGTATCATGTGGGCATTAAATGGCAGTATTATGTGGGTACTATATAGCAGTATCATGTGGGCATTAAATGGCAGTATTATGTGGGTACTATATAGCAGTATTATGTGGGCATTAAATGGCAGTATTATGTGGGTACTATATAGCAGTATTATGTGGGCATTAAATGGCAGTATTATGTGGATACTATATAGCAGTATTATGTGGGCATTAAATGGCAGTGTTATGTGGGTACTATATAGCAGTATTATGTGGGCACTAAATGGCAGTATTAGGCCTAGTTCACACAGAGGAATTTGCAGGCAGAAAAAATCTGGCTCAAAGTTTCTTCAGGAATTTTGAGGCCGATTTTCACGTGCCTGCACTTTCTTGCTGCGGTTTTCGCATCGGTTTTCTGCCCGCGGCCATTGAGGGTTGGTGCCAAAAAAACGCTGTGAAAAATGCTTCCTCTACCTCCCATTGATTTCAATGGGAGGTCAGAGGCAGAACTGTTGCAAGAAAGAGCATGCAGCATCTTTACTGCGAGCGGCTAGGAGCCGCCTCGGAAAAAAATGCCTCCGCCTCACTGATTCCGACGCGGTTTACGAGTCAACATCAGCGCCAAAACAACTCTAGTCAAAAGACTAGTATTATGTGGGTGGTGTTATTTGTGCTGTATATGGCGGTATTGCTTTGGCACTATATGTTGATATAGCAGTATTTTGTGTGCTGATATTATGAGGAAAAACTAAAAAGGCCAGAGATCCACAGCAACATATCATACGCGCTGCGTTGCGCTGCAATCTCATATGAGATCACAGGACAAACTCGCATTAAATATGAAAGCCGAAATTGTACGAAATTGAATGTGGAACATCAATTGGATTTCTGCAATAATCAAAAACATCCAACACTATTGTATGTTTTGCTATCATCGCACACGTTAACTGCTGTGGAACCGTGGTCTAAAAATGGAGAGTGAGGGGCCCTAATTTGCTTATTGCCCCGGGCCCCAATTTTCTATAAAACCGGCCCTGAGTTGACTGTAGAGCAGCAGACAAACAACTCAGTGGATCACTGTGCTTTACTCTCTAAAATGTTGAAATAAAAAATAAGTGTGTAGTGTATGTATAACATAACAAACTTGACACTGCAGTAGATTTATCACATTTCTCTATTTCAGTGCCTTTATAAGAGGCTTTAGCGCTCACATAACAGGACCATCCATAAAAAACAGCCAGTGCAGCAAAAAGTTCCAATAAGTGCCTGCTATAGTTCCTCCACTGTGCCCCTACCAATGCCAAAAACAGTGGCAGCCACAGTGATCCCATAAGTGCCAAGTACAGTGTCCAACATACACTCAGAGTGCCCGCTATGGTATGGTAGAGGGCACCATGGGAAAATAAGTGGGGGAAAAATGTCCGATCCGAGTCGCTTGCCACTCAGGGGACATTATGGTGAAGATTCATCAAAACTTGACCAAGGGAAAGTACAACCAATCAGATTCCTTTTCTCATTTTTCAGATGATTGGAAAAGCAGCAACTTGATTGGGCTCCAGGACGCGACTTGCGTCTTGCGCTAGTTTTGATGAATCTCCCCGCCTATCTTTTATGTTATTTCCTTTAAATCAAATAAGGTACAAAAAAAATGTTAGTAAGGGCAGATTCACACGAACGTTGCGTTTTTGCGCGCGCAAACAACGCGGCGTTTTGCGAGCGCAAAAACCATTTGACAGCTGCGTGTGTCATGCGTGTCTGATGCGCGGCTGCGTGATTTTCGCGCAGCCGGCATCATAGAGATGAGGCTTGTCAACGCCCGTCACTGTCCAAGGTGCTGAAAGAGCTAAATCTTTCAGCACCCTCGACAGTGAATGCCGAACACAACAGCGAAAAACCTGTAAAAAAAAAAGATAAAGTTCCTACTTACCGAGAACTTCCCGGCCGTTGCCTTGGTGACGCGTCCTTGGTGACGCGCCTCTCTTGACATCGGGCCCCACCTCCCTGGATGACGCGGCAGTCCAAGTGACCGCTGCAGCCTGTGATTGGCTGCAGCCTGTGCTTGGCCTGTGATTGGCTGGAGCTGTCACTTGAACTGAAGTGTCATCCCGGGAGGTCGGACTGCAGGAAGGAGACAGGAGTAATCGGTAAGTTAGAACTTCGTTTTTTTTTTACAGGTTCATGTATTTTGGGATCGCAAGTCACTGTCCATGGTGCTGAAACAGTTTAACTCTTTCAGCACCATGCACAGTGAATGTCTCCCGACGTCGCGGACCGGAAATTTTTTTGCCGGGTTCGGCCAAAACGAGTTTGGCCGAACCCGGTGAAGTTAGCTTCGGTTGTCGGGGTTCGCTCCTCGCAAAGACACTCCGTTTGGATGCTTGGAAACAGAAAAGCACGTGGTGCTTTTCGGTTTCCATTCATCCTTTTGACAGCTCGTGCGCTGTTCGCACGGAAGTGCTTCCGTGCGACCTGCCTGGTTTTCACGCACCCATTTACTTCAATGGGTGCGTGATGCGTGAAATACGCAGAGTTATTGAACCTGTCGCGTATTTTGCGCAGCGAACAAACGCTGCGCAAAATACACGGACTGTGTGTACTGCCCCATAGACTTCTATAGGGCATTGCGTGCCGCGCGAAAACCACGCGCCCTACACGCTGCCAAATCACGCTCGTGTGAATCCCCCCTAACTTTAATAAAGACAAAAAATAATTGTGCAAAGAAAAACATCAGATTCTGGCAAGTGCAGATTAGAATGTGAACATTAACAGCTGACTGGTTACCGTAGATAATGTCACAGTTTTGTTTTGCACTCGTTCAGAAGATCAATAAGACCAATAAGATGTATCATGTGTAGCCATTATTATAAATATACAGCCACTAGTGCCATCTAGAGGTGTAGAGGACGAATACATTCAGTGTATTGTTTTAACAAAAACGCTCCCGTTCATAATATCACACCGGCTAAGGCCAGAGGGGTATCAGTTGTTTTTTACAATTTTTTATTATTATTACTTATAGAATTTATATGGTTTCATTATTATTTATTTTGTTTTAACTTTTTAACTTTTTTTTAACTACAACTTGTCCCACAGAAGGTCAGAAAATAATTTTGTGGTCGATTATTATTTTTATTTTTTTTATATTTCATACTACATATTTCTCCTATAACTGGAGCTGACAATGTGTCAGTTGTCAGAGTCAGGGTTGTCATAGTCAGGGTTGTCATAGTCAGGGTTGTCATAGTCAGGGTTGTCATAGTCAGGGTTGTCATAGTCAGGGCTGTGCAGGATTTGGTTAGACCCAGCAGTTCTGTCATTTGACCAGTAGAGGCAGTGAGACTTCCGCTGCCTGTATTGCATACACAGTGTTCATTGTGTATATGAGAAGACATCTCGCTTCTCTACTGTCCACTGGGGAGGGTGGACCAGACTGTAACGTGGTGGCTGTAGAGATGAGGCAAATAGCAAGACAACAAAGTCCAGAATCTCAACACTTCATGAAGCGAGGTCTCCTCGTGCAAAAAAAGTTGCAACCCTACATCAGAAACTACTGGAAAGTAATCACAAGACATTCCATAAAAATTCTGGCGGCATCATTAAGAAGCACCATGAAACATCCAGTTCCTGCGGAAGATTTTAGTGGATAATAATCTAAGAAAAGCGGACAGGGCAGCATCATCTTAAAGACGCTCTGTCACCAGATTTTGCAGCCCCTATCTGCTATTGCAGCAGATCGGCGCTGCAATGTAGATTACAGTAACGTTTTTATTTTTAAAAAACTAGCATTTTTGCCCAAGTTATGACCATTTTCGTATTTATGCAAATGAGGCTTGCAAAAGTACAACTGGGCGTGTTGAAAAGTAAAAGTCCAACTGGGCGTGTATTATGTGCGTACATCGGGGCGTGTTTACTACTTTTACTAGCTGGGCGTTCTGATGAGAAGTATCATCCACTTCTCTTCAGAACGCCCAGCTTCTGGCAGATCATGCTGTGACATCACTCACAGGTCCTGCATCGTGTCGGCACCAGAGGCTACAGTTGATTCTGCAGCAGCATCAGCGTTTGCAGGTAAGTAGCTACATCGACTTACCTGCAAACGCCGATGCTGCTGCAGAATCATCTGTAGCCTCTGGTGCCGATGTGTCCTCGCTCATCTGACACGATGCAGGACCTGTGAGTGACGTCACAGCGTGATCTCTCGAGAACACGCTGTGTCTGCACTGCCAGAAGCTGGGCGTTCTGAAGAGAAGTGGATGATACTTCTCATCAGAGCGCCCAGCTAGTAAAAGTAGTAAAAACGCCCCGATGTACGCACATAATACACGCCCAGTTGTACTTTTACTTTTCAACACGCCCAGTTGTACTTTTGCAAGCCTCATTTGCATAAATACGAAAATGGTCATAACTTGGCCAAAAATGCTCGTTTTTTAAAAATAAAAACGTTACTGTAATCTACATTGCAGCGCCGATCTGCTGCAATAGCAGATAAGGGTTGCACAATCTGGTGACAGAGCCTCTTTAATGGGGTATTCCCAACTCAGACTTTTATAGCATGTCCACGGAATATGCCATAAATGCCTGATAGATGCGGGTCGCAGTTCTGGGACCTGCACCTATATCAACAATGGGGGTCACCCGACCTCCATTTCGCCTGTTGAGGCGGCCGCTGGCTGCTGAAAACAGGGGGAGACTAAGTGGAGAGGTAGCAACCTTGGCTGTTTCCATAACTCCCATAGAACGGAATGGAGAGACCCGCGCCCAATCCACCTCCCCACTTAGTCCCCGCCTAGAATTGGCAGCCAGCTGCCACCTCAACAGGCAAAACGGTTCCGATATAGGTGCTGGTACCAGAGGTGGGACTTGTATCTATCAGACATTTATGGTATAACCTTTGGAAATGCCATAAATGTCTGTGTATGGAATAGTCCTTTAATACCTCAGTGCATCAGGCAGAAGTCTGCAGGAAACGCCTAGAGGAACCTGGGACTTTGTATAAGGCAAATCATAGCATGGGAGGAATTCACTATGGACTGATGTGAACCGCAAGAATAGTGCTAGAATCTTTAGTTGGGCGTGCGTGGCAGAGGTACTGAAGAGCGAGCAGTGAGTGGTGTGTGAGATCCGCATTGTACAGATAGCTGAGCGTGTTAGCGGTGGAAGAAAATGTGATAGAAAGATGTGACCAGGGGCGTAACTAGGAAAGACTGGGCCCCATAGCAAACTTTTGACTGGGGCCCCCCTTCCCCTGGGTGTCACACACCCCCCCCCCTTGTAGATAGTGCCTTTTTTACAGTCCCCTTGTAGATAACGCCATACAGCCCCCTCTGTAGATAGCGCTATACAGCCCCCTCTGTAGATAACACCATACAGCCCCCCCTGTAGATAGCGCCATATAGCCCCCCTGTAGATAACGCCTTACGGCCCCCTCTGTAGATAACGCCATACAGCCCCCCCTGTAGATAGCACCATACAGCCCCCCCTGTAGATAGCGCCATACAGCCCCCTCTGTAGATAACGCCATACAGTCCCCCCTGTAGATAACGCCATACAGTCCCCCCTGTAGGTAACGCCATACAGCCCCCCTGTAGATAACGCCATACAGTCCCCCCTGTAGATAACGCCATACAGCCCCCTCTGTAGATAACGCCATACAGTCCCCCTGTAGATAACGCCATACATTCCCCCCTGTAGATAACGCCATACAGTCCCCCCTGTAGGTAACATCATACAGCCCCCCTGTAGGTAACGCCATACAGTCCCCCCTGTAGATAACGCCATACAGCCCCCCTGTAGATAACGCCACACAGTCCCCCCTGTAGATAACGCCATACAGCCCCCTCTGTAGATAGCGCCATACATCCCCCCTGTAGATAACGCCATACAGCCCCCTCTGTAGATAGCGCCATACATCCCCCCTGTAGATAACGCCATACAGCCCCCTCTGTAGATAGCGCCATACAGACCCCCCTGTAGATAACGCCATACAGCCCCCCTGTAGATAACGCCATACAGCCCCCCCTGTAGATAACGCCATACAGCCCCCTTTGTAGATATCTACAGAGGGGGCTGTATGGCGTCATCTACAGAGGGGGCTGTATGGCGTCATCTACAGAGGGGGCTGTATGGCGTCATCTACAGAGGGGGCTGTATGGCGTCATCTACAGAGGGGGCTGTATGGCGTCATCTACAGAGGGGGCTGTATGGCTTCATCTACCGAGGGGGCTGTATGGCGTCATCTACAGAGGGGGCTTTATGGCGTTATCTACAGGGGGGACTGTATGGCGTTACCTACAGGGGGGACTGTATGGCGTTATCTACAGGGGGGACTGTAGGTCGTTATCTTCAGGGGGGACTGTATGGCGCTAACGCCATACAGTCCCCCCTGTAGGGAACGCCATACAGCCCCCCCTGTAGGGTACGCCATACAGCTCCCCCTGTAGGGAACGCCATACAGCCCCCCCTGCAGGGAACACCATACAGCGTCCCCAACCCCCCAAAAAAATGCGACCTATAGTGTGTCCTACAAATAACATGCATCCCCTATACACAGGAGACGGGATACATGTGTGATCGCTGGCAGCGATAAGGAGAACGGAGGACTGAAAGTCCCCTGAAGTTCTCCATGACTAACCTATGACTTCCGGGGTCTGCGCAGCTCAATAAAAATGAAAGGAGCGCTGGTCACGCATGCGCACAAGCGCGCCCGGCGCTCCATTCATTTCTACGGAGCTGCCGACACAGACCCCGGAAGTCCGAGGTTTGTGATGGAGAACTTCAGGGGACTTTCAGTCCCCCGTTCTCCCTATCACTGCCAGCGATGACACATGTCTCCCCTATCCTGTGGATAGGGGATACATGTCTTTTGTTTAATGGCAGAGCGGGGAGATACCTCCCTGCTCTGCCATAGTGTTCAGTGGCGTCGCGCTGTAGCAGCCATACCGGCTGATAGCGGAGCCTCCGGCCATGGTGGGGACCCGTGCCGGCGGGCGACACGGGCCCCCTCATGCCACGGGCCCCGTAGCAGCCGCTACGGCTGCTACGGCGGTAGTTACGCCACTGGATGTGACCCAAGTCAGGCAGTGCAGTAAAGCGGTCAGAGTCCCGAGGCTAGTGGCAACTGAGAAGAGTTGTTGTAATTGTTTGCTGTGGCTGCGTGCGTGAAGTTTAGCACCGCCCTGAAAGTAAAGACATTTTTTGGCATCACACCTGTCTTCGTATCATCTATTCTGCAACACAACCCACACTGGGCCCTACACCATCTGGGGCCCTAACTAGATAGATTCAGGCAGTCACCAAACTGCCTGAATCTAATAATGCATTTACATCTTTACCTTCCACAGAAATAGTGCACATTTGTTTCTCACCAGCTACATTAGGCAATGCAGTACATGCTGGCCGAGCATACAAAGGCAAACTATGGTTTATATATGCAGCATCACATTGCATAGGTTCATCAGTCATTGGGCAATTAGCAATCACATGACCTGGCATATGACATCTAAAGCATCTTATTAAGTCTTTACTGAGTCGCTTATAAGCCACAGACCTCCCTGGCACAGTTTGCCAGTCTCTAGACCCTTCAGTCTCTCCAGAAGTAGGCACAATTCTATCAGATCTGCCAGCCCCCTTTTCCCTTAGAACAGTCTTACCAGGTAATCCTGTAGTTCTCCGCTGTGGGGCTAGAGTGCGCTGTGGCAGATTCATCAGCTCCTCGGCTGCTGTGTACCTCTCCACCATCTCTACTAGCTGGTCAGCATTTTTGGGATCCCCATGGCTTACCCACTTGCGTAAGGCAACAGGCAGGGACCTTAAGTATTGATCCATTACCACCCGTTCCACCAGGATCTCCGGCTGCAACCACTTCTTGGTAATGTGGATGAGGTCGTGCATTTGAGAGCGAGGAGGTTTGTCCATTTGGTAAGCCCAGTTGTGCACACGCTGTGCGCGGACGGAAACTGTAACTCCCAGTCTGGTTAAAATTTCCTTTTTCAGCTTGTCATAGTTTATGGCATCCTGGTTATCCAAGTCAAAGTATGCCTTCTGCGGTTCCCCCGAAAGGAACGGTGCCACAAGTCCTGACCCACTTTTCCTTTGGCCAACCCTCTCGTTCAGTGGTTCTTTCAAAGGTTGTTAAATAGGCTTCCACGTCATCTGCTGCCGTCATCTTTTGCAAAAAATGGCTAGCACTTATTGCTGTAGAACTGGCACCTGCTGCACCTGGAACCCTTTCAACCACACTGGTTAGTTGCTGCACAACACCTTTTACAGCATCCCGGTCTTTTCTTTGTTCGGCTTGTGTAGCCTCCAGTTGGGCAGTCAGTCTGCGGTTTGTTTCATCCAGAGCCATCTGCTGCACCCTGGTAGCCTCCTGTTGTGCTCTGGTAGCCTCCTGTTGTCTTGCCACAGCATGCAGCATCACTTTAAGCATCTCTTCCATCTTCTAAGGTGCAGAGTATCAGTCTTTGGAAAAATGCAATATATAAGGGACTCTGGCCCTTTAAGGTGTTTTTTTTTCCCACAGTGCCTAAAGCTTCCTCCACCAATTGTAAGGGAATTAGATACCTAGTGCCCGTCTACCCCAGGAGACGACTGTCCCGCTACCTAATTCCCTTACAATTGGTGGAGAATGCAGGCAACGATCCCGCTACTTCTCGCTTTGCTTGCGAGAAGTAGCAGGATCGTTGACCGCATTCTCAACCAATTGTAAGGGAATTAGGTAGCGGGACAGTCGTCTCCTGTGGTAGACAGGCACTCGGTATCAAACAAGCCAGTAAATTTCAGTCCGCACAGCAAAGATGTGGTACTACTGGCCTCAGCCAGTTTTATTTACAGGTTGTACATGAAATAAAAAGAAAACAAATAAAAGAAAACTCTATGCCTGTCCGGCACTAACTATACAGTCAGGTATCCTAACTAACACAGTGCAGGCCTAATGCCTGGCACCATAAACCATGCAGACCATACAACCTGTTATGAATGCAGTCTGTTTGCTCTCACAAGCTCCTCTCCCCAGACTGAGAGAGAGTGTGACTGAACTGCAGCCTTTTTAAAGGGCTATCACACCTGATCCCTGATTAATAGCTAGACAGCCCAAGACCAGGACTGTGTGGATGGAGTGGGGACCCACCCATCTCTCCCCACTCCAACAACCAGGCCCTTTTCCAGTTTTTAACCTATTGCAGAGGGAGAACCACATTCTCTGCTGAATGTATTGCCTGGTTGTTTTCAGATAGTAGAAGACAGAAATCTTGGGGAAATATAGACCCCATCCACAACCTGTCCACATGGTCTGTTACGATAGATAGATAGATAGATAGATAGATAGATAGATAGATAGATAGATAGATAGATAGATAGATAGATAGATAGATAGATAGATAGATAGATAGATGGATAGATAGATAGATAGATAGATAGATAGATAGATAGATAGATAGATAGATAGATAGATAGATAGATAGATAGATAGATAGTACTGTGAAAAACTTTTAGGCAGTTGTGGATTTTGTAGGATTATAGTCAGGTGTATGATTAACCAATTATACCAAACAGGTGAAAATGATCATCATTTTTATATGTAGGTTGAAACACAACTATTAATTGTAATAGAAACAGCTGTATAAGAGGCTTAAAACTGGGTGAGGACAACCAAACTCTGCTACAAAGGTGAGGTTGTGGAAGACAGTCTCGTGTCACAGGTCCACCATGGCAAGACAGCACAGCAACAAGACACAAGGCAGTTATACTGCATCTGCAGGGTCTCTCCCAGGCAAAGATTTCAAAGCAGACCAGGGTTTCAAAATTTGTTGTTCAAGCTGTTTTGAAGAAGCACGAAGAAACGGGCAACGTTGTGGACTGTAGACACAGTGGTCAGCCAAGGAAACTTAGTGCAGCAGATCAATGACACATCATGCTTACTTCCCTTCGAAATAGGAAGATGTCCAGCAGTGCCATTAGCTCGGAACTGGCAGAAACCAGTGGGACCCAGGTATAGCCATCTACTGTTTGAAGAAGTCTGGCCAGAAGTTGTCTTTATGCAAGAATTGCAGCCAAAATGCCATAACTTTGACATGGAAACCAGGTCAAGCGACTCATCTATGCACGAAAACATGGGAACTGGGGTGCAATAAAATGTCAGCAGGTGTTCTGGACTGATGAGTCAAAATGTGAAATATTTGGCTGTAACAGAAGGCAGTTTCTTCGCCAAAGGCCTGGAGAGCGGTACAACAATGAGTGGAGGTGGAGGTTCCTTGCAGGTTTGGGGCTGCATTTCAGCAAATGAAGTTGGGGATGTGGTCAGGATTAACGGTGTCCTCAATGCTGAGAGATACAGGCAGATTCTTATCCATCATTCAATACCATCAGGGAGGCGTCTGAGTGGCTCCAAATTTATTCTGCAAAAGGACGACGACCCAAAACAAACAGCCAATATCAATAAGAACCATCTTTAGTGTGTAGAAGAACAAGGAGCCCTGGAAGTGAAGATATGGCCCCACAGAGCCCTGATCTCCGCATCATCAAGTCTGTCTGGGATTACATGAAGAGAGAGAAGGATTTGAGGAAGCGACATCCACAGAAGATCTGTGGTTAGTTCTCCAAAATGTTTGGAACAACCTCCCTGCCGAGTTCCTTTAAAACTATGTGCAAGTATACCTAGAAGAATTGATGTTGTTCTGAAGGCAAAGGGTGGTCACACCAAATATTGATTTGATTTAGATTTCTATTCTGCTCATTCAATTTGTAGTTTGTGAATTGATAAAAAAAAATATTAAAACCTCTATTTATGAAAGCATTCTTACTTTGCAGCATTTTTCCACAAATGCTGAAAACTTTTGCACATTACTGTATATAAGATAGATAGGATATAGATATAGTGTTACAAAGCAGTAAATATGCTTTTTGTCTAGAGGGACAGTGGTCAGTTCCCTAAGGCTTGCACCCCCTCCCATTTAGGCCTGTGCTGAGGGATTCTATTTTTGTATATAGATATACATGAGATAGAGATAGATAGCCCTAGCCTATATAAGAACATCCAGTATCTGCGTACAAGCGGTGTAAAAGAAGTGTATATGGGATTTGTTGTTGCTATATAGGAAGTCCCCTGATGTACAAGCTTAGGTTCATCCAATAATAGGAGATAAGTGTCAAATCTACATGGCTTATTACAAAACGGTATCACAACCGGCTGATTCTATACAATTACAGCACAACATGAATTTCAGTGAGTGAATCACATTTGCTAATTCCTTTTTCAAAATCCCTCTTCTAATTATTACTGTCCACAAGATGGCAGTAGTGTTTAGTAAACTAATGTAATTGGGGCATTTTTGTATAAACACGTACATGTGTATCTACATAAGGCCCCATTCGCACAAAACGTGATCACCAGTAAGCCATCGCCTAATAGCATGGCCTGTTAAGGCTTCCATTAACACTTAGAGGCTATGTAAAACTTTGAACACTTTCACAAAGTTTATTTTTAAAATAAAACAATATATCATGATGTTTAATACTGCTTTGTAATTATTTTTTCTAAAAAAAAAATTTAACTTTTTGAGATACAGCTTCTATGTAAATAGACGCTGTATCTTGAGCTGAAAGCCAAATCCGTCAGGACAGCGGAACTGACGGCTTCAGTAAAAGCGGGTTCTGCATGACATTGACAAGCTGGATCCACCTGTTATCGATCATATCTAACTTATGAAAATTTTTTGCTGTTATCCCAATGCATCTAAAATAAAAAATTTACAATTAGTACTTTTTTTTTTTTTTTTAAATCTCCTATCCTTTTGTGTATGCAGCTCCTATGCCGACCCATGTGTCTCCATGGTAACCAACTACAAAATACCTTCCGTTCCATTTATCTACACTTCTTTCTAACAAATATTTGTACATATGGACAGATGGATGTCAGTATGACTGCAGGATCAGACTACACAGTTTGTTTGTAGTCTGTTATTAAAGGTCTGCATAGAAGTTGTAGACAACAAATGGTAGGACATTTTTAATTGAGACTATATGCAATGTGGCTTCAATTTTTTTTATATCTTAGATGCATTATTAAAAATTGAATAATGAAACATTATGCAACTCATATACTTGGCGTTTTAATTCCCCACCATTTTAAAGATCTCTGTATGCTGTCAGTAAATGTAAGTATTTACAGGCTAAAAAACCCAAAACTGTCCTGACCTAGTCCTGCTCACACAGCTGCAGTTTCTTAGGTAATCTTCTATGAGCTAAACATAGTTTCAGTACAAATCTCCCTTCTGTCCTAAACACTAAGTTGATAGTTCTTGCCTACTCTGATACATTGTAGCAAAACCTTAGCGCTAAAAGCATGACTTGGTCAGGACCATTTTTTCAGAATGTTTCCATTAACAGCCTGCAGAGATCTCGCAATGGGCGAACAATTCATATGTAAAGTGTATTGGAAGGTTGAATTTCTACACTGACCCTTCTACCTTCGCTCGCTAGTAACATTGCGGAAGACAAGAAATGAGATTTGTCCGCACTGTTGGCCTCATTGTTCTCCTTTGTTGGAGGAGTCAGGGTAGCCATTGGAGTTTCATGTCTGGCAATGTGGCCTACGGGACCTTGGTGTATATTTAACACGGGCAAAATTATTACTAAACTATAACACATTCATCTGTGAGATGTTCCCTTCTGTCAGTACCGACAGCAGCGAATGATCGGCTCCATGAATGTCTATGATTGCTTTGTTTTTGATCGCATGCTAAAAATTATCCTTGGCTAGCCATTTTGCTTATTGAGATGAGTAAACTCTTTTGTCTACCTTTACTTTTTAGGCTAGAGCTCCCCGCCCTTCTCACAGTGACTGACAGTATGCTGTATATGTATACAACCCATCAGCCAGGCGTCAATCACTGTGAGGAGGGCGGGGAGAGGCGGGCGGAGAGCTCCCATCATGAATACATCAGACTCATAATTATTAGTCCGGAGTATTCTTTAATCACTACTATTAGCCAAACGGCACAATGGTTTTTTTTTGTTTTTTTTTTTGCCGTTTTGGGTAATTAGAAAGCAAACATGTCCCTGTAATATGCAGCTCTTACCTAGGGCGGCATAATCTGATGACAGATCCGCTTTAAATAAGTGAAAACAGATAGAAAGATACTACCGCTCAATTACTAAGTGATATCAGATATCTATTCTTGATATAACAGGATGGATATGAGATATGACAGCATTGCTACGTATATACACCTCACTATCATCATTCCTAGCTCCTGTACACCCCAGTTCTTCTAATTTCAGGCAGCTTGTTCTGCAATGAGATCATTTAAGGGAACATGGACTTCATTTTGCATTTTTTGAACATAACTTTTGTTGTTTATGATCAGCAGAAATCTACAGAAGTCAAAGAACGTTCAGTCAATAAGAAATAAGATACATACAAAGTAAAGAAAGTGTACCATAAGGTTGAGCTCAATGAACAATGGTCTTTCTTGATCTTGTTAGGTAGTTTATATCCTCAAGATGTGATTCTATTAGAAGTCGATGAGAGAAGTAAAGAGGTCCACTATACATGCATGGATCTACTGGTCTCCAGTGCAAAATCTGTGCTAGGGCATCCAGGACTGCTGCTATCCGTTTATGTGACAATGGGACCTTTGGGCCCCTTCGGGGAACCATGATCTGAGTACAACTTTGACCTCTGTCCCTGCTACCACATTGTATAGCAGTATTGCTGAGTTCACACTATAGCGACGCCTTTGGGTGGAGGTCCGACCTACAGTACTGCCAAAAAAAGTTAAACTAAAGTGCCGTTTATTGTTTATTTTGGATTCTGATATAATAAAAGACAAAAATATATAGCATTCTGAACGTTTTGGATAAGATCCAGTCTGAAGGTCTGCATCCCATAGAAATGAATAGTGCCTGTCAAAGTATCTCTTCTATTAAATGTTTTTTTTCACGGAAAAGACATTGACGGCCTATCCTTACGATAGGCCATCAATGTGTGGTTGGTTGGAAAGAAAGAAAGGGCCTCATAATGCCGCAGACTCTTCAATGTTTACCACCAGGAACGGCAGCGCATTCATGCATAGTACGGCAACTTAGCCCAAGGCAAGTAAATAAACGGCGTAATAACATTTAAACAATATAGACACTGCTACGTTACGAAAATACAAATATTAATGATACATGACCGTAAGGTTATGTTCACACGGCTTATTTTCTGCCATTTTTCGGGCCATAAACGGCTGAAAAACGGCTGAAAAAATCGAAAGCAGAACGCCTCCAAACATCTGCCCATTGGGAAAAACGGCATTCTGTTCCGACGGGCCATTTTTTTTAAAAAACAGCCATGTAAAAAATACGGCCGTTTGTCATTGACTCTATAGAAAAACAGCTCCAAAAACGTACGGGAAAAACTCAGCGAAAAACGCGAGTTGCTAAAAAAAAACATGTCAACAGAGAGCAGTGGCAGCTGAGCTGTCACATGACTGCAGACTGCAACTAAACCACAAACAGATTACAAGAAGGAAGTAGCAGAATTCTTACATTTACTTTAGTCGTGAAGGGCAAAAAAGACGACACATTGCTCAAAAACAGTGCAGGAAAAGTAAAGAAAAGCATTTACAGAGATGCTCAATTTTTGTGTAGATTTTAACTGCAAAAGAGTTGTTCAGAAGTGGAGATTTCCTTTAAGAGGGTAGACCCAGGTCCTGGTGAGGAGAACAATGGTATATAGTCAGTAAAGAAGTTTGATGTTATATCATACAAGTCTTGGACTTACATTCCGGGATGTTTTTATCTGAGTGCATCATTTTATGGAATGCAGAGGGGTAAAATTCGCACCCGGGCTATGGTGCCTGCGGGGGCTTGCAATCTTCTCTGCCAAATAAGGAGACAACAGTATCATAAATAGGACATGGTGAGTCGGGCCCAAGGGTCAATGTACCCCTCTGTTTTTATTATTCCACATAATGTCCGTACCATTAATAGAGATAATAGATTATGAAATAACTCGAGCAGCAAGTCACCCTCTGCACCGTCAGCTTAGATTGGTTGGCCCTAAACTGGACCTCATGGGCTCTGTCTCTGGATGGTAGCTATTGTGTCACATCCTGGGCCCCCGAAGGTTCCTCTTGTGGGCCAGTCGGACCCTGTATCTCCACATTGCACAAAAATATGGTAACCCCAAACAGAGCTATCTTAATATAAGGGTTGCCAACCGTCTGTAAATTTACGGACTGTCCGCAAAAAACAAGTGTTTTTTTCCGCCGTCCATAGTGTCCAGCTGAAAAAAGCACCGTCCAGGATTTAGCCTCATTCTCCTGCCAAAATGTTCATGAACAGAGCAAAGCTTGACTCCTGCGGAATCTGAAAATATGCATGCCGAGGCCAAGTGAGTAAGCGTTCTGAGTGAGGTTGGTGCCAGGACCAGTCCAGTCACCCGACCTGAGTCACCTGACCTCACGTCAGTGACGTTAAGGCACTCATTATCAGTGGGGCTGTGTGGCACTATCTACAAGGGAGGCAGTGTGGCACTCTGTACAAGTGGGGCTGTGTGGCACTCTCTACAAGGGGGGCTGTGTGGCACTCTCTACAAGGAAGGGTTGTGTGGCACTATCTACAAGAGGTGGTGTGTGGCACTATCTACAGGGGGGCTGTGTTTGTGGTGCTATCTACAGGGGGCACAAATGGGGCATTATTACTGTGTGGGGGCACAGTTACTGATGGGGCACTTTTATTGTGTCGAGCACTAAGAGATCATTATTACCATCTGGGGCACTGTGGATTAAGAGCTTGTTTAGAGGATGGGGTATAGGTGGGGAGGATGCTGGAAAAGAGAGAAACCAACATGTCTGTGTGTCAAATTCTGCAGAGACGAGTCGTGACTAGAATAAGTCGTCAAAGTGGTCTGGGCTGGATGGAGATAAAAAGGAGAAAAACACAGATTGGGGGTGTTATTCAGTCAATATGTGGTTATGGTGTGGCGGTATTATTCTGTATCAATATGGGGGTATTATTCAGTCACTATGTGGTTATGGTGTGGTGGTATTATTTATTAACAGTATGGTGTATTATTCAGTCACTCTATGGTTATGATGTGATGGTATTATTCAGTAACATTATGGGGGTATTATTCAGTCACTGTGTTTTTATAGCGTGGCGGCATTGTTCAGTAACAGTATGGGGGTATTATTCAGTCACTATCTGGTTATAGTGTGGCAGTATTATTCAGTAACAGTATAGGGGTATTATTCAGTCACTATGTGTTTTATTGTGGTGGTATTATTCAGTAACGGTATGGGGTATTATTCAGTAACAGTATGGGGTATTATTCAGTAACAGTATGGGGTATTATTCAGTAACAGTATGGAGGTATTATTCAGTAACAGTATGTGGGTATTATTCAGTAACGGTATGGGGGTATTATTCAGTCACTATGTGGTGATATTATTCAGTCATTATGTGGTTATGGTGTGGCGGTATTATTCAGTATCAATATGGGGGTATTATTCAGTCACTGTGTGGTTATGGTGTGGCTGTATTATTCAGTAACAGTATGGGGGTATTATTCAGTAACTATGTGGTTTTAGTGTGGCAGTATTATGCAGTAACAATATGGGGTATTATTCAGTCACTATGTGGTTATGGTGTGTCTGTATTATTCAGTAACAATATGGGGGAATTATTCAGTCACTATGTGGTTATGGTGTGGTGGTATTATTCAGTAACAGTATGGGGGTATTATTCAGTCACTATGTGGTTATGGTGTGGTGGTATTATTCAGTAACAGTATGGGGGTATTATTCAGTCACTATGTGGTTATGGTGTGTCTGTATTATTCAGTAACTATATGGGGGTATTATTCAGTCACTATGTGGTTATGGTGTTGCGATATTATTCAGTAACAATATGGAGTATTATTCAGTCACTATGTGGTTATGGTGTAACAGTATTATGCATTAACTGTATGGGGGTATTACTCAGTCACTATGTGGTTATGGTGTGGGGGTATTATTCAGTAACAGTATGGGGGTATTATTCAGTCACCATGTGGTTATGGTGTGGAGGTGTTATTCAGTAATAGTATGGGGGTATTATTCAGTCACTATCTGGTTATGGTGTGGCGGTATTATTCAGTAACAGTATGGGGGTATTATTCAGTCACTATCTGGTTATGGTGTGGCGGTATTATTCAGTCACTATCTGGTTATGGTGTGGTGGTATTATTCAGTAACAGTATGGGGGTATTATTCAGTCACTATGTGGTTATGGTGTGGAGGTATTATTCAGTAACAGTATGGGGGTATTATTCAGTCACTATCTGGTTATGGTGTGGCGGTATTATTCAGTAACAGTATGGGGGTATTATTCAGTCACTTTGTGGTTATGGTGTGGCGGTATTATTCAGTAACAGTATGGGGGTATTATTCAGTCACTATGTGGTTATGGTGTGGAGGTATTATTCAGTAATAGTATGGGGGTATTATTCAGTCACTATCTGGTTATAGTGTGGCGGTATTATTCAGTAACAGTATGGGGGTATTATTCAGTCACTTTGTGGTTATGGTGTGGCGGTATTATTCAGTAACAGTATGGGGGTATTATTCAGTCACCATGTGGTTATGGTGTGGAGGTGTTATTCAGTAATAGTATGGGGGTATTATTCAGTCACTATCTGGTTATGGTGTGGCGGTATTATTCAGTAACAGTATGGGGGTATTATTCAGTCACTATGTGGTTATGGTGTGGAGGTATTATTCAGTAACAGTATGGGGGTATTATTCAGTCACTATCTGGTTATGGTGTGGCGGTATTATTCAGTAACAGTATGGGGGTATTATTCAGTCACTTTGTGGTTATGGTGTGGCGGTATTATTCAGTAACAGTATGGGGGTATTATTCAGTCACTATGTGGTTATGGTGTGGAGGTATTATTCAGTAATAGTATGGGGGTATTATTCAGTCACTATCTGGTTATAGTGTGGCGGTATTATTCAGTAACAGTATGGGGGTATTATTCAGTCACTATGTGGTTATGGTGTGGTGGTATTATTCAGTAACAGTATGGGGGTATTATTCAGTCACTATCTGGTTATGGTGTGGCGGTATTATTTGGACCTTATATTGTGTTATTATTGGTAATATTGTTCTTATAATAGTGAGTTGTGTTCAGGGACAGTATGCAGGTAATATAATCTGGTATAGCGGTATGATCTAATAACTGTATATGTATATAGATAATTTTTGTTGTTTGAAAGGGGGACATATGCTTTGGGGCTTGCAACACTCCTGGACGTGAAAGAAATCAGCTAAGCCGTTCTCTGTACACCGCTTTCTGAATCGATACAATAATTCAGCATTTGGCCCCCCACATTTAACTTGCCAAGGGCCACACTTTGTCTAAAACAGGCCCTGGTGGTAGCAGTGGTGGGGGTGTGGAGTGAGTGGCAAGTGTGTCGGACTCACCAATCAAATCCCCGTTTGCAGCTGTCTCACGATAAGTTAGCGTGGGAAAGCTACCAGCGGGGCTGTGATTGGTGAGTCACTCTTAGCACACTGCACAGTGCACAGGCAAGGATTTTGTAATGTGTCTGTAAAAATTTTGGTCTGTCTGTGATTTTTAGCTCAGTTGTCCAGAAATAACTGAAGTGGAGGTTGGCAACCCCCGAAAAAATATACAAATGGATATTTAAGGCTTTGTTCACATCTGCGTCAGGGTCCCGTTCCGAAGCTCCATTGGAGCTTTCCGTCGGAACGGGACCCTGACTGACACAAACGGAAACCAAAGGTCTCCGTTTCCATCACCATTGATTTCAATGGTGAAGTATCCGGTGCCAATGTTTTCCGTTTGTTTCCGTTGTGCAAGGGTTCCGTCATTTTGACGGAATCAATAGCGTAGTCGACTACACTATAGATTCCGTCAAAACGACGGAACCCTTGCACAACGGAGACAAAGGGAAACCATTGGCACCGGATCCATCACCTCTGGTTTCCGTCTGTGTCAGAGCCTGTTCCGACGGAAAGATCAGACAGTAAGTCGGAACGGGACCCTGGGACAAATGTGAACGAAGCCTAACTTGTATAGTGTACAGTATACAGACCCAGCATGAAGACATTGTACATAATGGTCCCCTATTAAGTAAATATTTTGCACCCAGGCCCAGCACCTACATTCTAGGCCTTTGCTAATGAGTTTTTTTGTAATTGAGCACTCACGATAACAAAATATCTTCCAAAACCAAAATTCAATAAAACTTCCGATTAATTAACATACAATACATTTATTTTAAGCAAGTGACTGCTCTGCAGCGTTTCTCCTTGCCCCCTGGTACGTTTCGTCACACAATTCCCATAAATAATGTCAGTGCATGCTGCGCGGGTTAATAAAAAAATGTCCTGCCATTAATAAAGAGAATAATAGTTTAATATAAATGGGCTCCTACAGTTAGGAAACGTCTTCTAGACCTAACAGAACATACATCTATTTACTTGCGGAATCTGTGCAACCTAAACGTCCACTAATTATGGGATATTAGAGTATTAAACGATCACCGAAGCAGCATTTTTATTTGCTAACACGATCGTCTCCAGAAGTCCCTGCTGGTTTATTCCGAGCATGTGGTAATATACATAATAAAGGCAATTAAATAATAAGTCTCTCCCTCTGTGTGGAGTCCGGGCCGTTCCTTCAGAATAAGATAACATCCCGGCTCGCTGTCTCCATAGGTCTTTCATTTTCTATCTTTTTGCTGTATCTCACGTGTTGATAATAGAAAATAATTCCTATTGTGGCGGCATTAAAAAAAAGGCTGAGTAGCAGAATCCAGAAGGAATATCCATATGTGTTCTGGGTAGATCCTAAAACATCGGTGGTGCTGTCCAGAGTGCCTGCAATTTCCTTTGGCAATGTGTAGGCTTCTATATTTACAGCAAACAGGATCATACCAAGAAGGACAAGGCTCCCTGGAAGAATGAATCGGTCAATGAATTATTACATCAAGAAATATTCAACAAATACTTATAGGAACAAAGAGGGGTGGGATGTTTTTGTGTCTTCTGTGCTTAATTTTATAGTATTTTACAGCTCAGATTTTCTGGAACAGAATTCCAAATCCTCTTCATAGCCATAAAGTTAAAAGATAAGATTTTGTTTGCCTGTAGTCACCACTAGGGGGAGTTTTGGAGCTTACTGCATACAACTTTTTCATTAAACTCACTAATATATGCAAGAGCTCCCCCTAGTGGTGGATGCCGGCAGGTAGAATGTAATTTTTTTCTTTCTTTGTCGATGAAGGAGATTTGGAGCCCTGTATCGGAAAAAAACAAGCTTCAGTCACAAGAAAAGATTTTGAGAAATTACCAGCACAGATTATTAGACATAAAAGCAACATAGAGTTAAATTGTGGAGATTCACTTTAAATGAACAATATAACTAGAAATAAATGGAAGACTCCCTACAACCTCCTCAGACATTAAGTTTTTTCAAGAAAAATATCAAAACCAGGCAACCATCTACTAATGTTCTCTACATTAAGGCCTTATGCACACGACTGTAGTTTTCATCGCGGACTCATTCATTTCTACAGGCCACGGACACCTTTCAGTATATTTACGGATGTCTGTCCGGTCTGTAGAAATGATCCGCAAAATATAGAACATGTCCTATTCTTGTCCGCAATTGCGGCACGGACTCGCCCATAGAAGTCTATGGACGCTTCTGCAATTGTGGACGGTTACGGATGTGCATCCGTATTTGCGGACAGTAAAAATCCTTATGGCCGTGTGCATAAGGCCTTAGGCCCCATGCACACGACCGTGCCCGCAATCACGGTTGTGTGCATGGGGCCTTAGTAGGGGACTGTTGTGGAGTTAGAGTTTACCTTGCCTGGTCTCCATTGCAGTGGAGGAGCCTTAGGCTGGGTTCACAAATGGCATTAATGAAGGAGGGGGTCTCCTACACTATTTGATTTGCTTTTCTACAGGGATTTTGTTTACTTTTTTTTTTTGTGTGTCACATAATTTTTTAACTAAGCACCACCCAGAATGGGAAAAGTTTGAATGCAATGGTTAAAAATAATGCATCATGGGACATTAAAAACACAAAACAAAGGGATGACACCTATTGATTGTAGGAATTTCATGCCATATTATAATGGGATGCTACAAGATTATGACCGATGTCAGGCCATGGGATGACTGGAGTTGTGGTGTGATACATCATGCATTACTAATCTAGAGCGTCATCAATAAAAATAAAATGACAACAAATGATATTAAACACTAGAAAAGCATTTTGTTTGTCTTATGTATTGACCTTTAGAAAATCAAGACCTTTCGCTGAATGTACTTGAAGACCTAGAGGATGTTTTTTTTTTCATGCTGAAATAACGAGCCAGGAAACTAAAATCAAAATAGCCCCTTGTGAAAACGTGTGTATGGTCAGCCAAGCACGTTCACTTGTCTGGTTATAATAACTCTTAACTATTTAATACCTGCTCAAGAACACATTTATATATTGATTGGGATCTTCAAATAGACCCTACACCCTGTAGGTGATTTTTTATTTTGATATTTTTTTGGGCAACATAAAGAAACTATTTCATCTTTAAAATATATCTTCAATAATACCTTTACTATTTTTCCTTATTTTTCATTTTGTATGCAGTGCTTAAAAAAAATTCTAATTTTGCTATCTGCAAACCATCAGTAAACTACTGTTGATGGATCTGTCAGTCTTATTATGTGACTACTACTGTAGTTTGAGAGCTTTGTGGTGTCCATTTGTGAATGGGCTTTGGGTCTTAATATTACTCTGAAGCCCTGATCATTAAAATGGTTTTCCCATAATTAGAAGTAAGGGTATGTTCACACGGCCTATTTACAGACGTAATTCGGGCGTTTTTGCCCCGAATTACGTCTGAAAATAGCGCCTCAATAGCGCTGACAAACATCTGCCCATTGAAAGCAATGGGCAGACGTTTGTCTGTTCACACGAGGCGTATATTTACGCGCCGCTGTCAAATGACGGCGCGTAAATAGACGCCCGCGTCAAAGAAGTGACCTGTCACTTCTTTGGCCGTAATTGGAGCCGTTATTCATTGACTCCAATGAATAGCAGCGCTAATTACGGCCGTAATTGACGCAGCGTTCAAGCGCCTGCACATGCCGTTACGGCTGAAATTACGGGGATGTTTTCAGGCTGAAACATCCCCGTAATTTCAGCCGTAACGGACGCCCTCGTGTGAACATACCCTAATGGTGCATTGCTAAGATAGGCCAAAATTTCCTGAATAGACTCCCACAAATTCTCAGAATGAAGGCTCCGTCACAGCTTTTCCCTGCAGGGAACCGCAACCAGAGCCGCACTGTCCATGAGGCGAGATAAGCTTCTCACCTCAGGCGGTGGCCCGCTGCCTCTCTGAGGGGGCGGCGGCACCACTGAAACCAGCCGTCGACACCCCCTCTTGCACCAATTGTACCTGCCTCTATATCACGCAGATACAATTACATGCATTGGCGCTGAATGGCCGGGAACATTCCGTGCACGACCATTCAACGACTTCCAATGACGCTGATTGGCAGGGCAAAATTGGTCACTTAATGTAAATGTTTATTCTGCCTTCAGTAATGTAGTCACTGTATGATCTGCAGCAAGAGGATGGGTGGTATGATTTTTTTTTTTGTGAAAGAGTAACTCCCAGCATATCCTTACCATTGCCATGCTGGGAGCAGTAGTTTTACGCCGTACAAACCTATGCTTGATCAGTATTTGTTCTGATGTTGTATTTATGTACTGAGTTTTGTTCTGCTGCTGTATATTTGTATTAGCTTGGTTTTGGGGCTGTATATATGTACTGAGCTTGGTTCTAGTGCTGTATATATGTACTGAGCTTTGTTCTGGGGCTGTATATATGTACTGAGCTTTGTTCTGGTGTTGTGTATATATATATTGAGCTTTGTTCTGGTGCTGTATATATGTTCTCAGTTTTGTTCTGGTGCTGTATAGACATAATGAGTTTGGGTCTGGTGTTGTATTAATGTACTGAGCTTGTCTCTTCAGCGTTATTTATGTACTGAGCTTTGTTCTGGTGCGGTATATATGTACTGAGCTTGGTTCTGGTGTTATGTGTATTTATGCACTGAGCTTGGTACTGGTGCTGTATTTATGTACTGAGCTTTGTTCTGGTGTAGTATATATATATAGAGCTTGGTTCTGGTGATGTATATATGTTCTGAGCTTTTGTTCTGGTGCTGTATAGACGTAATGAGCTTGGGTCTGGTGTTGTATTCATGTACTGAGCTTGGTTCTGGGGCTGTATTTATGTACTGAGCTTTGTTCTGGTACTGTATATATGTACTGAGCTTGGTTCTGGTGTTATGTGTATCTATGTACTGAGCTTGGTACTGGTGCTGTATTTATGTATTGAGCTTTGTTCTGGTGCTGTATATATGTACTGAGCTTGGTTTTGGTGCTGTATATATGTATGAGCTTGGTTCTGAAGCTGTAATTATATAGGATATATTTATAATTACAAAATTACAGGGCAGATGGAGTTCTTTTCAATTCATTGTATATTTAATGGGAACCTGTCTGGTAGTTTTAAACCCTTGAACCGCCACCATGCAGTAATACATGATCTGACAATATTTCCAAACATTCCCTTGTATGTTTTTTTCAGATGCAGCAAAATCTATAAAATCAACTTTTAAAATGGCGCACACTAGATGCTAATTACTCGTTAAACGGTCATGGGGTGGTGCCGATATCCTGAACAGTCACATAGTCCTGCTTCCAAACCCACCTTTCCATGCTTGATTCACATTCCACTGGCTGATACAACTTTCTCGGATGCGCCATTGCCTTGTACTACTTGGACACGCACCGTGCAGCAAAATGTACTCTGCCCGGCTTAATCACTGCACCGCGCATGCCAGGGGAGTACAATGCAACGGCGTATTCCACAAGAGTTTGAGGAAGTTGGTAGTGATGTAGAACAGCCAGAGGGATGTCAATAAAAATCTGGGGGGCGCCATTTACATTTTTGCCTCAGGCAGCAGAAAAGCTAGAATCGGCCCTGACCGCAAAACAGCTTGATTAACTTGACCCAGAGGCTGGACCCCGACTAATCACAATATTAGGGCATTTCCTAGTGATATGCCATAACATTATAAGATGAGAATACCCTTTTATGTCCCATGCACACGGTCGTGCCCCGTAATCACTGCCCGCGATTTATGGAAGCAAGGGCCCGTAAAAAGTAAAAGCTCGGACATGTTCCATAATTTGCGGGACACATCTACGGCCCGGACACCTTCCCGCAAATATACGGGAAGGTGTCCGTGGTCAATTGAAGGGAATGGACACAAAACAAAAAATGTCTAATCAGACCAATCAAAACTCAAATAATACAAAATAATATTTATAAATAATCTTTATTAGTCCCCAATCAAAGGACAAACTATAGAACTGATTAAATACCTGTGGTGGACAAGATGGGAGATGGAGAAAATATACACCTGAGGAGACACCTCGACGCGCGTTTCGCACCCTTCGACAGAAGTGAATAGGTCTGTAATTGCGGAGGATTTTTATGGTCGTGAGCATGGGGCATAACACATGAATACCCAATGCACACATTAGGAGTTTATTTGTTAGTCAGGCTGTTTGGTAGGTTGCGTGTTTAATGAGTTGAGCTACACAAGCCATAATTACAATAAAAATAAAGAAATAATAATTTCCTTCAGTAACAGCTTGTTGATTCTTTCCAGGTAGTCATTGATTTTGGCCCACTGCGCAGGGTAAAATAAACTGAAAAATACCTAAAAAGTTCCATAAAAAAGTTAATTTGTTGACTCGAGAGCCAATCTTCATAAAAAATGAAGCTTATACATTATTTATCAAGTCAATTAATATTAAAATATTCATTGATTCTCATCCCCTCCACTTACCATTTATTGCAGTCCATATGTAAACGCCGAGCGGGCCTAGTAATGTCAGATAAGGATTGCTGACGCTGTTCAAGCATGTAGTCGACGAGCCCAGGAATGAAGATATCAGACTGAGAACCAGCAATAATATAATTAAGATGTGGATGATTTTGATGCTGCTTGTGTCCTTTAGTATCTGAAAAACTACATTTTAGGTTCAGTTAGTAAGTGCATATCAGGTCTGGCAATAGTATTTTGCATTTGACAATCAAACATTTAAAAGATTTATTTCTTAGGGTATGTTCACACGAGCGCATTACGTCCGTAATTGACGGACGTATTTCGGCCGCAAGTCCTGGACTGAACACACTGCAGGGAGCCGGGCTCCTAGCATCATAGTTATGTACGACGCTAGGAGTCCCTGCCTCGCTGCGGGACAACTGTCTCGTACTGAAAAAATGATTACAGTACGGGACAGTAGTTCCACAGAGAGGCAGGGACTCCTAGCGTCGTACATAAGTATGATGCTAGGAGCCCGGCTCCCTGCACTGTGTTCGGTCCGGGACTTGCGGCCGAAATACGTCCGTCAATCACGGACGTAATGCCCTCGTGTGAACATACCCTTAAAGGAAATCTCCACCTTTATTAACATGAATCTGTCATGTTGAACATGCTGTCCTATAGAGTATTGCAAAAATGAGTAAACTATTGCATAGTAAAGTTTTATAGTGGACCTAATAAAAAAGTAAAACATTGTTTAATAAAGTTACTAATAAAGAAATGAAAAATCTCAAGTAAAAAAAATTTAAAAACCCACTTTTTCCCCTTACGAAATATTTTATTATAAAAAAAATGTTTAAAAAAACTGCACAGAAATGGTATCACTTCGTCCGTAACGACCCAAACTATAAAAGTATTATGTTATTAAACCTGCATGGGGAACGTCGTAAGAAATAAAATTAAAAACAATGTCAGAATTGCTGTTTTTTGTTCTTTGTCTTCCAAAAAAATGCAATAAAAAGCAATAATTATGTACCCCAAAATAAACGAATATATCAATATAAAATACAAGTTGTCCCGCAAAAAAATAAGCCCTCATACAGCTTCATCAGAAGGAAAAATAAAAAAGTTATGGCTCGGGGAATATGGTGACAGAAAAACATACTTTTAAAATAAAAATAAAAGGTTTTTTATTGTGTAAAAGTAGTAAAACATAAAAAAACGATATCAATTCTGTATCGCCGTAATCGAAACGACCTGCAGAATAAAGTTATTTTGTTATTTATATCACACGATAAACGGCGTAAATTTAAGACGCAAAAAAGAATGGCAGAATTTCTTTTTTGTTTTCATTACTTCTCAAAAAAAGTTGATAAAAGTTATTCAATAAATTATATGTACCCCAAAAAAGTACCATTAAAAAATACAACTTGACTCGCAAAAAAAAAAAAAAAAAATGAAAAAAACTTCCACGGCTATGTCTGCAAAAAAAATAAAAAAAATATGGCTTTTGAAAAGCAACAAAATAAAAAACGGGAAAAAAATCGCTCTTTCATTAAGGCTCAAAATAGGCTGGTCACTAAATGGTTAAATCAATCAATTACAAGTACTACTAGATCTTTTCACTATATATCAATCTATATATATCAATCTATTGGGCTCCTCCTGCTCTATAACTGTATATTTAAAAGGACAGATCCACTTTTATATCTTCATATTTTTTTCATTATTTTTATACCAAACATACAAAACGGTTAATTTTGCAAGTAAAACCTTATTATATGTCGAATGATTTGGTAGACAGAGTATATTATCTATTACTTATTAGTTGTTGGATTTTCTTTGTGTCAGAGTGTTGTGTCTATAAATAAATCAATGGAGCCTATGGGTCAGATTGACAAACAGACAACTGGGATCTGCACTTTATATTAAGTCCTTAATGTATTTATTCAGTGATGCAAAATCTTGTCCGCAGTCGGGAGGAGTCATGGTTTACTGGCTTCTTAGGCAGCAAGACCTCAAAAAGCATAGTAATACCATCAAAGCATATTTCGTATGACAGAAGAGTAACAATATAGTAAAATTGTATAACAACATTCAACAGAGAAATAGGAGCCATATGTAAAGCCAAAAGGAAAACATTAGGGGAAATTGTTGCCCGATGTATGATTAATTTAGCGTATCTTAGTAGACATGTTAGACAGTTCTTCGCTGGCATACTTTACACCAATATTTAGTGGCAAAAAATGGTGCACACCATTAAATGATCTGGCGCATTTTATGACTTCTCTTGTAGGATACCAAGGTGTTACCTGAAACGTCAATTGATATGACATGCCAGTGGGCATGCTCGCTGAAGAGATTAGAAGAGGAGACGAGCCCTGCTCCATACTGCGTCCTCATCAATGGTTGGAGACCATACTGTATAGTCATGGGCCTGTTCCAAGACAGACATAGAGGGTTGCCAATCCTCTATAAAAATAGGGCACATTGTCTAGTGTCTGTAATAAAAATTGGATGTGTCTGTGATTATTTTTGAAGATTGAGGTGCTTGCTTATCATCTATTTTTGGTTTCCTAATTTGTCCATAAAATGTGGTTGTCCGTGATTTTTGGCTAAGTTGTTCTGTCCGCTGACCGAAGACGAACCATCTTTACAAACTGGCACAGGTGTAAGGTGGGCTGTGAAGACTTTCTCACGGCCATTGAAGGTAGGTTTGTTGGGATCCCTGAGAGTCCGACATTGGGTCAGGACGGCAGTGGAGGCATACATGGGAAGAGCCGTCACAGTTTTTTAAGAAGTTGTTCCAATAGTATAATTGCAAGAAATTCTGCCCTGGCCTGAAAAGGCGGCCATAAGGAGGGCTCGACATGTCAGTACAGTGGAGGAGGACCCAACAGTGTGGGTATTTCGGGTACATTGTTGCTGCTAACTAAACAAACTTTAGTCAAACTTGAGCCTATAACGTTCGGGCAGCACTCTTTAAAGGTTTATACACATTTATTGGCCAAAAAAAAAACGGCAAAAACATTTTCTCAAAAAGTTTCAAGCTGCAAAGTTAAGTAAAGTAGAAGTACTCAGGAGAAGTGCCTCTAGTCCAAGGAAAATATATATATATGTATGGTCAATGCACCACCTTATTATTATCCTGATCTCTTTTGTTGCTAACTATGGGCCGAGATAGCCTCAATAACCCGTGTACCAACACTGACCACTGTATATAGTATATGTAGTGTGTATGCATGAAGGAATGAGGTTTATTTTAGCTCGTATTCTATTTTACTAGTAAAATGAACTAGTAAAATCATCTACAAAACCTTATTTAAAAAAAAAAAAGGGTTACTAAAATCTATCAAATTCCTCTGCTTGTAATCCAGAAACTTTATATTACTGATTATTCATTATTGCCATATATATTAATAGTAGTCCAATAGAGTCATTTAGATCACTATGACACATAAACCTTTGACCTCTGAGGCCTCTTATGGGAGGTGTAGTCTTAAAACGACGGAAAATGAAGATATAGCAGAGCTGAATTTATAACTTTTTGTGCACTGTGATATGTTTGATTTACGATAAGATAGGATTTCCTGCAGTCCTATGTAAAAGCACTGATAATACATTATTATATCAAGCTGAGTTAAGCCAAATGACAAACTCAACTTTGCTTCACCTGTATGAATTTTTACCATCCTAAAAAGCTTGAAGTATAGGATAAGTGTTACCTTCGTGTACGGTCTTTTGGGTGAAGAGGCCTTCTCCTTGAGTGATGGTCTTAGAGAAACTCATTTTGAACAATCCAAGGGTTAATTCTGCGTACCCAGAATTATTTCTACCAGTGAACTGAACCTTACTGGAAACCCATTCTTGAGTAGCCAGAGACGTGCAAATGATGGCAAAGGACCCGATGCTCGACACAAACCCAGCAAAGAACAGCAGGGTCTTCTGTTTGGACGGCATTCTTTATATTTTGTCCCTCGTGTCCTTCTATACTTCGTTCTTACTGACTGGAGTCCACCCTGTAAAACGTTGCTGCGTCTAGTAAGATATAAACAGGATTTAATATTACAGAGAGTTTTCCCATTGAACCTTGCACTCTCGGCAGCCATAAATGTTCTCAGTCATTAATACCTGATCTTTAGTACTGTAGTATGTTGCTGTAGTAACAGCAAATAAAAGGACGATCAAGAAGATGAGCAATGATTACTTAAATTTTTGAATACCATGCTCATACACTACACATATGTAGCAGAACTAAGTTGGGTACTTGGCACAGCTCAACATGATATGACATGTCTGATCTGTGATTTCCTATAGGACATCAGGTCAATCTACTGCATTTTCTTAAAGTGGTTGGATAAGGAAATTTAACGAATATACCCTCTGTTAAAATATTGCCTTTGCTGGTGGCTACAGAGAGAAGGGAAGAGGAAGGCAGGGAGCCGCGGGAACATTGCAAATGAAATGGGACATTAGACAGCACGTACATGTGTAAGATGGGCATAGATGATGTGCGGCCCTTGGAATTGATGGCTGGCTGGCATGGCTTTTGGGAAAAGGGCCATCGGTGCTCCAACCTTATACAGAGGTGGTGTGGCAATATAAAGCCTTGTAGACAGCAATTGGCTTACTGCTTGCTCAACTTGTGGGAGGGCTCCTGCTCCTACCCACCACTGTTCACACGACTCAAGGGCAGGCTCACCCGCAACACGCTCCCGGACTACAGACTCAGGGCCAACAATAATGCCGTCACTTCTCCAGCAGCTTTCCACGTTCCTTACACAGATCTGCAGAAGCTCTCAACCAAAAGTCGCCATGGAACTGTCTGTACAAAAAATACTACTAATAATACTACTACTATCAATAAAATCAATAATCACAACAAATATAATGCTCTTGGAAGGTACTGAAACTCCTTGGGGAGATCCGGCTAGTAGAGAGTCTTAAGAGCAATGCTCCCTGGGAAAAGTATGCGTCAGAGAGATCGTTTTCTTGCTTCTGGAGGTTATTTTGCATACTTTTCCCAGGAAGCATTACCCTGTTTCGTTTAGTAAGGCCCTTATCTATATCATTGAACTGACCTCATCTTGTGAGTGACATCACTGCTGCCCTATGACTCATCCTGATGACATCAGCAGAAAATTCGTGGGAGCACTCCCTATATATGTATACATACAAATTGCACCACCCATGCAGCATTTATGGGAGATTGAACGTCACTGTCATCAGCACTTAGCTGGTCATTAACCATTGTTACGTAACCCCAGACGTAGATTTCTTTGCTGTTTAAAGCTGACACGATGGTCGTTTATCAGTTTTATTTCATGTACATTTTATGTTTATTTGTTATAGATTTAGAATCATAAAAATTGTTCTATGAATGTTCCTGACAAAGAATAAAACATGTCATATAATACAGGACAGGGCAGGCATACAATTTTTGCAACCTGTGCAGTTGCTAGGGGCACACTGACATAGCCAGCCTTAGGGGTGTGCGACCCGCGTGGTCACACAGGGCGCATCAGACGCCTTTACCTCGGAGGCATTAGTAAACACCAGGAATCTTGTTAATTATATATAACTCTTATTATATGACATATTAAGCTGTTTTTGGTGACTGTATGTTTGTATTATATGAGCACTGTATGAAAGAGAGAACGAGAGTGAGCGCACTTTAGTGATGTTCATGCGATTCATTGGTAGCATTACCAGTGAGTAATGTCATCATACATAGATCTACAGCTGCCAGAGCAATATTTGATATAGACAACTCGGACATATTGTAGTGCATATTACATAATGTGAAGCTCCCACTTTTAAGCAAAAGTAGTATATGCGAAATCTGGCGTCTCTGTAATATACCTTTTTATTACCTTTGTGATTTTGTTTCACTTATTTTTGAGTACTGTAATATTTGTATACATGGAAACTGTCAGCAAGCAGGCTAGCTGCTGATAGATCTCATTATTCTTCTTATTATTTTATTATTATTATTATTATTATTATTATTTTTATTATTAATATTATCATTATTTTGTGTCCTGAAAGAACTCTGGGTCTGGTAGCATTGAATATTCTTATTAATCTGGGTTGCAGAGGATACTTAACCCCTTAAGGACATTGTCTATTTCAGGCCTTAACGGCACAGCGTGAATGTCGTTGAGGCCTGAAATAGACCGCCTCCTTAAGGGGTTAATTTTCCTCTCCAACCCAGATTAATAACCTGAGGATAGTCAATGCTATCAGACCCAGAGTTCTTTCAGGACACAAAATAATAATAATAATTCTTTTTTCTGTCGACATAGTTGTATCAGGGCTTGTTTTTTGTTTTAGGACGGGACAAGATTTATTTTCAATATCACTATTTTGGGGTACATTTAATGTATTAATTAACTTTTATTTTTTTTTCTAGAGGGAATGGAAAGAAAAACAGTGATAGCTTTTTACGGCGTCCACTGTGCCGTATAATTGACATGTTAACTTTATTGCGCCGCGCATTACGATTACAGTAATACTAAAAAAAAATGTTTTTCTTCCTGTCTTACTACTTTTCTGTAATAGAGGAACCTTTTATTAATAATTAGCTTTTATGTTTCCATATTACGTATCCAACTTAAATACCATGTTAGTTTTCTTCTACGGGCCATTACGAGTACGGTGATACCAAATATGTATTGTTTTTTTTTTAAACTATCTTTTTAGAATAAACCATTTGGCATTTCTTTACTTTAGGTTTTTTCTATTTGTTTCACTAAATCTTATTCACCTTTCTTTATTTTAGTCCCACTATAGACTTGGACTTGCTATTCTTTGATTGCTTTTAAAATACATCACAATACTTCTGTATTGCAGTCTATTATGCCATTCAGCATTACACTCTCAGGCAGCCTAAGGCAGGGCCTAAAAGACTCACAGGCAGTGGCGTAACTACCGCTGTAGCAGCCGTAGCGGCTGCTACGGGGCCCGCAGCATGAGAGGGCCCGTGCCGCCTGCCGGCATGGCCCCCCCCCATGGCCGGAGGCTCCGCTAGCAGCTGCTATGGCTGATACAGCGCAACGCCACTTAAGGGGTTGTTCCTACAAAAGACATACATCCCCTATCCACAGGATAGGGGATACATGTGTGATCACTGGGACGCCCAGCGATAAGCAGAACGGGAGACCGAAAATCCCCCGAAGTTCTCCATGACAAACCTCGAACTTCCGGGGTATATCGGCAGCTCCATAGAAATTAATTGTACACCGGTCGCGCTTGTGCGCATGCGTGACCAGCGCTCCTTTCATTTTTATTGAACTACGCAGACCCCGGAAGTCCGAGGTTCGTCATGGAGAACTTCAGGGGACTTTCAGTCCCCCGTTCTCCTTATAGCTGCCATCAATCCCACATGTATCCCCTATCCTGTGGGTAGGGGAAAGATCTCTTTTGTAGGACAAACTATAGGCCGTTTTTTCTTGGGGGGGTTGGGGCTGTATGGCGTTATCTACAGGGGGGCTGTATGGCATTATCTACAGGGGGGCTGTATGGCGTTATCTACAGGGGGGCTGTATGGCGTTATCTACAGGGGGCTGTATGGTGTTATCTACAGGGGGGCTGTATGGCGTTATCTACAGGGGGGCTGTATGTCATTATCTACAGGACGGGGGAGATGTATGGCGTTATCTACAGGGGGCTGTATGGCGTTATCTACAGGGGGGCTGTATGGCATTATCGACAGGGGGGATGTAAGGCGTTATCTACAGGGAGCTGTGTATGGCGCTATCTACAGGGGGGCTGCATGTTGCTATCTATAGGGGGTGCTGTGTGGAGGAATCTATAGGGAGGCACTATCTACAAGGGGGGTTGTGTGATACCCAAGGGAGGAGGGGCCCCAGTGAAAAGTTTGCTATGGGGCCCAGTCTTTCCTAGTTACGCCCCTGCTCACAGACACGTTAGGCCATCGGCTGCCATTGCAATCAATCGGTACCTCGCAATCACACAAAGCATATATTGCAGTTAGGAAGGCTGAGGTTGACAGTATTAACTTCTAGACAAGAGACACAGAAAAGATGCACAACATTCTGGCCAGAGACTTGAGATAACTATCAGCCCCAACTTTTTCATAAACATGGTTCTTCAGCTTGGCCAAAAACCAAAACGTCTATTCCATGTTCCTCCTGTCCTCACATGAGAGGATATAAGCCCTAATAGACATTAGATTGTACATTGCCAGCAAAAGTCTTATGTCTATGGGCGGCTTTAGAGAGGGTCAGTGGTGTATGAAAAAGCGCAGGGGATGAAAGTTGAAGACATCCTTTTCTCCCCTGCTCCACCCTCCATCAAGCACGTCCCAGAAATGCTAAGAAAATTGTAAAACACAATATAATTCTTCTGCAATTAAATGCTACGTGAGATAAGCACCTGCGTACTTGTATAAAACATGACCCTGGGATTGTAGAGTTCGTTGAGTTAAAGACAAGAACTATAGCATATCTTTTCTAACCCCCTTAGAGGCCAGACCCCGCAATTTACCCATCTCATAAAACACAGATACATTTGGTTGGATAAATCTTGCCACAGCAGCCATTTTATTAACAAACATAAATAACAATAAACAAATTAGCATAGAAAATTAACGGGGAAAGGGGAGTCCTTGGAGCTACGAAAATTTGGCGCCAAAAAATGTGTCCATCTGCATAATATTTACCCCCAGTCGTCTCCCACAGGCTCAAGGGTGCCGTCATAACTGCAGTTGGCTGTCCTTAAGTGCAACCACTCCCCGGGACACCACCTAGCAGGAGCCCAAATTGAGCCAGACCACCGATCAATTATATAATTCAGGAGGGACCATACCCACGATGAATCCCCCCCCCCCACAATTTACCACCAACTCCAAGGACCCCAATCCGCCAAACGAACATACTTAGAAAACCTTCAAGTATGAGAGCCCCCACCCAGCAGCAGAGCACTTTCTACTCCCTCCTGGATCAGAAGGGCCCAAAGGTCAATGCCAACTGCGTTAAGGTGTATGCCATCGCCCAACAAAAAATCCCCCTGACTATCCTCAAAGTCATAATTACGAACGAAAACACCTCCGATTCTCACCACGAACCCCGAAACCACTGGGTTAACTTTAACCCGCGCCTTGTTAAGACGCACCACGGAACGGGCATGCCGCCGGGACTTACGGGGGACAATTTCCGAGCAAACGACCACCACCCCGGGAAAACAGGACCACAATTGGAGAAGGTCGTATTTGACATCCCTAATGAGTTCCCTAAAGGGGAGAACACCCAGATCATTGCCCCCTACATGCAACACCAAGATGTCAGGGGCCCTATCCAATTGGGCGGAGCAATGGAAGTCAGGGAGAACCCGGCTCCAGGCCATACCTTTGCAACCGAGCCAGCGAACTAAGACATCAGACCGCCAGAACCCCAACTGTCGCCTGTTAGGGCGGACGTCAGCCCTCACCGCCCCCCCCCCCAGTGCACATATGAGTGCCCGAGTATCCACACCAACCAGGGAGAGGAATCTAAAATGACAACAACAAAAAAAGTGGGGGAGTGACAACAGAAGAGGGAGAATAGAGGGGGAGTGACCGACAAGGTAAAAAAACACATAACATCAAAAACAAAGGTACCAATGCTTAAATACTGTATCACAAAATCTGAGGACGAACGTATGACTGGAACCTGCGAGAATCCCACCTGCCGATGCGCTTAACCACCTCGGGTCCCCACCCCCAGGACACCGCCTCCGTTGCCGTCCCGATACGAAAAGAATGGGGTGTGAACCGAGATCCGTCCAACCCCATGACCTCCAAACAGCGGCGCAACACCCAGGTGAACTGATATGGTGACAAATTAGAGCCGTCAGCATGGCATAAAAACTTTATCCCCCCGAAGGCGGCGCTCCATTTTAGCGGAATCAATTGTGATTCCAAGAAAAACAATGCACGAGCACAGCCATTCCGTCTTTTCGGGGGCGAAACGAATGCCAAACTGGTTTGCCACCCATTTGATCAGGTGCAACAGAGTAGCACACATAGGGGAAGCCGCAGGACCAATACACAAAAAATCATCAAGGTAATGGGACACCCGCCACGTCACAAATCACCCGCCACGTCACAAATCACCCATTCCAGGAAGGAGCTAAAAGCCTCAAAATAAGCGCAGGAAATCCAGCACCCCATCGGGAGGCATCTAACCACTAAATAAGCACCGTCCCAATAACACCCTAGCAGCCGCAGGCTATCTGGATGCACCGGGAGGAGGCGGAAAGCAGACTCCATGTCGGTTTTTTACAGCAGCGAGCCCCTACCATAACGCCACACCCACTCTACCTCTGCATCAAAAGACGTGTACACCACGCAGCAGAGTTCAGGAGCAATCCTGTCATTAGCCAACAACCCTCGCGGATGAGATAGGTAATGAATGAGCCGAAACGTATTCGGCTCTTTCTTAGGCACCACCTCGAGCGGAGAAACAACCAGTTCTGGGGGGCGGGGCTTAGCCATGGCGGAGTGAGCACGTGTTTCGGGGGAGCTCCGTGCAGTGGTGCCGCAGAATTCAGGCTTAGCCCGTCCTGAGTACCGGGAGATGCCAGGAAAACGTAGGGGACAAAGTTCTACACCCTCCCGCTCCTTGTCCCGATCTCAGACACGGAGTACAGGCATGGACCGCTTCCTCTCAGCGCCTCAGGCCGCTCCCGAAGTCCTGGGTGTCATGGCGCCCGCAACACAGATAACAGACACGTGGAGAGCAGAGGATCGCATGAGCGCGGCTGTGGCTGGGGCGCCCGGCATGCAGGGGCAGCTGGACAACCCACCGAGGCCTGCTTCACTCCTAGGACTCAGCAGTAATGAGGTACCGCCAGTATCCCCTATCACTTCCCTGTCTGCCTTGCCATCAACCACTGCCCCCAGGCCTGGTAGCTCTGAGGGCATCCCCCTTCAACCTGCCCTGCATGCAGACTTACACTTACTCAGGGAACTAATACAAGCTCTCCCTACTAGACAAGACTTAGACTCCCTGGTGACCAGAATTGAACTATCCCACAAGCAAGATATCGCAGACTTGAGACGCGAGGTAGACAGGGTGGACACTAGGATTACTGCCACTGACGGTGCGGTCGACGCTATTGACAGCAGAGTTCATGTATTGGAGCAGGCGGCCATTGTTAATAGAACACATATGCAGTCCCTTGCACTTCAACTGGATGATCAAGAAAACAGGGGCCGCAGAAATAATATTCGACTGAAGGGCCTCCCGGATTTAGGTCCCAGAGACGACCTCCCTAATAGAATTACTGCCATCTTTAACAAAGTTACTGACAGACCCCTGGAAGCGACATTCCTATTGGACCGCGTGCACAGAGTCTCGAGACCCGGTCCGAACGACCCTTCAAACCCGCGGGATGTGCTGTGTCGGTTGCATTATTACTCTGACAAGGATTTGATAATTAGAGGAGCCTGGTCGCATGGTCCGGTTTCGGATGATGGAGGCAGGGTTGCGATTTATCCGGATGTATCGCCGCGGACACTTTACATGAGACGTCTACTGCATCCGCTGCTAGAAAAGATCAAAGCGGCGGGAGCCACTTATAGATGGGGACACCCATTTCACGTAGTCGTCAGAAGGGATGCTGCCTCCTTTATCCTGCGCCATTCCTCGGATTTAGAGGCCCTATTTCGGTTTTTGCAAATTGCTCCGTTCCCGGTCCCGGACTGGCTGTCATTAGATCGGTCTGAACCGCCTCAACGTCGGCGTAATCGGCGCCCGAGCCAGCCGCTCAGCAGACCCTCACTACTGGAATCAATAGGAACTCAGCCAGATCTCTCGCAACGTTTACCGCCTGAGGCCTGATTGGTCTCCGGATCTAAGAGTTGTTATTCCGATGACATATCAATGGCTTCCTACGGCTATCGGGCTTCCTAAAGTACCAAATGGTCCTTCTTGTTTGCTCTTTATTTATCTTATTGCCTACAGGTACTCTCTACATCCTACTGAAGAAGTGTCCATGCTCACGGGTCCTAGTGAGCAACTCCGCTACGTTTATTTCTCGCCCATGATTGATGGGACTTTCCTGGAAGAGGGTCGACACTTCTGATCCTTTGCTACCCACAGAACAGTAGATATACCCAGTCCTTTATATTGCCTACATCCTTTGTGCCTAACTTCTCCCTCCCCCCCTCCCCCCCTTCCTTCACCCCTAACATGTTGGTATGCCGTAGTATACATGCCCCCCCCACTTCATCATTTAGAGCCCGTTGACGGTCACGTACATGAAGACAATCAGGGGGCGGTGTGTGTATTACTATGCTAACGTGACAGTATTTTTGCCTAGGGTCCTATTATATTACATGTTATGTTATATGTGCACTGTAACACTCGTTAAGGGGCTAACCCCTTTCATTGTAGTTTTTCATTCGGTCTATCGTGTTGTATATCCATATAGCGGCTGTTTATTTGTCCGGGGTGATACCACATGTTCTAGCCTTCTATTCATATCTCATATGCATATCTTAATGTTCTTATGGAAGGGGTTTCTGGTGATTGTAACGGTTATATGTACTGCGGTATCCCCTGCTAATCTTCTGGCTCACCTTTTGGCGGGCATCGACTGTATCTGTCTGCTCTTCCCTTGTGCCTGCCTCTCACATTCCTCTTCTTCCCTTCCATCCCTTTTCTCTCCCCTCCCTTCTTTTTAGTTACTACAGGCGAGGTGGCGGGTATTTTCACATGGCGGAGCATCCAGGCAGGGTTGTTGTACCGGCTGGCAGGAAGCTACGTTAGGTCATGTGGTGCCAGGCGAGGCCTGCTGGTTTATTGGCCCTCTATTAAGGACCTGGATAATATCTTGAGCTCGTAGTCCGCCAATAGCCCTGCCCTGGTGTCCCTCTATATCTCGCTCTTAGGTATCTCAGTAAAAGGGAGGGTACTGTTTGTTGGGCCTTTGTTGTTGGGCCTGGTTATATGTGATGTTACGGCCTCCCTTGCCCACCCCCTGGGGGGCATTGGACGAAAGTTGTATTGTTAATTTAATATGCTGCTCACTGTGCGGGGCTCCCCCTCCGCTTTGCTTTGGTTTTCCTTGTTCCTGTTGTATCACTAACTTTTTCTCCACAGGTCTTCTTGCCACGTAGGAGTTGGCCTCGGGGCCACCTTTTCTGTATATTTTCTTTTTTTTTCTGTCTGATCTTTCACTTCTTCCTTTCTTGTCCTCCCTTCCCTCTACCCATTCCCGCCGGGGACATGGCCCGTCATTCCCAGATAGACCTACGGATAGGCTCATTGAATGTTAAGGGCTTACATAGTCCTGGGAAGCGATCCATCCTGCTCAACATGCTGAAAGGCAGACAACTACATGTAGCTTTCCTGCAGGAAACGCATTTGAGTGAACAGAAACCCTTTAAGTTATCCAACTTATGGTTTCCACACTCATATCATAGCTTTTCTCCCGACCCGAAATCCAGAGGGACAAGTATACTTCTTTCCCGCTCTATTCCTTGGGAATACTTGGACGCTCGCAGTGATGGAATGGGGCGAATGCTTTTGGTCAAGGGTAGCATCGACTCACAGATCTATACCTTCGCCTCCTTCTATTTGCCTAATATGGGTCAGGGTACAGCATTGATTGGTTTTTTAGACACATTGGAGGAGTTTGGGGAGGGTACCATTGTCCTAGGGGGTGACTTCAATGTAGCATTGGACCCAATCATGGATGTTTCATCAGGTTCATCATCAATCCCCCACTCCCAATTGCGTCGCATTAAACGAGCCCTCCATGATCACAACTTTGTAGACACGTGGCGCCTTCTACATCCATCGGACAGGGACTTTTCCTTTTACTCCTCAGTACACGACATTTATTCCAGACTTGATTTGATATTTATCAAGCACCGCGCTCTACCATCACTACAGGCGGCTGACATTGACTCGATCTCTTTCTCAGACCATGCTCTTGTCACAATGTCTATTTCATTGCAATCTCCGTTAATGTTCCAATCCCAGTGGAAACTCAATCCCTCGCTTCTTAATGACTCCCTCGTCTCATCAGATGTACAGCGAACGCTTGATGACTATTTCATCACAAACACATCCGTTGACACGAACCCGAGGGTGCTATGGGAGGCACATAAATGCGTTGTTCGCGGCACTTTCATCAAACATGGAGCGCGATTGAAAAAAGAGCGCGCCGTGACTATCGTTCGGCTATTGTCGGAGATCAAAGATTTAGAAGTCACACATAAGCGTACCCATGAAGATATTGTCCATGCGTCTGGCCCCTCTGCTTGGTGGGGTAATCCATCTTGACCAGGCGGGGTTCATGTTGGGACGAGAGGCCCGAGATAACACCACAAAGGCGATCAATCTCATATATAAATCCCAATTGTCCCGTGTACCACTTATGCTCCTGTCCACTGATGCTGAAAAAGCATTTGACAGAGTCAATTGGATTTACATGGAGGAAACACTTCTCCGACTCGGTTTAGGTCCTCAAATGATGGGATGGTTAATGTCATTGTACTCCTGCCCATCTGCCAGGGTTAGGGTGAACGGTATTCTCTCGGATGATTTTACAATCCATAATGGGACACGGATGCCTGACCTCCGCCCATTGGGTTACTGGCGTGTATTCCAACTCCGTCACTTCTACTCTTCACTGCCCTCTCCGGCCCTATTCCACACCCCTAGATCTCAGCTGGAAGCGATATGTGCCGAGGATGGGCCGGCGCGCCATACTCTTTCCACAATTTACCGTTTTCGACTAAATCCGCCGGACCTACTGACGCCTGGGTACATTTCGGAATGGGAGGCTGACTTGGGAATCACATAAATGCGTTGTTCGCGTTAATTCAGAAACGGGAAGAATTACGCACCATATTATTATCCAAAGCTAAAGCCACCCTCTCTAAATGTAAGCGCCATTTCTACGAGTATGGTAATAAATGCAGCAGATCGCTAGCTAGAGCCCTGCGGATCCAACCAGCGCGGACTTATGTCCCCTTTATTACATCCTCTCCCAACGTACGAGCCAACATGCCTCTGGATATAGCGGCACAGTTCCGTAACTTTTACACTGCTCTTTACAACACCGACTCCACCAACCCGGCCACGGTGTCAAACGACTTTCGTGCGCATATCCAATCCTATATTGCGGACTCAGGTCTGCCATCCCTGACAGAGGAGGTACTCACTGCCTTGGAAGAACCGATTACCATGACCGAACTAACTGATGCGCTCAAAAACTCGGCTGCGGGGAAGGCCCCGGGGCCTGACGGTTTCACGTTACCCTACTATAAGAAATTTATCTCCTGCATTGGGCCGCACCTGCTGGCATCCCTGAATTCTCTATCCTCCTCCTCACGCGTTCCACCAGACGCTCTTAGGGCCCATATAGCGGTGATCCCCAAACCGGGAAAAGACCCCTCTCAGTGTGCTAGCTACAGACCAATCTCACTGCTTAACGCAGACATTAAACTCTTTGCCAAGATATTGTCCATGCGTCTGGCCCCTCTGCTTGGTGGGGTAATCCATCTTGACCAGGCGGGGTTCATGTTGGGATGAGAGGCCCGAGATAACACCACAAAGGCGATCAATCTCATATATAAATCCCAATTGTCCCGTGTACCACTTATGCTCCTGTCCACTGATGCTGAAAAAGCATTTGACAGAGTCAATTGGATTTACATGGAGGAAACACTTCTCCGACTCGGTTTAGGTCCTCAAATGATGGGATGGTTAATGTCATTGTACTCCTGCCCATCTGCCAGGGTTAGGGTGAACGGTATTCTCTCGGATGATTTTACAATCCATAATGGGACACGACAGGGCTGCCCTTTGTCCCCCTTGATCTTTGTCCTTACCCTGGAACCCTTCCTCAGACATGTTCGTGCAAATCAGGATATTAAGGGAATAGGAGAGGGATCCCGGGTCACTAAAGTGGCAGCGTACGCAGACGACCTGCTATTCTTTCTTACTAACCCCACCGTCTCCCTCCCGAATCTAATGCAGGAGTTTAGTCGATTTTCCAACTTCTCTAACTTTAAAATAAATTTTTCCAAATCCGAGGCCATGAATGTCTCCCTTCCCCCTTCCCTGCTGTCTTCATTGGAGCAATCTTTTAGTTTCAAATGGAACCCGGTGGCCCTTAAGTACCTGGGAGTGCGCATTCCTGCGGACCTTAAGGAGCTCTACAACTTAAACTTTCCAGGATTTCTCGCAGATGTGAAAGCAGATTGCGCCAGATGGACGGGGGGCACATTTACTTGGATGGGACGTTGCACGATCTTTAAGATGAATATACTACCTCGTCTGCTGTACCTCTTCCAAGCCCTTCCTATAGCGGTCCCCCCTTCATTCTTCAAAGCGATTAATACCATTCAAAAGTCCTTTGTATGGAATGGCAAACACCCACGTCTCAGTCGTGCGCTCCTATGCCGCTCCCGGGAGACGGGGGGATTGGCACTTCCTGACATTCGCTCGTACTACATTTCAACGCATCTGACGCGAGTGGTTGATTGGTGTAGGCACGCCCCCTTTAAGGCCTGGATAGGCCTTGAGCAAGGTTTCTCGGAGATTCCTTTAGAGACGATTCCTTGGTTGAAACAGGGACTTCCCACGTCCCTTCACCGCCATCCCACGATAGGCCCCACGCTCCGTTGTTGTGCACTTCCAATGGTCCGATCGAGTCTCCTCCCTCTCTGCTCTCCCATGACTCCGATTCTGGGAAACCCTTCCTTTCCCTCTGGATTGACAGATCCGGTGTTCAAGTCCTGGTCGTCGGCAGGGGTATTTAGGGCAGAGCACTTCTTGAAGAACTCCGAGTGGCTCTCTCTCGCAGAGTTGACACGGATGCCTGACCTCCCCCCATTGGGTTACTGGCGTGTATTCCAACTCCGTCACTTCTACTCTTCACTGCCCTCTCCGGCCCTATTCCACACCCCTAGATCTCAGCTGGAAGCGATATGTGCCGAGGATGGGCCGGCGCGCCATACTCTTTCCACAATTTACCGTTTTCTACTAAATCCGCCGGACCTACTGACGCCTGGGTACATTTCGGAATGGGAGGCTGACTTGGGAATCACATTTACCACAAGTCAATGTTCCCGAATTCTTACCCTAGCTCATAAAACATCAATTAGCTCACGATATCAGGAGGCTAGCTTTAAGTTGCTCTCACGATGGTATAGGACCCCGGTCCGCCTTCATCGCATCTTCCCGACTGTCTCACCTCTCTGTTGGAGATGCGGTTTGGACAATGGTACCCTTCTACACACTTTCTGGTCATGCCCACGACTAACGGGATTTTGGGACGGAGTCAAAAGGGTGATCCTCAAGGTTACAGACACTACCTGTAACATGGATGCGGCCTTCTTCCTCCTCCATCACTGTGACATTCCGGCTAACACATACAAACGCTCTCTCCTTCACTTTTTAGTGATGGCTGCACGACATTGTATTCCTTTACGCTGGAAGAAATCCTCTCCGCCGTCATTGTCTCTGTGGATCTCGAAGGTCAATGACCTTATGCATATGGAGGACCTAACCTCCTCCATTCACGATGCACACGCTAGGTTCTGTCGCACGTGGGCCCCGTGGATCGTGTTTCAGGACTCCGACTTCTACACTGACATTCTTGGAAGTGCGGACACTGATGGATAGCTCGTGGGGTCCTGTTCGGGGGTGGCGGGGGTCTCCCCGGTGGGAGTGACTACTTCTCCTCCCCTTCTTGCTCTTTTACTTCATTCTGTACTTTTAACTAAATATGTCTTTCTTATGCATAGTGGGGAAGTTCATGTTTATACCTTAAAGATGACATATAATACTACCTCGTGGAAGGTTTACATTGTAAATTTCAAATGCATACATCTTGGTTTTTTGCAAGTTGATATATTTTCCCACATGTACCTGCTGTATTGTGTATTCTGAAAATATGTGGCTGTTGTCACGAAAATAAAGAATTTCCCAAAAAAAAAACAACCAGTTCTGGAATAGGGATATACGCGAAGGGGCCTGCCATCCTGCCCAACAATACTTCCTTACTCAACTTATCCCTGATGACCTCAGAATGTAGCAGGGCTAAACGCAAATTACGCAATGAAAAGGGGACCTTGTGGGGGGGAGATGGATACGAAAACCAAAACGAAAGCCATCCAACAACAAAGCCGCCCTCCTTCTATCAGGAAATCTATTTAGGTACGCCAACCTTACCCCTACCCTTTCAGAAACATTTTGCAGACCCGTGTGAGTCCCGCTGCTGGAGGAGCTTGAACTTACATCCAGGCCCGAACTTGCATTGGCCCTCATTAAATTGCCAACAAAACCCCAATTTACTTCCAGGTGCCGCCGCACTTTGACCGGGGTTTGCAGAGGGGCCGGCAGCACCAGCACCTGTCCTGAAAGGACTGGCAGAAATGAACCGGGCCATAACGCGCAACCCCACAACCCTTATTATCCCACTGGATGTTGGGACACACTGCCTTACGCTGCCGGAATTGTTCATTATAGCGCAGCAACGTCTGCCCGCTGTAAACCCTGTGCGCCAGCCTCCTTAGCCACTAAACCGACTGCCGCAGGAGGACTATCCACCACAGGCCCAACCGATGGCGGAACCCACGCAGTAACTGGGGAAGGGGAACCTGACAACCCCCCCAAAATGCGCTAAAAGCTCCCTGACGCAACAAAGCAACTCCTGAACCTCGCCTACGGTACGCTCGACTAACGCAGGAGCACAACTACCGCCCAAATCTAAAGCCGGCCCCTTTGGGAACCACCCCTCCCCCGGGGACCTAAAAATAGCAGGTAATGAAAAAGTGGGTGAAATAGACTCACCAGGCTGCGTAGGCATTTTGTCCCCACCAGCCGGGGTGAAAGAATCCTCTTTACGTCCCTCCTCTTCACCATTCGCCAGCAGCATCCGGACCAGCAGGACCCGGTCAAGTGCCACACGACCAGCAGCCACGGCCCTCACCGGAAACACCTCAGGCCACAGAAGACGACATGGGCCTCTCCGCCCGACAGATTGGGGCTGCCACTTCCACGCAGCCTGCAGGACGTTGCCCAACAGGATCCCGCCATGTCACTACCTACCGCAGCACACATCTGTGACCAGGTGTCTGGCGGGCTGTCCGACTGGAGCAGCCCGCCGCAGCTCCACGCTCATCAGGACGGGAGACGAGGGGTGGTCCCAGAGGTAGGGGAGCCCTTCCCCCCCATCTCCACAGAGTCAGGCCGACCGATCGGATTCCTCTCAGGCCGAGCCTGCCGGCCACTAGCTGTGGAGTGGGGGACCTGGCCTGGAGGGACCCTTGAGGGGCTCCGTACCTGGTGCCTGACTCTCGGCAGTGTCTCCGGGCTCAGGCATCCTGGAGGCCGCGTCCGACGAGACCGCCGCCGCACATGGGATGACGTCACCGCTTGAGCCCCGTAGGAGTGAGAATTCACACTGCCCAGCGCCGCCGGAGCAGCTCACCGCTCCCCATGAGCACTGATGCAACCGGTTCCATCCCCAAAGGGCTGGCCAGCCCCAGCCCCTCTGCCAACCATGCCATCCCCCGCTCAGCGACTGCAGCCTGGAGCAGCATCCGGAAAGGCCTCCATCAAGTAAGTAGTCAGCAGCGTGGAAGAACTCAAAATGCTATCTGACTAGCTAATGGCGCCAACTCCCCTGCCTCCCCTTATATATCTATGCCTCATCCTGCTATCCCCCCTCCCCTACATAACTCCTATTCCTCCCCTACACTTCCTTAACCCCTTCCTACCTACATCCCTTGTCATGCTGGCCTACCTCTAAGTCCTTCGGCCTGTGTCCGGCCTGTACTATATATATACACATATACATACCCCACACATACCCCATACATACTGCCCTGGACACTCCATGTAAGGCTATCCAGGGCAGTTCACAGCCTCATATTTTATTTTCTGCCCCCGCTTAAACCAGTAGTGAAGTGACACAAACTGTATGATCATGAAACCCGTCCTTGAGTAAACCCTTAAAGGGAATGTCCACCTTTTATCATCATGTTCTTTTTAGGTCCAATATTTTGTGCTGATGAATTTCTTAATATATCTCTGTGGTGATTAGAGCTCCATTTTTCGAACAAAGAGCTCCAAATCCCCGGCATAGACATAGAGCTAAATTATAATATCCTTGATGCCTTTGGCCACCACTAGGGGGAGCATAGAAACTTGCTGCATACTATTTTATTATTGAGCTCAATATATAAACAGTATGCAGTAAGCTACAAAGCTCCCCCTAGTGGTGAATGCAGGCAGCCAGAATTTTTATTATTTAAATCTATGACTAAGGATTTGGAGCATTGTATCAGAAAAACTGAGCTCTGACCACTATAAAGATATATTAAGAAATGAATCAGCACAGAATATTGGATTTATTTAGGTTGAAAAAACATAATATGTTCAAAGGGACATTCATGTTACGCTGCTTGACCAGATGCTGTGTTCCCCTTTAACATTTAACAAACTTTTCATCCTCAATATACATAAACTACAGATTTTTTTACTAGAAAACAAATTTTTCAAAGCTGCTGTTAGTTCTTCTAGAATATTATTCCAGGTATCGCCACATTACTTTTCCTCCAGGATTTCTTATTTATCACATTGTCCTATCGCAGCTTACTTTGGTCTCCAATTAAAGATTGATGGAGCAGGGAAGCGCTGGCTTGTTCACACTGAGACACTGAGTCCTTGGGAATAGGATTGTAAAGGCCGTTATTCATTCGCAATATGAACATTAATCCTCAGATTCTACTCAATCAAGAAGCAGCACAGAAACACATTCTAGCAACCAGGCTGCCATGTTTTATCATCAGCTGGAAACAAATTCACACGTGTCTGCAGAAAACTCGATAAATTGGTCTGTCTTAGGAAGGTCTTATTCCTTTTTGTGAAAATGGAGAAAATAAAATTACAAGAAAAAAGAACTAGCAAAAAAATAATAATTTTTAAGATGAAGATGTTCATACTTTCCAACATTTTACTTCCCAAAATCCAGATATTAAAGCCCAGCCCCTGCTCTGCCTGGGAACACCCTCCCCAAATGGTGGAAACACCTACTTCTCATGCAAATTTGCATAAACCCTGCCCCTTTATCGGTCCAGTTCGTGGGATTGTCCTGTCAAAATCGGGACTGTTGCCAAGAAGTTCCCAGACCAATACTTTTGCAGGGGCAAATATTCTAACCTCTTTAATGAGGTTTTCCACTGTTGTAGGGGTTAACGTCATTAGGATATATGGGTATTTGGACATCATAGAGGAGGTCCCACGCTTAGCCAGATGGAGGGCCACAAACAAAAAGGAGCTCTCGTTCTGGAGTATGCGGCCCATCAATATAACACATGGTCAGCTATTCAATGTACTACATTACACCCCAGCAACATTAGCTGCTTGCTGGGTGTTTCAGAAGCTGGACCATTTGTTGTCCCAAGAAAACCATCAGCAAGCTGCTGATGACAGATCCAATATTGCTATTATTTTTCCCTATTTAGTACTTTGAGTGGATAATGGTGTCCTACTGTGAATGGGCAATTGGTCTGTTTGGCTAAGGCTAAAATCACACAACTGTTAGAGGCTCTTCCCATCAAAACGTCAGACACTACAAGAGAAGCCGAAAGGACCCCACTATAGGAGTCCGTCGAGCGTCGTCAGTGTCCATCATGTGACAAATCCAACACCGCCGTCATGGTTTCTGTTATAACGGAAGTCAAGTAGGCAGTGAGAACAGAGTCTAATTAACAATTTATTCCCCCTTGCTGGCCGGATTATTAATTCACAAATACAGATTGTAGGTATTTTTACATACAGTATGAGTCTATTTGGATGTACATATGTTAATGATAAGCAAAGCCTTGCTAGGTATTTGATTAGAATAAACTATAAAATAATACATGCCTGCAGCAATTAGCCTGCTTGTTGATGGTTTCCATGTAGTTGTATAAAAAATGAAAAAAAACTATTAGTATAAAACAGTTTAAGAATTTCCTACTTATGGTATTTACCAAACTATTCCCGCTGTGCCTCTTAGAAGAGTGTTATATTCTGATCAATATTCCACTACAATCCTGACCTTGTGTCTTTCATTAATGTAACTGTAATTGCGGAAACATCAATAGTCTTCCATGTTCTAGTTGAATATGTGAAATCAATGGATCTAATGTGGTCAGGTGCAGGGGGCAGCGTGCAATATGTTCTCTGTGTGCTTTTCCATCTGTGTTCTGCAGAGTCTGCATTTCATGTGGGAATTGGTAGACCCTCAAAAAAATTGTACTGCAACTATGTCAATATATAGTTGCCAGTGGCAGCTACAAGCACATTGTGATACATTATACAGTGCTCTTCAACCTGTGCCTCCCCAGCTATTGCAAAACTACAACTCCCAGCATGGTCTAACAGACACAGACCGCAGCTATCATAGCTCCCATAGGTGCTGTAAACCATATTTCCTTGACCCCTAAATGGCAAATTTGCCTAGTTATGGGATACTGCATCCCCAGTTTTAGTAGCGCTGCATAATTCTGCCGATATGCCATTCTGGGGTTCAAGACAAGAGACAAGCCATGTGGGAGCTGCAGGGGCGGCCATATTGGTTGTCACAAATCTGCCATTAATGGTGCATATTATCCTACTATCCAGCAATGTCCATGACATGCGAAGTTAAAAACACACACACACACACTGTAACCAGTTGCAGATTAAGTAGACCTTAGGCCCTGGGCTGTTACCCAAACTTGGGCCCCGCTTATCCACTGCCGCCCTGCTGCGCCGTAACTATTGCTAACACTACCTTTTTGTGAAAACATTAACAAATGGGTATTATGATTCCCCTTGTCAAAGGGCTGTGTCCCTACATACTGACAGGATCACACTGTACAGGGACACATCCTCCTGACAAAGGGAATGGTAACACCAATTTGTCTATCAGTCCTGGACTGCACAAAGACTTTTTGTGAAATACAAGGATTTCCTATAATAAATATGTCAGGAGAGGTGACAGATTATTTATAAATCCTGTGACTCACAGGTGTCGACATCTCAGATTCTAGTCTTTTTTTTTCCTCTTTTTTTCTCCATTCGGTCCAGACTTCATGACGACTTCTCCTAGCCATGACATATTTCTGCAGAATTTGGCACTCAGATGTCCACACATAGAAACAAAGATAAAATTATCATGGTGCCACACACTGTGCCCCTAAACATAATAGCACCAAACACTGAATAAAATAGTACCAAACACTGTGCCCCTGAATATAATAGTGTCAAACACTGTAAATTAAAGCACCACATACACAGTGCCCCCCCCCCGTAGATAGTGCCACACACCCCATGTAGATAGCGCCACAAACATCCCCCTGTAGATAGCACAGACCCCCTATAGACAGCCCCACACAGACCCCCTGTAGATAGCATCACACACATCCCCCTGTAGACAGCACTACAAACAGCCCCTTATTGATAGCACCACACAGTACTCCCCCGTTGTACATAGTACCACACAGCGCTCCCCCTTGTATATAGTGTCACACAGCGCTCCCCTTGTATATAGTATCTCACAGCGCTTCCCCCTTGTATATAGTCTCACAGCGCCTCCCCCTTGTATATAGTGCTAAACAGTGCTCCCCCTTGTATATAGTGTCACACAGCACTTCCCCCCTTGTATATAGTGTCATACAGAGCTCCCCCCTTGTATATAGTGCTACACAGCGCTCCCCCTTGTAGATAGTGTCTCACAGCGCTCCCCCCTTGTATATAGTGTCTCACAGCGCCTCCCCCTTGTATATAGTTCTACACAGTGCTCCCCAATCTATATAGTGTCACACAGCGCCCCCTTTGTATATAGTGCTACACAGCACTTCCCCCTTGTATATAGTGTCACACAGCACTCCCCCCCTTGTATATAGTGTCACCAGCGCTTCCCCCCTTTGCATATAGTGCCACGCAGCGCTTCCCCCTTTTTTGTATATAGTGCCACACAGCACTTCCACATTCTTGTATATAGTGTGACACAGCGCTCCCCACTTCTTGTATATACTACCACACAGCGCTTTCCACCCTTGTATATAGTGCTACACAGCGACTCTCCCCTTTGTATATAGTGCTACACAGCGCTCCCCCTAGTATATAGTTCTACACAGCACTTCCCCCCTTCTTGTATATAGTGCTACCCAGCGCTCCTCCTTGTATATAGTGCTACACAGCGCTCCCCCCTTGTATATAGTGCTACACAGCGCTCCCCCCTTGTATATAGTGCTACACAGGGCTCTCCCCCTTGTGTTTAGTGCAACACAGCGCTTCCCCCCCTTCTTGTATATAGTGCTACACTCCCCCGTCCTGCGGATGCAAATACAAGTGAATGTGGCTGTTGCTAGCACTGGGGCACCCTCCTGTGCTAGCGACGCCACTGGGCATGAGGGGGCCCGTGCGGTCATGTGCGGTTCGATGATGATGATCCGCTACGAACTGTAACCAAGTAATGTGCTGCTACAGTTTACATCAGAGGGGTAACTTGATGCTTCTGGGCCCCAATGTAAAATCTGTAATTGGGCCCCCCATCTACCATGTGGCATTTTTAATACTGGTGTCTTCTTTTGTGTCAGAGGGGTCTTTGGGCACAATTAAGATCTAGCGTCTGGGTGTGAATGCTACCTCTGCACTACTTATAGTTATTCCCTTATTTTACATATTTAATGGCCCTATGCCAGAAAGAGTTAAATGCTGACTGCCACAGAGCCTGATGAACTTCACACTAATGTTCTTCTTAAAGAGGCTCTATCACCAGATTTTCAAACCCCTATCTCGTGTTGCAGCAGATCGGCGCTGCAATGTAGATTACAGTAACGTTTGTTTTTTTCAAAAACGAGCATTTTTGGCCAAGTTATGAGCATTTTTATATTTATGCAAATGAGCCTTTCTTAAGTACAACTGGGCGTGTTTAAAGTTATGTCCAAGTGGGTGTGTATTGTGTGTGTAACATCTGGGCGTTTTTACTTGTTTTACTAGCTGGGCGTTGTGAATAGAAGTGTATGATGCTGACGAATCAGCATCATCCACTTCTCTTCGTTACCACCCAGCTTCTGGCAGTGCACAGACACACAGCGTGTTCTCGAGAGATCACGCTGTGACGTCACTTCCTGCCCCAGGTCCTGCATCGTGTCGGACGAGCGAGGACACATCGGCACCAGGCGACAGAGGCTACAGTTGATTCTGCAGCAGCATCGGCGTTTGCAGGTAAGTCGATGTAGCCTCTGTCGCCTGGTGCCGATGTGTCCTCGCTCGTCCGACACGATGCAGGACCTGGGGCAGGAAGTGACGTCACAGCGTGATCTCTCGAGAACACGCTGTGTGTCTGTGCACTGCCAGAAGCTGGGTGGTAACGAAGAGAAGTGGATGATGCTGATTCGTCAGCATCATACACTTCTATTCACAACGCCCAGCTAGTAAAACAAGTAAAAACGCCCAGATGTACATACACAATACACGCCCACTTGTACATAACTTTAAACACGCCCAGTTGTACTTAAGAAAGGCTCATTTGCATAAATATAAAAATGGTCATAACTTGGCCAAAAATGCTCGTTTTTGAAAAAAAAAAAAACGTTACTGTAATCTACATTGCAGCGCCGATCTGCTGCAATACGAGATAGGGGTTTGAAAATCTGGTGACAGAGCCTCTTTAAAGATGTCCTCCACTTTGGATAATCCCTTTTTGTTGGAAGGATGTGACCCCCATAGATCAGCTGTAATCTCTGGGGGAATTTGACAGGATATGTTGAATTTCCCCACAGCGCCTCCACAGGGGAAATGATGCGTTATACAGTTTTTATTAAAAACAATGGGTTGGCCATGTAATGCATGGACATGTCAGGTCCTCCAGAGAGAAAGAGAGAGACGTTCCCTGTAGTATATCCACTCTATCTAATAAATGAAGATCCTGAACTCAAGGACCCCCATGGTTCTACTTAGATTTGCATTAGAGGGTATTTGAAAATGAGTTTCCCAAACCAGACAACCCCTTTAAAATTGTATTGACTCATGTTCCGATAATGACAGATCCATTAAAGTATCCCATTGATTTCTAGGTGATTCAAACTGATGGCAAATTACATTACTAATGCATTAGTTTCATCAAAATCAGATGCAATAGTGCAGCCTAGGCTTTATCCACACTGGCTCTTTGCTAAAACCAAAAAAACAAACAAAAAACAGATCCGTCATTGAATCTGACAATATCTAGTGCATTAGGCTGGGTTCACACGACCTATTTTCAGACGTAAACGAGGCGTATTATGCCTCGTTTTACGTCTGAAAATAGGGCTGCAATACGTCGGCAAACATCTGCCCATTCATTTGAATGGGTTTGCCGACGTACTGTGCAGACAACCTGTAATTTACGTGTAGTCGTTTGACAGCTGTCAAACGATGACGCGTAAATGGACTGCCTCGGCAAAGAAGTGCAGGGCACTTCTTTGCCACGTAATTTCAGCTGTTCTTCATTGAACTCAATGAAGCACAGCTCAAGATTTACGAGCGTCTCAGAGCGTCTCAGACGCCTCGTAAATTACGAGGAGCATTTACGTGTGAAACGAGGCAGCTGTTAACAGTCTGTCTTTTCACACGTAAATGCCTCTCATCGTGTGAACATACCCTTAGTCACAATAAAAGGAAACTCCAATGTGTACAGAGCCCTGCTAGGACTACTTTGGGTCCTGCAAAAAAATGGATCTGTAATAATCATTGGTTAATCAATTAGGCTGGGTTTACATTGCATTTTTCTTTTGTATTCTGTGAAAAAAATAAAGGAATGTATCTTTTCACGTATCTCAATCACTTCTATGGAACTGAACGTCTGTGTCCATCATTGCAACCAATTTGTTTAGTTCCATTGCATCTAAGATGAAAAGGAAGCAACTTTGCAAATAGTATTAAAAGAACTTATTAAAACTGTCCTACCGTTTTGTGTTTGCAGCTCTTATGCAGTTCCATCTGTCTCCTTGATAACAGACCACAAACAAACCATGTATAGTCTGATCCTGCAGTTAGGGCACGTTCAGACGTGGAGGAATTGCTGTTGAATTCCGCTGCGGACAGTCTGCAGTGGAAATCTGCAGCAGTCGTTTTTTACATTTCTTTCTACCGCTGCAAATGTTGGTGCAGATTTGGGGCAATTACGCAACGAATCTGCACCAACATTTTCATATTTGACAGGTAATTCAGACGTTGCAGATATCACAGCGGACTTGCCACAGATTTCAGTTTTTGAAAAGGCTGAAATCCGCAGTGAAATTCCGCTGCTTCTCCGCAACATAAGATGCATGCTGCGGAGGGGAAATTCTGCACCGCAGCCTGATTTCCGCACAGTTCTTTTCCACAACATATGAACTAAGTTTCCTAAAAATTTATAGAAACAAATGTAAAAAACGGCTGCTGCAGAATTCCACTGCGGACTGTCCGCAGCGTAATTCAACAGCAATTCCGCCATGTCTGAACGTGGCCTTATACTCACTTCCATTGGTCCCTACTTATTAACCTAGCAAATATATTTAACCAAGAAGCGGGGGACAGATGGGAGGGAGTGTCAGGGATCATTACCATGTATATTGTTTGCAAAAATATTATCCTCACATATATGTGTATATATATCAGTATATTACACAAAGAACTGGAATGTAACAAAATGGAGCATGTATCAGGGACACGCCTATGGAGACACCGCCCCTGGAATGCAAGAGGAGTATACAGATGAACTTACAGCTGAGGAGCCAATGGGGCTTAAGCACGTCTCACATCTCTAGGGGGGAGATTGTGTTTCTTTCTTTGTTCAATAAAAAGTTTAGTTCTTACTTCCTACTTGACTGAGCGAGGATCTGTACCAACTTGTCTCTTGGTATATTTTCTCCACGCATGCCCTCAGATTCCAACTTACGGAGGTGGTTATTCGGTGTGAAATAACAGGGAAAAGGAAGTTACCCTGACAGGAGTATGACATTTTTATTTAAGACTATTTGCTTCAATTTATTTTATTTTAGAATCACTAGAGCAATAAAAAAAACTGTTTGCAAAGGTGTACATAGCCTTTAAACTGATTACAAAGTGCATCAGTAAAAAAAAAAAATAAAGGTAAACAAAAGTAACTGAGCAAACTAAAATTTATTTTATGCATCAGTTGTCCATTGAGTTAAGATATTGAGGAGGGGTCAGCGTCAGGTGCTTTGATCTTTTGGCTTTTAATTTTTCAAAAACATTCAAAAACATTTTGTCATCAGTTGTCCAATCCTTCTTGATCATCTACATATATTCCCTGCAAACTTTTGACATTTCATAGTGACGTGTCAGAAGTTTTAATCGGTGGGGATCTGTGCACTATGACCCCCTCCGATCCCTGAAACGAAGTGACATAAGCAATCGGGTAAGCGCTGTGCCGCTTTGTTTCTGAACAGCTTTTGTCGGAAATCTGTACATTGCTTGCTCGGCTTACCGAGGAAAGCCAATCAGAAACAAAAGGGCACAGCGCTCATCTAGCACATGTGCCGCTTCGTTTTAGCAATCGGTCGGGGTCTCAGTGCTCTGACCCCCATCGATCTAAAACTTCTGACATGTCACTATGACATGCGAAAAGTTTTATAAAAGTTTAATTACACTTTAAATGTTAACATTAAAGTGGTCAGAGGTCACATGACATGTGGCAGTTACCTGTTTACTCCTATTTTGTTAGCCTATAGATTAACTGCACAGGGCTATACCATTCTACTATGCAGAGACAGGGGTCAACTGCACTGGTATAAGAAAGTTATGTGCGTGGAATTTTGACTACATCATGTAAAAAAAATTTACAATTCCCTATCCAAAAAATGTATTAAATAAAAAACAATATCCCTTTAAGAACAAAGTTTCCATCGTGACATCATTTCGATCAATTCATATGAAATATAAACTTTATTGCTTTCAATTGCTGAGCGACTATTTCCCGGAGGGCGTCATATCATATGTCAGGTGTCAACGTCTTGGCGCAGAATGTTTCCCATTATATTATGTCATTGTGATACATTTCCTCAGGCAAATAAACCATTACCAGGCAGTGCAAGACCAAGGCTAATGCCTTCTCCTATGTATGAGATAATACTGCTGATCTGGAAAAACAAGTGTCTGAATGTGTGAAGTAGATGGGATACATAGGATTCAATGACCTCCTAATGTACAGTATATAGTGAATTGTCATACAGAAGCTATACTGAGCAACGTACGTGAACTCTGAGACATGACGCCCGGACAGGGCGGAAAAGCTTCATGTAGCACAGTTGGTTTTTTTTAGAAGAAAAACCAATTCGGCCACTGGTAGAAGTTGAATTTCTTATATCTTAAAGGGATTCTAAGCTGTGTATGATAGGGGGTCCTGTTGGTGGGACCCTCACAATCATCTGATATTGGCAGGAGAATCATAATATAAATGGCCATATTTATTGAAGCATTATATAAATCATTTGTTTTCGATAGATGATGGTAGTCCTCCAGAGCTGATAGTCACCATTGACCAGTTCTTGCTCATATAGGGGTATCCTAATCGGAGGATCCGTCTCTCAGCATACATTTATAGGCAAGACCAAATTATAGGAAGAATAAATTGGGTAAATCCACCAGGGCTTCCATCAACTAGGGGTCTCCACCACCAACCCCCTCAAGATGACTCACAGCAGGGTCTAACCACAGCCTAGCTTTGCTTGAAAACTAAGACCTGAGCCCAGTTATTTGGGTATTGTTGGGTAGTATTAATAGGGCACTGCATGGCATTATTGTTTTGGCATAACATAGCTTTATTATTTGGGCACTGTGATTGCATTATTTGGGCACTGTATGATGGTATTATTTGAACACTACATGGGTCTAATACCTATTCACTTTGGTTGTATCTGTCGAGTAGGAACTTTTATTAAGATAAACGCTAAGGTGTATGAACCACAAAATGGTTCTATTTAATAATACAACTCATCCCACAAGTCCTCATATATGTATATAAATTAAAAAATACAAAAGTTATGGCTGTCTGAACTTAGTAGGGCACAATGAAAAAATTCCCTTCGTTCTCAAGGCCAAAATTGTATTCCCAATATGTCCCCAGAAAAACATTTATCACCTATACACAGGATAGGTCATAATGTATGATTGCTGCGGTTCCGACTGCTGGGACCCTCAGCGATCACGAGAACGAGGGTACTGTCCCCCCCCCCCCCCCGTTTGAATGGATCAGTGGTTACGTGTGCGCACTACCGCTCAATTAATTGTCTATGGGACTGATGGAGATAGTCGGGAGCTGTAGTGCGCGCGCATTACCCAACAACATTCGAACAGGAGAAATGGGCACCACGTTCTCGTGATTGCTGGGGGCCCCACCGGTTGGACCAGCAGCGCTCATACAATGATCACCTATCCTGTGGATAGGTGATAAATGTTTTTGGTGGGAAAACCACTTTAACATTATAGCCACCTGCTGAATTATTAACAGTATGAGCTGCCAAAAAGAATGGGTGGAAAGGAAGTGACAACTGGTATGAGCATATTTTTGGCCTAGGAAAGTGGTTGTCACTTTTCAATGCCATTCACCTACTGACCTGACAACTTTTAGAATATCTTTACCAGCACTGACAATGTTGCCCCCTAGAGGCAAGAAAAATGAGCTATGTAAATTTATATTTTTACCTGGAATTTATCTTTACCATGCACACAAATGACGAATAAGTAGCTAACTGGCATATATGAGCAAATCTACAAGTCAGAGGATAATTATCCCAAAATTTGAAGAACCTTGTTTGTACAAAACACAGAAGTGGACACAAAAGAAAGGAGCTGCATCAGTCTTTTCTTTATACCTTTCCTTCCTTTTCGATCCACTTCTGGCTTTGGCTAAAAAAAACTGAGCCAAAAACTGCATCAAAACTGTGTGTGTGATCCTGGCCTAATACAAATGCAATACGGGTGACATGTGGAGGCTGTATTTTAGTTTCAAAGGTTTTTATTCAAGTATTTTTGCATACAATAATATATAGTTACGTCATAAAAGCAAAAAATGCCACCCGAAGAGGAGCGCGCACAGGGGGATATAAGGAAAAGCAAAGGCTATAGAAATTGCATACAGGATTGCATATGAACATTAAAATGTATAAAAAAATAAAAACAACAAAGTAACAAAAGGAAGAAAAAAAAAACATTAGATCTGGTTATCCAAGTATTTATACAATAATACATATAGCAAGGCAATGCAGAGACATAACTTTCCCAGAAGGGCGTCTGTATTTTGAAGACTGTCTATAGACTTCAATGTGGATAATTGAACACTAAATCTGCGCATATTTTATACCACCACGTAATAAACCCCACAGATTAAGGGCGGATTCACACGAACTGGATTTTCGTCCGTGCAGCCCGCGTGGTTTTCTCGCAGGTCGCACGGACCTATACAAGTCTATGGGGCAGTGCAGACAGTCCGTGAGTTTTGCGCAGCGTGAGTCCGCTGTGTAAAACTCACGACATGTTCTATATCTAGGAGTTTTTCGCGCATCACGCACCCATTGAAGTCAATGGGTGTGTGAAAATCACGCAGGTCGCACGGAAGCACTTCCGTGGGACAAGCGTTATTCGCACAACAGCAGTAAAAGAATGAATGTAAACAGAAAAGCACCACGTGCTTTTTTGTTTACAAACATCCAAACGGAGTGTCATAATGATGGCGGCTGCGCGAAAAGCACACAGCCGCGCATCCATATGAACAGGACACACGGAGCTGACACGCTGCTGCTGCTAAACGCTCACGTTCGTGTGAATCCGCAATAGTGACCTATATATTCAGGTATTTTGGATGCGAGCACGTGAACGGTCTTATATAAATGTGTGTTCAGTGCTGGACTAAGGACCTGCTGTAACTTCTCAGACTACGGATGCGCCTTCCTCTTCATGACCTGTCATACAACAATCCGCTCCTTCCACCGTGTCTTTTCATGTCCTTCACTATAATAAGTATTCAACATTGTCCCTTGTAGAAGCCTAGTGAGAATTATTATATATTTATTAATACCAATGAGGTAAGCTGCCATATAATACTAGTGTAGCGTGCACTATACTCCCCAATATGGCGGACAATATGGTGAGGAATATGGCGTAGCTACTTCTCAACACAAGTTCTGCACCAAGGAACGGAAAAGTGGCAAAAAGCATTAAAAATGGACATTCAATAGCTGTATTCAGCCCGGACACCCTATATCCTGGCGGTAGTAATGGCGATGGACATCTCCATTACTTTTAGACTACTGTTTTTATCCGGTTGCAATATGGCGGATGCTGTTCTCTAAGGCTGGCCATACATTTTAGATGTCGGCTGAACGTTCGTTCGTTTGACCGACCGCTATTCCTCTCGAATCCCCCATACACATTCACGCTAAGCTCGGCCGCTGCCAGCTGGCAGTTGTTGTCTAATAAGGAACAAAAGGATCGGGCATGCTAAAATTCAACATGCCCGACCCTTCTCTCCCCCGACATCTGCCATCGAGGGAGAGTTGGGAAACCACCATACACATTAGATGATTGGTCGGTCCCACCGAAATCTGCGGGTTTGGCCGACATACATCTAATGCGTATGGCCAGCTTAAGACTGTGTTGACACCTGTACTTTGATGCCAGTACAGTCAACGTAAATTGAGTGGGTGGGCACGGCTGGTGACGGCACTAATTTTTGATGTTAGGATCCAGAAGAGAAAACGCACAGGAACATAAGCTAAATTAATATTTCATTTTTAAAAAGGAAAAAAAAACAAAAAACACCCACCAATGATAAATTAATCCAGTGGGGAGAGGGGGAGGCAAAATCACTGTACAGTCTTGATTCTATATATAACCTACAAAAGAAGATGCCTGAAGACCGGAAGTATATGAAATTGAGAAAATACTTTATTGAAAACAACATATAAACATACTAGAATAAAAAACGGATCCAAAAACCAACAGGTTAAAAGGACATGCAAGCCATGCAGCTCATAAGGTAAGTAGTATATGAAAATGGATGCATGAAAAAATGCCTGGTAGTGGACACTAACGCTATAACACTTATCACAGAGACAAATGAACTCCTACCCAGCACAGTTAGTAACAACATGAAGTAAGGAAAAACATAACGAAATGATTATGAAAACAGGTATGTGTGAACAAGGCAGATAGAACACATTTCTAATAAATGAGCGAATAGTGATGGGAAAACGTACCCATAATGAGTCCAGGACTGAATGCACAGCAGTATGTCCACCCCAACGCGCGTTTCGGCGCTAATGCCTTCGTCTGGGGGTAGTGCTGGACAATGTACGTACCACTTTAAATCCACTAAATTTCCACCTCTTGCCATTTGTCCAGCAGTGGATCTGTTCGTGAAACTTGTCTCGGATGAGTGGAGTATGATATCTCGCAAAATCAGTTATGACAATTTAAACCAACTAGAGAGGGATAGTCTTGCTAAAATCAAATCATGGAATGATGTTGTGGTGAAACCAGCTGACAAGGGGGGTAACGTAGTACTGTGGCCCCGTCAGTCATATGTCAACGAGGCAAACCGTCAATTACGCAACTCAGTTTGCTATCAAAAACTCACTTTTAACCCCTTGTCATCTTTTAGACTCAAGTTTCACAAGATTTTGCAAGATGCTTTGGAAAATGGTACTATCACGAAACCACTGAGTGACTCTCTCTATGTACCAGAACCTACCATACCAACTATGTACCTGTTACCCAAGATCCACAAGGATGCTAAAAATCCGCCAGGTAGGCCTATTATCTCGGGCACAGGGGGTTTGACTGAAAAGGCATGCAAATGGATTGATTTCCATCTTAAACCCTTGGTAGAATGTCTGCCGTCCTACTTGCGTGACTCGGCCGATTTATTGCTGAAGATTGAGGGGATCCATTTAGATCCGGACCATTTATTGGTCACTTGCGATGTCGAGTCCCTTTATACCAGCATCCAACATAGGGACGGCCTTCATGCAGTGGCAAATTTCCTACTCATGAGTGATGTTGAGAAGGAAACTTCCCAACTTATTTTGTCTCTTCTCGATTTCACTCTTCATCACAATTTTTTTACCTTTAATGGTTCTTTTTTCCTACAGCTCCAGGGCACGGCTATGGGGGCAGCTTGCGCACCCTCATATGCTAATTTGTTCCTGGGGCTGTGGGAGAGGAACCTTTTCATGTCAGATCATGGGCCATCGATGAGCCGTGTCCTGTTTTGGGCACGGTTCATTGATGACATTTTCATGATCTGGCAGGGTACTTCAGACGATCTCTCAACGTTCATTAATGCTTTGAATAGTAATTCCCTCAATATTAGACTCACTTATAAATGGAGTCATTCTAATATTGATTTTTTGGATATTTTGATTAAAAAGGATTTTGATGGTCTTTTGCAGACGGACCTTTTTCGAAAGGAGACATCAACTAATTCACTTTTGCACGCCACCTCTTCACATCCTCGACATACTATTGATGCGATTCCAGTAGGCCAATTTTTACGCGTCAAGAAGATTTGCTCTAGTGAAGTTGACCTTAAATCACGTTTTGATGAATTGGGAGATAGGTTCACACAGAGAGGCTACAGTCAACGTTGTATACGTAAAGCCCGTCATCGTGCATCAGTAGTGAGTCGACAACAACTACTCCAGGTTACTCCTAAGGAACGTAAACAACCAAAGGTGAGATTTGTTACCACCTTCAACTCACGCTGGGCTGAGATGCGGGATACTTTGAATAAATTTTGGCCCATTTTGATGACCGATTCCATTCTGCAGAGGGTTCTTCCACACTACCCTGCCATGGCGCCACGCAGAGCTCCCAATCTGCGTGATGCCATGGTACACAGCTATCTTTCACCTACCAAGCCTGGCAAGGTTTTTGGCACAAAAGGACCCAAATGGGGCTGTAAACCGTGTGGTGACTGCATTAGCTGCCCCAATGTAGAACGGTCGAACATTTTTGTGGACTCTAGTGGTACCAACAATTTCAAAATCTGTTGGCCCATATCTTGCAACACTAAAGGGGTCATCTACTATGCAACTTGCCCGTGCCCGCTGATATATATTGGCATGACCACCCGCGAATTACGGTTGCGAGTCAGAGAGCACGTTAGGGACATCGAAAACGCGAATAACACAGACGATGTTGAACAACTTAAAACAATCCCTAGACATTTCCGCCTACACCATGCTTGTAGATCTAGTATGTTGAAGGTGAGGGGCATTGACCACATTAATCTGGACATGCGTGGGGGTGACATTAAAAAGCGTCTACTACAGAGGGAGTGCAAATGGATTTGGAGGCTCCAAACCATGCACCCCAAGGGTCTCAACGAGACCATGGGGTTCTCATCATTTCTCTGATTGCCAGTACTTTTAGTGGTGTTGGTTTCTTTTATTAGTTTAATCATAGATATGTGTATATACATTGAGTTTGTGTTTACGTGATTTTAACATTTTTTATTTTGTATTCGACAGATTAGATTCTTTTAAATTGAGATTTTTCTCAGCATATCTGGATTTCCTGTTTGTCCACGTTTCTTGGGGATCTCCATCTTGAATCATTATTCGTCTGGCCTCTTCATTGTGTTCATCTATTATACTATTGCAACTACTTTTGACTTTTTTAAATTTAATAAATATTATCTTTTATGTATCACAATTATACCTCTGTACTACTATTCTTGCCATTTTCCAACACAATAAATATGAATATATTTTACATATCACAATACCTCATGTGCACTTATTCTTGTTATGATTATACACATATTTATTTTGCACCTACACCTCACCTACATACTTTTATTATAACTTTTATTGATGTTCTTTATTCTTTTATTCATTCCATCACTCTCCATCATTCACTGCATACGTTTATTTATATTAATTTTATTATTATTTTTCATTTTTCACCGTTATATGGCCCCATGCGATGGTTTTCTTTTTCTGTCGTTGGTGCTGTTCGTTACTTGCACATATATACACATGTCACCCACACGGTCTTTTGTCCCCTGTTCCCCCCGTCCCCCCGTCCCCCCTTTTTTCCCCCCCCCCCCCCTTCATTCCACTCCTCACATGCTTTTTTGGCACATATTTGTACATTGTGTTTCTTGTTGTGGAGTGTTATTACCCACTCTCATGTTATGCACTCTTATACACTTTTTTGTTAGCATCTGTTTATTTATCAATTTATTCAATTCATGTTAATATATCAAACACATATACTTGGTATGGTTGCACAGACGATTTTGGCCAATACACCTAACATTTCTCTATATTTCTTAACACCAGCCAATTTATTATGTGTTTGTATCCCAGGGTTACCCCCTCCTCGCTGTGTCGCTCCTTTGGGTGGACGAGTGACGGGCCTCCGTTCCATCGCTGGTGACGTGTCGGATCTCGGACTCACGTGACCGTGTCAGCTGACGCGGTGACGCGTCTCTGAGTCCGGCCCCTCATCGGCGGTGTTTCCGGCGGCGCGGCCATCTTGCTTCACCTCGAGGCAGCGACCTGTATTCAGACAGCGAGGTATGTACACATTTTTCATTCTTGGGACCCTCATTTTGGATACTCTATCATCATTGGCTGGTCTCCCCCTTTTTAAAGTGGTACGTACATTGTCCAGCACTACCCCCAGACGAAGGCATTAGCGCCGAAACGCGCGTTGGGGTGGACATACTGCTGTGCATTCAGTCCTGGACTCATTATGGGTACGTTTTCCCATCACTATTCGCTCATTTATTAGAAATGTGTTCTATCTGCCTTGTTCACACATACCTGTTTTCATAATCATTTCGTTATGTTTTTCCTTACTTCATGTTGTTACTAACTGTGCTGGGTAGGAGTTCATTTGTCTCTGTGATAAGTGTTATAGCGTTAGTGTCCACTACCAGGCATTTTTTCATGCATCCATTTTCATATACTACTTACCTTATGAGCTGCATGGCTTGCATGTCCTTTTAACCTGTTGGTTTTTGGATCCGTTTTTTATTCTAGTATGTTTATATGTTGTTTTCAATAAAGTATTTTCTCAATTTCATATACTTCCGGTCTTCAGGCATCTTCTTTTGTAGGTTATATATTTATGTTTCGGATGCTTATGTGGGTACACGCCCCAGGATCTAGCTCATATCACACTAATTATTTTCTTGTTTGCTGACAGCCGCAAGGTACTTCTGTTGGGCTGTTCTGATCCATGCTGTGCTTTTCGGTTATACAGTCTTGATTCTGCTTGCTGTCAGTGAATGGAGACATTCTTGTTTACATCGGGAGCCTGAAAGACCTGTACAAGCCCCAATACAGACCAGCTGCGAGTTTTTTTTTTACGATTGTCTGCAGGCTATACAATGCTGTGAGCTAAACATAACAGCAACAGCACAAAACTCTCTCCTGCTACAGGTGTTGGATTATCAGACGGTTGCTGAAAGTATATATGATTTGCTGGAAGGGAAAATAATCTATAGGAATAAAGATAAGGGTATGTGCACACGATGAGAGGCTTTTACGTCTGAAAAGACAGACTGTTTTCAGGAGAAAACAGCTGCGTCGTTTCAGACGTATCAGCTCCTCCTCGTAATATGCGAGGCGTCTTTGACGCCTGTAATCTTGAGCTGCTCTTCATTGACTTCAATGAAGAACGGCTCAAATTACGTTGCAAAGAAGTGCCCTGCACTTCTTTGCCGAGGCAGTCAATTTACGCGTCGTCATTTGACAGCTGTCAAACAACGACGCGTAAATTACAGGTTGTCTGCACAATACGTCGGCAAACCCATTCAAATGAATGGGCAGATGTTTGCCGACGTATTGTAGCCCTATGTTCAGGCGTAAAAAAAGGCATAATACGCCTCGTATACGTCTGAAAATAGGTCGTGTGAACCCAGCCTAAACGTAACATGTTATGTAAAACTGGATTATCAGACATTCTGGATTATTGGATGTCAGATTAAAAGAATTTCACTGCACTTTGTCACAATGTTTCAGCAAAGGTTATATGTATCAGCTAGAATTGGGGTCCTTAGCCATCTTTCCCCGTTCCACCTCACTTAACGACCACAGCGAGGAAAACTTAGAATGGATCGGCGGTCAAGCATGGCCGATTCCGTGGCTGACAGTAACAGCCAAGTACATCTTTTCCATCAGCCTTATATACAATGAATTGAGCCGCAGCGCACATGCTCGACCGCCGTTCTATTGAATCTCCTCCTCACTGCGGGGGGTATATCGGAGTGGCATCGGCGGCAATCCAGGCAACAATTCAGATGGAACGGACGGAGTGTCGGACGCTGCTTGTTAGCAGGTCTCTTCTCCAGCTCATGCTACATTAGGGCGTATAGACAATAATCAAAGTATCTCCAAACCAGAGGTATAAAGTCGGAATTTGTAGATATATTAGTTCCTTGAAGACGCAGTGCGTAACTTCTTAGTTCTTCGGATAAGCATGAACTTTCATACTTGAAGTGTCTTCCGAGGAAAGATATAACAACGCCTCCAGAAGTGGACATATGTCCCTGCAGGATTAAGATTACAGGACGCAGAGTAATTTAGGGACAGGAAAGCCAGCGCTATTCCCTGGGGTTCTGTTACCTAGCGACTCGCTTGTCTTTTTTTTTTCCATTCCGTCCAGCTGGAAAGTCTTGAAATAACAACATTCACAATGTGCGCTCAGTCATACGTGCCAGGAAGTTTGGTTTACAAAGATGTAATATTTAAATCAGCCCGCAATGACTGGTGGTTATTATCAGGAATCCCACAGGACAATGATAAGGGTAGTAGTTTACATATCGGGATTTCACTACAACTTTTCAGATGCAAATCCAAACTGTGATTATTCTGTAGGGAAAATCCATGCACATATGGTTATACAGAGGCGTAGCTAGGTTCTCCAGCACCCGGGGCAAAGATTCAGTTTGGCGCCCCCCCAACCTCTTTCCCGACATCTCCTTCCCCCTCGCCATGTTTGTTTTCTCTACCAATCAATGACGTGTCATTTCTTTTCCACATTTCTTTTTATGTAATTCGAGCATAAAAACATTTATACATTTTACAAGCAATATAGTTCTATACACAACACCAGAACCAAGCTCATTACATAAATACAGCCCCAGAACCAAGCTCAGTACATATATACAACACCAGCACAAATACAGCTCAATTTAGTGCAACCCCTGCCGTATAGGTGTGTACGGCGTAAAACTACAGCTCCCAGCATGGCCCGAACAATGGTAAGGATATGCTGGGAGATGCTGTTTCACAAAAAAGAAATCATACCACCATCATCTCGCTGCAGATCATACAGTGACTACAATACTGATTAGAGGCAGAATAAACATTTACATTAAAGAGGCTCTGTCACCAGATTTTGCAACCCCTATCTGCTATTGCAGCAGATCGGCGCTGCAATGTAGATTACAGTAACGTTTTTATTTTTTAAAAACGAGCATTTTTGGCCAAGTTATGACCATTTTTGTATTTATGCAAATGAGGCTTGCAAAAGTACAACTGGGCGTGTTGAAAAGTAAAAGTACAACTGGGCGTGTATAATGTGCGTACATCGGGGCGTGTTTACTACTATTACTAGCTGGGCGTTGTGTATAGAAGTGTCATCCACTTCTCTTCACAACGCCCAGCTTCTGGCAGTGCAGCACTGTGACGTCACTCACAGGTCCTGCATCGTGTCGGCACCAGAGGCTACACTTGATTCTGCAGCAGCATCAGCATTTGCAGGTAAGTAGCTACATCGACTTACCTGCAAACGCCGATGCTGCTGCAGAATCATCTGTAGCCTCTGGTGCCGACACGATGCAGGACCTGTGAGTGACGTCACAGTGCTGCACTGCCAGAAGCTGGGCGTTGTGAAGAGAAGTGGATGACACTTCTATACACAACGCCCAGCTAGTAAAAGTAGTAAACACGCCCCGATGTACGCACATAATACACGCCCAGTTGTACTTTTACTTTTCAACACGCCCAGTTGTACTTTTGCAAGCCTCATTTGCATAAATACGAAAATGATCATAACTTGGCCAAAAATGCTCGTTTTTTTTAAATAAAAACGTTACTGTAATCTACATTGCAGCGCCGATCTGCTGCAATAGCAGATAAGGGTTGCAAAATCTGGTGACAGAGCCTCTTTAAGTGACTCACCGGTGACGTCTCAGATTCTAGTTATTTTTCTCCATCCGGTCCAGACCTCTATGAAGACTTCTCCCGGTCACAGCCCATTTCTGCAGTTTCTGCAGATGTCTTCAGCTTCTCACTTTTCCAACATTTCTACACCTATAAATAAAGATAAAGTTCTCATTATACCACACACTACACCCCTAAATATAACAGCGCCATACACTGCACCTCTAATTATAATAGCACCATACACCGTGTCCCACACACACACACACACACACACACACACACACACACTGTGCCCCCTGTAGATAGTGCCCCCATATAGCCCACCCCTGTATATAGTGTCCCACAAATAGCTCCCCCTATAATGCTCCACAGGTAGCCCACCCCTGTATATAGCCCCCCTGTAGATATAGCCCACCCCTGTATATAGTGCTCCACAGGTAGCCCACCCCTGTATATAGCCCCCCTGTAGATATAGCCCACCCCTGTATATAGTGCTCCACAGATAGCCCACCCCTGTATATAGCCCCCCCTGTAGATATAGCCCACCCCTGTATATAGTGCTCCACATATAGTCCACCCCTGTATATAGTGCTCCACATATAGTCCACCCCTGTATATAGTGCTCCACATATAGTCCACCCCTGTATATAGTGTTTCACAGATAGGCCACCCCTGTATATAGTGCTCCACATATAGTCCACCTCTGTATATAGTGCTCCACATATAGTCCACCCCTGTATATAGTGCTCCACATATAGTCCACCCCTGTATATAGTGTTTCACAGATAGGCCACCCCTGTATATAGTGCTCCACATATATAGGCAACCCCTGTATATAGTGCTCCACATATAGTCCACCCCTGTATATAGTGTTTCACAGATAGGCCACCGCTGTATATAGCCCCCCTGTACATATAGTCCACCCCTGTATATAGTGCTCCACTAGATAGTCCACCAATGTATATAGTGCTCCACTAGATAGTCCACCCCTGTATATAGTGCTCCACAGATAGCCCACCCCTATATATACTATATATAGGGGTAGGCTATCTGTGGAGCACTATATACAGGTATGAGACAACTCGTTGATCGGCGCTCGTTTGCTCCTTTCCAAAGGAGCTATGTATGGCGACGAGTGCTCATTACTACGGCCGCTCGTCCCCATACATTATTATCATGTCGGCAGCGCCTCTCCCTGTTTACACGGAGATGTCCTGCCGACAACGATAATATTCACAGCTGCATAAACGATACAATCAGCCGATGAAAGAGCGTTTACTTGATCGTTGCCCTGTTTACACCTGTTTCGGGTCTTGTACTTTTCCATAAAATAATATCTAGGAGCATATCCGAAAAAAATCCAACAGTGTATTACTGTATGTAGTCATGGTTTTTTACACCGTTTTCATTGTACTGTTTTTCTGCCTTTTTGCTAATGTTGTGGTGGAGGGGAAAGCCCAGGTTCACACCTTAGACCCCAAAGCAGCCTCAGGGGCCACGTATATACACTCTTGAGGATCTTGAATATTGTATACAAAATTAAAGTGGTTCTCCCACTATAGTGATGGCATATCGCAAAGATTTGTCATCACTTCCTCATCGGTGGGGGTTTAGATTGCCATGACCTCCACCAATAATAAGAATGAAGAGGCTGCCGTGCCGGTTAAGCACTACAGCTCCTTCATAGATTTTCCCTACATAGCGCCGCTCCTGGCTACCCACTGTTTAGGGAACAATAACACAACACCATTCACTTGAATGGGGCTTTGCTGCAGTTCCTTGCAAAACGAGTGGCCAGGAGTGCCAATATGCAGGAGGAATAGAGAGGAGACCCCTGTTCTTTGTCCCAGATGAACACCACCTATCAGAATGTTATGGCATATCCTAACATTGTAAGATAAAATACCCCTTTAATTTATATTTTTGTTCCAATTTTTCGCCACAGAAGGGTATAAATAATGCTGAAGAATCAGTGCACAATACTGACTACTGCAAAGGTATTAGCAAGATTTGTTGACATGCGCTCCAATTCCAATTCACCATTGTTGTCAGTTCTCTCCATTGTTTTTCCCTTCTGCAGAAAATGAATGTATGAACTATGCCGACAGCTCTGTCACCCTTACACAACTTGTGGTTAAAACAACAAAACTTCCAGTATCCTGTTTACTTACTGGAAATCATGCAATCAACTAGTTAGAGGTTGATTCTTTTTATTTTTTTCTCTTACATTCTACGACTGGATATCATATAAGTGTATTAGATTCAATATGCTTGGGTTGCCCTCTGAGAACTTTATTTTAAATGACAGATAGTGGATTACTGAAAAGATTAAATCTGTTATGAACACTGCTCCTTTAAACGGTAACTAAACGTTTGACAAACTTCTGACATGTCAGAGTGACACGCCAGAAGTTTGGATTGGTTGGGGTCCGAGTACTGAGACCCCCACCAATCGCTAAAACTAAGCGGCAGAAGCTCTTGTGTGAGAGCTCAGCCGCTTTGTTTCTGTTCGGCTTTTTACGGAAAGCCGATGCATCGGAGTACAGATTCATAGACTTTCTATTGAATCTATACACGATACATTTATTTCCAGAAAAAGCCGAACAGAAACTAAGCGGCTGAGCTAATATGAATAAGTTTATTTAACCCGTACGTCTAAAGTTCTGTGCAGATTAATGTCCTAATATATCTTAATATAGGTCACAGCTCAGTTTTTCTGTTATAGAGCTCCAAATCCCCTGCTTTCCTTTGCACAGCCATATAGATAAATGATAAAATTCTCACTTTCTGCAGCCACCACTAGGGGGAGCTTACTGCATACAGCTTCCAATTAATTCATTACTAGCTCTATAAATCTCCATAGTCCCTAGTGTTGGCTGCAGGCTGAAAATACTTTCTCAACTAATCCATGGTGGCGGGTGGCAAAGTGGGCACCTTCATTTGACTGGGTCCCAGCAGGCAGTAAGACCGGTGCTGCCCTTATAGTGGCCCTGGTGATGTTTTAACTCTGTCCGTTTCATACAGATTGCACACACAAAATTGGCATCCCCTCCCAGTGCACATTTACCAACAATATATTCAGAGTTGTAACTTGAAGTTCCTGGGCAACAATGCAAAAACTATAATAGGCCCCCTCCTACCATGTGTCATTTATAATACTGCCCCCCTCAGGCACCAGTACCTGGGTGTGACTGCTACATCTGCACCCCCTTTAGCTGTGCCCATGAACATATTGCATGATGATTTACCCCTTGCCAGACCCCTGTTTCAGCATTTACTTTGGTTCTGGATAATATGAATCCCCTGAGCTGTGGTCATCATTGACCGTCGGGATAAGGAATCTCATTCACATAATATTTTACCCTATATTACAAGCATATATATAATATTCTGGCACTTTGATATATACATTTTGCTTCTGTCAGTAGTAGAACATTTCAATTAATAACCATAGACAATTATATGAAATTCCATATTACTCGCTGCTGCCACGTGAATCTGTCAGCAGACTATTCTCTATAACACCAACCAAAAGGAGCATTAAAAATACCATGAAGTCAGAAAGTAATTTTTATTATCACACCAAACACAAACATAGTGTGACGTTCAGAGAACCCCAATAACCTAAAATCCTCATTTTAAAATGTATTTGGTGACTGTGCAAAGGTATTACAACACATAGATCACAATACAAGGTAAAGCACTAATAGTAACAACAAAGCACAATACAATAAATTGGAATAGATATATGGGCAGCTATTGCTACCACCCGCATATTAACAGTCAGCCACAATGGGCAATAAACATAAGAAACATGGGCAGTACCGGAATTTGTGGGCGTTAAGGGTTCATGATACTTTGGGAAGTATTTTCAGTATAGGTTGATTGAGCTCTGGCTACAACAGTCTGTATTCTGCAAATGGAATTAACAGGAAGCACTGCTTCTAGGGTAGAATATCTCCGTAATATGGTATCGTATGTATGTCCCATATGGCAACACGTGGCCCATCTATTGTTACTTATAAGGCCAGATCCGACATTGGTCTCCTCATATTGCAGATCTCCACTAGATCCCGGGTCTGAGGGACGAAAAATGGTGCCTAGGGGAGCTGTCGACTATTTTCCCAAAATGAAGATGACAGGATAGGCCATCAATATCGGATTAGTCGGGTCTGACTCTCAGAACATTTTTTAAGGGGCTCCGGCGAACGCTGCTTCCCCTTAATTTCTTAAGCAGCTCCATACTGTACAATGCCGACACATTTGTAGCGGCGGAGCGCAGCATTACAGGTTTCTCCCATTCAGTTGCTCCGCCGCTACGTATGTGTCGGCGTTCTACAGTATGGAGCTGTATAAGAAATTAAGGGGAAGCAGAAATCACCAAAGTGCCGCGGCCTCCTCAAATAGCGGATTGGCAGGTTTGCCGAGAGTCTGACCCCCGCCGATCAGATACTGATGGCCTATCCTGCGTATAGGCCATCCATATTATTTCACTGGATAGCCCCTTTAAGCCATGTTGAGTAAACTTAGATTAGGGATCAGAGCAATATGAGCCACATATAGTATCCTTACAGGGAGAAGAGGGTGAGGCTCAACCACTGGTGACCTCCTGTATACAGATTCCTCGCTGATCTATAATTCAACATCAAGGGTTATACATAAAATGGCTTTTCATTTTGTATTGCATAGAGTATTTTTTTCTATCCCTGGTAACTTATGGAAAACTACCAACACTTGTTATTACCTGCAAAATATTATTACCGGGACCGGTCTTATGGCAACAATAACTGGGACAGAAATGTGGATCTCAGGACCCACATGCTGGAGGTATGCTATATCTGGTTATGTATTTTTACTGCTCTCTGTGGTTATAAAATTCTGCAGAATATGTTGCAGATAAATAAAGGTTTATTATTAAATACAAGAAAACTGCACACCCCATTTATTTTATGTTACTGGAAAATATACATGTAATGACTGCAGTCTGCCTCTAGAGGTCACTACTGTGAGAGAATCTCCATATTATATTCCACATGTAATAGAAATAGATTGTAATACAGATTAGACTAACGAAATAGCACAAAATGGAAATCTAGATGTAGATTTATATGGCTCTCATTGCATTCCCATTACTTCCTGTCAGTGAATGGAAACATTAATAGTTCACATCAAAAGAATGAAAACCTGTCCTGATATTGCCCCATATGGTTCGCTAAAGGGTATCAGTATTATAATGAGTCCTATACCTGTGTGTCGTTTGGACAGGATCAGGACAAGTTTTCAGTCTCTGGATGTAAACATGAACGTTTCCATTCACTGACAGCAATCAGAGCTTGAAATTGGTGAAGAATTAAAACGC